>NC_092402.1:27264842-29664842 GCF_030028105.1 Mobula birostris
AACAAATTAAGACACAATAAACACATAACAGATTAAAAAATGCACAAGAAACAAAGTAACAGATAAGAACACAAAACACAAAGCCCAGGCTGTACTCCTCTTCTTTAAAACTTCGTATGGAACTGCAAAAACTCAAAATAAACAGTTAATTTCTCACAGAGAAACAGCACTTATGAGAGAGCAACTGAGAATGAAAAAGCAACTGGGTGGGGCCCAACACATTCACAGAGTCTCTTAAAGGCAAAGTACACACACACACACACACACACACACACACACACACACACACACACACACACACACACACAAGCAAATTGACGCATATGGCCACACCTCACATTTTCAATGCATTCAAATCTATTTACAGGAAAGAGAGATGCAAATCGAATGACCCCCCCCCCAACAACAATAAGGCACAAATCTGGTAGCCACCCCCGATTCCCACTGCCACCAAACGTTAGGCAAGGCCCTTTGTAGGGAATCCTTAATGGAATGCAAGGAATCTGACCGAGGACAAAAGGAGTTGTTATCGGCAGAGGGCTTGAAGAATGACCCTTCCCCCTCTTTCTGGCTTCTCCTGACAGTATTTCTTCCATATTGCACAGAGGATGGAGGAACCCCATTTACCTGCTCCTCCGGTACCCCAGCTTTGAGCAACACTAAAAACATTTCTTTATGAGATATGCGGGATGCCCCACTCCCCATCTACTTATCTAATTTCTGTACCCTCATAATAATTGAATTGCTGCACTTATAGGGTGACCAACAGCTGGTTCTGTTAAAGACAGCACCACCCCTTTTGTTAGAGAAGCCACCGCCATAACCACATGCCCTAACTTTTCAGAAGTTAATTCCACGTCCTCTGGCAAGCTACCACTATCATGGTATAATTCTGTGATAAGAGCTCACTGGCATAGAACTTTAGCGCCCCCGCTACTGTGCTCCATTCTGCTTGGGGTTTTAAATTCCATTCAGAAAGAGAATGATATTTAAATGTAACCGCAGCCACTACCTAAATCCATCGTGAGGCATTATGCTCAGGGGAAACAAGTAGTGTTCTCAGGGCTTTATTGATCATATGTTGGGACGATAGGCTCCCTAAGGCACCCATGTCTCTGTTAGATAGGATCACTCCAGCACCCCCCTCATCCCATAACTCCCCAGCCTTTTGTCTATACCCATCCCCTAAACTCGCTGATTTATTAGAGCAGAGCTCTCTGACCTCTGTTATCTTGAAGAGACGCACTACACCATCGCCCGCACATTCCTGATCCTCCTCCTGAGAGGAAGAAGCTATGGGCCGATGCTCCCCACGGCAGGTGTGGGAACGCGTGACCACTGGCCTGGCCCGCACCGTTTTGGATAGACAGGGGAGAGGGTGATCATTTTGAGGAGCAACCGAAGGGTCCACACTACCTTCCCTCCCTCAGTTTCATCATCTACCCAGACATCCCCATCCCCCGTCCCCACAGTAGGATCAGAATTAGGTTTATTTTCACTGACATGTGTCATGGAATTTGTTCATTTAGTAGCAGCAGTTCAATGCAATACATGATAATATAGAAAGAAAAAATAAATAAGTAGATTACAGTAAATATATATATATGTATAAGCAGGCTGGTGGCGTAGTGGCATCAGTGCCGGACTTCAGAGCGAAGGCTCTCGAGTTCAAACCCAGCTGGCTCCCCAAGCACGTTTTCCACCCGTGCTGGGTTGAGCGTCGAGCTAGCAACTCGACCTCGTAGAAAAGAAATTGCCTGCTACAGAACCACCAACAGCAAGAAGTTGATGGCCTATGCTCTCTCGTGAGTTTAAGGGCAATTTCTTCTTCTTCTTCTCCTATATATATGCATGTATATGAAATAGATTAAAAACAGAAGTAATATATATTTTTTAAAAGTGAGGTGTTCAATGTCCATTAGGGATTGTATGGCAGAGAGGTAGAGGCTGTTCCTGAATCACTGAGTGTGTGCCTTCGGATTTCTGTACCTCCGACCTGATGGTAGCAATGAGAACAAGACGTTCCCTGGGTGCTGGGAGTCCTTAATAATGGATGTCGCCTTTCCAAGTCACAGCTCCTTGAAGATGTCTTGGATACTATGGAGGCTAGTACCCAAGATGGAGCTGTTAAATTTTACAACTTTCTGTAGCTTCTTTCGGTCCTGTGCAGTAGTCCCACCCCCCCATACCAGACAGTGATGCAGCCTGTCAGAATGCTCTCCACAGTGCATCTATAGAAGTTTTTGAGTGTTTTAGTTGACTAACCAAATCTCTTCAAACTTCTAATGAAATATAACCACTGTCTTGCCTTCTTTATAGCTGCTATATGTTGGGTCCAGGTTAGATCCTCAGAGATCTTGACACCAGGAGCTTGAATCTGCTCACTCTCTCCACTTCTGATCCCTCTACGAGGATTGGTATGTGTTCCTTCATCTTACCCTTCCTGAAGTCCACAATCAGCTCTTTTGTCTTACTGACGTTGAGTGCCAGGTTGTTGCTGTGACACCACTCATTTCGTACTCCTGTACACCCTCTCATCGTCACCTGAGATTCTACCAACAGTGGTTGTATCATCAGCAAATTTATAGATGGTAGTTGAGCTATACCTAACCACACAACCATGTGTATACAGAGAGTGGAGCAGTGGGTTAAGCACACACCCCTGAGGTGGACCAGTGTTGATTGTTGCCCCGCCTCATTAAAGCTTGAACCTTAACATAGATAGGGTAAATACAAACAAGCCTTTTCCACTGGGATTGGGTGGGACTACAACTAGAGGTCATGGGTTAAGGCCGAAAGATGAAATGTTTAAGGAAACATGAGGGGGAATTTCTTCACTCAAGGAGTGGGGAAGAGTGTGGAATGAGCTGGCAGTGGATGTGGGTTCAATTTCAACATTTAAGAGTGTGGATGGGAGGGATATAGATGGCTGTAGTCCAGGTGTTGGTTGATGGGACTAGGCAGAAGAATAGTTTGTACAGAATAGATGGGCCGAAATGTATTACTCTATGACTTTATTATTTACCCAGTTCCTTTATTCTCCCTGTTTATAAAGTCACCATACTTACCTAATTAAAGATTGCGATTGTATCCTTATGGAATTACTTCCCAATGACTGTGTTCTACTTAATTATTAATTTTACACTTTGTACTCCTTTGTGCCGCTCATTCGATACACTGTTCCAGACTGAGTGGTGTTCAATCCTTGCCCTATATCTCTCTTCCTTCCCCAAGAACTTTTTAAACTTATTTCTGCTTCGCAATGAATTCTTAATATCACAGATTGATCTCATTCAGCATGTGATGTATGCTTGCTGTGTCAAGTGAATGTAATGTAATTCCAATTCACGGGAGAACAAGCCAACCAGATTAGAGATTTTAAAAGTACAGTATCTCATTTTTAAAAAACAATTATGACATGTTTTATTTTTCCTTTCTGCTATTTTTTTCACTTTCTTAATCTTTCTTTTACCACCATTATTTTTGGTATCTGATTTGGCTTTGAAATTACCCGTTTAAATTCACTGACTGATTGGAAATACCTGGCAATTTCCCTTGCTCTCTCAGATGCTCAGATATAATTTCCCACAGTTTCTTTGAGCAGCAAGTCATCATTTGAATATATTTGGAAGCCTATGTGAGCTTACCATGTAGGTTTCCAAACATATTTACATGACAACTTGCAGCAATGCCATGTGTAAAATGTACTATATACCAATAAATTTGTCTGACAAAATCAAATAGGTAATTGCTTGATTCAACTCTAAATACAAGTGAAGACAGGAGAAGGGGGCTGGGTAACCTGGAATCAATCTCTGTGCCCATATTATTGTATTTTATGTAATGAGTTAATCCAGGAAGATGTGTGATTGCTGGATTTCTCCTGCTTCTGAAGGAGTCTGAGACCAGAGGCTATCTCCCGAAACAGCTTGTTGCAGGTTCAGAGTAAAGTAATGGATTATTTCATTTTGCTGCTGCGTGGCACAAAGACTACAGATGACAATAGCAGAAGAGCCTTTCAGCTGGAAGCTGTCAGGAAGCGATAATTTTGGGACGCCGCCTTTGCATATAGTTTATCTTTGGCAGTGAGAGAACTCAAAGGACTCCGTTCTTTGTCACAGAAATGTATTGATAGGGAACTGCTGTCTTTATTATAAAAAATGGCACTTATAATAAATCTCCAGATTCTACACATTCGAGTTCCACATAATATTTCCCATCCTATTCCATGTCTTCCTCATTATCAAACACTACAACTGACATAACAATGGGTAGTAAACTATATAATCTACACATGAGATGCATTAAAGATTTAGTAGTCATGTCTTGAGGAGCTTAAAAATTTAAGATAAATGATTCAAATCAATTTTGTTTACAAGGAATATGACCACATCATTCACTGTAATTAGTTGAAATTTAAGGGAAATTAACTTGTTTTTCATTCTATTAAATAATTGTATCGTGCCCTATTTGCATTATATTTGATACACAAAACTTCCTTAACAACAAGTGATTAAGATGAGAGAATTGTTCCTTTGATTTCAGTGATCAGGCCATTTATTCAAGCAATTAAAAAATCACTGTAGTGAAAAATGAGCTACTTCACACATTTTCATAAATATATCTGGGATAAATCATCTTGGGCCAGCACAATGGCACAACTGGTAGAGTTCTTGCCTTGCAGTTTGGGTTCAATTCTGATATTGTCTATGTGGAGTTTGCATGTTCTCTCTGTGACTGAGTGTGTTTCCTCCTGGGCACTCTGGTTTCCTCCCACATCCCAAAGATGAGTGGTTTGATAGACTACCATGTGTAGGTGACAAGTTTAATCTAAAAAGAATCGATAGTAAATTGGGAGAATGAGAAGTGTATGATTATTGTAATTGGGTGTGTGATTGACAGTGTGGAAACGGTGAGCTGAATGGCCTGTTTTTGTGCTCGATGACTCTGGGACTCTAAAGGATATATATAGACAATGCAGAAGGAGAAAACCCATCAGTTAACAATGTTAACCTAAAAAAAGTATTTGCTATGTGATACAAGCACTTTTCACTTTATTTTACACAGCTTCAACTTTTCATGTTTCAAACCCTTAATGAGAAGAAAAAAAATCTGTTTTTCCCAAAAGCTTAAATTCACTTCCCAGTTTACTGCAGTTTGATTGTTTCTTGTTTTTCTTTCTCTTTAGTGGTCCCTCAGGATTGAGGATGATTTATTCTGCTCTGGGTTTGGGGTTCTGTGGCCACTGATTTTCTTCTGCCACTTATATTGGATTTCTATGTGCTCCTGATACACAAGTTTACAATTCTCAATACCATCCTGAATCCTCCTCCTCCACTTTGAGCAGTCATGGGCCTATGGTTTTCTAAAATGAGTGGGAATGTTGCAAATATGACAACATGCTCGGATGATTTCTACTTTGGGGCTGCTTAGTACTTCCTGTGACAGAACTTGGAATAGACTGTCGAATTGGGATCCTGGCTTCAAGAATGTGAACAACATAGTCTACCCATCAGAGCTAACTAAATATGATTAGGACTTCAACATTGGCAATCACAAAATACTCTGCAGATGCTGGGGTTAAAGCAACACTCACAACACGCTGGAGGAACTTAGCAGGTCGGGCAGCATCAGTGGAAAAGATCGGTCGACGTTTCCGGCCGGAACCCTTCGTCAGGACTGTTCTGACGAAGGGTTCCGGCCCGAAACGTCGACCGATCTTTTCCACGAATGCTGCTGGACCTGCTGAGTTCCTCCAGCGTGTTGTGAGTGCAACATTGGCAATGTTAGCTTGAGAGAGGACATTGACTTATCCTTCTAGTGACTTTGGAGCATTTTGAGGAGATAGCCTTTGCAACCTCAGTGGTATCCAGCACCATTCAAGTTAGTTTGTTTTGCACGGACTACAATTATTGAGTCTCCACCAAGTGTATTTTATACACATGTTTTACCACAATGCAGGATATTTCCAGAAAGTACACTGGGTCTCTCCATTTTCAGTGACTCAACATAGAATTCCCCACACATCCATTTTGGTCGCTCACAGAGATTTTGTATTTTTTCGGGAAAAAAAAAATCTAAATGCAACGTATCGAATCTGGAGCTTTGATCTTTCCATGGAGATTTATTGTAAACTTCAGTTAGAAATTACGTGATGAGTAATCTCCCTTGATATGGTTGTGTTCTAGGGCATTCCTGAAGGTGCCAGAAAGTGATTGGCTTCAGATTCTGTACTGGCTTCCAGAGCCTTTAAGCAGAAATGTGTTTGCTCATAAGTTCTTTGGTACTTAGAACTTACCTTCTTAAAATTTTACATATGCTGAAGTCTGGCAGCAATGCTGCAATCTGTCAATGAAGTTCAAATGAAGCATTAAGTAGAAACTATACAATATACAAAAGCTCAAAAGAAGTGAGTTTCATGAACAGTCAGACTAAACATATTTTAAGAAAGGTTGCATTAGATTTAAGCTTCTCTGGAAAAGAAAATTTTAAAGACTGAAAACATTGAGAAGTTCAGGCTGCAACTGCAGAGGCAGGATTGTGTTTCACTCAACGATCTTTCAAAGACATAACATTAACCACACTTTTCACTCTCCACAGATGTAGTCAAACTTGCTGAGCATTCTCTCCATTTTCTGTTTTTATTTCAGATTCCTGGCTTTTGATAGTAGAAATAATGGGTTTGGAAGGAAGAATAAACTAGTAAAGCCTTGCAAAATAATTCTAATGATATCCTACAGCAACAAGAGAAACGATGTGTGTAAAATGCTCTATAACCAAATGTTTGTAGTTTGACTGATCAGAATGTTGTACAAGGATGTTGCAGAGTCTTGAGGACCTGAGCTATAGGGGAAAATTGGATATGTTTGACTTTATTCCCTGGGGTGTAGGAGAATGAGGGGAGAATTGATAGAGGTATACAAAGTTATGAGGGGTATAGATAGGGCAAATGCAAACAGGCTTTTTCCACTGAGGTTGGGTGAAAGGTGAAAAATTTAAGGGAACATGTAGGGAAACTTCTTCACCCAGAGGGTTGTGAGAGTGTGGAATGAGCTGGCAGCAGAAGTGGTGCATGCGAACTCGAGTTCAATGTTTAAAAGAAACATGGATTGGAGGGATATGGAAGGCTATGTTCCGGGTGAAGTTGATGGGACCAGGCAGTTTAAATGGTTTGGCACAGACTAGATGAGCCAAAGGACCCATTTCTGTGCTGTAGTATCCTATGACTGTAAGCGAATTACTGGGTATGTGCTTGAAAACTCATTTTTTTTTGAACCTCAGTCTGGATCTTTTGATTAGTTGTTTCTTACAACTACCTTCTGGGATTGTTAATGGCGATGGGCTGGAGCAGCGACGTGGGAAATTTGAAATTAGGCTGGTGAAAATTATGTCCTAATCAGCAGTGAAACTGGATTACTGATTGCCAGATTCAAGATGGTCGACCTGTCTATCATTTGGTATGTCTCTATTCCTATCATATTGTTTCTGGTGACTCATTATTCTTAAAGGAGTTCTGCGTTGTGCTTATCTGCAAGCCTTGGGTAGTTTTATCCATCCAGGCAGGTTCAAACCAACCCTAGAAGGTAAGAAACATCTAACCAAAAGATCCAGAACTGTCAGGAGAGATGGTGAAGGAACAAGCAAAATAATTTAAATTATTTCCAAAAAAGAAATGAATTTTCAAGCACATACCCGGTAGTTCAATTAGAATCATCGAACACTACAGCACAGAAACAGGTCCTTTGGCTCATCTAGTCTGTTCCAAACCATTTAAACTGCCGGACCATAGCCCTCTATACCTCTCCCATCCCACTCTTTACCTTCTTCTGACCCCAACCCTTGCCGTGTCTTCACCATCCCCTCTGACCTTCCCCTCTCTGAGGCAGAATGTTTTGTCCTTAGCAAGGACCTCACTTTTGTCCCACTCCGTCCACACCTCAGTGAGTTCCATGCCCGCCATGATGCCGAACTCTTCTTCCGTCGTCTACATCTCCGAGCCTATTTCTTTGGCAAGGATTCGCCTACCCCTACTGATGATCCCTTCTCCTGTCTTCAACCCTCCTCCTCCTCCTGGACACCCCACCCAGGCTTTCTACCTGCACTCGATCTTTTCATCTCCAACTGTCACCGAGACATCAACCGTCTCAACTTCACCACTCCTCTCTCCTGTTCCAACCTCATTCCCTCTGAACGCACTGCCTTCCGCTCTCTCCACACTAATCCCAACCTCACCATCAAACCCGCAGACAAAGGTGGTGCCATAGTAGTCTGGCGGACGGACCTCTACCTCACTGAGGTGAAACGACAGCTCTCGGACACCCCCTCTTACTTACCCCTGGAACAAGACCCCACCAAAAATCATCAAACCATTGTCTCCCGTATCATCACTGCCATTATCAATTCCGGAGACCTTCCATCCTCAGCCACAAAACTCATAATTCCTACACCCCGTACTGCTCAGTTTTACCTCCTCCCCAAGATCCACAAGCCTGACTGTCCCAGTAGACCCATAGTTTCTGCCTGCTCTTGTCCCACCGAATTTGTATCTGCCTACCTGGACTCCATTTTGTCACCCGTAGTTCAGTCCCTCCCCACCTACATCCAGGATACATCCCACCTCTTCAATAACTTCCAGTTCCCTGGTCCTGACCACTTCATTTTCACTATAGATGTCCAATCCTTATACACCTCCATTCCCCATCAAGAAGGCCTCAAAGCCCTCCGCTACTTTCTGGATAATAGACCTCACCAGTTCCCCACCACCACCTCCCTCCTCCGGTTGGCGGAACTGGTACTCACATATAATAACTTCTCTTTTGGCTCTTCCCACTTTCTTCAGACCAAGGGTGTAGCTATGGGCACTCGCATGGGCCACAGCTATGCCTGCCTCTTCGTTGGTTATGTGGAACAGTCTATGCTCCAAACCTATACTGGTACTGCTCCCCAACTTCTCCTTCGCTACGTTGACGACTACATCGGTGCTGCTTCCTGCACCCACGCTGAGCTTGTCAATTTCATCGACTTTACTTCTAACTTCCACCCAGCCCTCAAGTTCACTTGGTCTATCTCGGACACTTCTCTCCCCTTTCTCGATCTCTCGGTCTCCATCTCTGGAGACAGACTGTCCACTGACATCTTCTACAAGCCGACTGACTCTCATAACTACTTCAACTATACCTCTTCCCACCCTGCCACATGCAAAAATCCCATTCCCTATTCCCAGTTCCTCCGTCTCCGCCGCATCTGCTCCCAGGCTGTGGTCCTTTGGATCGGGACTACAGAGCATCGTGGGAGCTGAATTCTGAAGGAAGGCATTTTTTTTTCAAAACTTCTTCGAGTGCAAGAAGGGCGAGACTGCGCAGGCGCGTGACATCAACAGGACCGCGTGGAGCATTTAAAAAGGAGACCACCCTATACAGCGGGCAGCTGTCGGAGCGGGCAGCGGAGTGAGTGGGAGCAGAGTGTAGGGCTTTGGCTTCAAAGGGCTTCGGCGGTAAATGGGAAGAGGCGAGAGCGAAGCGCCAACTCTTTTTTTTCCCTCCTCCCCCCACCCCTTTCGCGAATCGGCCCGGACAGACAGGAACAGCAGGGCTCTCACGGCTAACGGTACGAGCTAACGGTTTAAAAAGTTCGTCTGTTTGGCGAGGTAAGTGGGTGAGTAGACTTATTTTTCCTGTTTCATTCCTGTGGAATTAGATAGCATGCCTGCAGGGTTAGTGCTTTGTTCAGGGTGTCAGATGTGGGAATCCTGGGAGACCTCCAGCCTCCCTGATGGCCACATCTGTGCCAGGTGCACCGAGATGCAGCTCCTCAGAGACCGTGTTAGGGATCTGGAGCTGCAGCTTGATGACCTACTGCTTATCAGGGAAAGTGAAGAGGTGATAGACAGGAGCTACAGGGAGGTAGTCATCCCTAGGCTACAGGGGTCAGAAAACAGGGTCACTGTCAAGAGAGGGAAGGGAAATGCCCGGATAGTAGAGAGCACACCTGTGGCTGTCCCCCTCAGCAACAAATATCTTGTTCTGGATGCTGCTGAGGGGGATGACCTGACAGGGGACACCCACGGTGACCGGGTCTCTGGCACTGAGCCTGGCACTGTTGTGCAGGAGGGAAGGAGGGAGAAGAGGAATGCGGTAGTCATAGGGGATTCCATAGTCAGGGGAACAGACAGGAGATTCTGTGAGCCTGATAGAGATACCTGCATGATGTGTTGCCTCCCAGGTGCCAGGGTACGGGATGTCTCGGATCGGGTCCAGAATATTCTAAAGGGGGAGGGTGAGCAGACAGTTGTCTTGGTACATGTTGGTACCAATGACATAGATAGGACAAAGGAGGAGGTCCTGAAGAGAAATTTCTGGGAGTTAGGAAGGAAGCTGAGAAGCAGGACCTCCAGGGTAGTAATCTTGGGATTGCTACCTGTGCCACGTGCTAGCAAGGGCAAGAATAGTCGGATCAGGCAGATGAATGCGTGGCTGACAGTCTGGTGCAGGGGGCAGGGCTTCAGATTCTTGGATCATTGGGATCTCTTCTGAGGGAAGTATGACCTGTTCAAAATGGACAGGTTACACCTGAACCTGAAAGGGACCAATATCCTGGTGGGAAAGTTTAATAGAGCTGTTAGGGAGAGTTTAAGCTAATTTGGCAGGGAGATGGGAACTGGAATGATAGAGTGGAGGAAGGGGAAAACAGAAATAAGTCTAAGATAGTGAGCAGTAAAGATGTCAGGAAAGACAGGCAGGTGATGGGGCAAATTTGTAGCCATTGGGATGAGTTGCAGTGCAATAAAGTTGCAGTGAAATCAAAGCGAAAAGTACCAAATACTGGTCTTAAGGTATTGTACTTAAATGCACGCAGCATAAGGAATAAGGTGGATGATCTTGTCGTACAGCTACAGATTGGCAGGTATGATATTGTGGCCATCACTGAGACGTGGCTAAAGGGTGCATGTCTCTGGGAGCTGAACGTCCAAGGATACACGGTGTATCGGAAGGATAGGAAGGTAGGCAGAGGGGGAAGCGTGGCTTTATTGGTAAGAAATGATATTAAATCATTAGAAAGAGGTGATATAGGATCGGAAGGTGCAGAATCTTTATGGGTTGAGCTAAGGAATAGCAGGGGTAAAAGGATCCTGATGGCAGTTATTTATAGGCCTCCAAACAGCTGCAGTGATGTGGACTACAAATTACAACTGGAAATAGAAAAGGCTTGTCAGAAGGGCAGTGTTATGATAATTGTGGGGGATTTTAACATGTGAGTGGATTGGGAAAATCAGGTCAGCACTGGATCTCAAGAGAGAGAATTTGTAGAATGTCTGCGAGATGGCTTTTTAGAACAGCTTGTTGTTGAGCCCACTAGGGGATTGGCTGTACTGGATTGGGTATTGTGTAATGAACCGGAGGTGATTAGAGAGATTGAGATGAAGGAACCCTTAGGAGACAGTGATCATAACATGATTGAGTTCACTGTGAGACTTGAAAAAGAGAAGCCGAAATCTGATGTGTCGGTATTTCAGTGGAGTAAAGGAAATTACAGTAACATGAGAGAGGAACTGGCCAAAGTTGACTGGAAAGGGACACTGGCGGGAAAGACAGCAGAGCAGCAGTGGCTGGAGTTTATGCGAGAAGTGAGGAAGATGCAAGACAGGTATATTCCAAAAAAGAAGAAATTTTCGAATGGAAAAAGGATGCAACAGTGGTTGACAAGAGAAGTCAAAGCCAAAGTTAAAGCAAAGGAGAGGGCATACAAGGAAGCAAAAATTAGTGGGAAGACAGAGGATTGGGAAGTTTTTAAAACCTTACAAAAGGAAACTAAGAAGGTCATTAAGAGGGAAAAGATTAACTATGAAAGGAAGCTAGCAAATAATATCAGCGAGGATACTAAAAGCTTTTTCAAGTATATAAAGAGTAAAAGACAGGTGAGAGTAGATATAGGACCGATAGAAAATGATGCTGGAGAAATTGTAATGGGAGATAAGGAGATGGCAGAGGAATTGAACGAGTATTTTGCATCAGTCTTCACTGAGGAAGACATCAGCAGTATACCGGACACTCAAGGGTGGCAGGGAAGAGAAGTGTGCGCAGTCACAATTACGACAGAGAAAGAACTCAGGAAGCTGAATAGTCTAAAGGTAGATAAATCTCCCGGACCAGATGGAATGCCCCCTCGTGTTCTGAAGGAAGTAGCTGTGGAGATTGCAGAGGCATTAGCGATGATCTTTCAAAAGTTGATAAATTCTGGCATGGTTCCGGAGGACTGGAAGATTGCAAATGTCACACCGCTATTTAAGAAGGGGGCAAGGAAGCAAAAAGGAAATTATAGACCTTTTAGCTAACATCGGTGGTTGGGAAGTTCTTGGAGTCGATTGTCAAGGATGAGGTTACAGAATACCTGGAGGCATATGACAAGATAGGCAGAACTCAGCATGGATTCCTTAAAGGAAAATCCTGCCTGACAAACCTATTACAATTTTTTGAGGAAATTACCAGTAGGCTAGACAAGGGAGATGCAGTGGATGTTGTATATTTGGATTTTCAGAAGGCCTTTGACAAGGTGCCACACATGAGGCTACTTTACAAGATAAGAGCCCATGGAATTACGGGAAAGTTACATACGTGTATAGAGCGTTGGCTGATTGGCAGGAAACAGAGAGTGAGAATAAAGGGATCCTACTCTGGTTGGCTGCCGGTTACCAGTGGTGTTCCACAGGGGTCCGTGTTGGGGCCGCTTCTTTTTACATTGTACATCAACGATTGGATTATGGAATAGATGGCTTTGTGGCTAAGTTTGCTGACGATACGAAGATAGGCGGAGGGGCCGGTAGTGCTGAGGAAACGGAGAGTCTGCAGAGAGACTTGGATAGATTGGAAGAATGGACAGAGAAGTGGCAAATGAAGTACAATGTTGGAAAGTGTATGGTTATGCACTTTGGCAGAAAAAATAAATGGGCAGACTATTATTTAAATAGGGAAAGAATTCAAAGTTCTGAGGTGCAATGGGACTTGGGAGTCCTCGTACAGGATACCCTTAAAGTTAACCTCTAGGTTGAGTCAGTAGTGAAGAAGGTGAATGCAATAATCAGAATCAAGTTTATTATCACTGACATATATCATGAAAGTTTTTTTTTGTGGCAGACATTAAAAAAAATCACTGTAAGTTACAATAAAAAGGCAAGAAGATGAGATGATCGTGGATCTCTGGGAAATGGAGGAGATGCAGGTGAGGGCAGCATCAATGGTGGAGGAAGGAAAACCCTGTTCTTTCAAGAAGGAGGACATCTCCGATGCCCTGGAAAGGAAAACCTCATCCTGGAAACAGATGCACCAGAGGCGACGGAACTGAGAAAAGGGAATAGTATTTTTACAGGAGACAAGGTAGGAAGAGGTAGAGTCAAGATAACTGTAGGAAAATGTAGATTTATAGAAGATATTGGTTGAAGTTTGTCTCCAGAGATGGAGACAGAGTGATTGAGAAACAATAAGGTTTTCCTTCCTCCACCATCACCCACATCCTCTTGTCCTCACCTACCACCCCATCAGCCTTCGTATCCAACATATCATTCTCCACAACTTCCACCATCTTCAATGGGACACTACCACCAAGCACATCTGCACCTCCCCCCCACACTCTGCTTTCTGTAGGGATCACTCCGTCCTCGATCCCTTTGTCCATTCATCCCTCCCCTCTGATCTCCCTCCTGACACTTATCCTTGCAAGCGGAGGAAGTGCGACACCTATCTATTCACCTCCTCCCTCAGCTCTATCCAAGGCCCCAAACAAACCTTCTAGGTGAGGCAACACTTCACCTTAGAATCTGCTGGGGTTGTCGACTGCTTCCAGTGCTCCCAATGTGACCTCCTTTACATTGGTGAGATCCGATGTAGATTGGGGGACTGCTTTGTCAAGCAACTCTGCTCTATCCGCCAAAAGTGGAATTTCCCGGTCGCCAACCATCTTAGTTCCTATCCCTATTCCTGCTCTGACATGTCAGTCCATGGCCTCCTCTTCTGTCACTCCCAGGTTGGAGGACCAATACCTCATATTCCATCCGGATAGCCTCCAAACTGATAGCATTACATCAATTTCTCCAGCTTCCGGTCATTTCCCCCTCCCTCTTTCCACTTCTTCAATTTCCAACTCTGGTCTCTGACCTCTTCACCTCACCCTGGTGCCCCTCCTCCTTCCTTTACTCCCATGGTCCACTCTCCTCTTCTATCAGATTCCTTCTTCTCCAGCCCTTTACATTTTCCACCTACTTCCCAGCTTCTAACTTCATTCCCCCTCCCCACATACCTGGCTTCACCTATCACCTTCTAGCTTGTCCTCCTTCCCCTCCCCCAACTTCTTATTCTGGCATCTTCCAGTCCTAATGAAGGGTCTCGGCCCGAACCATAGACTGTTAGTTCACTTCCATAGATGCTGCCTGACCTGTTGAGTTCTTCCAGCATTTTTTGTGTGTTGCTTTGGATTTCCAGCATCTGCAGAATCTCTTGTGTTGGGTATAGTGAAGTAGTGTTCATAACTTCAAGGACAGTTCAGAAATCTGATGGCAAAGGGGAACAAGCTGTTCCTAAAACACTGAGTATGCATCTTCATGCTCCTGTACCTTATCTGATGGTAGTAATGAGAAAAGGATATGTCCCAGATGATGAGGGTCCTTACTGATGAATGGTTCCTTCTTGAGGCATCACATAAGACCCTAAGACCATAAGATACAGGAGCAGAATTTGGCCCAAGTCTGCTCTGCCAGTTCATCATGGCTGATCCATTTTCCTTCTCACCCCAAATTTCCGCCCTTATCCCTTCTCCCCGTATCCCTTCATGTCCTGCCTAATCAGGAATCTATCAACATCCACCCTAAATATACCCAATGATTTGGCTTCCACAGCTGCCCGCAGCAATGAATTCCACAGACTCACCACTCTCTAGCCAAAGAAACTTCTCCTCTTCTCCATTCTAAAAGGACGTCCCTCTACTCTGAGGCTGTGCCCTCCAGTCGCAGTCTCCCCCACCATAGAAAACATCAACCCCACATCCCCTCCATTGAAGCCTTTCAACATTTGACAGGGCTCATCGAGGTCACCCCTCATGGTTCTGAACTCCAGAGCCCCAGAGCCATCAAATGCTCACATTTCCAGCATCTGCCATCTCTTCGATTTTCACAAAGAAATTCCATTTTCACCTCTACCCACAGAATTTACTGAAGCAGTTACTGAACATGGTCTATAGTACTGTACAAAAGTCTTAGGTGTATATAGCTAGGGTGCCTAAGACTTTTGCACAATATTATGCTTGTCAATGTGGAGTGGAGAGCGAGTTTGTCATTCTGGCAGGAGCAAAGGATGTTGGGAATGGTGAGGGTAGAGTGCCGTAAGAGGGGTGTGGGACAGGTGGCAGAGAGGGAATGCCAGGGGCTGGGGGGGTGGTGTGGGTGCAGACACACCCAGCCCTGAGACACCAGGCAAGGTTATTTGATTCTAATCAACTGGTTTCTTGATCATAACAGAATGTTTCTCTGGTGTTTCCTGCTCCCTCCCCTCTCCCTTCCCCTTTTCCCCAACCATGATTCCCCTCTCCCTCCTTCCCTTCCCACTCTCAATCCACAACAGAGACCCGTAGCAGAATCAGGTTTATCATCACTCGCATATGTTATGAAATTAGTTTTTTTTGTGACAACAGTACAGTGCAATACATAAAATTACTTTAGCACTGTACAAAAATCTTAGGCAGCCTAGCAATATATATGTGCCTAAGACTTTTGCACAATACTGTAAGACAGCAGTAGCTATTATCTATGATTTAAGATTAAGATTTATTTGTCACATGTACATCGAAACATATAGTGACATCCACCGTTTTAACTTCTCAATGACCAACACAGTCAGGGGATGAGAAGTGGGCAGCCTGCAGGTGCTAGGGGGATGGCACGTAAGCGCCGTCATCTTTCTGATGCCCACATAGCATAGATACAATTTACCAACCCTAATCTGTATGTCTTTGGATTGTAGGAGGAAACCAGGGCAACCAATGGAAACCTACTTGATCACGTTCAAACTCCCCACAGAGCGGCGGGAATTGAACCCTGATTGGCAATCGCCGGTGCCGTGAAGCGATCATGCTACCAAGGTCAGTACAGTCAACAAAGATGTCTTAATGCATTTAAATGAACTATCACTGCTTAACACTGATTGAAACAACACTGATTGTGGATGGAAGGGTCCACGTAGGATTCCACGTAAGAAATGTGTTTAAGGAAACAGGTTTTCAAACTCCCAATACCGACTATCTTGCTGGCAAACGTGCAGTCTCTGGTGAATAAAATCGATGATCTCAGAGCTAGGGTGCCTCTGTACCTCCCTCTGCAACTGGATCCTCGACTTCCTAACCGGAAGACCACAATCTGTGCAGATTGGATATAACATCTCCACCTCACTGACGATCAACACTGGTGCACCTCAGGGGTGTGTGCTTAGCCCACTGCTCTACTCTCTGTATACACATGATTGTGTGGCTAGGCGTAGCTCAAATACCATCTATAAATTTGTTGTTGATACAGCCATTGCTGGTAGAATCTCAGGTGGTGACGAGAGGGCATACAGGAGTGAGATATGCCAACTAGTGGAGTGGTGCCACAGCAACAACCTGGCACTCAACGTCAATAAGATGAAAGAGCTGATTGTGGACTTCAGGAAGGGTAAGACGAAGGAACACATACCAATCCTCATAGAGGGATCAGAAGTGGAGAGGTTGAGCAATTTCAAGTTCCTGGGTGTCAAGATCTCTGAGGATCTAACCTTGTCCCAACATATTGATGCAGTTATAAAGAAGGCAAGACAGAGGCTATTACTTATTAGGAATTTGAAGAGATTTGGTACTCCAACAAATACACTCAAAAACTTCTATAGATGTACCATAGAGAGCATTCTGACAGGCTGCACCACTGTCTGGTATAGGGGAGATGGGGGTGGGGAGCTACTACACAGGACCAAAAGAAGCTGCAGAGGTTTGTAAAGTCCTGACGAAGGGTCTCGGCCTGAAACGTCGACTGCACCTCTTCCTAGAGATGCTGCCTGGCCTGCTGCATTCACCAGCAACTTTGATGTGTGTTGCTTGAATTTCCAGCATCTGCAGAATTCCTGTTGTTGAGGTTTGTAAATCTAGTCAGCTCCATCTTGGGTACTAGCCTACAAAGTACCCAGGACATCTTCAAGGAGCAGTGTCTCAGAAAGGCAACATCCATTATTAAGGACCTCCAGCACCCAGGACATGCCCTTTTCTTGCTGTTACCATCAGGTTGGAGGTACAAAAGCCTAAAGGCACACACTCAGCGATTCAGGCACAGCTTCTTCCCCTCTGCCATCCGATTCCTAAATGGACATTGAACCCTTGGACACTACCTCACTTTTTTAATATATAGCATTTCTGTTTTTGCACAATTTTTCATTTATTCAATATACGTTTACTGTAATTGTTATTATTTTATTTTGTGTTTTTTTTTCCCTATATTATGTATTGCATTGAACTGCTGCTGCTAAGTTCACAAATTTCACATCACATGCCGCTGATAATAAACCTGATTCTAACTGTGACGCCCCCTGAAGTGCTACTACTGGGAATTCAAAAAGACATCAAAAGCTGAAACTGCAAGATGGCAGAATATATGACAAACCATTATCTTCTTTAAAAGGAAGTCAAAATGAAGTCAGCTGCTGCTGAACATATTTTCAAATTGTCTGCGCACATAGGTCTCAGTGGGGATTGCAAAACCACAATGCATTTCCACAAGTACTTCTGTAAGGCAGATTTAATTTGGTATTATGCTTGTCAGCCCAGAGTTCTGTCGCAACAGGTACAACAATCATCTATGAACCAGTTAAGTTTGAAAACCCAAAAGGAAGTAGAGATTGCTACAAATGCGGGTCAAAGAACAGACAAAGAAAAAAGAAAGACTCTCACCCAAAACCGAGCAGCGACTAATGTCTGAATATCACCCCACCCGTCCAACAATCTCTTTGACCCCCTACGATCATGCAGGAGGTACCGTAGCATTAGGACAAGAACTGTCGGATTGTCAGGTTGGGATACAGATTCTTCCCCCAGGCATTGAGACTTCTGAACTCCCGGCTTCCATCCAGGTCTTCTCAGTTTCCATAAATAAAATGAAGTGAGGCGTTTTGTGCTTAACGAAATTCATAACACATTTTATTGAGCTCCCTAACCTACACAACAAAAACACACTAAGAAACCTTTTGCATAATAATGCCATCACGTCAAACCCACCTCTTAAAGTGAAACCCCAACTCATTGTTGGTGGGTGTGAATTATGTACATTTCTCCCAATTATGTTACCCTACAGTCTCATCGTGCATGAAGCTCCAAAGACCTCACTCCCGGGAGAGGAAAGATTTGCCTAGAGCAGAGAACTTAGGTGAGCTGCTATTGGTATCATATGCCCCTGTAGGAGTGATAGGCCTAAGTTGATGAGGCCTGCAGAGGCCAGCAACAAAATGGCCTCCTTCTCCTCCTATTCATTAGTTTTCAAGATCACTCTTTACATTCACAAACCCACACAGTGTTACAGGCACAAGGTGAGGATTTCTATATCTATTCTGTATTTAAAATACACCAATCTGTTGTTCACAACATCTTATACAGAGTAATTATACAAAGCCTCAAAAGGTGAACAGCAGTTATATTTTTTGTAAGTATCAGATTGTTAATAAATTCACAAGGCATATTTAATTCGTATGCAAGATGACCTCGATGGTGGGAGGCTTGTGCCCACGATGGATCTGGCTGCGTCTACAGCCCCCTGCTGCCTCTTTCGATGGGGCCTCCATACTAGGCAGTAATGCAACCAGTCAGAAGGCTCCAAATTCATTCTCTGAGTGGTTTGCCAAGCTTCTATTACCTTTTCTGCTCCCTGCACTCTCCTCACCCACTCCCTCGTTCACCAAAAACTCACCTTTTTTGCCATTTTAAGTTCTCATAGTTAGAAAGTCACACAGCATGGAAAGAGACAATTCAGCCCACCTAATCCGAGCAGCACTCAATTTCGTCTGAAGAAGCACAGGACTTCTCGACATTTTACAGCTACTAATTTGAAACGAGTTGTGGCTGCATGACTCCCCGAGTAGTACAGGAATCTTCCTTTGATAATTGATAGATAGATAGATAGATAGATATACTTTATTGATCCCGAGGGAAATTGGGTTTCATTACAGCCGCACCAACCAAGAATAGAGCATAAATATAGCAATACAAAAACCACAAACAATCAAACAACAATATGCAAACTATGCCAGATGGAAATAAGTCCAGGACCAGCCTATTGGCTCAGGGTGTCTGACCCTCCACGGGAAGAGCTGCAAAGTTCGATGGCCATGTCGAGATAACAGAGACTTATGGCGAAGAGGAGTTTGGTGGGTAATAAAATGGACAAGTTGACGGGGCTAGCCAGGAGTCAGAGAACATTTCGGGAGTGCAGTGTTCTGTGTTTTACTGAAACGTGGCTGCACGAGGACATATCCGACCAAAACTTTTCCATGGAGGGCTTCCAGACTGTTCGGGCTGACCGGAAGTGCACTGAGAGCGATAAGCGTAAAGGAGTTGGGGGCTTGCTGTTCTGGTCAACAACAGATGGTGCAATCATGGTCATATTATGATCGAGGAATGTGTCTGCAGACCGGATATTGAAGTTTTTGCTGTTGGACTCCGACCAAGATGCAACACTGAGCGTCATGGAGATCACAATGAAAACCAGAAGATCTAGCTACAGTCAATGCTCACCCACTCCCCACACAACAATTTATTGAGCCTTTGCTCATGGGTCAAATTCCTGCCATAAGTAAGTTCTGTATTAAAGCCCTCAAACCTTCAGATCACCAGTCCAAGGATTTTGCTGCCTTTGTATTTAGTGCAATACTAATGATATTTAATGACGAGCTATGAAGAATTAGCAAAAGGGAAAAAAAACAAAGAGCAGCCTTTTATTCATTAAGCTCAGTCATGAGAAACTTGCTGAATTACACAGAGGAAATGTAAAGGAAAGCTGATGACGATTGAATTCCAGGTCAGAATTGACATTAGTTAGCTTAATGAACGGGAAGATTTGAAAATGTCAGCATAGTAGTGAATATTTAGCATGCTAAAATAATCCATTTGCCTCATCCCCAAATGAGTCAGGCTCCATTTATTGTACTGTGTATTTATTTATCATATAGTGGCGATGCTTGTAATATAAAAACGTACAGAGTGCAGCTTTGTAGCTTACTGAATTGTATCATACATCAGTATAATGTTCCTGTAACTTCTTCCCCTATTTCAACATTTACCTTAAAAGTGAAAATTCTGGTTACAAAATAAATGATTCATTCTGGGATAAACAAACATGATTATGGATTAGATTAATAACAGGAAGATGTTACGACATGCACCTGTCCGAGCCAGCTTCCGCTCTGACTCTCCAGAATATGGATAGCTGGCCCCTTAAGGATTCAGGCCTGCCCTGCCTTTTGGTGGCCATTTTTTGGTGCCAGGATTTTAATATTTAAAGAACACTTGAACCGAGGTTCAAGGTTCAATTGTCAGTTCTACTTTGGATCCTTGTCTTGCATCTAGTTTCGAACCCTGTCCTCATTTCAATCTTGCATCGTGCCTTGATTCTAGTCTCGGATACTCCAGCACTTGAGTCCTCAACATCCTTGTCTCTCGTCACAGCATACAGCATTCCCCTTCTACAGCATGCTGGCATCCAATCTACAACAACCTGGCCAGCATCTTGGACCATGATTTAGCCTAATGGTGCATCAGGATCTTTACAAAGTCTATTCATGTTGGAGTTTGCTTGCCTCTGACTCAAAAGTTTGTGGGTTTCAGAACTCACAAGGCTTTAGAACAGAATTGAGGCTGATTTTGTTGTGCAGTTCTGAGGGAGAACTGCATCATCAGCATTACCAGCACTAGGATCTAGGATAAACTGCTAAACCACCAGCTAACCTCTTAAATGTAATCCAAATCATGTTGCTGCCTAAGTGTAAACCTACACTCAGTGGCCACTTTATTAGGTATACCTATACACTGCTCGTTAATGCAAATATCTAATCAATCATGTGGCAGCAACTCAATGCATAAAAGCATGCAGACATAGTCAAGAGGTTCAGTTGCCTTTCAGTCAAAACATCAGAATGGGGAATAAATGTGATCTAAGTGACTTTGACCGTGGAATGACTGTTGGTGCCAGACAGGGTGGTTTGAATATCTCAGAAATTGCTGATCTCCTGGGATTTTCAGGCACAGCTGTTTCTAGAGTTTACAAGGAACAGTGTGATAAACAAAAATGCATCCAATGAGCAGCCGTTTTACGGGCAAAAACATCTTGTTAATGAGAGAGGTCAGAGGAGAATGGCCAGACCGGTTCAAGCCGACAGGAAGGTGACAGTAATTCAAATAGTCATGTGTTACAACAGTGGTGTGCAGAAGATCATCTCTGAATCCACAACACGTTGAAAATTAAAGTGGATGGACCTGTACAAAAGGGATGGATTAAATCCAAGGGGGACCAATATTCTTGTGGGCAGGTTTGCTAAAGCTGTTGGGAGTGGTTTAAACTAATATGGCAGGGGGATGGGAACCAGTGTGATAGAGCTGAGGATGAGCCAGCAGGTTTACAAGTAGATGATGGGTGTAACATGAATGTGAGGAAGGACAAGCCAATGATTGGATGTAAATGCAGACACAGCAAATAGTTAGGTTGTACCACAGAGGCAAAATTCAAAAGGGTGAAGAATGCTGGATTGAAGGTGCTGTATTTAAATGCATGTAGTATTCAGAATAAGGTGGATGAACTTGTGGCGCAATTAGAAATCGGTCAGTATGACGTTGTGAGCATCACTGAGTCATGGCTGAAAGAAGATCATAGTTGGGAGCTCAACATCAAAGGCTATACTTCATACTTTATACTTTACTTTATTGTCGCCATACAATTGATACTATAACATATAATCATCACAGCGATATTTGATTCTGCGCTTCACACTCCCTGGATTACACATATTAAATATTAAAAATATTAAACATAGTAAAAATTAGTAAATATTAAAAACTTAAATTATAAATCATAAATAGAAAATAGAAAAATGGAAAGTAAGGTAGTGCAAAAAAATCAAGAGTCAGGTCCGGATATTTGGAGGGTACGGCCCAGATCCGGGTCAGGATCCGTTCAGCGGTCTTATCACAGTTGGAAAGAAGCTGTTCCCAAATCTGGCCGTATGAGTCTTCAAGCTCCTGAGCCTTCTTCCGGACAAAAGGTCTGTTGGCTGGGTGGGTCGTGTCCTTGATTATCCTGGCAGCACTGCTCCAACAGCGTGCAGTGTGAAGTGAGTCCACGGACGGAAGATTGGTTTGTGTGATGTGCTGCGCCGTGTTCACGATCTTCTGCAGCTTCTTTCGGTCTTGGACAGGACAACTTCCATACCAGGTTGTGATGCACCCTAGAAAAATGCTTTCTACAGTGCATCTATAAAAATTAGTGAGGGTTTTAGGGGACAGGCCAAACTTCTTTAGCTTTCTCAGGAAGTAAAGGCACTGGTGGGCCTTCATGGCAGTGAACTCTGCTTGGTTGGACCAAGTCAGGTTATTTGTGATATTGACCCCGAGGAACTTAAAGCTTTTGACTTGTCCCACTTGCGCACCACCGATGTAAATTGGGTCATGCGGTCCACTACTCCTTCTGAAGTCAACAACCAATTCCTTCGTCTTGCTGACGTTGAGGGATAGGTTATTGTCTTCGCACCATGCCACCAGGTTCTTAATTTCCTCTCTGTAGTCAAACTCAACATTACCCGAGATACGGCCTACGATTGTGTCATCGGCAAACTTATATATTGAGTTTGATGGAAACTTGGCTACACAATCACGGGTGTACAGTGAGTACAGCAGGAGGCTAAGTACACAACCTTGTGGGGCACCGGTGCTCAGAGTGATTGTAGAGGAGAGCTTGTCCGCTATTTTTACAGCTTAGGTCCTGTCTGTGAGGAAGTTGAAGATCCAGCTGCAGATCTGAGTGCTAAGGCCCAGGTTCCGGAGCTTAGGAATCAGTTTATTTGGAATGATGGTATTAAAGGCAGAGCTGTAGTCAATGAAAAGGAGCCTTACATATGTGTCTTTATTCTCCAGGTGTTCTAAGGAGGAATGTAGGGCCAGAGAGATGGCATCTGCCGTTGACCTGTTGCTCCGGTAGGCGAATTGCAAAGCGTCGAGGTTGACCGGTAGGCTGTGGTTGATATGTGCCATAACCAATCTCACTTCGTAACAATTGATGTCAGAGCCACAGGTTGATAGTCATTCAGGCATGCCACCTTGCTCTTCTTCGGCACTGGGATTATCGTTGCCTTCTTAAAACACGAGGGGGTCTTAGACTGAAGCAAGGAGCAGTTGAAGATGTAAGCAAACACTCCAGCTAGCTCGCTTGCACAGACCCGGAGAACCCGTCCTGGGACGCCATCTGGGCCCGTCGCCTTCCTTGGATTTATCTTCAGGAAGGCCCTTCTAGCGTCCTCCTCGGTGACGATGAATCTCGATGCTACCAGGTCCGGTTCATCCGGAGGGAGCGGGACATTCCTCTTCTGCTCGAATCTTGCGTAGAATACGTTAAGTTCGTCAGGAAGAGAAGCGCCACAATTATTGATATTCCCAGCCTTTTCTTTGCGCCCAGTGATCTCATTTAGACCCTGCCATAGTCTACTGGCATCCCTCTGGTTATCCTGGGCTTCCAACTTGGCTCAATATTGCTTCTTGGCACCCTTAATGGCTTTCCGGAGTTCACACCTGGATCCCGTGTAGCAGCTGGTATCCCGGACCTAAAAGCCGCAGCTCTAGCCTTTAAAAGGGACTTGACCTTATAATTCATCCAGGGTTTCCGGTTAGGGAATACCCGGATCGTCTTGCGAATATGTATAATACTGTGTATCAAAAGGACATTCAGGAAGGCATAGGAAGTGGTGTGGCTCTGTATGTAGGAGATGGAATTACATCTTTAGAAAGAGGTGTCATAGGGTCAGAGAATGTTGAATCTTTGTAGCTGGAGTTAAGAAACTGCAAAGGTTAAGAAAAAAACATTGTGGGAAACATACCAAATAGTAGTCAAGATTTGCAGTTGAAATTGCAAAGACAGCTGGAAAGGGCATGTAATAACAGCAATGACACAATTGTAATTGTAAAATCAAGTGGGTGTCGGACCGCAAGAGATGGAATTGGTTGAATGCCTATGAGACGGCTTTCTAGAGCAGTTTGTGCTTGAACCAACTCAGGGAAAGATTATCTTAGATTGGGTGTTGTGTAATAATCCAGATCTTATTATGGAGCTTAGTGTAAAGGAACCATTAGGAGTCAGTGATCATAATATGATTGAATTCATACTGCAATCTGAGAGGGAGAAGCATAAACCACATGTATCAGTATCTCAATGGAATAAAGGGAATTACAGAGGCATGAGAGAGGAGCTTGCTCAGGTAGTTTGGAGGAGGATACTGGCGGGGATGATGGCAGAGCAGAGATGGCTCAAATTTCTGGGAATAGCTCACAAGGCGCAGGATAGATATGTCCCACAGAAGAAGGAATTCTAAAATGGCAGGTGTAGGCAACCATCGTTGACAAGGGAAGTTAAGGACTGCATAAAAGTTAAGGGCATAAAAGGTAGCAGAAGTGAGTGAGAAGTTGGATGATTGGGAAGCTTTTAAAATCCAACAAAGGGCAACTAAAAAAGCTATAAGAAGGGAAAAGATGAAATATGAGGACAAACTAGCCAATAATATAAAGCAGGATAGTAAAAGTTTTTTCAGTTAGATAAAGAGTAAAACGGATTTTGAGAGTTGATACTGGACCACTGGAAAATGATGCTGGTGAGGGACAAAGAAATGGAGGATGCATTCAATGGGTTCTTTGCATCAGTCTTCACTGTGAAGGACACCAGCAGTGTGCCATAGGTCTATGAGTGTCAGGGAGCAGGAGTGAGTGCCATTGCTATCATTGCTAGTACAAAGGAAAATGGGCAAACTCAAAGGTCTTGAGATGGTTAAGTCAGCTAGACCAGATGGACTTCATCCCGGAGTCCTGAGAGAGGTGGCTGAAGAGATAAAGGATGCATTGGTCATGATCTTTCAAGAATCACTTGACACTGGCATGGTCCTGGAGGACTGGAAAATTGCAAATATAACTCTACTCTTTAAGAAGGGAGGAAGGAAACTACAGGCCAGTTTGCCTAACCGCAGTGGTTGGGAAAACGTTGGAGTCTATTATTAAGGATGAGGTTTTGGAGTACTTGGAGACTAATGGTAAACTAAGTCAAAGTTAGCATGGTTTCTGTGAAGGGGAATCTAGCCTGACAAATCTGTTAGAGTTCTTCAAGGAAGTAACAAGCAGGATGGACAAAGGAGAGGCAGTGGATGTCATTTACTTGGATTTTCAAAGGGCATTTAATAAGGTGCCACACATGAGGCTGTATAACAAGATAAAGTCCTATTTCATTTCAGGAAAGATCGTGGCATGGATAGAGGAATGGCTGACAGGCAGGAGGCAGGGAGTAGGAATAAAGTGGGCCTTTACTGGTTGGCTGCCAGTGACTAGCGGTGTTCCTCAGGGGTCAGTATTGGGATCGCTACTTTTCACATTGTTTGTCAATGATTTGGATAATGGAATTGATGGCTTTGTGGCAAAGTTTGCGGATGATACGAAGATAGTTGGATGGGTAGGTAGTGCTGAGGAAGCAATGCGATTGCAGCAGGACTTAGACAAATTGGAAGCATGGGTAAAAAAGCAGCAGATGGAATCCAGTGTTGGGAAATGTATGATAATGCATTTTGGTAAAAGGAACAATAATGCAGACTATTCTCTAAATGGAGAGAAGGTTCAAACATCAGAGGTACAGAGGGACTTAAGAGTCCTCATTCAAGACACCCCAAAGGTTAATTTACAGGTTGAAACTGTAATAAAGGCAATGTGGGCATTTATTTCGAGAAAGGTATCGTCCATTATTAAGGACCTCCAGCACCCAGGGCATGCCCTTTTCTCACTGTTACCATCAGGTAGGAGATACAGAAGCCTGAAGGCACACACTCAGTGATTCAGGAACAGCTTCTTCCCCTCTGCCATCCGATTCCTAAATGGACTTTGAAGCTTTGGACACTACCTCACTTTTTTTAAATATACAGTATTTCTGTTTTTGCACATTTTAAAAAATCTATTCAATATATGTAATTGATTTACTTGTTTATTTATTATTATGCTTTATTTTATTATTATTATTTTTTTTCTCTCTGCTGGATTATTTATTGCATTGAACTGCTGCTGCTAAATTAACAAATTTCATGTCACATGCTGGTGATAATAAACCTGATTCTGAATAGAATATAAAAGCAAGGAGATATTGCTGAGGCTTTATGAGACACTAGTCAGCTTCATTTGGAGCATTGTCAACAGTTTTGGGCCCCATATCTCAGAGAGGATTTCCGGGAATGAAGGGGTTAACATATGAGGAGCGTTTTGCAGCTGTGGGCCTGTACTCACTGAGATTAAGAAGAATGCAGAGGAATCTCATTGAAACCTACCGAATGTTGAAAGGACTAGATAAGGTGGATGTGGAGAGATGTTTCCTGTGGTGGGGGTATCCAGAACTAGAGTTCACAGCTTCAAAATTGAGGGGCGACCTTTTAAAACAGAAGTAAAGGGGAATTTATTTAACCAGAGAGTATTGAATCTGTGGAATACTCTGCCACAGACTGCGGTGGAGGCCAAGTCCGTGGGTATATTTAAGGCGGAAGTTGATTGTTTCCTGATCGGTCAGGGCATCAAAGGTTATGGTTAGAAGGGGATCCAGGATCAGCCATGATCGAATGGCAGAGCAGACTCAATGGGCTGAATGGACTTATTCTGCTCCTATGTCTTATGGTCTAGCCCATCCATTCTTTCCTCATAACTGAAATACTCCATGTTAAACAACATCTTGGTGAATCTCCTCTGCACCCTCTGTAATGCAATCATGTCCTTCCTATACAGTGCAGGCTAGAAATCTACACAGTACTCTTGCTGTGGCCTCACCAATACATTATAGATGGTTCCATAACCTCCCTGTTCTAATATTCTTTGCTCCGACTAATGAAGGCAAAGTCCCATAAGATAAGCAGAGGAATGGCACGTGGAATTTCATTTGAAGAAAACCTGAAGTGTGACCATATGGGAGACAAGGTTCAGTGTGAATGGTTAATTCAAATCAAACTAAACTATAAGAGAGAAAGGAAGATGAAGAAAAAAGACAAAGACGGAAGAAGACAATATTTAAAAAATAGTTTATATTTAATATTTCTAAGAGTTACTAAAATTTGAAGACTAGAATTCCACAGTTATTAAGCTTAAATTTCCGAGGTAAAAAAGATCTTTAAATATTTACTTCCAGCAGAGTGGATAACGGATGACTTTCTCTGGTGAGCTTATTGGGTATTTATGTAAATGTTGCAAAATTCACACACTCCCATTTAATTTTAATGTTC
This sequence comes from Mobula birostris, assembly GCF_030028105.1. Classification (NCBI taxonomy): domain Eukaryota; kingdom Metazoa; phylum Chordata; class Chondrichthyes; order Myliobatiformes; family Myliobatidae; genus Mobula; species Mobula birostris. The sequence continues at coordinate 27,292,382 of NC_092402.1, forward strand.
AATCTTTCTTTGGGATATTGGTATTGAGTGGGATCAGGGATCAGCCATGATGGAATGGCAGACCAGACAAGATGGGCTGAATGGCCTAATTCTGCTTCGATAGCTTATGGTCTTATGGAGTGTAAATCAGCTGAACAGACCAATACATTTGATTGTAGCCACTTGCGGGCAGATATTTGATAGGAAGCAGCCAGCCTTTCACCTTCCACACACAGTTCATTGTTGGCTTCAACGTTCAAGCATGAAACATGCCAGCAGCACATCTGGCCTCCTGCCCTGCTGTAGGTGTGACACTGAGTCCTCGTTATACTGAACTGAGGGGCCAGAGAGGAACTGAATCTGAATCATGCTGCAGTCCTTGACCATACTGAGTTAAAGGGCTAAATTCACTTCCCAACTGGCCCACCACTTCTCATCTGGCAGGGTCATTCGTTTGAATGGAATTGTTGACTTACATTAAAATGCTATGTTTAGCATTCTTTTTCCTTTTCATTCTTTATTTCATTCTGTATTTTTCTCAATAAATATTTTGAACAAAAATGTTATCTTAATTTCATTTATCTTTTACTTTTTTGTTAGCTTATTGTCTCTGATTATCAAAGATAAATTAGACCGGGGGTCCCCAACCTTTTTTGCACTGCAGACCGGTTTAATATTGACAATATTCTTGCAGACCGGCCAACCGGTGGGGGGGGGGGGGGGGGGGGTAGGGTTGCCAATGGACAAGAGTAGAGTCAAAAAATACGTTGTGTTTACCCCGAGAAAGACTACAATGACCATGACGCTTTGCATGGGCACCAGTGCGCATGCGTGTACATGCCGATTTTTTTCTACAAATCGTTTTTGGTGATTGCGTGGGGAGGGGAGTGTTAATCACGACCGGAATATAGGTGATAAGTTGTTAATACACTCAACTTCATTTCTAAAAGGGTTTATCTAGCGAATTTAATATTAAACACACAACGCATATTTTCCTCGCATGAATATAGTGATAAGTCAATTATCGGGGAGGACATGGGAGGTTAAGTAAGTGTTGAACGAACTTTCAGTAAAGTGGTAGAGTCAGGTTCAAAATTATTTTTTAAAGAAAAGTTGGATAGGTATATGGACAGGAAAGGAATGGAGGGTTATGGGCTGAGTGCAGGTCAGTGGGACTAGTTGAGAGTAGCGTTTGGCACGGACTAGAAGGGCAGAGATGGCCTGTTTCTGTGCTGTAATTGTTATATGGTTATATAAGTCACTTATCAGTCAATAGAGTCATAACATTTTAAGTAAAGTTTGGATATTAAACATACAGTGCATATTTTCCCCGTATGAACATACAAAATCATTGCAACACACCAATATCGCTGAATCAGTGGGAGCCCTGGGCTTGTTTTCCTGCAACAAGACGGTCCCATCGAGGGGTGATGGGAGACAGCAATACTCGAAGGGGGTTCCTTATGTGCAGTCTATTCCGCGATTAGTTTTCGTTGCATTCATTGCAGAGATATGTTGGAAATGGAAGCAATGTTTTCAGTGCTTTCGTGGCTATCTCAGGATATTTAGCCTTGACTTTGATCCAGAATGCCAGCAGAGATGTTATGTCAAACATACTTTTCAGCCCACTGTCACTTGCAAGCTCAAGGAGTTGATTTCCTTCCCGCGCTGACATGGATGACGCGTGGGTAATGACCACGCGTGTGTTCAAGTTCCAACAGTGTGCGTGACAGGGAATGAGGAAAGGTGCAGCTGACTCATATCGCCAAATCATATCGCTTCCTCGCGGCCTGGTAGCGCATGCTTTGCAGCCCGGTACCGGTCTGCGGCCTAGTGGGTGGGGACCGCTGAATTTGACGACTTGAAAGCAAGATCTTTAGTGCATTGTAGGAGTATTAACAAACAAATGTTGACAGCTGGTTACAAGGGTGATGAATAAGGGTTTAGTCAGAGAAATGAAAATTCCTGGAACATCTTAAAGCAAGAGAAATGGAGAGATGCTAACTCTTGCGTAGGACACAAATTTCTGTTCATTGAGACCTTCCCTTAACACCATTGCCCAGTGATATATTCACATATACTTCCTCTGTACATTTGACTACACTGTCATTCTGTAAAATTACAATGATTTCTTATTCATCTCCTACTACTTAAATTCTTGTGCTTATAGAGTCCCTTAAGCCTCCATCATTCAGTAAGATCATGAATGCCTATGAGATGGCTTTTTAGAGCAGCTCATAGTTGAGCCCACTAGAGGATCAGCTATTCTGGACTGGGTGTTGTGCAATGAACTAGAATTGACTAGAGAATTTAAGGTAAAATAACCCTTAGGGGTAAGTGATCACAATGTGATAGAATTCACCTTGAAACTTGAGAAGGAGAGGCTAAAGTCAGATGTATCAGCATTACAGTGGAGTAAAGGGAATTACAGAGATATGAGGAAGGAGTTGTCCAGAATTGATTGGAAAAGAACACTGGCAGGGATGACAGCAGAGCAGCAATGGCTGGAATTTCTGAAAGCAATTCAGAAAGCACAGGATATATACATCACAAAGAGGAAAAAGTATTCTAAAAGCAAAATGACACAACAGTGGCTAACAGGGGAAGTCAAGCCCAATATAAAAGCCAAACAGAGAGCAGATAATAGAACAAAAATTAGTGGGAAATTAAAGGATTGGGGTGTTTCTAAATACAAACAGAAGGCAAATAAAAAGTCATAAAGAAAGTAAAGACTGAATGCAAAATTAAGCTAGCCAATAATATTAAAAGGATACCAAAAGTTTCTTCAGATACATAGAGTGTAAAAGAGAGCCAAGAGTGGATATCGGACCACTGGAAAGTGATCCTGGAAAGTTAGTACTGGAGGACAAGGGAATGGCGGATGAACTAAGCAAGTATTTTGCATCAGTCTTCATTGTGGAAGATATTGTGGAAGTTCCAGGTGTCAGGAGATAGAAGTGTATGAAGTTACCATAGAACCATAGAACACTACAGCACAGAAAACAGGCCATTTGGCCCCTCTAGTCATTGCCGAAACATTATTCCGCTGGTCCCATTGACCTGCATCCAGTCCATAACCCTCCAGACCTCTCCCATCCATGTACCTATCCAATTTATTCTTAAAACTTAAGAGTGAGCCCGCATTTACCACGTCAGATGGCAGCTCGTTCCACACTCCCACCACTCTCTGAGTGAAGAAGTTCCCCCTAATGTTCCCCCTAAACCTTTCCCCTTTCACCTTAAAGCCATGTCCTCTTGTACTTACCATAACAAGGATGAAGGTTCTTGGGAAACTAAAAGAACTGAAGGTAGATAAGTCACCTGGACCAGGTGGTGTGCACGCCAGGGTTCTGAAAGAGGTGGATGAAGAGACTGTGGAGGAATGAGTAATGATCTTTCAAGAATCACTAGATTCTGGAGTGGTTTCGGAAGACTAGAGAAGTACAAATGTCACTCCACTCTTCAAGAAGAGAGGGAGGCAGAAGAAAGGAAATTATAGGACAGTTATTCTGACCTCAGTGGTTGAGAAGATGTTGGAGTCGATTGTTAAAGATGTGGTTTTGAGGTACTTGACAGACATGATAAAATAGGCCGTAGTCAGCACGGTTTCCTCAAGGCAAAATCTTGCCTGCCAAATCTGTTGGAATTCTTTGAAGAAATAACAAGCAGGATTGACAAAGGAGAATCACTTGATGTTCTGTACTTGGATTTTCAGAAGGCCTTTGACAAGGTGCCACACATGAGGCTGCTTAACAGGCTATGAGCCCATGGTATTACAGAAAAGATTCTAGCATGGATAAAGCAGTGGCTGATTTTCAGGAGGCAAAGAGTGAGAATAAATGGAGCCTTTCTGGTTGGCTGCCAGTAACTAGTGGTGTTTCACAGGAGTCTGTATTGGGACCAATTCTTTGTATGTTATATGTCGTTGATTTGGAGGACGGAATTGATGGCTTTGTTGCAAAGTTTGCAGATGATATGAAGGTAGGTGGAGGGGTAGGTAGTTTTGAGGAAGTAGAGAGGCTACAGAAGGACAGGCAGATGAGAAGAATGAGCAAAGAGTGGCATATGGAATACAGTGTTGGGAAGTGTATGATTATGTACTTTGTCAGAATAAATGTAAGGGTTAATTATTTTCTAAGTGGAGAGAAAATACAAAATTCTGAGGCGCAAAGGGACTTGGGAGTCCTTGTGCAGGATTCCCTAAAGGTTAATTTTCAGGTTGAGTCTGTGGTGAGGAAGACAAATGCAATGTTTACATTCATTTCAAGAGGACAAGAATATATAAGCAAGGATGTAATGTTGAGACTTTAGAAAACACTGGTGAGGCCTCATTTAGAGTATTGTGAGCAGTTTTAGGCCCCTTATCTTAGAAAGGATGTGCTGAAACTGGGGAGGGTTCAAAGGAAGTTCACAAAAATGATTCCAGGATTGAACAGCTTGTCATATGAAGAGCATTTGATGGGTTTGGGCCTGTATTCACTGGAATTCAGAAGAATGAGGGGTCACCTCATTGAAACCTATCAAATAGTGAAAGACTTTGATAGAGTGGGTGTGGGAAGGATGTTTCCTATGGTAGGAGAGTATAAGACCAGAGGACACAGCCTCAAAATAGAGGAAATAAGGAGAAACTTCTTTAGCCAGAGAGTAGTGAATCTGTGGTATTTGTTGTCATAGGCAGCTGTGGAGGCCAAGTCTTTATGTATAGTTAAAGCAGAGGTTAATACATTCTTGATTGGTCAGGGTATGAAGGGGTACGGGGAGAAAGCAGGAGATTGGGGTTGAGAGAAAAATGGATCAGCCATGATGAAATGGTGGAGCAGACTTGATGGGCCAAATGGCCTAATTCTGATCCTACATCTTATGGTCTTATGATTTTATAACTATCTTGAACTTTGGCCTTTGCTGTGTGATACATGATCTTTGATATCCCCACAGCCGAAGTATTGATTTCAGCCTTGAATATATGTAAGAGAATGTTCCACTGATAGTCCAGTGTTCCTGCAATGTCACACTCCTACTCCTTTTGTACTGGAAAGACCAAACTCAAAAATCATTAATAAACTGTCAATGAATCTTACTATCCTAAAAAGGAAACAGTTTGAACTACTCAGACAACAGGAATTCTGCAGATGCTGGAAATTCAAGCAACACACATCAAAGTTGCTGGTGAACGCAGCAGGCCAGGCAGCATCTCTAGGAAGAGGTGCAGTCGACGTTTCAGGCCGAGACCCTTCGTCAGGACTAACTGAAGGAAGAGTGAGTAAGGGACTTGAAAGTTGGAGGGGGAGGGGGAGATCCAAAATGATAGGAGAAGACAGGAGGGGGAGGGATGGAGCCAAGAGCTGGACAGGTGATTGGCAAAAGGGATACGAGAGGATCATGGGACAGGAGGTCCGGGAAGAAAGGCAAGGGGTGGGGGGGGACCCAGAGGATGGGCAAGAGGTATATTCAGAGGGACAGAGGGAGAAAAAGGAGAGTGAGAGAAAGAATGTGTGCATAAAAATAAGTAACAGATGGGGTACGAGAGGGAGGTGGGGCCTAGCGGAAGTTAGAGAAGTCGATGTTCATGCCATCAGGTTGGAGGCTACCCAGATGGAATATAAGGTGTTGTTCCTCCAACCTGAGTGTGGCTTCATCTTTACAGTAGAGGAGGCCGTGGATAGACATGTCAGAATGGGAATGGGATGTGGAATGTGTGGCCACTGGGAGATCCTGCTTTCTCTGGCGGACAGAGCGTAGATGTTCAGCAAAGCGGTCTCCCAGTCTGCGTCGGGTCTCGCCAATATATAGAAGACCACATCGGGAGCACCGGACACAGAATATCACCCCAGCCGACTCACAGGTGAAGTGTCGCCTCACCTGGAAGGACTGTTTGGGGCCCTGAATGGTGGTAAGGGAGGAAGTGTAAGGGCATGTGTAGCATGTGTTGAACTGCTCAGGCTCATTTTGCATGTGGTTAATTATTGTCAGAGTTTTTAGGAATGTCAAATTTTAAATTTAGATTTGCTATTACCTCAACCTATGAGGACGCTGATAGAAGCTTGCCGGAACAGATAATGTTCCGTTCCCCTGCATTAACTGTTCTCATTTACTGAACACAAAATGTGCATAGAAAAAGAGATAATGGCATCCAGAGTAATTATGATCAAAATAACACGTTTAATTAGCTATAAAACACAAACTTTCCATTTGTACTACTCCAGAATCTTTATGCAGTATTTCACCAAGTCTTTCAGGATAACTGAAACCTTTATGACCGATGATAGAGGAAGTTTTCCTGTGTTTCATTCGATTGTGCATACATATTAACTGTTATATCAACAACATACACCGTTATCATTGAGTAAAACTGACAGCAGCTTTAGCTTCTTAACAGATAAACACAGAGATCTGGATGCCTTTTCCATGATATCCTTTCCTCCACGCTCGGCACTGTAATTTGATTCATCATCAAAATCTTTGCAACGTTAATTCCTCTCTGAAGCTGTCAAATAAAATAGAATTATAGAAACTAACTGAATAGAAGTACTGTAGGTCACTCAGCCCATTATGAGCGTGCCAGCTGTAAAATATATGCCCCGCATAATCCCATTACTAATCTTTGGACTGCATTTGTGCAGGACATCACACACCTTTGTTCATTTACATAAGTACTAAGTGCAGTTTGGTTTCTGCCTCTGCACCCTTTCAGTTACTGAGCTCCAGAACCCAAACATTTCTGGTTAATAAAAAAAAATTTTCCTCAATTCCCTTCTAACCTTCCACCAACCACACTAAGTACATGACCCCTCTCCCTTCTACCCACGCATTGTAGGTTCTTGTAATTTTCAGTGAATTAAATCGTTCTCCAATTTTATTCCAAAGGAAACAATCCCAGCCTTGTAAATACTACCTCATGACTAAGATTTTCCAGGTCAGGCAATATCCTAGTGAATTTCATCTGTTCCCTCTCCAGTTCTACACACACTTGTGCTGTGATGTGCAGATGTACAGTATACATAGAGCAGTAACTGAGAGTCCATTAGAGCACATCTCTCTGCCTTATGTGCCCACTGAAGCTCAGTCTTCCAGTAAACCAACTCTCCTATTTCAATATCACATTGTATTTTAAGAGTTTGTAATGTCCTGGTTCACATTTTTACTGTTATGCTGCATGTATTTCATTTAGCAGTTCTGTAAGAGCAGTCTGTTCTGCTTTCAGCCTTTTTGGGTTATTGTTGAACATAAAGCATGATGAGAAATGTGTGCGATCCAATTAGAATGGTGGAACTGGGGGGATGTTTTTTGGTGAGAGACACTAAGGTTGGTCTTGGGTCTTTTGTCCAGCGGGAGATGAGGAGAGAAGATGCTGGGGAGAACCGGTCATAGGATACGACCCGGTGGGAGACCTGTTTGTTCAAGATGGATTGCGAGCGACGTTCAGAAGCTGTATTCATGCAGACCGAGGACCCAACACGTGAGTGACAGAGAAGTTCAGGATGAGCTCCAATTTGTGCATATTTGACTGTTTAATTAGAATGGCCCTTTTCTTTACTAACCCTTTAGTTAAGTAAGATTGATAAATATAATTCTTTTAATCGTATGTAGTGTACTGACTGTTATTTCATGGCATTAATTTGTAACAGGGTAGTAAATTACACAGCAACCCCACAAACCGGGGTTTGGGATGGGATGAGCCGTCTCAATCTCACTGGTTTGGCAGGACTGGAGTGTGTTTTCCCTAGACTATTGCAGCCAAAGAAACCAGCGGGGTTTCAAGTCCAATGTTTTCCCACTGTCAACATGCCTGGCAGATTATTTTTCTTTCAGTAAGTACCTTCTTCCCAATATTTAGTTACATCTACTTTTCACACCTTTAATATCATAATCATTAGTTCTGCTTTTGATTTAATTAATTGATATTTTTGAACTTATGAAGGGGGAAAAGTTAGCTTCCTTTGGAAATTATTGATCTCGAATGATATTGCTGCTAAACTATCTGTCCCTGAAAATGTTAGTTCATATGTGTGAAGTTCATATTTTCACATGTTCATTTTTGTTGATAATTATTTTTTAATTAAAATGCTTTCTGTTTATTTTCTGTTTCTTTTATTTTTTTAATCTCACTCTCCTTTAATCTACCCTGTGTTTTGCTTTTGTGATTATACATTGAATTAATATTCTAATTTATATTTTCTTGTTCAAATTTTCTGTATCAACGTGAGCATTCATCTGTCTAGTTGAAGGGGCTTACTGTCATCTCGACATATTCACAGACATCTCAGAGTGTGCAGGGAGAAATAAATGCCTAATTAGGGAAATTCTTCACTCGAAATTTCAAAAACCTCTTGGACAGTTGTCATTATAGTGAATGGTGAACATATTTTATTCTTCATTGTGAAACTCAGGTAGCTAGAGATTTTTGCTAATATGGTAAACAAGAAGAGATTCAGCATACGGTTTTTGAATTTTGATAGTTTGTAAGATCACTTTGAAACAATCATTCGGAGTTGTTATCAAGATTGCCAACAATGTCCGTTGCACCAGGCTCTGCCTATGAAATACTCGCTCTGCCACTGCAACCCTAAAAGCGATTTACTCTGGCAGCATTTGACTCAATTGGAGTACCACCAACTGAAACCCTAAAACTTTGTTGTAGCTGGTTTTACTTGCCCATTGTTTGTGCTTGGCAGAATTTTTCTAATTCTGTCTCAATCTTCCTGAGAATTGTCTTCTTGAGCATAGGCAAAATTGAACTATTTTAGCATTAAGAAGAAAACATTAGAAAATACAAGTGAAAGAGAGTAACACAGGTTTGTATTTCATAAATCCAGAATATCAATGAACTAAACCAAGAGCAGGACTAAGAATTATGCTATTAAATGAGCAAAAAGAAGAGGAGGTGGGGTAACATTGCTGGTTAGAGAGGAGATTAACGCAATAGAAAGGAAGGAAAAAAGATTATGAGAGAAAACTGGCAGGAAACTTAAAAACGGACTGTAAAAGCTTTTATAGATATGTAAAAAGGAAAAGACTGGTAAAGACAAATGTAGGTCCCCTACAGACAGAAACAGGTGAATTGATTATGGGGAGCAAGGACATGGCAGACCAATTGAATAATTACTTTGGTTCTGTCTTCACTAAGGAGGACATAAATAATCTTCCGGAAATAGTAGGGGACAGAGGGTCCAGTGAGATGGAGGAACTGAGCGAAATACATGTTAGTAGGGAAGTGGTGTTAGGTAAATTGAAGGGTTTAAAGGCAGATAAATCCCCAGGGCCAGATGGTCTGCATCCCAGGGTGCTTAAGGAAGTAGCCCAAGAAATAGTGGATGCATTAGTGATAATTTTTCAAAACTCGTTAGATTCTGGACTAGTTCCTGAGGATTGGAGGGTGGCTAATGTAACTCCACTTTTTAAAAAAGGAGGGAGAGAGAAACCGGGAAATTATAGACCGGTTAGCCTAACGTAGGTGGTGGGGAAACTGCTGGAGTCAGTTATCAAGGATGTGATAACAGCACATTTGGAAAGCGGTGAAATGATCGGACAAAGTCAGCATGGATTTGTGAAAGGAAAATCATGTCTGACGAATCTCATAGAATTTTTTGAGGATGTAACTAGTAGAGTGGATAGGGGAGAACCAGTGGATGTGGTTTATTTGGATTTTCAGAAGGCTTTTGACAAGGTCCCACACAGGAGATTAGTGTGCAAACTTAAAGCACACGGTATTGGGGGTAAGGTATTGGTGTGGGTGGAGAGTTGGTTAGCAGACAGGAAGCAAAGAGTGGGAATAAACGGGACCTTTACAGAATGGCAGGCGGTGACTAGTGGGGTACCGCAAGGCTCAGTGCTGGGACCCCAGTTGTTTACAATATATATTAATGACTTGGATGAGGGAATTAAATGCAGCATCTCCAAGTTTGCGGATGACACGAAGCTGGGTGGCAGTGTTAGCTGTGAGGAGGATGCTAAGAGGATGCAGGGTGACTTGGATAGGTTGGGTGAGTGGGCAAATTCATGGCAGATGCAATTTAATGTGGATAAATGTGAAGTTATCCACTTTGGTGGCAAAAATAGGAAAACAGATTATTATCTGAATGGTGGCCGATTAGGAAAAGGGGAGGTGCAACGAGACCTGGGTGTCATTATACACCAGTCATTGAAAGTGGGCATGCAGGTACAGCAGGCGGTGAAAAAGGCGAATGGTATGCTGACATTTATAGCGAGAGGATTCAAGTACAGGAGCAGGGAGGTACTACTGCAGTTGTACAAGGCCTTGGTGAGACCACACCTGGAGTATTGTGTGCAGTTTTGTTCCCCTAATCTGAGGAAAGACATCCTTGCCATAGAGGGAGTACAAAGAAGGTTCACCAGATTGATTCCTGGGATGGCAGGACTTTCATATGAAGAAAGACTGGATGAACTGGGCTTGTACTCGTTGGAATTTAGAAGATTGAGGGGGGATCGATTGAAACGTATAAGATCCTAAAGGGATTGGACAGGCTAGATGCAGGAAGATTGTTCCCGATGTTGGGGAAGTCCAGAACGAGGGGCCACAGTTTGAGGATAGAGGGGAAGCCTTTTAGGACCGAGATTAGGAAAAACTTCTTCACACAGAGAGTGGTGAATCTGTGGAATTCTCTGCCACAGGAAACAGTTGAGGCCAGTACATTGGCTATATTTAAGAGGGAGTTAGATATGGCCCTTGTGGCTGCGGGGATCAGGGGGTATGGAAGGAAGGCTGGGGCGGGGTTCTGAGTTGGATGATCAGCCATGATCATAATAAATGGCGGTGCAGGCTCGAAGGGCCGAATGGCCTACTCCTGCACCTATTTTCTATGTTTCTATGTTTCTATTAGCTGGGAGGATGTGGAATTGATATGGGTAGAGCTGCATAACACTAAGGGGCAGAAAACGCTGGTGGGAGTTGTGTACAGGCCACCTAACAGTAGTAGTGAGGTTGGGGATGGTATTAAACAGGAAATTAGAAATGCGTGCAATAAAAGAACAGCAGTTATAATGGGTGACTTCAATCTACATATAGATTGGGTGAACCAAATTGGTAAGGGTGCTGAGGAAGAGGATTTCTTGGAATGTATGCGGGATGGTTTTTTGAACCAACATGTCAAGGAACCAACTAGAGAACAGGCTGTTCTAGACTGGGTATTGAGCAATGAGGAAGGGTTAATTAGCAATCTTGTCGTGAGAGGCCCCTTGGGTAAAAGTGACCATAATATGGTGGAATTCTTCATTAACATGGAGAGTGACATAGTTAATTCAGAAACAAAGGTTCTGAACTTCAAGAAGGGTAACTTTGAAGGTATGAGACGTAAATTGGCTAAGATAGACTGGCAAATGACACTTAAAGGGTTGACGGTGGATATGCAATGGCAAGCATTTAAAGATCGCATGGATGAACTACAACAATTGTTCAGCCCAGTTTGGCAAAAGAATAAATCAAGGAAGGTAGTGCACCCGTGGCTGACAAGGGAAATTAGGTATAGTATCAATTCCAAGGAAGGAGCATACAAATTAGCCAGAGAAAGTGGCTCACCTGAGGACTGGGAGAAATTCAGGGTCCAGCAGAGGAGGACAAAGGGCTTAATTAGGAAGGGGAAAAAAGATTATGAGAGAAAACTGACTGTAAAAGCTTTTATAGATATGTGAAAAGAAAAAGATTGGTTAAGACAAATGTAGTTCCCCTACAGACAGAAACAAGTGAATTGATTATGGGGAGCAAGGACATGGCAGACCAATTGAATAACTACTTTGGTTCTGTCTTCACTAAGGAGGACATAAATAATCTTCCAGAAATAGTAGGGGACAGAGGGTCCAGTGAGATGGAGGAACCGAGGGAAATACATGTTAGTAGGGAAGTGGTATTAGGTAAATTGAAGGGATTAAAGGCAGATAAATTCCCAGGGCCAGATGGTCTGCATCCCAGAGTGCTTAAGGAAGTAGCCCAAGAAATAGTGGATGCATTAGTGATAATTTTTCAAAACTCTTTAGATTCTGGACTAGTTCCTGAGGATTGGAGAGTGGCTAATGTAACCCCACTTTTTAAAAAAGGAGGGAGAGAGAAACCGGGGAATTATAGACCGGTTAGCCTGACATCGGTGGTGGGGAAAATGCTAGAGTCAGTTATCAAAGATGTGATAACAGCACATTTGGAAAGCGGTGAAATCATCGGACAAAGTCAGCATGGATTTGTGAAAGGAAAATCATGTCTGACGAATCTCGTAGAATTTTTTGAGGATGTAACTAGTAGAGTGGATAGGGGAGAACCAGTGGATGTGGTATATTTGGATTTTCAAAAGGCTTTTGACAAGGAGATTAGTGTGCAAACTTAAAGCACACGGTATTGGGGGTAAGGTATTGATGTGGATAGAGAATTGGTTGAGCAGACAGGAAGCAAAGAGTGGGAGTAAATGGGACCTTTTCAGAATGGCAGGCAGTGACTAGTGGGGTACCGCAAGGCTCAGTGCTGGGACCCCAGTTGTTTACAATATATATTAATGACTTAGATGAGGGAATTAAATGCAGCATCTCCAAGTTTGCGGATGACACGACGCTGGGTGGCAGTATTAGCTGTGAGGGGGATGCTAAGAGGATGCAGGGTGACTTGGATAGGTTAGGTGAGTGGGCAAATTCATGGCAGATGCAGTTTAATGTGGATAAATGTGAGGTTATCCACTTTGGTGGCAAAAACAGGAAAACAGATTATTATCTGAATGGTGGCCGATTAGGAAAAGGGGAGGTGCAACGAGACCTGGGTGTCATTATACACCAGTCATTGAAAGTGGGCGTGCAGTTACAGCAGGCGTTGAAAAAGGCGAATGGTATGCTGGCATTCATAGCAAGAGGATTCAAGTACAGGAGCAAGGAGGTACTACTGCAGTTGTACAAGGCCTTGGTGAGACCACACCTGGAGTATTGTGTGCAGTTTTGTTCCCCTAATCTGAGGAAAGACATCCTTGCCATAGGGGGAGTACAAAGAAGGTTAACCAGATTGATTCCTAGGATGGCAGGACTTTCATGTGATGAAAGACTGGATCGACGAGGCTTATACTCGTTGGAATTTAGAAGATTGAGTGGGGGATCTTATTGAAACGTATAAAATCCTAAAGGGATTGGACAGGGTAGATGCAGGAAGATTGTTTCTAATGTTGGGGAAGTCCAGAACGAGGGGTCACAGTTTGAGGATAAAGGGGAAGCCTTTTAGGACCGAGATGAGGAAAAACTTCTTCACACAGAGAGTGGTGAATCTGTGGAATTCTCTGCCACAGGAAACAGTTGAGGCCGGTTCATTGGTTATATTTAAGAGGGAGTTAGATATGGCCCTTGTGGCTAAAGGGATCGGGGGTATGGGAGGAAAGCTGGTACAGGGTTCTGAATCGGATGATCAGCCATGATCATACTGAATGGCGGTGCAGGCTCGAAGGGCCGAATGGCCTACTCCTGCACTTATTTTCTATGTTTCTATGTACTTAAACATTGAAAAAAGGTATTTAATGAAAGAGAAGTAATCTGCCAGGCATGGTGATAGTGGGGAAAACACTGGTCTCTTAAAATGTAACATGATACTGAAATAGGAGAGCTGGTTTACCAGAGGACTGAGCCTCAATAGGTTCAGGCTCATATGTAATCCTCGTGTGAAGGTAAGCAAGACTGCAGACTACAACTGAACAAACAGAAAACAATGCCAGATTTCTATACAAATAGCACAGCGAGCATGTTACTTTTAACTACGTGTCTTCACTGCCATACAGAATTATCCATTTCAACTACGCACCTATGAGAGAAGCTAATATTATCCAGCTCATTGGCTTTCGTTTTCAGTGGATTGACATCAGACAGAAGGTCAGCAAATGCATGTATCTATTAAAATGGATGCAATTTATATTGCAATGTAAATTACAATTTCAATCTAATTCAATTAAGGTTGTGACATTCAAATGAATTGAAAACAATATTTTATAATATGATTAGGAAGACTTCATGGAAAGAATTGGGCATATCTCTATTAAGGTTGATCACACTCAAGGCTATAAATTAAGTCCAGATCAGCATAGGAAAGTCATGCACCGATATACCAAACCATTTTTATTCATTGAAACTTATACCTATGAAGCGAACAACAACTGTGTTAGAAAATAGACTGCTTTCTTGATTTTACCTTCCATTCACTGAATCTAAACTACCCAAGTTCAACATAAAACTTACTATTTTTATCCCAGAAAACTATATAAATATTAAATACTTTATACAGTCACGTACTTTCTGAAAGAAGCATCTGATTACTGCCTACTTACTTGATTCTCTAACCCATTCTAAGGTATCCAGTAGTGATGTGGTTATGTTTCTAGACTATAGCCAGAAACAGTAGTTCATGAGCCATTTCTACTATCTCAGACCAAAAAGTAACTCCAGATCCACCAATTTGCCTCCTCTGTGTGCGGGACATCCCAAGAACAAATAAAAATGAAAATAAAATCTGTCACTTGCCTCTGCAAAGTAAATCTTTCTCTGGCCCAGCTTTTTAGCACCTTGCTTTCTGCTTCTCAAAAACTGCCAGCTCTACTCCCTTTTGCCAACTTCACTTCAATCTGCAGACTGATCTCAAGTTCCACATCAGCCGCCAGAATGAACCACTGATACATATCACTTGATCAGATTTCTTTCCTCTTTATCCATGGTGTTGCATGTGTACCCTCAGCTATTACTGGCCCACACCTGCAACCTCACCTGGTTTTCAGTATATTTACTTACTGATTTAGTTGTATTAGATTTATTGGACATGAGATACAATAATAACCCAGCTATAAAATACTCAGTAGGTCAGAGCAGGCACTGCATTGATAAAACAAGAAGTGCTGTACCCTAGTAAAATGCTCTGTTGGTTTCCAGTGTCAGCAATGCCAATAAATGGAATGAAGGCTTTGGTTGTCATGGTCCAGTCCAAGTCCGCATTCCACTTCACGGTCCGATCCACGGACTCCAGACTCTGGGTCTTCTGGCTGTCCCCGGTTTCAGTTGAACTTAACCATAAGCACCTGATGCTTATCTTGGGGCTGGGAATATAAGTGGCCCTGGGATTGAGTGTGGTTGTGGGGTCATCTTGTCAGTCTTCCCTTGGAGCAACCCACTGGTGGAAGGCTAGTGTAGTCATTGGGATATGGATTTGGCTGTTCTGTAGACTGCCGAGGTTACCAGCTGCCTTGAGTCTTGGAGCCACCCCAGACCTAGCTCCCTTCCTGTCCTTTGCCTCCGTCGGGTAAGCCAGGGTGACTGCCATTAACCTGCGGTTGGTTCTGTCCCTTCCTGTCCCATGCCTCTGTCGGGTCAGCCAGGCTGTTTGCTGTTACCCTGTGGGTCTATCGCTCTCTGTCCTTGCCTCTGTGGGGTGGAGTCTTGCGTCCTGCCCAGGAGTTGCCTCGAAGTACCCTTGCCCCATCATGTCCTCGTCTAGCCTCCAAGAACTCAAGCCTCACCACGTCTTCACCTGGCCTCCGGGAACCCAAACCTCGCCAGGACTTCGCCTGGCCTCCGGGAACCCAAGCCTCACCACGTCTTCGCCTGGCCTCCGGGAACCCAAACCTCGCCACGTCTTTGCCTGGTCTCCGGGAACCCAAACCTCGCCACGTCTTTGCCTGGTCTCCGGGAACCCAAACCTCGCCAGGACCTCGCCTGGCCTCCGGGAACCCAAGCCTCACCACGTCTTTACCTAGTTTTGGGGTCCGAGCCTGAGTCAAGGCCCAGGTTCTGGGTCCTTGTCTAGTCTCTGGCTTGGAGTCCACGCCCAGGCTCCTTGTTCCCAGTCCCTCATGCTGGTCCTGCTCCCCTAGCCTAGTCTGTGTTCCTGTCCCTACTCCTAGTCTGCGCCCTGTCCCGTCATTTAGTTTTGTCTGTTCCTGTTTCTAGTACTTCAGTGTCTGTGTCTTGCATTTGGGTCCGTTCCCAATGCCCCCCCATTGTGACATTGGTACAACTGGAGATCCACACATTTCTGGTTTAAACTGATGAAAATATTGACTGATATTAAATGGTGTTCATTTTTTACTTTTAAGATAAAATGTTATTTTCTTTTGCTTTGGATTAATTTACAGAATCAATTACAAATGGAGCATTAGTATTAGTATTAGGCTCATTTGCAACAGGCAGTGACAAATCACCAACTACTTATTAAATCCTGTTCAACATCCAGGCTTAAATCTTCAAAAAATCTGCATAAATTGGAAAAAACCTATGGTATTCTGTTTCACTTCCCACAGGTGCAGCCTAACCTGCTGAGTATGTCCAGTATATTCTGTTTTTAATGAAAGATTAGCTTCACCCTCACAGAAACTACTTACATCTTCAGGGTAATATTTGCATTTCCCATAGAAATTATCCTAATAGCCTCAGAATAAGATATATGATTATTGACTATGTTAAGCAGGTAATTTTATGCTGTAGGCTTATTTCTAACTTTGATAGAAATCCCACCCAGGACTAACTTCATGTAAAACACTTGCATTTGGGGAAACTAATATTTTTATCAAACTTGTTTGAACTTGAAACCAGATCCCAGAGGCAAAAGATTTGCCTGCAATTAACAAATCCATTACATTCTCATTTCTAATTAACAATATAAGTACACTTCATTGCCAGGCTGCCATGACCCTGAGCCCTCACTTCACCTCTATCATGCTTTATAAAGACCAAAATCTTTAAAAAAATACTGTATATCTGTTCAGGAAAGTATCCTATGCAAACCGTGAATGGAGATTTGATGTCTCTGGAAGATATGCCATCAAAGCAGACAACTTGGTTTTTAATTTAGCAGGAAGCATGCAATATTCCACCCCTCCCTGCCACTATTACTGACACCACCAGGCAATTCAAGCTGCACTCTGAAATGTCTTCCTCTGTGCCAAGATCTTCCGCGTTCTTGCTTGTGGTTTTCGATATATTTAGAAATTAGTAAGTCATTTAAGAGGTTATGCCATGTTGTGTTCTGGCTCACTGAAGTAAGTAGCAAATTTTAATGTCAGCTTTTTCCTTCATAAAACAGAGGAGCCTGAATAAAATAAATATCTAATTACTCACGACTAAGTACCATCTGGAGAATAAACAGACTGCTACTGATATCAAAAAGGGAAACTGCCCATTGACACAGACAATAGATGCATAGTGCTGATTTTGTACAACTTTGATATTCATTAGCAACTCAGTCCACAACTTCACTCCTCAGGCCACCAAGTAATGCTCCTGATGTAAATTAATTTCCCAAGCTTGATTACTGTTATTGCAAAGAGAAGTGCTTCAGAATCTGGAACATATAGGGCTGCGAATGATAAATCAACATGCATCTTCATTTACAAATGTGAAATATTTTCATGCCTGGTGATTTTATGAAATAAATTAGATTTAATCACATCCTCAATTCCAATGCATATGTACACCCAATGCTAAACTATCAATACTCTAAAGTAATTGGCAGCTTCATGGAAGGGGCTATTCATATGTAATAAAGATGAGCTATGGCTAAATTGTGTCATTTGGACGGTGTAGAAGGAAATTTACTTAACATCCAACGACCGAGTACTGCATACATCAGGGCCAGATGTGTATGAATCTGGCATATGTTCAAAATGTACACAAGCCTCTATCATCTTGATGATCACCAGCTTTGCAGGAAAATGCACAGCACCAATTTTTAAATGAGTTTACAGTCTGTCTCCTTCTTGAACCCTAAATGGAACAACTCCTAATACCCCTAAAGTGTTGGAGTTTACTTTTAAGGATGATGTTTCTGGGTACTTGGAGACTAATGATAAAATAAGTCAAAGTCAGCATGGTTTCTGTAAAGATAAACCTTGCCTGACAAATCTGTTGGGAGTTCTTCGAGGAAGTAATAAGCAGGGTGGACAAAGGAGAGGCAGTGGATGTCACTTACTTGGGATTTGCAGAAGGATTTGATAAGGTGCCACACATGGGGCTGCATAACAAGATAAAATCCTATGGCATTACAGGAAAGATACTGGCTTGGAGAGAGGAATGGCTGACAGGCAGGAGGCAGTGAGTGGGAATAAAGGGGGCCTTTTCTGATTGGCTGCCAGTGATTAGTGTTGTTCCTCAGGGGTCAGTATTGGGATCGCTACTTTTCACATTGTTTGTCAGTGATTTGGATAATGGAATTGATGGCTTTGTGGCAAAGTAGGCAGATTTTTTTTTAGTGTGTCGCACCAGTCAGCCGTTCTTGTCTGGTGCATGGTGTCAGGATTGGTCTCCTTTCAGATTAACCAGGTCACGATATGAACGTTCCTGACTCGACCCTTTATTTTCACAAGGCCGAGTGTCTAGCTTGACATTCAACCCGGCATGGATGGGAAGCATGCTCGGGGGTGGCCCGACTTGCATTCGAACTCGGAAACCTTCGCTCCGGAGTCCGGCACAGATGCCATTGCACCACCAGCTGGCCTGATATGCAGATGATATGAAGATAGGTGGAGGGGTAGCTAGTGCTGAGGAAGCAATGCAATTGCAGCAGGACTTACAGAAATTGGAAGAATGGGCAAAAAAGTGACAGATGGAATACAGTGTTGGGAAATGTATGATAATGCATTTTGCCAAAAGGAACGAAAGTGCGGACAATTATCTAAATGAGGAGAAGGTTCAAACATCAGAGGTGCAGAGGGAATTAGGACTCCTCGTGCAAGAGTCCCAGAAGGTTAATTTACAGGTTGAGTCGGTGGTAAAGAACACAAATGCAATGTTGGCATTTATTTCAAAGGGAATAGAATATAAAAGCAAGGAGATAATGCTGAACCTTTATAAGATTCTAGTTAGGCTGCACTTGGAGTATTGTCAACAGTTTTGGGCCCCATATAGAAACATAGAAAACCTACAGCACAATACAGGCCCTTCGGCCCACAATGCTGTGCCGAACATGTACTTACTTTAGAAATTACCCAGGGTTACCCATAGCCCTCTATTTTTCTAAGCTCCATGTACCTATCCAGGAGTCTCTTAAAAGACCCTATCGTTTCCACCTCCACCACCGTCACTGGCAGCCCATTCCATGCACTCATTACTCTCTGCATAAAAAACTTATCCCTGACATCTCCTCTGTGCCAACTTCCAAGCACCTTAAAACTATGCCCTCTCGTGCTAGCCATCTCAACCCTGGAAAATAGCCTCTGACTATCCACACGATTAATGCCTCTCATCATCTCGTACACCTCTATCAGGTCACCTCTCATCCTCTGTTACTCCAAGGAGAAAAGGCCGAGTTCACTCAACCTATTCTCATAAGGCATGCTCCCCAAACCAGGCAACATCCTTGTAAATCTCCTCAGCACCCTTTCTATGGTTTCCACATCCTTCCTGTAGTGAGGCGACCAGAACTGAGCACAGTACTCCAAGTGGGGTCTGACCAGGGTCCTATATAGCTGCAACATTACCTCTCGGCTCCTAAACTCAATCTCACGATTGATGAAGGCCAATGCACCATATGCCTTCTTAACCACAGAGTCAACCTGCGCAGCAGCTTTGAGTGTCCTATGGACTCGGACCTCAAGATCCCTCTGATCCTCCACACTGCCAAGAGTCTTACCATTAATACTATATTCTGCCATCATATTTGACCTACCAAAATGAACCACCTCACACTTATCTGGGTTGAATTCCATCTGCCACTTCTCAGCCCGGTTTTGCATCTTATCAATGTCCCGTTGTAACCTTTGACAGCCTTCCACACTATCCACAACACCTCCAACCTTTGTGTCATCAACAAATATACCAGCCCATCCCTCCATTTCCTTATCCAGGTCATTTATAAAAATCAAGAAGAGAAGGGGTCCCAGAACAGATCCCTGAGACACACCACTGGTCACCGACCTCCATGCAGAATATGACCCGTCTACAACCACTCTTTGTCTTCTGTGGACAAGTCAATTCTGGACCCACAAAGCAAGGTCCCCTTGGATCCCAAGCCTCCTTCCTTTCTCAATAAGCCTTGCATGGGGTACCTTATCAAATGCCTTGCTGAAATCCATATACACTATATCAATTGCTCTACCTTCATCAATGTGGTTTGTCACATCCTCAAAAAATTCAATCAGGCTCATAAGGTACGACCTGCATTTGACAAAGCCATGCTGACTAATCCTAATCATATTATGCCTCTCCAAATGTTTATAAATCCTACCTCTCAGGATCTTCTCCATCACCTTACCAACCACTGAAGTAAGACTCACTGGTCTATAATTACCTGAGCTATGTCTACTCCCTTGCTTGAATAAGGGAACAACATTTGCAACCTTCCAATCCTCCGGAACCTCTCCCACCCCCATTGATGATGCAAAGATCATCATCAGAGGCTCAGCATTCTCTTCCCTCGCCTCCCCCAGTAGCCTGGGGTGTATCTCGTCTGGTCCTGGTGACTTACCCATCTTGATGCTTTCCAAAAGATCCAGCACATCCTCTTTTTTAATATCTACATGCTCAAGCTTTTCAGTTCACTGTAAGTTATCCCTACAATCACCAAGATCCTTTTCCGTAGTGAATACTGAAGCAAGGTACTCATTAAGTACCTCTGCTATCTCCTCTGGTTCCATACACACTTTTCCACTGTCACACGGTCCTATTCTCTCACGTCTTATCCTCTTGCTCTTCACATACTTTAATCCTGTCCGCCAAGACCTTCTCATGGCCCCTTCTAGCTCTCCTAATTTCTTTCTTAAGCTCCTTCCTGCTAGCCTTATAATCTTCTAGATCTCTATCATTACCTCGTTTTTTGAACCTTTCATAAGTTCGTCTTTTCTTCTTGTCTAGATTTACAACAGCCTTTGTACACCACGGTTCCTGTACCCTATTATCCTTTCCCTGTCTCATTGGAACGTACCAATGCAGAGATCCACGCAAATATCCCCTAAACGTTTGCCACATTTCTTCCGTACTTTTCCTGAGAACATTTGTTTCCAATTTATGCTTCCAAGTTCCTGCCTGGTAGCCTCATATTTCCCCTTACTCCAATTAAACGCTTTCCTAACTTGTCTGTTCCTATCCCTCTCCAATACTATGGTAAAGGAGATAGAATTGTGATTACTATCTCCAAAATGCTCTTCCACTGAGAGACCTGACACCTGACCAGGTTCATTTCCCAATACCAGATCAAGTACAGCCTCTCCTCTTGTAGGCTTATCTACATATTGTGTCAAGAAACCTTCTTGAACACACCTAACAAACTCCACCCCATCTAAACCACTCGCTCTAGGGACATGCCAATCAATATTGGGCAAATTAAAATTTCCCACCAGGACAACCCTGTTATTATTGCATCTTTCCAGAATCTGTCTCCCTATCTGCTCCTCGATGTCCCTGTTACTATTGTAAAAACACCCAGTAGAGTTACTGACCCCTTTCTGTTCCTAACTTCCACCCACAGAGACCCAGTAGACAATCCCTCCATGACTTCTTCCTTTTCTGCAGCCGTGACACTATCTCTGATCAACAGTGCCACGCCCCCACCTCTTTTTCCTCCCTCCCTGTCCTTTCTGAAACATCTAAAGCCTGGCACTCTAAGTAGCCATTCCTGCTCCTGAGCCATCCAAGTCTCTGTAATGGCCACAACACCATAGCTCTAAGTACTGATCCATGCTCTTAAGCTCATCCGCTTTATTCATGATACTCCTTGCATTAAAATAGACACATCTCAAACCATCAGTCTGAGCGCATCCCTTCTCTATCATCTCCCTCTCACACTATCTCCAAGCTTTTTCTATTTGTGATCCAACCACCTCTTCCTCCATCTCTTCAGTTTGGTTCCAACTCCCCAGCAATTCTAGTTTAATCTCTCCCCAGTAGCCTTAACAAACCTCCCTGCCAGTATATTGGTCCCCCTCAGATTCAAGTGCAACCCACCCTTTTCGTACAGGTCATTCTTGCCCCAAAAGAGGTCCCAATGATCCAGAAATCTGAATCCCTGCCCCCTGCTCCAATCCCTTAGCCACACATTTATCCTCCACCTCACTCTATTCCTATCCTCGCTGTCATGTGGCACAGGCAATAATCCCGAGATTACTATCTTTGAGGTCCTGCTTCTCAACTTCTTTCCTAACTCACTGTTTTCAGGACCTCTCCCTTTTCCTACCTATGTCATTGGTATCAATATGTACCACAACCTCTGGCTGTTCTCCTTCCCATTTTAAGATACCTTGGACATGATCAGAAACATCCCAGACCCTAACACCTGGGAGGCAAACTACCATTCGTGTTTTCTTTCCTGCATCCACAGAATCACCTGTCTGACCCCCTAACTATAGGGTCCCCTATAACTGCTGCCTTCTTCCTTTCCCTACCCTTCTGAGCTACAGGGGCCAGACTCTGTGCCAGACATGTGCCCACCATTGCTTCCCCCAGGTAGGTCATTTCCCCCCCGCCACCCCAACCGTAATCAAGCAGGAGTACTTATTGTTTTTTTTCCAATATATTTTTTATTGAAGGAATGACACAATACAGAATACATAATGGATTACATTTTCCTCCATTTTGCTTTTATATCTTACCCCTAAACAAACCTCCCCTCACCCGCCCTCCCCGAACATACCATGGCAGCTAATGTATTTACAATACAACAATTCACAAATACAAGTACAGACATTTCACAGCCATACCCCCATACTACTTCAAGACAAATCCACATGTCAAATGATCCAAAATACACTCATATTACAATTCATCAACCACCCTGTGAGGTAAACCCTATGCATGTTAAGGAGTACTTATTGTTAAGGGGGATAGCCCCAAGGGTACTCCCTAGTGTCTGACTCTTGCCCTTTCCTCTCCTAACTGTTACCCACTTATCTGTCTCCCAAGGCCCTACTATGACTACTTGCCTATAGCTCCTCTCCATCACCTCCTCACTTCCCTGACAAGACGAGGGTCATCGAGCTGCATCTCCATTTCCCTAACCCGGTCTCTAAGGAGCCACAGCTTGATGCACCTGGCACAGATGTGGCCTTGAGAAGGCTGGGAGTCTCCTGGACATCCCACATCTGACACCCAGTACAGAACATTGGCCTCACAGACATATTTCCTATTCCTATTCTTCACAAGTAACTTACTTCGCCTCGATCCATTGTTGCTGAAGCCCTGTTGAGCTAAGGCCCTCCTACTCTGACTCCCTCTACTCAGTCGCCTGCTCTTCTGACACCCGCCCGCCCACCGGTCTAACTCATTGACATCTATGCGCCTGCGCAGTCGTTCCTCGATCAAACCGCCGAAGAAAACATGATCTCCTTTTAAACACTCCTGCCGGTCTAACTCGCTGACATCTACGCGCCTGCGCAGTCGTTCCTCAATCAAAACATACCTCAGAAAGGATGTGTTGTCATTGGAGAGAATCCAGAGGAGGCTCACAAGGATGATTCTGAGAACGAAGGGGTTAACGTATGAGGTGCATTTGGCAGCTTTGGGCCTGTACTCACTGGAATTTAGAAGAATGCAGGAGGATCTTATTGAAACCTACTGAATGTCGGAAGAACTAGATAAGGTGGATGTGGAGAGGATGTTTCCTATGGTGGGGGTATCCCGAACTAGAGGGAACAGCCTCAAAATTGAGGGGCGACCTTTAGAACAAGGGAAGGAGGAATTACTTTAGCTAGAGAGTAGTGAATCTGTGGAATGCTTTGCCACAGACTGTGGTGGAGGCCAAGTCCATGGGTATATTTAAGGCAGAAGTTGATCGTTTCCTGATCGGTCAGGGCATCAAGGGATATGGTGAGAAGGCAGGTGTATGGGGTTGAGTGGGATCTGGGATCAGCCATAATGGAATGGTGGAGAAAACTCGATGGGCTGAATGGCCTAATTCTGCTCCTATGTCTTATGGTCTCATTGCAACTCTTGGCCTTTCACCAAGTTTTCTCAACTAACAAAAGAGCTAACACTTTTACTACTTGCGCCTGTTGCTCAAGCCAAAGATCCTTCAATGCAAATCAGTTTCACATCCAGAGCATCCAGTCATCCTGCCGGGGTAAAGAATGTTAAATTGGCATCCGGTCAGGATGGCGCTGAGCTGCAGTCTCAATCGAGGTCACGGCTCAGAGAGGTGGGTGGGGGTGATGGACCAGGTTTGGGTTTAGGAGCAGGGAGGTTTCACTGTACGTTTTCATGTTCATGTGATAAAGAAATCTGAAACTGAAAAGGGCAAGCCTTGAATTCAATTTATTACTGTCATAAACCTTGGCTCCATTATATATGTTTTTTTATAAACTGGAAGCAGTTTGTTTATTTGTTGGAATTTAAACTGCATTTAAATTTATTTTGAATAATAATACTACTTCAAACTCCTTACCCTTATGACAACATTGTTTAGTATCAGTGAGATTAAAGCTGCTGACTGTTTGCTCCCTGACAGTAAATACTGAGCCTCTGCACAAGTTCAAAGGCTTGTTGACAAGGATATTCCAAGTATTAATACTGTACTTCTATTAAGGACGCATATTATTGTTCCATTGTACAAGATTACTTGTAATAATTCATTATTTATTTCAAAGGTTTCAAAGGTACATTTAATGTCAGAGAAATGTATACAATATACATCCTGAAATGCTTTTTCTTCACAACGATCCACAAAAACAGAGAAGTGCCCCCAAAGAATAAATGACAGTTAAATGTTAGAACCCCAAAGCCCCCACAGCTCCCCTCCCTCCCACGCGTAAGCGGCTGCAAGCAATGATCCCCCTCCCCTTACCGGCAAAAAAAGAGCATCAGCACCCACCATCAAGCACCCAAGTGTGAGCAAAGCAACAGCAAAGCCACAGAATTGCAGTACTCCAAATTCTACTTGTTCACCTGGTATTCGACATACCACTGGCTCGCTCTCTCCCTAATAAGGGAGAAAGAAATGTCTCCATTTCACAGCGAAGGGGAGACATAACAAACAACTCACTGGTTTACAATGTTAAAAATCCATTGTGTCGCTTTTTCCAAGCTCTGTGCCCAAAGATCTCGGGTCTCTGGGCACACAGCCTTAGATCTTCCATCTCCCATGACACACCGGTTTTCTGCCCAGACTCCAACCTCCGATCCCCCCATCTCCAGAGCCACGAAATCTCGGTCCTCCAAAGGTGAACAAAGCTCTTAGTCTGAGACCTTGGCCGAAAAATGGTCCCATTCCTGCAAAGAACCAAAGTCAGCATGTAACTCCAGGTCAGGGTCTTCAAAAGAACCTGAAAGGGAAAAATAGAGATGTTAAAGATGGAAATAGAGCTGTTCCTGAAGATGCAAGCAAAGGGGTCACCATTAGGTGCCATTAATCCTCATAAGCTCCTCCCCAATATATTTAAATAAATTCAGCAATAATTGGATTCAGAGCAGTAACCTTCCAAAATATTGAGTGGACAGTCTCAGTAGCACCTGGCTAACATAAAATGCTCATCAATCCTGAATGAAGTCCTTAAATTTTTCACGAAATCTCTGAGACTCAGTATTGATGTAATGCTCTACACAAATGATACTGCAATGGTGGAGAAAATTAATAAAGAAGGCACGGAAACTGTTGTTTCAACACCTCAATGGCTGGCCAAGAACTCAACATTGATTTGGTGCTGGAATATTTACAACAAGCAGCAGAAACTGGTGGAAGTCGTCATAGAAACAAAACCTCTTGGAGAAAGACGATCCATAAAAACAATTGCTTCCACTGTTATACTTTACCTGAAAATAGATAGTAGTCTCTCTTTGATCTTCCACCCAAAGCCATGATATCCTTCAGTTTCATTGTTTACTTTGTTATAAAGTTTCCATTGCAGCAATAACTCAGTGATTAAGTTCCATGGAGCTTATCTCCTGTTGTTCTTGTATCTTCAATCCCAAATTTTTCCAGATAACATCACAGCATAAATAGCTTCCACTGGAACCACACTTCTAGTATAAATCCTAGCATTTAATAAAGTGGCCACTAAGTATCTGTTCATGGTCTTCTCCTGTTGTAGCCCATCCACTTCAAGGTTCACAAGTTTTGCGTTCAGAGATGCTCCTCTGCACACCACTGTTATGATGCGTGATTATTTGAGTTACTGTCACCTTCCTGTCAGCTTGAAACAAACTGGCCATTATCCTCTGACCTCTCGCATTAACAAGGCATTTTTGCCCACAGAACTGCTGCTCACTGGCTGTTTTTGTTTTTCACACCATTCTGTGTAAACTCTAGAGACTGTTGTGTGTGAAAATCCAAGGAGATCTGCAGTTTCTGAGACACTCAAACCACCCCATCTGGCATCAATCATCATTCCACAGTCAAAGTCACTTAAATCACATTTCTTCCCCATTCAGATGTTTGGTCTGAACAGCTACTGAACCTCTTGACCGTGTCTGCATGCTTTTATGCATTGAGTTGCTGTCATGAGATGGGCTGATTAGGTATTTACATTAACGAGCAGGTGTACATAATAAAGTGACCACTGAGTGTAAATAGAAATTCTTACTAATCTCATCTATGAGATGATCAAAAATTGTTAGTTTAGTAGTTGTGGCCATTAGACGTGTGGTCCCCATCAACAAGCAATAATCTTGGTCCAACTATATTCTGGATTCCATTCACCACAGCTAATGTCTGTACTACTGATTAGCACATTTGCATGTGGCATTTTTATTCTACTGTGCACTCTTTGAATATTCCCAAGCAGTCCTTTCAGGTGAGGCAATACTTTACCTATGCATCTATCAGGGTCATCTGTTGTAACTAGTGCTCCCACTATGCTACCATGCTCAGCAGCATGCTAAGTAAAGGATGCTTTAGAATTACACTGAGCACAGTGGATACATTTTCTATTCAGTCTCAATGAATGGCGATATAAAGGATATGCATATCCGTTATATACATACCTGTCTTTCTGTTACAACCTACTCATTCAATTTCTCCACCCCTATTCTCTATATATCCATTCTCGCTCCTGTATATATCTCTCGGTGTTCTCCACTGTCTGTCTGTCTGTCTCCACCCCCATGTCTCTCCCTCTTTCCCCCTCTCTCCCCCTCTCTCCCCTTCCCCTCCCTCTCTCTCCCTCCCCCTCTGTTCCCCTCTCCTTCCACCCCACCTCTCTCTCCCTCCCCTCTCTCTCCCCTCTCTCTCCCCACCTCTCTCTCCCCCTCTCCCCCTCTCTCTCCCCCTCCCTCTCTCTCTCTCTTGCCTCCACACACATCCTCTCTCCCTCTAACCATTACTTCTCCCTTTTTCTGTTCTCATTCCTAAAGTAATACTTTATCCTTTTATAATGTATAAAAATAAAGATATTTCATTATTGGTTAACCATGTATAACCTCCAATTAATGTTTCAAATTGCACAATTAATTGCCATCATTTCTCTTCATTCAACAACCCTAATTAAAAAGTAATACTATTAAATGTTGATAATATTCAGCTGAGATATACAGTATTATGCTGTAGTATTATAACATTAATGGTAAGTATAAAAATCAATATGTTATTTTACTCAATTAACATGTGATTTCATGTTTTTGCATTGTTGTTATATTTCAAAATTTGCTTTTCATGTTACAGTCAACCTTCCAAAAGTCTGAAAGCATTTCGTGAGGGTTTGAAAGGTTATGTATACAGGCTGGGTCAACAAAGCTTGACAGCTATGGAAAAAGTTAATGTTTGGCCTCTGCAGCTGAATTTTAATAGGGGCTTTGTGCTTCTGGACTTGTCTCATTTCCTTTACATGTCAGTGGACAAAGCTGTGCCAGGAGCACTGCTTCCTCAGGCACTAATTCATTTGCTTCTGAAGAAAGGGTCCACTGGGGATGAAACTGGAGCTGTTTCCCAGATAGATAATGAGATCCATTTTGATGGTGGTGGTGGTGCTGGAGGTGGGCAAGAGATGCAGGTAGGTGTTACCTGTTGCTTCTAAATGGTGTTGAAAGCGTATTCAAGTTTACATTGACAATTTATTCATGCTGACCTGGTGGCTGCCCAGAGGCAGCAGATCATTCAAAGAAATGCTTTTGCACTTCAGCCTCTAATTTTCATGCTTTGGAATAAAATGCCCAGCACAAACGGGACAGCTCCAAATGTTGCTCACTTGAAATGGTACTGGTGTCCTGCAAAATGGAAGTTTTTCAGTTCATTCCCTTCTCTGCAGATAAAAGTACACAGAGTTAAGACCACAAGATACAGGAGCAGAATTAGGCCATTCGGCTATTGAGTCTGCTCCACCATTTCATCATGGCTGATCCATATCCTTTGCATCCTTTGATTCACAGAATCCTGGTTAACCTCATCCATACCGGACACAGCGATTCAGATTGTCGAGTTCACTAAACACCAGCCTTTCTCAACCTTTTTGCCCTAGAGGAACCCTTGAAATAGCTTGCAGGTCTCAGGGAACCCTAGCATAAAATTTATTGTCAACATTCTTCTGAGCAAAAAATTAATTTTTAGCCAACCTGTTTTGAAAAAAACAGGTAGTTAAGCTTAGCTTACCTTACTTGAAATTAATCTCCTTCTTTCCCTTTCATAAATTTTTAAAATTCATAAGGCAAACATAATATATTTCTATTAAATAACTGGCTTAAACCAAAATGGGATTTAATTTTTCTAAAGGTAGGCTCAGTCGACTTAATTTAAATAAAGGCTGTAAATTGATTTTATTAGTGCTATTTAAAACATGAAAATTTATTGACAATGTTGAATAGTAAAGTTACTAAAAACCATAAGCCAAAGCAATATGAATAAAATAATAGCCTAAGACACAATTTTATACAATACTTTGAAAAAACATTTCTTATTTGTGACATGATCAGGCTCAAATATAGGCCTAGCATGTGAAACCTGTATGTTTTTTGCTGCATAATTGCTCAATTCTGGGCCTCTCCTATCTTGTGTCAAAAACTGAGAATGGATTCAACCAAATAAACACATTCCTACTGCGCACTGCCATACTGGGCTGAGGGATCTCTAACGAGATTGCCAATGGGGCTGCTCGGTCATTGCCCACCACTGTGAGCGCTAGCATCGCGCGTTGCACTAAGTTCAGAAAATGGTATTTATTTTCTTAAAATAACAATCTCTCATGGAACCGCTAGCATCCTCTCGCAGAACCCCAGTTGAAAAACCCTGCTCTAGATGATCTGAGCAACATGCATGAAACATTCCTAAACCAAAAGCCATGGATGAACCAGGGGTTTCATCATCTGCTGAGTGCTAGAACAGTGGCATTTAAGTCCAGTGACCCAGGTCTGTACAAGAAAAGAGAATAGTTTGAGAATAGGTTGAGTGAACTCAGCCTTTTCTCCTTTGAGCGACGGAGGATGAGAGATGACCTGATAGAGGTGTATAAGATGATGAGAGGTATTGATCGTGTGGATCGTCAGAGGCTTTTCCCCAGGGCTGAAATGGCTAGCACGAGAGGACATAGTTTTAAGGTGCTTAGAAGTAGGTACAGAGGAGATGTCAGGGGTAAGTTTTTTACGCAGAGAGTTGTGAGTGCGTGGAATGGGCTGCCGGTGACGGTGGTGGAGGCGGAAACGATACGGTCTTTTAAGAGACTCCTGGATGGCTACATGGAGCTCAGAAAAATAGAGAGCTATGGGTAAAGCCTAGGTAGTTCTAAGGTAGGGACATGTTCAGCACAGCTTTGTGGGCCAAAGGGCCTGTATTGTGCTGTAGGTTTTCTATGTTTCTAAAACCAGGTATGATTTGCGGAGGGCTATTTCAAGAGCGAAGAAACAATTCAAAGTGAGATTAGAGGCAACATCAGATGCACATCAACTCCAGCAGGGTTTGCAGGACATTAGTTCCGACAAAGCAAAACACAATAGCCTGAATGGCAGTGTTGCTTCACTACCAGACGAGCTGAATGACTTCTATGCCTGCTTTTAAAGGGAGAATATACTACAGCTATGGAGATCTCTGCTGCACCCAGTGACCCTGTGATCTCTGTCTTGGAGGTCGGTGTCAGGCTGTCCTTCAACCTATCAACCTCCACCTTAAATGCACTCAATGACCTGGCCTCCACAGCCTGCTTTGGCGATGAGTTCCACAAATTTGCCACCCTCTAGCTAAAGAAATTCCTCCTCACCTGTTCTAAATGGACATCCCTCTATCTTGAGGCTGTGCCCTCTGGTCCTAGGCTCCCCCACCAGAGGAAACATCCTCTTCATATCCACTCTATGTAGGCCTTTCAACATTTGATAAGTTTCAATTAGATCCCTCCCCCACCATCATTCTTCTAAATTTCAATGAGTACAGGCCCAGAGACTTCAATCACCGCTCATAAGACAACTCTTTCATTTCCAGAATCATTCTCGTGAACCTGCTCTGAACTCTCTCCAATGTCCACATATCCTTTAATAAGGGGCCCAAATCTGTTCACAATACTCCAAGTGAGGCCTCATCAGTGCCTTATAAAGCCTCAGCATCACATCCTTGCTTTTATATTTTAATCCTCTTGAAATGAATGCTAACATCGCATTTGCCTTCCTCAACACAGACTCAACCTACAAATTAACCTTTAGGGAATTCTGCATGAGGACACCTGAACCTCTATACACCTCAGATTTTTAAAATTTTCTCCCCATTTAGAAAATAGTCTACACTTTTCTTTCTGCTACCAAAGTGCATGACCTTATACTTGCTGACACTGTATTCCATCTGCCACCAATTTGCCCATTCTTCTAATCTGTCTAAGTCCTTCTGCAGCCTCTCTGTTTCCTCAACACTATCTACCCCTCCATCGATCCTTGTATCATTCACAAACCTGGCCAGAAAGCTGTCAATTCAACATCCAAATCATCAACATACAACGTAAAAAGAAGTGGTCCCAACACAGATCCCTGTGGAGTACTACTAGTCACCGGCAGCCAACAAGAAAAGGCTCCCTTTATTCCCACTCCTTGTCTCATACCATCAGCCAATGCGCTATCCCTGCTGATATCTTTCCTCTTCAGTCACCTCTTATAGAACCCTGGGTGAAGTCCATCTGGTCCAGGTGACTTACTTACCTTCAGACCTTTCAGCTTCCCAAACACCTACTCCAATTGCGCAATAACAGCAATTGCGCTCACTTCTGCCCCTTTACATTCTTGAACTTTAGGCATACTGCTTATGCCTTCCACAATGAAGATTGATGCAAAATACTTATTCAGTTTGTCCGCCATTTCCTTGTCCCCTATTCCTACCTCTCCAGCATCATTTTCCAGTGGTCCAATACCCACTCTCAACTGTTTTTTAAATTTGATATATCTGACAACATTTTTGGTATCATTTTTGATATTATTGGCTAGCTTACTTTCATATTTCATGTTTTCCTCATTTATGTTTTTTAAGCTGTCATCTGTTGTTTTTTACAAGCTTCCTAATCCTCCAACTTCCCACTAATTTTTGCTCTATAATAACCTGCTCTTTTGCTTTTATGTTGTCAGCCATGTTTGCATCATCCTAAATAATTCCTGCTCTTTAGGATGTACTGTATCTATCCTGTGCCTTCCGAGTTGCTCCCAGAAACTCCAGCCATTACTGTGCTGCTGTCATGAGGAGGTGATGGACAGGAGCAACAGGCAGGAAGTTAGCCCTTGGTTGCAGGAGACAGGTAACTGGGTGACTGTCAGGAAAACAAAGGGAAATGGACAGTCATTGCAGTGTACACCTGCGGCTATTCCCCTCAATAGTAAGCATACTACTTTAGATACTGTTGAGGGGGACAAACTACCGGGGGAACCACAGTAACTTGTTCTCTGGCACTGAGTTTGGTGCTGTGGCTCAGAAGAGGAGAGACATGATAGGATATTTCTCAGTCAGAGGAACAGAGTCGAGGTTCTGTGGGTGCGGTAGAGACCTCCAGATGGTGTGTTGCCTCCCCGGTGCCAGCATCAGTGATCTAATTTGTCAGGGGGATGGGAACTGGAGTGATAGTGCTGAAGATGAGGTAGTTGGTTTAAAAACAAAGGCAATGTGTAATGAGACTCCTAGCAAGGAGAGGCTGATGATGGGGCAAAATTGTAGCCAACAAGATGAGTTGCAACGTAAAAGGTAAACAAAATCGAAAAGGGTGAATACAGGACAGAAGGTGCGATATTTGAATGCACACAGTATATGGAATAAGGTAGATGAACTTGCAGCAGAGTAACAGATTGGCAGGTATGATGTTGTAGGCATCACTGAATTATGGACGAAAGAAGATTATAGCTGGGAGCTTAATGTCCAAGAATACACATTATATCAACAGGATAGGGAGGTAGGCAGAGGGGGTGGCGCAGCTCTGCTGGTAAAAAATGAAAAACCAAAAGTTTCTTCAGATACATAAAATGTAAAAGTGAGGCGAGAATGGATATCGGACCACTGGAAAATGATGCTGGAGAGCTAGTAATGGGGGACAAGGAAATGGCAGACAAACAGAGTAAGTACTTTGCATCAATGATGTACACCCCAGGGTTCTGAAAGAAGTAGCTAAAGAGATTGTGGAAGCATTAGTAATGATCTTCTGAGAATCACTGGACTATGGATTGGTTCTGGAAGACTGGAAAATTGGAGATGTCATTCCACTCTTCAAGAAGGGAGAAAGGCAGAATAAAGGAAATTATAGGCCAGTTAGTTTCACCTCACTTGTTGGGAAGATGGTGGAGTCAATTGTTAAGGATGTAGTTTCAGGGTACTGAGGGACACATGATAAAATAGGCCATAGTTAGCATGGTTTCTTCAAGGAAAAATCTTGCCTGAAATATCTGTTGGAATCCTTTGACGAAATAACAAGCAGAATAAACAGAGGAAAATTGATTGATGTTGTGTACTTGGATTTTCAGAAAGCCTTTGACAAGGTGTCACACATGAGGTTGCTTAACAAGTTAAGAGTCCATGGTATTACAGGAAAGATACTAACATGGATAGAGCAGTAGCTGATTGGCAGGCGGTAAACTGTGGGAATGAAAGGAGCCTTTTCTGGTTGGCTGCCGGTGACTAGTGGTGTTCCACAGGGGTCTGTATTGGGACTGATTCTTTTTACGTTATATGTCAATGACTTGGATGATAGAATTGATGGCTTTGTTGCAAAGTTTGTGGACAGTACAAAGATAGGTGGGGCAGGAGGTAGTTTCAAGGAAGTAGAAAAGCTACAAAAGGACTTAGCCAGATTAGGAGAATGGGGAATGGTATGGTAGATGGAATATAGTTTCAGTAAGTGTATAGTCATACACTTTGGTAAAGAAATAAAAAGGTAGACTATTTTCTAAATGGAAAGAGAATTCAAAACTTTGAGGTGCAAAGGGACTTGGGAATCCTTGTACAAGATTCCCTAAAGGTTAATTTGCAGGTTAAGTCAGTGGTGAGGTGGGGGAAATGCGATGTTCGCATTCATTTCAAGAGGATTAGAATATAAAAGCAAGGATGTAATGCTAAGACTTTATCAAGTACCGGTAAGGCCTCACTCGGAGTATTGAGAGTAGGTTTGGGACCCTTATCTTAGAAAGGATGTGCTGAAACTGGAGAAGGTGCAAAGGAGGTTCATGAAAATGATTCCAGGATTGAGCGTTTGATGACTCTGTGCCTGTATTCACTTCAATTCAGAAGGATGAGGGGTGACCTCATTGAAACCTATCAAATGGTGAAAGGCCTTGATAGAGTGGATGTGGAGAGGATGTTTCCTATGGTGGGCAAGTCTAAGACCAGAGGACACAGCCCAGAATGGAGGGATGTCTTTTTAGAATGGAGATGAAGAGGAATTTCTTTAGCCAGAGAGTGGTGAATCTGTGGAATTCATTGCCATGGGTGGCTGTAGAGGCCAAATCTTTATGTACATTTAAGGCAGAGCTTTATATATTCTTGATTGGTCAGGGCATGAAGGGATACGAGAGATTGGGGCTGAGAGGAAAAATGGTTCAGCCATAATGAAATGACAGAGCAAATGGCTAAATTCTGACCCCTACATCTTATGGTCTTATGGTCATCCCTACTAGTGTCTCCTTCCAATCAACTTTGACTATCTCCTCGCTCAAGCCTCTATAATTACCTTTTCTCCACCATAGTACAGATAAATCTGACTTTAGCTTCTCCCTCTGAAAATTGCAGGGTGATTGTCTCATATTATGATCACTGTTTCCTAAGGATTTCATTGCTTAAGCTCCCTGATCATATCTGGTTCATCAATCAAGACTCAATCCAGAATTGCTGAATCCTGGTGGGCTCTACCACAAGCTAGCTCAAATAGCCATCCAGCGGCATTCCACAAATTCTCTCTCTTGTGATCCAGCAGCAATTTGATTTTCCAAGTCTATCTGCCTATTGAAATCCCCATGACTAACATTATATTGCCTTTTTGACATGCTTTTTCTATCTCCTGCTGTAATTTGTAGACCACTGCCTAGCCACTGTTCGGATCCTGTGAATAAGGTCAGGGTCTTCTTACCCTTGCAATTTCATAACTCTACCAACAAGGATTCTACATCTTCTGATCAATGTCACCTCTTTCTAAAGATTTGATTTCATTTTTTACTGGTAGAGTCACTCCTCATCATTTGCCTACCTGCCTGTTCTTTTGATATGTTGTGTATCCTTGGATATCAAGATCCAACTACAATCGTCTTTCAGCCATGATGCTGTGATGACCCACAATGCCATACCTGCCAATCTCTAACTGCGCTACAAGATCATTTCTCTGATTTCACATACTACATGCATCAAATATAACAGCTTCAGTCCTGTACTTGTCACCTTTTCAATGGGCTACACTGCAACCTATCCCACTGACTGCAATTTGCCCAACTATCTGCCTGTCCTTCCTGATAGTCTCACTATATAATACCCCGCTTGTAAACCACATCCCTATCCTCAGCCCTATCACTCCAGTTCCCATCCCCTGCCAATTTAGTTTAAACTCTCGTCCAATAATTCTCACAAACCTGTCCCTTTTGTACTGGTCATATCTTCCCCAGAAGTGATCCCAATGATCTATAAATCTGAACCCCCTGGCCCCCGCACCAGTTTCTGAGACACGCATTCATCTGCCAGATCATCCTACTCTTACCCTCACTGATGCATGCACAAGCAGCAATCAGAGATTACTACCTGAAGGTCCTGCTTTTCACCTTTCTACTGTACCTAGCTCTCAAGTTCTCTCTTTAGGACCTCCTCGCTTTTCTTTCTATATCATTGCACCTATATATATCAAGATGTCCTGGCTGCTCACCCTCCCCATTGAGAATGTTGTAACCATGATCCAGATATCCCTACCCTGGCACCTGAGAGGTAACATACCATCTGGGTCTCTATCACATCCACAGACTCTCCTATCTGCTCCTTTAATTCTGGAATCTCTGATCATCACTGCATTTCTCCTCAGCACCCTCCCTCTGGGCCACAGTGCCAGGCTCAGTGTGTGTCAGAGATCTGGGTTGCTGTGGCTTCCCAGTAGATTGTTTCCCCCCCCCCCCCCCCCACCATAACCAAAACAGTATACTTGTTACTGTGCCACAGGTGTACCAGCTGCCTATTCTCCTTTCCTCTCCTGACAGTCACTCATTCACCTACCTCCTCCAGCCTAGGGGTGACCACCTCCCTGTAGCTCCTATCTATCATCTCTTCAGTGTCCCTTATGACCCGATGGTCATCGAGTTGCAGCTCCAGTTCTTTTACACGTTCTCTGAGGAGCTGGAGGTCTCTCAGGATTCTCACATCCCACATACAGAACAAAACACAGCCCCTGGAGCCATTCTTACTGCCCTAACAAATGAAGAATGAGCAAATAAAAGCTTACATCGCCCATGTCTGTTATCACCCAAGCCTGATAATCCAAAGCCAAAAGTCTCCCCACACCAACAACAGCCACTCCACTTGCCCCTGCCTTATTTTTCTCTGACCTGCAAATGAATCCCAAAACTCTGACTGGCCGCTGTTCAGGCTCTGAGAAAATGACTACGAAGCACTGATATTTAAAGCTCCTTCCTCAACCTGGATGAAGACGCTGTTACTTTTTGCTCCAAACTCCAATTAGCCACTGTTCAAGCTCCTGTTAAAGGACCTGTTTTTCTGACTATCCCTATCCTGCTCATGCA
The DNA here is from genome assembly GCF_030028105.1 of Mobula birostris. NCBI lineage: Eukaryota > Metazoa > Chordata > Chondrichthyes > Myliobatiformes > Myliobatidae > Mobula > Mobula birostris. Next base: position 27,328,370 of record NC_092402.1, read on the forward strand.
GTATGTACGTCAGCATTAAGAACATCCATGCAGCTGAATCAGACTTTCTGAGGATCAGGAGGGAAGACTGCGCATCAGTCTTTCACTGAATTTGTTCCATTTACTTCTTCCTCCATCCTCCTGTACTTAAAATTTGAATGGGTGCGGGACTGACAGTTGTAAAGCTTAAAGTGCCACTTCCTCACCAAATGTTCATTAGCTTTAGTGAAATTTTGTAGGAAACATTTACTTACTTCCCAAAAACTTGTGGCATCCATTTGTTTGAAATCTGGAAGGGAATTTGATTTTAACATGTCACCAACTCTTGGCTCCATCCCTCCCCCTCCTGTCTTCTCCTATCATTTGGATCTCCCCCTCCCCCTCCCACTTTCAAATCTCTTACTATCTCTTCCTTCAGTTAGTCCTGATGAAGGGTCTCGGCCTGAAACGTCGACTGTACCGCTTCCAGGGATGCTGCCTGGCCTGCTGCGTTCACCAGCAAATTTGATGTGTGTTGCTTGAATTCCAGCATCTGCAGAATTCTCGTGTTTACAGTTTAAAAAGTTCGTCTGTTTGGCGTGGTAAGTGGGTGAGTAGACTTATTTTTCCTGTTTCATTCCTGTAGAATTAGATAGCATGCCTGCAGGGTTAGTGCTTTGTTCAGGGTGTCAGATGTGGGAATCCTGGGAGACCTCCAGCCTCCCTGATGGCCACATCTGTGCCAGGTGCACCGAGATGCAGCTCCTCAGAGACCGTGTTAGGGACCTGGAGCTGCAGCTTGATGACCTACTGCTTATCAGGAAAGTGAAGAAGTGATAGACAGGAGCTACAGGGAGGTAGTCATCCCTAGGCTACCGGAGTCAGAACACTGGGTGACTGTCAGAGAGGGAAGGAAATGCCCAGATAGTGGAGAGCACCCCTATGGCTGTCCCCCTCAGCAACAAATATCTTGTTCTGGATGCTGTTGAGGGGAAATGACCTGACGGGGGACGCCCATGGTGACCGGGTCTCTGACACTGAGCCTGGCGCTGTTGTGCAGGAGGGAAGAAGGGAGAAGAGGAATGTGGTAGTCATAGGGGATTCCATAGTCAGGGGAACAGACAGGAGATTCTGTGAGCCTGATAGAGGATACCCACATGGTGTGTTGCCTCCCAGGTGCCAGGGTACGGATGTCTCGGATTGGGTCCTGAATATTCTGAAGGGAGAGGGTGAGCAGCCAGTTGTCTGGGTACATGTGGTACCAATGACATAGATAGGACAAAGGAGGAGGTCCTGAAGAGAGATTTCTGGGAGTTAGGAAGGAAGCTGAGAAGCAGGACCTCCAGGGTAGTAATCTCGGGATTGCTACCTGTGCCACGTGCTAGCGAGGGCAAGAATAGTAGGATCAGGCAGATGAATGCGTGGCTGACAGTCTGGTGCAGGGGGCAGGCTTCAGATTCGTGGATAATTGGGATCTCTTCTGGGGGAAGTATGACCTGTTCAAAATGGACAGGTTACACCTGAACCTGAAGGGGACCAATATCCTGGCGGGAAAGTTTAATAGAGCTGTTAGGGAGGGTTTTAAACTAATTGGCAGGGAGATGGGAACCGGAATGATAGAGTGGAGGAAGGGGAAAACAGAAATAAATCTAAGATAGTGAGCAATAATGATATCAGGAAAGACAGGCAGGTGATGGGGCAAATTTGTAGCCATTGGGATGAGTGCAATAAAGTTGCAGTGAAATCAAAGCGAAAAGTACCAAATACTGGTCTTAAGGTGTTGTACTTAAATGCACGCAGCATAAGGAATAAGGTGGATGATCCTTGTCGTACAGCTACAGATTGGCAGGTATGATATTGTGGCCATCACTGAGACCTGGCTAAGGATGCATGTCTCTGGATGCGGAACATCCAAGGATACACGGTGTATCGGAAGATAGGAAGGTAGGCAGAGGGGGAGGTGTGGCTTTTATGATAAGAAATGATATTAAATCATTAGAAAGAGGTGATATAGGATCGGAAGGTGCAGAATCTTTATGGGTTGAGCTAAGAAATAGCAGGGGTAAAAGGATTCTGATGACAGTTAGTTATAGGCCTCCAAACAGCTGCAGTGATGTGGACTACAAATTACAACAGGAAATAGAAAAGGCTCGTCAGAAGGGCAGTGTTATGATAATTGGGGGACTTTAACGTGCGAGTGGATTGGGAAAATCAGGTCGGCACTGGATCTCAAGAGAGAGAATTTGTAGAATGTCTGCGAGATGGCTTTTTAAAACAGCTTGTTGTTGAGCCCACTAGGGGATCGGCTGTACTGGATTGGGTATTGTGTAATGAACCGGAGGTGAGTAGAGAGATTGAGTTGAAGGAACCTTAGGAAGCAGTGATCATAACATGATTGAGTTCACTGTGAGATTTGAAAAAGAGAAGCCGAAATCTGATATGTGTCGGTATTTCAGTGGAGTAAAGGAAACTACAGTGGCATGAGAGAGGAACTGGCCAAAGTTGACTGGAAAGGGACACTGGCAGGGAAGACGGCAGAGCAGCAGTGCTAGAGTTTATGCCAGAAGTGAGGAGATGCAAGACAGGTATATTCCAAAAAAGAAGACATTTTCGAATGGAAAAGGGATGCAACCGTGTTTGACAAGAGAAGTCAAAGCCAAAGTTAAGCAAAGGAGAGGGCATACAAGGAAGCAAAAATTAGTGGGAAGACAGAGGATTGGGAAGTTTTTAAAACCTTACAAAAGGAAACTAAGAAGGTCACTAAGAGAGAAAATATTAACTATGAAAGGAACCTAGCAAATAATATCAACGAGGAAACTAAAAGCTTTTTCAAGTATATAAAGAGTAAAAGACAGGTGAGAGTAGATATAGGACCGATAGAAAATGATGCTAGAGAAATTGTAATGGGAGATAAGGAGATGGCAGAGGAACTGAACGAGTATTTTGCATCAGTCTTCACTGAGGAAGACATCAGCAGTATACCCGACACACAAGGGTGGCAGGGAAGAGAAGTGTGCGCAGTCACAACTAGGACAGAGAAAGTATTCAGAAGCTGAATAGTCTAAAGGTAGATAAAATCTCCCGGACCAGATGGAATGCACCCTCGTGTTCTGAGGAAGTAGCTGTGGAGATTGCGGAGTCATTAGCGATGATCTTTCAAAAGTCGATAGATTCTGGCATGGTTCCGGAAGACTGGAAGATTGCAAATGTCACTCCGCTATTTAAGAAGGGGGCAAGGAAGGAAAAAGGAAATTATAGACCTGTTAGCTTGACATCAGTGGTTGGGAAGTTGTTGAGTCGATTGTCAAGGATGAGGTTACAGATTACCTGAAGGCATATGACAAGATAGGCAGAACTCAGCATGGATTCCTTAAGGAAAATCCTGCCTGACAAACCTATTACAATTTTGCCTGACAAACCTATTACAATTTTTTGAGAAAATTACAAGTAGGCTAGACAAGGGAGATCTAGTAGATGTTGTATATTTGGATCTTCAGAAGGCCTTTGACAAGGTGCCACACATGAGGCTACTTAACAAGATAAGAGCCCATGGAATTACGGGAAAGTTACATACATGGATAGAGCGTTGGCTGATTGGCAGGAAACAGAGAGTGGGAATAAAGGGATCCTATTCTGGTTGGCTGCCGGTTACCAGTGGTGTTCCACAGGGGTCCGTGTTGGGGCCGCTTCTTTTTACATTGTACATTAACGATTGGATTATGGAATAGATGGTTTTGTGGCTAAGTTTGCTGATGATGCAAAGATAGGTGAGGGGCCGGAAGTGCTGAGGAAACAGAGTCTGCAGAGAGACTTGGATAGATTAGAAAAATGGCAAAGAAGTGGCAAATGAAATACAATGTTGGAAAGTGTATGGTCGTGCACTTTGGCAGAAGAAATAAATGAGCAGACTATTATTTAAATGGGGAAAGAATTCAAAGTTCTGAGATGCAACGGGACTTGGGAGTCCTTGTACAGGATACCCTTAAGGTTAACCTCCAGGTTGAGTCGGTAGTGAAGAAGGTGAATGCAATGTTGGCATTCATTTCTAGAGGAGTAGAGTATAGGAGCAGGGATGTGATGTTGAGGCTCTATAAGGCGCTGGTGAGACCTCACTTGGAGTACTGTGGGCAGTTTTGGTCTCCTTATTAAGAAAGGATGTGCTGACCTTGGAGAGGGTACAGAGAAGATTCACTAGAATGATTCCGGGAATGAGAGGGTTAACATATGAGGAATGTTTTTTCTGCTCTTGGACTGTATTCCTTGGAATTTAGAAGAATGAGGGGAGACCTCACAGAAACATTTCGAATGTTGAAAGGCATGGACAGAGTGGATGTGGCAAAGTTGTTTCCCATGATGGGGGAGTCTAGTACGAGAGGGCATGACTTAAGGATTGAAGGGCGCCCATTCAGAACAGAAATGCGAAGAAATTTTTTTAGTCAGAGGGTGGTGAATCTATGGAATTTGTTACCATGGGCAGCAGTGGAGGCCAAGTCATTGGGTGTATTTAAGGCAGAGATTGATAGGTATCTGAGTAGCCAGGGCATCAAAGGTGGGGGAGTGGGAGGGACTAAATGGGAGAATGGATCAGCTCATGATAAAATGGCGGAGCAGACTCGATGGGCTGAATGGCCGACTTCTGCTCCTTTGTCTTATGGTCTGATGTTAAGACCAGTGCAGTAAAGGTGATATTCCAGTGAGAATCTGGGACAACTTTCTGGCAATGACCAAGGACAAATGCTTAGCTTAATTCTGGGTCTGTTAGCCATCTGTGTCAAAGCCACCTGCACTTCACATTCAATGTAAAGAGTTGAAAGTTCCTCACACCCAAAATTATTACTCTTATAATTTATTGCTGGCAAAACTAAGTAACATGTTTTTTTACACGAATCGAATATGTGATTGATGAACTGGTCAATGTAGCCAATCTATTCATTGGCCAATGCCACTGAATAGTCAAAGAAAACTGCAGTTTTATCGCCTAGTTACTTACCCCTAACCAGAAGGTCACTATTAACAGTCTGGTGCTCAGCCTGAAGCTTCTCCTGTGATCATTTGTATTTTAATGTCTTGCTATGAAACCCCTGTTGAAATTTTGTGATTTTGTAAGTCAATTGAAAATTAACTCTGGACAGAAACAGTTATTTCAGTGCCACTTAATTTCATGTGGGCATTTGTTAGACGAGTTGTGCCTGTTTGTCGGGCATGTTTCTGTGTGAGTGGGGCGGGGGGAGGAGGGGGCTTCTTCCCACAATCCAAAAATGTACGGTTAGGGTTAGTGAGTTGTGGGCATGCTATGTTGGTGCTGAAAGCATGGCAACACTTGTAGTCTGGCCAGTACAATCCTCGATATAAATGACGCATTTCACTGTAAATTTCAATGTTTCGATGTGCATGTGACAAGTAAAGCTGTTCTTTAATAAACAGATGCTCAGTAAATGCTGTCATTTACTGCTCTCCATTTGGAATGCCACTGGAGAAGTTCGTCCTCATTGTGGAGTTGGTTATTTCTGGGTCAGTATGATCCTTGCTTCCAATTTGTTTATCACATGTACATAGAAACATACTGTACATAGAAACATACTGTACATGAAATGTGTTGTTTATGTTAACAGCCAACACACATAAGGATGTGCTGGGGTCAGCCCACAAGTGTCGACACATATTCTGGTGCTAACATACCGTGCTCACCATGCCTGGTGGAACAACACAGAACACATCAAGCAACAAACAACAACAGCAAAACAAGCCCCTTTCCTCCCTCCCAACACATGGACAGTCCTCTAACTCCAGTGGAAGGCCCTGGGACTCCAGGCTTCAGGCTTCGATCTTCAGTATTGACCCCTGGACTAGTCAATTACACATTGATGATGATGCCTCCACTGAAGATCATCAAACTGGGCCCTACTATGATTAGAACATAGAAGAACATAGAACAGTACAGCACATTACAGGCCCTTCGGCCCACAATGCTGTGCCGACCCTCAAGCCCTGCCTCCCATAAAACCCCCGACCTTAAATTCCTCCATATACCAGTCTAGTAGTCTCTTAAATCTCACTAGTGTATCTGCCTCCACCACTGACTCAGGCAGTGCATTCCACGCACCAACCACTCTCTGAGTAAAAAACCTTCCTCTAATATCCCCCTTGCACTTCCTACCCCTTACCTTAAAGCCATGTCCTCTTGTATTGAGCAGTGGTGCCCTGGGGAAGAGGCACTGGCTATCCACTCTATCTATTCCGCTTATTATCTTGTACACCTCTATCATGTCTCCTCTCATCCTCCTCTCCAAAGAGTAAAGCCCTAGATCCCTTAATCTCTGATCATAATGCATACTCTCTAAACCAGGCAGCGTCCTGGTAAACCTCCTCTGTACCCTTTCTAATGCTTCCACATCCTTCCTATAGTGAGGTGACCAGAACTGGACACAGTACTCCAAGTGTGGCCTAACCAGAGTTTTATAGAGCTGCATCATTACATCGCGACTCTTAAACTCTATCCCTTGACTTATGAAAGCTAACACCCCATAAGCTTTCTTAACTACCCTATCCACCTGTGAGGCAACTTTCAGGGATCTGTGGACATGTACCCCGAGATCCCTCTGCTCCTCCACACTACCAAGTACCCTGCCATTTACTTTGTACTCTGCCTTGGAGTTTGTCCTTCCAAAGTGTACCACCTCACACTTCTCTGGGTTGACCTCCATCTGCCACTTCTCAGCCCACTTCTGCATCCTAGCCATGTCTCTCTGCAATCTTTGACAATCCACACCACTATCTACAACACCACCAACCTTTGTCGTCTGCAAACTTGCCAACCCACCCTTCTACCCCACATCCAGGTGGTTAATAAAAATCACGAAAAGTAGAGGTCCCAGAACAGATCCTTGTGGGACACCACTAGTCACAATCCTCCAATCTGAATGTACTCCCTCCACCACCAGCCTCTGCCTTCTGCAGGCAAGCCAATTTTGAATCCACCTGGCCTAACTTCCCTGGATCCCATGGCTTCTGACTTTCTGAATAAGCCTACCATGTGGAACCTTGTTAAATGCCTTACTAAAATCCATATAGATCACATCCACTGCACTTCCCTCATCTATATGCCTGGTCACCTCCTCAAAGAACTCTATCAACTTGTTAGACATGATCTGCCCTTCACAAAGCCATGCTGACTGTCCCTGATCAGACTATGATTCTCTAAATGCCCATAGATCCTATCTCTAAGAATCTTTTCCAACAGCTTTCCCACCACAGACGTAAGGCTCACTGGTCTATAATTACCCGGACTATCCCTACTACCTTTTTTGAACAAGGGGACAACATTCGCCTCCCTCCAATCCTCCGGTACCATTCCCGTGGACAACGAGGTCATAAAGATCCTAGCCAGAGGCTCAGCAATCTCTTTCCTCGCCTCATGGAGAAACCTGGGGAACATTCTGTCAGGCCCTGGGGACTTATCCGTCCTAATGTATTTTAACAACTCCAACACCTCCTCTCCCTTGATATCAACATGCTCCAGAACATCAACCTCACTCATATTGTCCTCACCATCATCAAGTTCCCTCTCATTGGTGAATACCGAAGAGAAGTATTCATTGAGGACCTTGCTCACTTCCACAGCCTCCAGGCACATCTTCCCACCTTTATCTCTAATCGGTCCTACCTTCACTCCTGTCATCCTTTTTTTCTTCACATAATTGAAGAATGCCTTGGGGTTTTCCTTTACCCTACTCGCCAAGGCCTTCTCATGCCCCCTTCTTGCTCTTCTCAGCCCCTTCTTAAGCTCCTTTCTTGCTTCCTCAATAGACCCATCTGATCCTTGCTTCCTAAACCTCATGTATCCACCTGACTAGATTTTCCACCTCACTTGTCACCCATGGTTCCTTCACCCTCCCATTCTTTATCTTCCTCACTGGGACAAATTTATCCCTAACATCCTGCAAGAGATCTCTAAACATTGACCACATGTCCATAGTACATTTCTCTGCAAAAACATCATCCCAATTCACACCCGCAAGTTCTAGCCTTATAGCCTCATAATTTTCCTTTCCCCAATTAAAAATTTTCCTGTCCTCTTTGATTCTATCCTTTTCCATGATAATGCTAAAGGCCAGGGAGTGGTGGTCACTGTCCCCCAGATGCTCACCCACTGAGAGATCTGAGACATGACCCGGTTCATTACCTAGTACTAGATCTAGTATGGCATTCGCCCTAGTCGGCCTGTCCACATACTGTGACAGGAATCCATCCTGGACACACTTAACAAACTCTGCCCCATCTAAACCCTTGGAGCTAATCAGGTGCCAATCAATATTAGGGAAGTTAAAGACACCCATGATAACAACCCTGTTATTTTTGTACCTTTCCAAAATCTGCCTCCCAATCTGCTCCTCTGTATCTCTGCTGCTACCAGGGGGCCTATAGAATACCCCCAGTAGAGTAACTGCTCCCTTCCTGTTCCTGACTTCCACCCATACTGACTCAAAGGAGGATCCTGGTACATTACCCACCCTTTCTGTAGCTGTAATAATATCCCTGACCAGGAGGAGGTCCTGAAGAGAGATTTCTGGGAGTTAGGAAGGAAGCTGAGAAGCAGGACCTCCAGGGTAGTAATCTCGGGATTGCTACCTGTGCCTTGTGCTAGCGAGGGCAAGAGTAGTCGGATCAGGCAGATGAATGCGTGGCTGAGAGACTGGTGCAGGGGGCAGGGCTTCAGATTCTCGGATCATTGGGATCTCTCCTGGGGGAGGTATGACCTGTTCAAAAAGGACAGGTTACACCTGAACCTGAAGGGGACCAATATCCTGGCGGGAAAGTTTAATCGAGCTGTTCGGGAGGGTTTAAACTAATTTGGCAGGGAGATGGGAACCGGAATGATAGAGCGGAGGAAGGGGAAAACAGAAATAAATCTAAGATAGTGAGCAGTAAAGATGTCAGGAAAGACAGACAGGTGATGGGGCAAATTTGTAGCCATTGGGATGAGTTGCAGTGCAATAAAGTTGCAGTGAAATCAAAGCAAAAAGTATCAAATACTGGTCTTAAGGTGTTGTACTTAAATTCAAGCAGCATAAGGAATAAGGTGGATGATCTTGTCGTACAGCTACAGATTGGCAGGTATGATATTGTGGCCATCACTGAGACCTGGCTAAAGGATGCATGTCTCTGGGAGCTGAACGTCCAAGGATACACGGTGTATCGGAAGGACAGGAAGGTAGGCAGAGGGGAAGGCGTGGCTTTATTGGTAAGAAATGATATTAAATCATTAGAAAGAGGTGATATAAGATCGGAAGATGCAGAATCTTTATGGGTTGAGCTAAGGAATAGCAGGGGTAAAAGGACCCTGATGACAGTTATTTATAGGCCTCCAAACAGCTGCAGGGATGTGGACTACAAATTACAACAGGAAATAGAAAAGGCTCGTCAGAAGGGCAGTGTTATGATAATTGTGGGGGATTTTAACATGCGAGTGGATTGGGAAAATCAGGTCGGCACTGGATCTCAAGGGAGAGAATTTGTAGAATGTCTGCGAGATGGCTTTTTAGAACAGCTTGTTGTTGAGCCCACTAGGGGATCGGCTGTACTGGATTGGGTATTGTGTAATGGACCGGAGGTGATTAGAGAGATTGAGGTGAAGGAACCCTTAGGAGGCAGTGATCATAACATGATTGAGTTCACTGTGAAACTTGAAAAAGAGAAGCCAAAATCTGATGTGTCGGTATTTCAGTGGAGTAAAGGAAATTACAGTGGCATGAGAGAGGAACTGGCCAAAGTTGACTGGAAAGGGACACTGGCAGGAAAGACAGCAGAGCAGCAGTGGCTGGAGTTTATGCGAGAAGTGAGGAAGGTGCAAGACAGGTATATTCCAAAAACGAAGAAATTTTCGAATGGATAAAGGATGCAACTGTGGTTGACAAGAGAAGTCAAAGCCAAAGTAAAGCAAAGGAGAGGGCATACAAGGAAGCAAAAATCAGTTGGAAGACAGAGGATTGGGAAGTTTTAAAAACCTTACAAAAGGAAACTAAGAAGGTCATTAAGAGGGAAAAGATTAACTATGAAAAGAAGCTAGCAGATAATATCAACGAGGATACTAAATGCTTTTTCAAGTATGTAAAGAGTAAAAGACAGGTGAGAGTAGATATAGGACTGATAGAAAATGATGCTGGAGAAATTGTAATGGGAGATAAGGAGATGGCAGAGGAGCTGAACGAGTATTTTGCATCAGTCTTCACTGAGGAAGACATCAGCAGTATACCGGACACTCAAGGGTGGCAGGGAAGAGACGTGTGCGCAGTCACAATTACGAAAGAGACTTGGGAGTCCTTGTACAGGATACCCTTAAGGTTAACCTCCAGGTTGAGTTGGTGGTGAAGAAGGCAAATGCAATGTTGGCATTCATTTCTAGAGGAATAGAGTATAGGAGCAGGGATGTGATGTTGAGGCTCTATAAGGCACTGGTGAGACCTCACTTGGAGTACTGTGGGCAGTTTTGGTCTCCTTATTTAAGAAAGGATGTGCTGATGATGGAGAGGGTACAGAGAAGATTCACTAGAATGATTCCGGGAGTGAGAGGTTAACATATGAGGAACATTTGTCCACTCTTGGACTGTATTCCTTGGAGTTTAGAAGAATAAGGGGAGATCTCATAGAAACATTTCAAATGTTGAAAGGCATGGACAGAGTGGATGTGGCAAAGTTGTTTCCCATGATCGGGGAGTCTAGTACGAGAGGGCATGACTTAAGGATTGAAGGGCGCCCATTCAGAACAGAAATGCGAAGAAATTTTTTTAGTCAGAGGGTGGTGAATCTATGGAATTTGCTGCCACGGGCAGCAGTGAAGGCCAAGTCATTGGGTGTATTTAAGGCAGAGATTGATAGGTATCTGAGTAGCCTGGGCATCAAAGGTTATGGTGAGAAGGTGGGGGAGTGGGACTAAATGGGAGAATGGATCAGCTCATGATAAAATGGCGGAGCAGACTCGATGGGCCGAATGGCTGACTTCTGCTCCTTTGTCTGATGGTCTTATGGTCTTATGGTCTAATGTCACCCCTCCTCCCCTTCCCCCCCCCCATCCCTTTTAAAGCACTGAAATCCAGGAATATTGAGAATCCATTCCTGCCCTAGTGCCAGCCAAGTCTCTGTAATGGCCACTACATCATAATTCCATATTACAGATAAATCCTGTATTAGTCATCTATCCTTCAACAACTCCTACCCCCCCGCCCCCAGATCTATGCTATTCATTGCTTCCGCCCACCAATTCGTATTTAACCTGTAGCAGTATGCTACACACAGCGCTAAAGAAACCACATGTAGTCGGTGAGTTAGAGTTGTGATAAAAGAGATTTATTCAAACTTCGCGGCCTCCTTTAAAGCCTTCCCGTTCCCGCCCTCCCCGGACAGGATTGCTGTGGGGAATGCATAATCACAGACCCTTCCCGCGCGTGGGATTTCCCCCCACTGGTGAAGATGGTCTGGCGCCCTTTTTGGGGCCGGCCTCTCTGCCGGCGCGCGCCAGTTCGGGTGTGCTAGAAAGTGGGTCACCACATAACCCCCCCCCCCAGAACCGGCGATACCTCCCCCAATGTCCACAGTCTGGATCGGCCTCTGTTTGGGAGGTCTGCCCCTGCGCCGCGGTGCCTGAGTCTGGACTGGCTGCGCCAAGTCCACATGGGCCGGTTTGAGTTGGTCCACTGTGAAAACCTTCTCTTTCCCTCCAATGTCCAGCACGTACGTGGACCCGTTGTTCCTGATCACCTTAAACGGCCCCTCGTAGGGCCACTGTAGCGGTGCCCGGTGTCCGCTCCATCATACAAAAAGAAACTTACAGTTCTGCAGGTCTTTGCGTACGCAGGTCGGGCTCTGTCCGTGCTGTGAAGTGGGTATGGGGGCCAGGTTACCGAGCCTCTCCCGTAGTCTGTCCAGAACTGCTGTGGGTTCTTCCTCTTGCCCCCTTGAGGCTGGTATGAACTCTCCTGGGACTACCAGGGGCGCGCCGTACACCAACTCGGCCGACGAGGTGTGTAGATCCTCCTTGGGCGCCATGCGGATTCCGAGCAGGACCCAGGGAAGTTCGTCCATCCAGTTAGGCCCCTCCAGGCGGGCCATGAGAGCCGATTTCAGGTGACGGTGGAAGCGCTCCACTAGTCCGTTCGACTGTGGGTGGTAGGCAGTTGTGTGGTGTAGCTGTGTTCCTAAAAGGCTGGCCATACCTGACCACAAGCTGGAGGTGAACTGGGCGCCCCTGTCGGAGGTAATGTGGGCCGGTCCCCCGAAGCGGGCTACCCAGGTTGCGATCAGTGCTCGGGCACAGGATTCGGAGGTGGTGTCGGTGAGCAGGACTACCTCTGGCCAGCTGGTGAACCGGTCTACGATAGTTAGGAGGTACCGCGCTCCTCACGACACTGGCAGGGGCCCCACGATATCCACATGGATGTGGTCGAACCTCCGGCGGGTGGGTTCGAACCGCTGCGGCGGAGCCTTGGTGTGCCGCTGCACCTTGGCCGTTTGGCACTGCATGCACGTTTTGGCCCATTCACTGACCTGCTTACGAAGTCCATGCCACACGAACCTGTTGGTGACCAGCCGGACGGTTGTCCTGATGGAGGGGTGTCCTAAGTTGTGAATGGACTCGAAAACCCGCCGGCGCCAGGCTGCTGGGACGACGGGGCGGGGTTGGCCGGTAGCTACGTCACATAGTAGGGTCCTCTCACCTGGGCCTATGCGGAGGTCTTGGAGCTGCAAACCGGAGACTGCAGTCCTGTAACTAGGGATCTCATCGTCTGCCTGCTGTGCCTCTGCCAGCGCTGCATAGTCCACCCCCTGGGACAGGGCCTGTATGGTCAGTCTGGAAAGTGCGTCTGCCACGACGTTGTTCTTTCCAGAGACATGCCGGATGTCCGTCGTGTACTCGGAGATGTAGGACAGATGTCGCTGCTGGCAGGACGACCAGGGGTCGGACACCTTAGTGAACGCAAAGGTAAGCGGTTTGTGGTCTGTAAACACAGTGAAAGGCCTACCTTCTAAGAAGTATCTGAAATGCCTGATTGCCAGATATAGTGCCAATAGCTCCCGGTCGAAAGCACTGTATTTGAGTTCGGGTGGTCGTAGGTGTTTGCTGAAGAACGCCAGGGGTTGCCAGCAACCCTCGATGAGTCGTTCCAGCACTCCACCGACCGCTGTGTTGGATGTGTCCACCGTGAGGGCAGTAGGAACGTCCGTTCTGGGGTGCACTAGCATCGCGGCGTTTGCCAAGGCTTCTTTGGTTTTAATGAAAGCGGCTGCAGCCTCTTCGTCCCAGGTAATGTACTTGCCCTTACCCGACATCAGGGTGAACAGGGGGCGCATGGTTCGGGCTGCTGAGGGGAGGAAACGGTGGTAGAAATTCACCATACCCACGAATTCCTGCAGGCCTTTGATTGTGTTGGGTCGGGGGAAGTGGCGGACGGCAGGGTTGCCCCATCTTTGGTAATCCTGTGGCCCAGGAAGTCGATGGTATCTAGTCCGAACTGGCATTTGGCTGGGTTGATTGTAAGGCCGAATTCGCTCAGGCGGGAGTAGAGCTGGCGGAGGTGGGACAGATGCTCCTGCCAACTACTGCTGGCTATGAGGATGTCGTCCAAATAGATGAATGCAAAGTCCAGGTCGCGTCCCACCACGTCCATTAGCCGTTGGAACGTCTGTGTGGCATTCTTTAGACCGAACGGCACTCGGAGGAATTCGAAAAGGCCGAACGGGGTGATAAGTGCTGTTTTGGGGATGTTGTCCGGATGTACCGGGATTTGATGGTATCCCCGGACGAGGTCTACCTTGGAAAAGATCCTTGCGCTGTGTAGGTTTGCTGCGAGCTCTTGAATATGCGGCACAGGGTAGCGTCTAGCGTTGTAGCCTCGTTCAGTCTGCGGTAGTCACCGCATGGTCTCCAGCCCCCCCCCCCCCCGCTGCCTTGGGCGCCATGTGCAGGGGGGAGGCCCATGGGCTGTCGGACCGTCGTATGATCCCCAATTCCTCCATCTTCTTGAATTCCTCCTTTGCCAGTCGGAGCTTGTCCGGGGGGGAGCCTTGGAGCACGGGCGTGGAGGGGCGGTCCCTGGGTCGGGATGTGGTGCTGTACTCCGTGTCTGGGCATGGCTGCCGTGAACTGCGATGTCAGTACCGATGGGAAATCCGCCAGGACCCTGGTGAATTCATCGTCGGACAGCGTGATAGAGTCCAGGTGTGGGGCTGGCAACTTTGCTTCACTCAGGGAGAACGTTTGAAAAGTCTTGGCGTGGACTAATCGCTTCCCTTGCAGGTCGACCAGCAGGCTGTGGGCTCGTAGAAAATCCGCCCCCAGGAGTGGTTGGGCCACGGCGGCCAGTGTGAAGTCCCACGTGAACCGGCTGGAGCTGAACTGTAGCCGCACCGTGCGGGTGCTGTAGGTCCGTATTGTGCTGCCATTTGCGGCCCTCAGGGTGGGTCCCAGTTCTCTGTTGCGGGTGTCATAACTCGTTGGAGGTAAGACGCTGATCTCCGCTCCAGTGCCAACCAAAAAGCAGCGTCCCAACTGCTTGTCCCAGACGTACAGGAGGCTGTCTTGATGGCCAGCCGCCGTAGCCATCAGCGGCGGCTGGCCCTGGTGTTTCCCGGGAATTTGCAGGGTGGTCTGCAGCAGCGGGCCTCTGTGCCCCACCGCTGGTGGTAGAAACACCATTGTTCGTTGAGCTCCTCACTCCCAACGCCGGGTTTTGTAGGCTCTGCTGCCAGGCCTGGTCTGGTCTGTCGTTGGGCACGTGGCTTGGTGATCTGTGCGATAGACGCCCCTCTCTCTTTCCTGGCACTCCACAGCACATCTGCCTGGGCCGCCACCTCCCGGGGGTTGCTGAAATCTGCGTCGGACAGCAGCAGGCATATGTCCTCGGGCAGTTGCTCTAGGAACGCCTGCTCAAACATGAGGCAGGGTTTGTGTCCTTCAGCCAGGGCCAGAATCTCGTTCATTAATGCTGACGGCGGCCTGTCTCCCAAACCATCCAGGTGCATTAAGCGACTGTATAAACTCCTCAACTTGTGCAGCAGTCTCCTGGTCGAGTGAGCTCAGCACGTAGTAGTAGCGAGTGAACTCCGAGGTTATCTGCCTAATGTGGAATTGTGCTTCTGCTTGTTCGAACCATAGGCAAGGTCGCAGTTTCCAGAAGCTTGACAGTTTTAACGAAACTGCGTGAACAGACGCAGCGTCGGTCACCTCTGGTCCAAATATCGTTTGGGCTGTCAGGGTCACCAATTGTAGCGGTGTGCTACACACAGCGCTAAAATAACCACACGTAGTCGGTGAGTTAGAGTTGTGATAAAAGAGATTTATTCAAACTTTGCGGCCTGCTTTAAAGCCTTCCCGTTCCCGCCCTCCCTGGGCGGGACTGCTGTGAGGAATGCATATTCCCAGACTTTTTCCATGTGTGGAATTTTCCCCCTGCTGGTGAAGATGACCTGGCACCCTTTTTGAGGCCGGCCTCTCTACCGGCGCACGCCGGGTCGGGTGTGCTAGGAAGTGGGTCGCCACAGACCCATGATTTATACCCACCCACAATCTGTCATTTTACCTCACTGATGAAGGTCCTGATTTCCATTACCCAGTCCTAATCACTGACCATCCCATTCCTATCACCCAGTTCCTGATTACAAGTCTAGTTCGATGCTTCATTGTCTGTATTGAAGTGGTCTTAGAATGTCCTGTTTAGAAAATTATTTCTGGTAATCCCACTATGATGTCCCCAGATTATTTAACTGGACTATATTATTTGTCGAAGAGTATTAACATCAAATTTCTTCCTTTTCCAACAAACATGTTGCATTTGTTTTATTCCCCAGATGAAATGTGACCTGGTCTTATTGGGGACACAAACGTGCTTTTGGAGCTCTATTAAAAATAACATCTCTTTATGTTACTTATGTGAAAGAGCATTGTCACAACGTCTTTCTTCATGTGATTTCCTTCATGTGAACAACGTCAGGACTAGTACAACTTCATTATTTAGTGCAGGGGTCCCCAGCCTTTTTTGCACTGCGGACTGGTTTATTATTGACAATATTCTTGCAGACCGGCCGACCGGGGCGGTGGAGGGGGGGGGCACGGGGTAGGGTTGCCAATGGACAAGAGTAGCAGTCAAGTGCATTGTGTTTACCCCAAGAAAGACTACAATGACCATGAAGCCTTGCGCAGGCACCTGTGTGCACATGCATAATGTGCGCATGCATGTACATGCCGATTTACTTCTACAAATTGTTTTTGGCAATTCTGTTCAGTGAAACTACACTGTACATACATTATTTCTACTTTATATAGGCTGTGTATTTATCATATCATTCCTGCTTTTACTATATGTTAATGTTATTTTAGGTTTTATGTGTTATTTGGTATGATTTGGTAGGTTATTTTTTGGGTCTGGGAACACTCAAAAATTTTTCCCATATAAATTAATGGTAACTGGTTTTTCACTTTATGTCACTTTGGCACGAAAGGTTTCATAAGAACGTTCTACCTTAGCGGGGGAAATATGGGACAAGGGAGATCCCGTATGGGACAAACCAATTTAGCCCAATATATGGGGTGTCCCAGCTAATACGGGACAATTGGCAACCCTTGCGGGGGAAGGGTGGTGTTAATCACGACCGGAATATAGGTGATAAGTCAACCATAAAACACTTATAAGTGGCTAAAACACTCAATTTCATTTCTAAAAGGGTTTATCTAACGAATTTAATATTAAACACACAGCGCATATTTTCATCGCATGAATATAGTGATAAGACATTTATAAGTCACGTATAAGTCAATAGCACCATAACATTTTAAGTAACGTTTGGATATTAAACACACAGCATATATTTTCCCCCGTATGAACATATAAAATCATTGCAACACGCCAATATTGCTGAATCAGTGGGAGCCCTGGGCATGTTTTCCTGCAACAAGATGGTGACATCAAGGGGTGATGGGAGACAGCGATACTCGAAGGGGGTTCCTTATGTCCAGTGTATTCCGCAATTTAGTTTTCGTTGCAGAAAACCCCGCTTCGCAGAGATACGTTGGAAATGGAAGCAACGTTTTCAGTGCTTTCGTGGATATCTCAGGATATTTAGCCTTGACTTTGATCCATAATGCCAGCAGAGATGTTATGTCAAACATACTTTTCAGCCCACTGTCATTTGCAAGCTCGAGGAGTTGATCTTCTTCCCGCGCTGACATGGATGACAAGTGGGTTATGACCTCACATGCGTTCAATTTCAACAATGCGTGACAGGGAATGAGGAAAGGTGCAGCTGACTCATATCGCCAAATCATATTGTTTCCTCGCGGCCCAGTAGCGCATGCTTTGCGGCCTGGTGCAGGTCCGCGGCCCGGTGGTTGGGGACCACTGATTTAGTTAACATTTTCCTCCAATGAAAATTGTTCTATCACTCCAAACAAACAATTCATAACCTAACATTTTCACATACTTTAATAAAAAAATTAAGCATGAATCTGCAAAAACAAAAAATTGAGGCAAATTCTTCCAATTAAAAATTCCATTATTTTCACACTTTTATATATAAAAATGTCACATTGGATTAAAGATCAAAAAAGTTAAATGATGGGAGCCAACTGTAATTAAAACTGAAATCACTTCTAACATAAATGGTGTTTTCAAAAATAAAACAGCTATTTAGCAGTAATGAGAGAGCACAGTTTTTGATTTGATGTAACAGCTTGATGCCGAATGCTCTCTTCTGTTATTACCTTCACTGAGATTTATTACTGAATTTTGGTTTATGGTGCAGAGCACCCAATTGCCTTTTGGTTTATGCCTTCGTTCATCTTAACTTCCTTATAGTAAGAACAGGCTGTAAAACAGTTCAATCGTCTCTCTGTAAATCACATGTAACTAATGCAAGGTTCAGACACTGTTTTGCACAAAATTTTATTTCTGGGTGTGACAGCCTCAGTCAGAAGCCTAATGTCTGCTGGAAATTTCCTAATCTCTCTTTTATCAGAGAATGGAGGCAGCTTAAATTTAGCTGAAGTAAGTTTCTGATCTTGCTTTGGCAGGGGTGCTCAGAGACTGGATGTGGGATAAAGTACCAAAAGAGAGACAAGAAGAAAGACGGAGAGGCAGAGGTAGAGAGAGAGGCACAGAGAAAAAAATAGAGAGACAGAGACAGAGAGAGAGGTAGAGAGAGTGAGAGAGACAAGGAGAGAGAAAGAAAGATACAGAGAGAGATTATTTCTGTGCTGTATGGTTCTGAAATTTGCTGGCTCATTAATATGGGATGTTACTTTTCTTGTAAGCCTGACTGAAAAAATGAGGATTTCCAGAATAGACATAACTTCTTAAAAGAAGCATTGGTGGTGTCAGAACCCGACTTTCCTGAAGAATTGCCAACAGCCCAGTATAGTACAAGAATTCCCATGCCAAGGATGGAGGGAGTTCATTCTGCCCCCCCCAGGCTCTTTAAGAGGGACAATAAGAGGCTGATCAGCCTCTGCAGTCTGTTCCATCATTCAATTAAATTATGGTTGGTTTACCTACTTACGTATTCCCCAAATTTAGAGTAATTTGTGTGTTATTGTTAAAAAAAATAGTTCATGAATGTATTCAGCTAGACTCCAGTCTCACATCAATGTATTTTGTGCTCAGTGCCAAGTCAACACCTCAAAAGCAACTAGTAACAAGCAAGAAATGGTGCCCATCTAAGTGGAACTGAAAGAGACGTGGACATGTGGGAGAAAAAGTTTCTGCCTCAAAGGCATTTGTCAGTGATACTTTGGGAGGTGCCGAGGGGAGGGATTCTCAGAAAGGATGCAGAGGAGATTTACCAAGATGTTGCTGGGATGGAACATTTTGGTTTTGATAAGAGTCCAGTATCTTTTGCCCTTCAAATAGAAGAGGTGTGGGGGGATGTGAAAGAGATGTACAAAATTATAAAGGGCATAGAAAGAATGGAGAATGGGGAACACTTCCCTACAACAGGGAGACATCTAAAAACAGACGGCACAGGTTTAAGGTAAAGGGGGCCTGAGGAAAATTACTTCCACCCAGAGAGTGGTTAGGATCTGGAAAGTACTGCTGAAGAGAGTCTTAGAGGTAGGTACCTTCACGACATTGAAGAACCATCTGGAGAGCATGTGGATTGCCAGGGCACAGAAGGCTACAGTTCAAATAGGTGGGATAAGTATAGATGGGTACTTATGGTCAGTGTGGACATGCTGGGCCAAAGGACCTGTCTCTGTGCTATGTGATTATGAAATTGGCCATCCATTAATATTGGAAGCTACATAGCTACATAGAGAAGTGTACTGAGGATGTTACCATCATAAAACACATCTGAGTGAGGGCAAATCAGAAGCCATTGCTTACTGCAGAGGCCCATGCCAGGCTGAGGGATCCTGATGCTGCCTTTAAATCAGGTGATGCGACAGCTCTCAGGGAAGCAAGAAATGTGCTTTCCCTCTCCACCAGGAAGGTGAAATGGAAGCACACTCAGAGAATTTACAGTCACTGCTGTGATACCAGAGACTTGAGGAGCATGTGGCAAGGATTGCAGAGAATTACAGAATACAAGTCTACCCTGCGTGTCAGTGACCAGGAAGCTTCACTCCCTGAGAGGCTGAATGTCTTCTACGCCCAGTTTGATGTGCAGAACAAAGTGCTGGCAAGGAAGGCAGCCCTCCCCCCCTGGGGAGAAAACACTTTGTCTGGCTGAAGCTGAGGTGAGAAAGACCCTGGCTAGAGTCAACCCATGCAAAGATGCAGGGCCTAATGATATACCTGGTCAGTTTCTGAAAGACTGTGCAGCCAGCTGGTGGAGGTGCTGATAGATATATTCAACATCTCTCTGGAAAATCCCATTGTACTCTCAGTTTTCAAGGTGGCAACATCATCTCATTGCCAAAGAAGAAAATAGTAACCTGCCTAAATGACTATCATCCAGTGGCATTAACATCAACCATTATGAAATGCTTTGAGCAGCTGGCACACATTAATACCTTGCTTCTGGCTACATTGGACCCTTTCCAGTTTGCTTATTGCTCAAAGCGATCCACTGACAAAGCAATAGCCTCTGCCCTCTGCTCTGTCCTGACCCACTTGGAAAATAGGGTCTCATATGCCAGATCGTTGATCATAGACTTGATTGTTGATCATAGAGAGGCTCCCTCTACCCCATCTTAACTGCACTTTATAGGAGCACCAGTGAGAGCGTCCTGACAAGTTGCATCTCCATCTGGGATGGGAGCAGCCGAGCATCAGACTGGAAGTCCCCACAAAGGACCGTGAGAATGGCCGAGAGGATCATCGGGGTCTCCCTACCATCCATCGGGGGCATTTCTCAGGAGCGCTGCATACACAGGGCCCTTAGTATTCTCAAGGATCCCACCCATCCGTCCAGCATCCGCTTTGACTTTCTACCATCAGGCAAGAGACTCCGATACATAAAAATATGAACAGTCACGATGAGAAACAATTTCTTCCATCAAGCCATTAGGAAGAAAAATATTCAATGTGTCACTGGTTAATCTGACCTGTACCTTACAATATTTAATATTAATGCACTTTAGTTTGTTATTTATGTGTGATTCATCTGTACATTTTATCCTTACCTTCATAAGATATTGTGTGTTATGTGTACTACTGGATTTCTGTTGGTGAAAGGACTATGCTGTAGTCCAGAACCTCTCGGATACCATTCAGCAGATCACAGGGATTCTTTGCTTCGTATGCAACTTGGCGGAAAATCTGGGAAAACAGAATGAGCCTCTTCATTTAAATTTTCCACCACTAAGAAAGTACCTTCCTCCTTCATCATTGAGCAGCTGAGGGAGACCAGTAGGCACAGGAGCAGTGGACCCACTTTAGTTCTAAAATATTACTACTGTGTATACTTTAAGTATCTAGAAAACTATATAGAAAGTTCTGTTCAAGGAGGTTGATGCAACAGTGGCTGACAAGGAAAGTCAAGAACACCATAAAAGCCAAGGAGATGGCATATATTAGAGTAAAAATTAGTGGGAAGTTCGAGGATTGGGAAGCTTTTCAAAACCAACAGAAGGCAACTAAAAAGCCATAAGGAGGGAAAAGATGAAATATGAAGGTAAATTAGCCAATAATATCAAGGAGGATACCAAAAGTTTTTTAAGATATATAAAGAGTAAAAGTGGCCTCTGATCGGATGAGAACAGATAATAGAAACATGATTCTTTTGAAAATTAAGCATAATATGAGATAAAGCCCCACTGAGGTAATTCAGCTAAAGCATGCATCATTGACTTCACTCACTATTGATTGGCAGTTGCATTAACTTGGTTATCATTTATTATTAGTAATAGAGTGTCCAGCATTTGAATTACTATATGTCATACCAAACACTTCAATTCCTGACTCTGTAAACAATTAAAACAGTTAGTGCATTGAATGTATTCACACTCTGCCTTGAGCTTCACTAGCTAACCTTGGAAAAGAAATATTACCTTAAACATGTATTCCCCTTGTTATGAACCCTATGAGTACACAACTCTCAATGCAATTCTCAAATTTTGAATCAGATGGAAGCTCCATTATAGTTATAATGGTGCTTCTATGTAAATGAAGCATTGATCTGGATCCGAAAGACTTTGTCAATTTCCAGCAGTTATGACAGATATGTTAAGTTTTCCAAGTTGCAGGAAGTTTCCATATCTTGTCTGACATTAAAGTTGAAAATGACCGCCCAATTTCATGATAGTCCATGTTGGAAGTTTTGGGTGCCAGGAATACTACGATGAATCGGGTAGGGATGGAAACCTCCAGGACTGACTCCAAACAAACGGCCTCCTCCAAACGCACAAAGGCTATTGCTGGGCAAGTCAGTGATTCCAAACAACCTGCCAAAGGGGGAGATGGCTGTGAATATCTTTGATATATCATCCACATCCAATTCAGTTCACTGTCTAGGCAAGGATAAATTTGAGAACAAAGCCTTAGAATTATTCACTTCATTAATTTATACTAACAGGCCAACATAACTTGAACATAAAATCGGAATCTCTTTCAAATAGTTTGGAGAATAAAAGTGCTTAAATAGGTATTGGTGATCGGAAGATGGAGGAAAACAGCAGTGTTCAGAATTAAAGGTACAGTAAATAAAAGACACGAGTGTAAGAAGTTCAAGTTTTACAAGAAGGATAAGATCTTCTTTGTAATGAAGTGGTATTAAAGGTATGTTGCTGAAATCAAAGGCAACATAGTAACATTGCAGAAACACAGAGCATAAACATGTGTTTATGTTATCAAACATGAAATGCTTTGAGCGGCTGGTCATGGCACACATTAAAACCTTAATTCTGGCTACATTAGACCCATTTCCGGTTTGCTTATTGCTCAAATCGATCCACTGATGATGCAATAGCCTCTGCCCTACCCCCTGTTCTGTCCCACCTGGAAAATGGGGTCTCATACACTAGACAACTGTTTATAGACTTAAGTTCAGCATTTAACACCATCATACCCTAGAAACTGTCCTCCCTGGGTCTCAACACCTCCCTCTGCAATTGGATACTGGACTTCTTAACAGTAAGGCCACTGTCAGTCCGTGTGGGCAGCAATGTCTCTCGTCCCATTACACTGAGCCCCGGCGCTCCCCAAGGTTATACACTCAGCCCGCTGCTGCTCACACTGCTGACGCATGACTGTGTCACAGGATCCAGCTCAAACCGTGTCACCAAGTTTGTGGGTGACACGTCAGTGGTTGGCCTTGTCAAGAACGATGATGAGACAGAGTATGGAGAGGAAGTGGAGTGGCTACTGGATTGGTGTGAGAAAAACAACCTATGCCTGAATGTGGAGAAGACAAAGGAAATCATTGTGGACTTCAGGAAGCTGCAGACAAACCATCCCCCTCTGGAATACACAGAGAGTTCAGTGCACCAAGTTCCTGGGAGTTCACATCACCTGGTCCCTTGATATCACCTCCTTGAACAAGAAAGCACAGCAGCGCCTTTACTTCCTAAGAAGATTGAGGCAAAAGAGGCTCCCTCCCCACTCCCCCAACCCTGACTGCGTTTCACAGGCGAAGGGTCAGAATGCATCCTGACGAAGGGTCTCGGCCTGAAACGTCGACTGTACCGCTTCCTAAAGATGCTGCCTGACCTGCTGTGTTCACCAGCAACTTTGATGTGTGTTGCTTGAATTTCCAGCATCTGCAGAATTTCTGTTGTTTGCATTTCACAGGAGCACCATTGACAGTATCCTGACAAATTGCATCTCATTCCTCATTCTGGTATGGGAGCAGCCAAGCATCAGACTGGGAGTTCCTATAAAGGAGTGTGAGAACAGCTGAGAAGATCATAGGGGTCTCCCTACCATCCATCAGGGACATTTCTCAGGAGCGTTCCATACGCAGGGACCTTAGCATCATTAAGGATCCCACCCATCCCTCCAGCATCCTCTTTGACTTTCTACCATCAGGCTGGAGACTCCGATACATAAACACAAGAACGGTCAGGATGAGAAACAGTTTCTTCCTCCGGCCGCATCGTATTCGATGTATCACTGGTTAATCTGTTCTGTACCTTCCAATATTTAATATTAATGCACTTTACTTTGTTATTTATGTATGATTCATCTGTACATTTTATCCTTACCTTCATAAGTTACCATGTGTCACGATCGAGGGGTAAATAAGAGGAGGTATCCGCGAGTTGTCGCTGTGCCTCAGCAAGGTAGAGGTCAGTACGCCAGACTACAACAGCACCCCCCTTATCGGCGGGTTTAATAATAAGGTTAGGATTAGTGCGGAGGGAGTGGAGAGCAGAGCGTTCGGAAGGAGTGAGGTTGGAATGGGGACAAGGTGCGGTGAAGTCGAGACGGTTGATGTCCCGTCGGCAGTTAGCAATAAAGAGATCCAGAGAAGGCAGAAGACCAGAGCGGGGTGTCCATGAAGAAGAGGAGGGTTGAAGACAGGAGAAGGGGTCATCGGTGGGGGTGGAAGAGTCCTTGCCGAAGAAGTAGGTTCGGAGACGGAGACGACGGAAGAAAAGTTCCACATCATAGCGAACACGGAACTCGCTGAGGTGTGGGCGAAGGGGGACAAAGGTGAGGCCCTTACTGAGGACAGAGCGTTCTGCCTCCGACAGTTGAAGGTCGGAGGGTATGATAAAGACCTGGCACGGATGAGAGCTGGGTTCGGTGGGGGGGGGGGGAGGGGGGAGGCTGGTGGTGTCAGTGGAAAGGGGAGGTTTGGGGTGAGAGGAAGATGGAGCCTCTGAGTACCCAGGAGCTGACGATGGGATCTGAGGGAGACCGGCCTAGTTGGCCTAGTAATTTAGTCTTTTTAGTAATTCAACTACAAGGCAATATATTGTAAAAGTTTATTTGTCTTTCTTTATTGTTTCATGACCGAATGTGAAAGTAACAGAGTAATGTAAATGTGTTAATCTCTGTTCATGTAGCCTGAGCGAGGACAACTCATTTCAAGGTCTAGCCTATTTGTGTTTGGAAGTTAAGCACATGTCTGCCAAACGTGAGTATATCTCTTAGTTGAGATGAGATATACAGTATTTGTTCATATTTTGATGTTGTGTATAAGGTGCAGGGTTGGTGGGATTCCAATGGTGTTTGTATTTTTTTTTGGAATTGTCACTACTGTATTGATTTTGTATATTTTGTTTTAGTTTTTTTTTCATACTGCATACGTAACTAGGGTGTGGTCTGAAACTAAGCTGAGATTGTAACAGCAGGAACTGTGTTTATTTTTAAAATACATGCTGTTGTTTTTATTTTGATACTTTCTGCATTAAGATATCTAAAAGAGATAAAGGAATTAAAGACCTGAAAAAGTATTTGTTGTCCTGCGTGTGTATTTTTACTCCAAAATTGTTAAATCTTTTCCTTACAATATTTAATATTAATTCATTTTAGTTTGTTATTTATATGTAATTCATCTGTAGATTTATTGTCACCTTCATAAGATATCAGGTGTAATGTGTACTACTGCATTACAGCTGGTTTGAAGAAACATCTCATTTCTATATATGTTATATACATGACAGTAGTTAAATAAAAATCAGCTTACCTTGACTTGATCCTGTAAAACTGACAGAAATAGGGATTCTCAGAACAGACACAATTTCTTAAAAGGAACATTGGCAATGTCAGCAGCTAGATTTTCTGAAGCTCCATGCCACATGAGCAGAATTCTGTGGAGGTTATGGCTAAAGACGTGAGATAAGAACTTGGTTCTCCTCACCCTGGACCTATATTGAATGACCACAGGTCATTACTCCATTTGAATCGTAATGGGCCTAGTACCAGGTTCCAGTGATCCAGTCGTAACCAGCCTGACCTTCTGAATCCGAGACTAGATCGAGGTTCATATCCAGCTCGAGATGCAGAAGCCTGCACAGGTGTGAGCCATACCATAGGATACAGCACAGTTATATCAAATCATAACATTGCAGTACAATACTGATCTCTCAATATAGTACTGGTGGCTATGGATTTATCTACATATATCACAGGGGTACTTGTTGAGCACAGGACTAGCACCTAGTGACTTTAGATGTTAGTCCTGTACTAGTCCTGTCTGTCACTATAATATTGGGCACAGCACCAGTGGGCACAGGAGCATTGCTGGAACGGTCTGCAATTTCAGGGAGCACTTTCAAAAAGCTGGTACAGGTTCAGTGGGTTGTGAGATCTTTTTCTGATTCACCATCTGTCCTAGTTTCTTTTGTGCCTTGTAGTCTTGTGAAAAACAAACACTGGAGCACAGTACTGACAGGCACAAGGACCTGAGAAATAACCAGATAATGCTGCGACATCAAAATCAATAGTTTTTGAGAGTGAAAGAGGAAAGAATGTTTATAGCTTGCTGACCAAGGGGATATTGGACAACATTTCTCTCTGATAGGAAAGTGTGAAACATCCCGAACAAAACTTTGCTTTTATATGCAACACACTCAAAATGCTGGAGGAACTCAGCTGGCCAGGCAGCATCTATGGTAAAAAGTACAGTCAACGCTTCAGTCCAAGACCCTTCAGCAGGACTGGAGAAAGAAAGATGAAGAGGAGAGTTAAAAGGTGGGGAGAGGGGAGTGAGAAACACCAGGTACAATGTGAAACCGGGAGAGGGAGGGGTGGAGTAAAGAGCTGGGAAGTTGATTGGTGAAAGAGGTACAGGGCTGGAGAAGGGAGAGTCCAATAGGATAGGACAGAAGGCCATGGAAGAAAAAAAGGAGGAGGAGCACCAGAGGGAGGCAATGGGCAGGCAAGGAGATAACGTGAGATAAGGTGGGAGAGGGAATTGGGAATGGTGAAGGAGAGTTACTGGAAGTTTGAGAAGTTGATGTTCATGCCGTCAGGTTGGAGGCTACCCAGACAGAATATAAGATGTTGTTCCTCCAACCTGAGTGTGGCCTCAGTGCAACTGTAGAAGAGGCCATGGATTGACATATTAGGATGGGAATGGGAAATGGAATTAAAATGGTTGGCTACTATGAGATCCCGCTTTTTCCGGCTGATGGAGTGTGTGCGCTCGGGGAAGGGGTCTCACAATCTATGTCGGGTCTCACCGTTATACAGGAGGCCACAGTATATGACCTCAATAGACTCATAGGTGAAGTGTTGCCTCACCTGAAAGGTCTATTACAGGGACTGAATGGTGGTGAGGGAGGAGGTGTAGGTGCAGGTGTAGCACTTGTTCTGCTTACAAGGATATGTGCCAGGAGGGAGATCAGAGGGACAAATGGACAAGGGAGTTGCATAGGGAGCAATCCCTGCCGAAAGCAGAAAGTGTGGGGGGGTGAAAGACATGCTTGGAATTCCGTTGGAAATGGTGGATGTTATTGAGAATTATATGCTGGAGATGGAGGCTGGTGGGGTGGTAGGTGAAGACAAGAGGAACCCTATCCCTGGTAGGGTGGTGGGAGAATGGGATAAGAGCAGACATGCGTGAAATGGAAGAGGTGCAGTTGAGGGCACCGTTAATGATGGAAGAAGGGAATAGTTCCCGCACCCTGCACCTCCCGTTTCTACCTTCTACCCAAGATCCACAAAGCCACTTGTCCAGCTCCAACAAGTAAACAAACTGCTTCCAGTTTATAAAAAAACATATATAATGGAGCCAAGGTTTATGACAGTAATAAATTGAATTCAAGGCTTGCCCTTTTCAGTTTCAGATTTCTTTATCACATGAACATGAAAACGTACAGTGAAACCTCCCTGCTCCTAAACCCAAACCTGGTCCATCACCCCCACCCACCTCTCTGAGCCGTGACCTCGATTGAGACTGCAGCTCAGCGCCATCCTGACCGGATGCCAATTTAACATTCTTTACCCCAGCAGGATGACTGGATGCTCTGGATGTGAAACTGATTTGCATTGAAGGATCTTTGGCTTGAGCAACAGGCGCAAGTAGTAAAAGTGTTAGCTCTTTTGTTAGTTGAGAAAACTTGGTGAAAGGCCAAGAGTTGCAATGAGACCATAAGACATAGGAGCAGAATTAGGCCATTCAGCCCATCGAGTTTTCTCCACCATTCCATAATGGCTGATCCCAGATCCCACTCAACCCCATACACGAAGAGTATGTTCACAGAAAGAGGGGGAAGAAGTTTCCCCTCAAGTTCCCCTTAAGCTTTTCACCTTTTACCCTTAACCCATGACCTGTAGATGTAGTCTCGCCCAACCTCAGTGGAAAAAGTTTGCTTACATTTAACCTATCTATACCCCTCATAATTTTGCATATCTCTATCAAATCTTCCTTCAATCTTCTAATTTCTTAAGTGGGAGGGCAAGCAGTCAGGGGTTGCAGTCCACATCGGTACATGGGTAAACACCCAAATGATCTTCAAACTGCAAATCACAGGCTCCACCTCATATACCGTCTGGGTAGTCTCCAGCCTCTTGGTATGAACATTGAATTCTCTAATTTCCGGTAATTCCCTCCCCCTCCGTTCCCCTATCCCTTTGTCACTCTGCCTTCTCCCCCAGCTGCCTACCACCTCCCTCATTGTTCTGCCTCCTTCTACTACCCATTGTGTTTTCCCCTATTCCCCTTCACCTTTCCTGCCTATCACCTCCCTGCTTCCCCTCCCCCACCCCTTTATCTTTCCCCTTACTGGTTTTTCACCTGGAACCTACCAGCCTTCTCCTTCCCACCCTCCCCCCACCTTCCTTATAGGGCCTCTGCCCCTTCCCTCTACAGTCCTGACGAAGGGTTCCGGCCCGAAACGTTGACTGATCATTTCCACCGATGCTGCCTGACCTGCTGAGTTCATCCAGCATGTTATGAGTGTTGCTTTGACCCCAGCATCTGCAGAGTATTTTGTGTTTACAAATCACAGGCTCCAACAGTTCCAGAATCACATTCAAGACGAATAAAATAATGGAATCCAAGAATGTTGAGTTGCCGCTCCTGCTCCTCCAGCAACCAAGTCTCACTAAGGGCTACAATGTCATAATTCCAGGTGCTGATCCATGTCCTGAGCTCATCTGCCTTTCTTACAATACTCCTTGCACTGAAATATATGCAACTCATAACATTAGTCCCACCATGGTCAACCTTTTGTTTCCTGACTTTGTATATTGGGTAAACAACATCAGCCTCCACAACCTCTCCACTATCTGTTCTAGCACTCTGGTTCCCATCCCCCTGCAACTGTAGTTTAAATCCCACCGTGCAGCACAAGCAAACCTTCCCATTAGGATATTAGCCTGCCTCCAGTTCAGGTGCAAATCATTTCTGCTGTACAGGTCTCACCTTCCCTGGAAGAAAGCCCAATAATCCAAAAATCTTGGCATTCCCTCCTAACACCAGCTCCTTAGTCATGTGTTAAACTGTACGATTTTCCTATTTCTGGCCTCACTAGCAGGTGGCATGGGTAGCAATCCTGAGATCACAACGCTGGAGGTTCTGCCCTTTAATTTAGCACCTAACTCCCTGAACTCACTTTACAGAACCTCATCATTCTTCCTATTTATGTCATTGGTAAAGTCCTTTCTGTAAAGTCTGTGTGCTCTGGGTTTTCTTAAACACTATAAAGAAATGAGCAGCTTCTCCATGAAGTAATGGCTGGATTGAAACTGAACAAAGTTCAGAGAGAGTTGCAACATCAGTGAATGGAGACACCAGAGGACATGAAATACCTTCCTGGGCTAATTTATGACATGAATTATGTCATTTTTACCTGATGCTAAATATATGTGATCATAATCCCACAAGCATAGTTGTGCAAGAGGTGGAGCTGCATCCTCACAGCTACAGGGGTCTGGTTAAGGACATCTGGCATGTCCCCGATGACCCTCAATATTTTTACAAATGCATCATAGAAAGCATCCTATCCAGATGCATCACAGCTTGGTAGAGCAACTGCTCTGCCCAGGATCACAAGAAACTACAGAGAGTTGTGAATGCAGCTCAGTCCATCATTCTAACAAACCTCCCTCCATTGACTCCAAAAACATTTCTCACTACCCCAGGAAAGCAATGAACATAATCAGAGACTTCACTCTTCCCATCAGACAGAAGACGCAAAGCTTGAGAGCATGAACCACCAAGCTTAAGGACAGTTTCTACCCCGCTGTTATCAGACTCTTGTGCAGAAATGTCATACTCTGAAAGATGAACTCATAATCTCTCATTCATTGCCCTTGCACCTTACACATCACCAGGTTCAGGAACAGTTATCACCCCTCAACCATCAGGAACAGTTATCACCCCTCAACCATCAGGCTCTTGAAGCAGAGGGGATAACTTCAATCAACTTCACTTGCCCCATCATTGACTGTTTCCACAACCTATAGATTCATTTACAAGGACTCTTCATCTCATGTTCTCGATGTTTATTGTTTACTTACTTACTGTTTTTTTCTCTTTTGTATTTGCAGTTTGATGTCCTTTGCACATTGGCTGTTTGTCTGTCCTGTTGGGCATGGTCCTTCATGGATTCTATTGTGTTTCTTGAGTCTCAGGGCTGCATAGGGTGACATATATGTCCTTTATAAATTTACTTTGTACTTTGTGCTTGTGTTTTATTTGTCTACCCGCATCTTCTCTGTAATTGTAACACTATGTTCTGCATTCAGTTTACCTTTTCACTCCCTTCATGTACTTACAGTATGTATGGAACAGAAACAAAAGCTTTTCACTGTATCTTTGTACATGTGACAATTCTAATTGCAATCCAGGTTTGATCCTGACCTCAGATGTTGAGGTGTGGAGCTTGCATGTTCTCCCTGAGACCACATGAATTTCCGTTGGCTATTCTGGTATCCTCCCATTTCCCAAATACTACTTGCGGGTTAATTGGCTTCTATGGACTACCTCGTTGTGTTGGCAAATGAAAAAAAATCAAAAGAGAGCTATAGCATGCAAAGGAATAATTTGCATGCAATAGAGAAATTGGAAAAAGGGAAATGGAACAGATGGGATTGTTCTTCTGGGAGGAAGTATGGACCCAATAGACTGAATGGCCTTCATAAGTCCCTAACTCAATAAATTTAAGGAAATGGTGTACATAAAGGCAAGTCTATTATACTACAACTGAAAATATCCAGTGGCTTTACAAGTACTGTAGATATTTCTGTAAAGGACTTATGAGCAGCTCTAATACAAGATGACAAGCTTCTAATTGACAAGAACAAGATACACCAGGGCAAAAGAGCTATAAGCAATAGTACCCAGATGTGAGAAATTCCACACCCATCTCTGAGGAAGGAAATTTGTTATAGGAACTGATACCGACTCCTGGGACAATTCTACAGGAAGACCCTATGTAGAATGTCAACAAGACAGCAGATACTATTTTGATGAAGAATGTGATGAAAAGAAATGGTTCTAGATGATGCTCTATCTCACCTATCACGAAAAGAGAAGCCAGAGA
This sequence comes from Mobula birostris, assembly GCF_030028105.1. Classification (NCBI taxonomy): domain Eukaryota; kingdom Metazoa; phylum Chordata; class Chondrichthyes; order Myliobatiformes; family Myliobatidae; genus Mobula; species Mobula birostris. The sequence continues at coordinate 27,359,190 of NC_092402.1, forward strand.
TGGAAGCTCAAGGTCTGAAGGTACACGACCCAGTAAGTAAGAATAACCAAACCTTGCCTCATTGTACCTCAGAATTACACTTCTCAAATTGATAAATTTCCCAGCTGAAGTACTAATTGACAAAAGCACAAGATGTCTTTACCAAGCAAATTCTATTCAATAGGTACATTTAATGTCAGAGAAATGTATACAATATACAGCCTGAAATACTTTTTCTTTGCAAACATCCACAAAATCAGAGGAGTGCCCCAAAGAATAAATGACAGTTAAAATGTTAGAACCCCAAAGCCCCTCCCCAACTCCCCCCTCCCACACACAAACAGCAACAAGACAATGACCCCCCACCCCACCTCCACCAGCAAAAAAGCCGCAGCACCCCCCACCGAGCACTCAAGTATGCAACAAAGCATCAATAAAGACACAGACTTGCAGTACCCCAAAGACTACTCATTCACCTGGTAATTCGACATACCACAGGCTCTCACTCTCTCCCTAATAAGGGAAAAGAGGTGTCTCTGTTTCACAGCAGGAGGGGAGACATAACAAACAACTAGTTGATTTACGATGTTAAAAATCCGTTGCATTGCCTTTTCTGAGCTCTGCGCCCAGAGAGTCGGCGGCAAAAATGCTCAGCTCTTCAGATACACAGCCAGCAACTAACCCGCTGCTCCCGATGTTCCATGTTCTCCCACGATGCTTCAGTCAGGGGCACTGGCTTAGAACTGGCATGTCTCCCGAGCCACGAAAATCTGGAACCCTGAATGCACGCTTGTCCCAGGAGTCTTCCAGGCCACATCCTTGGGATATCAAAAAACGGCCGGTCGTGAGGCCCTGAGAGTGGGTCCCATTCCTGCAAAGAGCCAAAGTCAGAGTGTATCTCCATGTCAGGGTCTTCAAAAGAACCCCCCCACATCCTGAAAAGGAAAAAAAGATATATCGAAGATAGAAATAAAGCTGTTTCCAAAGATGCAAGCAAAGGAGTTGCTGTTAGCCACCATCTTAACTCCCCCCGCCTTCAGATTCTACAGAGGATTAAGAATTAATACCATAACTGGCTGATGCACAATAAAATAAAGCAAACAGTGCAATAACCATCCTAAATCGTTAACTCATCTGAAGAAGGGACAAACAATACATTAACACGATCCAGTTATGAAAATATGGAATCAAGCAAAGGCCCAGATTCTACATGATTGAGACAAAAGTGGAAAAATGTGGAACCATTTCTAACCCACAGCAAAGCTGGTGGAACAGCAAATAGTAAAAGCAACACCAGAAACAACATACGTGTCAACAGCAGTCAAAAAAAGAAACAAAACAAAATTCCTTACTTGCAAGTATACAAAATGGGAACATAAGACCTTCCTGACCAAGCAAAATCAGGAATAGAAAAGTTCATGGCAAGGCTAATGAAGTAAAATTAAATAAGTCAAGTAAGTGTTGAATTAATAAATCTTATTTATTTGAAGAAATTGTGTTACAAAAATCGTGAACTATATTGTCACACATAAATATTCTGCTTTGTGCTTACTGATGCATTATATTCTCTACACTGAATGTACAATGAATCATTCAATTAACCATATAACATGATGAAAAACATTTATCTTATTTGGAGGCACAGTGCAGAATAGGCCATTCAGCCCTTCAAGTCGTGCCGCCCAGCAACTCCTGCAACACCACGGGACAATTTACAATGCCCAATTAACCTACTAGCTGGTATGTCTTTGGACTGTGAGAAGAAACCAGAGCACCCAGAGAAAACTTACACATTCTACAGGGAGGATGTACAGACTCCTTACAGAGGTTGCTGAGATTGAACTCTGAACTCTGATGCCCCAAGCTGTAATAGCATTGTGCTAATCACTACACTACTGTGGCGCCCAGTCTTAAATGTTGTTGATCCATAGATATCTCTCTGGAAGTCTAGTTAACAAAAAATATTCTGGAAAACAAGTAGGGTGTAACAATATCATACATTTCTGGACTAAATCTTGTCTTTTCTTAATTATCATCACATATGCTGCTCTTCTTGAACAATGGTTGGAATAATCAAAATCATTATTCCTCCATCCTTTTTATTCTAACTCTGCCGTGGATAGTCCCAAGCCCAGCTGTGAAAGAAGGAGGGTTGGACATGGCACTAGAAACCCATCCTGTGAAAACTCAGAGATACAGAAACGGCAACAGAACTCAAAAGAGCTCATTCCAGGAAGATGACGGATCGTTGACTTGAAGACATATGAAGTTGTGTAGTGAAAATAGAAGCCACAGGGCCAATCAATGTTCTACTAGCCCAGGACAGAGGACCCTGGCAAGCTGTTGTCAGTGGCCTACACCCCAGAACGGGCGAGGAGCTTAAGAAGAATAATTATTTTTCTTCTGCAGGTTTAAATTTACTTTACAAAATTTACTTTACAAAATTTCTTTCCAATTTTCACAAAATAGTTGCTTGTCCAATTTATTCCTACTTTCCCAATGATTAACTCCTCCTCTCTAACCCATTGGGAGGTCTCAATCAAACTGGATGAATCTCTTCTCCTTGCAGATGATGTCCTGATACATAGAATAGTACAGCACAGTACAGGCCCTTCGGCCCACAATGTTGTGCCAACCCTCAAACCCTGCCTCCCATATAAGCCCCCACCTTAAATTCCTCCATATACCTGTCTAGTAGTCTCTTAAACTTCACTAGTGTATCTGCCTCCACCACTGACTCAGGCAGTGCATTCCACGCACCAACCACTCTCTGAGTAAGAAACCTTCCTCTAATATCCCCCTTGAACTTCCCACCCCTTACCTTAAAGCCATGTCCTCTTGTATTGAGCAGTGGTGCCGTGGGGAAGAGGCACTGGCTATCCACTCTATTTATTCCTCTTATTATCTTGTACACCTCTATCAAGTCTCCTCTCATCCTCCTTCTCTCCAAAGAGTAAAGCCCTAGCTCCCTTAATCTCTGATCATAATGCATACTTTCTAAATCAGGCAGCAAACTGGTAAATCTCCTCTGTACCCTTTCCAATGCTTCCACATCCTTCCTATAGTGAGGTGACCAGAACAGGACACAGTATTCCAAGTGTGGCCTAACCAGAGTTTTATAGAGCTGCATCATTACATCGCAACTCTTAAGCTCTATCCCTCGACTTATGAAAGCTAACACTCCATAAGCTTTCTTAACTACCCTATCCACCTGTGAGGCAACTTTCAGGGATCTGCGGACATGTACCCCGAGATCCCTCTGCTCCTCCACACTACCAAGTATCCTGCCATTTACTTTGTACTCTGCCTTGGAGTTTGTCCTTCCAAAGTGTACCACCTCACACTTCTCTGGGTTGAACTCCATCTGCCACTTCTCAGCCCACTTCTGCATCCTATCAATGTCTGTCTGCAATCTTTGACAATCCTCTACACTATCTACAACACCACCAACCTTTGTGTCATCTGCAAACTGGCCAACCCACCTTTCTACCCCAACATCCAGGTCGTTAACAAAAATCACGAAAAGTAGAGGTCCCAGAACAGATCCTTGTGGGACACCACTAGTCACAATCCTCCAATCTGAATGTATTCCCTCCACCACCACCCTCTGCCTTCTGCAGGCAAGCCAATTCTGAATCCACCTGGCCAAACTTCCCTGGATCCCATGCCTTCTAGCTTTCTGAATAAGCCTACCGTGTGGAACCTTGTCAAATGCCTTAGTAAAATCCATATAGATCACATCCACTGCACTACCCTCATCTATATGCCTGGTCACCTCCTCAAAGAAATCTATCAGGCTTGTTAGACACGATCTGCCCTTCACAAAGCCATGCTGACTGTCCCTGATCAGACCATGATTCTCTAAATGCCTATAGATCCTATCTCTAAGAATCTTTTCCAACAGCTTTCCCACCACAGACGTAAGGCTCACTGGTCTATAATTACCCGGACTATCCCTACTACCTTTTTTGAACAAGGGGACAACATTCGCCTCCTTCCAATCCTCCGGTACCATTCCCGTGGACAACGAGGACATAAAGCTCCTAGCCAGAGGCTCAGCAATCTCTTCTCTCGCCTCATGGAGCAGCCTGGGGAATATTCCGTCAGGCCCCGGGGACTTATCTGTCCTAATGTATTTTAACAACTCCAACACCTCCTCTCCCTTAATATCAACATGCTCCTGGCTTTCCTTTCCTGGCTTTAATCTCTTTCCCTCTGCTGTCCTTTCCAAATTGAGTTGGATGAGCCTCTGAAATGTTTACACATTACCATTTCAGTAGAAATAAATTCTTTAGTGGAGTGTGGCATTTTAGAAGAAATATTGCTAGTTGATGTTTCATCATGATATTCAATCAATCTTCTTTAATCTATTCCTTCAATGTCTCCTTTCCATGTGAACTGACCTTTTATTCTTCCCAATTTGTGTTTGGGTGGTAAGGAGAAGTGGAGTGCTGCTCTATTTCTGCACTATGAATCAAAGTGAAGCGGTCAAAACTGTGATCTATCTTCTGATGTATCTTCTTGTCAAATTTAATGAGTTGTAATGATAGATTTTTATGGCAGACTACATTACCTCAAATGCCTTACTTCTGATCACTTCAAATAGCTTTCAATCTATGCTAAGAAGTGCCCATTCTTATTTCACAGTTATCACTAAGGACATGCTAAATTGAATTTTACCTGTAAATAATACTCCAGGTTCAGTCTTTTTCCATGCGTTCAAATCTATTTGTAATAAGGGCCAACATTTGGTTTGCTTTCCTAATTACTTCCATGTTACCTTTCAATGATTCATGTACAAACACAGGTAGGACCTTATGAGCACCAACTTCACCAACTTAACTTTTCTACTTTTTCCTAACAAAGTGAATAACATCACACTTTCCACATTACATTTCATCTGCCATGTTCTCACCTGTTCACTTTGATGCCTATACACAAAGCTCCCCTCTCCCCATCAAAGCCTCTCCTCTTCACAACTCACGCGGCCACCTGACCTTGAATCATAAGCAGACTTACGACATTCAAACCCTCATCCAAATCATTGATAGAGTTACGTGGAGTTGTAGCCATACCATTGATCCCCAGGACACCCCATTAGTTACAGCCTCACAGCCAAAAATGTCCCATTTATTCCTGTTCTCCATTTTCTTCCTGCTAACCTCTTCTATGATACTTTATCAAAAGGCCTTGTGAAAATCCAAATACAATATATTTAGTGATCCTTCATCTATTCGGCCCATCACAGTTTCAAAAACTCAAGCACTTGATAAGCAAGTCTTACTTTTCATAAATTTATGTTAACTCTGCCCAATTTTGTTATGATTTTCAAGGATCCCTGCTGCCGCTTCCATGGTAATAGACTGAAGCATCTTCCCTACCACTGATTCAGATGTCAGGTAAACTGGTCTGGACTTCCCCATTTTCTCTCTTCCTCCTTTTTTAAATAGCGGGGTTACATTTGTGATCTTCCAAACTGTGGGAACAGTTCCAGAAAATATGGAATTCTGGAAGATGACAACCAGTGCTCACCAGCACTTAATATAAAGGATAGGTCACTTAGAATTGAAATAAGGAGAAATTTCTTCAAAAGGTGTTGAATCTTTGTAATATTAACCTAACCCCAGAAGGTTGTGAAGGCTTAGTCATAGAACAGAGAACAGCACAGCACAGGGACAGGCCCTTCAGCCCACAATGTCGTGCCAAACCAAATGAATTAGTGATCAAATGGCCAACTAAACTAATCCCTCCTGCCTGCACGATGTCTATATCCTTCCATTTTCCTCACATTCATGTGCCTATCTAAGCATCTGCCTCTACCACTACCGCCCGCCCCCCACCCCAGGCAGTGCATTCCAGCCACCCACTACTCTTGTGTAAAAAAATTTCCCCCTCGTATCTCCTTTGAAATTACCCCCTCTCATCTTAAATGCATTTCTTCTGGTATTAGACATTTCAACCCTGGGGGAAAGATACTGTCTGTCTACTCTATCTATGCCTCTCATAATCTTATAAACCTCAATCAGATCTCCCCTCAGCCTTCACCGGTCCCAAGAAAAGTTTGTCCAACCTCTCGGTATCCCTTTAATACAGGCAGCATCCTGGTAAGCCTCATTGACAGCCTCTCCAGAGCCTCAACTTCCTTGCTATAATGCGGTGACTCGAACTGTATGCAATACTCCAAATTCACTCTATCTAGAGTTTTATATCTGGTGCTTCCGATCAACACCTGGGACACTCCTTAATTGACCCTGAGGAGCTTTATAAAACGGAGTTGTTGTTTTTATGTGAACTGAAGCTGACTGCCAGGGTGGGCTGAATACAAAAACTCACATCTAAGCCTATTTATTGAACTCACATTTGGAAAAGATTATAAGCTATTTTTGAGGTGGGCTTAACTGACATTTGATATTGTTCAAACTATAAGTTTATTGGTTAAAAAAGGGAGCAGCTTTGGTGGGATGACTGATTAATGCCTGAATTTTTGCCTACCAGATAGCCTCTTTTATTGGAGTAGCTTTACATTTATAGAGCAGCTTATCACATTTGCAGGAGATCCAAAGCCACTTCATATCCAGTGAAATACATGTTGAAAAGCAATCACCGAATCTATGAAGCCAGTCTATTCAAAGCTTTCATTAACAGTACATTAGGGACTTCCATGACACAGTTAGATATGGTTGGTTGCAAGACGCCAGCATAATCACCCATGGAGTTTGTGGGGAACTAATGTAGAGATACATAGTGCCAATGACCTTCACAGCAGCAGGTAATGTAGTTGCTGTTGTAAAGGTCTCTGTACAACTCTTGGCATCTGTCAGGGAGAATGTTTCTACAGAGACAACATTTCAATTCAGTTAATCCCAAATAGCTGCTTCTTTGGCGTGAACACTTGAAAATGGATAGTGCCTCAAACTGTATCTGCTATTTTTCCACCTTGAATTTTCCCTCTGGTGTTGCAAGACAACTGAGGCATAAGAAATATTCTGCTTCTAAGAAAAATAATTCTGCTTACAAGAAATAATAAATACCAATTTTAGCAACATATCAAATATTACATAAGAATTGTTTGATTTTAAGGGCAATAGCCTTGGGGCAAACACAGCAAAGATACACTGCAAGGATTCTAGAGATAAGGGATTTGTTAAGGAGAAAGTAAAGAGACCAATCCTGGTTTCTCCAATCTACAGTGAAGACTGAGTTGAGATTAACAAAGGCCCTAGAAAGAGCAGTTGGGGTGAGAGTGGAAGAGTCGAGAACCATAGAATACACAATTTAAGATCTTTTCTAAAAGAAGAAAAGGCAAAACAAGGAAAACCTTCTTAGACCCTGTGTGGGGTGAATATCAGAAATGCTGACAGATTATAGAAATGTCTATGTTAGCTTTGCAAAGAGCTAGCACTAACTCAAAGGGTTGTGTGGCCTTCATCTGCATTGTCACCATTTTAGTAAGTCATTCTTCCAACTAATAGTGGTTAGTTCAGTTTTAGAACATAGAACATAGAACATAGAATAGTACAGCACAGTACAGGCCCTTCGGCCCGCAATGTTGTGCCGACCCTCAAACCCTGCCTCCCATATAAGCCCCCACCTTAGATTCCTCCATATACCTGTCCAGTAGTCTCTTAAACTTCACTAGTGTATCTACCTCCACCACTGACTCAGGCAGTGCATTCCACGCACCAACCACTCTCTGAGTAAAAAACCTTCCTCTAATATCCCCCTTGAATTTCCCACCCCTTACCTTAAAGCCATCTCCTCTTGTATTGAGCAGTGGTGCCCTGGGGAAGGGGCGCTGGCTATCCACTCTATCTATTCCTCTTATTATCTTGTACACCTCTATCATGTCTCCTCTCATCCTCCTTCTCTCCAAAGAGAAAAGCCCTAGCTCCCTTAATCTCTGATCATAATCTATACTCTCTAAACCAGGCAACATCCTGGTAAATCTCCTCTGTACCCTTTCCAATGCTTCCACATCCTTCCTATAGTGAGGTGACCAGAACTGGACACAGTACTCCAAGTGTGGCCGAACCAGAGTGTTATAGAGCTGCATCATTACATCACCACTCTTAAACTCTGTCCCTCGACTTATGAAAGCGAGCACCCCATAAGTTTTCTTAACTACCCTATCCACCTGTGAGGCAACTTTCAGGGATCTGTGGACATGTACCCCTAGATCCCTCTGCTCCTCCACACTACCAAGTATCCTGTGTTACGTACCCCGTAACTGGGTTGCTGAACCAGCAGAAATGGATCACTCAGTTGGAGTCTGGATTACTAGAACTAAGAAAGTTTTATTAAAGAAACAAGCAACACAGTAATCGAAAGGATAATAAATGCAACAGTTCAGCGATGATAAACACACATATGCACAGAATTAAGATAACAGCATCAATCAAGCCCTATCGTTGTCTAGCTGTAAATGACCAGTTTCAAAGTAATGCAAAGTTCAGTTCAGTTCAGTTCGCAGTAATCGTTGCCATGGCGATGGACAATGTGGGGGGAAGGAGAGAGAGAACAAGAACGAATGATCATTCAAAACGGCTTCCACTCACAGACTTGCGATATTGCTCACAAGCAGCTTTCGGGCGGGGCCTTTGTGATGTCACCTGAGGTCACCGACTGTGACCCCTCCTCCAGATGCGGTCGATCCTCTGCAGTGAACCCGGCACCCAAGCAAGGCTGGACACACACCGGGTTCCCGCTGATCGTACCTTTCCACCCTGTGCATTTAAGGCTGATCCCGCGATCAGCCGTCCAAGAGCTTCCCACCGACTTGTGAGAGGCGCATCGCTTCCAGGGTCTCGTTACCTCGGGTGTCGTGTGTGTCCTGCCTTAGCGAACCTGTCCCTTTTTATCCCCCTGCTGGGATATCGCCTGTCCATCACTTCAAACAGTTCAGGGTTCAAAGGGGGGAGCCGCTCCAGACAGCTCTCCTTCCCCTTCATTACACATCTCCAGATCGCCTGTCCATCATTTCAAACAGTTCAGGGTTCAAAGGGGGAGCCGCTCCAGACAGCTCTCCTTCCCCTTCATTACACATCTCCAGATCGCCTGTCCATCATTTCAAACAGTTCAGGGTTCAAAGGGGGAGCCGCTCCAGACAGCTCTCCTTCCGTCCCTTCATTACACATCTCCAGATCGCCTGTCCATCACTTCAAACAGTTCAGGGTTCAAAGGGGGAGCCGCTCCAGACAGCTCTCCTTCCGTCCCTTCATTACACATCTCCAAATGCTGCTCCATTGTTCCTTATCTCTCCTTCCCCTGAGGACAGGTGGCAGACCAACTGCTGATGCCACTGATGCTAACCCAGGCCAGCAAACATCTTAATTTATGTGTATTCTCATCACTCCTGCCAGTTACTTTGTACTCTGCCTTGGAGTTTGTCATTCCAAAGTGTACCACCTCACACTTCTCCGGGTTGAACTCCATCTGCCACTTCTCAGCCCACTTCTGCATCCTATCCATGTCTCTCTGTAATCTTCGACAATCCTCTACACTATCTACAACACCACCAACCTTTGTTTTATCATGTTGACATCCTACCCAAAATGAATTGTCAACTCACAATGAATGCAACTTTCACATGTTTATTCATGACTTGAAAGGTGTCACAGGAAGAGTCAGAATTTATTGTCTATGAAGCTTTTGGGAAGATGTGCTGAACCACCTTTCTAACCTACGAGGGGTGATTGATAAGTTCATGGCCTAAGGTAGAAGGAGTTGAGTTATACAGCTCTTGTTAAACACATGTGCAGTTCAACTCTTTGAGTGATAATGCAGAAAGTTTGAAGTTAATAACTCATCTCCTTCTACCTTAGGCCACGTACTTATCAATCACCCCTGCTATGGACCACATTCTGGAGGTGCAAGATGCCAACTTCTACAAAGAAGTGCTCTACGACCACTGGACTAAGTACGTACAAATAGGAAAAATAAATGTGCTAGGTTTTCTAAAATTGACTCCTTCAACGTTAGGCCATGAACTTATCAATCAGCTCTTGTACAGCAGCCTTTGTGATGAAGGTGCTGTCATTGTGTTATTCAGCAAACAGTTCCTGGATTGCAATCCAGTTACAGTTAAGGAATGATGGTATATTTCTGAGTCAGAATAGGATGCAACCCTTTGGGGAACTATTGCATTTCTTTGCTACAGTTTCTGGCTGTGGTGAAACATCATCTTGCACAAGAGCTAAACCTCTTTTAACATAAACTGAGACAATTATGATCTGCTGTACTAGTTTTGTTTTTATTCATATGGTAAATTCAATTATTCTTTTTAATTGACTGGCTTGGGAATTTACCAGGTCTTCTTTTAGCCTCTCCCAGTAGATAGCATAGTAAATGGTACGGGTAGAGCAAGCAGGCAACATACAGTACATTCCCTGTTTACATTTTCATTCATTCAAACCCTGCTTAATCATGGATGTCAGGGCCAATTACTGTGCCCTCTCATGCTCAGTTGAACTTAGATGAGGGTTTCCCCTTCAAATCCTTATGGATCAATACTCCACCAGATGGTATATATCAGCATGGGTTTAGTGGCAACACACTTACCTTGGAGTCAAAAGGTTGCATCCCTGTACACTGATTGATACACAATTTATATTACCACATTCATTCAGGGGTGCTGTTTTTCAGAAAGATACTACATTTTCCTACAATGTCCTAATTCCAGACCCAAGTAACTTGTTTATAGATGAATACAAAGGCGAAGGTTTTCTTCCTTGTACTGGGAAAAATGCTTGATTAATGCACTGTACTTCAACCAATAAATTAACCTCATGAAATCCAAAGGAAAGCAGATTTACAATTAACTGAACAGTTCACATTACAAGATCACATTTTGTGCTGGTAATAATGCAAGATATTTTCAATAATTATGGAAATTAAACATTTCAGAGATATTAAATTTTCCAGAATATTATTTCAATTTGAAGACAGTCTGAGAGGTGTGGAGCACAAATGCTCCTATTTTTGCTTAAATTCCTATTATTATAATCAGAGAAGATTGCATTGTATCCATTATTGCCTTACAGGAGGAAGATTGGATATAATGATGGTTAATAGCGATATTATTATGAGCAATTCTGCCGTGATGGTAGATAATGAACTCAGGCATCAAATTTCCATCAGTGAATGTTGTCTAGCTCTGAACTCAGCCAAACTATAGAAATTTAAAGCCTAATCCCTGAAACACCTGATTACTCGTGACATTGCAAACAGTTCTTCTGCACCATCACCTCTTCCCTCTGAGTCAGTTCTCCCTGTTACTATTACTGAAACAGCACAAGATGGTAGTATTAATGGTGTGTAACCAAGCCGGTCCTGGGCCTGTACAGAGGACATATACAGTGATCATGTTAAGCGATCTGTAGTTGATGTAACAAGTATACTGCCAGCAGGGCAGCATGTGGAGTGCCATCTGTACAAAAAGTAAATTACTCGCTTGACCAAATTTCTATGTCCTTGTATTATTAAACTGCTTTGGTTATTATAACAATCCGCTCAACACAGGGAAAAGGAGGATTTGAGACGTGAATGAGAATATGTTCCAAAAAGTTGCAGGACTAAAAATTAAAGGCATAAATAGTTAACTTTGATAAATAATATCTCTAATTTATGCTCTTCATTTCAAAAATAAGCTTCATTCATAATAAAAAGATATAGAAAGGAAGAAAGTGCAAAACTTCACATTAATGGTCATTGCATTCTGTATTGTTTTAACTTGTTTTTCTAAACCAAGCGCAATTACCATTTGTGGCCTCTGGGATATTAACCTTTTCATTGTTTGAGAGGCTTCTCCACCTGACTCACCTCGTCTGTGTGAGGTAGCGGAAAGAAGCTGGACTGTGGACTGCTGTTTACTCTCACCGTGATGGCCTGCTCATAGGACATATAGGAGCAGCAAAGCCTTCCTGCATCTTGAGCCTGACATCCATTAAAGTGATCACAGCTGATACTCAACTCTGCACTTACAGTTTATCACAATATCTATTTAATCATTTAAAGTTTTAATTCTATAGTTTCTTCAGCAATTGAAAATCTACAGCTGAGGTTGGGAATTCCAAAGATTCACTGATTTATGAGTGAAAATTTATTCACCTCAGTCTGAAATAGCCAGTCCTTTTCTCCAAGACTATGCAATCTACGAACGTTTGTAGTAATAAATAACTGAACCAGGTGTATCAGTTATACGTGGCTCAAGATCTTGTGATGTAAGGAGATCACCTCTGAATGCTAAGTCTACATCTCCTCTTAAGTGTTCTTCCAGGAATCAAACTAATGTACATTTGTTGCACTGCATTCAGGAAAAGTATATCCTTCCCCAGATGGGAATAACAAAATTGTACGTTATACCCACATGTTGTTTCAGAACCCCATACACATGCTGCATGACTCTTATTCAGGCATAGAGTTGTAGAGTTAAAGCAAGATATAAGCCCTTCAACCCATCTAGTCCATGCTGACCATTTGTCCACTGAGATAATTCCAAATTGCCATATATGCTCTTTGTGTGTCTAAAGAAAATCAAAAGACTTCTCTATCCAACTAATACACATAAAAGTTGCTGGTGAACGCAGCAGGCCAGGTACAGGTATCAATTATAACCAACGTTTCAATGACGAACTCTGCCATCTTCATCTGGGATGATGCCCAGGCATGTCTAGTCCAGTGGTATTTATACTCCATAGTCCGTCCCTCCTGATTGGTTAATCCTCATCCAATCAGGTTTCTGCGCTCCCACCTTGCTTACAATTGAATTCCAGTTCTTACTTACAGCGAGACCTACAACTTTGTAAACATTCTTTTCCTCTAGTTTTATTTCAATGCTTCCTTTACCAGGCAGTCCCAAAATCCATTGGATAGGAACACTGCATTCATAATAGCCATAGAATTGACCGCGATGGCACAAAACTGCTGTGCCACGCCAAGGGTTCAATGATAGGAAGCAGAGGGTGATTCTCCAACTGGAGGCCTGTGACCAGTGGGGTTCAGTGTTGGGACCTATATTAGATAGTATTTATGTAAAAGATTTAGATAGGAATTAACATGGAATGATGCTGCATGCCACAGTCCCCAAGGAGCTGTTGGATTCCATAGTGGGAGAGAGGTTTCAAAAGAAGTGACTGGGGACAGTTGGGACATTCTGCACAGCACAGTTCTCAAGAAGACATTTGAGTGTGCATAACTTAGGCATTTGGCAAGGCCCAATAAAAAAAATAGGTTAGGTTTGAGTGGAGCAGCCATTGTGTGAGTGGGCCAGTGTTAAAGTGGGGAAGTCAGGCTTTGGTGAGGAGAGGCAGGGATTGAAGGAATCTGATAGGAGAAGAGAGTGGACCATAAGAGAAAGGTTCCACTGAGGTTGGGTAGGACTAGAACTAGAAGTTATGGGTTAGGGATGAAAGGTGAAATATTTAAGGGGAATATGAAGAAGAACTTATTCACTCAGAGGGTGCTCAGAGTGTGAAACGAGCTCCCAGTGGAAGTGTTGGGTATGGGTTCAATTTCAACATCTAAAGAAATTTGGATAGGTACATAGATGGGAGGTGCATAGAGGTCTATGGTCCAGGTGCAGATCAATGGAACTATACAAATGAATGTTTGGCACAGACTAGATAGGCTGAAGGGACTGTTTCTGTACTGTAATGTTCTGTGACTCTAAGACCATGATTAGTAAGTTTGCTGATGCCACTAAATTTAGGAGTGAAGCAGATTACAAAGGATTGCAAAGAGGTTTTGATCAGTTAGAGAGGTGGGCTGAGAAATGACAAATGGATTTCAACTTACTTAAGTATATAGTGATGCATTTTGAACATTCAATCCAGAGTAGGACCTATACAGTGAATGGCAGGGAACAGACAAGTATTGTGGAGGAGTACAAGTTTCCAGTTCATTGAAAGCGGATAGACCAGTAGACAGGGTGGTGAAGAAGGCATTTAGCATGCTGTCCTTCATCAGTCAGGGCAACAAGTATAGGAATAGGGACATTATGTTGCAGTTATATAAGTCATTAGGGAGGCCACACTTGGAGTATTGTGTACAGTTTTGATCGTCCCATTATAGAAAAGACAAAACACATTAATGGAGAGGGTGCAGAAGAGATTTACTATAGGAATTGAGTTATAGGGAGTTATAGGGAGAAGCTGGCTACACTGGATCTTTATTCCCTGGAGCGCAGAAGAATGAGGGATGACCTCATAGAAGTTTATCAAATTATGGATAAAGTGGATGGTCATAGTCTTTTCCCCAGGTTTGTGGAGTCCCAAACTAGAGGGCACAGATATAAGATAATAGAAGAGAGATTTACCTAAGAGGTAACTTCTTTATATGGACAGAATTAAGTAACTGGAATCAGCTGCCAGAGGAAGTGGTGGAGCCGAGTACAATTGGAGGGCTTTGGATAGGCACATGGCTGGGAGCTCCTTGGAGGATTATGGGCTGAACGCAGGCAGCTGGGAATGGAAAGGAAGAAACTTTGGTCGGCATGCACCAGCTGGCCTGTCTCCATGCTGTTTTACTCTGTGACCCTCTGACTCAATCCACATTTAAACAGGACGTCCTTCTACTCCTCTTTGATCTCCAACTGTGGGAAGGTGTTGAGAGGATGTCTGTTGAGAAGCACCAACTCACTAATGACCTGCAAGGCGACACTCAGATCGTGCTTCACCTCAACCACACAGCTACAAACTGCATAACAACTGGAGTTTCTGTTGGAAAGGATATGCACTGAATGATTTAAACCAAAGTTAAGGATTGCCAATGTGAATGAGTAGCTCAATGTTTCTTCAAGACGAATTCAGGAGACTTCCATATCTGCAAGTACCAGAGTAAATTTTGCTGCCAGAAGAACTGCATGATATCAGGTTTTATTTGCCTGTGGGCTAGATCAGTCAACTGAAGCTGCGAGATCTTAATTAGCTGAAGGTCTCCCTAATGAGCTGTGCCTGCAGCAATCTGGCATCTAGAATACACACCCACTATCATGAGAGAAGCATATCATGCTCACGTTGATGAATCACATTGAAGTAGCCCCACACGGATGAACAGGAGCATTGGCACATGAAGGCAAAGTCTACATGCTGTTAATGATGCCTCTTCCATTATCCCGAAGGCTGGGCACCTACAATAGTTCATAAAAGGCTGCAGATAGCACATGACTGAAAAGCCGAGTGGAAAACTGCAGTTGTGAAGAATAGATATGAAAAAGGTGGTCTTTGCTGATATTCGCTCGCAGTAATAGTATACATGCCCAGTTGAGGTACAGAAAATGGTAGATAAGATAGAAAGAGTGCAACTGAACTTTTATAACATGAAGTAACCACAGGAAAAGAAGTATTTCCCCAGCTGGAAAGCACTTTTGCATGGCCTGGGAACGTAGACAACAATATACTGTTCATATGCAATAATTTTATACAATGTGTTATTAATTTATGTTTTTGTTACTTGAGTATCTGAGGCTATGTGCCTGTGATGCTACTACAAGTAAGTTTCTCATTTCACCGTTTATACATGTACTGCTGCATGTGGCAATAAATTCAACTTTGATTTTGACTGGTTTTGAAACAACAGGCTGTAAAGTGAAAGGTTCAAACATATTAAAATCAAATTTAGAACCAAACTCAGTACCTTCTTCACATAAAGTGTGAACTACACAATGACATAGATCTCTAGATATAGAGCTGTATGTTTGAGAATCATTTATGTTTGTAATTATCATTGCTCTTGTACCACTCTGTACCATTCTGACCTACTGCTGGTTTAGCAAGTAGTTCACAGTGAACATTAGAGATTTTTAAGGGATGTTTAGGTAGACACATGAATGTGAAAGAAGTGGAAAGATATGGATATTGTGTAGGCATAAGGGATTAGTTTAGTTGGCCATTTTATTACTAATGTAATCCTGTGTTGTACTGTTCTATGTTCTAACATTTGTCCTTTTGCTTACATCTAGGCAGGATGAGGAATGAAGATAAATGAACTGGGAGGGTTATGTCTTATGAAATATTGGGAAGATACTGCCAACTTTATAAATGCTTCTAAAAACTCCTTCTTTGCTCTACTATCAGATTTCTGAATGCTCCATGAACCCATTATTCCTTTCTGCTTTGCGCTGTTTATTTACATTTGTAATTTATACGTTCTCATGTTTTTGCACTGCACAGCTGCCACAAAGCAACAAATTTCACATCATGTGTCAATGGTAATAAATCTGATCTGATGCAAGCAAAACACAGGTATCACAGTAACTGCATCTTAAAATTCAAAAAAAAGCTTTGATTATTTCTGAAAATAAACCTTAGCCTTTCCAATGCAAGGATTGTTACAGTATTCTGTTGTAATAATAGTACAACAGACATAAGCCATTCAGTCCACCATGCCTATGCTGACCAATATATTTATCTATGCTGGGAGCATAAAAATGCTAATCCAATTTACTCACATTTGGTCCATAGCTTTCTATGCCTTGGTGAATCGTGCTTGTCTAGATGCTGCTTAAACATTGAGAGAGTATCCCCATCTACCACCTCTTTAAACAGTGCATTCAAGGCTCTTTAGGTCCCCTCCAAGCCTAATTTTCACCTTACGCTTGTTCTTGACACGCCATCCTGGGGAAAATATTTTTACTATCTACCCTATCTACACCCTCATCATTTTGTATGCCTCCAATTGACAAAGTTTCCCTTCAGTCCAGCCAGTCCGAAAATGAAGCTCTGCTGCCCTCTAGTGGCAGCCCTGTGCCTCATTTAATTGGAGTCTTTCATAATAACTCTGATAACACATTAATTTCTCAGTAATCTGGGCAGAGAAAATGAATTTCTAGGAACTGTCCTTATCTCGGCTCTGCAGATATCTAGGAAAATGAAATATTGCTCTTGGTGTGTTCTGTACAAGATCAAGCTGCTTCATGTTTTGTAAATTGATGTAGTTTGCTGTGAAATTCTCTCTGTTTGCTTAAGGCGTTGTTATGTTATTGGATATAAATTGGTGTCACACATCACAGTATATCAGCATACATGCTTATTATTTAGTGGTGCTTTGGATAGTTAACAGGGGTTGCAGTTTATAAGTTGACAGAAAACTTATTTCATTTGGCTCCATTTTATAGGCAAGAATTTTTCATAATTTCATGATGACAAGGGAAGTCTGGCTTATACAGAAAGTGTTTTATTCAAAAAAATAACTAGGTTGTCTTAATTCAAAGATAGAGTTGCCTATTAGAAGTCAGGCAACAGAACTGTAATAGCATAAAAACCACATTGTAATCTCCGTCGTGGATGGGAAATCACTTAAGTGAAACCTATTTGTCCATTACATTAATGAAAATATTAATTAAGTTATTGTAAATGGGCATAGCCTGTAATTAAATTAATGGATGGAGGAATTTCTAACACTTGTTAATTTGATGTTTAATAACTTAAAATGGCTTATTTTCTACACAAATGTTGGCTAATAAAATATAATCAATTTTACTGTCATGTAGACAATCAAGTTGAAGTTCAAGTTTAATTGTCATTCAACCATACATGAATTGGATGAATACAAACAAAGGAAACAGTGTTACTCCAGGGCCAAAGAGCAAAACACAGTATCGACAGTCATACACAGTCAACAGGGTCTGTACGTTCTCCCTGTGACCACGTGGGTTTCTTCCAGCTGCTCCGGTTTCCTCCCACAGTCCAAAGACGTAACACTTAGTAGACTAATTGGTCATTGTAAATTGTCCCGTGGCTAGGCTTGGACTAAATTGGGGAATTGCTGAGCGGTGTGGCTCGAAGGGCCGTAAGGGTCTATTCCACACTGTATTGCAATAGATAAATAAATAAATAATTCTCAGCACACTGCACATACATGAAGCACATATAAGAAAGCAGTAAACATACAGGCACATATATATATAGCCCAAGCCCCTGAGTGACATGTCCTGTAAATTGATGGTGCATGAGTGTTGTCAGCAAGAACAAGTAGATCTCAGCAGTCCACAGACGAATGCATGCGCGCAGTCCAGCTTGTCGTGTCTTGCACCGAGCAACCACTAGAGAGCAGCACTGACAGGAGGGGCCAGCCCCCAATCCAGCATGGACACTGCGCCGCACTGCCTCTGCTATCTCCCTACCTGGGTGGCTGCATGAGGCCTGGCCCTCTCTACAACCGAGGCCACACAGCTCCCCTGCCGTCAGTTTCAGCAATAGACCAGTGAATCGGACTTGCAGGATTTTACATTATCAATTTCCAAAATGGCCTTGTGATCGCAAGGAAAATGTCCAAGACAATCACTCACTGCAAGACCTTTGTGCCCGACTCCGACACTCTTCTGTAGCAGGCAGAGGCACGGTCCACACCAAGCACAGCTCCTCCACTAATGACCAACTTGCTGATGGAGTAGAGCTGCAGTATTTGAAGTTGTTAATGTCCAGCATTGTCTTGTGATCGTAAAAAAACGTTTAAAAAACAAAAACACCTTTGATTGACCCAAGAAAGGCCACTGCATCTGAGCATGGCGCCATCTTATCAGAAAAGTAAAGATATAAAGACACAAGGTCAAACTTGTACTCCAATTTTTAGCATGATTTTAACACTGAAGCTTCTGTTAAATACATCCAGTGAGCAAACAATTGGCTGGGGAGTCCAAATAGGTCTCAGGATGCTCTCATTTCCATAATTATTTAGCGTTTGAACTCAGTACCAGCAGGCATGCATGGAGCAGGGCTTGATAGCGGTGCTGCAGCACTGAAGCAATGAAAGCTAAATTGTACTGATAGATCATGTAAAGAAAGCAAAGTGATATGTATGCTAGACTGAATCTTGATATTGACCTCTGCATAACAATTTCTCTTGATGAAACCAGCCAATCTCCCGTACCACTAGTTATGATACACATCACTCAAGATCAGAGAGTCATAGAAAACCACAAGTATTGTTGGGAGATCAACGTCTTGCAGGGTGGGAGCTGTTTGAAAACTGCAAGGCTCGGCAGAAGTGAGTCACTGTTTGAAGTACAAGTTCAAGTTTAATTGTCATTCAACCATACATCTGCTGACATTGGAAAGGGTTCGAAGTAGGTTCTCAAAAATGATTTCAGGATTGAATGAGGAGTGTATAATGGGTTTGGGCCTGTATTCACTGAAAATCAGAAGACTGAGGGGTGACGCCATTGAAACCTATTGAATGTTGAAGAACCTCAATAGAGTGGATGTGAATATTTCTATGGTGGGAGAGTTTAAGACCAGAGGGCACAGCCTCAGAATAGAGGAACGTCCTTTTAAAATAGAGATAAGGAGGAATTTCTTTAGCCAGAGGGTTGTGAATCTATGTAATACATGGAGGCCAAGTAATTGGGTATATTTAAGGCAGAGGTTGATAGATTCTTGATTGGCCAGGGTGTGAAGGGATACGGGGAGAATGCAGGAGATTGGGGCGAAGAAGGAAAATAGATCAGCCATGATGAAATAATGGAGCAAACTCAATGACCCAGATGGTCTGATTCTGCTCCTATGGTCTTATGGAATACAGCCAAATGAAACAGCATAACTCTGGGGCCATGGTGCAAAACACACTACCAACAGTCACACACAGCACAAGGCATGTATGGCACATATAAGATAGCAAGCATATTTAAGATATTACTAAAATAGTTGCAGAAAAAAAAATAGTCCAAGGCCCTGAATTCATGAATATCGCAGCAGTCTTCAGTCGAACACAATACAGCTTGTCTTCTGCCGAGCGAACACTGGGGAGCAACAGTGACTCCAGCTTGGATGCCATGGCACACCGACTCTGGTGGAGTGCACCGATTCCGACACCTCTCTCGCGGGCAGCTGTAATCATCCGAGGCCAACCAGCTCCCTAGCCGTCCTCCACTGCCGTCCATATCAACAACATCCAACAGAGTCTTGCGATCATAAGAAAAGCACTTAAAGAGGTCACTTGCTGTTAGACTGCACACTGTCTGCACACACTGATTCCTCCGACATTTCCCGTGCACCTCAGCAGCTCGATCTGCATCAAGTCCAGCTCCCTCAGTTTCCCTGCCAACAAGCAACGACTGATTGGCTAAGTAAGACCATAAGACCATAAGACAAAGGAGCAGAAGTCGGCCATTCGGCCCATCGAGTCTGATCTGCCATTTTATCATGAGCTGATCCATTCTCCTATTTAGTCCCACTCTCCCGCCTTCTCACCATAACCTTTGATGCCCTGGCTACTCAGATACCTATCAATCTCTGCCTTAAATACACCCAATGACTTGGCCTCTGCAATAATCTGCAATACTTTAAGTTTGTAATGTCCAGCAGTGTTTTGCAATCATAAAAAAAATGTTTATAAAAGACAATAACACCTCTGGTTGACACTGTAGAAGCTACTGTGATAGAACTCGCCACCATCTTACCAGAAATCGTACCAGGAGTGCAAGAGGGAGCAACATCTTGCAGGGTGAGAGCTGTTTAACTACTGCAAGTCTCATTGGGAGTGAGTTTTATTTGAGCCAATAAAAAGAAAGGAGGTGTAAGTGGAGTGGCCATTGTTGGAGTGGGGTAGTGTTAGAGTTGCCCAGCTTTGGCTCAACAGGCTTCGACAAGCACAGGCAGAGGTTCTAAATAAGTTTCTTTTCGGTTAGTACATAGCTAGTACACTGAGACTGGGTCCAGATTTCGTGGTACGTTCCTTTTGTAAAATTTGGGAACTTTAGGAGACCTCCAGCCTTTCTGATAACTATATCTGCACAAAATGCATTGAGCTGCAGCTCCTTAGAGACTGTGTTAGGAAACTGGAGGTGCAGCTCAATGATCTTCAGCTTATACGGGAAAATGAAGAGGTGATAGCTAAGAACTACAGGGAGACGGTCATCCCTAAGTTGCAGGAGGCAGTTAACTGGGTGACTGTCAACAGAGAGAAAGTGAATAAGCAGCCAGTACAGACTACTCTGGTGGCTGTTCCTTTCAATAATAAGTATACCACTTTAAATGCTGTTCGGGGTGATGATCTACTAGGGAGAAACCGGAGCGAGTTTGGCTCTGTGGTTCTGAAGTGAAGAGGGGAAGAAGAGGCAAACTGTATTGATAAAGATTCATTGGTTAGGGGATGAGAAAGGTGGTTCTGTGGATAAGAATGAGATTCCCAGATGGTTTGTCGCCTCCCCAGGTGCCAGGGTCAGGGACACTGAAGGATTGGAGGATTGCTAATGTTGTTCCATTGTTTAGGAAAAGCTCTAAGAATAAGTCAGCAAATTATAGGCCGGTGAGCCTGACATCCGTAACTGTAAAATTATTGGAAAGTATTCTAAAAAAGAAATCAGGAGGGCTAAAAGAAGACATGAGGTTGCCTTGGCAGTCAAAGTGAAGGATAATCCAAAGAGCTTCTACAGGTATATTAAGAGCAAAAGGATGGTAAGGGATAAAATTAGTCCTCTTGAGGATCAGAGTGGTCAGCTATGTATGGAACCAAAAGAAATGGGAGAGATCTTAAATGGGTTTTTTGTGTCTGTATTTACTAAGGAAACTGGCATGGAGTCAATAGAAATAAGGCAAACAAGTAATGAGGTCATGGAACCTATACAAATTGAAGAGGAGGGGGTGCTTGCTATCTTGAGGCAAATCAGAGTAGATAAATCCCCAGGACCTGACAGGGTATTCCCTCGGACCTTGAAGGAGACTAGTGTTGAAATTGCAGGGGCCCTGGCAGATATATTTAAAATGTCGGCATCTACAAGTGAGGTGCTCATGTTGTTGCGTTGTTTAAAACAGGCTCTAAGAGTAATCCAGGAAATGATAGGCCAGTAAGTTTGATGCCAATAGTAGGTTAACTATTGGAAGGAGTACTCAGAGATAGGATCTACAAGTATTTGGACAGACAGGGACCTATTAAGGAGAGTCAACATGGCTTTGTGCGTGGTAGGTCATGTTTGACCAATCTATTGGAGTTTTTCGAGGAGGTTACCAGGAAAGTGGATGAAGGGAAGGCAGTGGATGTTGTCTACATGGATTTCAGTAAGGCTTTTGACAAGGTTCCGCATGGGAGGTTAGTTAGGAAAATTCAGTCGCTAGGTATACATGGAGAGGTGGTAAATTGGATTAGACATTGGCTCAATGGAAGAAGCCAAAGAGTGGTGGTAGAGAATTGCTTCTCTGAGTGGAGGCTTGTGACTAGTGGTGTGCCACAGGGATCAGTGCTGGGTCCATTGTTATTTGTCATCTATATCAATGATCTGGATGATAATGTGGTAAATTGAATTGGCTGATGATACAAAGATTGGAGGTGTAGTGGACAGTGAGGAAGGTTTTCAAAGCTTGCAGAGGGACTTGGACCAGCTGGAAAAATGGGCTGAAAAATGGCAGATGGAGTTTAATACAGACAAGTGTGAGGGTATTGCACGTTGGAAGGACAAACCAAGGCAGAACATACAGGGTTAATGGTAAGGCACTGAGGAGTGCAGTAGAACAGAGGGATCTGGGACTACAGATACAATATTCCCTAAAAGTGGCATCACAGGTAGATAGGGTCGTAAAGAGAGTTTTTAGTACATGGGCCTTTATTAATCAAAGTATTGAGTATAAGAGTTGGAATGTTATGGTGAGGCCGAATTTGGAGTATTGTGTGCAGTTTTGGTCACCAAATTACAGGAAGGATATTAATAAGGTTGAAAGAGTGCAGAGAAGGTTTACAAGGATGTTGCCGGGACTTGAGAAGCTGAGTTACAGAGAAAGGTTGAATAGGTTAGGACTTTATTCCCCGGAGTGTAGAAGAATGAGGGGAGATTTGATAGAAGTATATAAAATTATGATGAGTATAGATAGAGTAAATGCAAGCAAGCTTTTTCCACTGAGGCTAGGGGAGAAAAAAACTAGAGGACATAGGTTAAGAGTGAAGGGGGAAAAGTTTAAAAGGAACATTGGGGGGGGCTTCTTCACACAGAGAGTGGTGGGAGTATGGAATGAGCTGCCAGATGAAGTGGTAAATGCGGGCTCTCTTTTAATATTTAAAAACTTGGACAGGTACATGGATGAGAGGTGTATGGAGGGATATGGTCCATGTGCAGGTCAGTGGGACTAGGCAGAAAAACGGTTCGGCACAGCCAAGAAGGGCCAAAAGGCCTGTTTCTGTGCTGTATTGTTCTACGGTTCTGTGGTTCTATGGGACCGGACATGTGAGTACAGGTTGAGTACCCCTTATGCAAAATTCCAAAATCCGAAAGCCTCTGAAACCCAAAATTTTTCAGAGTACTGAAATGATGTCACAAGGCTCTGGGAAAGTTCCCAGGCGATGTGCAGATCTCTTTGCATCACAGAGAGTTCTGAGAAGTGATCTCACAAATATAATGAACAGAAGTTAATGAAAAGTAGAAAAACACTGCATAGAGTGAAAAATGAAGATCTCAATTGTGTATCATTAGTGTCGGGGTGAACATATGCCGCTTAACAGTATGCTGATCGCGAAACAAGCAAAGATCTATCACAACAAACTGAAAATTGAAGGTAATTGTGAATATTCAGCAGGCTGGTTGCAGAAATTTATGAAAAGGCACAACATTATTTTTTTAAAGATTTCAAACATTTCTAAGATAAAGAGTCTGCTGAGCACAAAGCAGCAGAGAAATTCATAATTTGCAAAGATTGTTGCTGATGAAAATCTAACAGTAGAACAAATCTACAATGTGGATTGCTTTTATACTTTACGTAAAACCTAAAAAATAGTAAAATACAAATACAGTGTACTGTAACCTTTTAATCAAAACACGACATCGTAGATGGAGACTGAAAGTCCACTGTTTGTTGTTCAACAGCTGATTCAGGTATTCTCCCGATGCTGCTGTGCTGTACACATTATATTTTCATAATATTAGTAGTATGTAATAATTTTTACCTATACGTACATATGTGTGATGAACAAATGTAAAACAAATACTGCTTACTGGTAGCACATAAATTCAGGGTCAGAAATGATGGTGATCCAAGCTCTCATTATATATTCCAAAATCCAAACAAATCCAACATCCAAAATACTTCTGGCCCCAAGAATTTCAGATGAGGGGTACTCAGCCTGCATTCGGATAGACAGGGACTGATTAGGGATAGTCAGCATGGCCTTGTGTGTAGTAAGTCATGTCTAACCAATCTTATAGAGTCATTCAAACAAGTTACCAGGAAAGCTGATGAAGGTAAGGCAGTGGAAGTTGTCTACATAGACTTTAGCAAGGCATTTGAATAAGTCCTGCATGGGAGGTTGGTCATGAAGGTTCAGTCACTCAGCATTCAAGATGAGGTGGTAAATTGGATTAGACATTGGCTTTCAGGGAGAAGCCAGAGAGTGGCAGTAGAGGGTTTGTTCTCTGACTGGAAGCCGTAGGGATCGGTGCTGAGTCCATTGTCATTTGTTATTCTTAGCAACAATCTGGATGAAAATATGGTCAACTCGATCAGTAAATTTGCGGATGACACCAAGATTGGGGTGTAGAACACAGTGAAGAAGACTACCATGGCTTGCAGCAGGACTGGATCAGCTGGAAAAATGGGCTGAAAAACTGCAGGTGGAATTTAATTCAGACTAGTGTGAGGTGGTGCACTTTGGGAAGATCAAACAGGGTAGGACTTGGTAAGGCAGTGGATGTTGGTTACATGGACTTTTGCAAGGTATTTGATTAAGTCAGTGGTAGGACACTGAGGAATGCAATAGAAGAGAGGGATCTAGGAATACAGATCCATAATTCCTCAAAAGTAGCATTACAGGTAAATAGGGTTGTAAAGAAAGCTTTTGACCCGTTGGCCTGCATAAATCAATGTATTGAGTACAGAAGTTGGGATGTTATGTTGAAGTTGTATAAGATGTTGATGAGGCCTACCTCGGAGCACTGCGTGCAGTTTTGGTCACCTACCTACAGGGAAGGTATAAATAGCATTGAAAAAGTGCAGAGAAAATTTGTAAGGATTTAGCCGGGATTTGAAGACCTGAGTTCTAGGGAAAGGTTGAAAGGTTAGGACTTTATTCCCTAGAACCTAAAAGACTGAGGGGAGATTTGATAGAGGTATACAAAATTATGAGGGGTATAGATAGGGTAAATGCCAGCAGGCTTTTTCCACTGAGGTTGGGTGAGGCAACAACTAGAGGTTAAGAGTTAAATGTTTAAGAGGAACATGAGGAGGAACTTCACTCAGAGGATGGTGAGAGTGTGGAACGAGCTGCCAGTGCAAATGGTGGATGCGGGGTCATTTTCAACACTTAAAAGAAATCTGGATAGGCACATGGATGGGAGGGAATAGAGGGCTATTGTCCCAGTGCACGTCAATGGGACTAGGCAGATTAATGGTTCAGTACAGCCTAGATGGGAGGAAAGGCCTGACTCTGTGCCGCAGTGTTCTACGACTCTATGGCATTGTACAGCAGAAAAACGGGCCCTTTGATCCACCGTGTCTATGCTGACCATCATGCCTGCCTATATTAATCCCATTTGTCTGCATTAATTCTTTATCCTTGATGCCTTGTTCATTCAGGTATCCGTCCAGATCCCTATTAAATGTTATTATTTATGTCCCCACCAACTTCTCTGGTAGATCATTCTAGATACCAACTTATATGAAAAACTTAGTCCTCAGATCCTCTTTAAACTTCCTCCTTCTCACTGTAAGCTTTTGTTTCCTAGTCGTGGGCATCTCTATCATGAGTATATACCCTGTCTAACCTCTCATCATTTTAGACGCCTCGATCATGTCACCTCTCAGCCTCTTGCTCCAGGAGAAAACAGACTTGGACTATCCAGTCTCTCTCTATAACTCAAGCCCTCTAATCCAGGCAACATTCTTGGGAATCTATTCTGTGCCCTCTCTAGCTTAATCACGTCTTTCTTGTAGCTGGTGATCAGAACTGCACACAATGCGAAAAGTGTGGTCTAACCAGTGTTAGACAGTAACATGACAATGCAACTGTTGTACTCTACTTGCACCGCAGGGTCTCTCTGTTTTACAGCACTCCCCAAGTCCCAGCCATTCACTGAGTATGTCCTGCCCTGGTTTAACTTCCCAAAATGCGTCACTTTATATTTTACTAAGTTTAAATTTCATGTGCTGTCTTTAACTGAGTGAAAAATGTGTTGTTTTAATTATGCATGGTTTTGTTCAAATTTTAAGGTGATACCTCTGAATTCTCAGATGTATACGTACATTTTCACATAACATAACCATCAAACCCTCACCTATAGAATAATTATTTGCACAGAAGCAAGCTGAATTTCACCTTTTTGCTGTGCTGAACTGACACGCCAGAGCCCAAAATGTCACAAAAAATGGTAACAGTGTTATTTTATTTAATATCCAGAAACATGCTGAAACACGCCTAGCCATTGACAGGTACTCACATCCTGTCGTTCATCAGTTCCATTTAGGCAAAGGCTTTGGAGAATTGGAGTGAGACCATTTGCACTGGAGAAGAACCATTGCAAATGCACAAATGCATTGCAAGTCCCTGATGCAGAAGACCATCCTCTGTCTTATAGACAGAATGGCCATCGAATGCTTGAAACACAAGTGTAATCTATAGTCTGCAAAATATGCTTACTGCTCTTGTTTCA
The DNA here is from genome assembly GCF_030028105.1 of Mobula birostris. NCBI lineage: Eukaryota > Metazoa > Chordata > Chondrichthyes > Myliobatiformes > Myliobatidae > Mobula > Mobula birostris. Next base: position 27,385,729 of record NC_092402.1, read on the forward strand.
TTATGATTGCCACATTTTCTTTTGGACTTGATAAAGAGCAGACATCTGTGCTGTTGCATACCTGCAAAAGAGTAACATTGTTCTGCCATATTGAAAGAAATGGGAGTGTAATTTCTGGTATGGTATATTTTTACATCAACGTGCAACATCTTCAAAAAGCAAAAAAATGCAAAAATACTTACAGTTCCCGCTGCCTCAGAAAAGTAGCCAACATAGTTAAGGACCCCTGCACCCCAGTCATACTCTCTTCTCCCTCTTCCTGTTGGGAGAAACTTCAAAAATTTGTAAGCACATAACCCAGGCCTCAAGGACAGCTTCTATCCTGCTGCTATCAGACTCTTGAATGGACCTGTCATACACTAAAGGTGAATTCCTGATCTCCCAATCTATCTCCTCGTGCTCCTTGTACTTTATTTGTTTACCTGTGTAGGATTTTGTGAATAAAACATGTGAGTCATTATATTTGCTTAATATTACTTCCATTATGAGCAATCAAAAGCAGTCACCCTACGCTGATGTCATTACGTCAGACACAGTTTCTTAAAGTGAACACAACAATTCAATGATGGTGTTTGTGAAGTATGTAGAATGGTTTCTATTATGAACAATATGTGTCATCTGGAATGATCTCTGGACAGCAAGGAAACAACTGTTTTTCACTGTATCCCAGTATACATGACAATAATAAACCAATGTTACCGTTGTTCTTCTTCCAGACAATTCTTGTTATACTTCCTGTGAGGTCCTGCAGATGGGCTCCTCCATCCCTTAAGTTTAGGACAGCAAGTCTGCTCTCTGCCACGAGGAGGAAGTTTGATACTCGAGAGGAACAGTGATGTGCCCAAGTAGAGGTTTGCCACTTGTGAGCAAGTTCCGGTTCTCACTGGATGCAGGAGTGTGATGCTCGAGCAGTGCTCGGTCTACAGCAGTAAAGTGTCACTGTATTGCATGAATACAGGGAGCTGTCCTGCCTGAGCAGACAGAGGACCCCCACTAGTCGAATTCCCTCTTACAGGAGCCCTCCTTCAGTAGCCTGATCCCAATCCACTTGTACCTCTTCATTGTGAGCAAAGTTCTGCTCAGTCTTCACAGAGAAATGATGCTAGGGAGAAGAATGAACACAGGGAATGGGCACCTGTGGTCTGAGATCCGTTGGTCAGCTTGGCTCCAGTGCTGGAGATGGATGAAGAAGCAGTCCCTGTACCAAGTGATCGTGGCACTAATCTGCCAAGTCCGCTGAGATGTGTAGGTTCAATACATTAATGCCAGCCTACTGAGGGCACTAAGCAACTTCTCACCATGACAATTCAGATCTCCTTCACCACACTGCCAGCCATTACAGATGCAGGTAGCGATGTGAGTTCCGCCTGCCTAGGCCAAGAGCATGGGTCGTCAAAGACATATGTGCAGACTCAAAGACATTAGAAGCCACCTTCCAGCAACCATAGAAGGAACACTGCAGGGTAGTTCTAAATCACTGAAACCCACATATAAATCAAGAAAAAGGATCAGACATAAATACACAAATTTTGAATTTTGTATCATCTGAATTTTTATGTTCTTAGGGAACATCACATCCTCAATGTATAGACAAAAGTCATACTGGCGTGGAAGCTGCTCACACTGCTGTACTTCACCTAGACAGCTGTCTACAGCATTGGGGCACCTAATGAGTGAAGGTGCTTGAGCAGCCTGCAGTGTGTCCTCTGGTCTCCCAATTTCAGTAATGTCCCGTCAAGTACTGAAAAAAGCGACAAAGTAAATGCTCTCCTCATTCTGTTGAGACTGTTGATTGACCTTCAAGAGCAGCACTTCTTTGCATCTCCAATTTATGTTGTTAAAAGGGTGGAGAAGAGACTTGAGCAAACACTGTTATCACCAGATGTATGTCTATGCCAGATAAACATTACGACCGTGAATAACATACTGCTTTGTCCGGTCCAATTACCTGAGACATTCCATTCACCCAGAAATAAAGACTAACACATCTAAATAAAGACCAACGCAATGTTAAAGTAATTTTTGCAAAATTTTCACTAAAACAAAACAAGCGCTAGTAATCCAATTCCTGGGTTACAATTGGCTTGTCATAATCATCTGCCAGTATTTTTTACCAGATTCATGATTAAATATGATAAATCAGGAAGCAATTCGGACACCTATTCTAGATAAAGATGAACTTCACTTCAAGGTGAAGTTGAAAGGTTTTGGGAGCTGATTCCAGGTATTTTATGAAGAAAGATTGTACAGATTATGCCTGCACAGTCTAGTGTGATGGATATTCACTTTCCAGTACCCAAGAGGCTTGTTGCTAACCTCAGCTTTCTAGCACAGCAGCATGACCTTTCCAAAGGGTCAGAGTTGTTTATGACAGAGTTAAACTTCTAACCAATGTTTTCTGCTCAGCTTCTTGTTGTAAACAAGAATCGGTCTTCAGTTCTTAATGTAAATTGCAAGCAATATTTAGTCTGAAGTTAAAAGGGCAGCTTTGAATACAAACAGCTCTGCCTGGGTTGTTTGTATCATTGTGATTGAGTTCAAAAAGACTTGCAGACCAGACTTATTTAGATACTTAGCATATCAAACATGGTCACAGGTCTAGATGATCAGTTATGTCAATTATGATCTTATAGGAAGAAGTTCAAGCGGCCTATTCCTTTTCCTATGTCTTGCCATTTTATGCTATCTCAGAGCATTTGGAGCATTGCACATTCTTTGGAGAACTGGTTAAAAAGCCAAGGGATGTAAAACAAAGACTTCTGCAGTGTTACTACAGCAATAAAGATTTGTTTTCACTTCAGTATTTGTGTGGATGGCTTCTGGTAGAAATGTAGAGATTTTTTACGTAATGAGCAAAAAAACTAAAAGTGTTATTGAAGGAAATTTTGAAGATATTATCATGCAACATTTTAATATTTAGTATTTCTAGTATACATATATGGAAAATAGATATTTGAAACATTTCTGTGAAAGAAATAATCTGATTCTTTTTGTCATTTGTGACAGGTATTTATCTTCTTCTGTCGTTCTCTCCATCCATGACAAGTGAACCAAGTTTGAAAGGAAAGTTTTACAAAAAGAATCTATCAGAGGCTTTAAATCAAATAGTTGAAAAAAATCAAAATGAAATTGAAAAGTACACTCTGGCCACTTTATTAAAGACACCTGTACACCTGCTTGCAAAAGCAAATAGCTAATCAGCCAATCATGTGGCAGCAACTCAATGCATAAAAGCACACAGACATGGTCAAGAGGTTCAATTGTTTAGACCAAACATCAGAATGGAGAAGAAGTGTAAGCTAAGTGACTTTGACTATAGAATGATTGCTGGTGCCAGACAGGGTGGCTTTAATATCTCAGAAATTGCTGATCGCTTGAGATTTTCACACACAACAATATCTAGAGTTTAAAGAGAATAACGTGTAAAACAAAAGGCATCCAGTGAGCAGCAGTTTTGTGGGCAAAAAAAAATGTGCTGTTAATGAGAGAGATCAGAGGAGAATGGCCAGACTGGTTCAAGCTGACAGGAAGGTGACAGCAACTTAAATAAAGTATAAAAAAATAATTAGATGTACCCCATCAAGCACAAATTGCAATGAATTATTCAATCCGGCAAGTGTTATGCACAAGCAATATCTCACACAATATCTGCCTGTGAAACCTAATGCAGTGCAAGAATATGTGAAGATGATAAAGCATTAATCAAACATTGATGTACTGTCATTTAGCATACATCTGCATAATGAAATAACTGTAAATATTTTCAGAAATAAACTCAAATTGGACAAGTGGGTATTGAACAGTGTTGTGTTCAAATCACTCAAGTCTGTTTGATGAGTCAGCCCCTATAGCTCTCTGCCACAACAAATTCCAAAGAGTCATAACTTTTTGAGAGAAGAAACTGCTCCTCATCTTAATCTGTAAAGCTGTTCCCATGAGTTTCCAGAAAGAAGAGAAGTGAAATAACCTATTATGCAAGTTGCATGGACAAAAGCCCAGAAATATAAAAGGCTCAGCTGATTCAAGGCACCCATATAAGGGGAATTCTTCTGCAATATAGAAAATATGGGGCACAGTTGAATGAGAGACTATTTGCTTCTCGCGGATGTGGTTATTTTTTTCTCTTTGATGGGGCCCTGACCTAGTCCTTGTGTGGCATGAATGTTACTTGCTCCTTGTCATCTTATCTATATTTGATGCATGTAGACATCTATGGTTTGAAATGAAGATTGGTTTTAATGTTTAAATACATTTCAGACGAGTCTAGATAACTATATGAGAGAAAATTTTATGCTGATTGGTTTCAACAAAATTGGATAGTAGAAGGTTTGTTTGGCAAATAATTATCAGTAACAACTAACCAGTCTGAATAATTAACTTCTGAGCTGTAAATTTGATGGTAATTCGGATCATGCATGATCAACTAATGTCAAATTTCTTACAATCAACATCCTGAGGATGGGTATCAATCAGAAACCCAACATATTATTCAGAAGAGCAGATTAGAGTCTGGTAATTCTGCCCTTTCAAGGGGATGAATATCTTAACACATATCTTATTCAGGTTGTTAATAATGTTCTTTAGAAATAATAATCCAAAACCCACAATTCTTTTCGAAGAAGCTAGAGTAGAAAGAGCAGCTGGCTGTCAGGATATATTGAGATGAAACATGGCATCTGGTATCAGTTGTGCTTATGGAGGTTAAAAAATTAAGATAGTAATTTTCTTCTAATAGGGAAAATTAAACATGCAACTCAATGGAGAAAATAACCCTGGGAATGTCTTTAAATGAAAGAATTCTTCATAAGTGAATCTCACCATCCTAAGGTCACACTATCTTCCCAAGCAGAACCTTCAAAACCACTAATGAATCATTCTAATTGTCACTTTCAGTGTCGATTTTATGAGACATTTCCCAGCATGCGCAGTGTAGAGTGTGTGCTGCAGAGGTGTGACCATCTGTGAAATATATTCCCACCCTCCCAGCTCAGTCTTTCTTTGCTGTGCTGCATAATTACCATTAATTATTTTGCTTTGTCGTAATGTCCATCTGAAGTTAATGCACTGGAGATCCACAAGGCTTTTAAGCCAAGACCAAATTAAACTTTCTTTCAAAATGTATTAATATATGCAGCATAATGGATAGAGTGGGGAGATGGTTTCAGAAATACTTCCCAAACTCCCATGACAGCTGATTTTCTGGAGGCAGTGAATCACTAACCCAAGCTAGCTGAATTGCTCATCTGTGCTATTTAATGAAGGTTGTAACAGAAAGGTGGAAATAGACCAGAGCACCTGGAAGTTGGAGAGTACTGATAAAAATCACAAACTTCTGCTCCAGTTTTCTTTCCTATGTTGTCCTCTGAAAAGTGCTTGCCATTTGAAAACTGGATTGAACTCGAAATCTGCTACCTCTACCTCAGAGAAATAGCTGTGTTCACTCAATGCTAAGGTTCCAGAAGGAATAATAGCCACTCTTGAAAAGGTCCCTAAGACTATAGTCTCCCAGAGCCATCATCATAAGAAAAAGGTAGAAATCAACTAAAGGAAAACAGTGCTCCAGCAACACACATCAAAGTTGCTGGTGAACGCAGCAGGCCAGGCAGCATCTCTAGGAAGAGTTACAGTCGACGTTTCAGGCCAAGACCCTTCGTCAGGACTCTGTCTGCATTAACCATCTTCAGTCTGCAGTTGCATGTCATTTCAACTCCCCTCCCATACTGACATGACCGTTCTCAGTCTTTTCCACTGCCACACTGAGGCCAAACACAAATGTTGAATTTTCCTATTTCAGGTAATCCACACTCCCTGTGTTCTTTTCCCACCGTTTTGGCCCACCTTTTGGTTCTTTCTCCCTTTGTTTACCTTCTCCATTCTTACTCCCCATTACCTGGACTTGTTACCCTTACCCATCAGGTTCTATCTGGCCATCATTCCTCTATACCTGGTTCCACCTAATTCTTTCCATCCTCTTTCTGTCCCTTCCCCCATCTTGCTCCATCTGCCCAATTTATTTCTTTCCTTATTTATTTCCACCTATAAGCCACACAGCTTTGTCTCAAAACTTCCTCTTCCTCCTCCCCGCATCTGGCTTCCCCTGCCCATCACCCACCACCTCACCTGGGTTTCACCTATCACCTACCAGCCCTTGCCTTCCCCCTTTCTCTCACCTTTCTGCACTGGCTCTCATCCCTCTACACAAGGTCTCGACCCAAAACAACCACTCCTCTTGCCTTGACAAATGCTGCCTGACTCGCTGTACTTTGGTTGTCTTTTGTTTTTGCTTCAGGTTCAAGCATCTGCAGTCTCTTGTGTCACTGAAGAAAAACATTGTTTTGTTGCTTAATTTGCATTTTAAAATTTTATTCACACTTCCAATGTGTGCTACATACGGGCAGAATTATTAGTTAATTGCACATTTAAGCAGAGTGGACCCCATTTGAATTAGATGCATATTGCAACTACTGTACTTGTTCCAGGAAGTTGAACATGAGACTTTATTGTCTGCATGACAGCAGCATCTGTGAAATCATCATACTGTTAAGCAAATCTACCATACATTTTTTTCCATCTGAAAACATGCAAAGAGATAAAAATTTTTGTTTAAATTTTCAGCAAAGTAAAACTGCTAAAATGATAAATAGATTACTTTTGAATCCTCTTACTCCACTTTTTTTCCTGAAGGTGCTAATCAGGCTTTTTCCCTCTGTGTTAAAGTGATAGCCATTTTCCAGGTGAAAATTTCCTTCATGCCTGAGTGGTTCAGAAGCCTGAAGTCACATACCTCCAGGTCCAGGAACTGCTATTTCCCTACAATCTGTCGGTTCTTGAACTGACCAGAAAAACCCTAATCCTACCTCAGCAACAGAACACCTCTTGTACCACCTTTGTGTTTTTGCAATAACATCTTGATTTGCACTATCTTTTTCTACACTGTCTTGTACAATTTATGTGCAATGTGTAATTTATGTTCAACGTGCTGTCTGAATTTACATACCTGTGATGCTGCTGGAAGCAAGTGTTGTGCATATGGCAACAAACTCAACTTGACTTGACTTGAGCCTGGTACTTTATACTTTATTGTCGCCAAACAATTGATACTAGAACGTACAATCTTCACAGCGATATTTGATTCTGCACTTCCCACTCCCTGGATTACAAATCGATAGTAAATATAATTATAAATCATAAATAGAAAATAGAAAAATGGAAAGTAAGGTAGTGCAAAAAAACCGAGAGTCAGGTCTGGATATTTGGAGGATACGGCCCAGATCCGGGTCAGGATCCATTCAGCAGTCTTATCACAGTTGGAAAGAAACTGTTCCCAAATCTGGCCGTACGAGTCTTCAAGCTCCTGAGCCTTCTCCCAGAGGGAAGAGGGACGAAAAGTGTGTTGGCTGCCTGGGTCGTGTCCTTGATTATCCTGGCAGTACTGCTCCAACAGCGTGCGGTGTAAAGTGGGTCCAAGGACGGAAGATTGGTTTGTGTGATGTGCTGCGCCGTGTTCACGATCTTCTGCAGCTTCTTCCGGTCTTGGACAGGACAACTTCCATACCAGGTTGTGATGCACCCTAGAAGAATGCTTTCTACAGTGCATCTATAAAAATTAGTGAGGGTTTTAGGGGACAGGCCAAATTTCTTTAGTTTTCTCAGGAAGTAAAGGCGCTCGTGGGCCTTCTTGGCAGTGGACTCTGCTTGGTTGGACCAAGTCAGGTCATTTGTGATATTGACCCCGAGGAACTTAAAGCTTTTGACCTGTTCCACTTGCGCACCACCGATGTAAATTGGGTCATGTTACTCCTTCTGAAGTCAACCACCAATTCCTTCCTTGTACGACCTGTACAAAAAGGAGTTTCACAAAAATGATTCCAGAATTGAATGGCTTGTCATATGAAGAGTGTTTGATAGCTCTGGGTCAGTATTCACAAAAATTTAGAAGAATGAGGGGTGACCTCATTGAAACCTATTGAATGGTGAAAGGCCTTGATAGAGTGGATGTGAGAGGATGTTTCCTATGGTAGTAGAGTCCAAGACCAGAGGACACAGCCTCAGTATAGAGGAGCGTCTTTTTAGGATGGAGATGAGGAGGAATTTCTTTAGTTAGAGAGTGGTGAATCTGTTGAATTCTTTGCCAAAGGAAGCTGTAGAGGCCAAGTCTTTATGTATATTTAAGGCAGAGGTTGACAGATTCTTGTTTGGTCAGGGCATGAAGGGAGACAGGGAGAAGGCAGGAGATTGACACTGAGAGGAAAATTGGATCAGCCATGATGAAATGGCGGAGCAGATTTGATGGGCCAAGTGGCCTAACTCTTCTCCTATATCTTATGGTCTTGTGGTCTAAAAACCCTGTAAGATTGATTAGATATGACTATCCATACATCATGTTGACTATCCCAGTCCAAGTCTATTCCAGTCCCTTAGAATACCTTTTATTAACTTTCCCACAACTGATGTCAGTCTCACCAACCTATAATTTCCTGGTTTATGTTTAGCCTTTTTAAACAGTAGAACAACATTGGCTATCCTCCAATCCTCTGGTACCTCTCCTGTTGTTAATGATGTTTTAAATACCTTTGTTAGGGTCCCAACAATTTCTGCACTTACCTCCCGTAGGGTCAAAGGGAACAACTTGTCAAGCCCTGGGGATTTAACCACCCTGGTTTGCCTCACATCTATAGATTCTCTATCTGTCTCCTGAGTAAATACAGATAAAAAGAATGCATTTTAAGATCTCCCCCATCTATTTTAACTCCACACATGGATTACCATTCTGATTGCATCCATGATATCGTGAAGTGGGAAGGAGAACAGCCAGAGGTCGTGGTACATATTGGTACCAACAACATAGGCAGGAAAAAAGAGAAGGTCATAAAAGCAGACTACAGGGAGTTAGGAAGGAAGTTGAGAAGCAGGACTTCAAAGGTAGTAATCTCGGGATTACTGCCTGTGCCATGTGACAGTGAGTATAGGAATAGAGTGAGGTAGAAGATAGATGCATGGCTGAGGGATTGGAGCAGAGGGCAGGGATTCAGATTTCTGGATCATTGGGAGCTCTTTTGGGGCAGGAATGACCTGTACAAAAAGGACGGGGTTGCACGTGAATCCCAGGGGGACCAGTATCCTGGCAGAGATTTGCTAAGGCTATTGTGGAGAGTTTAAACTAGAATTGCTGGAAGGTGGGAACCAAACTGAAGGGACGGAGGAAGAGGCGGTTGGCTCACAAGTAGAGAAAGCTTGGAGACAGTGCGAGAGGGAGGATAGGCAGGTGATAGAGAAGTGATGTGCTCAGACCGATGGTTTGAGGTGTGTCTATTTTAATGCAAGGAGAATTATGAACAAAGCGGATGAGATTAGAACATGGATCAGTACTTGGAACAATGATGTTGTGGCCATTAAAGAGACTTGGATAGCTCAGGGGAAGGAATGGCTACTTCGAGTGCCAGGCTTTAGATGTTTCAGAAAGGACAGGGAGGGAGGCAAAAGAGGTCGGGACATGGCACTATTGATCAGGGATAGTGTCATGGCTGCAGAAAAGGAGGAAGACATGGAGGGATTGTCTACGGAGTCTGTGTGGGTGGAAGTTAGGAACAGGAAGTGATCAATAACTCTACTGGGTGTTTTTTATAGGCCGCCCAATAGTAACAGGGACACCAAGGAGCAGATAGGGAGACAGATTCTGGAAAGGCGTAATAATAACAGGGTTGTTGTGGTGGAAGATTTTAATTTCCCAAATATCGATTGGCATGTCCCTAGAGCGAGGGGTTTAGATGGGGTGGATTTTTTTAGGTGTGTTCGAGAAGGTTTCTTGACACAATATGTAGATAAGCCTACAAGAAGAGAGGCTGTACTTGATCTGGTATTGAGAAATGAACCTGGTCAGGTGTCAGGTCTCTCAGTGGAAGAGCATTTTGGAGATAGTGATCACAATTCTATCTCCTTTACCATAGCATTGGAGAGGGATAGGAACAGACAAGTTAGGAAAGTGTTTAATTGGAGTAAGGGGAAATATGAGGCTATCAGGTAGGAACCTGGAATCATAAATTGGGAACAGATGTTCTCAGGGAAATTTACAGAAGAAATGTGACAAATGTTCAAGGAATATTTGTGTGGAGTTCTGCATAGGTACGTTCCAATGAGACAGGGAAAGGATGGTAAGGTATAGGAACCGTGGTGTACAATGGCTGTTGTAAATCTAATCAAGAAGAAAAGAGCTTACGAAAGGTTCCAAAAACAAGGTAATGATAGGGATCTGGAAGATTATAAGGTGAGCAGGAAGGAGCTTAAGAATGAAATTATGAAAGCCAGAAGGGGCCTTGAGAAGGCCTTGGCGGACAGGATTGTTGTGTTGTTCATTCATCATCGTCGTCGATGAAGACCTCAATACCATCGATGGTGTCGAGATTAGCACATGATTTGGATTTAAGTGAGGGAGAGTTGCACAGCGTCAGCCTCACTTTCTCTTCCCAATTCCCATCTGGATCCAGTGGCAAGACAGAGTCGAGACGGCTGGAGATGGGACTAGGCGCAGTGGATGACCAGGACGTCTTCTGTGTCTTGTCATGCTCCACACATTCCACGATGCTTGCAGAGACTACCTTTTTGACCATTGGACCTTCCATTGGTCTCATCCACTCAATCCGCCAGAGTCTGTCTTCACATGCTGGGATTGACAACTCCCTATCTCACCAAGGGCTTGAGACCTGTTGACTACACTCACCTGGTTTAGCCAGCTTGTCAAAGCCGTTCCCCGGAGTGTGGCCGCTGTCGTATGCAAACAGCTACGGGGAGCCACAGGTGAGAGCTGAGTGCCAGGTGGGATCAAAGGTGGACTAACTGCCTTGAAAAGAATGTGACATGTTCCCCCACCAGAGGTGCTACCCCTCCATGACACCCCATACACCCCCAGCGGACAGGATTAAGGAAAACCCCAAGGCATTCTACAAGTATGTGAAGAGCAAGAGGATAAAATGTGAGAGAATAGGACCAATCAAGTGTGACAGTGGAAAAGGAGATAGCAGAGGTACTTAATGAATACTTTGCTTCAGTATTCACTACAGAAAAGGATCTTCGCGATTCTTTACAGCGATGACTTACAGCAGACTGAAATGCTTGAGCAAGTAGATATTAAGGAAGAGGATGTGCTGGAGCTTTTGGAAAGCATCAAGTTGGATAAGTCACTGGGACTGGACGAGATGAACCCCAGGCTACTGTGGAAAGCGAGGGAGGAGATTGCTGAGCCTTCAACAATGATCTTTGCATCATCAATGGGGACGGGAGAGGTTCCGGAGGATTGGAGGGTTGCGGATGTTGTTCCATTATTCAAGAAAGGGAGTAGAGATTGCCTAGGAAATTATAGACCAGTGAGTCTTACTTCGGTGGTTGGTAATTTGATGGAGAAGTTCCTGAGAGGTAAGATTTATGAACATTTGGAGAGGCATAATATGGTTAGGAATAGTCAGCATGGCTTTGTCAAAGGCAGGTTGTGCCTTACGAGCCTGATTGAATTTTTCGAGGATGTGACTAAACACATTGATGAAGGTAGAGCAGTAGATGCAATATATATGGATTTCAGCAAGGCATTTGACAAGGTGACCCCATGCAAGGGTTTTTGAGAAAGTAAGGAGCATGGGATCCAAGGGGACATTACTTTGTGGATCCAGAACTGGCTTGCCCACAGAAGGCAAAGAGTGGTTGTAGATGGGTCATATTCTGCATGGAGATCGCTCACCAGTCGTGTGCCTCAGGGATCTGTTCTGGGACCCCTTCTCTTTGTGATTTTTATAAATGACCTGGATGAAGAAGTGGAGGGATGAGTTAATAAATTTGCTGATGACACAAAGGTTGGATGTGTTGTGGATAGTGTGGAGGGCTGTCAGGGGTTACAGCAGGACATTGATAGGATGCAAAACTGGGCTGAGAAGTGGCAGATGGAGTTCAACCCAGATAAGTGTGAAGTGGTTCATTTTGGTAGGTCAAATATGATGGCAGAATATATTATTAATGGTAAGACTCTTGGCAGTGTGGAGGGTCAGAGGGATCTTGGGGTCCGAGTCCATAGGACGCTCAAAGCAGCTGCGCAGGTTGACTCTGTGGTTAAGAAAGCCCACAGTGCATTGGTCTTCATCAAACATGGGATTGAGTTTAGGAGCTGAGAGGTAATGTTGCAGCTATATAGGACCCTGGTCAGACCCCACTTAGAGTACTGTGTTCAGTTCTGGTCACCTCACTATAGGAAGGATGTGGAAACCATAGAAAGGGTGCAGAGGAGACTTACAAGGATATTTAAAAATGCAAACACGAGGAAATCTGCAGATGCTGGAACTTCAAGCAACACACACACAAAATGCTGGTGAACGCAGCAGGCCAGGCAGCATCTATAGGAAGAGGTACAGTCGACGTTTCGGGCCGGGACCCTTTGTCAGGACTAACTGAAAGAAGAAATAGCAAAAGATTTGAAAGTGGAGGGGGAGGGGAAGATCCCAAATGATAGGAGAAGACAGGAGGGGAGGGGTGGATCTAAGAGCTGGAGAAGGGAAAGGATCATGGGACGGGAAGTCTAGGGAGAAAGAGAAGTGGGGAGGGGAGCCCGGAGGGTGGAGAGCAGGTAAGGAGTTATAGTGAGAGGGACAGAGGGAGAAAAAAGACAGAGAGAAAAAAAGGGGGGAAAATTTAAAATATATAAAAAATTATATTAAATAAATAAATAAGGGATGGGGTGTGAAGGGGAGGAGGGGCATTAACGGAAGTTAGATAAGTCAATATTCATGCCATCAGGTTGGAGGCTACCCAAACAGAATATAAGTTGTTGTTCCTCCAACCTGAGTGTGACTGCATCTTGAGAGTAGAGGAGGCTGTGGCTAGACATATTCAAAACCCGGACTCCAGCAACGACCATGGACACCTTCACAGCGATTGTGCAACCACCAACTGCGACTCCAGCCTTGAAGTCCAGGCCGGGTCTTTATGTGCTGCTGTTGTGACTCCCGTCTCCCCTTCCCCCACCACCACTCTGCAACCCCGTCTCCCTCAGATCCCACCATCAGCTCCTGGGCCCTCGGAGGCTCCATCTTCCTCTCACCCCAACCCTCCCCTCTCCACTGATACTACCAGACTCCCCCCTCTCCCCTCTGATCCCAGTTCTCAAGACTCCAGCCTTGAACTCCAGGCCGGGTCTTTATGTGCTGCTATTGTGACTCCCATCTGCCCTTCCCCCAACACCACTCTGTAACCCCGTCTCCCTCAGATCCCACCGTCAACTCCTGGGCCCTCAGAGGCTCCATCTTCCTCTCACCCCAACCCTCCTCCTCTCCACTGACACCCCCAGCCTCCCTCGCCCTCCCCCCTCTGATCCCAGCTCTCATCCGTGCTGGGTCTTTACCATCTCCTCTGACCTTCAACTCTCTGAGGCAGAGCGTTCTGTCCTCAGTAAGGGCCTCACCTTTGCCCAATTCGCCTACACCTCAGCGGGTTCCACGTTCGCCATGACGCTGAATTCTTCTTCCGCCGGCTCTGTCTTTGAACCTACTTCTTCAGCAAGGGCTCTCAACCCCCACCAATGACCCCTTCTCCTATTTTCAACCCTCCTCCTCTTCATGGACACCCCGCTCTGGTCTTCTGCCTGCTCTGGATCTCTTTATCGCTAACTGCCAATGGGACATCAACCGTCTCGACTTCACCACACCTTGTCCCCATTCCAACCTCACTCCTTTGGAACGCTCTGCTCTCCACTCCCTCCGCACTAATCCTAACCTTATTATTAAACCCGCCGATAAGGGGGGTGCTGTTGTAGTCTGGCGTACTGACCTCTACCTTGCCGAGGCACAGCGACAACTCGCAGATACCTCCTCTTATTTACCCCTCGATCATGACCCTACTAAGGAGCACCAGGCCATTGTCTCCCACACCATCACTGACTTTATCCGCTCAGGGGATCTCCCATCCACTGCTACCAACCTTATAGTTCCCACACCCCGCACTTCCCGTTCTACCTCCTACCCAAGATCCACAAACCTGCCTGTCCTGGCCGACCTATTGTCTCAGCTTGCTCCTGCCCCACTGAACTCATTTCTGCATACCTCGACACGGTTTTATCACCCCTTGTTCAATCCCTTCCGACCTATGTTCGTGACACTTCTCACGCTCTTAAACTTTTCGATGATTTTAAGTTCCCTGGCCCCCACCGCTTTATTTTCACCATGGATGTCCAGTCCCTATATACTTCCATCCTCCTTCAGGAAGGTCTCAAAGCTCTAAGCTTCTTTTTGGATTCCAGACCTAACCAGTTCCCCTCTACCACCACTCTCCTCCGTCTAGCGGAATTAGTCCTTGCTCTTAATAATTTCTCCTTTGGCTCCTCCCACTTCCTCCAAACTAAAGGTGTAGCTATGGGCACCTATATGGGTCCCAGCTATGTCTGCCTTTTTGTTGGGTTTGTGGAACAATCTATGTTCCGTGCCTATTCTGGTATCTGTCCCCCACTTTTCCTTTGCTACATCGACGACTGCATTGGCGCTGCTTCCTGCACGCATGCTGAACTCATTGACTTAATTAACTTTGCCTCCAACTTTCACCCTGCCCTCAAGTTTACCTGGTCCATTTCCGACACCTTCCTCCCCTTTCTAGATCTTTCTGTCTCTGTCTCTGGAGACAGCTTATCCACTGATGTCTACTATAAGCCTACTGACTCTCACAGCTATCTGGACTATTCCTCTTCCCACCCTGTCTCTTGCAAAAATGCCAACCCCTTCTCGCAATTCCTCCGTCTCCACTGCATCTGCTCTCAGGATGAGGCTTTTCATTCCAGGACGAAGGAGATGTCTTCCTTTTTTAAAGAAAGAGGCTTCCCTCCCTCCACCATCAATTCTGCTCTCAAATGCATCTCTCCCATTTCATGCACATCTGCTCTCACCCCATCCTCCCGCCAACCCACTAGGAAGAGGGTTCCCCTTGTCCTAACCTACCACCCTACCGGCCTCCAGGTCCAACATATAATTCTTCGTAACTTCCTCCACCTCCATCGGGATCCCACCATCAAGCACATCTTTCCCTCCCCCAACTCTCTGCTTTCCGCAGGGATCACTCCCTACGCAACTCCCTTGTCCATTCATCCCCCCCATCCCTCCCCACCAGTCTCCCTCCTGGCACCTATCCTTGTAAGTGGAGCAAGTGCTACACATGCCCTTGCACTTCCTCCCTCACCACCATTCAGGGCCCCTGATAGTCCTTCCAGGTGAGGCAACACTTCACTTGTGAGTTGGCTGGGGTGATATACTGCGTCCGGTTCTCCCAATGCGGACCTCTATATATTGGCGAGACCCGACACAGGCTGGGAGACTGTTTCGCTGAACACCTACGCTCTGTCCACCAGAGAAAGCAGGATCTCCCAATGGCCACACATTTTAATTCCACGTCCCATTCTCATTCTGATACGTCTATCCACGTCAAGATGTGTCTACTGTCAAGATGAAGCCACACTCAGGTTGGAGGAACAACACCTTATATTCCGTCTGGGTAGCCTCCAACCTGATGAATATTGACTTCCTAAACTTCTGTTAATGCCCCTCCTCTTCTTCACACTCCATCCCTTATTTATTTATTTAATTATATATATATATATATATATATTATTTTTCCCCCTTTTTTTTCCTCTCTTTTTTCTCCCTCTGTCCCTCTCACTATAACTCCTTGCCTGCTCTCCACCCTCTGGGCTCCCCTCCTCCCTTCTCTTTCTCCCCAGGCTTCCCGTCCCATGATCTTTTCCCTTCTCCAGCTCTTAGATCCAAACCTCCCCCCCGCCACTGTCTTCTCCTATCATTCGGGATCTTCCCCTCCCCTTCTCACTTTCAAATCTCTTGCTATCTCTTCCTTCAGTTAGTCCTGACGAAGGATCCCAGCCCGAAATGTCGACTGTACCTCTTCCTATAGATGCTGCTGCTGCGTTCACCAGCATTTTGTGTGTGTGTTGTTTACAAGGATATTGCCTGGACTGGGGAATATACCTTATGAGAATAGGTTGAGTGAACTCAGCCCTTTCTCCTTGGAGCGACGGAGGATGAGAGGTGACATGATAGAAGTGTATAAGATGATGAGAGGCATTGTTCGTGTGGATAGTCAGAGGCTTTTTCCCAGGGCTGAAATGATTAGCATGAGAGGGCACAGCTTTAAGGTGCTTGGAAGTAGGTACAGAGGAGATGTCAGGGGTAAGTTTTTGCGCAGAGAGTGGTGAGTGCATGGAATGGGCTGCCAGTGACGGTGGTGGAGGCGGATACGATAGGGTCTTTTAAGAGGCTCCTAGACAGGTACATGGAGCTCAGAAAAATAGAGAGCTATGGGTAACCCTTGGTAATTTCTAAGGACATGGTTGGCACAGCTTTGTGGGCCGAAGGGCCTGTATTGTGCTGTAGGTTTTCTATGTTTCTATGTGTGCGCATTGATTTTGTTACTTTCTCTGCAAGGTGGATATACAAGTTAACTTCACCTCCAAGTGTGTGCCTTTGTTTATTTGATATGTTGTTGTACAGAAACAACACTCTTCCCCTCTTATTTGTTTTATTTATTTGCATTCTTGTTCTCTCCCCTCAGATCCTCCACTCACAATGCTTTCTGTGGATTTTTTTTATACTCGCCCACATTCCTGCCAGCACTGCACATGGGCAACAAAACAATAAATATCATGTTAGGACTTGTCGGCTCATTGCCCGTGTTTTGTTTTTGATTCTGGGAAGCTGGATGGCCGTGAATAACACACACAAGAGACGCAGAAATGAGGAACAAACATGCAGCTGTTTATTTTACTTGTCAGTCATTACCCAGAATGCCCTCATACATTGCGTTCTGTATGTAACACACAAGGAAGCTTGACAGCAACCCGTAAGGGTCAAAATGTACATGAATATATACAACATCATTTATTTTCATTCCAAGGACTACATTAAGCTAAATTAAATATGAAATATAATTGCATTCAAATAAAGCACAAAGAATCTGAATGCAATTAACTTCTGCTTATTGTGTAATTGCTGCAATCAGTGAAAAGGAAAAACAAAATGGAACATACTATCACTGAATCTTGTGTTTTAATATTTATGTTACTGACCATTAAGATGTTGTTTGATTTGAAGATAATTTGATGCAGTTCAAGGATTATTACGTAAAATTATTTTGTGGCAAATGTTCTATCTAGAGGCAGTTTATTTAAGCTCCTTCTCGGAATGTAGATATTACTCTCTATTGCATTGTATTAATGAACACACCAAGTGTCCTTGAAGGGATGGTTTGTTACTATTGAGTGACTTGATAAGCCATTTCAGGGACAATTTAGACACACAACAGTACAGACTATAGCTTGTTACAGATCAACACCAGCAAGGAAAGGGATTTCCTTGTCAACCAGTTTTTCTACAGCTGCAATCTGCTCTTCCCACGTGTCATTCCAGACCAGTAAATCATTGATATAAACCCCTGTGCTTTCTAACCCTCCAATCTCAGAATTGATTATTCTTTGAAATGTCCCTGGAGCATTTTTCATCCCAAAGTGTAAAACATTGTACTCATACAGTCTAGACGGTGTCACAAAAGCTGATATCTCTTTAGCCCTCTCTGTTAAAGGAACTCCCCGGTATCCTTTCAACAAGTCAATCTTAATAAGGTATTTAGCCTTCCCCACTCTATCAATACAGTCATCCATTCTCTTTGCTTGTTCTTTCTTGTTTCTAATTTCTTCTTCAATCATTTTACTTTCCTCAAAGTTCTCACTGTGAAGATGCCGTTTCATAGGCTGGGCTGAATTTATAATGACGTTATGCACTGCACCTGTGCACCATTTCAAAATGCCAGTTAGTCCTTTTACTTGTTTTTGCGGTTTTGGGTCCAACTGATGGACCTTATCAGTAATATTTTTCAAAACAATGGAATTCTGACATCTGGGTGAGACTAGATTAAGTGGGTAAACATGTTTTTCCACTCCATTATCAGCTTCCACGACTCCATTTTGTTCCATAACAATTCTCCCAGCTGCAATTCTAGCTAACAAGTGTCTTATTTTGACTCGACCATCTTGTAAATTTTCCTTGACAAAGTCGCAAAGCCTATTAAATCTCTTCCAGAGTTTGAAAACATAATTAAACACATTGACACATATTTCTAAATCAGACCGTAATTCTCTGAGTAGGGTCAAAGGTCATTTTGGCCTGTAACTGAACACAGGTTCCAACAAACTACCCTTCACTGCCTTCTGAATTGAATCTCCAACAATAAATAAGAGGAGGGAAACCCCCTCATCCCAATTTTCCTCATTTCTCACCCAATGTGCTTTAATCATGGTCTTAAGAGTTGAGTTGAGCCGTTCCAAGGCTCCCTTGGACTCTGTGTGATATGTAGATGACACCATGTGCTTAGCTTCCAATTCTCTAATTATCCCCTGGAATGTACTCGAAGTAAAGTTACTGCCCTGGTCAAAGTGAATTTCTTTGGGCAGACCCACCAGTGTGTAAAACTTACTGAATGCTGTTACCACAGTCTTGGCCTCAGTGTTTTCAAAAGACACTGCTTCAGGGGACCTAGACACAGCACACATAACTATTAACACATACTGATAACCAGCTGCAGTCTTTAGCAATGGGCCTACACAATCCACTATGACCCTAGGGAAAAGTTTACAAAAAACAGGTTCAGCCTTTTGGCTAAGTTCAAGTGTAGTATCCGTTTAAGCAGTGTTACCTGAACAACCTGATTAGATTTCCCCTCAACTTGACAGATATGATCAGTCCTGTTACAATTCACAACATCCTTCCTTAAACTAGGCTAGTAAAATTCCTTCACAATCCTGTTTTTCTCACTCTATGAGGTCCACCTAAAGGCATACTGTAAGCCATGTTTAAAATTTCAGCCCTATAAACTTCCAGAACCACCACGTGACTTGCAGGCACTGTGGCTGGTCTCCACCTCCTCATCAACTTCCCAACTTTAAGGTAATATCCCACTGACTCTCTCTGAACCTCTTCTCCTGTGACAGCTATCTCCTTTAAAGCCACCATTCCAGAATCTTGCTTCTGTTCCTCTATAAATTCCTTCCTCAATAAAGACAAACCTTTCTCATACACCTTACTCTTATCAACTGTACTACCCTCTAAGTCCTGCTGAAATCTGGAAGGTAGAAAAGTCTGTGACTCATCCTAATTTAAACCTCTGGTCTTGCTATCATAGGCCTCAACAGCAACTTTGCTCATCAGCTGAATTGCTGAAACACTCTTATCTTGGAGAGATGTCAACATGCCTCCACTGTTTACCAAATTCAGTACCATCATCAGGCTGATGAGAATCATGTATACATTATGGAAGAGGCCAAACAATCTCTTTATCAACTTTCTCCGACCTTCACTACGCCTTGCTTCCATAGTAACTTCCACTCCAAAACCATAACAATTCTCCTTTTCTTCAACAATATAACCTTGCAGGTGTCCACATGTCCAAACAAAATTCAACAGAGTAGCACATCCTTTATCAGCAGGCCTCCATCCTGCAAGCAGGGTCAAAAGTTGTGCAACCAATCCAACCTTTTCCAGCACTTTAACCAAAAGTCCAGAAACAGCACTTTTCCATTTATTTTCAGAAACACTGACATCACCAATTTCCACATCTTCACCAACCTTTAAAACACAGTCTAATACAAGTAACTGAAAATCCTCACATTCCACTGGTACCAAGGTTAACCCCTTATTCACTGAACCAAGATCATCTGACACACAAAAACTGCGTTCCTTTACAACCTAGTCAAACACTGAGCTTTAACACTAGGTTCAGAATCCTGTGAACTCACAGGTACTTCCACAACCTGAACACATTCAATCAGAACAGCTGCCTCTTCTGGGCTGTCATCACTTGTCCCAGTTTCAAATTCAAGGTCACCCCGAACCTCCCAGCTATTCTCTGGCAAATTCTCATCCGGAGTAAACTCAAGCTCATGGGTTAAAACTTCTTCGTCTGCTTTCTTATTAAACCCCTGCAGGGTAACAGCATCCTCTGCATCTGGGTATGCTCTGACATCATCAAGAACACAACTTTCCAATTCGTCACACAAAACAAGCCCTTCCGAGCTGCAAAAATCATCAGGGTCCGACACTAAACGTCTTTGCCGCAACGTCTCTATCTTTTCCAGCTCGAACCGCCTCTGCTTGTCTGCCACGTGATCTTCATGTTGCCATTTCTCCCTCTCGAGCTGTCTCATCTTCCTTTTAAACTGTCTCTGTCATTCTGCCTCTTCTCTCTGTTTTTCTGCCTTTCTAGCCTCTCTCTTGAGCTGTTTTAATTTCAATTCATGCTCAATTCTTGATTTTTCCAACTGAAGCTGAAGCTCATCCTCAACAGATTCACCTTCCACAAACAACTCTAACACCTCCTCATCAAACGTTCCTTTATCTATATAATGCTGGGCTATTATCGTCTGCATCTGAGCTTTCCTCATTTTAGTGGTCACCTTTAGTTTTAACTTTTGAGCAATTCCCAACAACACAACACTCGTAGCATCATCCAACGCTTCCGGGGTTGGTTCCAACATAAACTCCTCAACACTAACGCCCATTTCTGCTGTATTTCCACACAACCAAATCAAAATGAATTTTCCCCAATCAATTCAAACCAGCCTCCCGACCAATTTGTTCATATCATGGACGCAGGCCCCAATTTTGTCACGAACCCCATGATGGGAATAAAGATCTAGCAGAAATAGAAAACACTTTGGAGTCCAGTATTGCTATAAACTAGTAATATTTATTAGTAACTTCGCAATACAGTGATATAAATGTAGATAAATCAAACAGGTTAGCAATGATTTTATATATATATAAGTAAGTATATCAGTAAGTGTGGAAATATATGTATGAAAAACCAAGCTTCTTTCAGTCTAGGGCTAAAATGATACAATTTTACGATGATGAGTAAAGTTCAGTTCAGTTCAATTCATGGTATTGAGTGATGGAGAGAGAGAGAGGGAGAGATTTGAGTCTTCAGGTGAGCTGACGCCGTCGATCTTCTTGTTGTCCTTCAAAATCCTTTAAAAGTCACCGAATGTGATTTTAACAAGGGGGACCGTTTTTCTGTAGTGGAGCTATCCCCCAGGCGAGGGTGGACACATGGACAACTCCCCACCAGTCAACCCCTTTCCTCTTTTCACTGCAAGAGCGATGGATCGATCCCCCTGATCGATCCTCCAAAACCAACTTTTCCTGCAGGCACAACAATGCTCATTCAGTGTCCAGAGCATGTGTCTGAGGTCTATCATCTAACCTCCTATTTTATCTTTCCATGCTGGGTACCACCTGTCATTCAAATAACTCCTCCTTCCTCTCTCTGTGAAGAAATGCACAAGCAGGCAAACTGTCCTTGGAGAAAGTATCAACAACCTGCCGAAAATCATAACATCGAGTGTCCATTAAATAACACCGCCTTCGGTCACCATAGAAACTTACGGGCTGCTCGGTTCTGTCTCCAACTCCAACTCAGTAGAAATCCAAAGTTACTTCCAGTGCCTTAAAGTGACAGTCCAATCATTAGTCTTCATCTCTCTCTCTCTCTCTCTTTTACAAACAAGCTGGTGTTAAATAACGCTCTCTCTCTCTTTTCAAAACAACAGTTCATAGGGGTACTTCAGGATCCCGTCACAGTTTAGAGGGAGAATAAATAACATTCAGTAAATGAAGAATGTTGAAATGAGAATAACGATTTTTGATAAATCTGGTCTGGTCATCAGAGATAATAAAAGGCAGAATGCTTTCCATCCTATGAGCCAAAAGTTTTGATAAAATTTTAGCGTCAATATTAAGTAAAGAAATAGATCTGTAGGAAGAGCAATCAGTTGGATCTTTATTCTTTTTGAGAATAAGTGAAATAGAGGCGTCATAAAAAGATTGTGGCAACCTGCCTAATTTAAAGGAGTCAGAAAGGACAGAAAGTAAGTGAGGAATAAGCAAAGGAGCAAAAGCCTTGTAGAACTCTCCAGAAAATCCATCAGGACTGGGAGCCTTCCCCGAACTCAGAGAATGGACAACCTGGGCAATTTCCTCAGAAGAAAAATGTTGGTCTAACCATTTTTGATTAACCTCAGAAAATTATTCACAGCAAAATTGGCTTTAGAGGAATTGGAACTATACAGTTTAGAGTAAAATTCTCTAAAAGTATCGTTTATTTCTAATTGATCAGAAGTTTTATCACCATTCGCTTTAGAGATTTCCTTAACTTGACATTTAACTTTAAAGTTTTAAGTTGATTAGCCAAAAGTTTGTCCATTTTATCACCATGAACATAAAATTGACTTTTATCTTTTAAAAGTTGAGTTTCAACAGGGTAAGTGAAGAACAGATCATATTTAGTTTTAATTTCTACATGTCATATAAGATGGGATCAGGATCAGAAGCATATTTTTGATCTAAATGTTTCAACTGATTGGCTAAATCAGTTCTCTCCTTATTAGCTTTTTTCTTAATACTTGCTGTATAGGAAATAATTTGGCCTCTCATATAAGCCTTGAAAACATCCCAAATAATAAGGCTAGGTATGCCATCTAGCATATTCTCTTCAAAGAAAAAAGTAATTTGACTCTCTAAAAATTGTAAAAAAGCCTTATCCAATAGTAAAATTAGATTAAAACGCCAAAATCTGTTCAATCGAGAAACACCCGAAAGATTAAAAGATGAAAAAAGGGGCCATGATTTGAAATAGCAATGTCTTTATAATCACAGGATCAAACAAAGGGTATCAAATGACTATTGCCAAAAAAAAAAATCAAGCCTGGAATAGGTATGATGAACATGAGAAAAAAAGGAATATTTTCTACTTGTTGGGTGTAAAAAACACCAAACATTAATAATGTCACATTTCATTAGAAAAGATTGGATATTGGAGGCAGATCTACTAATATTCAATCATTTCGAAGATGAATGGTCTAAAATAGGATTAAGACAGCAATTAGAATCCCATCCCAAGGTTAAAGAGTACAAATTTAAGTCTGGTAAAAAAATAGTTCAAAAAAGCCGGGATCATCTATATTCAGAGCATAGAGATTAGCAAAAACCATTATAACAAACCCTCCCCCCCCCCACTGTGTCAGAAATTACATCATGTTGAACAAAAGCAACTGAATTGTCAATCAAAATCGAAGTACCTCTGGCCTTGGCTTGAAAGGAAGAATGAAAAGCTAGACCATTCCAACGTTTGAAGGAACACCCACAGTTAGATCTGCAAACATGTGTCTCTTGTAAAAAAAATAATTGAGGCATTCAATTTCTTAATATAGGTAAAAATCTTATTGCAATTCACAGGGTGGTTTAAACCTTTCACATTTAAACTGTGAAAATTAATACTGTATACTATTTAAATATGTTTAAAACAGCTGATAAAAAAGAAAAAGAAAAAAAAGCCTTCTTCCGTTCACTCCCTCTCAAAGAAAAAAATCACTCAAGAGAGGGCGAAAGCTGATCTACTGATAAATCCCACCCCCAACATCCTACTGGCAGAGCTCCAGGAGAAGAAAAGATTAGCACAGAATGAATTCCAACCTAGACTAAATAACCTTCAAAAGAACTAAAAAAATCAAAACATAATGTTTGCAAAAAATAATTACAAAGAAAACTTACTGAAGTCTATTAATTTCCTAAACAGAAAAAATAAAAACCGAGAAGAAAAAGAATTATTTTTGAAAATATATCGAAAAAAAGAATTGTTCAAAGAGAAAAGTAATAAACAAATAAACTGCACGATTGCAACACATTGATCAGTCAAACTGAGGGAACAAGATTATATGAAGCAGAAATAAACAGTTAAACTTCTGGAGTTGATAGACTAAATATTATTCAAAAGAGCTAAAGAAGAGTTCAAAACATTCTGTTGAAAAAAAATTAACTCAGCAAAGAAAATACGATAAGAACAGAAACTAATTATAAGAGTATATGAGAATTGAAGAGAGAATTGTTCAAAAAAAAGACGTACTAAACCATTAGATTGCAAACTTCCAACAACAAAGAATCGGTCAAGCTAAGGAAGCATAATTTATATGATATATTATTAAACAATTAGTCTTCTGGACTTGATTTGGCCTGAAGAAAATTGTGCACTTTCTCAATCAAATGAAACCACTTAGGAGATCCATTTTCCAAAACGATCATGAGGCGAGCAGGGTAATTTAGTGAAGGTTTATAGCCTTTGTTTTATAACTCCACCATGACCTTTTTATACTTAAAACATTCATTTAATACCTCAGGTGAATAATCTTCGACCAGCCTTATCTTATAATCTTCAAAGTTAATCATACCTAACCGACGAGACTGGTGAATTATAGAAACCTTAGTTTGGAAGTCATGAAAAGCAATTATCACAGGTCGAGGTTTTTGTTGAGAAGAGGATCTAAACACTGGGGCTTGGTGTGCCCGGTCTATTCTTGGTGGAGTATCCAAAACATCAGAAAACAAACAAGCCAACAGATTTGCAAAAAATTCTGCAGGTTGCTTGCCTTCAACCAGCTCAGGAAGACCCAAAATTCGTATATTGTTCCTTCTTGATCTATTCTCCAAAGCGACATTCTTTTGTAAAGATTCAACAATTTTCGATTGTTTATCTCCAAGCTTTTCCAATTCGTCCGTCTCAGTATCCAGTTTGGTTAAAGCATCTTCATGATCTTGAATCTGAGCAGTACGTTCCTGTAACGTTTTTTGAAAAGTCTGCAGCAGAATCTCCATTCGTTTAAACTCTGTAGTTACTTTTAAACATACATCTGAAAGTTGTTCAGACATTTCGCTCTGAGCTTTCCGAATTAACTTCGCAATAGCTTCCATAGTCACAGAAGGATCTTCTTCTTTTTTAGAAGTTTTGGCACGAGACATCATAATACTCCAAAAGTAAGTTTTCGAAGCAGATTGGATTCAGTAGTTTAAAAAGAATGGAGCCATTTGAGAAACACGTCTACTCCATGCAATGCCAGTAGGAGGAGTCCCCCCATATCCAATTTTATATGCTAGCTGCGGGGAGAATTGATAGGTGATTAACTTGGACCTTGAGAGCCTAACCACAAAGAATTGTGTGGCATTAGAGCAAATTAGTTGAACAATAGACTCCAGATCCAGAATGCCAGCAATGCCTTATTCAGATTTTCAAGTGCTTCAATGGACAAACAGTGTTTGCCACACTCCATTTATACATTCTGTTTCAGACAGTGGAAAAAGGCATAAATTATACTTTAAAACATAAGTGTTTTCCACAAACTTAAATACAAGGTCATTAAAAAGATTATCAGTGCTGTCTGATACACTTTGCCAATACCATACTAATAAAAAGTTTAGTTCTAACCATTGTTGAATTCACAGTACACTTAAACCCAGGTGCCAGCAGCAGTCAATTTCTGTTTAATTTCCCTCATATCCACCTGTATATTTTTTAAAGAATTGTTTTTATATTTAAACTGGTTATGTTATAAACTATATGTATGTTCTATTCTAATATGTGTGATACAATTAAAAGAAACTCACTGCATATTGCTGAGAAATGGCTTAGCATTTTAGCAATAAAATGTCTGCAGTTCCTTTTCATTTACTACACGTTTCTGATACAACCTCTGAAGATCAACAGGAAAGATTATTCTGAACAACACAGAATATAATTCCAGTCAACAGTTCATGAGCAAATTTAATCAGAGGTAAAGTAAATTTCTCTTTTCAACACTATGACATATTGGACATTGTACTTTGAGGTTATCTTGCATAGTTTATTTAAAAACAATCTGAGTTTTTCACACTTCAAAATTCGTAATTACAAAAGGAGAAAGCAATTCTGTTTAACAAATTTAGGCTTTGAAAGTTTGTCCCAGGCTCATTTTCATGACATCCAGACAAGCCATTTAGCCCAGCTAGTCTATGCCATTTCTCAGAGCAATCAATCCCATCAGTCTCATGCCTGCACTTATTTTCTTACAACCCATTCTCTTGCACATTACCATTAATACCTCGTCCCCTCCCCTCCATTCTCTGATCACCTACCTACACTAGGGGATATTAACTGTAGCTAATTTAACCTCACAAACACTATGTCTTTGCGATCTCGATGGAACCAGTGGATCTGGGCGAAACCCACACAAGAAGAATGTGCAAACTCCACACAAACAGAATCAAATATCGGAGTTAAACCCTGGTCACAGTGAGACAGCTGCATTACTTAAAGGAGCACCACCACCATGTTTTAATTGAAGTTCGGAAGTAAGCTATTCAAAACCCAATCAATTTTCAGATTTTCAACAGCTCCAACTACTGAACAGAAAATTACTCCACAGAAAGCCAGTTTAGCAACCTACTAACCCACCTCCTCTCTCACCTGAGAATGTCATTACACAGCAGGCACACTCCAATCTCCTGAGCACCTATCAACTTGATTGCATATCAAACAGTTAAGATTTCTCAGCTGGTGAAAGAAACTAAACCATACATACTGCTGAGACATATGAATGAACCATAATTATGGGATACTAAATAGTGGCCATGTAACAACTTTTGGTGTGAAAGTTTAATAAATTGAATTAGAATAATAATAACCATGCTTATTCAATTGAAGTGCAGGAAATTCTATAAATTTCCAACAAGTCAGAAAAATGCGTGGAGATAAAATCAGTATTGACATTTCAAATTAAGAGGTCAGATTTACATTTTCCAGTTTCCAGCATCTGCAGTGATCTACTTGAGGTATTCAAATGCCAATTTTACTACAGCAAAGCATCTCAAGTTACTTCAAAGGAATGCTGTGAAGCAAAATTTCGCCATGGGAACAAATTCCAGAATTTTATCCTTTGGCAGCTAAAGGCACATCCACCAATGTGAAACAATTAAGCTCAAAATGAACAAGCGAAAAAAAAGAAGGTAGATATTTTATAGAATTGGAGGGCTGGACACAGTTACAGAAATAGGAGGAGTGAACCTATAGAGGAAATTTAAAACAAGGATGAGAATTTTAAAATAGAGGCATTGCTAAACCCAGAGTCAACATTTTGTTTCCAGATAATATGCCTAGGGGTAGCATATAATCAAGAAAAATGGTCTAATGATCTTAATGTTTAGGAAGTAACCAATTACAAAAAAAATCTTACAATTTATTAAATAGAATCTTAGAACAATGCAGCATGGACATAGGATCTTCAGCATCATAGTCAGGGGAACAGACAGGAGATTCTGTGGCCGTGAATGGGTCACCTGAGTGGTATGTTGACTCCCTAGTGACATCTTGGATTGTGTCCACAACATTTTGGAGAAGGAGAGAAAACAGCCAGATGTCTTGATGCATATTGGTACCAATGACATAGAAAGGAAGTGAACAAAAGTAATGGGCTACACCTGAACCTGAGGGGGACCAATATTCTCACAGGCTTGTTTATTTGAGCTGTTGGGGAGGGTTTAAACTAATCTGGAAGGGGTTGGGAACTGGAGTGAAGGGACTCAGGTTAGGACGGATGGTAAAAAAGCAAAGTTAGTGTGCGGTCAGACTATCAAGAAGGTCAGGCAGATGATAGGACCAAATTGAAGCCAGCATGGTGAGTATCAGTGCATAAGGGATGCAGAATCAAAAAGGGTAGCAAATACAGGACTCAAAGTGTTATATCTCAATGCCTGGAGTGTAAGAGATAAGGTGGATGATCTTGTTGCACTGTTACAGATCGTCAAATATGACGTTGTGGCCATCACTGAACTGTGGCTGAAGGACGGTTGTAGTTAGGAGCTGAATGTCCAAGGTTACGTGTTGTATCGGAGGGTTAGGAAGGTAGGCAGAGGGGGTGATGTGGCTCTACTGGTAAAGAATGGCATCAAATCAGTAGAAAGATGTGACATAGGATTGAAAGATGTTGAACCCTTGTAGATTGAGTTAAGAAACTGCAAGGACAAAGGGACGTTATACAGGCCTCCCAACAGTGGCTGGGAGTTGGACCACAGGTTACAACAGGAAATAGAAAAGGCATGTCAAAAGGGATATGATAGTCATGGGAGAATCAAACATGCAGGTCAATTGGGAAAATCAGGTGGGAAATGGATCTCAAGAGAGTGAGCTGTTGAATGCCTACAAGATGGCTTTTTAGAACAGTTTGTCATTGAGCCTACTAGGGGATCAGCTATACTGGATTGGGTGTTATGTAATGAACCAGAGATGATTAGGGTGCCTCAGGTAAAAGAACCCTTAGAAGACAGTGATCACAGTATAATTGAGTTCAACTTGAAATTTGATAGGGAGAAAGTAAAGTCTGATGTAGCAGTATTTCGGTGGAGTAAAGAGAGATTTCCAGGAGTTAGGAAGGAAGCTGAGAAGCAGGACCTCCAGGGTAGTAATCTCGGGATTGCTACCTGTGCCACGTGCTAACAAAGGCAAGAATAGTAGGATCAGGCAGATGAATGCGTGGCTGACAGTCTGGTGCAGGGGGCAGGGCTTCAGATTCTTGGATCATTGGGATCTCTTCTGGGGGAAGTATGACCTGTTCAAAAAGGACAGGTTACACCTGAACCCGAAGGGGACCAATATCCTGGCAGGAAAGTTTAATAGAGCTGTTAGGGAGGGTTTAAACTAATTTGGCAGGGGGATGGGAACCGGAATGACAGAGCGGAGGAAGGGGAAAACAGAAATCAATCTAAGATAGTGAGCCGTAAAGATGTCAGGAAAGACAGGCAGGTGATGGCACAAACTTGTAGCCATTGGGATGAGTTGCAGTACAATAAAGTTGCAGTGAAATCAAGGAGAAAAGTACCAAATACTGGTCTTAAGGTGTTGTACTTAAATGCACGCAGCATAAGGAATAAGGTGGATGATCTTGTTGTACAGCTACAGATTGGCAGGTATGATATTGTGGCCATCACTGAGACATGGCTAAAGGGTGCATGTCTCTGGGAGCTGAACGTCCAAGGATACACGGTGTATCGGAAGGATACGAAGGTAGGCAGAGGGGGAGGTGTGGCCTTATTGGTAAGAAATGATATTAAATCATTAGAAAGAGGTGATATAGGATCGGAAGGTGCAGAATCTTTATGGGTTGAGTTAAGAAGTAGCAGGGGTAAAAGGACCCTGATGGCAGTTATTTATAGGCCTCCAAACAGCTGCAGTGATGTGGACTACAAATTACAACTGGAAATAGAAAAGGCTTGTCAGAAGGGCAGTGTTATGATAATTGTGGGGGATTTTAACATGCGAGTGGATTGGGAAAATCAGGTCAGCACTAGATCTCAAGAGAGAGAATTTGTAGAATGTCTGCGAGATGGCTTTTTAGAACAGCTTGTTGTTGAGCCTATTAGGGGATCGGCTGTACTGGATTGGGTATTGTGTAATGAACCAGAGGTGATTAGAGAGATTGAGGTGAAGGAACCCTTAGGAGGCAGTGATCATAACATGATTGAGTTCGCTGTGAAATTTGAAAAAGAGAAGCCGAAATCTGATGTGTCGGTATTTCAGTGGAGTAAAGGAAATTACAGTGGCATGAGAGAGGAACTGGCCAAAGTTGGCTGGAAAGGGACACTGGTGGGAAAGACAGCAGAGCAGCAGTGGCTGGAGTTTATGCGAGAAGTGAGGAAGGTGCAAGACAAGTATATTCCAAAAAAGAAGAAATTTTCGAATGGAAAAAGGATGCAACCGTGTTTGACAAGAGAAGTCAAAGCCAAAGTTAAAGCAAAGGAGAGGGCATACAAGGAAGCAAAAATTAGTTGGAAGACAGAGGATTGGGTAGTTTTTAAAAGCTTACAAAAGGAAACTAAGAAGGTCATTAAGAGGGAAAAGATTAACTATGAAAGGAAGCTAGCAAATAATATCAAAGAGGATACTAAAAGCTTTTTCAAGTATATAAAGAGTAAAAGACAGGTGAGAGTAGATATAGGATTGATAAAAAATGATGCTGGAGAAATTGTAATGGGAGATGAGGAGATGGCAGAGGAACTGAACGAATATTTTGCATCAGTCTTCACCGAGGAAGACATCAGCAGTATACCAGACACTCAAGGGTGGCAGGGAAGAGAAGTGTGCACAGTCACAATTACAACAGAGAAAGTACTCAGGAAGCTGAATAGTCTAAAGGTAGATAAATCTCCTAGACCAGATGGAATGCCCCCTCGTGTTCTGAAGCAAGTAGCTGTGGAGATTGCAGAGGCATTGGCGATGATCTTTCAAAAGTCGATAGATTCTGGCATGGTCCAGAGGACTGGAAGTTTGCAAATGTCACTTTGCTATTTAAGAAGGGGGCAAGGAAGCAAAAAGGAAACTATAGACCTGTTAGCTTGACATCGGTGGTTGGGAAGTTGTTGGAGTCGATTGTCAAGGATGAGATTACAGAGTACCTGAAGGCATATGACAAGATAGGCAGAACTCAGCATGGATTCCTTAAAGGAAAATCCTGCCTGACAAACCTATTACAACTTTTTGAGGAAATTACCAGTAGGCTAGGCAAGGGAGATGCAGTGGATGTTGTATATTTGGATTTTCAGAAGGCCTTTGACAAGGTGCCACACATGAGGCTACTTAACAAGATAAGAGCCCATGGAATTATGGGAAAGTTATATATGTGGATAGAGCATTGGCTGATTGGCAGGAAACAGAGAGTGGGAATAAAGGGATCCTATTCTGGTTGGCTGCCGGTTAACAGTGGTGTTCCACAGGGATCAGTGTTGGGGCCGCTTTTTTTTACATTGTACATCAACGATTTGGATTATGGAATAGATGGCTTTGAGGCTAAGTTTGCTGACGATACAAAGATAAGTGGAGGGGCCGGTAGTGCTGAGGAAACGGAGGGTCTGCAGAGAGACTTGGATAGATTGGAAGAATGGACAAAGAAGTGGCAAATGAAATACAATGTTGGAAAGTGTATGGTTATGCACTTTGGCAGAAGAAATAAACGGGCAGACTATTATTTAAATAGGGAAAGAATTCAAAGTTCTGAGATGCAATGGGACTTGGGAGTCCTCGTACAGGATACCCTTAAGGTTAACCTTCAGGTTGAGTCGGTAGTGAAGAAGGCGAATGCAATGTTGGCATTCATTTCTAGAGGAATAGAGTATAGGAGCAGGGATGTGATGTTGAGGCTTTATAAGGTGCTAGTGAGACCTCACTTGGATTACTGTGGGCAGTTTTGGTCTCCTTAGTTAAGAAAGGATGTGCTGACGCTGGAGAGGGTACAGAGAAGATTCACTAGAATGATTCCGGGAATGAGAGGGTTAACATATGAGGAACCTTTGTCCACTCTTGGACTGTATTCCTTGGAGTTTAGAAAATTGAGGGGAAACCTCATAGAAACATTTCGAATGTTGAAAGGCATGGACAGAGTGGATGTGGCAAAGTTGTTTCCCATGATGGGGGAAGTCTAGTACGAGTGGGCATGACTTAAGGATTGAAGGGCGCCCATTCAGAACAGAAATGCGAAGAAATTTTTTTAGTCAGAGGGTGGTGAATCTATGGAATTTGTTGCCATGGGCAGCAGTGGAGGCCAAGTCATTGGGTGTATTTAAGGCAGAGATTGATAGGTATCTGAGTAGCCAGGGCATCAAAGGTTATGGTGAGAAGGCGGGGGAATGGGACTAAATGGGAGAATGGATCAGCTCATGATAAAATGGTGGAGCAGACTCGATGGGCCTAATGGCCAACTTCTGCTCCTTTGTCTTATGGTCTTATGGTCTTATGGAGTAAAGGAAATTTCAGTGCTATGAAAGGAGATGGTCAGAGTAAATTGGTAGGAGCTGCTGGCAGGGATGACAGCAGAGCAGCAATGGCATCCGTTTCTGCGAAAATGAGGGAAGTTGAGGATAGATGTATTCCAAAAACAAAGAAATACTCAAATGGCAAAATAAAACAACTGTGGTTGACAATGGAAGTCAAAGTTAATGTAAAAGAAAAAGAGAGGGCACGCAACAAAGCAAAAATTAGTGGGAAGACAGAGGATTTGGAAGCTTTTAAAACCCTTCAGAGAGCAACTAAAAGAGTCATAGGAGGGAAAAGGTGAAATATGAAAGCAAGCCAGCAAACAATATCAAAGTGGATTGTAAAGGCTTTTTCAAGTATGTAAAAAATAAAAGAGACATGAGAGTGGATATAGGACTGCTAGAAAATGAGGCCGGAGAAATAATAATGGGGGACAAAGAGATGGCAAATGAACTAAGTGAGTATTCTGCATCAGTTTTCACTATGGAAGACACTAGCAATTTGCCAGGTGTTGTAGTGTGTGAGGAAAGAGAAGTGGGTACAGTTACTATCTCAAAAAGCTGGAAGACCTAAGTCACCCAGGCCAGATGAACTGCACCCTAGGGTTCTGAAAGAGATAGCGGTAGCGATTGTGGAAGCATTAGTAATGATCTTTCAAAAATGATTGGCATGGTGCCAGAGGACTGGAAAATCGCAAGTATCACTCTGCTCTTTAAGAAAGGATGAAGGCAACAGAAAGGAAATTATAGACCAGTTAGCCTGACCGCAGTGGTTGGTATGATGTTAGAGTCAATTGTTAAGGATGAGGTTATGGAGTACTTGGTGACACAGGACAAGATAGGACAAAGTCAGCATAGTTCCCTTAAGGGAAATTCTTGCCTGACGAACCTGTTGGAATTCTTTGAGGAGATTACAAGTAGGATAGATAAAGGGGATGCAGTAGATGTTGTATATTTCAACTTTCATAAGGCCTTTGACAAGGTGCCACACATGAGGCTGCTTACCAAGTTAAAAGCCCATTGTATCACAAGAAAGTTATTGGCATGGTTAGAGCATTGGCTGATTGGTAGGAGGCAGCAAGTGGGAATAAAATGATCCTTTTCAGGTTGGCCGCCAGTGACAAGTGGTGTTCCGCAGGGGTCAGTGTTGGGCCACCTCTTTTTATGCTGTATATCAATGATTTAGATAATGGAATCGATGGCTTTGTTGCCAAGTTTGCAGATGATATGAAGATTGGTGGAGGGGCAGGTAGTGTTGAGGAAACAAGTAGGATGCAGAAGAATTTAGACAGATTAGGAGAATGGGCAAAAAAGTTGCAAATGAAATACAATGTTGAAAAATGCATGGTCATGCACTTTGGTAGTAGAGATGAATGTGCAGACTATTTTCTAAATGGGGAGAAAATCCAAAAATCTGAGATGCAAAGGAACCTGGGAGTCCTTGTGCAGAAACCCTAAAGGGCATCTTGCAGGTGGAATCAGTGGTGAGGAAGGCAAATGTAATGTTAGCATTCATTTCAAGAGGTCTAGAATACAAGAGCAGGGATGTGATGCTGAGGCTTCACCTTGAGCATTGTGAACAGTTTTCAGCTCATCATCTAAGAAAAGATGTGCTGGCATTGAAGAGGGTCCATAGGAGGTTCACAAGGATGATTCTGGGAATGAAAAGGTTAACATATGGGGAGTGTTTGATGGCTTTGGGTCTGTACTCACTGGAATTTAGAAGAATGAGGGGTGGTCTCATTGAAACCTTTTGAATGTTGAAAGGCCTAGACAGAATAGATGTGGAAAGGATGTTCTCCCTGGTGGGGGAGTCTAGAACAAGAGGGCACAGCCTCAGGAGAGAGGGGCGTCCATTTAAAACAGAGATGCAGAGAAATTTCTTTGGTCAGAGGGTGGCGAATTTGTGGAACTTATTACCACAGGCAGCTGTGGGGGCCAGGTCATTGGCTGTATTTAAGGCGGAGCTTGATATGTTCTTGATTGGACAGGGCATCAAAGGTTACGGGCATAAGGCTGAGGAGTGGGGCTGAGGAGGAGGAGAAAGGATCAGCCATGATTGAATGGTGGAGCAGACTCGATGGGCCAAGTGGCCTAATTCTGCTCCAATGTCTTATAGTCTTATGGTTTGAGAAATCGATGCTCATGCCCTCAGGTTGGAGGCTACCCAAACGGAATATAAGGTATTGTTCCTTCAACCTGACTATGGCCTCATCACGACAGTAGAGGAGGCCATGGATTGAAATATCGAAATGGGAATGGGAAGTATAATTAAAATGGGTGGCCATTGAAGATCCCACTTCTTCTGGCGTACGGAGCGTAGGTGCTTGGTGAAGTGTTCTCCCAATCTACACCAGGTCTCACCGGT
This sequence comes from Mobula birostris, assembly GCF_030028105.1. Classification (NCBI taxonomy): domain Eukaryota; kingdom Metazoa; phylum Chordata; class Chondrichthyes; order Myliobatiformes; family Myliobatidae; genus Mobula; species Mobula birostris. Next base: position 27,419,779 of record NC_092402.1, read on the forward strand.
ATACAGGAGGCCACACTGGGAGCACCAGACACAGTATATCTGTATGACCCCAACAGACTCACAGGTAAAGTATTGCCTCACCTGGAAGGACTGTTTGAGGCCCTGAATGGTAGTGAGGGAGGAGGTGTAGGGGCAAGTGTAGCACCTGTTCCACTTGCCAGGAGGAAGATTAGTGGGAGGGACAAATGGATAAGGGAGTCGTGTAGGAAGTGATCCCTGTGGAAAGTAGAAAGTTGGGGTGGGGGGGGGAAAGACGTGCTTGGTGGTGGGATCCTGTTGGAGGTGACGGAAGTTTCAGAGAATTATGCGTTGGATGCGGAGGCTGATGGGGTGGTAGGTGAAGACAAGAGGTACTTTATCCCTGGCAGATTGGTGGGAGGATGGGATGAGAGCAGACGTGCATGAAATTGACGTAATTGGGGCAGCATTGTTGGTGGAGGAAGAGAAACCCCTTTCTTTGAAGAAGGAGGATATCCCCTTCATTCTGGAATGAAAATCCCAGTTTGGCAAAAGAATAAACCAGGGAAGGTAGTGCACCCGTGACAAGGAAATAAGTGACAAGGGAAATTAGGGATAGTATCAATTCCAAAGAAGAAGCATACAAATTAAAAGTGGCTCGCCTGAGGACTGGGAGAAATTCAGAGTCCAGCAGAGGAGGACAAGGGGCTTAATTAGGAAAGGGAAAAAAGATTATGAGAGAAAAAAGGCAGGGAACATAAAAACTGACTGTAAAAGCTTTTATAGGTATGTGAAAAGAAAAAGATTGGTTAAGACAAATGTAGGTCCCCTACAGACAGAAACAGGTGAATTGATTATGGGGAACAAGGACATGGCAGACCAATTGAATAACTACTTTGGTTCTGTCTTCACTAAGGAGGACATAAATAATCTTCCGGAAATAGTATGGGACAGAGGGTCCAGTGAGATGGAGGAACTGAGGGAAATACATGTTAGTAGGGAAGTGGTGTTAGGTAAATTGAAGGGATTAAAGGCAGATAAATCCCCAGGGCCAGATGGTCTGCATCCCAGAGTGCTTAAGGAAGTAGCCCAAGAAATAGTGGATGCATTAGTGATAACTTTTCAAAACTCGTTAGATTCTGGACTAGTTCCTGAGGATTGGAGGGTGGCTAATGTAACCCCACTTTTTAAAAAAGGAGGGAGAGAGAAACCAGGGAATTATAAACCGGTTAGCCTAACATCAGGTGGTGGGGAAAATGCTGGAGTCAGTTATCAAAGATGTGATAACAGCACATTTGGAAAGTGGTGAAATCATCGGACAAAGTCAGCATGGATTTGTGAAAGGAAAATCATGTCTGACGAATCTCATAGAATTTTTTGAGGATGTAACTAGTAGAGTGGATAGGGGAGAACCAGTGGATGTGGTATATTTGGATTTTCAAAAGGCTTTTGACAAGGTCCCACACAGGAGATTAGTGTGCAAACTTAAAGCACACGGTATTGGGGGTAAGGTATTGATGTGGATAGAGAATTGGTTAGCAGACAGGAAGCAAAGAGTGCGAATAAACGGGACCTTTTCTGAATGGCAGGCAGTGACTAGTGGGGTACCGCAAGGCTCAGTGCTGGGACCCCAGTTGTTTACAATATATATTAATGACTTAGACGAGGGAATTAAAAGCAGCATCTCCAAGTTTGCGGATGACACGAAGCTGGGTGGCAGTGTTACCTGTGAGGAGGATGCTAAGAGGATGCAGGGTGACTTGGATAGGTTGGGTGAGTGGGCAAATTCATGGCAGATGCAATTTAATGTGGATAAATGTGAGGTTATCCACTTTGGTGGCAAAAACAGGAAAACAGATTATTATCTGAATGGTGGCTGATTAGGAAAAGGGAGGGTGGGTGCAACGAGACCTGGGTGTCATTATGCACCAGTCATTGAAAGTGGGCATGCAGGTACAGCAGGCAGTGAAAAAGGCGAATGGTATGCTGGCATTCATAGCAAGAGGATTCAAATACAGGAGTAGGGAGGTACTACTGCAGTTGTACAAGGCCTTGGTGAGACCACACCTGGATATTGTGTGCAGTTTTGGTCCCCTAATCTGAGGAAAGACATCCTTGCCATAGCGGGAGTACAAAGAAGGTTCACCAGATTGATTCCTGGGGTGGCAGGACTTTCATATGATGAAAGACTGGATCGACTAGGCTTATACTCATTGGAATTTAGAAGATTGAGGGGGGATCTGATTGAAACGTATAAAATCCTAAAGGGATTGGACAGGCTAGATGCAGGAAGATTGTTCCCGATGTTGGGGAAGTCCAGAACGAGGGGTTACAGTTTGAGGGTAAAGGGGAAGCCTTTTAGAACCGAGATTAGGAAAAACTTCTTCACACAGAGAGTGGCGAATCTGTGGAATTCTCTGCCACAGTAAACAGTTGAGGCCAGTTCATTGGCTATATTTAAGAGGGAGTTAGATATGGCCCTTGTGGCTAAAGGGATCAGGGGGTATGGAGGGAAGGCTGGTACAGGGTTCTGAGTTGGATGATCAGCTATGATCATACTGAATGGCGGTGCAGGTTCGAAGGGCCAAATGGCCTAATCCTGCACCTATTTTCTATGTTTCTATGAAAAGCCTCATCCTGAGAGCAGATGCAGTGTAGGCTGTTACGTACCCCGTAACTGGGTTGCCAAACCAGCAGAAATGGAATGCTCGTTGGAGTCTGGATTACTAGGAACTCATAAAGTTTTATTAAAGAAATAAGTAATACAGTTCTCTAATCGTAAGGATATAAATGTAACAGGTTAGCAATGATAATACACACATATACACAGAACTAGGGTAATAGGAATCAACCAAGCTCTATCGCAGTCTGGAGGTAAAATGATCAGTCTTAAGTGAAGCAGAGTTCTGTTCAGTTTAGTGCAGTTCGAAGTAATCGCTGTTGTCGTACCGTTGGAGAGAGAGAGTGGGAGATGCAATTGGTTTCAGGCAGACCTATTGATGTCTTCGCAGTTGGTTTCGGGCCGGCCTTTTGATGTCTTCTAATCCCGCTGTGGTCTCTGACTGTGACCCCTCCGTTCCGGATACGATCGTTCTTCCATGGTGAACCCAGCACCCAGGCAAGGGCGGACACATACTCCAGGTTCCCACCAATTGTACCTTTACACACTGTGAGCCTCTGACCAATTCCCACGAACTGGTCCTCCAAACGCCCACCACTTGTGGGGACACACTGCTCTTTCCAAGGTCTCGTGGCATGTGTGTCGTGCCTTAGCAAACCTGCTCTTTTTATCCCCCTGCTGGGGTATCACCTGTCCCTCAAACTTCAAACAGTTCAGGTTCAAAACAACCGGTCTGTCAATATCTGAATTGTGTTTCTTTCTCGTTAATCTCTCCCTTCTCTCTTATTAGCATTTTGAATGTTTCTCCATTGTCTTCCGTTATCTCTCTCATTAGCATCATCCATCCGGTAACTCGGCTTGGCGTCACACATGACAAGGCGAAAGAATTTAGAGAAGGGGGTGGCATTTTTACAAGTAACAGGGTCGGAAGAGTTATAGTCCAGGTAGCTGTGAGAGTTTTTGCGTTTGTAATAGACATCAATAGACAAGCTGTCTCAGAGATAGGGACAGTGATATTGAGAAAAGGGAGGGAGGTGTCAGAAATGGACCAGGTAAATTTGAGGGCAGAGTGGAAGCTGGAGGCAAAGTTGATGAAGTTGACGAGTTACTTTACTTTACTTTGATACTAGAGCGAACGATCATCATAGTGATATTTGGTTCTGCGCCTTGCTCTCTCTGGAGTACAAATCAATAGTAAATATTAAAAATTTAAATTCTAAATCATAAATAGAAAATAGAAAAGGGAAAGTAAGGTAGTGCAAAAAAACCAAGAGGCAGGTCCGGATATTTGGAAGGTACGGCCCAGATCCGGGTCAGGATCCGTTCAGCAGACTTATCTCAGTTGGAAAGAAGCTGTTCCCAAATCTGGCCGTGTGAGTCTTCAAGCTCCTGAGCCTTCTCCTGGAGGGAAGAGGGACAAAAAGTGTGTTGGCTGGGTGGGTCGTGTCCTTGATTACCCTGGCAGCACTGCTCCGACAGCGTGCAGTTTAAAGTGAGTCCAAGGATGGAAGATTGGTTTGTGTGATGTGCTGCGCTGTGTTCACGATCTTCTGCAGCTTCTTTCGGTCTTGGACAGGACAACTTTCATACCAGGTTGTGATGCGCCCTAGAAGAATGCTTTCTACGGTGCATCTATAAAAATTAGTGAGGGTTTTAGGGGACAGTTCAAATTTCTTTAGTTTTCTCAGGAAATAAAGGTGCTGGTGGGCCTTCTTGGCAGTGAACTCTGCTTGGCTTCAGCATGGGTGGAGGATTTAGCAACAATGCAGTCGTCGATGTAGCCTAGGAAAAGGTGGGAGACAGACTTCAAACATAAATTGTTCCATGTAGCTGACAAAAAGGCCTTTTCTATTTCCCTTTGAAATTTATATCCCACATCATGGCTACTGTTCGGAGGCCTGCGTATAACTCCCATCAGGATCTTTTAACCTTTACAGTTTCTTAACTGTACCCACAGGTATTCTCATCATCCAATCCTGTCACCTCTTTCTAAAGATTTGATTTAATTTTTTTTATCTACAGAGCCACCTCACCCTCTCTGCTCTCCTACCTGTCCTTTTGATAGTGTATCCTTGGATGTTGAGCTGCTAATTATGATCTTCTTTCAGCCACGGCCCAGTGATGCCCACAACATCATACCTGCCAATCTCTAACTGTGCTACAAGATCATCTACTTTATTCCATGTACTGTATGCATTCAAATATCACACCTTCAGTCTTGTATTCATCATCCTTTTAAATTTTGCCCCCATGTTACACCTACTGACTGCAATTTTTCCGTCTTTCCTCACAGTCTCACTACACACTGCATCTACTTGTATATCAACTGCCCCATCCTCAGCTATATCACTCCGATTCCCATCCCCCTGCCAACGTAGTTCAAACCCTCCCTAACAGCTCAAGCAAACCTGCCCACAAGGATATTGGTCCTCCTCAGGTTCAGATGCAACCTATCCCTTTTCTACAGGTCATACCTTCCCCAGAAGAGATCCTAATGATGCAGAAATCTGATACACTGCCCCCTGCCCGATTCTTCAGCCACTCATTCATCTATTCCTGCCCTGACTATCATGTGGCACTGGGAGAAATCCAAAGTCCTGCTTTTCAGCCTCTTCGTTAACTCTCTATACTCACTGTGCAGAACCTCTTCCCCTTTTCTATCTATGTCATTTTTGCAATGTGCACCATGATATCTGGCTGCTCACTCTCCATCTTGAGAATCTTCTGCAGCCACTCTGAGAATTCCTGGATCCCAGCACTTGGAAGGCAACACACCAATCTGGAGTCTGCTATCCCTAACTATCACACTTCCTTTTACTATCGCTCTGCCTGACTTTACCCTTCCCAGCTGTGCCTCAGAGCTGGCCATGGTGCCACTGGACTGGCTACTGCTGCTGTGCTCTGATAGGTCATCAACCACCCCCCCAACCCCCTACTCAGTAGTATCCAAAAGGATATACTCGTTGCTGAGGGGAATGGCACAGGGAAACCCTGCACTGACTGCTTACTCTTCATGGTGGTCACCCATCTTCTCTCTGAAGCCTGCACTCTGAGATCAATCACCTCAGTAACTGTCTCATTAATGAAGCTTTTAGCCTTCTGGTTGGTCCTAAGTATCGATGTCCAGCTCCACTTCCTTGACCTTTTCAGGCAGGAGCTGAAGTTGAATGCACTTCCTGTAGATGTAGTCATCAAGGCCACAGGTACTCTGAAATCCCACATCTCACAGGTGGAGCATTCTGCTGCCTGTACTACCATCCTGCCTACACTTATTATACGGCTAACTTCTCAAAATCAAGTTCTAGTCTGCTCCCATTTTTGTCCAAGCCTGCTGAGTCAAAGGCTGACCATTTAACATTGGCCCACTCCAACTATGGCCACTCCACTTAAACTTCTTAAACTCAGACTTCCTGTTTAAGATGGCACTGGTGAAGCACAATGACCACTTTCTGGTAGCAAACAAAGCTGTAAATTACTGTATTAATCACACTTTTTCTTTGGATACGATCACTGCAATCAATAGCTTTAAACTTCACTTACGAAGTTGAGCTTTTGAACCGCCTGTACAACCTGGCATTTTTACAATGTGGACTGAAGTCTGGAACATGCAGGACTATTGCAGCGTAGTGTGTTTGGGCTGAATCGAAGCGGCAGGACCCAGGCCCAAGAGTAGAGAATGAGCCATGATGGAATGGCGGAGCAGACTCAAAGGGCAGAGTGGCCAAATTCAACTCCTATGTCTCATGGTCTAAAATTATTGACCTTGTGAATCTATGTTATACCTTACCTATACCTCTATAAATGTTAAACACTTCTATAAGGTCACCCTTCATTCCCCTACATTCCAAGCAATAAAGATCAAGCCTAGCCAGCCTCTCTCTAGAACTCAGGCCTTCTAGTCCTGCCAATATCCTTGTAAATTTTCTCTGCATTCTTACCAGTTTAACCATGTCTTTTCTATAAAAAGGCAAACAAAATTGTCCTTAGTACTCTAACAGTTTATACAACTGGAATATAATTTCCCAACATTCAACTCAATGACCTGTTGCTGTATACTCAGTGTTGAAGGCTAGCATGTTAAGTGCCTTTTTCACCACCCTGTCTGCTTGCAAAAATGCCAAGAGAAGGTGGGAACATGTACTCCTAGGTACCTCTGTTCTATTACACTCAACAGTGCCTTAGCATTCATATTACAAGTCCTAACCCTACACTGGTTTGACTTTCCAAAATGCATCACCTTACACAAATGAATCAAAATCCATTTGCCACCCCTTGGCTCAGTTCCCAAACTGACCAATGTTCCCCTATAGTCTATAATAACATTCTTCACTATTAACAACACCATCTAATTTCATGTCATCCACAAACTTTATGATTAAGCCTTGTGCATTCACATCCAAATCATTTATACAAATAACAAAGGTCCCAACATCAACCCCCGTGGCACACCACCAGTCATTAGTCTCTATTCCAAGAAACAATGTAATAAACATAAGTGATAACAAATTAGAGATCCAATCATGCACCAGTAAAGCTAGGTGGATATGGCTACCATACTTTGATGAGGCAGACTTAGATCTATCATATTGAAAAGGGACCCCTTTGTGGAACTTCAAGCAATCTATGGGATTGAAGCTAAATTAGAAAATGTGACAGTCTGGATTTAAGTCAGTGACAATTTATGTTGACAGTAGACTCCCTGCAGGCATAGCATGGGTGAACTCCAAATGTCAACTTGTCAACTCAGGCACTAGAGGAACTCAATAAAAGACTCAAGCACAAGGTTGTGATTGTGGGAGATTTTAGGTTTCCACACATAGACTGGGAAGCCCATTCTGTAAAAGGGCTGGATGGTTTGGAGTTTGTCAAATGTGTGCAGGATAGTTTTTTGCAGCAATACGTAGAGGTACCAACTAGAGAAGGGGCAGTGTTGGATCTCCTGTTAGGGAATGAGATAGGGCAGGTGACGGAGGTATGTGTTGGGAAGCACTTCGGGTCCAGTGATCATAATACCAGTACTCCCGATGCAGCCTCCTCTACATTGGTGGTAAATTGGGGGGCCGCTTTGTCGAACACTTCCACTTCATCTGCCAAAAGTGCAACTTCCTGTTGGCCATTCCCGTTCCAACGCGTCAGTCCATGGCCTCCTTGTGCCATGAGGACACCCTCAGGGTGCAGGAGCAACACCTTATATTCCACCTGGGTAGCCTCCAACCTGATGGCATGAACACTGATTTCGCCCTCCAGTAAAAAAAAGTGCCCTCCCCCCCACTCTTCCCTTTCTCCTCTCCTCTCCTATTGGATTCCTTTCTCCCCTGCCCTTTTACTTTTCCTACCCACCTGGCTTCACCCGTCACCTTCTAGCTATCCTGCTTCCAGCTTTTAATTCTAGCATCTTGTCCCTTCCCTTCCAATCCTGTAGAATGGTCTTGGCCTGAAAGGTTGACTGCGTGTTGCTTCATTGGCTTGTTGGGAAGCTTATTCTTCCATAAGTGTTACTACTGACAAGGCAGTGTAGACATCCTAAAAGTGGTAACCCTGTACTCAGTCATGTTTAAGCATTAAACATTAGACACATGGAAGATCATAGGAGTGAAAAATAATTGCAGATTTTAACTGGTAGCATGGTACATCTTAATATTTAAGGAAAGTGGCTCATATGGAGCACATAAAACACAGGCCAATGCAATCCATATTTTAAGACAGTTAAGATACAGACTTCACCCAAAGAGATGGATGCTTTAGATCTTCTGGGGTGGGAAATCTTTAATTTTAGAGAAAGATCATAGCAATAAATGTCAGAATCCAGTTTACACTCGTCAGCCTTCTTCTGCATCTAAATAACATTGCCATTTGTTTTTCCAAATGTCTGAAACAGAAATGCTTCTAGGTATAATTTGTTTTATATTGATGAGCCTGTATTATTGCCATCTACAGATATTACCCTTAGACAATAAGAGGCAGACAAGTGAAATGGAGGACATCAGTTTATTTGCATTCGGTATATACAGACAAATTAGGTTCAGTAGTATATCTGGCTACTGAATACTCCATTAAGACTGATGAACACGAAACGTAATAAGACATTTTGCAGTAAGTTTTACAGAGCAGCAAAGCCACCTGGACAATCAACCCATTTGTCAGCATTTAGAAGTCTGGTCGCTCCTTCTTCAGTTTACTGTAGTCCATGTTCACTGCAAAGAACTATTAACAGAGAAAAAGATTAGTCAAGATGTTTGACTAAAATGTCTATTAATATGAAACACTTCTATTAATTAACATTCAATATCTGAATTGGAACAAAAGCTCCATTTCAATCCTACTGTACCCAAGCCATTATGACATGCCAATGAAACCTGAAAACTGACTATACCAGTAAATCTCTAGAGAATTTTACATTTCATCATTTGGAAAACATTCCCATTTATCGTTACGATCCAAACTAGACTTCTCCCATTTGTTTAGATTAAACTCTATTCGCCAGTTTTGCCCTCTTTTGTTATGATTTTAATTGTTCAATAATACTATTGTTTTGTCTTTATGTACCTGTACATACCTGCACATCTAACATTAACCTCACCACGTGGAGGAAGTGGTGAGGAAGGGGTGGAGAAGGAAATTATTACGAGATGTTATTTCAGCATGCTCAAGTTCTTTTCATATCCAAAACATTGTACAAATATGCCTTGGGAAATAATTGAGCAAATGATTCAAAGTGGCCTTTGGTCCAATTTTATACCTTAACATTTCAAAAATTAAATTATACATACATATTGTACAGGTAACAAGGCAAGAAATTAAAGCATGCTTAATAATCAAATCAGCTCTTCTACGATGAATTAAAAAAATGTTACCTTGTACTGCTCATTAGGTGCAATTTTATTCCATGGTTCAGGGTTGCTCTTGCGATTCCAGCTATGGTAGAAGTGGATTGCATAGTTAGCAATAAATGTTGTATCTCAAAGTTTTTCATTGCACCTGTGTATACTTGCACATATGACAATAAACTTGACTGACTTTTGAAAAATTTGCCTTTAACCAACTCAAATAAAAGCCATTTTTGCAAATTCTTGTTGAAACCTTTCTGTTATAGCCACACACCTGTTTCTCAACATTTCTTTGCACATATTTAAAACAATACTTACTTGATACATCCCTTCCTAAAGCCCAAGTACTGTTCAAGTACAATGTTACATTCCTGAAATCAAAACACTTCAATCTCATTCTAATCAATACATTCTTGACTGAAGTTAAATTAACAACTATTGTCTATGTTAATCTAGACCTTACACCAGGAAATCTGGATTCAGCTATCAATTTATAAATGGTTCAATATGCAATCTTGTCATTAAAAATTATGACATGCAATTTACTGTAAAAACATTCAACAGAAAACTGTACTGTAATAGACAGCGAGTCCTATGTGCAACTGTTTTCACTGTCACAAGATAGTATTTAGAAAGTGAATAACTACAGAGATCAGTGACTTACACACAACCTCAACAAGACAAGTGTTACATTCTCAATCACCTACCTAACATCAGGGTTGCGGAAGGCAAGCCGCATAAGGTAACAGCTTGCTCCAAGACTCCCGGACCCAATGATAACAAACAGTGGAATTAGCTATCAAAGAATGGGGGGGGGGGGGGGAGGGAGGGAGGGAAAGAAAAGTAATTAATGTACAGCAATAAATTCACAACTAGTTCAAATGGAAGATATCAGAAAACTAAGAACTGTGAAATTAATTTGTTCAAGAGTTATAAACATTCACTCTAAAGCAAATCATGATCAGTTATCTGAACTTTCAATTTCACATATTGTCACTTCTATCAGCAGCTACCAGTTTCCACAAGCCTATTTTTTCCAGGGATCCAGCAAAAACAGATTCACAAAAATATCAAAAACAATGTTCAAATATTTAACCTATCATAAGTCATAAAACGACCACCACTCAATAGTTTACCAGTGGAACACTACTAAATAAATAGAAATGCTAAACCTGACTACTTTGCAATTATGAATTTTCTACACTGCTTATCTACTCCTGTGTCAAAAACTATTTCTAAACTGTTGGTTAGGATCTAATTTATCGTGTAACCTCCTTATATTACTTTTAATTAAAAAAATACTATTCTACAATCATTCCTAATATCTGAAGCAAATTAGTGTCAAGGGGAAAGGCTAGTTTACAATTTGAAAAGTAATTTTGAAAAAGTATTAACATTGGTCTAAATGGTCAAATCCCACAGAAGCTGAAAATCACAGATGTCACTCCACGCAACACACATCAAAGTTGCTGGTGAACGCAGCAGGCCAGGCAGCATCTCTAAGAAGAGGTACAGTCGACGTTTCAGGCTGAGACCCTTTGTCAGGACTAACTGAAGGAAGAGTGAGTTAAGGGATTTGAAAGTTGGAGGGGGAGGGGGAGATCCAAACTGATAGGAGAAGACAGGAGGGGGAGGGATGGAGCCAAGAGCTGGACAGGTGATTAGCAAACGGGATATGAGAGGATCATGGGACAGGAGGCCTAGGGAGAAGGAAAAGGGGGAGGGGGAGAAACCAGAGGATGGGCAAGGGCTATAGTGAGAGGAACAGAGGGAGAAAAAGGAGAGAGAAAAAGAATGTGTATATAAATAAATAACAGATGGGGTACGAGGGGGAGGTGGGGCGTTAGTGGAAGTTTGAGAAGTCAATGTTCATGCCATCAGGTTGGAGGATACCCAGACGGAATATAAGGTGTTGTTCCTCCAACCTGAGTGTGGCTTCATCTTTACAGTAGAGGAGGCCATGCTTAATGGGACGTGGAATTAAAATGTGTGGCCACTGGGAGATCCTGCTTTCTCTGGCAGACAGAGCGTAGGTGTTCAGCGAAATGATCTTCAAGTCTGCGTCGGGTCTCGCCAATATATAGAAGACCACATCGGGAGCACCAGACGCAGTGTATCACCCCAGCCGACTCACAGGTGAAGTGTCGCCTCACCTGGAAGGACTGTCTGGGGCCCTGAATGGTGGTAAGGGAGGAAGTGTAAGGGCATGTGTAGCACTTGTTCCGCTTACAAGGATAAGTGCCAGGAGGGAGATCAGTGGGGAGGGATGGGAGGAACGAATGGACAAGGGAGTCGCGTAGGGAGCGATCCCTGCAGAAGGGGGGGGGGAATGTGCTTAGTGGTGGGATCCCATTGGAGGTGGCAAAAGTTACAGAGAATTATATGTTGGACCTGGAGGCTGGTGGGGTGGTAGGTGAGGACAAGGGGAACCCTATTTCTAGTGGGGTGGCGGGAGGATGGAGTGAGAGCAGATGTGCGTGAAATGGGGGAGATGCGTTTGAGAGCAGAGTTGATGGTGGAGGAAGGGAAGCCCCTTTCTTTAAAAAAGGAGGACATCTCCTTCGTCCTGGAATGAAAAGCCTCATCCTGATAGCAGATGTGGCGGAGACGGAGGAATTGCGAGAAGGGGATGGCATTTTTGCAAGAGACAGGGTGAGATGAGGAATAGTCCAGATAGCTGTGAGGGTCAGTAGGCTTATAGTAGACATCAGTAGATAAGCTGTCTCCAGAGATAGAGACAGAAAGATCCAGAAAGGGGAGGGAGGTGTCGGAAATGGACCAGGTAAACTTGAGGGCAGGGTGAAAGTTGGAGGCAAAGTTAATAAAGTCAACGAGTTCTGCATGCGTGCAGGAAGCAGCGCCAATGCAGTCACCGATGTAGCGAAGGAAAAGTGGGGGACAGATACCAGAATAGGTTTGAAACACAGAATGTCACTCCACTCGGGAGGGGAAGAATGGAAAAGACAGGAAATAAAAGGTTCAGCCTGAGTTCAGTGGTTGGCAAGATGTTAAGAGTCCATTATTAAGAACAAGGCATTGGGGTACTTGGAAGCACGTGACAAAGTAGGCATATGATAAAATAGAAAGAAAGATATGTGAAGGGGCAGGTGGTGTTGAGGAAGCAGGGAGTCTGTGGAAGGACTTGGGCAGATTTGGAGAATGGGGGGAAAAGTGGCAGATGGAATAGAGTGTAGGGAAATGTAAAGTCAAGCACTTTGATAAAAGGAATAAAGATGTAGACCTGAAGTTTAACTTGCAGGTTGAACTTTAGTGAATCCTGCACAAGGACTCCCAACTTCCCTTGTATCTAAAATTTCTGAATTGGCTCCCCATTTAGAAAATGGTCTACATCTTTATTCCTTCTATCAACTGGCATTGGGAGAGGGTCCAGAAAAGGTTTACGGTGGCAGTGGAGGTCAAGTCATTTGGTATATTTAAAATGGAGGTTGATAGGTCCTTGATTAGCAAGGGCATCAAAGGTTACAGGGAGATGGCAGGGAATGGACTTGAGAGGAAAAATAAATCAGTCATGATGGAACAGCAGAGTAGACTCAATGGGCCGAATGGCCTAATTCGGCTCCTTTCTCTTATGAACACTTAAGCCAACTTTTTAAGTCAACATGGATTGTAAGAAACTTTATTCTCTGCCCTTCTTTAAAGTACATTTGTATTTGTAATTGTAGTTTATTCCAAGAGTATTGCATCCATTTTACCAAAAAGTCTTAAAAATATACTTAATTGCTCACGTGCAACAGAAATATATCAAAGCAGATAACAGACAGCGTGGCAAGAGGGAAATAATTTGAATTCAGCCCCATCTTCCAACTTTTTTTTAAATATTCAGGTGGATTAAAGCCATCTTTACAAACTGGCCTTGGTAATAATTTAGAAATTTAGCACAGATTGTACCAATTTGGATACATTGCAGAACTCTTGTCCAACTGAGGAAAAATAAACTAACATCACTACTGATGTCAGCATCTTGTCAGTTCATGAAAACATAACCAAATGGGATAATGCTGTCCTGTATAAATATCTAGAAATCAAATGATATTTTAATCTCAACTCAATTACAACCATTATATCATCCACTAAATTGTAATGAATCCAATGGAGTATCTGTATTAATAAGAGAAATCATGCCAATATAATTGACTGAAAACAGCAGCTGTCATCACCAGAGTACTCAGCACGGATAGCATGCTTTTTTTCGTGGATTGAAAACTCTTAAAATCTCCATAATCCAAATCTGCAGTCCCAATTGAAATCAATGTCACCTCATCACAATTCAGATTATCCATATTTTAAACTGGCAAGTCAACAATCAGAAAATCTGGAATTAATAAAAACCAGAGGAAATTTAAAAACATAACTAAATGAGCATTCGAGGGGAAGGAAATTCAAGAGACATAAAATAAAACATTATGCAGTTTAAAAGACAGAAGTACAAAATGGCTGTTGTCAGCATACACATGCTGATCAGCCCTCATGTGCAGCCAGACCTGGCTAAAGTGGGAGCTTATCCTGATATTTTTGATGCATTAAATCGAGAAAATTTTCAACTCAAAGGGGGGAATTACATGGGGCATGCCTGCACCACACTGCATTTCACTTTCACCTCATCTCCCCTGCAAACTACCCAATTTCCCCAACCCTGCCCGCCAATACAACCATCCGACCACATCTCCCCATCCGTCAACCCACACCTTCATCTCCCCGTCCCGTTCCTGCATCCACATTTCTCCTCAACTACCGACCTGCACTCCTACCAAATGAATCCACAGTCCCACCCATGCCTCCACCCTACCACCGCCCTCTCTCTCCCTACCACTAAACCCCTTATTTCTCTCCCGCGCACACCACCCCCAAGCGCTCTTCCAATGCCCTGTTTCCACCTCCCTCCCATCCACCCCAGACATAATGGCCTCCTCACACCGCTCGGAGGGGATAAGAGCACGACCCCCACTCTGCTGCTGGTTCTTACACTAGGGTGGCTCCTAGCCTGACGGAACATCAATCCGAGCATGGTGCTGCTTTCTCCTGCGTCTGCCGCCCGCGCAATGTCACCTTTGGGGCTTGGAACCCTGTGGGCCACACAAATTCCTGAGCGAAAATTCCCTCACGTCAATCCACACTCACAAATATTCCTATCGTTTTTTAAATTTTTTAAAAACCTGATGCATGACAGTGTTTCAATAAAATAAAATTCTTCATTATAAAGCTGAAAATCTGGCAAAAATTGTAGCTACCTAATCAATGCAGGCGATTAAACCCTAGTCTCCGAGGGCCTGCCGCAGTCACTATCACGTGACCTGAGCATTCCGAAGCTGCTTCAACGGTAAGCTGTCACGTGTCAGTCCAACCAGGGAAACTGCATGTGGGCGGGGCTGGGTAAGGATGCGTGTCAACTTAGCTGGACTTGTCCAAACGTTGGTGCGACTGTTTATTTTAATATAAAAGTTACCGATTATTTTACCCCTCCTTTCATAGTCTTTCCAGTAGTGTTTTTAGGCAAAAGATTTACAAGAAACTATTTATTTACAAGAAACCTGAATACCCTTGTGATTGTGATCTGAGGCACCAGAGAAACACTGGAGTTGATGTTGCCAAAGTGTCTATTTATCACACCAAACAGTTTGGAGACCCTCGCGGTAGTCTCCCAAAGTCAAAGTACATCATATTTTATACACTTAAGATCAAGTGTAACTCTAGGTGATTAAATATAATTTCAATAGCAAAATATTTACTTCAATATTTTGATCCTGACAATGATTCATTTGGGTTTTATTTCTACAATGGGTGATTGTTCAGACACCTTTGATGGAACAAAGTAATTCACACAGATCGTCAAAAAGCTACTGAAGATAGAGATCCCAGACACCCAAAATTAATGCTGTATTCTCTTGAATACACAAACTGTTGATTGATCATACCTGTGACCATGGTTGATGGTGACAAGTGCCAAAATGTCTGGTCTGCAAGCTTCCTTGAACTCAGTCACAGTGGTGCAAAATAACTTAGCCATTGTTGCCAGGCCAATTAATATAACCCCGTTGTCTTACATCCATATGAAAACATCTCACGGTCACTATACTCCGCAAATCTTATCTCTTAGCAGCCACCATCCTGCTGTGGGCTAGTAGCCTGTGCTCTGTAGATAGTGCTGTTCGTTGTAAACCTGTCCTTTTAACTTAAAACAGATTATGCTTGCAACTTACACTAAGAACTGAAGTCTGGTTCCTTTTGAATTAATAATAACAATAACTTTATTTTAGAGCACTTTTCATACTGCTAATGTAGTTCAAAGTGCTTTACAGTGGGGTGAAAGTGCAAACAAGGAAACAAAACAAAAAATAAAAGTAAACATGAAAATAAAAGACAAAAGTTGAAAAAATAGATTTTCAACTGGTGTTTAAAAGGGTCAACTGAGTGTGCATCCCTTATAATTTTAGGTATTGAATTCCACAGTTTAGGGGTGTAGTTTAAAAAAGCTGACCTGTCAATTATCTTTTGAAGGGGATTGTTTAAATTTAAGACACTGGCGAAAGAAGACCCGAGAGCTCGAGCAGAATTATAAAATGAAAATGATCCTTCGATGCACTCCAGTCTCGGAACATTGAGAGTTTTAAAAACAAGAGAACGTTAACATCAATTCAGGAAGTGAATGCAGAGTAGCTATTACAAGAATTATATGTTCCCTAAACCTGGTTTGGTTTAAAGGCCAGCAGTGACATTCTGAATGAGTTGTAGTTTTGTCAATAGATTGTGTTGGAAAGCCAGTAAAAAGTGTATTGTAATAATCTAGTCTATTTGATATAAAGGCACAAATTAATTTTTCAGCATCATTATGTGACAGAAACAGGCGTGCCTTTGCATTATTTCTGTAAGTGTAGAAATGCTGCTCTGGTCACGTATTTATATGGGATTTAAAGTTCAAATCTGAATCGAGGATAACACTCAGGCTAGTTAGTGCTGATTTTACAAGAGGAACCAAGTTCCCACATTTATCTCTTTCTTTGGCTTTTTGGACCAACCAAAAAGTTTTCAGTTTTACCTTCATGTAGTTTTCAGAAATTATTGCTCATCCATTTGTTTATTGCAGCCAGACCAGAAGTTAGAGAAGATAGGGTGTTATCATCATCAGGCTCAACTTGGGTATATAATTGTGTGTTACCTGCATAACTGTGAAAATCAAGTTCATACTCTGTTGAGGGAGCATGTATATGGAGAAGAGTAGGGGACCAAGACAGCTTCCCTGGGCAACACTAAAAGGTACATCATATCCCTCAGAAAATTGATCTCCAAGACAGACAAAAATGTCTCCAAAATCTCCAAACTCCAAAATCCTTCACACCCTTATGTCAAGGCTGATATGAAACTCTGTCCTGTAAATTATCCCCCACATACTTGTGTTCCCATACATTCACACTTTCTCTAAAATTGGAGACACAACTGCTTCATTTGAGCTTACCTCAAATGAGACTTTGCAGTGGAGTACAACAGTGAAGACACAAGAGACTGCAGATGCTGGAATACAACACAACACAAGGAGCATTCGTAACAAGGTGGATGAATTGAAAGTGCAGATGGTTATTAATGATTATGATATAGTTGGGATCACAGAGACATGGCTCCAGGGTGACCAAGGATGGGAGCTCAACGTTCAGGGATATTCAATATTCAGGAGGGATAGACATGAAAGAAAAGGAGGTGGGGTGGCGTTGCTGGTTAAAGAGGAGATTAACACAATAGAAAGGAAGGACATAAGCCGGGAAGATGTGGAATCGATATGGGTAGAGCTGCGTAACACTAAGGGGCAGAAAACGCTGGTGGGAGTTGTGTACAGGCCACCTAACAGTAGTAGTGAGGTCGGGGATGGTATTAAACAGGAAATTAGAAATGTGTGCAATAAAGGAACAGCAGTTATAATGGGTGACTTCAATCTACATGTAGATTGGGTGAACCAAATTGGTAAAGGTGCTGAGGAAGAGGATTTCTTGGAACGTATGTGGGATGGTTTTTTGAACCAACATGTCGAGGAACCAACTAGAGAGCAGGCTATTCTAGACTGGGTTTTGTGCAATGAGGAAGGGTTAATTAGCAATCTTGTCGTGAGAGGCCCCTTGGGTAAGAGTGACCATAATATGGTGGAATTCTTCATTAAGATGGAGAGTGACATAGTTAATTCAGAAACAAAGGTTCTGAACTTAAAGAGGGGTAACTTTGAAGGTATGAGACATGAATTAGCTAAGATAGACTGGCAAATGACACTTAAAGGATTGACGGTG
Organism: Mobula birostris; assembly: GCF_030028105.1. Classification (NCBI taxonomy): domain Eukaryota; kingdom Metazoa; phylum Chordata; class Chondrichthyes; order Myliobatiformes; family Myliobatidae; genus Mobula; species Mobula birostris. The sequence continues at coordinate 27,437,472 of NC_092402.1, forward strand.
GATATGCAATGGCAAGCATTTAAAGATTGCATGGATGAACTACAACAATTGTTCATCCCAGTTTGGCAAAAGAATAAATCAAGGAAGGTAGTGCACCCGTGGCTGACAAGAGAAATTAGGGATAGTATCAATTCCAAAGAAGAAACATACAAATTAGCCAGAAAAAGTGCCTCACCTGAGGACTGGGAGAAATTCAGGGTCCAGCACAGGAGAACAAAGAGCTTAATTAGGAAGGGGAAAAAAGATTATGAGAGAAAACTGGCAAGGAACGTAAAAACTGACTGTAAAAGCTTTTATAGATATGTAAAAAGGAAAAGACTGGTAAAGACAAATGTAGGTCCCCTACAGACAGAAACAGGTGAATTGATTATGGGGAGCAAGGACATGGCAGACCAATTGAATAATTACTTTGGTTCTGGCTTCACTAAGGAGGACATAAATAATCTTCCAGAAATAGTAGGGGACAGAAGGTCCAGTGAGATGGAGGAACTGAGCGAAATACATGTTAGTAGGGAAGTGGTGTTAGGTAAATTGAAGGGGTTAAAGGCAGATAAATCCCCAGGGCCAGATGGTCTGCATCCCAGAGTGCTTAAGGAAGTAGCCCAAGAAATAGTGGATGCATTAGTGATAACTTTTCAAAACTCGTTAGATTCTGGACTAGTTCCTGAGGATTGGAGGGTGGCTAATGTAACCCCACTTTTTAAAAAAGGAGGGAGAGAGAAACCAGGGAATTATAGACCGGTTAGCCTAACATCGGTGGTGGGGAAACAGCTGGAGTCAGTTATCAAAGATGTGATAACAGCACATTTGGAAAGCGGTGAAATCATCGGACAAAGTCAGCATGGATTTGTGAAAGGAAAATCATGTCTGACGAATCTCATAGAATTTTTTGAGGATGTAACTAGTAGAGTGGATAGGGGAGAACCAGTGGATGTGGTATATTTGGATTTTCAAAAGGCTTTTGACAAGGTCCCACACAGGAGATTAGTGTGCAAACTTAAAGCACACGGTATTGGGGGTAAGGTATTGATGTGGATAGAGAATTGGTTAGCAGACAGGAAGCAAAGAGTGGGAATAAACGGGACCTTTTCAGAATGGCAGGCAGTGACTAGTGGGGTACCGCAAGGCTCAGTGCTGGGACCCCAGTTGTTTACAATATATATTAATGACTAGGATGAGGGAATTAAATGCAGCATCTCCAAGTTTGCGGATGACACGAAGCTGGGCGGCAGTGTTAGCTGTGAGGAGGATGCTAAGAGGATGCAGGGTGACTTGGATAGGTTGGGTGAGTGGGCAAATTCATGGCAGATGCAATTTATTGGATAAATGTGAAGTTATCCACTTTGGTGGCAAAAATAGGAAAACAGATTATTATCTGAATGGTGGCCGATTAGGAAAAGGGGAGGTGCAACGAGACCTAGGTGTCATTATACACCAGTCATTGAAAGTGGGCATGCAGGTACAGCAGGCGGTGAAAAAGGCGAATGGTATGCTGGCATTTATAGCGAGAGGATTTGAGTACAGGAGCAGGGAGGTACTACTGCAGTTGTACAAGGCCTTGGTGAGACCACACCTGGAGCATTGTGTGCAGTTTTGGTCCCCTAATCTGAGGAAAGACATCCTTGCCATAGAGGGAGTACAAAGAAGGTTCACCAGATTGATTCCTGGGATGGCAAGACTTTCATATGAAGAAAGACTGGATGAACTAGGCTTGTACTCATTGGAATTTAGAAGATTGAGGGGGGATCTGATTGAAACGTATAAAATCCTAAAGGGATTGGACAGCCTAGATGCAGGAAAATTGTTCCCAATGTTGGGGAAGTCCAGAACGAGGGGTCACGGTTTGAGGATAAAGACGAAGCCTTTTAGGACTGAGATTAGGAAAAACTTCTTCACACAGAGAGTGGTGAATCTGTGGAATTCTCTGCCACAGGATACAGTTGAGGCCGGTTCATTGGCTATATTTAAGAGGGAGTTAGATATGGCTCTTGTGGCTAGGGGGATCAGAGCATATGGAGGGAAGGCTGGTGCAGGGTTCTGAGTTGGATGATCAGCCATGAGTATAATAAATGGCGGTGCAGGCTCGAAGGGCCGAATGGCCTACTCCTGCACCTATTTTCTATGTTTCTATGTTACAACAGTCAATCTGCTGGAGGAACCTAGCAGTAAAGTAGCATCTGTAGGAGGAAAGGAATTGTCGGCACTTAGAGTTGAAAACCTTCATCAGGATTCATGCATGTTTTTGACCCAAAATTTCAATAATTCCTTTCCTTTCATCACCCTAAGGGGATAGTCCTCCATGTGACATCCTGGTCCTGCCTTAATTTCTCTCAACACTCTCCCTACAGTTCCCTGTCGTGAGAGGTGTAGATAGGTTGGATAGTAAACATCTTTTGCAGTGTTGTTGGAGTGGCCAGGCTTTGGCTCAACAGGCTTGGGCGAGAACAGGCACAGGCTAGAACTTAAGCTTGAGAAGTTAGAGATATAATAAGCGTAGGCAGGTTGGTAGTTCAGGCAGTGGAATGCTCCTCCTGTGAGATGCAAGATTTCAGGGTACCTATTGTCTCCCTGATGAATACATCTGGAGGAAGTGCACTCAACTTCAGCTCCTGACTGACGAGGTCAAGGAACTGGACCTAGAATTTGATGTACTCAGGACCATCAGGAAATCCGAACATCTCATAGATGAGACTTTACAGAAGTGGTTGCATGCAGACTTTAGGCTTCTGATAGTAGAAAGATGATCACCAGGAGAAGTAAGGGGAGTAAGCAGTTAGTGCAACAAATATACGCCTTTGGATACAGCTGGGGGTGGTGGGGGGGGGAGGAATGGTCTATCAGGACACAGCAGCAGCAGCCAGGCTGGTGGCACTGTGGTCAGCTCTGAGGCTCAGCAAGGAAAAGTAATGTCAGGCAGAGTGATAGTGACAGGAGACTCAGTAGTTAGGAGGACCGACAGGAGATTCTGTGGCTCCGATAGAGAAGCCAGGATGATGTGCTGCCTCTCAGGTGCTAGGGTCTAGGATGTCTCAGAGCAGCTGCAGAAGATTCTCAAGAAGGAGGGTGAGCAGACAAATTTCATGGTGCACATTGGCACCAATGACATGGGTAGAAAGGGGGATAAAAGCCCTGTGCAGTCAGTATAGGGAGTTAGGGAAGAGGTGGAAGAGAAAGGCTTCTAAGATAGTAATCTTTGGATTACTCCCACTACCGCCAGTTAGGGCAGGAATAGGATGATAGTACAGATGAATGAGTATCTGAAGCAGAGGTGCAGGGAACAACATTTGGGATCTCTTCTGGAGAAGGTACAACCTGTTAAAAAAGGGCAGGTTACATCTCAACCTGAGATGGACCAATATCGTTGTGGACAGGTTTGCTAGAGCTGCTGAAGATGGTTTGAAGTAATTTGGCAGGGGATGAGAACTGGAGTGATAGGGCTGAAGATGGGGCAGTTGGTATACAATAAGATGCAGTGTGTAGTGAAACTGTGAGGAAGGACAGGCAGATTACAGGGCAATATTGCAGTCAGTGAGATGAGTTGAAGTGTAACATGGCAAAATTAAAAAGGGTGATGAATACAGAACTGTAGGTGTTTTATTTGAATGCACACAGTATACTGAATAAAGTAGATAAACTTATAGCACAGTTAGAGATTGGCAGATATGAGGTTGTGGATCACTGATTCTTGAAACTTCAGCGAAAACATGTCCCACTAAGAAAAGTGCTAATTCCGTTGAAAATGAATAATATTTTCTTATTTAAAATAATCAGGGTTGATCATCTGAGGGTCTTTTGCACAAATGCAGCATTTTTTCATATGTTTGTTTTTAATTTTATAAATTATATGATTATATGATAGCCCAGAACCCACAAAATCAGTTGTCCTCAGACAAGAGATTATCATTTCAATTTGATAAAAGAACTGTGAACAAATCATTTAAAATGTACAATATATATGCTAGATGAAAGAGTAGAGTGAAAAACCTCTAAAACTAAAAGCAGTGAATTTTCTACAATATTTATCTTATTTTGTGGTTGCTCAAAATGTGTCCCAAGTTTTTGTCGGCACCGTCAGATATTTATTTAAAAAAAACAATAAAATCAGGCAACCACATGGTCAACTATATTCCTGAGGACCCCCTTTACACCCTCCACATCTGTTAAATGCAACAAGGTCAAACAAGTTTCTGTAAGTTTGCTATTTTTTTCAATAATTTTTACATATTTATTGATGTTGCTACTGTCACAATCATGATGTGTCAACACTTCCTCTTTTGTATAGAAAGAACTATTTTAAATTATGACATAAATGTATGCATTTTCAGTAGAGGCCAGAGACAGCTAGCAACAGAGGGAAAGCAAGATGGCTCCTGTATACAACTCATATATGTCATGTAAAAAAAAAGTGTGTTTTCGTCACTACTGTCGGGCGTCAACGCCGTCAGGTAACACATGGTTTGACGGTGTTGACAAAAACATCCAAATCATCCTCAATGGAGGCTTGAATATAATTTATGATCACAATAAATAGTAATATAGCTTGTAATGTTTCATTAACCCTTTTATTTATAATATATACACACATAGGTCTACAATATTTCCTTACTATATGTATCCCCAGTGACTAAAACCATAAATGAATTCAGTTGCACCATTTCATAATCATTTTATAAAATTTCACCAAATTAAACATAATTAAATTCATAGTAATTTTGCACAATTTCATAGTAATTCCATTAAATTCTGACCTTCCTTTTATGTATTTTAGGAAGTTATAGCTAGGCAGCAGCTATCAGTGGAGGAGCAAAGGCGAAGAAACAGGGAATACCAAAGAAAGCGGAGAGAGAAAATATATAGTGAGCCAGAATTAAAGGAGGAATACCTGAGAAAGGAAAGGCAAAGATGGAAGAAGAGAGTAGAGGATGGGAAGATAAAAACTATCAGTGATTTGAATGAAAGGGAAAAGAGGAGGAAGAGAAAGGCGTGGAGACTCAGACAGCAAGAGTCAAGAGAGCGTAAGAGAAAGGGCTCAGCACACCCAGAAAGTCCACCAGGTAGTGCATTGGATCAGACTATACAGAAGCCAGCTCACAGAAGGCAGTCTAGCAGGGGAAAGGGAAAGAAAGAAAACAAGAGCAAGATACTTGACAGGGATGAAGGCTTTGAAAAATAAACTTCAAGAGATAATAAAAGATAGGAACAAACTGTAAAAGGTTTGGCGACAAGAGCAAACTATAACCATATAACAATTACAGCATGGAAACAGGCCATCTCGGCCCTTCTGGTCCGTGCTGAACTCCTCTCACCTAGTCCCACCGACCTGCACTCAGTCCATAACCCTCCATTCCTTTCCTGTCCATATATCTATCCAATTTCACTTTAAACGACAACATGGAACCTGCCCCAACCACTTCTGCTGGAAGCTCGTTCCACACAGCTACCACTCTGAGTAAAGAAATTCCCCCTCATGTTACCCCTAAACTTTTGTGCTTTAACTCTCAACTCATGTCCTCTTGTTTGAATCTCCCCCACTCTCAATGGAAAAAGCCTATCTACATCAACTCTATCAATCCCCCCCATTATTTTAAATACCTCTATCAAGTCCCCCCTCAACCTTCTACGCTCCAAAGAATAAAGACCTAACTTGTTCAACCTTTCTCTGTAACTTAGGAGATGAAACCCAGGAAACATTTTAGTAATCTCCTCTGTACTCTCTCAATTTTATTGACACCTTCCCTATAATTCGGTGACCAGAACTGTACACAATACTCCAAATTTGGCCTTACCAATGCCTTATACAATTTCAACATTACATCCCAACTCCTATACTCAATGCTCTGATTTATGAAGGCCAGCATACCAAAAGCTTTCTTCGCCACCCTATCCACATGAGATTCCACCTTCAGGGAACTATGCACCATTATTCCTAGATCCCTCTGTTCTACTGCATTCTTCAATGCCCTACCATTTATCATGTATGTCCTATTTTGATTTGTCGTACCAAAATGTAGCACCTCAAACTAGAAATAAAAAAACACAAATCACTAAGAGAAAGAAGAGCAGATGCAACAGGGAAGCAAAATCTTCCATGAGATGGTTGGGAGAAGCCTTTGCAGTACTCATCTCTATCATATTGCTGAAGGTGACATGCAGACATATGATGCACTCCTTTCTCAACCACTAAAACCTGTACCAGCAACGAGGAAAATCCATCAGGTCATACCTTACGGAAACAGCAACCATTGCAGATCATTGTCATGTATCTGCAGTGAGCCACAGATGTGCCAGTGTTACAGCCCAACAACATTTCAGTTGACTGAAAATACACATGCCAGGGTACAGGCTGAGGAGAATGATGACCCTACCACAATGGGAAAGAACAGAGGCTCTTTGGCAATGCTGATGGAGGAAATGGAGCAGGAACCCCAGAGTGGTCCTGAGGAGACTACGACAGATATATCTGCTGGTGTCATTAATTGTGGAGATTAGCTTGCAGTCACTTATGACCAAATTTGGTGGTTAGCAAAGGCTGTCACTGTGGATGCTCATCATCAAGATGTTGAAGTGGAGTTTTTCCACCCTCGTGGGCCCAACACGCGCTTCCATCCAAAACCAGGTGGAAAGGATATGTGCTTCGTACCAGTTGAAGATATTCTGGTCAAACTGATGGAGCCATCATCACCGGGTCGTGCAAGCAGGACGAGGGAGATTACCACCTGTTTGCTGAAGTCATGAACTTCATAGATGGGGAGCATATTAATTGTCTACTTCCTGATAAAGCTGACTGAACGTTTTCGAAGATTTTCAAGCCCAGAAATGGATAGAATTTTTTTTAAGTTCCTGGTGTGTTTTCTGATGTTTATGCTTAAACATTGCAGTTGTACTGTAGTTTTCATTTTGCTGTTTACAGTTGTTGTTAATATTTACAGCAGGATAAAATGTACATGACAAATTGTTATTTGTTGTACCAGATTGTTAAATAAAGTTGTTAAGCAAGGAAGCATTGACTTGAGTGGTGGAAAGGTTGGAATTGTTTGTTGTAATTAGGCCACTGCCACCACATTTGTTTTAAATTAATATGCTTACAATCTGTTCCTCCAAAACAGTTGATTTATTAAAGTAATTGTCTCTTTAAAATTAAAAGTGTGTTTTTATGTCCAAAATTGTTATTTTGTATACTTAATGCTAATGTTAAAGTTGCATGATGTAAGAGTTTTTAAAGGAGTACACGTGAAATAGCATAAAAAATGAACAAAAGTGAATATTCAACATTTAACAGCATATATGTGTACCTATGGTGTAGACACAATGATTTAAAAGCTCTAAATCTATATAAGACTAAATAAATAGGAATAATTAGCTTTTTATTGTGTCTGGCTGTGTTGACAAAAACTAAGTAATGACAGGAAAAACACATATTTTATGAAAAAATTACAAAATCAGGAGGTTGCATCAAAATATTGCTTGATTGCCGAGACCTTGTTCTATAAACATATACGTTTAGATTTTTTAACATTTAAAAATTTTTCTTTTCAAAATTAAAACCTGTTTGATCCAAATTCTCAAGAATCAGTGGGATATCACTGAGTCATGACTGAAAGTAGATCATAGTTGGGAGCTTAACATCCAAGGATACACCTTGTTTTGAAAGGAGAGGCAGGTAGGCAGAGGGGGTGGTGTGGCTTTGTTGGTCAAAAATGAAATCAAATCCTAACAAAAAAGTGGCATAGGATCAAAAGATGTAGAATCCTTGTGGATTTTAGATTTTATTATTGGGCAATTAATATTCGATACTTAAAATTTTGGTTACGAGATTTGGATGCAACTTCAAGTCCACATTAGGTAAATCTTGAATGTAATTCAGATTGATTCCTGGGATGGCAGGACTTTCATATGATGAAAGACTGGATTGGCTAGGCTTATACTCTCTGGAATTTAGAAGATTGAGGGGGGATCTGATTGAAACGTATAAAATTCTAAAGGGATTGGACAGGCTAGATGTAGAAAGATTGTTCCCGATGTTGGGGAAGTCCAGAACGAGGGGTCATAGTTTGAGGATAAAGGGGAAGCCTTTTAGGATCGAGATGAGGAAAAACTTCTTCACACAGAGAGTGGTAAATCTGTGGAATTCCCTGCTATATTTAAGAGGGAGTTAGATATGGCCCTTGTGGCTAAAGGGATCGGGGGTATGGAGGGAAAGCATGATCATACTGAATGGCGGTGCAGGCTCGAAGGGCCAAATGGCCTACTCCTGCACCTATTTTCTATGTTTCTATTACAAGGGTTTTCTTTGGGTTCGGTTTTAGGAACTTCGTTTCCTTTCACTTTTTCTAAACTGTATAAACAAATGAATAATCCAATAGTTAAGCATACTTTACGCATATGGTTTCAATTCCGAAAATGTTTTGGGTTGAATCAATTTATTTTAGCAAGTCCTATTATATCTAATTTCCTTTTTCAACCTTCCACTATGGATCAAGCTTACTTTGATTGGAAAATCAAAGGTATAGTACAATTTCATGATTTATTTTTGGATAACTGTTTTATGTCTTTTGATCAACTTTCTAATAAATATAATTTACCCAGATCTCACTTTTTTAGATACCTACAGGTTAGAAACTTTTTAATTACTGTTTCTCCTAATTTTCCACACTTATATCCAATGGATATTTTGGAAAAAAATTTAGATTTAAATCTCTCTCAGAAAAATGTTATAGCAATTATTTATAATATAATTATGAATTTATGTCCTGATGTATCTAATAAAATTAAAACTGATTGGGAAAGAGAACTTAAGATTATTATACTGATTGAAAAATGAGAAAAAATTCTTCAATTAGTTAATTTATCCTCTATATGTGCTAAACATGTGTTGAGACAGTTTAAAGTAGTGCACAGGGCTCATATGTCCAAAGATAAACTATCTCGTTATTACTCTTATATAAATCCTATATGTGATAGATGTCACTCCGAGATAGCTTCTTTGACTCACATGTTTTGATCATGTCCTTTGTTGGAAAAATATTGGGAAGATATTTTTCATATTATTTCAACGGTTTTGAATATAGACTTACAACCTCACCCAATTACTGCTATTTTTGGGCTACCAATGATAGAATCAAATTATTTAACCTCTTCAGCTCGTCGGATGATTGCATTTCTTACTTTAATGGCTAGAAGATCCATTTTGCTGAATTGGAAAGAGATTAACCCTCCTACTATATTTCACTGGTTTTCACAAACTATGTTGTGTTTAAATTTGGAAAAAATTAGAAGTGTTGTTTATGACCCCTCCATTAAATTCGAAAAGACTTGGAGACCATTTATTCAGCATTTTCATATGATGTAATTTGACCATTTCCAAACTTGTTTTACTTTTCTGTAGTGTTGGTTGAGAGGAACAGAGTCGTCAACACTAAGGTTTTCTTCTCTCCCATTTCTTATGATGTTAAAACAACCCAGGTCTTTTTTTAGTTTTGTTGATTAATTCTGTTTAGATTAGTTTTTTTTTGAGGGTTTTTTTTGTTTTTTTTTCTTTTTTCATGATTTTTGTCCAGATTTTTTTTGTTCTGTATTATTCATCGGTATCCTATATGATTGGGAGTTTTGTTAATTAAGTACTATTTGGTTCAATAATTACTCATGTTAAGTACAACAATGTATTTCCAATAACTTTGTACTATTATTATGTTATGTTTATATTTTATGAAACTAATAAAAAGATTGAAAATGAAAAAGACAGGGAAGTCAAAGGTAACATAAAAGCAAAAGAGAGTATATAATATAGCAAATATGAGTGTGAAGTTAGTGGATTGGGAAGCTTTTGAAAACAAACAGAAGGCAATTTAAAAAAACCATTAGGAGAGAAAAGGTGAAATATGAAGGTAAGCTAGCCAATAATATAAAGGAGGATACTAAATTTTTTTTAGATATATAACGAGTAAAAGAGAGAGAAAGTAGATATTGGACCACTGGAAAATGTCTTTGGAGAAGTAGTAATGGGGGATAAGGAATTGGCAGGCAAGCTCAAAAACTATTTTGCATTAGTCTTCACTTTGAAAGGTACTAGCAGTATGCCAGAATGCTGAGAGTGTCAGGGTGTAGAAGTGAGTGTACTGTAGTTGTTATTACTAAGGAGAAGATGCTTGGGAAGCTGAAAGTTCTGAAGGTAGGTAAGTCACCTGGACCAAATGGACTATACCCCAGGGATCTGAAAAAGGTTGTTGAGCAGATTATGGAGACATTAGTAATGATCTTTCAAGTATCAGTAGATTCTGGAATGGTTCTGGAAGACTGGAAAATTGTAAATGTCATTCCACTCTTCAAGAAGAGGGGGAGGCAGGAAAAAAGGAAATTATAGGATAGTTTTCAGTGTTTAGGAAGATGGTCGAGCCCATTATTAAGGATGAGATTTCGGGATACTTGGAGGTGTATAATAAAATAGGCCAAAATCAGCATGACTTCCTTAAGGGGAAATCTAGCCTGACAAATCTATGGAATTATTTGAGGAAATATCTGGCAAGAAAGACAAAGGAGAGTCAGTGGATGTTGTTTACTTGGATTTTCATAAGGCCCTTGACAAGGTGCCATACATGAGGCTGCATTACAAGATAAGAGCCCATGGTATTACAGAAATGATACCAGCATGGATAGAAGATTGGCTGTCTGGCAGGAAGAAAAGAGTGGTAATAAAGGGGGCCCTGCCTTATGTAGCTAGATCCTGGACTTCCTGTCAGATCGCCAGCAGGTGGTAAGAGTGAGCTCCCTCACCTCCACCCCTCTGACTCTCAATACAGGAGCCCCTCAGGGCTGTGTACTGAGTCCCCTCCTTTACTTCCTGTATACCCATGACTGTATCGCCACCCACAGCTCCAATCTACTAATTAAGTTTACCGACGACACTCCATTGATTGGCCTTATCTCAAACAATAACGAAGTGCCTACAAGGAAGAAGTCATCTCTCTGACACAGTGGTGTCAAGAAAACAACTTCTCCCTCAATGTTGCAAAAACAAAGGAGCTGGTTGTGGATTACAGGAGGAATGGAGACGGGCCCCCTATTGACATCAATGGATCTGGGGTTGAGAGGGCAAACAGCTTTAAGTTCCTTGGCATCCACATCACCAAGAACCTCACGTGGTCTGTGCACACCAGCTGTGTGGTGAAAAAGGCACAACAGCACCTCTTTCACCTCAGACAGTTGAGGAAGTTTGGTTTGGGCCCCCAAATCCTAAGAACTTTTTACAGGGGCACAACTGAGAGCATCCTGACTGGCTGTATCACTGCCTGGTATGGGAACTGTACTTCCCTCAATCGCAGGATTCTGCAGAGAGTGGTGCAGACAGCCTAGCGCATCTATAGATGTGAACTTCCCATGATTCAGGACATTTACAAGGACAGGTGAGTGAAAAGGGCCCATAGGATCATTGGGAACCCAAGCCATCCCAACCACAATCTGTTCCAGCTGCTACCATCCGAGAAGTGGTACCACAGCATAAAAGCCAGGAGCAACAGGCTCTGGGACAGCTTTTTCCACCAGGCCATCAGACTGATTAATTCACACTGACTTGAGTGTACTCTATATTACATTGACTGTTCTATTTATTATAAATTATTATAAATCACTATGTCTACACATTTCACATTTTGATGGAGACAGAACATAACGATTTTTACTCCTCATGTATGTGAAGGATGTAAGAAATAAAGTCAATTCAATTCAATACTAGAAAACCAAGATTGCACTGTTCACTCATTTGTAGCCTCTCTCTATTTAGATAATAATCTACCTTTTGATTCCTTTTATTGAAGGGCAGGACTTTGCACTTCCCCACAGTAAACACCATTTGTCAGGTTTTCACCATGTTCCATGGCAGGATCTCACAACACTTAGGAGACATCTGGACAGAATAACCAATGCACGGTAGGCCATAGATCTAATGCAGGTACATGGGATTAGTGTAGCCGGGAAGAATAGGTAGCAAGGACATAGTAGACTGAAAGGCCTGTTACTAGGCTGTCTGACTCTATGACTCTATAAATTTACTTCTTAAATTTAGTTTACTGAAGTTCTGTATTTCTCTACATTGAGGAGTTCACTTCAAATTGTGACCACTTTGAAGGTCGTCTCTGTTCAGTGTGATCCTGAGATTCTGATTGCCTGCTCTTCCACTTCTGCCCTGACTTCCTCTACTGCTCTAATGAAGCTCAATAGTAACCCAAACATCTTGAAAATTTCTGTTCAGCAATTTACAGCTTTCTGCAATCAACACTGAGTTTAACCCCAACATAATAACCGCCACTGTTTTTTTATTCAAACAATTGCTGTTTTATGAGGATTCACACTCACATCTGTTCTTCCTCTAGATGCATTTAGTATGGGGTGTAGTGTGCAGTTGCTAGTGCAGCTGCCTCACATCTCCAGCAATCTCGGCTCAATCCTGAATGTGTGGAGTTTGCATGTTTTCCCTCAGACCACATGGGCTTTCCCCAGGTGTTTTACTTTTCCTCCCACATCCCATCTTAAACAGTTATTGTAAATTATCTCTAACGTGGGTGGATGACAAGTGAGAGAGAGAATGGGTTCTAGGGAAATCGGGGAGAATGGAATTGATTAATATGCCCAGAGAGCCAGCACAGACAATGGGCTGAAAGGCTTTCTTCCATAACATGTGATGGTATCGGGTTTGCTGACCACAAAATTCTAAATTCAAATGAAGATCTTAAGCACTATCCGTTATAGATAGTTACGGGTCTCCTCACTGAAGGGAAGTTATGCTGTAACTACCTACTTTTCAAAGACTAGCTCACTTCCCTGTTTATCCTCCACGATGAGTTTAGCTTCCAATACCCACTATTTGAGTGGGGGGTCCCCCTTCTCTACCAAGGAGGAGATACTTCCTGCTAACAAATGTAGTTTTAAACATAGTTCATCTATTTTAGTGATACACATTTATAATCCAGACAACATTCTTAACACACGTCTAAAACTCACAGAGGATTTCTATCTTCCAAATTACAAAAGATTTCTAAAACACAAAGGATTTCCAAAACACAGGCGCAATTCCTATAAGCTAAAAAGGCATACAGTACCAACAAGTTTCAGACAAATGAGGAATATACTCTAATCATCCTGTCTTTCTGTCATACTTCTTGCTGTTCTTTACTATTCTTAACAAGCCTGAATGCTCTCTACATTTATACTGCTTTTTTTCTGCCACTTGAGCGACTTCACACGCATGTGATATTTTTTCAGATACCTCTTTACACAAACAATTTAAAACCTTCTGGAGACGGAGTTCCCAGATTCCCACAATTAATGCTGTGAAGTTGACACTTTCAGCACACAAACCTTCCAACTATCAACAGATCAGCTATTGATGTGCTAAGTGATAGTATCAAACTGGTCTGCAAGCTTCCTTGAATCAGAATCAGGTTTATTATCACCAGCATGTGACGTGAAATTTGTTAACTTAGCAGCAGCAGTTCAATGCAGTATATAATCTAGCAGAGAGAGAGAAAAAAATAAATAAAATACAACATAATAAATAAACAGGTTAATCAGTTACATATATTGAATAGATTTTTTAAAAATGTGCAAAAACAGAAATACTGTATATTTTTAAAAAATGAGGTTGTGTCCAAAGCTTCAATGTCCATTTAGGAATCGGATAGCAGAGGGGAAGAAGCTGTTCCTGAATCGCTGAGTGTGTGCCTTCAGGCTTCTGTATCTCCTACCTGATGGTAACAGTGAGAAAAGGGCATGCCCTGGGTACTGGAGGTCCTTAATAATGGGCGCTGCCTTTCTGAGACACTGCTCTCTAAAGATGTCCTGGGTACTTTGTAAGCTAGTGCCCAGGATGGAGCTGATTAGATTTACAACCTTCTGCAGCTTCTTTCGGTCCTGTGCAGTAGCCCCTCCATACCAGACAGTGATGCAGCCTGTCAGAATGCTCTCCACGGTACAACTATAGAAGTTTTTGAGTGTATTTGTTGACATGCAAAGTCTCTATAAAATCCTAATAAAGTATAGTTATTGTCTTGCCTTCTTTATAACTACATCAATATCTTGGGACCAGGTTAGATCCTCAGAGATCTTGACGCCCAGAAACTTGAAGCTGCTCACTCTCTCCACTTCTGATCCCTCTATGAGGATTGGTATGTGTTCCTTCATCTTACCCTTCCTGAAGTCCACAATCAGCTCCTTTGTCGTACTGATGTTGAGTGCTAGGTTGTTGCTGTGACACCACTCCACTAGTTGGCATATCTCACTCCTGTATGCCCTCTCACCACCTGAGATTCTACCAACAATAGTTGTATCGTCAGCAAATTTATAGATGGTATTTGAGCTATGCCTAGCCACGCAGTCATGTGTATATAGAGAGTAGAGCAGTGGGCTAAGCACACACCCCTGAGGTGCACCAGTGTTGATCGTCAGCGAGGAGGATATGTTATCACCAATCTGCACAGACCATGGTCTGGTTAGGAAGTCGAGGATCCAATTACAGAGGGAGGTACAGAGGCCCAGGTCCTGCAACTTCTCAATCAGGATTGTGGAAATGATGGTATTAAATGCTGAGCAGCATCTTGACGTAGGTGTTTGTGTTGTCTAGGTGGTCTAAAGCCGTGTGGAGAGCTATTGAGTTTGTGGCAATAGGCAAACTCCAGTGGGTCCAGGTCCTCGCTGAGGCAGGAGTTCAGTCTAGTCATAACCAACTTCTCATGGCATTTTATCAATGTTGATGTGAGTGCTACCGAGCGATAGTTCACATGATTGAACCAAATAACTTAGCCGGCTTCTCTAATTCAAAACAGGCCAATTAACATAACCCTATTGTCTTACACTGCACTTGAGCAGTCAGCTCAGGTACTGTGGGCCAACATCCTGTGTTCTATGGGCAGTGCTGTTTGTTTGCAAAGCTGCTCTTTTAACTTCAGAATGATTATTGCTTTCTATTTGCATTAAGAACTGAAGACCGGCTCCCATTTATGAGAATAAAGTACAGTGCCTCTAAAAAGTATTCAAACCCCCCTCCCCTTGGAAATTTTCATGTTTTATTGAAAATTTTTTATTGAAAAGTTTATTTACAATATTGAATCACAGTGGATTTAATATTTTTTTACACTGATCAATCGAAAAAGACTCTTTCATGTCAAAGACCTCTACAAAGTGATCTAAATTAATTACAAATATAAAACACTAAATAATTGATTGCATAAGTATTCACCCCCTTCAAGTCAGTATTTAGTAGATGCACCTTTGGCAGCAATTACAGTCTTTAGTCTGTATGAATAGGTCTCTGTCAGCTTTGCACATCTGGACACTGCAATTTTTCCCTATTCTTCTTTACAAATTGCTCAAACTCTGTCAGATTGCATGGGGATCGTGAGTGAACAGCCCTTTTCAAGTACAGCCACAAATTCTCCCTACTCCAAGGGAAATTAACCCTATTCCAAGTGATATTCAGTAATTTGGAAATTTTCTTATATCCATCTCCTGATTTGTGCTTTTCAATAACCTTTTTGTGAAGTTCCTTGAGTGTTCTTTTGTCTTCATAGTGTAGATTTTGCCAGGATACTAACTCATCAGCAGTTGGACCTTCCAGATACATCAACACGAGGAATTCTGCAGATACAGAGGTATTTTTACTACAATCAATTGAAACACTTTGACTGCACATGGTGATCTCCATTTAACTAATTATGTGACTTCTAATATCAGTTGGCTGCACCAGTGATGATTTGGTGCGTCATATTAAAGGGGGTGACTACCATTTCTCTGTGATTTAACTTCTGTCTTCTGCAATGTAATGTGTGTAATATTGGTGTTCTAAATGGGAAATTATTGCTTTTATGCTACCACTTTAAATACAACATTAGAGTCATAGAGAGAGATATAGCACAGAAAGAGGCCTTTCAGCCCATAAATTCAGTACCTATCATCAACATTCATTTACATGAATTCTACATTTATTCTCGTCACATTCTCATCAACTCTTACTAGATTCCACCACTTAGTCATACACTGGGGGCAATTTACAGGGAGCAACTAACCCAGCAACCTGCACCTTTGTGAGAAACCCAGAGCACAATGTGGAAAAGCACATTGTTACAGGAAGAATATGCAAACGCCACACAGCCAGCACCCAAGGTAAGGATTGAACACCATTAGGTGTTTGACTATTCTTTGGATTGCAACATTATTTATAGTAGCTACCAGGGTCCGGCTGGAGGTGCTGTGAGAATAAAGAAATATGCTTGTTGAAGATCCTGAGATTTTGTGAGTATGTTCAACATTTCACACCATATTCAAACAGGGAACCCAAGTACAAAATTCCAGAGAACCTAGGTTCTAGATATTCAGCACATTTTTCTTGCAGACAGTATTGAATCTCTAGAATTCTCTAAACAAAGCATTGTGGATGCTGGACCATTGTTTTTTTTTAAAAGGAGAGGAGACGAGCCTTAGGCAAATCATCCCTGATCATATTGAACGGTGAGACAGGTTTGAAGGGCTAAGTGGCCAATTGCTGTTTCTGTTTTTTCATTTTTTTGTTTTGTCACTACATGCATAAACATTGAGTTCAATTTGTCTTCTCCTATTTCCCTGTAGTTGCTTATAGATTGTAATATCTCTAATTTTTTCCAATCTTGATGTAAGGTTACTATTACTATTGGGATGTAGTAAATAGTGAATTTGCATATATACATACATCACCAGGTGATTTATTTTCTTGGTATTGACAAAGAGATAAAGGTTGACCAAGACATGAGCTTGCTCCTTTTCTTTGTAGTGTAATCCTTTATGTCCAACTGGGAGAACAGATGAGGTCTTGATTTAACAACTCTTTCAAAGGACAGTGCTTCTGACAGTATGGTATTACCCTGGAGTACCAACCCCAGTTTGCGTCTTTGAGTGGAACTTAAACTCATGACTTTCTGACCCACAATGTAACAGTGTGACCAACTAAACATCAGCTGAGGCAGCCCTGTAAAAAAGAATATATTACCTACTGGTGGTATTAATTGCAGGTGGACAGGTGAGCTATGGTTTGTTACAGAGACAGTGAACACATACCAGCATAATACCTGGCCTATTCAACACATAACATCTTGTACTTTATGTGTTTGTTTTAATGAGCAGCAGATTGTTGCATTAAGACATTAATGGCTCTCATTATCGAGATCATTTTGTTTGAGTTATTATTTGTGAGATTTATATGGAAAATCTCAGTTCAAATGAATTCTACAAACCTCTACAAAATGCAAATTCTACATATCATGTGCACCTTCTAAGGCAACCAATAATTACAATAATACATTTTACATAATCATTAATGAACTAAAATATTCCAAAATTCTTTACAAGATTATTATTAAATCAAATTTTCACACCTGTACATTAAAAGGGCGTAATAGGACTGGTGACTGAAGGATGTAGACTTTAATAGCACCTTAGACAGACAGAGAGGGGTTTGCAGAACTTTGGGTTGATAGCTTTCGGCATTAACCTGTATGGTGGGGTGATGAGAGTAAGAAATACACATGTGATATGTGATGCAGAGTTTTGTATATATACACACAAGGTGGAAAGATAGGAAGCTAACCAGTAGGTTATTGGAGCAGTCCATAAGACCATAAGATATAGAAGCTGAATTAGGCCATTCAACCCATCAAATCTGCTCTGCATTCCATCATGGCTGATCCCGAATCCCACTCAACCCCATACACCTGCCTTCTCGCCATATCCTTTGATGCCCTGACCAATCAGGAACCAATCAACCTCCACCATCTTAAATATACCCACGGTTTTGGACTCTACCACAGTCTGTGGCAGAACATTCCACAGATTAACTACTCTTTGGCTAAAAAAATTCCTCCTTGCCTCTGTTCTAAATGGTTGCCCTCTAGTTCTGGATAGGCCCACCATAGGAAACATCCCCTGCACATCGACCCTATCTAGTCCTTTCAACATTCAGTAGGTTTCAATGAGATCCCACTCCCCCCCCCCCGCATTCTTCTAAATTCTAGTGAGTACAGGCCCGAAGCTGCCAAACTCTACTCACATTTTAGCCCCTTTACAGAAACCATGCTGACTTTGACTTATTTTATCATTAGTCTCCGAGTACCCTGAAACCTCCTCCTTAATAATAGATTTCAACACTTTCGCAACCACCGAGGTCAGGCTAAGTGGCCTATAATTTCCTTTTTTTTTTGCCTTCCTTCCTTCTTAAAGAGTGGAGTGACATTTGCAATTTTCCAGTCCTCAGGGATCATGCTAAAATCAAGTGTTTCTTGAAAGATCATGACCAATGTATCTGTTATCTCTACAGTAATCTCTCTCAGGACTCTGAGATGTAGTCCACCTGGTCCAGGTGACTTATGTACCTTAAGATCTTTCAGTTTGCCTAGCACTTTTTCCTTTGTAATAGCAATAGCACTCACTCTTGCTCCTGGACACTCACAGACCTCTGGTACACTGCCAGTGTCTTCCACAGTGAAGACTGATGCAAAGTACACATTCAGTTCATCTGCCATTTCTTTGCTCCCCCCCCCTCCTAATTACTACCTCACCAGTGTTATTTTCCAGTGGTTCAATGTCAACTCTCAACTCCCTTTTGCTCTTTATATAACTGAAAAAAACTTTTAGTATCCTGCTTTATATTATTGCCCTCATATTTAATCTTTTCCCTTCTTATAGTTTTTCAGTTGCCTTTTTTCAGATTTTAAAAGCTTCCCAACTATCCAACTTACCACTCACTTTTGCTACCTTATATGACCCTCCCTTGTCTCTTATGACGTCCTTAACTTCCCCTGTCATTGGAGAACTTCTTCTGTGGGACATATCTATCCTGCACCTTGTGAACAATTCCCAGAAACTTCAGCCACCTCTGCTCTGCCGTCATCCCAGCAAGAACATATTGAATAATACCATGAATGCGACTGTTGACAAGAGATAAACTGTGGCAGAGCCCAAGTTAGTCACTGAAATAGATCAAGTGGAAAAAAGAAATGGAGTGAATGCAATGAAAAATGGAATGAAATCAAACAAGTTAAAAGGAGATATTTAAGACAAGTTCTTCACACAGAGAGTGGTAGGTGGCTGAAATGGGTTGCTTGGGGCAGGTGGTAGAAGCAGTTATGATACTGGCAATTATGAGGCTTTTAGATAGACACATGAATATGCATGGAATGGAGAAGTATGAACAGAAGAAATTTACTTTAATTTAAGATAATGTTTGCACAGATATCATGGGCCAGAGGGCCTGTTCTTATATTGCATTAATCTATTTTCAAAAGAAATCTCAGACTTTTATTCCATAGGACCATAAGACAAAGGAGCAGAAGTTGGCCATTCGGCCCATCGAGTCTGCTCCGCCATTTTATCATGAGCTGATCCATTCTCCCATTTAGTTCCACTCCCCCGCCTTCTCACCATAACCTTTGATGCCCTGGCTACTCAGATACCTATCAATCTCTGCCTTAAATACACCCAGTGACTTGGCCTCCACTACCGCCCACGGCAACAAACTCCATAGATTCACCACCCTCTGGCTAAAAACATTTCTTCGCATCTCTGTTCTGAATGGGCGCCATTTAATCCTTAAGTCATGCCCTCTCGTACTAGACTCCCCCATCATGGGAAACAACTTTGCCACATCCACTCTGTCCATGCCTTTCAACTTTCGAAATGTTTCTATGAGGTCTCCCCTCATTCTTCTAAACTCCAAGGAATACAGTCCAAGAGTGGACAAACGTTCCTCATATGTTAACCCTCTCATTCCTGGAATCATTCTAGTGAATCTTCTCTGTACCCTCTCCAACGTCAGCACATCCTTTCTTAAATAAGGAGACCAAAACTGCCCACAGTACTCCAAGTGAGGTCTCACCAGCGCCTTATAGAGCCTCAACATCACATCCCTGCTCCTATACTCTATTCCTCTAGAAATGAATGCCAACATTGCATTCGCCTTCTTCACTACCGACTCAACCTGGAGGTTAACCTTAAGGGTATCCTGTACGAGGACTCCCAAGTCCTGTTGCATCTCAGAACTTTGAATTCTCTCCCTATTTAAATAATAGTCTGCCCATTTATTTCTTCTGCCAAAGTGCATAACCATACACTTTCCAACATTGTGTTTCATTTGCCACATCTTTGCCCATTCTCCCAATCTATCCAAGTCTCTCTGCAGGCTCTCTGTTTCCTCAGCACTACCGGCCCCTCCACCTATCTTCGTATCATCAGCAAACTTAGCTACAAAGCCATCTATTCCATAATCTGAATCGTTGATGTACAATGTAAAAAGAAGCGGCCCCAACACTGATCCCTGTGGAACACCACTGGTAACCGGCAGCCAACCAGAATAGGATCCCTTTATTCCCACTCTTTGTTTCCTGCCAATCAGCCAACGCTCTATCCACGTATGTAACTTTCCCATAATTCCATGGGCTCTTATCTTGTTAAGTAGCCTCATGTGTGGTACCTTGTCAAAGGTCTTCTGAAAATCCAAATATACAACATCCACTGCACCTCCCTTGTCTAGCCTACTGGTAGTTTCCTCAAAAAATTGTAATAGGTTTGTCAGGCAGGATCTTCCTTTAAGGAATCCATGCTGAGTTCTGCCTATCTTGTCATATGCCTCCAGGTACTCTGTAACCTCATCCTTGACAATCGACTCCAACAACTTTCCAACCACTGATATCAAGCGAACAGGTCTATAATTTCCTTTTTGCTTCCTTGCCCCCTTCTTAAGTAGCGGAGTGACATTTGCAATCTTCCAGTCCTCCGGAACCATGCCAGAATCTATCGAGTTTTGAAAGATCATCGTTAATGCCTCCGCAATCTCCACAGCTACTTCCTTCAGAACACGAGGGGGCATTCCATCTGGTCTAGGAGATTTATCTATCTTTAGACTATTCAGCTTCCTGAGTACTTTCTCTGTCGTAATTGTGACTGCGCACACTTCTTTTCCCTGCCACCTTGAGTGTCCGGTATACTGCTGATGTCTTCCTCCGTGAAGACTGATGCAAAATACTCATTCAGTTCCTCCGCCATCTCCTTATCTCCCGTTACAATTTCCCCAGCATCATTTTCTATCGGTCCTATATCTACTCTCACCTGTCTTTTACTCTTTATATACTTGAAAAAGCTTTTAGTATCCTCTTTGATATTATTTGCTAGCTTCCTTTCATAGTTAATCTTTTCCCTCTTAATGACCTTCTTAGTTTTCTTTTGTAAGCTTTTAAAAACTTCCCATTCCTCTGTCTTCCCACTAATTTTTGCTTCCTTGTTTGCCCTCTCCTTTGCTTTAACCTTGGCTTTGACTTCTCTTGTCAGCCACGATTGCATCCTTTTTCCATTCGAAATTTCTTCTTTTTTGGAATATACCTGCCTTGTACCTTCCTCACTTCTCACATAAACTCCAACCACTGCTGCTCTGCCGTCTTTCCCGCCAGTGTCCCTTTCCAGTCAATTTTGGCCAGTTCCTCTCTCATGCCACTATAATTTCCTTTACTCCACTGAAATACCGACACATCAGATTTCAGCTTCTCTTTTTCAAATTTCACAGTGAACTCAGTCATGTTATGATCACTGACTCCTAAGGGTTCCTTCACCTCAATCTCTCCAATCACCTCCGGTTCATTACACAATACCCAATCCAGTACAGCCGATCCCCTAGTGGGCTCAACAACAAGTTGCTCTAAAAAGCCATCTCCCAGACATTCTACAAATTCTCTCTCTTGAGATCCAGTGCTGACCTGATTTTCCCAATCCACTCGCATGTTAAAATCCCCCACAATTATCATAACACTGCCCTTCTGACAAGCCTTTTCTGTTTCCTGTTGTAATTTGTAGTCCACATCCCTGCAGCTGTTTGGAGGCCTATAAATAACTGCCATCAGGGTCCTTTTACCCCTGCGATTTCTTAGCTCAACCCATAAAGATTCTGCACCTTCCGATCCTATATCACCTCTTTCTGATGATTTAATATCATTTTTTACCAATAAAGCCACGCCTCCCCCTCTGCCTACCTTCCTGTCCTTCCGATACACTGTGTATCCTTGGACGTTCAGCTCCCAGAGACATGCATCCTTTAGCCACGTCTCAGTGATGACCACAATCTATTAGCATCCTCAGTTTTTTTATGCTTCTCATTCCTTCCCTCCTGAAGGTACAACATTGTGTTTCCCCCGCTGCCATTTCCTATCCAATACTCTATCCCAGGCTACCACCATAACCCCTGCCTTCTCACCATAACCTTTGATGCCCTGGCTACTCAGATACCTATCAATCTCTGCCTTAAATACACTCAATGACTTGGCCTCCACTGCCACCCGTGGCAACAAATTCCACAGATTCACCACCGTCTGGCTGAAAAAATTTCTTCACATCTCTGTTCTGAATGGGCGCCCTTCAATCCTTAAGTCATGCCCTCTCGTACTAGACTCCCCCATCATGGGAAACAACTTTGCCACGTCCACTCTGTCCATGCCTTTCAACATTTGAAATGTTTCTATGAGGTCTCCCCTCATTCTTCTAAACTCCAAGGAATACAGTCCAATAGCGGACAAATGTTCCTCATATGTTAGCCCTCTCATTCCCGGAATCATTCTAGTGAATCTTCTCTGAACCCTCTCCAACATCAGCACATCCTTTATTAAATAAGGAGCCCAAAACTGCCCGCAGTAATCCAACTGAGGTCTTACCAGTGCCTTATAAAGCCTCAACATCACATCCCTGCTCCTATACTCTATTCCTCTAGAAACGAATGCCAACATTGCATTCGCCTTCTTCTCCACTGACTCAACCTGGAGGTTAACCTTAAGGGTATCTTGCACGAGGACTCCCAAGTCCCGTTGCATCTCAGAACTTTGAATTCTCTCCCCATTTAAATAACAGTCTGCCCGTTTATTTCTTCTGCTAAAGTGCATAACCATACACTTTCCAACATTGTATTTCATTTGCCACTTCTTTGCCCATTCTCCCAATCTAGCCAAGTCTCTCTGCAGACTCTCTGTTTCCTCAGCACTACCAGCCCCTCCACCCATCTTCGTATCATCAGCAAACTTAGCCACAAAGCCATCTATTCCATTATCCAAATCGTTGATATACAATGTAAAAAGAAACGGCCCCAACACGGACCCCTGTGGGACACCACTGGTGACTGGCAGCCAACCAGAATAGGATCCCTTTATTCCTACTCTCTGTTTCCTGCCAATCAGCCAATGCTCTATCCACGTATGTAACTTTCCCGTAATTCCACGGGCTCTTATTTTGTTTAGCAGCCTCATGTGTGGCACCTTGTCAAAGGCCTTCTGAAAATCCAAATATACAACATCTACTACATCTCCCTTGTCTAGCCTACTGGTAATTTCCTCAAAAAATTGCATAGGTTCAGCTGAATTTCTAGTGGGCACAGGCCCACAGTTCAAAGCTGTCTACAATGTGGAATTTATTTGACAGCATCAGACAGGCTACACCTAGGTTTTAGCAGATGTGCAAAGTGGAAATGTTACCCAATTAAAGTTGGAAATGTTCTCCTGCAGTTGGGGGTGATGTGCAGTATTGGAAGTACGATACAGTGTATCAGATTTATGTTCCGTTAGACCTCAAAAACAACCTATTCTAATACAGCAAAACCTGCTCCCATCACCATATCTCATTTTCATTAAAAAAGTATAGTCTTGTTAACTTAAATGCTGAGTATTCTGCTCTTCCCTGCTAACATGCTCTTTTGTGTGGAAAACTGTGAAAGTCACTGTTTCCTCTCGTTCTATCCTTTACTCTTGTATAATTACAGATGTCTTTTTCAGGAGACAGAATCTGCTACTGTCTGGTCCAGGTTCTAAACGGGCCAATATTGTTGACTCAAAATCGGCTCGGAAACCTATTTGTACGACAACTCCTACATTGAAACTGAGAAAGAAGTAGACCAACACACATCAAAGTTGCTGGTGAACGCAGCAGGCTAGGCATCATCTCTAGGAAGCGGTACAGTCGACGTATCGGGCCGAGACCCTTCATCAGGACTAACTGAAAGAAGAGCAATAAGAGATTTGAAAGTGGGAGGGGGAGGGGGAGATCCAAAATGATAGGAGAAGACAGGAGGGGGAGGAATGGAGCCAAGAGCTGGACAGGTGATTGGCAAAAGGGATATGAGAGGATCATGGGACAGGAGGCCCAGGGAGAAGGAAAAAGGGGAGAGGGGGAAAAACCCAGAGGATGGGCAAGGGGTATAGTCAGAGGGACAGAGGGAGAAAAAGGAGAGAGAGAGAAACAATGTGTGTATATAAATAAATAATGGATGGGGTACTCTGCCTCTGCTTTCCGCAGGGATCGCTCCCTATGCAACTCCCTTGTCCATTCATTCCCCCCCATATCCCTCCCCACTGATCTCCCTCTTGGCACTTATCCTTGTAAGCGGAACAAGTGCTACACATGCCCTTACACTTCCTCCCTTACCACCATTCAGGGCCCCAGATATAGAAACATAGAAACATAGAAAATAGGTGCAGGAATAGGCCATTCGGCCCTTCGAGCCTGCACTGCCATTCAGTATGATTATGGCTGATCATCCAACTCAGAACCCTGTATCAGCCTTCCCTCCATACCCCCGATCCCTTTAGCCACAAGGCCCTAACTCCCTCAGTGAACTGGCCTCAACTGTTTCCTGTGGCAGAGAATTCCACAGATTCACCACTCTCTGTGTGAAGAAGTTTTTCCTAATCTCGGTCCTAAAAGGCTTCCCCTTTATCCTCAAACTGTGACCCCTCGTTCTGGACTTCCCCAACATCGCGAACAATCTTCCTGCATCTAGCCTGTCCAATCCCTTTAGGATTTTATACGTCTATCAGCATTTTCATTTGATGTAATTTGATCATTTCCAATCTTGTTTTATTTCTCTGTACTGCTGGTTGAGAGGAATGGAGTCGTCGACACTAAGGTTTTCTTCTTTCCCATTTTTAAGTTGTTAGTATTGCCCAAGTCTTTTAGTTTAGTTGACTAATCCTGTTTAGTTTTTTTTGGGGGGATGGGGTTTGTTTTTTTTCTATTTTTTTTTCTTTTTCATGATTTTTTCCAGTTTTTTTTTTGCTTTGTATTATTCATTGCTATTTTTACACGATTGGGAGCTTTGTTAATTTACACTATTTGGTCTTACAATTACTTATCTTAAGTGTAACAATATATCTCGTACTATTTGTATCATTGCTATATTTTGTTTCTATGTTATGAAATTAATAAAAAGATTGAAAAAGAAAGGATTTTATACGTTTCAATAAAATCCCCCTCAATCTCCTAAATTCCAACGGATATAAGCCTCGTAGATCCAGTCTTTCATCATATGAAAGTCCTGCCATCCCAGGAATCAATCTGGTGAACCTTCTTTGTACTCCCTCTATGGCAAGAATGTCTTTCCTCAGATTAGGGGACCAAAACTGCACACAATACTCCAGGTGTGGTCTCACCAAGGCCTTGTACAACTGCAGTAGTACCTCCCTGCTCCTGTACTCAAATCCTCTTGCTATAGATGCCAGCATACCATTCGCCTTTTTCACCGCCTACTGTACCTGCATGCCCACTTTCAATGACTGGTGTATAATGACACCTAGGTCTCATTGTACCTCCCCTTTTCCTAGTCGGTCACCATTCAGATAATAATCTGTTTTCCTGTTTTTGCCACCAAAGTGGATAACCTCACACTTATCCACATTAAATTGCATCTGCCATGAATTTGCCCACTCACCCAACCTATCCAAGTCACCCTGCATCCTCTTAGCATCCTCCTCACAGGTAACACTGCCGCCCAGCTTCGTGTCATCCGCAAACTTGGAGATGCTGCATTTAATTCCCTCGTCTAAGTCATTAATATAGATTGTAAACAACTGGGGTTCCAGCACTGAGCCTTGCGGTACCCTACTAGTCACTGCCTGCCATTCTGAAAAGGTCCCGTTTATTCCCACCCTTTGCTTCCTGTCTGCCAACCAATTCTCTATCCACATCAATACCTTACCCCCAATACCGTGTGCCTTAAGTTTGCACACTAATCTCTTGTGTGGGACCTTGTCAAAAGCCTTTCGAAAATCTAAATATACCACATCCACTGGTTCTCCCCTATCCACTCTACTAGTTACATCCTCAAAAAATTCTATAAGATTCGTCAGACATGATTTTCCTTTCACAAATCCATGCTGACTTTGTCCGATGATTTCACCACTTTCCAAATGTGCTGTTATCACATCTTTGATAACTGACTCTAGCAAACAGTCCTTCCAGGTGAGGCAACACTTCACCTATGAGTCGGCGGGGGTGATATACTGTGTCTGGTGCTGCCGATGTGGCCTTCTATATATTGGCAAGACCCGACACAGACTGGGAGAACGTTTTGCTGAACACCTACGCTCTGTCTGCCAGAGAAAGCAGGATCTCCCAGTGGCCACACATTTTAATTCCACATCCCATTCCCATTCTGGTATGTCTATCCATGGCCTCCTCTACTGTAAAGATGAAACCACACTCAGGTTGGAGGAACAACACCTTATATTCCGTCTGGGTAGCCTCCAACCTGATGGCATGAACATTAACTTCTCAAACTTCCACTAATGCCCCACCTCCCCCTCATACCCCATCCGTTACTTATTTATATACACACATTCTTTCTCTCTCTCTCTTTTTTCTCCCTCTGTCCCTCTCACTATACCCCTTGCTCATCCTCTAGGTTTTCCCCCCCCTCCCCCTTTTCCTTCTCCCTGGGTCTCCTGTCCCATGATCCTCTCATATCCCTTTTGCCAATCACCTGTCCAGCTCTTGGCTCCATCCCTCCCCCTCCTGTCTTCTATCATTTTGGATCTCCCCCTCCCCCTCCCACTTTCAAATCTCTTACTAGCTCTTCTTTCAGTTAGTCCTGACGAAGGGTCTCGGCCCGAAACGTCGACTGTACCTCTTCCTAGAGATGCTGCCTGGCCTGCTGCGTTCACCAGCAACTTTGATGTGTGTTGCTTGAATTTCCAGCATCTGCAGAATTCCTCTTGTTTGCGGAAAGAATTAGACCATGTGGGACAACCAAATTTGGTCGTGCAAGGATTCTTCCACCCACCCCAGTTACCACTACAAATTCTTCTTCAGAAACTTCTGAGGACTGGTGTTTACATTGAAAATACTTTCCTACAGACTATCAGGCAATACTTGATGTATTAGTGCACATAGAATCATGCCTCATGGAAAACATGCTAGGTTCCTTCATCACAGTACCTGGGTATGCGCTGACCTAGCAACAGGACAGACTGCACAGAGCAGGCAACGGTGGTAGAAAGGCAAGAGGAAGCATCCAAATTCCCAGTATTGTTTGGTGAGAAGTGCAGAAGAGGATGATAGGAGCAGAAACATGTGTACGTAAGAATGAGGTGTCATCTTGTGAATTTGCATGATGCTAAGCAGCATGCAATACATAGGGCTGAGTGATCTCAGATACAAAGGATTGGATTAAGCTTTGTAGTCCTACCACATCTAGGGGTGAATGTTGCTGTAATATTAAACAGCTAACAGGAGGATAGGACACTGCTAGAACATGACAGTGTGGCCCAGCATGTGAAGGCTAAAGGCAAGGCTGAAGCATTCACAAACATCTTCACCCAGAAGGGTCATGAGAACAATCCATCTAGGTATCTGCTGGATATTTCTACCTCCAGTCTTCAGTCATTTTGATTCATTCCATGTGATATCAAGAAATGGCTGATAGCACTGGATACAACAAAGGCTATGGGACCAAACAAGATCCCAGATGTAGTACTGAAAGCCTACCTAGAAAAAACTATGCCAACTGGCAAGCTGTTCCAGTTCAGTTCCAACAATGAATCTACTCCACAATGTGGAAAACTGACCAGCTATAGTATGTCTTGTTAACAAAAAGCAGGACAAACCTAACATGGACAGTTACCATCCAATCAGTTTACTCTCAACTATCTGTAAATTGATGGAAGGTACTATTGATAGTGGTATCAAATGGAAATAAACAATAAACTGCTTACCAATACTCAGTATGGGTTTTAACAGGATTACTAGACTCCAGACCACATAACTGTGTCGTCACCTATTAATTGGCGTCTGAAAACTTGCACTCATTCCTCAATTACTCTTTATTTTATTTATGCACAAGGAGAACTGCATGGCCCCTGTTACCCAGACTATTCTTAAATCTGAACAAAGAAATGCCATTTTTACACAGAATTGACTAGCAGTTACGGATATTAACTATTTGATAAACAGTGTACATTTGAATTCATTACTTGCAAGGTCAATCACTATTCATAATGCAGGTGTTAAAAGTTAATAGCAACCACATGCTAACAACTGATGATACTTTGAAGCAATTGTCCCTTAGTTGGTGTGTGTGACCTTACATTCTTTTCTTGTCCATAGTAAGCCCAAATTGCTCTTGGAATCTGCAGTGCAAAGGAAAGCTATGCTCTTCAAAGACCTTTCTTACCTGGGCCTCTGCACTTCACCTGCAATCTATTCTTGCCTGGACATCATGTTAACCCTTGCCTTACTGCAACTTCCACAATGGTCTTCAACAATGGTGGTAGCTGCTTTCTTGACCATCATAATATAACTATTTCTCCTCAGAATCTCTTGCAATGTTCCAACTTCCTTCCATATCTTGATAAGAAAAGTTGCAGCCCTAAATCCAATATCTTTTGGGGGCAGAAATTCATTCTCCACAATAATTCTGTTTCTGACTTAAAATGAAATGTTCAGGATATCAGTAAAGCATTGATTACTATTTCACACATCTACAGACAGGCAGAGAATTTATTTCTACTGCTAAAATAAAATTATAAAACTATAGAAAGTTTAGAGCACAGGTGGGGACCATTTGACCCATCATGTCCATGCAAGCTCTCTTTAAGAACAACTCATTAGTTCCACCTCCAAGTCTTTTCTCCACAAGTCTGGTAATTTTTTTTTGTCAGCATAAGACATAGGAGCAGAATTAGGCCATTCAGCCTATAGAGTCTGATCCGCCATTCACTCATGGCTGAGTTTCTTTCCCCCTCAGCCCTATTTCCCTGTCCCATAACCTTTGACACCCTTACTAATCAAGAACCTATCAACCTCTGCTTTAAATTTACCCAATGACATGGCTGTCTGTAGCAGTGAAGTCCACAGGTTCACCACCTTCTGGCTAAAGAAATTGCTCCTCATCTCTGTTCATAGAGATATCCTGTGCCCTCTGGTCCTAGACTTCCCCATGAATAGAAACATCCTTTTCACATCCATTCTATCACAGACTTTGAATAGTCAGTAGGTTTCAATGAGATTGCCCGTCATTCTTCTATCCGGTTCCCTATCAGGGCTAAAAAGCAACGTGCCTCTACCAGGTCTCCAGATACTACATACATACCAAATTCCAACCATATACTGCATAAAAAATGTTTTCCACATGACACTCTTGATTCTCCCCACTTTTAGTCATTAACCCCCTCTACCAATAAGAACAGCCCAGTATCCACTTTGTCCAGACTCCTCTCCCCTCAGGTTTCTCTTCCCTTCAGAAAAAAAAACTTTCACTTATTGATCCTTGCAACCATCATTGTGCACCTTTTCGGAGCTCTCTATAATACCTTCACATCCTTCCTATTATTAAGTTAACAGGATTGAAAGCACTACTCCATTTGAGGCTGAACCTGTGTTTTATAAAGATTAAATGACTCTATTAATAAAATCCAGTTTGTGAATGCCTTACTTTAAAAGGGTGGTATTAATTTAGTTCTAGGTTACTGCTTTTGAGCCACAATGTTAGTTTGTAATTAGCTGCCCTGTAGGCCTAGAATTTATTCTCAAACAAGAGAAAATCTGCAGATGCTGGAAATCCAAGCAGCACACACAAAATGCTGGAGGAACTCAGCAGGCCAGGTAGCATCTATGGAGAAGAACGTAGCTGGCGTTTCAGCCAAGACTCTCCTTCAGGAATCCTGATGAAGGGCCTGGGCCCGAAAAGTGGACTATATGCTTCCATAGATGCTGCCTGACCTGCTGAGTTCCTCCAGCATTTTGTGTGTTGCTGGTATTTCTTCTTTTCCTTTGTTTTGTCTCAGTGAACTGTCCATTAAATTCAATTCAAGTTTAATTGTCATTCAACCATATGTGAATAGTCATGAATACAGCCAAACAAAACAGCGTTACTCTGAGGTCAAGGTGCAAAACACTGTACCAACAGTCACACACTGCACAAAGCACACATGAGATAGCAAGCACTAATGGTATCACAATCACACAATAAAAGAGACCAAAACACAAGCCATCAATCCACAGTTGACCACAATAATGCCCATAAAACAGCAAGCAAACACCAGAGGGGGGCAGCAATGACTCCAGCCTGGACACCGCACCACATTGTCCCCAGTGCTGCACAACTGCCCTGATGTCACCCCCATCCCAGGCAAAATTGCTGTTTGAGGCGTTGTCCTTGCACACACAAGACAATGAGCACACACTGAATATCAGTAAACTAAAATACAACCACGCCCATGTCTGTATTTCTCCCTTTACACTTGGGCTATCACTGAACTCCTGTCACTAGTGGGTCAGGAATGAGGTCGCAGAATGTGTGCGGCAAATGGAAGGGGTCAGTGCTGTGTGGAGCGGGAGCACCTAAAAGATGTAGCATTCTTACCTTCATATCTTAGAGTCCCAACCCACTGTTGTGCAAAGGAGTCCTATTTGTCATAGGAGTGCCCAACAGTGGTCATTGCAAGGACAGCTTGGTTTAATTTCTCTTCTTGTGTACGATTAGCACATTAAACACAACAAACTATAAGCATGGTTGCTGTTAAGAAGTTTCCAGACAATTTTTAAGAATAGAGTATTTCATCCCAGAAATAGTTACTATTATATTCCTGTCCAGACAAATAAAAAACTGTTTTCAGATTCCTGGCAATGGACAACAAAAAGATCATTCAGGCTCAAATTTCTAACCCACTATGTGCTGTCAGTTTTATTTCCTAACTAATTGTGCCAATTGGTATCTGAAGAAATGGAATTTGGAGAAAACTTTGTCCACACTTCCTCACATTCTGACAATAACACAATGAGACCATATCAAAAGGAAAAAGTGAAAAAATGACTTTAAAAGTTAAGCATAAAATTATTTTAAAGAGTTTGTACTTTTGTCGGATTGTCAAGCTTAATGTTTTTGACCTCTTATTCCCTCTGAATCTAAACCTGTGCGATCCTTTTTAGAAATCAGGCTTATTGGCTAATTAAATTAGGCTAATTCTTTTTGATTAGGATTTCCACCAGTAACCTATACTAAATATTTTTTCACCCAATCCCCTGTGAGGATTCTATGATGCAAAATCACTTCTACTGTACTGAGTGGTATGGCACCAGTTGTGAAACCGAATGGTATTTTTAGTCCTAAAGATAACCTTGAGATTCAAATAATGACTCTTGACAAGTTGCTATTTAAGAAAAATACCACAGGCTACAACTGAAAATTAAGGTCATGTGGATATTAAAAGCTTCAAAAGAGCCTTTCAACTGGCAGCAAGAAATTCTGCAGATGCTGGAAATTCAAAGCAACACACACAAAATGCTGGAGGAATTCAGCAGGTCAGGCAGCATCTATGGAAAAGAATTAACAGTCAACATTTTGTTCTGAGAACCTCCTTCAGGACTGGAAAGGAACGGGGAAGATGCCAGAATGAAAAGTTGGGAAGGAAGATATTTAGAAGGTGATAGGGAAAGCCAGGTTGCTGGGAAAGGTAAAAGGCTGGAGAAGAAGGAATCTGATAGGAGAGGAGAGAAGAGTGGCCCATAGGAAAAAGAGAAGGAGGAGGTGAGAAGAGGTAAGAGGCCAGAGTGGGGAATAGAAGAAAAGGAAAGGGGAGGGAAAATATTTTACCAGATGGAGAAATTGATGTTCATGCCATCAGGTTGGAAGCTACCCAGGCAGAATATGAGGTATTGCTCCTCCACCCTGAGAGTGGCACAAGAGGAGGCCATGGACATGTCAGAATGGGAATAAGAATACAAATTAAGATGTTTGGCCACCAGGAAATTCTGTTTTTGGCAAAGGTACCTGACAAAATGGTTTTACGCTACATCTATAAGGCAGAAAGAAAACCAGCTCATTTAACCAGAATTCTCTGCTAAAATACGGGAAATAATTGATCAAATTTGGTTTTACAAGAACCATTTCAATCTTAAGGATCAACTTGTAGAGCTAATTATTTATTCTCAAACTTGATTTTGTTATTTTTGGGAGTTAAATCAGTGTTCGTACAGTTTGTATTGCACTCCAAAAACTACAGAATTGTTGTATCCTATAATCCATATTTCTTTGATATAGAAGGAGGCTATTTAGCCCATCTTTCATGCATGTTCACAGAGCAATCTATGCCCCTATTAATTTTCCCACATACCATAAGACATAGGAGCAGAATTAAGTCATTCAGCCCACCAAGTATGCTCTGCCGTTCAATCATGGCTGATTTATTTTCCATCTCAATCACACTTTCCTGCCTTCTCCCTGTAACTTTTGATGCCTTTGCTAATCAAGAACCTATCAACCTCCATGTTAAATACACACAATGGCTCAGCCTCCACAGATTCACCACCTTCTTACTAAAAAAATTCCTCCTCATCTCTGTTCATAGGGACGTCATTCTATTCTGAGACTCTTTCCTCTGGTCCTAGACTATCCTCCTTGCATCTACTCTTCTAGACCTCTCAATATTTGATAGGTTTCAATGAGATCCCCCTCACTTTTCTAAACTCTAGCAAGTACAGGCCCAGAGCTGTCACACTCCTCATACATTAATCCATTCGTTCCCAGGATCATTCTCATGAACCTCCTCTGGACCGTCTCCAATACCAGCACATCCTGTCATGGTCTGGTCCGTGAAGTCCACATTCCAGTTCACGGTCTGGTCCATCGACCCTTATTCCAGGTTTTCCAGTTTTCCCTTGTCTTGTTGTGTGCCTTAATTAAGGCACATGATTCTCATTTTGGGCTGGCTACATAAACAGCTCCTGGGTTCAGCTTCAGTTGCTGGACTGTTCCCTTTCCTTCTGTAGCCCTTGCCTGCGTCCTCACCTATCCTCACTGTCAAGGTCTACTGCCGCAGCAAGACCGGAGCCTTGCTGTGTTTAGATAAGGAACTGTCTATTGTTGTTGGGAACTGTCTCTCTGTGTTTTGTGTACGAGTCCTGACCCTATGTCCTGCTCCCAAGGAGGGGTCTCGGCTCTGTGTTCCTGTCTCTCTAGACTAAGGCTCTGTGTTCTGTGTTCCTGTCTCCCAAGACCATGTCACGCCTTCGCCTAGTTCCTCGCCCAAGTCAAGGCTTTGTGTTCTCGTCCTGCCCATGTTCCTCGCCCTGTGCAGTAGTTCCACATCCTGTTCTGTAGCCACGTCCTGTCCTTGCCAAGATCCTAGTCCCGAGTCCGAGCTTAGACCCGGGTTCTGGTTCCAAGTCAAGACCCAGGTTCCAAGTCCCAACCAAGACCCAGGTTCTGGGTCCTTGTCCAGGCTCCGGTTCCGGAGTTCTGTGTCACTAGTCAAGGCTCCTTGTTCCTAGTTCCTTGTCCGGGTTCCGTGTTCCTTGTCCATGTCCTAGCCCAGGGCCTGCATCCTAGTGTCAACCAGGGCCTGTGTCAATGTCCAGCGTCCTTTCTTCCCCACTTACCTTGCTTGCTTAACTCCAGTCCTAGTCCTGTTCCTCGTACTTCAGTGTCTGTGTCTCGCATTTGGGTCCGCTCCCAGCGCGCCCTCGTACAACACATCCTTTCTTTGATATGGGGCCCAAAGCTGCTCATAGTACTCAAAATGCACTCTGTTGAATGCTTTATAAAGCAACATCTTTGGTTTTATATTCTAGTCCTTTGGAAATTAATGCTAACGTTTCATTTGCCTTCCTTACTACTGACTCAACCTGCAAGTTAAACTTTAGGGAATCCTGCACTAGGACTCCCAAGTCCCTTTGCACTTCTGATTTCTGAATTGGCTCCCCATTTAGAAAATAGTCTCAATCTTTATTCCTTTTATTGAAGTGCATGAACTCCCTACGCTCCATTCCATTTGCAACTTCTCTGCCCATTCTTCTAATCTGTCCAAGTCCTCCTACAGACTCCTTGCTTGCCCCTCCACCTATCTTTGTATCATCTGCAAATTTGACCAAAAAGCCATCAATTCCATCATCCAAATCACTGACAGATAATGTGAGAAGAAGCAGTCCCAACACAGACCCCTATGGAACATCACTAGTCTCCAGCAGCCAACCAGAAAAGGCTCCCTTTATTCCCGCTCTTTGCCTCCTGCTAGTCAGCCAATTTTCTGTTCATGCTAGTGTCTTTCCTGTAATACCCTGGGCTCTTATCTTGTTAAGCAGCCTCATGTGCACTTTGTCAAAGGCCTTCTAAAAACCCAAGTAAACAACATCCATTGACTCTCCTTTGTCTATCCTGTCTGTTATTTCCTCAAAGAATTCTAACAGATTTGTCAGGCAAGATTTCCCCTTAAGAAAACTGTTGACTTCTGCCTATTTTATTCTGTACCTCTAAGTACTCACAAATAATGGACTCTAACATCTTGCCAACCATTGTAGTCAGGCTAACTGGCCTATAATTTCTTGTCTTTTGCCTCCCTCCCTTCTTGAAGAGTGGAGTGACATTTGCAATTTTCCAGTTCTCTGGAACCATTCCAGAATTGAGTGATTCCTGAAGGATCACAACTAATGCCTCCACAATCACTTCATCTATCTCTTTTAGAACTCTGTGTAGTCCATCTGGTCCAGGTGATTTATCTACTTTCAGATCTTTCAGCTTCCCAAGCAGCTTCTTCTTAGTAATAGCAACTACACTCACTTCTCCCAGATGACACTCTCACATTTCTGTCAAACTGCTAGTGTCTTTCATAGTGAAGCAAAATATTTGTTCAGTTTGTCTACTATTTCTTTGTTCCCCATTACTACCTCTCTGGCATGATTTTCCAGCAGTCAAATATCTACTCGCACCTCTCTTTTACTCTTTACAGAGGGTATATCTAAATAAAAATAGCAGTTCTACTGTTGACCTACAATTGAGAAGCAATTTGCTGCAGCCTATTATCCCAGCAACTTACAGGTCCTTAGGATGTGAGGGAGAAACAGAGGACCTTGAGGAAATAATATGATTGCAGGAAGAACATGCAAACTCCACACAAACAGCAGTAGAGGTCAGGATTGAACCTGGAACTGCAAAGAAGTAACTCTACCAGCTGAGCCATTGTGCCATCCTATTTTTATTACTCATACAGAGTTAACCACAGCATCTTAACCTTGCTGCTGGTTTTGAATTTTCTGTCATTTATGTCTGTAACTCGAACATCTTGGAAATGCTTATACAGAAATTATTTATGATTTACTGTTGGCTAAGCTGACAATCGATACATGAAAAATTTATTGTTGATTTAAGAATCCGCAAAGGAAGTTAGGAGTATGGACTATTGTAGTTTCAATATTTATGAAAGATTATGAAAACTATCACATCTTATATAATTTGTATGCAATTGAAAAGAGAATTTTTGCTGCTTAAAATTATTCAAATAATATCTTGGTAATACTTTAAAATCTTAGAAAAGATATTATATATCTAATCAATCAGAATTTTAAAGGCATGTACAAACAATAAGCAGGGCCAGGTTAGTATGTGAAAGATAAAGGTAGGTTAAGATTTTGAAGGAAATCTTAATCAGAATTTTGATGAAAGATTGTACTTAAATTGCTGTTTTTTTTTTCAAATCTGGGGTAAAACTTACCTGCCATGCATAATCAGTATTTTCTGGTTTTCTTTCATTATTGTAAGTCTGTCTTAATACATTAGCAGGTGCTTGCCTTGAAAGCAAAGACTTAGTTCTATGCCAGGCTTGGACAGTTACAGGTGAGCTATAAAGTTAGCCTCAGCACCTTGGTTTAGAAAGCAGGAGTTGATCAAGATGCAGCAGTTGTTATTGGAAACAGGAAGTACCTGAGCTATGATTCTTCAAGTAGCCTCATTGAAAGTTGGAGTTCATGGGACAACATCCTATCCAGGAATTAACATTGCCTCAATAGGAAGGGAGAGGAGGAAATTAGTTCAAAAATGTTTTATTTGACTTCAATTGCCAGTTATATAACCACACTTGCATTTTGCTCTTCATGGATACTTTCTGGCTTGTTTTCCTCTCCACTTCTCTGTCTCCTTTTCCCTGTCACCATTTTTTACTTCTAACAACACTCATTTATTTTTTTCTCAAATTGTGTATTAGTCTCCAGTCAAAAATGGAAATTGGAGCCTATTCCTGGGCATTTGCAGTCTTGAGATACCTGCTTGAAGGGGGAAGGCTGCAGATTATGTTGGCAGCCTTGTAACAGTACTCCAGCAGTCTCATTAAGTTTGGCTAAAGAACCCACTATGTGGGGAGTCAATACAAGAATCAGAACTCCGTCAATTTACTGAAAACATATTTACTTATCAGTACTCATAGCATAACTGGCTGGTGGCGCAGTGACATCAGCGCCGGACTCCGGAGCGAAGGTTCCCCAGTTCGAATCCAGTCGGGCCGCTCCTGGGCACACTTTCCATATGTGCCAGGTTGAGTGTCAAGCTCGCAATTCGGCCTCAAAAAAAATTTAAAAAACTGCACTGTGAAAAGGATGTGGGGGACCACTCACAGAATCTTTCCTCCAAGATAACCACTTGAAAAAGTGGTCACCAAAGCTCTGACAGAGTATGGCACACAAAAAAAACTTGTAGTTTAAGCAAAACTACAGAGGAAAAGAACTTGAATTAATCAACACAAAATAAAGTTTATTTAGTTAAAAAGCACACATTTTGCCATTTTGAAACATTTTACTTAAAACAAAGTTCTGTTTATGAATTCATTTTCTGTAGAAGATATGTCTTTTTCTCCTGATCTGATGTGGCATATTGGCAAAGGAGAAAATGAATGAACTTCATGCATAACTTGCATGAAATCAACCTTAAAAAGGAAACGGAGGAAGCTGGCAGTCCAAAGGGAGATAATAGTCCCATCTGTTGAGTTTAGAAGCCAACCTGCAAACAGATGGAACACAAAATACATCTGTCTGAATATGCTTTAATGTGCAAAGTTTGATCTTCTGAGAATTTCAGTGTTGGACTTAAAAGAGCTCATTATAGTAATTAAAATATTCTGTGGCTCTAAAAGTACAGGTTTCATGAGTGAGAAATGTAGAATGCATAAAAAGGAACAAACAACTTAAAATAGTCTTCAAGCTAGATAACAGGCTTCAAGCAAACTTAGGTTACTTTTTAGCTAAATTTTTAGCTTAATATTTTGAAGCATGTTAAGTCTCTGTATATAGACTTTATTATATGGTGAGCAGTAAATTGCTTTTATTACTCCTTTAAACTGAGATGGAATATAAAACAAGATATACAAAATATTCTAATAATGTTGCAATATACTGTACTCTGTTTAAATAAAACTTTCCTCTCTGGTGAACATACCAGAACAGGAAATTTAAGAAATGAAAATGGAAATGATGACAACAGCCAATCTAACAGCATTCTTAAGGGGCAAAAAAGCTTGTTTCCGTGGCACCTTTGTCAGAATAAAAATAACATTTATTATGATCATTTGTAAACTCAAAATTCCGCATTAAGTGATTTCTTACAAAATAATATATGCACACCAGGAACATTATGCATCATCATTATCAGAAATACTTTGAACAGATTAATCTAAGATGTTATCCAGTGATGCTAATTTAAGATTGTCACAATAAATCTTCACATTGTGAAGGGAGATTTAATGAAGTTTGAGCGTGCAGTAAGTAGACCTTACTTAGTTAACTAGATCAACATGATTAATTAAATGGCAGTTTAATGAAGAAATTTTCTAAAGAGCATATGAGCATAAGTGTCAGTAAATAATGAGGTCACATTACTGTGCGCAAGTGTGAATTGAGTTTACATTATGCACCCAACCTGTACTCCACTGCATTTCTGGAAAGTGTTGGATTCAAGACTATTTTCCTGCAAATCTTGGATTATACCAGTGAAAGGTTTACTATCACACAAGCCTGCATTCCAGTTAACTGATTAACAATGGTAGCAATTATATATGTTGTTAATTTAATCAAAGGGTTCAATGAAATTGTTTTTATTGTTCACTGCTTACTCAGTGAAGTGTGTTTTCTTTTCAGGTTTTCTGCTGTTCCATAGATTGCAGACTCTGAACTCAGTTTGACAATTTCTGAAGTGGATTTGTAGACAGAGTTTCTACCACCAGTGGAACTTCTTCTTAAACCCATCACTACTATTGGCGCTACGCCACCAATAGCAGTTCACCAGAGTCCTCTGTCCTGCGCCAGTCTTTCAAAGGTCTCTGGTGTAGCTCATCTTCTTGGTATCAGGGTTGAAGTATTTGGATCTTCTGTTGGTGTTTCTGTAGTCTGGGTTTTTATGGGATGGGGTTGTCAGCCTCCTCCTTTCGCAGCCAAGTTTGGAGTCATCCATGGCGGAGAAACCAGTGGAACTGTTGGACTGCTTTACCCTGGATCTCCAGCATCTGCAGAATCTCTTGTCTTTGCGACTTGCTGCTCCGCTGTGAAGACTCCTCAAGGTATGCCTACCCTTAAATCTCTTCTTTGATAGGCATCCAGTGAGACCCTCCCTCACTGCCCCTCCTCTGTGGTTCACGTATCACCTGCCAGTTAATACACCTTCTTCCACCCTGCCCGCCCCCCCATTTCTTATTCTAAGACCACAAGACATAGGAGCAGAATTAGGCCATTTGGCCCATTAAGCCTGCTCCACTGTTCAATCATGGTTGGTTTATTATCCCTCTCAACCCCATTCTCCTGCATTCTCCCCGTGACCTTATCAACCTCCACTTTAAATATACCCAATGACTTGGCCTCCACAGTCATCTATGGCAATGAAATCCACAGCCTCACTACCTTCTGGCTAAAGAAATTACTCTTCATCTCTGTTCTAACAGGACATCCTTATTGTATATTCTGAAGCTGTGCTTTTTGGACCTATACTCCGCCACTATAGGGAACGTCCTCTTCACGTCCATTCTATCTAGACCTTTCAATACTCAATGGGTTTCAATGAGATCTCCCCTCATTCTTCCAAAATCCAGTGTGTACAGGCCCAGGGCCATCAAATGCTCCTCACTCCCTTCCTTTCCAGCCCTGATGATAAGTCTTGGCCTGAAATGTTGACTGTTTATCCCTCTCCACAGATGCAGCCTGACCTGCTGAGTTCCTTTAGCATTTTGCATGTGTTGCTCTGGATTTCCAGCATCTGCAGAATCTCTTTTGTTTATGTCTTGCCTTTATTTATTAGCCAGGTTTGCAGTGTTGTGGTTGGCTTTTAATCCCTGTGACTTGGCATGACTCCAAGCATTCCTTCTGCCTTAGTGCCAGTTCTCCATTTGTATCTTGATTTCTCATATAAATATGTTTTGGGCTACCTTAGTTAGACCATAAGACCATAAGACAAAGGAGCAGAAGTCGGCCATTCGGCCCATCGAGTCTGCTCCGCCATTTTATCATGAGCTGATCCATTCTCCTATTTAGTCCCACTCCCCCGCCATCTCACCTTAACCTGAGTGCCCTGGCTACTCAGATACCTATCAATCTCTGCCTTAAATACACCCAATGACTTGGCCTCCACTGCTGCCTGTGGCAATAAATTCCATAGATTCACCACCCTCTGACTAAATAAATTTCTTCGTAT
This sequence comes from Mobula birostris, assembly GCF_030028105.1. Lineage (NCBI taxonomy): Eukaryota > Metazoa > Chordata > Chondrichthyes > Myliobatiformes > Myliobatidae > Mobula > Mobula birostris. The sequence continues at coordinate 27,477,220 of NC_092402.1, forward strand.
TTCTGTTCTGAATGGGCGCCCTTCAATCCTTAAGTCATGTCCTCTCGTACTAGACTCCCCCAACATGGGAAACAACTTTGCCACATCCACTCTGTCCATGCCTTTTAACATTCGAAACGTTTCTATGAGGTCTCCCCTCATTCTTCTAAACTCCAAGGAATACAGTCCAAGAGCGGACAAACGTTCCTCATATGTTAACCCTCTCATTCCCGGAATCATTCTGGTGAATCTTCTCTGTACCCTCTCCAACGTCAGCACATCCTTTCTTAAATAAGGAGCCCAAAACTGCCCACAGTACTCCAAGTGAGGTCTCACCAGCATCTTATAGAGCCTCAACATCACATCCCTGCTCCTATACTCTATTCCTCTAGAAATGAATGCCAACATTGCATTTGCCTTCTTCACTACTGACTCAACCTGGAGGTTAACTTTAAGGGTATCCTGTATGAGGACTCCCAAGTCCCGTTGCATCTCAGAACTTTGAATTCTTTCCCTATTTAAATAATAGTCTGCCCGTTTATTTTTTCTGCCAAAGTGCATAACCATACACTTTCCAACATTGTACTTCATTTGCCACTTTTCTGCCCATTCTTCCAATCTATCCAAGTCTCTCTGCAGACTCTCTGTTTCCTCAGCACTATCGCCCCTCCACCTATCTTCGTATCGTCAGCAAACTTAGCCACAAAGCCATCTATTCCATAATCCAAATCATTGATGTACAATGTAAAAAGGAGCGGCCCCAACACGGACCCCCGTGGAACACCACTGGTAACCGGCAGCCAACCAGAGTAGGATCCCTTTATTCCCACTCTCTGTTTCCTGCCAATCAGCCAACGCTCTATCCACGTATGTAACTTTCCCGTAATTCCATGGGCTCTTATCTTGTTAAGTAGCTTCATGTGTGGCACCTTGTCAAAGGCCTTCTGAAAATCCAAATATACAACATTCACTGCATCTCCCTTGTCTAGCCTACTGGTAATTTCCTCAAAAAATTGTAATAGGTTTGTCAGGCAGGATTTTCCTTTAAGGAATCCATGCTGAGTTCTGCCTATCTTGTCATATGCCTCAAGTACTCTGTAACCTCATCCTTGACAATCGACTCCAACAATTTCCCAACCACTGATGTTAAGCTAACAGGTCTATAATTTCCTTTTTGCTTCCTTGCCCCCTTCTTAAATAGCGGAGTGACATTTGCAATCTTCCAGTCCTCCGGAACCATGCCAGAATCTATCGAGTTTTGAAAGATCATCGTTAATGCCTCCGCAATCTCCACAGCTACTTCCTTCAGAACACGAGGGGGCATTCCATCTGGTCCGGGAGATTTATCTACCTTTAGACTATTCAGCTTCCTGAGTACTTTCTCTGTCGTAATTGTGACTGCGCACACTTCTCTTCCCTGCCACCTTGAGTGTCCGGTATACTGCTGATGTCTTCCTCCGTGAAGACTGATGCAAAATACTCATTCAGTTCCTCTGCCATCTCCTTAACTCCCATTACAATTTCCCCAGCATCATTTTCTATCGGTCCTATATCTACTCTCACCTGTCTTTTACTCTTTATATACTTGAAACAGCTTTTAGTATCCCCTTTGATATTATTTGCTAGCTTCCTTTCAGAGTTAATCTTTCCTCTCTTAATGACCTTCTTAGTTTCCTTTTGTAAGGTTTTAAAAACTTCCCAATCCTGTCTTCCCACTAATTTTTGCTTCCTTGTATGCCCCCTCTTTTGCTTTAACTTTGGCTTTGACTTCTCTTGTCAACCAGGGTTGCATCCTTTTTGCATTCGAAAATTTCTTCTTCTTTGGAATATACCTGTCTTGCACCTTCCTCATTTCTCGCATAAACTCCAGCCACTGCTGCTCTGCTGTCTTTCCTGCCAGTATCCCTTTCCAGTCAACTTTGGCCAGTTCCTCTCTCATGCCACTGTAATTTCCTTTACTCCACTGAAATACCAACACATCAGATTTCGGCTTCTCTATTTCTAATTTCACAGTGAATTCAGTCATGTTATGATCACTGCCTCCTAAGGGTTCCTTCACCTCAATCTCTCCAATCACCTCCGGTTCATTACACAATATCCAATCGAGTACAGCCGATCCCCTAGTGGGCTCAACAACAAACTGTTCTAAAAAGCCATCTAGCAGACATTCTACAAATTCTCTCTCTTGAGATCCGGTGCTGACCTGATTTATCCCAATCTACTCGCATGTTAAAATCCCCCACAATTATCATAACACTGCCCTTCTGACAAGCCTTTTCTATTTCCAGTTGTAATTTGTAGTCCACATCCCTGCAGCTGTTTGGGGGCCTATAAATAACTGCCATCAGGGTCCTTTTCCCCCTGCTATTTCTGAGCTCAACTCCTAAAGATTCTGCACCTTCTGATCCTATATCACCTCTTTCTAATGATTTAATATCATTTCTTACCAATAAAGCCACACCTCCCCTTCTGCCTACCTTCCTATCCTTCCGATACTCCGTGTATCCTTGGACGTTCAGCTCCCAGAGACATGCGTCCTTTAGCCAGTTCTCAGTGATGGCCACAATATCATACCTGCCAATCTGTAGCTGTACAACAAGATCATCCACCTTATTCCTTATGCTGCGTGCATTTAAGTACAACACCTTAAGACCGGTATTTGGTACTTTTCGCTTTGATTTCACTGCAACTTTATTGCACTGCAACTCATCCCAATGGCTACAAATTTGCCCCATCACCTGCCTGTCTTTCCTGACATCTTTACGGCTCACTATCTTAGATTTATTTCTGTTTTCCCCCTCCTCCGCTCTATCATTCCAGTTCCCATCCCCCTGCCAAATTAGTTTAAACCCTCCCTAACAGCTCTATTAAACTTTCCCACCAGGATATTGGTCCCCTTCGGGTTCAGGTGTAACCTGTCCTTTTTGAACAGGTCATACTTCCCTCAGAAGAGATCCCAATGATCCAAGAATCTGAAGCCCTGCCCCCTGCACCAGACTGTCAGCCATGCATTCATCTGCCTGATCCTACTATTCTTGCCCTCGCTAGCATGTGGCACAGGTAGCAATCCCAAGATTACTACCCTGGAGGTCCTGCTTCTCAGCTTCCTTCCTAACTCCCAGTAATCTCTCTTCAGGACCTCCTCCTTTGTCCTATCTATGTCATTGGTACCAACATGTACCAAGACAACTGGCTGCTCACCCTCCCCCTTCAGAATATTCTGGACCCGATCCGAGACATCCCGTACCCTGGCACCTGGGAGGCAACACACCATGCAGGTATCTCTATCCGGCTCAGAGAATCTCCTGTCCGTTCCCCTGACTATGGAATCCCCCACGACAACTGAATTTCTCTTCTCCCTCCTTCTCTCCTGCACAACAGCGCCAGGCTCAGTGCCAGAGACCCGGTCACCATAGGCATCCCCCGTCAGGTCATCCCCCTCAACAGCATCCAGAACAAGATATTTGTTGCTGAGGGGGACAGCCACAGGTGTGCTCTCCACTATCCGGGCATTTCCCTTCCCTCTCTTGACAGTGACCCAGTTTTCTGACCCCTGTAGCCTAGGGATGACTACCTCTCTGTAGCTCCCCTCTATCACCTCTTCACTTTCCCTGATAAGCAGTAGGTCATCAAGCTGCAGCTCCAGATCCCTAACACGGTCTCTGAGGAGCTGCATCTCGGTGCACCTGGCGCAGATGTGGCCATCAGGGAGGCTGGAGGTCTCCCAGGGTTTCCACATCTGACACCCTGAACAAAGCACTAACCCTGCAGGCATGCTATCTAATTCTACAGGAATGAAACAGGAAAAGTACGTCTACTCACCCACTTACCTCGCCAAACAAACTTTTTAAACCGTTAGCTCGTACCGTTAGCTGTGAGAGCCCTGCTGTTCCTGTCTGTCCGGGCCGATTCGCGAAAGGCGGGGCGGGGGGGGAGAAAAAAAAGAGTTGGCGCTTCGCTCTCGCCTCTTCCCGTTTACCGCCGAAGCCCATTGAAGCCAAAGCCCTACAGTCTGCTACCACTCACTCCGCTGCCCACTCCGACAGCTGCCCGCTGTATAGGGTGGTCTCCTTTTTAAACTCTCCGCGCGGTCCTGTTGACATCACGCGCCTGCGCAGTCTCGCCCTTCTTGCACTCGAAGAAGTTTTTAAAAAAACTTCCTTCCTTCAGAATTCTGCTCCCACGACGCTCTGTACTCCCGATCCAAAAGATCCAATAGTTCATCCATACACAAAAGATGCATGTAAGCAGTAGGAACCTATACAATTGTACTCTCCACTAACAGCTGCTTTCGCATCATAGGGATGGATGTTAGGTTTTATTTCACTGAAAAAGTGCTCCATTTTGTGTAGTGTGGAAGATCGGTGATGATTTTGGAATCCTGTGCAGCAGACTGAGAATATGTTATTCTATTACCTGAAGGATGTGGCTTGGTTTAGGTCTATAATCAGGGCTCTTTCTGAGTTATTCAGCCCCAGAAATTTGGAGGTTGGGATGTGTGGTTTTTATACCCAGTACTGTAGTAGTTCGTGCGACTCCATTACAGCTTGGGGCGTTGGAGTTCAGAGTTCAATTTCGATGTCATCTGTAAGGAGTCTGTACATCCTTCTGTGGAATGTGTAGGTTTTCTCTGGGTGCTCAGGTTTCCTCCCACAGTCCATAGACGTACCAGTTAGGTTCACTGGCCATTGTAAATTTTCCCATGATTAGATTTGGGTTAACTTGAGGTTGTCAGGCTCTGCTGGGGCATCGCAGCTTGAAGGGCCTGCTCCACATTGTATCTCAAAATAAATGTCAGAAGATGACATGGATAACATCCATTTTCTATTCATTTAAACGATGTGCACTTAACAGGCTGAGCAAATACTTAATTTCCCATCCCCAGTTGTCCTTGAGAAGTGACGGTGAACTGCCTTCTTAAGCCACTGCTGTCCTTGACGTGTGGGTATATCCATATTGCTGTAAGTGAGTGTATTCCAGGATTTTGACCCAGTCACACTGAATGACTAGTGTGTGATGGGAGTCCTTGACAAGGATGACTTGGACCCAAATGCTGGATTACCTGAGGCTGAGATCATGACATGGTCTCAAACAGGATTGAGAAACTGAGTACAAAACAAACGCTAGACAAAATAAATCTAGGGGTCAGTAACTCTACTGGGTGTTTTTTATAGACCACCCAATAGTAACAGGGACATCGGGGGGCAGATAGAGAGACAGGTTCTGGAAAGGAGTAATAATAACAGGATTGTAGCGGTGGGAGATTTTATTTCCCAAATATTGATTGGCGTCTCCCTAGAGTGAGGGGTTTAGATGGGGTAGAGTTTGTTAGATGTATTCAGGAAGATTTCTTGACACAACATGTAGATAAGCCTACAAGAAGAGAAGCTGTACTTGATCTGGTATTGGGAAATGAACCTGGTCAGGTATCAGATCTCTCAGTGGGAGAGCATTTTGGAGATAGTGATCACAATTCTATCTCCTTTACAATAGCATTGGAGAGGGATAGGAACAGACAAGTTCGGGAAATTGGGGTAAGGGGAAATATGAGGCAAGAACTTGAAAGCATAAATTGGGAACAGATGTTCTCAGGGAAACATACGGAAGAAATGTGGCAAATGTTCAGGGAATATTTGCGTGGGTTCTGAGTAGGTATATGCCAATGAGACATGGAAAGGATAGCAGGTTAGGGGAACTGTGGTGTAAATCGAGTCAAGAAGAAAAGGAGAGCTTATGAAAGATTCAAAAAAAAACTATGTAATGATAGGAATCTAGAAGATTATAAGGCTAGCAGGAAGGAGCTTAAGAATGAAAGTAGGAGAGCCAAAAGGGGCCATGAGAAGGCCTTGGCGGACCCCAAGGAAAACCCCAAGGCATTCGATAAGTATGTAAAGAGCAAGAGGACAAGACGTGAGAGAATAGGACTAATCAAGTGTGACAGTGGAAAAGTGTGTGTGGAACCAGAGGAGATAGCAGAGGTACTTAATGAATACTCTGCTTCAGTATTCACTATGGAGAAGGATATTGGCGATTGCAGGGATGACTTGCAGTGGACTGAAAAGCTTGAGGATATAGATATTAAGGAAGAGGATGTGCTGGAGCTTTTGGAAAGCAACAAGTTGGATAAGTCACCAGTACCAGATGAGATGTACCCCAGGCTACTGTGGGAGGCGATGGAGGAGATTGCTGAGCCTCTGGCGATGATCTTTGCATCATCAATGGGGACGGGAGAGGTTCCGGAGGATTAGAGGGTTGCGGATGTTGTTCCATTATTCAAGAAAGAGAGTAGGGATAGCCCAGGAAATTATAGACCAGTGAGTCTTACTTCAGTGGTTGGTAAGTTGATGGAGAAGATCCTGAGAGGCAGGATTTATGAACATTTGGAGAGGCATAATATGATTAAGAATAGTCAGCATGGCTTTGTCAAAGGCAGGTCATGCCTTACCAGCCTGATTGAATTTTTCGAGGATGTGATTAAACACATTGATGAAGGTAGAGCAGTCGATGTAGTGCATATGGATTTTAGCAAGGCATTTGATAAGCTACCCCATGCAAGGCTTATTGAGAAAGTAAGGAGGCATGGGATCCAAGGGGACATTGCTTTGTGGATCCAGAACTGGCTTGTCCACAGAAGGCAAAGAGTGGTTTTAGACATGTCATATTCTGCATGGAGGCTGGTGACCAGCGGTGTGCCTCAGGGATCTGTTTTGGGACCCCTACTCTTTGTGATTTTTATAAGTGACCTGGAAGAGGAAGTGGAGGGATGAGTTATTAAATTTGCTGATGACACAAAGGTTGGGGGTGTTGTGGTTAGTGTGGAGGGCTGTCAGAGGTTACAGCAGGACATCAATAGGATGCAAAACTGGGCTGAGAAGTGGCAGATGGAGTTCAACCCAGATAAGTGTGAGGTGGTTCATTTTGGTAGGTCAAATATTATGGCAGAATATAGTATTAATGGTAAGACTCTTGGCAGTGTGGAGGATCAGAGGGATCTTGGGGTCTGAGTCCATAGGACGGTCAAAGCAGCTGCGCAGGTTGACTCTGTGGTTAAGAAGGCATACGGTGCATTGGCCTTCATCAATCATGGGATTGAGTTTGAGCTGAGAGGTAATGTTGCAACTATATAGGAACCTGGTCAGACCCCACTTGGAGAACTGTGCTCAGTTCTGGTCACCTCACTACAGGAAGGATGTGGAAACCATAGAAATGGTGCAGAGGAGATTTACAAGGATGTTGCCTGAACTGGGGAGCATGCCTTATGAGAATAGGTTGAGTGAACTTGGCCTTTTCTCCTTGGAGCGACGGAGGATGAGAGGTGACTTGATAGAGGTGTACAAGATAATGAGAGGCATTGATCATGTGGATAGTCAGAGGCTTTTTCCCAGGGCTGAAATGGCTAGCACGAGAGGGCAGAGTTTTAAGGTGCTTGGAAGCAGGTACAGAGGAGAAGTTGGGTAGTTTTTTTACGCAGAGAGTGGTGAGTGCGTGGAATGGGCTGCCGGCAGCGGTGGTGGAGGTGGAAACGATAGGGTCTTTTAAGAGACTCCTGGATGGCTACATGGAGCTTAGAAAAATAGAGAGCTATGGGTAAAGCCTAGGTTAGTGGTCGCCAACCCATCGATCGCGATCAACCGGTCGATCTTTGAGACTTCCCAGTAGATCCCGAAAAAAATCAATAATAAATACACAAATATTGTTGTAATGTGAGCATTATAAAAATAAGTAATACTAATTAGGATAATCGTAATATAGTAATACCTTCGCTACTGAAAGCTGTTTGTAAAGAGAGCAAGGTGACCAATTAGATTAGATAAGAGTACAGACTGTCGCAAACATCAATATATTGCAGTGGTCCCCAACCTCTGAGCCGCGGACCGATACATTGCCATGAAGAATGCAGCGGTGCAGTGGTAGTCGGAACAAACCCAGCACATCTTTAAGAAAAAAAGCCAAAATAAACAAGCTAATTAATTAGGTGCTGCCCAACACGTAAATGTCGGCCCAGATCAAAGGCGACGCACTCAGCAATCGCTTCTGATCTGGGCTGACATATATGTGCCAGGTGGCACCTAATTAATTAGCTTGTTTATTTCGGCTTTTTTCTTAAAGATGTGCTGGGTGCATCCCGGCCACTGCTGCACTGCTGCATTCTTTGCAGCAATGTACCTGTCCGCGGCCCGGAGGTTGGGGACCACTGACATATGGCACTCGCTCGTGATATCTTGATAGCATAGCGGAGGCTCCACGAAAGAAGGCGAAAACATACAAATTCCATCCAGAATGGGAAGAGGAATTTCTGTTTACCTTGGTGAAAGACAAGTGTGTATGTATGTTGTGCCACCAAACACAAACACTGACTGAAAGAGGGAATCTGGAGTGGCACCACAACACCAAACACCAGAAATTTAAAGACACCTACCCCCCAAAGAGCACAATTCGTGCCTGGAAAGTTGAGGAGCTGAAATCGGTGTTGAAGGCCCAGCAATCATTTTTCACAAAACATACTGCTCAAAATAAGGCCGCTATTGAAGCATCATTTCGTGTAAGTCACCTTTTGGTTAAACACAAGAAGCCTTTTACAGATGGCGATTTATTCAAGGAGGCAATGGCCATTACCGCAGAGACTGTTTTAATAACTTTAAAAACAAAAACAACATCACAACCGCAATACATAATATACCGCTTGGCCCTGCGACAGTGACAGGGAGGGTAGAGTCACTGTCAGAGGACGTGGATTGACAAGTGTTAAAGGACTTGTCACTCTGTGAATATTTTTCACTACAGTTCGATGAATCCCTGGATGCAAACAGCTCAGCTTGTTGTATTTGTCAGAATGGCTTTCCAAGATTTTACAACAAAGGAGGACTTCCTCACTCTTTTGCAATTAAAGGAGAGAACGTGCGGTGAGGATATTTACCATCAGTTTAAAAAACAGGTCTGTGAAAATGACATCCCCATTCATAAACTGGTGGCAATTACTACTGATGGGGCCCCAGCAATGTGTGGTGTGTGCGTTGGTTTTGTAGCACTAAATGTCAGTGCCTACTTTGGGTCAACCTATCTATGTGAAATTGCATTTTCACAGATGAAAATTATTAAACCTAAGTACAGGAGTTGATTTACTGACAGATGCCTCACAGACTGTCTCAGACTGGCTGTCTGTAGTTATGAGCCAAATTTCAGGGAACTAGCAGAAAGTATTCAGCCCCAGTCATCACACTGAGTGCAACAGTCAATTTTTATTCATTTATTTTTCATGTTGAAATAAAATTAAATAATGAAACTTAGAATTAAAGGTGTGAAGTATTGTAATATTCTTAAAGAAAGACAGCTATGGCCTGTTTGATATGCTAGTTACAGTGTTTTCTTGTTTGAATTAATTTGAAAGTTTGACAGAAGTATTTTGTGTAATTCAAATACAATTCACCCAAATAAAAGGCCTCAAATTGGAAGTACAATCTGAGCTGTTTTTTCTCTAAACGATTTAGTAGGTAGATCTTACCTTTCACTAAGGTCGAGGTAGGGGATCTTGGGCTTAAAAAAGTTGGTGACCACTAGCCTAGGTAGTTCTAAGGTAGGGACATGTTCGGCACAGCTTTGTGGGCCGAAGGGCCTGTATTGTGCTGTAGGTTTTCTATGTTTTCATAAAATCACAGGACGGCTTAACCTATGTTAACCTATGAGCTCTGAACCTATGTTCAGGTGTTCCTTAAGTACCCAATTCTTGGCATACAAATCATAATTGTCAATTAACAGGAATGTCCTAAGCTCTTAAAGAGGCCGTGCCAGCTATCGGTACTCCGGAGAGTTTGAGTGTTTAAATCTCAGAAGCTGGCATGGTTGGGAGTGTCTTGTAACATGGTGATATAGTTCCAAGATGGGATAGTGCATAGCATGGAGGGCAACTTCTAGGTGTCCCCATGCTTTTGCTGTACTTATCCTAGCTGGTAGAGGTTGTAGATTTGTAAGATGCTGTATAAGGACCCTTGGCGAGATACTGCAGTACATCCTGTAGCACTGACTATTCTGTGTCAGTGGTGGAGTGAGTGAATATTTGTGGATGGGGTGCCAATTAAGAGGGTTGCTTTATTCTGTATGGTGTTGCGCTTCTTTAATTTTTTTTGAAGCTGCATTCCTCAGGCAACTGGAGAGTAACCCATCACAGTCCTGAGTTGAGCCTTGTAGATGTTGGACAAACTTTGGGGAATTGGGAAGTGAGTGGGATTCCTGTCCTCTGACCTACACAGTGTATATGGCTGCTCCAGTTGCAACAAACAGACTAAAATTAAGCACAAAGGAGGATGCTTTTGTGAGATAAGGTTTTAGAACCAAGGCAAATGGGAGGAGATAAGGAACAAATGAACCATGGTACTACTGAATAGTGCAATAAACCCGAAGGGAAAATAAGCACTTGCTATTGTTTAGTGGGTAGTGCTCAATTTACAGTTGAATATGATGCCAAGGGTATGAAGAATCTGGTTCAATCTGAGGCATTGATCACAGAGAATAATAGAATTTGTGACTAATTTAAGAAGCTTGTGCCAGGAGTGAAATGTGATTTCACATTATATAAATATAGATGCATGTCAAGAAGTGCTGTCTAATTAGTGGAGTAATATGATTCAAAATACTTCTCAAAATGACAGAGAAACCAAGTTTATTTGTTCTTTTGGCATTATGCTCATAAGTAAGCATGCTGTTCCTCCAGCAAGTCTCAACTAATGAAGGCAGTGCAATCAGTTAAAGCAAAGCAATTAGCCACATCAGAAGACCCTTTTTCAACATGTGGACTACAGTGATCTAGTAGATGAACAAGTAGACAACATCTTAGGAATTTTTTTTTGCTCCAATTCAGTTTCAAACCTCGCCAACTACAAATGTAACTAAATTGCCACCAACAGCATAGTAAATATTGTAATACAAAGATATCTGAAGCAAATCCTAGTGACAAATTTAATCATAACTTTCAAATGAAGAAGTTAGTGAAGTGGGAATGTATTGGTGCTCCAGTGTTAAAAGGGCAACACTGATATTCAAATACATTAAATTTGCTTTACATTCACTCATCAACTGAAATGTCATTGGCTTCAAGGGGTTATCTACATTGCCAGAAATCAAAATTTAACCCACATTCTCATCTGCAGTCTTTTGTGTCTCTAAAATGTAATCATGTTTCTCATAGAAGACTAGAGGGTTGTGAATTACACTGAAGGAAACAATCTTGTACTCATTTGAATTCCTGCTAAAGTAGCTGAAAGAAATACTTGCTTTAAATGTAGTTCTTCTGCATGATTATTGATATGTGTGGAAAAAACAGATGGGTTCATGTGAAATCCAAGCATCCCAAATGAGAAGTCCCTTTAATACCCTACAGCTTTTTTAATTAGGCTTGAATGGTTATTATTGTATATGATCATGATTGTTCTGAGCTCACAACACACCACTTCTTTGATATCTCCCCCAAAGCATCTGTGCATTGGTTTCCTCTTGACAGCTTCCTTTTAAGTTCTCATCACAACCACTAATGGAAAATGTCTCCTTTAATAAATTAAGGGAGGTGGGGGGGAGTCAGTAGGTACTTATTGAACAAAAGCTGTTGTCTTTACAGGGGACCTAAAGTCAGCTTATTGATGCAGAGCTGGAGGCTGCTAACCTATTGTTGTCAGTCACCTGTTGGATTAACTTGCCAGGATCAATTCATCCTCACCTAAAATCAAATACAAAACAGTGAGAATAAGATGAAACCAGAAGTAAAGGTAGCTTTGCCTTTATAGATATGGCAATCTTCCTTATGTACTAATGGAAGAAGAATATATTCTTCTTTCCCTGTCAAATTCTTCATTTACCTTTAATAATACAGTTTCAGTTATAATCTATACATAGTCTTTTGATTTCATAATTCAGGTAACAAATTATAAAGGAACATTATGGTAGAATCAGTAATTTTATACACTGAAACTGCAACAGATAGTTCAATGAAATTCATGACTGAATTAGTGAAGTAAAAGATTACTGCAGTTTAACAGACTGCTGTTAACTAGATTATAATTTTACATTTACCCCGTCAGTTAAAGGATTCTTTCAAATGTAGGTTACCTGGTCCTAATTCTGGAGTTGTGCCACACCTTGAAGTGTACAAACTAAACCCAACAGTTTTCTCATATTATTGTAAAATTACAAGGAGTGATTGATAAGTTTGTGGCCAGTCAATTTTAGAAAACCTATCACATTTATTTTTCAGCATAGTCCCCTCCTACATTTACACACTTAGTCTAGCGGTCATGGAGCATACGGATCTCGGACCTCCAGAAAGTGTCCACAGCAGGGGTGATTGATAGGTTCATGGCCTAAGGTAGAAGGAGATGAGTTATACAGCTCTTGTTATATGCACATGCAGTTCAACTCTTTGAGTGATTATGCAGAAAGTATGAAGTTAATAACTTTTGGATCGGGACTATGGAGTGGCATGTGAGCTGAATTCTGGAGGAAGGCAGTTTTTTTAAAAACTTCTTAGAGTGCAAGAAGGTCGAGACTGCGCAGGCGCGTGACGTAACAGGACAGCACGGAGAGTTTAAAAAGGGGACCACCCTATACAGCGGGCAGCTGTCAGAGCGGGCAGCGGAGTGAGTGGGAGTAGAGTGTAGGGCCTTGGCTTCAGCAGGCTTCGGTGGTAAACGGGAAGAGGCGAGAGCGAAGCGCCAACTCTTTTTTTTTCTCCCCCCCCGCCCCTTTTGCGAATCAGCCTGGCAGACAGGAACAGCAGGGCTCTCACGGCTAACGGTACGAGCTAACGGTTTAAAAAGTTCGTCTGTTTGTCGAGGTAAGTGGGTGAGTAGACTTATTTTTCCTATTTCATTCCTGTAGAATTAGATAGCATGCCTGCAGGGTTAGTGCTTTGTTCAGCGTGTCAGATGTGGGAATCCTGGGAGACCTCCAGCCTCCCTGATGGCCACATCTGCGCCAGGTGCACCGAGATGCAGCTCCTCAGAGACCGTGTTAGGGATCTGGATCTGCAGCTTGATGACCTACTGCTTATCAGGGAAAGTGAAGAGGTGATAGACAGGAGCTACAGGGAGGTAGTCATCCCTAGGCTACAGGGGTCAGAAAACTGGGTCACTGTCAAGAGAGGGAAGGGAAATGCCCGGATAGTGGAGAGCACACCTGTGGCTGTCCCCCTCAGCAACAAATATCTTGTTCTGGATGCTGTTGAGGGGGATGACCTGACAGGGGATGCCCGTGGTGACCGGGTCTCTAGCACTGAGCCCGGCGCTGTTGTGCAGGAGGGAAGGAGGGAGAAGAGGATTGTGGTAGTCATAGGGGATTCCATAGTCAGGAGAACAGACAGGAGATTCTGTGAGCCCGATAGAGATACCTGCATGGTGTGTTGCCTCCCAGGTGCCAGGGTACGGGATGTCTCGGATTGGGTCCAGAATATTCTGAAGGGGGAGGGTGAGCAGCCAGTTGTCTTGGTACATGTTGGTACCAATGACATAGATAGGACAAAGGAGGAGGTCCTGAAGAGAGATTTCCAGGAGTTAGGAAGGAAGCTGAGAAGCAGGACCTCCAGGGTAGTAATCTCGGGATTGCTACCTGTGCCACGTGCTAGCGAGGGCAAGAGTAGTCGGATCAGGCAGATGAATGCGTGGCTGAGAGACTGGTGCAGGGGGCAGGGCTTCAGATTCTTGGATAATTGGGATCTTTTCTGGGGGAAGTATGACCTGTTCAAAAAGGACAGGTTACACCTGAACCTGAAGGGGACCAATATCCTGGCGGGAAAGTTTAATAGAGCTGTTAGGGAGAGTTTAAACTAATTTGACAGGGGGATGGGAACCGGAATGATAGAGTGGAGGAGGGGAAAAACAGAAATAAATCTAAGATAGTGAGCCGTAAAGATGTCAGGAAAGACAGGCAAGGTGATGGGGCAAATGTGTAGCCCTTGGGATGAGTTGCAGTGCAATAAAGTTGCAGTGAAATCAAAGCGAAAAGTACCAAATACTGGTCTTAAGGTGTTATACTTAAATGCACGCAGCATAAGGAATAAGGTGGATGATCTTGTCGTACAGCTACAGATTGGCAGGTATGATATTGTGGCCATCACTGAGACGTGGCTAAAGGATGCATGTCTCTGGGAGCTGAATGTCCAAGGATACACGGTGTATCGGAAGGACAGGAAGGTAGGCAGAGGGGGAGGTGTGGCCTTATTGGTAAGAAATGATATTAAATCATTAGAAAGAGGTGATATAGGATCGGAAGGTGCAGAATCTTTATGGGTTGAGTTAAGGAATAGCAGGGGTAAAAGGACCCTGATGGCAGTTATTTATAGGCCTCCAAACAGCTGCAGGGATGTGAACTACAAATTACAACTGGAAATAGAAAAAGCTTGTCAGAAGGGCAGCGTTATGATAATTGTGGGGGATTTTAACATGCGAGTGGATTGGGAAAATCAGGTCGGCACTGGATCTCAAGAGAGAAAATTTGTAGAATGTCTGCGAGATAGCTTTTTAGAGCAACTTGTTGTTGAGCCCACTAGGGGATCGGCTGTACTGGATTGAATATTGTGTAATGAACCGGAGGTGATTAGAGAGATTGAGCTGAAGGAACCCTTAGGAGGCAGTGATCATAACATGATTGAGTTCACTGTGAAATTTGAAAAAGAGAAGCCGAAATCTGATGTGTCGGTATTTCAGTGGAGTGAAGGAAATTACAGTGGCATGAGAGAGGAACTGGCCAAAGTTGACTGGAAAGGGACACTGGCGGGAAAGACGGCAGAGCAGCAGTGGCTGGAGTTTATGCAAGAAGTGAGGAAGGTGCAAGACAGGTATACAGGTTTCCCCTGCCATCCGAAGGTAGAGAGTTCCTATGAAACAGTTCGTAAGCCGAAATGTCGTAAAGCGAAGAAGCAATTACCATTTATTTATATGGGAAAATTTTGTGAGCGTTCGCAGACCCAAAAATAACCTACCAAATCATGCCAAATAACACATAAAACCTAAAATAACAGTAACATATAGTAAAAGCAGGAATGATATGATAAATACACAGCCTATATAAAGTAGAAATACTTTTCTACAACGATCACCTGCACAGATCTCCGTAACGAAAATCTCACACAAGCGCTCTCGGCAGAAAATCTCACGCAAGCGCTGTTGACATAAACGCGCTCTCCAGTAACCTTTAAACTATGAAGCCGCCAAATGAACCAATTAACACGTAAAAATACACAGCCTATATAAAGTAGAAATAATGTATGTACAGTGTAGTATCACTTACCGGAATTGGGAAAACAGCGCCGAGCACACTGATGATGGAGTGTTAGACTGAATCGTCGCAGGCTGGGTGGCCCCCACCCTCCAGGCCGCCGAACGATACATTGTCGCGAAACACGCAGGGGTAGCCGGGAGGCACACAGCACACCTTTAAGAAAAAAGCCGAAATAAACATGCTAATTAATTCGGTGCTGCCCGGCATGTAAATGTCGGCGCAGATCAGAGGCGATTGCAGATTGCATCGCCTCTGATCTGGGCCGACAATTAAGTGCTAGGCAGCACTTAATTAATTAGCATGTTTATTTCGGCTTTTTTCTTAAAGATGTGCTGTGTGCCTCCCAGCTACTGCTGCATTCTCCGTGAATCGGTACATTATCTGTCCGGGGCCTGGGGGTTGGGATGGTGGGACACAGGGGAGTCATCCCATCGTCGATCAGGGCAGGCAGCTTATCTTCTCCTATGACTGCCTGCCTTGATGTCGAAGGTCGAGGTTCGTCGTCTGCTGTGGCTGATGTGGAAGGCTTGCTTGACTGCTGAGCCTCGAGCATTTTGCTATCACACAGTTCTTTGTAAGGACTCAAAACATCCTGCAAATATCCCCTAAACCTACGTACCCTTTCAAAATTAAAGTCGTACTTTATTATTGCAGTGAAAATGTCACGCAGTTGCTTCACGTTCAGTTCCTGGACGACTTCAATTTCGCTATTGCATTCGGTTTCGATTGTTATCCTTTCCTCTTCCAATTGCATCAGCTCTTCATCTATTAGTTCTTGGTCATGGGATGCCAAAACCTCTTCAACATCATCTTCGTCAGCTCTCACAAGCCAAACTCACTTTGCCCTTGCTTCGTTCACCACGATCGAAATGCTTAATTATGTCTAGTTTTATGCTAAGTGTAACACCCTTACTCTTTCAGGCTTTTCCGGCACCTTAGAACTCATCTTGCTAACGGCTGCTCAATGCAACGTGTTTAAGCAATGCTGTTCCGAATCCGAGCGAGAGGGCTGCTCGGGACATGCGCTGCCTTTCTTCATAACAGTGAAAACACCTTCTGAAAGCGAAAACAGGGTACTAATGTAGGTCTTTCGTAACAGTGAGGTTTCGTGAAGCAAATGTTTGAAAAGCGGGGGACACCTGTATTCCAAAAAAGAAGAAATTTTCGAATGGAAAAAGGATGCAACCGTGGTTGACAAGAGAAGTCAAAGCCAAAGTTAAAGCAAAGGAGAGGGCATACAAGGAGGCAAAAATTAGTGGGAAGACAGAGGAATGGGAAGTTTTTAAAAGCTTACAAAAGGAAACTAAGAAGGTCATTAAGAGGGAAGAGATTAACTATGAAAGGAAGCTAGCAAATAATATCAGAGGATACTAAAAGCTTTTTCAAGTATATAAAGAGTAAAAGACAGCTGAGAGTAGATATAGGACTGATAGAAAATGATGCTGGAGAAATTGTAATGGGAGATAAAGAGATGACGGAGGAACTGAATGAGTATTTTGCATCAGTCTTCACTGAGGAAGACATCAGCAGTATACCGGACACTCAAGGGTGGCAGGGAAGAGAAGTGTGCGCAGTCACAATTACGACAGAGAAAGTACTCAGGAAGCTGAATAGTCTAAGGGTAGATAAATCTCCCGGACCAGATGGAATGCACCCTCGTGTTCTGAAGGAAGTAGTTGTGGAATTTGCAGAGGCATTAGCGATGATCTTTCAAAAAGTCAATAGAATCTGGCATGGTTCCGGAGGACTGGAAGATTGCAAATGTCACTCTGCTATTTAAGAAGGGGGCAAGGAAGCAAAAAGGAAATTATAGACCTGTTAGCTTGACATCGGTGGTTGGGAAATTGTTGGAGTCGATTGTCAAGGATGAGGTTACAGAGTACCTGGAGCCATATGACAAGATAGGCAGAACTCAGCATGGATTCCCTAAAGGAAAATCCTGCCTGACAAACCTATTACAATTTTTTGAGGAAATTACCAGTAGGCTAGACTAATGAGGTGCAGTGGAGGTTGTATATTTGGATTTTCAGAAGGCCTTTGACAAGGTGCCACACATGAGTCTACTTAACAAGGTAAGAGCCCATGGAATTACGGGAAAGTTACATACGTGGATAGAGCATTGGCTGATTGGCAGGAAACAGAGAGTGGGAATAAAGGGATCCTATTCTGGTTGGCTGCCGGTTACCAGTGGTGTTCCACAGGGGTCCGTGTTGGGGCCGCTTCTTTTTACATTGTACATCAACGATTTGGATTATGGAATAGATGGCTTTGTGGCTAAGTTTGCTGATGATACGAAGATAGGTGGAGGGGCCGGTAGTGCTGAGGAAACAGAGTCTGCAGAGAGACTTGGCTAGATTGGGAGAATGGGCAAAGAAGTGGCAAATGAAATACAATGTTGGAAAGTGTATGGTTATGCACTTTGGCAGAAGAAATAAACGGGCAGACTATTATTTAAATGGGGAAAAAATTCAAAGTTCTGAGATGCAACAGGACTTGGGAGTCCTCGTACAGGATACCCTTAAGGTTAACCTCCAGGTTGAGTCAGTAGTGAAGAAGGCGAATGCAATGTTGGCATTCATTTCTAGAGGAATAGAGTATAGGAGCAGAGATGTGATGTTGAGGCTCTATAAGGCGCTGGTGAGACCTCACTTGGAGTACTGTGGGCAGTTTTGGTCTCCTTATTTAAGAAAGGATGTGCTGATGTTGAAGAGGATGCAGAGAAGATTCACTAGAATGATTCTGGGAATGAGAGGGTTAACATATAAGGAACGTTTGTCCGCTGTTGGACTGTATTCCTTGGAGTTTAGAAGAATGAGGGGAGACCTCATAGAAACATTTTGACTGTTGAAGGACATGGACAGAGTGGATGTGGCAAAGTTGTTTCCCATGATGGGGGAGTCCAGTACGAGAGGGCATGACTTAAGGATTGAAGGGCACCCATTCAGAACAGAAATGAGAAGCAATTTTTTTAGTCGGAGGGTAGAGAATCTATGGAATTTCTTGCCACAGGAAGCAGTGGAGGCCAAGTTATTGGGTGTATTTAAGGCAGAGATTGATAGGTATCTGAGTAGCCAGGGCATCAAGGGTTATGGTGAGAAGACGGGGGAGTGGGACTAAATGGGAGAATTGTTCAGCTCATGATAAAATGGCGGAGCAGACTCGATGGGCCGAATGGCCGACTTCTGCTCCTTTGTCTTATGGTCTTATCTCCTTCTACCTTAGGCCACAAACTTATCAATCACCCCTGATGAGTTATTAACTTCAAACTTTCTGCATAATCACTCAGAGTTGAACTGCATGTGCATGTAACGAGAGCTGTATAACTCATCTCCTTCTACCTTAGGCCACAAACTTATCAATCACCCCTGCTGTGGGCACTTTCTGGAGGTCCAAGATCCCTATGCTCCACGACCACTGGACTAAGTGTGTAAATGTAGGAGGGGACTATGTGGAAAAATAAATGTGCTAGGTTTTCTAAAATTGCTTCCTTCTACCTTGTCAATCACACCTCATATATACAATATATAAAAAAAATTACAGTAACTCTTTCCCAGATGTGCTCAGCAAATAGATGATCACTCCTGATTGTTATCTCAAAAATCTTCTTGGAAACCATGTCTGACAACAGTGGTTCACAACAGGATCAGATTCAGTGTAATACCCACCCTCCTACACCTCCTGAAAGGAGAAAATATCTGGGTAGCTGTTAACAAAATGGTATGTTTTATTATATAAAAATCTGTAAACGTATTTAGCTCATGCACAGAGAACATTATGCATCCAGTACATTTCATTTATACATGATACACTCCATTAAAACATACTACAAATGCACTGTCCTCTTCTACATTGCATACTAAGGAATTTTAGATTGGGTGTCTTACAAAATGGCCTTCTTCCATACACACTATATAGTTCATACCATGCTAGATTGTTATCAACCTTAGACTGAGTTACTAGATTATCAGTGGTTCCTTCCGCTAAGGGAATAGCAAGTCTTGAAAAGACCAAAGGGTTAAACTGGTGATCTTCCTGCAGCAACTGATGTCTGTCTTGCTAGATCTTCCAGAAGATCCTAGTTATTAGGCTTCAACAAGGACAGTTAGAAATGTGTCTCTCACCCCTTTTTACTTCAAAACATTGCAAGGGGGTATGGGTCCTGGTATTGTTGTTGCTGTATTGTCTGGGACAAGAGGCAATTGTGCCATATGAAGGAAAGATGACAGAGGGAGAGTCAGCTTCACGACCACAAAGGCCATGTACTGGTACCACTTGAATGGTTGGCTGTGTGGTGAGATTAATGGCTAGTTAATGCATTCCCCTCTCTCTCCTCTAGACATATTGTGGGTTGACCAGTGCCTGGCAATCTTGTAGTCAAAAGGATTCCCCCTCAGGAACCTCTCCACCTGAGAAAGATAAGGATATGTGACTCATTTTGCTTGAAGATACTTTATCTGCTCAACCAATATAGTTAGGCCCAGCCTTCTCAATGTGAAGAAGTAAGCCCTCAATGTGAGATAACACTTACACATCCCCTGAAGCAGATCCTTGAAGAGATAGCCATCAGAATTAGCATAGAATTAGGATCATTTCTCTTCCTGGACCAAGGACATAGATTCTGCAAATGGATTCTTCTTTGAATTTCCAAAATGGAAGATTGTGACATTAGTGTTATTGGGGAAAAATGAACAGATTTGAGCTATATTTATCAAAATCATAACTAACTATCACATCTTATTACAAGGTCAGACAATAACATATTCCCATCATCCTTCTCAAAATTGAAGAAGGGTCTTGGCCTGAAATGTCAACTGTACAGAGGAGATGTCGGGGTAAGTTTTTTACGCAGAGAGTGGTGAGTGCATGGATTGGACTGCCAGCGGCGGTGGTGGAGGTGGAAACGATAGGGTCTTTTTAGAGACTCCTGGATGGATACATGGAGATTAGAAAAATAGAAGGTAAGTCTAGGTAGTTCTAAGGTAAGGACATGTTCGGCACAGCTTTGTATTGTGCTGTAGGTTTTCTGTGTTTATTCATTTCCATAGATGCTGACTATCCTCCTGAGTTCCTCCAGCATTTTGCATGTGTTGCTTCCCATCAGCCTGCTGGTTGGAGCAAAAATGATCATTTTATCCATACATAGGGAGATCTTAACCTGAATGCCTTTGTTCCTGAATCACCACGCTCTTTGATACTTGTGTCTTTACTGATGCTTAATCAAGCCAAAAGGCTCAATATAGGAATCAAATATACTTGAAAAGAAAGGGCAGCACTTCCTGCCTCCAGATCTAATTGGAAAAATCTGACTCTCACTCATTGATTAATTAGCTTGTTCTGCAGATATCAGTGCACAGCAGTCAGATTCAATTTATAATCTGGTGACAGATTACTAGACTTGCATGCAAAGAAGGACATTTGTGTGACGTACTACAGTAGTATCAACTTTCCATAGATTAGGATAGCACATAAGAGAAGAATGTAAACTGGGTATCCTTTGAAATATTTTACTGGTGACTCTCATTGAAAAGGACAGGAACAATATATGGCAAATAAATTACTCCATACAAGTCTTAAGACATCAGCTGGCTGCCAGTTAAAGTGTTACTACAGATCCTGTGATCACCTATATCATTTGTTCATAGGGCTGCAGTGTATCAGACATGAAGAAAGTCCAGGGAGAGGAAAATTAGTTTGAAAGAAACAAATATTTCAAATATATCATGAAATACCAGTCAATTTCACGACTTAGGCAGTGACAATAAACCTGATTCTGATTCAAAGGGTTCCATAAGGAAAACACTGTATTCAGGACTCATATTTAACATGAAACATTAGGCATAGCTGGTTATTTACCGTTATAACTCCTTGCACTAGAGTACTGTCAGTGTCCTTTCAGAGCAAGCAGGGGAGGTTCACAAAGTTGACTTACCACCACCCGCTCATGGGCAATGGAGATGAACAATGAATGCTGGCCTGCCCATATCCCAGAAACTAATAAAGAAGTATTTTGACTCGGGTTCTTTACTATATTAGATTTGTATTGACAGCTGGTTTGGCACAAAGGCTGATCTTATGCTGGTATTTATTTATTCATAGTTGCACACCAGATGCAGGAGAAGGATTCACGATTTACAGGGTATACCATACTGCAGACTCGGGTAAGGTAAAGGGAGGAGGTGTATGTTTTATGGTTAATTCTCATTAGTGCTCCAACATGGCGGTTCTGTCGAATCCATACTCCCGGACTTGGAAGACCTAACAGCCAAATGCTATCCATTCTATTTCCCTCAGGAGTTCTCATGTGTAATCCTGACTGCAGTGGTACTTACCACCAGTGGCCATCTATAATCAAGCACTCACGACACAGCGTGATGCTGTCTCCAAACAAGAAACAGCCCATTTCAACACATTTCAAATCATAATCAGAGACTTTAGAGACTTGTTTGAAGAAAACCCTGCCCAATTATCATCAGCATTTAACCTGTAGCACCAGAAGTCCCAATATAATGGACCACTGCTACACTAGTTATAAGGAATGAATACCACTCTTTGCCAGACTGCACTTTGCTGTCCTCCTACCTGCAGGGCCTAAAAAGCAAAGATCTAGAGAATAGGACAATAAAGAGGTGGTCGCAGGAGACAGAAGAGCGATTACGGGACTGCTTTGAGTCAGTGGGCTGGGCCATGTTCAAGCACTAATCTGGAGATCTGAATGAATACACTGTGGTGATATCATGTTTCACGTGTAAGAACGTGATTGGACAGAGTTCAGAGCATGCGCAGAAATGACAGAATGATTGAGAAACTTGTATGGTGAAAACGTGGTTGCTGTTGTACATAAAAGTTCTAGTTTTAATTCTTCCAGAATATGGTTTGTTCTTGGTAACCCACAGTATGTATAAAGAACACGACATGGTGTCAGAAGTCGGTCTGGAAGAATAATATGTTTCGCTAACACGGGAAAACCGAAGATAATCAAAAAAAAAGCGCAAACTTTTTCGTTGTTTGCTAACAGCTTTAAAAATGAAAGTTTTGCAACCCCCATCGACGCTTCAGCTGATTGGAAATGTAGCTGAAAACTGGAAAAGATTTAAACAGCGTTTTGAAATTTATTTATCGGCGATCAGAGCAGATAAAAAATCGGAAGAAACTAAAGCTGCAATTCTACTCCACGTTATAGGTGACGACGTAATTGAGGTATATAACTACTTTACTTTTGAAAATGGAGATAATTTGAATCTAAAAGCGATAATGGACAAATTTGACGCATTTTGTATACCGAAGCGCAATGTGACGTATGAATGGTACAAATTTTTCAAATGCTGGCAGAGACCTGGTCAAACGATTGATCAATTCATTACGGAATTGAGACACCACAGTAAAACATGCAATTTTGCAGAGCTCACAGATTCTCTCATTAAAGATGGAATTGTTTGTGGCATTTTGGATAATGGTCTGAGAGAAAGACTCTTAAGAGAACAAGACATCAACCTGAAAAAAGCTTTGAGGCTGTGCAAAGCTTCGGAAACTGATGTTGCAGGCAAAAGAGCTTTTCTTTGAGAGCTAAGTAGACACTGTAAAGCGCGAACATATTAGAAAAAATAATGAAGCGACAACGAAACCAACAGAGAGCAAGATGTCATCTGAAAGGAAAAAAACTTTGTGATCGCTGTTGTCGGTGGCACCGACCAAAAAAGTGTCCAGCGTATCAGAAAATGTGCAACAACTGTGGTAAGAGTAATCATTTTTCACGCTGTTGCAGAAGTAGAAAGGAAATAAAACACGTAAATGCAGTGCTTGAAAATGAACGTGTGGAGTTTTATATAGATGTGCCTTGTGAAAATAAACAAAGTAAGAATGACTGGACTAATCCATTGCAAGTGAACCAAAACAATATCCTGTTTAAGCTTGATACTGGAGCATGAGTAAACATTCTTGCAGAATCTGATCTTAATGCATTAAAGCCAAGACCAAAGTTACATCAGACAAATATAAAGGTGATTGGGTATTTGGGTGCAGACATTCTAGTTAAGGAACATGTGTGACAAAAGTATCACACAAAAATCACGCTTTCATTTGTGACTGTGCCAAAAAATGTACAGTCAATACTGGGTTTATCTGCCTATGAGAAACTGAATTTAGTGAAAAGAGTGTTAGTCCTGGACAGTGACACAGAGTCAGAATACAGTGACTTGATGAAAGAGTATGAAGTCATACAGAGACCAAACTTGCCAGTACAGTACAATACTGATCTGAAACCAAAGAGTGACAATAATCAGGATCCAATTGAAGAAGTGAAAGCACAAGTGAATGAATTAAGAAGTTTTATTGAAATTATGAAGTCTCAGCATAAGAGATTACAAAGTTAATGAATGAATTAGATGAAGAAAAGAAGATTCATATTTCATTACAAATGAAAAGTAGAAGGAATTAAGAAAGCTACAGTACTTGAAGTACAACCCAGATCATACATGGTCCAAACAGAAAAAGGAGCAGTGTTAAGAAGAAATTGCAAAGACCTTAAAGAGCCAACTTCAGAGTTTAAGTTAACTGATGCAGACCAGACGGAACATGAAAATAAAAACGAAACACAAGAACTGTGTGAACCACTTAGAAGGTCTACTTGTGTTCGTAAACCCCCAGAGAGACTGATAGAGACATGTTAAATTATGCATTTGTTCTGGTTAGTATTGCTATTGTTTTTCTTTTTAAGGAAAGGAAGATGTGGTGATATCACATGTCACATGTAAGAACATGATTGAACAGAGTTTGGAGCATGCGCAGAAATGACAGAATGATTGAGAAACTTGTATGTTAAAAATGTGGTTGCTGTTGCTGTTGTAAATGAAAGTTCTAGTTTTAATTCTTCCAGAATATGGCTTGTTCTTAGTAACCCACGGTACGTATAAAGAACACAACATACACCATGGTTGTAACAGACTTCATTAAAATAACTGTAGATAAGTGTGTCCCCACTAAATCATTCAAGAGCCTTCCCCAATCAGAATCCCTGGATGAACCATGAGATCCATAATCTGCCGAGGGCAAAACCAGAGGCATTCAAGTCTAGAGAACAAGAAAGCTACAAGAGGTGCAGGTCTGATCTCCAGAAAGCCATCTCATGGGCAAAGTGGAAATTCTGGACCAAACTTGAATTAACAAAGGATGCTTGATAGTTGGGGTAGGACTTCAATACAGTCAACTCTTATAAAGTTAAATCAAGTGACATGGGAGACAGCAGGTTTTCACTTCCAGGTGAGCTCAATACCTTCTATTTTCACTTTTTCTGTCCAAACATGGAGGAACCATCACAAACACCCACATCCCCTGATGATCCTATGATCCCAGTCCCATGAAGCTGAAGTGCAGGCTGCTTTCAGGAGGGTGAATCCATAGAAAGCATCTGGACCGATCGGGGTACCTGGCCACGTACTAAAGACCTGTGCTGACCAACTGGCTGGAGTGTTCACTGAAATCTTTAACCTCTCACTTTGACAGTGTGTGGTACCCACCTGCTTCAGGTAGGCTTCAATTATTCTGGTGCCCAAGAAGAGCGAGGTGACTCGCCTCAATGACTATCACCCAGTTGCACTTACATCATAGTGATGAAGTGTTTCGAGAGGTTGGTGATGAAACATATCAGCTTCTGCCTGAAAGGTGACTTGGATCTGTTCCAATTTGCCTACCGGAGCAACAGGTCCACAACAGATGCCAACTCATTGGCTCTTCACTTAATACTGGAACATCTGGACAGCAAAGATGCATACAACAGGATGCTTTTTATTGACTCCAGCTCATCATTCAATACCATCATCCCCTCAAAACTAATCAATAAGCTCCAAGATCTTAGGTTCAATACCTCCTTATGCAATTAGATCCTGGATTTCCTCACTTGCAGACCCCAGTCAGTTGGAATTGCCAACAATATCTCCTCCAAATTCTCCATCAGCACAGGTGCATCACAAGGCTGTGTGCTCAGCCCCCTGCTCTACTCACTTTACACTGATGACTATATGGCTTAATACAGCTCCAATGCCATATTCAAGTTTGCTAATGACACCACTGTTGTAGGCCGAATCAAAGGTGGTAATGAATCAGCATACCAGGGAGATTGAAAATTTAGCTGAGTGGTGTAATAACAACAACTTCTCACTCAATGTCAGTCAGACCAAGGAACTGATTATAGACTTCAGGAGAGGGAAACCAGAGGTCCATGAGCCAGTCCTTATCAGAAGATCAGAGATGGAGAGGGTCAGTAACTTTAAGTTCCTGGGTGTCACTCTTTCAGAGGACCTGTCCTGCATGTAAGTGGAATTGCAAAAAATCACAGCAGCACTTCTACTTCCTTAGGAGCTGAGGAGATTTGGCATGACAACTACAACTTTGACAAACTTCTATAGATGTGTAATGGAAATTACATTGACTGGCTGCATCACAGCTTGGTATGGAAACACCAAGGCCTTTGAATGGAAAATCCTACAAAAGGTAGTGGATTCAACCCAATACAGCATAGGATCGAGTTGTCAGTATTCTCAAGAGGGAGGGTGAGCAGCCAGATGTCGTGGTCCATGTAGGGACCAATGACGTGGATAGGAAGAAGGAGGAGGTCCTGCAAAGAGAATTTAGGGAGTTAGATGCAAAGTTGAAGGACAGGACGTCCAGGGTTGCAATCTCAGGATTGCTACCTGTGCCACGTGCTAGTGAAGCTATAAATAGGAAGATAATGCAGCTAAATACGTGGCTAAGGAGTTGGTGCAGGAGGGAGGGCTTCATGTTTCTGGACAATTGGGCCTTGTTCCAGGGAAGGTGGGACCTGTTCCAACGGGACGGGTTGCACCTGAATTGGAGAGGGACTAACATCCTTGCGGGAAGGTTTACTAGCGCTGCTCTGGGGGGTTTAAATTAGATTTGCAGGGGGAGGGGAACCAGAGTGTTAGAGCAGATAGTGAGGTGGAGGAGGATAAAGGTCATGCGAGAACTGCAAGTACAGTGCATGGAGTAAAGCCAGATCTAACATATAAAGAGGCTTTGAGGAAAGAGAAGCAGAAAAAAGGGTGTAAAGACAGTAAGGTAGAAGGGCTAAAGTGTGTGTACTTCAATACAAGAAGCATCAGGAACAAAGGTGATGAACTGAGAGTTTGGATACATACATGGAATTATGATGTAGTGGCCATTACAGAGACTTGGCTGGCACCAGGGCAGGAATGCATTCTCAATATTCCTGGATTTCAGTGCTTTAAAAGGGATGGGGGGGAGGGGAAGAGGGGTGGTATTACTGGTCAGGAATATTATTACAGCTACAGAAAGGGTGGGTAATGTAGCAGGATCCTATTTTGAGTCAATATGGGTGGAAGTCAGGAACAGGAAGGGAGCAGTTACTCTATTGGGGGTATTCTATAGGCCCCCTGGTAGCAGCAGAGATACAGAGGAGCAGATTGGGAGGCAGATTTTGGAAAGGTGCAAAAATAACAGGGTTGTTATCATGGGTGACTTTAACTTCCCTAATATTGATTGGCACCTGATTAGATCCAATGGTTTAGATGGGGCAGAGTTTGTTAAGTGTGTCCAGGACGGATTCCTGTCACAGTATGTTGACAGGCTGACTAGGGGGAATGCCATAACAGATCTAGTACTAGGTAATGAACCGGATCAGGTCACAGATCTCTCAGTGGGTGAGCATCTGGGGGACAGTGACCACCACTCCCTGGCCTTTAGCATTATCATGGAAAAGGATAGAATCAGAGAGGACAGGAAAATTTTTAATTGGAGAAAGGCAAATTATGAGGCTATAAGGCTAGAGCTTGCGGATGTTAATTGGGATGATGTTTTTGCAGGGAAATGTACTATGGACATGTGGTCAATGTTTAGGGATCTCTTGCAGGATGTTAGGGATAAATTTGTCCCGGTGAAGAAGATAAAGAATGGTAGGGTGAAGGAACCATGGGTGACAAGTGAGGTGGAAAATCTAGTCAGGTGGAAGAAGGCAGCATACATGAGTTTTAGGAAGCACGGATCAGATGGGTCTGTTGAGGAATATAGGGTAGCAAGAAAGGAGCTTAAGAAGGGGCTGAGGAGAGCAAGAAGGAGGCATGAGAAGGCCTTGGCAAGTAGGGTAAATGAAAACCCCAAGGCATTCTTCAATTATGTGAAGAACAAAAGGATGACAGGAGTGAAGATAGGACCGATTAGAGATAAAGGTGGGAAGATGTGCCTGGAAGCTGTGGAAGTGAGCGAGGTCCTCATTGAATACTTCTTTTCGGTATTCACCAATGAGAGGGAACTTGATGACGGTGAGGACAATATGAACGAGGTTAATGTTCTGGAGCATGTTGATATTAAGGGAGAGGAGGTGTTGGAGTTGTTAAAATACATTAGGACGGATAAGTCCCTGGGGCCTGACAGAATATTCCCCAGGCTGCTCCACGAGGCGAGAGAAGAGATTGCTGAGCCTCTGGCTAGGATCTTTATGTCCTCGTTGTCCACCGGAACGGTACCGGAGAATTGGAGGGAGGCGAATGTTGTCCCCTTGTTCAAAAAAGGTAGTCGGGATGTCCGGGTAATTATAGACCAGTGAGCCTTATGTCTGTGGTGGGAAAGCTGTTGGAAAAGATTCTTAGAGATAGGATCTATGGGCATTTAGAGAATCATGGTCTGATCAGGGACAGTCAGCATGGCTTTGTGAAGGGCAGATCGTGTCTAAGAAGCCTGATAGATTTCTTTGAGGAGGTGACCAGGCATACAGAAGAGGGTAGTGCAGTGGATGTGATCTATATGGATTTTAGTAAGGCATTTGACAAGGTTCCACACGGTAGGCTTATTCAGAAAGTCAGAAGGCGTGGGATCCAGAGAAGTTTGGCCAGGTGGATTCAGAATTGGCTTGCCTGCAGAAAGCAGAGGGTGGTGGTGGTGGGAGTCCATTCGGATTGGAGGGTTGTAACTAGTGGTGTCCCACAAGGATTGGTACTGGGACCTCTACTTTTGGTGATTTTTATTAAGGACCTGGATGTTGGGGTAGAAGGGTGGGTTGGCAAGTTTGCAGACGACACAAAGGTTGGTGGTGTTGTGGATAGTGTAGAGGATTGTCAAAGATTGCAGAGAGACATTGATAGGATGCAGAAGTGGGCTGAGAAGTGGCAGATGGAGTTCAAGTTAGAGAAGTGTGAGGTGGTACACTTTGGAAGGACAAACTCCAAGGCAGAGTACAAAGCAAATGGCAGGATACTTGGTAGTGTAGAGGAGCAGAGG
Organism: Mobula birostris; assembly: GCF_030028105.1. Lineage (NCBI taxonomy): Eukaryota > Metazoa > Chordata > Chondrichthyes > Myliobatiformes > Myliobatidae > Mobula > Mobula birostris. Next base: position 27,505,705 of record NC_092402.1, read on the forward strand.
GATCTGGGGGTACATGTCCACAGATCCCTGAATGTTGCCTCACAGGTAGATAGGTAGTTAAAAAAAGCTTATGGAGTATTAGCTTTCATAAGTCGAGGGTAGAGTTTAAGAGTCGCGATGTAATGATGCAGCTCTATAAAACTCAGGTTAGGCCACACTTGGAGTACTGTGTCTACTTCTGGTCGCCTCACTATAGGAAGGATGTGGAAGTATTGGAAAGGGTACAGAGGAGATTTACCAGGATGCTGCCTGGTTTAGAGAGTATGCATTATGATCAGAGATTAAGGGAGCTAGGGCTTTACTCTCTGGAGAGAAGGAGGATGAGAGGAGACAAGATAGTGGTATTCAAGATATCAAGAGGAATAGATAGAGTGGACAACCAGTGCCTCTTCCCCAGGGCACCACTGCTCAATACAAGAGGACATGGCTTTAAGGTAAGGGGTGGGAAGCTCAAGGAGGATATTAGAGGAAGGTTTTTTACTCAGAGAGTGGTTGGTGCGTGGAATGCACTGCCTGTGTCAGAGGTGGAGGCAGATACACTAGTGAAATTTAAGAGACTACTGGACTGGTATATGGAGGAATTTAAGGTGGGGGGGGGGTTATATGGGAGGCAGGGTTTGAGGGTCGGCACAACATTGTGGGCCGAAGGGCCTGTACTATGCTGTACTATTCTATGTTCTAGGTAAAGCTTTCCCAACCATTAGTAACATCTACATGAAACGCTGTCATAGAAAAGCAGCATCCATCATCAGAGGTCCCCGCCACCAAGCTCATGCTCTGTTCTTGCTGCTGCATGAAGTAGAAGGTACAGGAATCTCATGACTCGCACCACCAGGTTCACAAACTGTTACTATCCCTCAAAAATCAGGCTCTTGAATAAAAAAGGATGACTATACTCACTTGTCCCATCATTTAACTGTTCCTATAACTAATTATCTCACTATAATTAGTTCTTTACATCATTATCTCATGCTCTCGTTATTTATTGCTATTTATTTATATTTGCATTTGCACAGTTTGTTGTCTTCTGCACTCTGGTTGATCTTTTATTGATCCTGTTACAGTTACTATTCTATACTATAGATTTACTGAGTATGCCCATAAGAAAATGAATGTCAGGGTTGTATATGGTGACATATATGTACTTTGATAATAAAATTTACTTTGAACTTTGAATTCCACCCTGCAGAATTGTGTTTATGCTATAGTGGAGATTCCTGTTCCAACAGAGGATGTCAATCAAAATTTACTGGTCAGACAATCTCTGTAATGGTTAAATAAAGGGCCATTTCATGCTAGATTTGGTTAACTTCATAGGATTTATCAATATATACATGTTTTCAACTAGAATTTCAATCATTACTAGAGTAGACTGAATCGATGCTCCTTGCATATCCCGTGTTCATATTGGAGTACAGGAGTACAGTCTATGATTTTCTATTAATTTATTTTAATAGTCTGCAGATCACGGGTAAGTGCATTCTTAATTTGCCTCATTGAGCTCCCATTGAGTTTTACTCCCAGATGAGACCATAGAATTAGCCCTTAAAATCAACAGGAGCAAGAACATCAGATTTATTTAGAATTCCGATTAGGATAATGTTCTCAAACTTATCCTTCAATCAAAACAATTAAAGTAGATTACTTCATCATTATCACATTGCTATTTGTGTAAGATTACTGTTTCCAAATTACAGACACACTCTTGGGCCTGTGACGTAAGCTTGGCAAATGGATAGAACTGGGAAATATGCATACTTCAAATGGTAACAGCTAAAATTAAAAAAGCTCTTTCAAGACAAAAGATATACTCTTGCATCTTTTCGGAAGCTGTATGTAAAATATCATCCAAGTACCACATGAATCAAAATAAGAGTTGCAAAATCGAGATTAGAAAGCAGATATCGATGGACCAAGTTAATACAAAAATCTTTGCTAGCTGGTGAAACAAAGGTACTTCTCTAGTAGTTTGAGACCCCAGGGCACGCAACCTGAGTGAACATGCAAGGCAGGTGATGTAAACCATTGTCAGTTATTTGAAAAATCCTTGCAAGCCCTGAGACCTAAAACAGTAAAATCTAGCCAAGCAACAGATCTTCATGTTCTTCAATGTATTGCTATTAGTTGTTGCATGAAGCATTTTGAAGATACGATTGTGACAAACCACAAACAAGAGAAAATCTATAGATGTCTGAGCAACACACACAAACTGCTGGAGGAACTCAGCAGGCCAGGCAGCATTTTGTGTGTGTTAATTGTGACAAGTTCTTTGATTGCAAACTCTAGGAAGTGGCCAGTGTAAAACTATCTACCATAGCACCCATCAGATAGATAACAGTATATATAACAGTAGATCATGGTCTGCTAACCCTTTTCTCATTTACTGTCATCTCTTGCCAATCCTTCTCATTGGATATTTGATCTCCAGTCAAAAAGCTTGTCACAATCACATCTTCAAAAGGCTTTTGGCAACAATTTATGACATCTCCTTCGTCCTGGAATGAAAAGCCTTATCCTGAGAGCAGATGTGGCGGAGACGGAGGAATTGCGAGAAGGGGATGGCGTTTTTGCAAGAGACAGGGTGAGAAGAGGAATAGCCCAGGAAGCTGTGAGAGTCCATAGGCTTATAGTAGACATCAGTAGATAAGCTGTCTCCAGAGATAGAGACAGAAAGATCTAGAAAGGGGAGGGAGGTGTCGGAAATGGACCAGGTAAACTTGAGGGCAGGGTGAAAGTTGGAGGCAAAGTTAGTGAAGTCAACGAGCTCAGCATGCGTGCAGGAAGAAGCGCCAATGCAGTCGTCTATGTAGTGAAGGAAAAGTGGGGGACAGATACCAGTATAGGTTTGGAACATGGATTGTTCCACAAAGCCAACAAAAAGGCAGGCATAGCTGGGACCCATACAGGTGCCCATGGCTACACCTTTAGTTTGGAGGAAGTGGGAGGAGCCAAAGGAGAAATTATGAAAAGTAAGTACTAATTCTACTAGACGGAAATCCACTACACAAGAAATGATAGGGTCACTGAATGATGCAGTTTTAAGTAGTTATAGGGGAAATTCTAGTTGACTGAATGTTTTCATAATTACATAAAACCAAAAATATATTTTTGGTCTATGGCAATGGTGGATTTAGTGCACATTCTAGGAAAGGTTGCAACTTCAGGGCACTAGTAACCTACCAGTACCTCATTGAATGACCAATATTATGCATATGCATACATTGATTGCCCAAAAGATTTTCAACAATGAATGCATCACAGCTGAGCCCAATTTTCCACTTCATAATAATTGGATATTCAAGTTCCAAGAACAAGTAATGAACAGAAGCAAAAAGCAGCTGATTACTTTGCATCTCTCTAATCAAGGCGCAGTGAGACCACTTGCAAAATTTCAACAGCTGCCCTGTCTAATAAGAGTTAACTTAGCTACTAATGTTCATCTTGGAGGTCACTTTTCAAAAGAGTACATTATTCCAGGCATATTCACATCTGCTAATTATGATTGGTTCATTCTTTAGCCAATTCCATCGCTACATAGTAAAATATACATTGTGATTCTCAAACCGCTGGAGTGGAACATTAGATTTAGATTAGATACAGACTTGGGTTTAGTGATACAGCGCAGTAACAGGCCTTTCCAGCCTAACAAGGCTGCATCACCCAATTACACCCATGTGACCAATTAAACTATTAACCTCAATGTGTTTGGAATGTGGGAGGAAACTCCATGGTCACAGGGAGAAAGTACAAAGTTCTTACAGATAATGATAGAATTGAACTGGGTCTCTGGTGCTGTAATAGCATTATGCTACTGTACTGCGTCCATGTCATTGCATACAAGTCAATAAAAGCTAACATTGTAAGTGAAGCAGATAATTAGGAAGGCTAACCGAATGCTGGTCTTTCATTCTCACTGCAATTACTCAGGGCCTTGGTGAGACCACATCTTAAGGATCATATTGATGATGTTCTAACCTTTAAAAAAAAAAGGATATCCTTGCTACAGAGAAGATGCAGGGAGGACTGGTTCCTGGGAGGACAAGTTTGTCACATGTTAAGACATCAAGTGGATGAGTCCTCCATTTCCTATTAGAGATAGCAAGGATGAACTTCTGAAACATACAAAATTCTCAGAGAATCAACGGGATAAATACAGGGAGAACATTTTTCCACAGTGAAGTGTTTAGAGCTAGGGGTACTGGATTAAAGCAAAAGGTGCAAAACCATTTAGGATTATAATGAGAAATTGCTATCATCAAATTTGCTGCTTAGTGGCAGCAATACAATGCAAGACAGTTACTATAAGTAACATTAATAACAAACAGTGCAAAAGTATAGTGAGGTGTTCATGAAATCTGATGGCAAAACAGTTCCTAAAATGTTCAGTGCAGGTCCTCAGGCTCCTATACTTCCTCCACACCAGTAGTAACGTGAACAGAGCATGTCCCAGATGGCGGGATGACTTGTGCCATGATGGAACAGACTGAGCCAACAATTCTCTGCATCTTCTTTCGAGCCTGTGCTTTGCAGCCTCTGTGCCAAGCAGTGATGCAACCATGGTGATATGCCAAATCCCCTCAAACACCTAATGAAGTACAGCCACTAGCATACTTTATTCCTGATTGCAACAGTAGATTAGCCTACTGAGCACAATTGGTGGTGGTTTGGGAAAAAAGCAATTCATGCATATGCAATACTCCAGCTATCTAGAAGACCAAACAGAATTGCTTGAGCCTCACTGATCTCCTTGCACTCCAATGGGTCCCAATTCTTTACATATGACAGCGAAGAACAAATACTGAGACACAGTGTAGTAACCCAGCCAGAGAAAGGTAAAGCGGTTGGAGTTCTCATTGGCCTGTGATACATAGAAACATAGAAAATAGGTGGAGTAGGCCATTCGGCCCTTCAAGCCTGCACCACCATTCAGTATGACGATGGCTGATCATCCAACTCAGAACCCTGTACCTGCCTTCTCTCCATACCGCCGAACCCTTTAGCCACAAGGGCCTTATCTAACTCCCTCTTAAATATAGCCAATGAATTGGCCTCAACTGTTTCCTGTGGCAGAGAATTCCACAGATTCACCACTCTCTGTGTGAAGAAGTTTTTCCTCATCTCAGTCCTAAAAGGTTTCCCCTTTATCCTTAAACTGTGGCCCCTCGCTCTGGACTTCCCCAACATCAGGAATAATTTTCCTGCATCTAGCCTGTCCAATCCCTTTAGAATTTTATACGTTTCAATAAGATCCCCCCTCAATCTTCTAAATTCCAGTGAGTATAAGCCTAGTCGATCCAGTCTTTCTTCATATGAAAGTTCTGCCATCCCAGGAATCAATCTGGTGAACCTTCTTTGTACTCCCCCTATGGCAAGAATGTCTTTCCTCAGATTAGGGGACCAAAACTGCACACAATACTCCAGGTGTGGTCTCACCAAGGCCTTGTACAACTGCAGTAGAACCTCCCTGCTCCTGTACTCAAATCCTCTTGCTATGAATGCCAGCATACAATTCGCCTTTTTCACCACCTGCTGTACCTGCATGCCCACTTTCAATGACTGGTGTACAATGACACCCAGGTCTCGTTGCACCTCCCCTTTTCCTAATTGGCCACGATTCAGATAATAATCTGTTTTCCTGTTCATGCCACCAAAGTGGATAACCTTACATTTATCCACATTAAATTGCATCTGCCATGAATTTGCCCACTCACCTAACCTATCCAAGGTACCCTGCATCCTCTTAGCATCCTCCTCACAGCTAACACTGCTGCCCAGCTTCGTGTCATCCGCAAACTTGGAGGTGCTGCATTTAATTCCCTCGTCTAAGTCATTAATATATATTGTAAACAACTGGGGTCCTAGTACTGAGCCTTGCAGTACCCCACTAGTCACTGCCTGCCATTCTGAAAAGGTCCCGTTTATTCCCACTCTTTGCTTCCTGTCTGCCAACCAATTCTCTATCCACATCAATACCATACCCCCAATACCGTGTGCTTTAAGTTTGCACACTAATCTCCTGTGTGGGACCTTGTCAAAAACCTTTTGAAAATCCAAATATACCACATCCACTGGTTCTCCCCTATTCACTCTACTAGTTACATCCTCAAAAAATTCTACGAGATTCGTCAGACATGATTTTCCTTTCACAAATCCACGCTGACTTTGTCCAATGATTTCACCACTTTCCAAATGTGCTGTTATCACATCTTTGATAACTGACTCTAGCATTTTCACCACCACCAATGTCAGGCTAACTGGTCTATAATTCCCCGGTTTCTTGCTCCCTCCTTTTTTAAAAAGCGGGGTTACATTAGCCATCCTCCAATCCTCAGGAACTAATCCAGAATCTAAAGTTTTGAAAAATTATCACTAATGCATCCACTATTTCTTGGGCTACTTCCTTAAGCACTCTGGGATGCAGACCATCTGGCCCTGGGGATTTATCTGCCTTTCATCCCTTCAATTTACCTAATACCACTTCCCTACTAATATGTATTTCCCTCAGTTCCTCCATCTCACTAGACCCTCGGTCCCCTACTATTTCCAGAAGATTATTTATGTCCTCTTTAGTGAAGACAGAACCAAAGTAGTTATTCAATTGGTCTGCCATGTCCTTGCTCCCCATGATCAATTCACCTGTTTCTGACTGTAAGGGACCTACATTTGTCTTAACCAATCTTTTTCTTTTCACATATCTATAACAGCTTTTACAGTCAGTTTTTATGTTCCCTGCCAGTTTTCTCTCATGATCTTTTTTCCCTTTCCTAATTAAGCCCTTTGTCCTCCTCTGCTGGACTCTGAATTTCTCCCAGTCCTCAGGTGAGCTGCTTTTTCTGGCTAATTTGTATGTTTCTTCTTTGGAATTGATACTATCCCTAATTTCCTTTGTCACTTATTTCCTTGTCACGGGTGCACTACCTTCCCTGGTTTATTCTTTTGCCAAACGAGGATGAACAATTGTTGTAGTTCATCCATGCAATCTTTAAATGCTTGCCATTGCATATCCACTGTCAACCCTTTAAGTATCATTTGCCAGTCTATCTTAGCTAATTTATGTCTTATACCTTCAAAGTTACCCTTCTTTAAGTTCAGAACCTTTGTTACTGAATTAACTATGTCACTCTCCATCTTAATGAAGAATTCCACCATGTTATGGTCACTCTTACCCAAGGGGCCTCGCACGACAAGATTGCTAACTAACCCTACCTCATTGCTCAATACCCAGTCTAGAATAGCCTGCTCTCTAGTTGGTTCCTCAACATGTTGGTTCAAAAAACCATCCAGCACACGTTCCAAGAAATCCTCTTCCTCAGCACCCTTACCGATTTGGTTCACCCAATCTATATGCAGATTGAAGTCACCCATTATAACTGCTGTTCCTTTATTGCACGCATTTCTAATTTCCTGTTTAATGCCATCCCCGACCTCGCTATTACTGTTAGGTGGCCTGTACACAACTCCCACCAGCATTTTCTGCCCGAGTGTTATGCAGCTCTACCCATATCGATGCCACATCCTCCCGGCTAATGTCCTTCCTTTCTATTGCATTAATCTTCTCTCTAACCAGCAATGCTGCCCCACCTCCTTTTCTTTCATGTCTGTCCCTCCTGAATATTGAATATCCCTGAATGTTGAGCTCCCATCCTTGGTCACTCTGGAGCCATGTCTCTGTGATCCCAACTATATCATATTCATTAATAACTATCTGCACATTCAATTCATCCACCTTGTTACAAATGCTCCTTGCATTGACACACAAAGCCTTCAGTCTTGCTTTTACAACACTTTTAACCCTTATACAATTATGTAGAAAAGTGGCCCTTTTTTATTTTTGCCCTGGATTTGCCGGCCTGCCACTTTTACTTTTCACCTTACTATTTTTTGCTTCTACCTTCATTTTACACCCCTCTGTGTCTCTACACTTGTTCCCATCCCCCTGCCACATTAGTTTAAATCCTCCTGAACAACAGTAGCAAACGCTGCCCCTAGGACATTGGTTCCAGTCCAGCCCAGGTGCAGAACATCCTGTTTGTACCAGTCCCACCTCCTCCAGAACTGGTTCTAATGCCCCAGAAATTTGAATCCCTCCCCCTTGCACCATTTTTCAAGCCACATATTCATCTGATATATCCTCCTATTTCTACTCTGACTAGCATGCAGCACTGGTAGTAATCCAGAGATTATTACCTTTGTGGTTCTACTTTTTAGTTTTTTTTATATAAAGGTTAAATTAAAGGTTTTTATTCTTGAATTAATTCATTGTCCTGAAGGCTTGAGATTTAAAAAAATTAATGTCATCAAGGGACTTGGCAGTAGATCAGAGGAGACAAGTCAGCCTAGCTCTTAAAAACTGAACTTTCTCAAGGGGATTGCAGTTGGCAGTTTTGGTTCTTCCAGCCTCATATCTTTATTGCTCGAAGTCAGAAATGTGGGGGTTTTAAAAAAGATATTGCAAGTCAAAAAAACAAACAGAACAATTTGATGCTATGGGTAACATGTTTTTTGTTATACTAAATGAAGCAATGAGTGTTATATCTGCAACCACCTCGTGGTAATTACATAAGCTATTACAACCAACATGTTAACATTAATAGATGTTATACCACAAATTAAAGAGTCATTTTCCACATTGCATCCATTAATCACATTCTATGAATGTTTCTGGATTTGGCCTTGAGAATATTTCAAGAGAAAAAAAAAGTTCTCTTCAGGTAATATTAAATTGCACTCAGTCCAAAGACCATTAAATTATAAACAATGTCAGAAACATTTGAGTTGTGAATTTTTAAATTATTCACATCCTACTTATATAAGTGATAATTCAATAGCAAATACTATTCTAAATTCCAAGTATAAACTTCGTTGTGGAGTTTTCAATAATGAATGTGGGTATTCCAAATCTCAAGGATATCATTTGAATTCCAGATAGCTCTACAGCCAGATGTTACGTATGTGAATGTTGTCAGGATATTAGATACTGCAATAAGATTAGACAGTAATGATCATCACACTAAACATTATTGTGACAGGCTGCATAATCATCAGCATGCTTCATCAGAATTTGATGAGCTACTGATTTCACAATAGAGCTGGGACCTGTGGATCCTAGTGATGACTGGTGCCCTTGTACAAGGAGAATAAAGGACATTCTCTACTGAGGTCTGTTATCTCAAAGTTTATTTGTCAGGCTTGAGGCCAAAACACATGAAATGCAAATGCATTTTGATTTTTAACATACTGTATCATTCACACTTCCAAAAGAAAAAATACATAAATACAGCCACGTTATTAAAAAAAAATCAATGCAAATGCATCGCTAGCTACACTTACACTACTGTGGTTAAAAAGAACACTAAAAGGATAAAATTAACAAGTTACTTTAATCATTTTGCTTCTAGGAATTCAAAAACTGTTGAATATTACTTTAGAAGGTACTTGAAGAATCACAAATTACTGTTGTAAATCCTGACAACTCAACAAAACACTTAAAAACAAAACACATAATGATCCAGAGCTTCTTATAATAAAGCTCGAATTCTACCTGAGATCAACTAGAGCAACCTTGAATCCAGACTCAATGCAGTTCCCAGTTTGATTTCAATACATTGGATTAGAGCTGCTGCCCACAAAGGAGACCACAGTGGACTCAGACCCAATGTGATGGAGTACTAGTGGAGAGAAACCATATAAAACCATTGAGCAGCAATTTCAATTCCATTCTGGAAGTTATATTACAAGTGTGATGCAAGCATTATCCAACATAAATTCATTATGTCACAGAGACCTGAGAAAAGGCATTTAATAAATTCCTATAAATTGTCAATGAGAGTGACTACAGAAGCTTGCAAGTCAACTGTAATCAAAATATATATGAACACAAAATTAAGCTGCTTTTTACTTGGATCTAAACTCAGTATTTAATACCTTTTAAAATTAACAAATGTGCATTAATCCATCCAATTTAATTCTCACAAGACCAGGCCAAGGAAAAAACAGTGCACATCATGTGAGCGGCACCAGTATAAACTGTTCCTATCATTTCCTTATTTACCTATATAACCTACTCATAAATATTCATAGAGTGAGAAGACCACTACTTTACTCCAGTGGTGCATTTTACATTTTCCAAAGTCAGTTATAATGTTCATCCTGCTCCCAACTTAGACATCTTGTATTTAATCATCTATTCCTTTTAAATGGAGTTCATGACCACCAAAAATAATTTGTTTCTCTTTATTCAGTCCTATCCCTCCATAGTTTTGAATGACCATCAAATCAGTAATCAATATCCTTTAACAAGTTAATTTTCTCTCATTTATATACCTTCAGTGATACAATGACACCCCCATGTACACAGACTGCAATAAATACACTGTAATCTTTTATTTTGAAATTAAATTATTTGATTTAAGAACTTCTGTATATCAGGTGGGACATTGGGAAAACAACAGATGGCTCATTGACATAGGTTGTCCCAAAATTTTTTTCAATATCCAGTGTGCCCATTCTTCTTCTAATCACCACCACAGCTAATCACCAAAGATCATTTTGCATACAGTGCATTTAAATGTAAATCAAGTTTCAAAATACTTTTAAAATGTAATTTAAAACACTTTTTTGGGACTGGAGCTGTTAAAATACTTGGGTATTATACTAGAACAAACATCAAGACATTTCAAACTGAAAAAGGCTTTTTAGTGTTTCAATTATGATTACAGTATATCAAATATTGTACAGAACCACTTATAAATTATATTCAATGCAGTTTTGTAACACAAGGCTTCTGACTTTTTAATAAATGGACAATTAAAATATGAATTAGAGGATATTTGCAGACAATACAAAAACAAGAATAAAAATAGACGTGCTGAGAATCTAGCAGATCCAGTAGCATCATGAAAAGAGAAAAGTAATATTTCAGGTCATTGATCTTTTATAAAGTTATCAACCTAACAAGTACCCATTTCTCTTTCATGTAGTGCCTCATCTATTATTTCCAGCATTTTCTGTTTAACTTCCAACTTCCAACATCTGCAGATTTCTGTTGCACTTCAAAAATTAACAATCAGTATTTTCAAATAATCTGCAGATAACTAGCCCCAAGGACTGCAATAGAGAATCACATTAAATTTTGCTTTACATGAAGTGTAGCTTTTTGAAAGACATGTGGACACACAGGCTTGGGGAAACTAAGTAAAGCAATCTAAACATTTAAACTTTTACAGCTGAAGCATGAAATAAAAAGAAAATCAAAGTTCAGGCAGCATTCTTGGAGATGAAAATCTTGAATCTTCAATATTTATTGATTTTTTTTGGGTGCCTTTCCATATTTGGCATCTAAACCAAGGCCTAAATACAGAATAATAAATGAAAATTAGAAACAGTTTCATAAAACATGTCTTTAATATTGTTCTTATGTATTGCTGGTTTACTAAGAGGCATCTAAATTAGGACTCCATTAACCTCAAATTAATTTGCTTGTAATGTAGCAGAGATTATTTTCCAAGCATGTTTCCAAGTTAAATGTATGTAAACTTGCAGAAACTTTCAAAACTTGCATTCACAAATACAACATGTGGTTATGAACTTGGGTCCACAACTAGCACTAGTATTAAATAAAAACAGATAGCAAGGTAGTATGATACTAGCAAAAGTTAAATCAAAGTCTAAACCTTTCAGGATTCATAACAAACAGCAATTCAAATATTTCCAGGTGTACAGGCCTCAAGATGTTCATACTCATTAACAAATTACACTTTTCTGTTGAAATCAAACTTTTGTTCAGTACTTTTAATTACAATGAAGACTAAGGCACAGTATCAGTACTGCCACCCATTACCTCCGAGAAAGTATACTTTAACACTCCACTTAGAGCATTGCCTAATAAAAGCAGCCGGGGACGGAGAGGGCATTGGTGTGGGATTGGTTTTGCAGCCTGTCTTCTGGCAAGAAAAATTTGCATCACTTACCTAGGAATACAAAAACTGTGCCCACCCATTGCAAGGAGCTAATGGGATTACCAAAAATAAGCACAGAACCAAGGATGGTAAAGAACTTTCTGGTTGTAGTAATTATTGAACAAGTCAGAGGTCCAAAGTAAACAACAGTCATAAATATGAAACTCTGGGGGGGGGAAAAGAAATGAAATAAAATAATATATATTTTTTTACACCCATACCATACAACACTTCTACAAACAATGTTTTCTTTAATTTAATATGTACAATTTGAAAAGCATAGCTGGAATTAATCATTTTTAAAAGATATTTATATTCTCACACTAGTGCAATACACATGTAAAATGGATAGCCCCAGCAGTATACTATTAATTAGCAAAATATACACATCTCAGTTGACACTGCTGTCAAGGGGCACATGATCACTAATAATTTGACCATTAACAGCCTTGGTCCATTTTAAAACTGAGGCAAGAATCTCCACACTCTTCACAGTGAATATCAACTGGGAATACACACTTTACACTAAATTATTCTCATTGAAAAAAGCTGAACATCTCAGCCCCAGAATATCACTACAGAAGCTCCACAGGGAATCTAATATAATGACCATCTTTATTGACCTCTCTCCAACATGTCAGAAATGGGAGATCTTTGTTTAGAAAATGCAGTGTTTCATTCCATTCAGATTTTCTAGAAAATGAGATTATTTGAGCCAGATGGCAAAAAATTCAGAATGACTCCAATGGTTAAGTCCACACAGCACAGATGTTATCTCTAACAAAAGAAAGTGGACAACTTCCCTTCTACGACCATCTCAGCAACCCCACTACCAACACATTTGGGTTGACAAGTCACAATTAACCACAATCTACTAGCTACAAAAACGTTAGAGCACGTCACCAAGTGACTCAACTTGGTGATACTACTTCTATCTCTTTTAGACCGATATTAAGAGCGCAATGGACAAGTGTAGCTTGTTTTGATGAATGTGGCTCCAACATACAAGCAGTTCAACAACACCCAGAACAAAAAAAAACTACTGTGCTTTATGAGCAGTGCATTCATCTTGAGCACCTAGCTGCCTTCACCATGGTAGCACCCAGTAAACTGGCAAGGCTTCTTTAACACAAGTCTTAATTTTTCAAATATATAGCCATTATCACAAGGGCAGAGGGTAGCTATTGTAACAATCACATGGAAATTTCGCTCTAGCACATTATCCTCCTTGACACATACTTTCAATATAACAATACACCAACTCGGCCCTTCCAGTCAGTGCCGAACTCTTACTCTCACCTAGTCCCACTGACCTGCACTCAGCCCATAACCCTCCATTCTTTTCCTGTCCATATAGCTGTACAATTTAACTTTAAATGACACCATCGAACCTTCCTCAACCACTTCTGCTGGAAACTCGTTCCACACAGCTACCACTCTCTGAGTAAAGAAGGTCCCCCTCATGTTACCCCTAAACTTTTACCCTTTAACTCTCAACTCATGTCTTGTTTGAATCTTCCCCACTCTCAATGGAAAAAGCCTGTCCACATCAACTATCTATCCCCCTCATAATTTTAAATATCTCTATCAAGTCCCCCCTCAACCTTCTGCGCTCCAAAGAATAAAGACCCAACTTGTTCAACCTTTCTCTGTAACTTAGGAGATGAAACCCAGGCAACATTCTAGTAAATCTCCTCTGTACCCTCTCAATTTTGTTGACATCTTTCCTATAATTCAGTGACCAGAACTGTACACAATACTCCAAATTTGGCCTTACCAATGCCTTGTACAATTTCAACAATAGGGGTGATATGTCAGATGTTCAACATTCCAGAGCAAAAGTTCTTCTCCACATGGCCTCCAACAGCTCGGGCACATGATTCACTGCCAGCTCCTTGATAGTAAATCAAGGGTACACAACTAATTGCACACTTGCCAGCTATGTCCACATTTCAGAAGTTAAAATGTTGAGGTTTTAAACCCATAAGTGCTTACATTGCAGTTATGGAATATGAAAAGTAACTTTACACTTAAATAGGTTTGTTCCCTTCTAATTTTGTAAGTACTACAAACGTTTGTAGATATAATGCAAATACTAACCTGGCCCAAAGCACTAGTTAAACCAAACAAAAGTATCTTGTACAGAATACTGGGGTGGCGCTCAGTGAAATTCAGAAATTCCCATATTTCTCCAGTACAAAAAACTCCTAAAATATAGCCAAAAAAATAGTTATTGGAATGAGGATCAATTTGCAACTTCAAGTCAGGTACAGAAGTGAAACTTAAAATGCAATATTGCATAAGCTAATAAACAGTACACTGTATTGGCTGTCTGAATCGACTTTGTTAAAAAAAAATGGAAATTTAAAATTTGTGGGGATCTACACAAAACTAATGAACAGGAAGTTGCACTTGATTTTAAAAATTTAATTTCTAACGTGACAAATACTCAACATTACAGATAATAAGTTTTCAAAGACAGATTGTAAACAAATCTCCATGTTACTCAACTTTTAATATTAATGCAAGTTCTAAGAAATTAAAATAAAATACTTTGTACTGTATAAATGAAGTAACACTGCCTCTATGGCAATGAGCAATGCATGCAACTAATCCTTCTCTGCAGCATTTATTTGCATTTTTAAAATCACCCTGCATCAATCTTCAGATTGAAACTCACGTTAACCAGCTCCAATTTTCCCTGCATGCTAAAATGCCTTCAATTCCTTACATTTTTATTAAATAAAACTTTTTTAAAATTTTCATATAAAAATCCATGTGCAAAGAGAAGCGCACAATGTACAAGAACATGGACTGGTACCTTCCCAGTTACAGATTTAGTGTAGATGGAATTTTTTTTTCCCCTATACAATTTACCTCTTAACACAACCCTCATGCCCATATCACCACCTCAATCTGTTTTTCCAAGAGTCAAGATACCAGTTAAAACTAATATTTGCTTAATAATAAATAATAATGCTGAATTACCACACATCAAATACAAACTGACAAGCATCAGGAAGCAGGAAAGCTATTCTTTGTTTGGGAAGTAGTAAAAGCTAGCTAGCTATTCCAAATTTGTTTACATAACAGCTTTCAGATTTTAGAGTGAACTTCTCACCTTCAAATTGCCTGCTGAAACAGTCTTTCTTTCCAAATGAAAGATACACTCAAAGGCATCAAATTAATGTGATCAATGCATTCATCAGCCTATATGCTTAGATTACATAACAAAAGCCATGAATAATTGCAGCAATGATTTTGCACACCATTGTGAATTTTTAAAACTCTTCCCTTCCTCCCAAATTACATATTAAAACATTACTATGATAATCAATAAATTTTAGACTGGTTGAAGGTTGAGGTCATCATATTATTGAATTCTGAAGTGCAGTGACTCCAGGCAGCCAACTACTGGCATCCGACTGTTTGGCACATTTAATAGGCAAAACATAAGGCACTCCCATTCTATGTTAAAACAGCACAGCCATCCCATATCAGCTGACCTCATCACAAACAAGAGAAAATCTGCTGATGCTGGAACTCCAAGCAACACACACAAAATGCTGGAGAAACTCAGCAGGCCAGGCAGCATCTATGAAGAGTAAATAGTCAACGTTTCAGGCTGAGACCCTTCATCAGGACTGGAGGAAAAAAAAAGATGAGAAGTCAGAGTAACAAGGTGGGGGAGGGAAGGAAATTGACAAGTGAAACCAGGAAGGGGGTTGGTGAAGTAAAGTGGAAGAGATACAGGGCTGGAGAAGGAAGGAGTCTGATAGGAGAGGACAGAAGGCCATGGAAGAAAGGGAAGGGGGAGGAGCACCAGAGGGAGGTGATGGGTAGGTAAGGAGATGAGGAGAGACAGAAGTGGGAATGGGGAATGGTGAAGGGAGGTTGTGGGCCATTACTCGAAGTTAGAGAAGTCGATGTTCATGCCATCAGGTTGGAGGCTACCCAGACGGAATATAAAGAGTTCCTCCTCCAACTGGAGTGTGGCCTCATTGCTGCAGTACAGGAGGCTGTAAACTGACATGTAGGAATGGGAGGGGAAGTAGAATTGACATCGGGGCCACTGGGAGATAGCTTTGCTTTGGCAGACACAGCACTGGTGCTCAATGAAGCTTCTCCCAATCTACATTGGGTCTCGTCGATATACAGGAACAAGAGTCACACTTGCCCCTACATCTCTTCTCTCACTACCATTCAGGGCCCCAAACAGTCCTGCCAGGTGAAGCGACACTTCACCCACACATCTGTTAGGGTCATTTACTGTATCCTGTGTAGCCTCCTGAATATCGGTGAAACATGACATGTTTTGGGAGACTGTTTCGCCACAAACCCTTGCAGCAGAACCAAAACCTATGATTGAAATCAGAAGAGCGAAAGCCTATGGAACATCAAGACTAAGTAAAGGTTGCATTATGTATCAGACAACAAGAATTTAAATTTCACTTCGGAAACTTTCAATTTAGAGACTATACTTGAGCACCCTCTTGTGGATTAAAGGAGAATACATCATGTTAATCAAGTCAAATTTCAATCTTTAGAATTAAGGAGGCACATTTTGCTAACAAAATTAAACTGGTTCTGTTAATCTGTAAACTTTCAAATTACAACTGAATTATGGCACAACTCATCACTCTACAAGCTATAAAATGTATACGAGGTATAATTTCCCCATCACTAAACAAAGCTTTTTTTCCAGAAAAGGTGATTAATGAACAAAGTGCAAAAAGTGTACTTATTTTAATACAAAGTGCAAGTCAGAACTTCAATGGCTACTCCCTAGAATCTCCATAATATATTAAATGGTGTAAGACCAGAGTGTAATAAAGCAACAGCTCTATAGAAGCCTACATTTTCTATTTCTCTTAATGTTGAAATGGAATGATAGGAAGGACAGGTGAGACAAGTACATATCAAGGCAAAGAATATAACATGGATGAATATCTAAGCTCACATAATCAACAAACCCAAAAAAATCAATAGCAATAGAACAGTGACAAATTACAGTCCATGCTAAAGTTTTCTATTAAAAGCTGAAAAATATCAGACACTAAAGGAGATTTCACCAATTTTAGACAAGTTAACAAAACTTGAAGTGCTATGACTGCATGCATGCATCTATAAGAGTGGCTGTTTTTTACTTCCCCCCGCCCCCCCCCCCCCAAGCATCCAGCAAGAGGTATTACAGGACTTAAGATGAAGCATTATCAGCTGATGGAGATGTGGAGAGAGACTATCACATGGTTCACAGAAGACCTTTAATATGGCCTCATAACATTGTAGACCTGATTGTATACAGAGGGTCAACAATGAAAGAAATTGCGATGGTGCTTGTGAAGACATCTGGAAATATTCATCAGAAGTTGATGCAAAGTACAGAGAATCTTCAAGCATTGTCTATGAGCTGCTGAACACATACTAGCCTATATTTACAGAAATAAACATGACCAGAACATTTGAAAGTGGTTACCATCCCATGTATATTTCTGAAACTGAGTTAAATGCATTGAAAGGGTCAATAGAATTTTTAAGCAAACAACAGGAATTCTGCAGATGCTGGAAATTCAAACAACACACAAAGTTGCTGGTGAATGCAGAAGGCCAGGCAGCATCTCTAGGAAGAGGTACAGTCAACATGTCAGGATGAAGGGTCTCGGCCCGAAACGTCGACTGTACCCCTTCCTAGAGATGCTGCCTGGCCTGCTGCGTTCACCAGCAACTTTGATGAGGATTTTTAAGCTCTCACTTTGTTGTTTATTCAACCAGGGGGAAGAATCTGTGTGCCTGGAGGGATCCTTAGAACATTGAATGGATGAATAGCAAACTTCAGAAGCTTATTCAAGGTGACTGAAAGGAAAAATATGAAAGAATTGCCTAAGGAATTAACAGGAGGATCCGTTTCATCTGTCAATTTATTCCCCTTCACATGCCCTCAATTTATAATTTCTATGTTTTATATTTTCGTGTTGTTTGGTTTAAGGATGCACTTCTAATTCAATATGCTCTTAACTAAAATAAAACAATTGTTGCAAGGTTTTTACCTATTCCCAGGAACAAACTAGACCAAACATTAATATTCAGCATCATCTGATTTGAACCAGTCTGGAAATTAGCTCTCATGTGTTCTTGTGCTACTCCAGTCAATCCGTCCAAGGTTAAGGAGGCCAACTAAAAGAGAAAAATAATTAACAAGTGAATCAAGGCAAAGATTAAAAAAAGTGAATTCCATGTTGTAAAATTTTACTTAGAAAACATACACATAATATCTGATAACATGAGTAAGTCACCTCTTTGACATCAGACTCCTGAGACAGGCTCTCCTCTCTGAGCTGTCATAGTGAGAAACTATCAGTTGAATGGGGGAAATTATGTAATGTCTCAAAGCTTCCTTAGTGCCAGTGTTACATACTTGGAAATTCCTGATGAATATTATGATAATGAATAATATTACTCATAGAATATTTGTGACAAACAAGGAAGAATTCCTCTGACTAGAATGATTGAATGGATAGAAATGGCAACATTGGACCACACAGGTACATTCCAGGTAACAATTAAGCAAAGGAGTTTACATAAAGACTAGACTGCAATAATTTAAACAAAACTGCTAAACAAAAAGATTAAAGTAGTCAAAAAATAGTCCTCAAAAAAAGGAACAAAATCCTGTTTTGTGGTCTTCAGTTTACCATAAAATTGCTCACTAAAAGGAACATAATTCTTTTTAAAAAAATACGTTAACAAATCTGAGTATTTAAGCAAGCAACCAAGATGTAGCACGCAGCCTTGCCTACATCTAAACTAAGTGCAGCACGCCTTCTATATGCCAGCCTTCCAGTACTTCCAGAAGGACTTGAAGTTGTCAGTGCTATCACAGATGCTCTTTTCATTTTGAGTCAGGAATTTCCAAGTATGTAACACTGGCACTAAGGAAGCTTTGAGACATTAAATAATTTCCTCCATTCAGCTGATAGTTTCTCACTATGACAGCACAGAGAGGAGAGCCTGTCTCAGAAGTCTGATGTCAAAGAGGTGACTTACTCATTAAAATTGTCCAAGTGTAATCCCCAATGTCAACAATAATAGCCTGGGAATGGATACCAGCAGGTGTGCTTTGCCCGTTTTGGATTTGAAAGATTTTTTTTTTTGACAACTAACAACGCTTAGTGGCAACTGCAAAAAATACCAGTACTTTATAGACAAACAGAAGGGGTAGTGTCATTGCTACCTGATGGACCAAAAGCTTAGCACTTTTGCTGAGAAAAGCCTCCTGAGATTGTGTTTCACATCAAATAACAAGTTTTCTGTAGTAAATAATTTCACTTGTATTAACTTCTAGTACAGAAATTAACTGCTTAAATCTCTGCCGCTTCCTTTAGTTTATTTAGATTTTAAATGAAATATATGAATTTAAATCTTGTAATTGGACATCTATCACAATTCAGTATCAGTCTTCTAAGATCTCTAGGATGCAGTTTCATTGTTTGCTTTCATGTATATTTTAAGTCTAGATATTGGAGTATGGGCACATGGCCATGTGGTTAAGGCGTTCGACTAGCAATCTGAAGGTCGTGAGTTCGAGCCCCAGCCGAGGCAGCATGTTGTATCCTTGAGCAAGGCACTTAACCACACATTGCTGTGTGACGACACTGGTGCCAAGCTGTATCAGCCCTTGTCCTTCCCTTGGACAACATCAGTGTCGTGGAGAGGGGAGACATGCAGCATGGGCAACTGCCGGTCTTCCATACAACCTTGCCCAGTGAAGACTTTCGAAGCGCAGATCCATGGTCTCGCAAGACTAACAGATGCCTTAATTAGATATTGGATATATCTACCCGTTGCACAATAATCAGTTGGAAGATCCATAATATGAATTCAATAGAAGCAAAGGAGATCAGGAGATTTATCCCGGTAGTCAAAGCCTTGGTGATTAACAACCAACAGCAACCAATTTATTTTAGTTGAATGTTTGTACATGTAGAATATCACAAATCATCCTTATTTTGTATAACCGATTGATCATGCAAATTTATGCCTGACTAATTTAACATTTTGGGCTTACATTTGCTTTACAATAATTATTATGGACCAGCGCTTCCTAAACCTGCTCCTGCCCCTAAAATAGCCAGGGGAATAGGGGAATCATTTTAACATTTTCTTTGTTACAAAAATAATTAAAAGAAATAGTTGAGACAATAAGAAAAGGGGGAGAGAAAATGTTAGAAATAGTAAAACAGTGGAGTTCAAATGTTCAAGTTTCATTAAAATTTAAAGCATTTTAAGCACTTCAGTAATAGCAAATTATCCTTTCAGAACTCTTTACATCACTGTTGTAAGCTTTCATAGGCCAGCTGACTTGTTAGACATATTTTTCTACCAAGTCTTAAAGTTAAAGTTTTTAAAAATGTAATAAAAGCCAAAATCCATGTACTTACTAATAACATTTCTCCAAATCCAAAGATGTGATCATTTGCACTGTCCTTTCCTTTGTTGGGTTTATACATAAATAACGCCACTCCCAGAACAATGAGCAACACGCAAAGATACTTGGCCAATGGGTACCTTTTCCTTCCAAGAATGACTCCTAAAACCATCACTATAATACAAATTAAGGCAAGAAACTTTAAAAACAAAAGAAAATCCACCTTGGAATATTGAAGTTAATTAAGCAATATGCCAATTAAGTAGTCAAAGGCAAAATTTCAGATTCCAGCATTCTTAAAAAAACTGCTATATTCAATAGGTCAGGTAGAAAGAATGGAGAGAAAAACAGTTAATATTTTATGATAATGAATTTCCATCAGAATTAAATAAAAGTTGAAAGTGTTCGGTGTCTGACCTGAGTTTCACTCACCACAGATGACATCAACACTTCATTTTTTACTTTTAATTAGTAAACAGATGAGGTATATTTGAACAGGTACTGATTTTTTTGGATTAGTTGACAGGGGAGGAGAAAAGCATGCACATACAGCTAGAGTTGAATAAACATACAGCTTCAGCAAAAGCAATCCAAGGTTAATTTCTTATCCATTATGCTTAAAACATTTTCATTGTGCAGACAAGTTTCATTATCATGGTCATTACTTTGATCAGCAAAGCAAATGGCTTTAGCTGCTTCTAATACACTACTTCTTCTGTGCTGATCAACATTAGTTGCAAAACTTAACATTAGGCTAATCTTACTGACTCATTCAACCATAAAAAATTGCTGCTGCAAAGCTAACCTCAAAGAATAATCTGTAAATGCACAAATATTCTGGGATGCACTGACAGACTGGAATCTTCCCATGTTTAAACTCCTCACCCTGCACACAATTTCTGACTTTGACCAGCATATTACATTCAGCCAGAATGACTGGAAACAGTACTGAACACAAGGACACAATATGTACATTCAGAGAGGCACTTCACTGTACACCCACTAGCAAGACTGGCTTTGTGTTACCAACACTGGTTGAGCCAGTTGTACCCTCAAGGATACATCATGGAGGACTTGGTCTATAGCAGACAAAAAGCCAACATAATTGTCCTTGCCAATCTACATGGTCTGAGGGCGAGGGCAACACATCACCACAACTGAGGTTTCCCTCTCTCATGCTGGGTAATAGCACAATTATACTGAAAGATGGACGCAGATTACTCATTACTCAGTTACTACGAAGCTTTGTGCACGTTTCTGTGCAATCAATGGCCCACATCATCCATCCATCAATTGCAGCAAAAATATGCACCATAACTACCCATTAGCCAATGGCCCAGCATCTCTTTCACACTACATCCATGATCAAGTTGGGGCTCAACTATTTCACTATAAATATGTCTCAAATCTCTCTTAAACTTGCTCCATAACACACCAGAGAAAACAATTCAAGTTTGTCTAACATTCTAATCTAAGCAACATCCTGGTGAACCTCTTACCAAAGCCTCTCCACCCTCCAGAACAGTCTAACCCAGTTTTATACAGTTGCAACCTGACCTGCCAGCTTTCAGAGTAAACTTTAAGCAAGTTAGACAGACCATTAAATAGAAAAATGGAGATACAAGAGATTGTAGATGCTGGAATCTGGAGCAACAAACTAAATGGAGGAGCTCGGTGGGTCAGGCAGCATCTACAGTGGGAAATGGACCCTTTATTAGATCAGATGAAGAGTCTTGACCCAAAACGCCAACTGTCAACTTCTCTCCACAGATGCCATCTGACCCATTGAATTCCTCCAGCATCTAGGAAAGGCAAGCAAGTGGATTAGCATGGATATAGTGGGCCAAAGTGCTTCTTTCTGTGCCATACAGTTCAAGACTATGAAAATGGCAAGCTATCACACTAAACTGCTGCAATCTTTATGGTTAAGGTGCTTCTATGCAGCTGATGGCTAGAATGTTCTGGTAATCAGACCCAATGACAAAGAATGAATAACAATAAATTCTCCAACCCAGGATGCATGCACGATTTGGAGGACACTTCCAATGTTCCTATTAGCATGTATCCACTCCCCTTATCTATCAAATTGCTTTGGTTAATTTTAAGTTAATACAAAGCCCTTGGCAACTTGCTGAAGAGTACACATAGTGCAGGAATAACAAATGCCAGGTACATCATGCAAATCATGCAAGAGACTACTAGACAGGTATATGGAGGAATCTAAGGTGGGGGCTTATATGGGAGGCAGGGTTTGAGGGTCGGCACAACATTGTGGGCCGAAGGGCCTGTAATGTGCTGTACTATTCTATGTTTTAAATTGCCATTGTCAAGGAATACTTAACTTTTTAATATTCTATAATCACATTAACTTACCTGGAATGGGCTTGCATGATTTTCCTAGAACCTGAAATGAAAAAAACATCAGCTGATGACAAATGGGAAAAAATTACCTTTGGGTAAAATCATTTTTTAAAAGAAACAAAATGAAACATACACAAAACATTTGTAAACATTAACATCACAATTTGTACTTCAGTGAATAGCATAATGACAAAATGTTTCTAATGTCATAAGCAGTAATAAAAATATTTAAATCAGAGCAATATGCTCAACCAAAGAACAAAATTACCAGCATTCAATCATTGTAACTGAAGCAACTCAGAGGCTTCAATGAATACTAGTTGCTTCAGGAAGGATGATCTGTCAGTTTGTTTAGCTATTGGGCTCAGTATGGAGATGGGTGGTAAGTCTGGTCTGACTTACGATTCTCCAGTGTTATGTAGGACAGATGACAATACACTGCCTATCAAATCTAGCATTACCCGAGAACCAGCAACTTCAAAGCAGTTTATATGCCTATGATTAAAACGGAATTGAAATAAGAAACCATTTTTTTTTTTAAAGTTTAGTTTAATTTATACATTTGTTAATCTTATTCAGTGCAATTTAATAGACTAAATATTTCTGAATGTGAAAAACATTGAAAGCAGTAACAATCTTTATAGCTTTTGAGATGTCAAGAGGTTAACAACCAACAGGCAAAACTCCAGAGACAGGAAAGATCAGAGTGAACGCAGGTTGCTGCAACTGTGAAGCAGCAGTACCATATGCTGCACCAGTGTTCATGACTGGAGGCAAAAAATGAACAGCAAGGTGATTTTTCTATATTACTTGCTTCAAAAAGGCCTGGTAGGAATTCCTATGTTAACTGTACATTTTTCTCAAAATTGTCTGTGTTGAACTTAGTGAATGTGTGTGGTTGGAACGCAAGTTGTTTGGATAATTTAATATAATAAGCAAGGTGAATTATTTCACAAGGCATAACTGACTTGCTAATCCATAAACAATACTCCATTACAGTAAGAATTCAAATCCAGGTTTATGGTTTTCTTAGAATGCATCTTATGCCCTAACAAACCATGTTATTTTTTCCCAGAAATCATTTAAAAGTTAATAAATTAAACTAGGAAAATGTTATTCAGAAAAATCTAAACATTTAAGAGATCAGTGAACTGAAGGTTGGGTATTACATGGAGATTTGAATTAATTATTGCTTTTTTTTTTGTACTTAACATACCTATCTCAAATGTTTTTAGTGTCAATGTACTTCATAAAACATCCAAAATTTCAAATACAATAAATTCACAATTTATAAAAACTTCCAATATTTCAAAAAGAATTTCATGTATCAAATATCCTTAAATCAAGCAATCTCCATCCATTTCATAAAAGAAAGCTGCTATTGGAAAATTCGGTGGATTCTGGTTAAGCAGGCCATCGGTTAATCGGGGCTGCTGCTTATTTGAGACAACTCTTAAAGAACAAAAACTAATTGAGGAAATAGCCAGGGTTCTCTTTGTTATTTGGGACACTACAGCACTTCACTGGGGCAAGAGACTGTTGCCGAACAGTTTCTAACTAGCATCAGTCACGTGCACGTGTACTTGTGTTCAAAAAGCAGGGATTTTTGTCACTAATATTTGGCAAGTAATAAGCAGTAGACAATCCAGAACTGTTTTGCTCACTACATTTCAAGCATTCGGGCTTGGAGATAATAGAAAGGGTCGGGAGTGAAAAGGAAATGAGGATATTATCGTCCAAAGCATTGTATGAAGGCAGTCCATGATTTGCACTAGGGGTCTATGTTGATTTTGTTCAGTAAATCAAAAGAACACAGCAGTGAACACAGGATGAATTCCGCCACTGATAGCTATTAAGAATTAATATACTGTTTTATAGTACTGTAGTATTGGGAGTGTTCAATTTATGTATTTAAGTGAAATACAGAATTTGTTACTCAGTTAAAGACTAGCCGTTTTTTTAAATATACCTTTAACTATTTCCATGAAACTTCAGTTAATTGGGAGGAGCCCCATAACTGGGCCAAAACGTGCTGGTCCTGATGCATCTCAATTTACCAGAATCCACTGTACTTCAGTACAGTCGGCCCTCCTTCTCCGTGGGGGATTGGTTCTGGGACCCCCCTCGCCCCCGCCCACGGATACTCAAGTTCCTTATATAAAATGGTGTTGTATTTGCATACAACCTACGCACATCTTCCGGTATACTTTAAATCATCTCTAGATTACTTATAATACCTAATACAATGCAACTGCTATGTAAATAGTTGTTATGCTCTATTGTTTAGGGAACAATGACAAGAAAAAAGTCTGTACATGTTCAGTACAGACGCAACCATTGTAGCTCTTCTGGGAACGCTGATGCTGCCTCAGCGAAAATAGTGTTCAACGTTTGTTTTGCAGAGAACCGTTATAGAGGCAGCGCACACCCCGAGCAGCGAGTGGCGAAATGCGAAAATAGCGTTCAGCGTTTTTGTTTTGCAGCAAGCTGTTATAGAGGCAGCGCGCACCCCGAGCAGCGAGAGTGGCACAGAGTGAAAATAGCGTTCAGTATTTGTTTTGCAGCGAGCCGTTATAGAGGTCACGCACACGTCATAGCTTTGAACTGCGTGAGATTTTCGCTACGATTGACAGTACTGCAATGATTGCAGAAAAGTATGACTTTAGTTTTGGGCACGTAGGTTTAGAGCAGGTTTGCAGGATGTTTTGAGTTCTTTTCAAGAACTGTATGACCTTCCAGTGTGCTCGCTGTCTTCCCAATTCTGGTAAGTGAAACCACACTGTACTGTACATACATTATTTCTACTTTATATCATTCCTGCTTTTACTATGTATTAGTGTTATTTTAGGTTGTGTGTGTTATTTGGTAGGTTATTTTTTGGGTCTGGGAACGCTCGAAAGTTTTTCCTATATAAATTAATGGTAATTGCTTCTTTGCTTTACGCCATTTCTGCTCTACTTTCGGATAACGGGGAAACCTGTACAGTATTTTCGATCCACGGTTGGTTGAATCCGCAGATGTGAAACCCGCGGATACAGAGGGCCGACTGTCTTATCTTCTCACGTAAGCTAGATATGGAGGTTAAGACTATATTCTCCTTGAAGTTGCACTTAATATGCAATACAAACCTGTGTTGGATAGTTGACATACTGGAGGGCAGAATTACTGGAGACCATGGCCCCTAAGTAAGACATTGAACAAACTGCATACAGCCAGTGAGGCGTTCGTTCAACTGATGCCTTTTCAAATAATTGTAACACTGGAACAAGATGCAAAAATATTTTACCAATAAACAATTCAGAGAACAGGTCAAACACAAGTGTCTTCCAAAATATTTAATATTGTCACTCAAACATTGTGCAAGTATGTTTATATTTAGAAATTACAAATGGCTAGAGATAACACACTGAACAGTCAAAAAGTTAGTTTGTTTACATCTTGATATATTTTATCAATTACAATATTCTAATTGATTTAAATTATACCTGCAAATTGTCCAGTAGTACCTATTGTTCTCTGATGCAATCTATAATATCACAGCTTTGTGAATCTGACCAAGTATTAAAGCAAACTGTCTGCAAATATGCCTATTAAAAAAAGCCAAATTTTCACTTCAATGAATGGCTATTTGTTTGTCAGCATGAATACAAAGTCTTAAAGCCTCAGATTCTAACCTTATTGCTCTTCTAGAATATTTTATATAATTTTAATTTTTCCTGTGGACACTAGGCAATATCTCAGTAGCTCAAGAGATTTCATTATCCACTACAGAAAACTACTGTTGATTTTTTTTTTTGCTGAAAACTTGTAGTTACTTACTTAGTTTGGCAAAAATAGCATTAATAATACACTGGACAAACACAAGTGATTTTGCATATACAAATGTTTCTTGCTGCTCTCCATATTTACTTCTGGTTCTGCAAACAAAAAAAAGATGGTTAAGTACTGAATGAGAACAAACTTCACAGTGAAAATAAAGTGCTGGAAGGATGTACTCAGAAGATTAAGCAACATCTGTGCACTTAGAAACAAAAACTTAAAATGATCTTTAAGCAGATTCAACTTGATATACAATTTGAAATTTTTTTTTAATGCAGAATACCACCATATACATTTGGTTTTGTACAAATGCTGGAATGAAACTAATTAAACCTGAGAAAATTAAATCAGAATTGCTCCCAAAGAATGAGAACAATTCATGTTTACTGAGTTTAGATGAAGTACCACAGCTATATTATTTATATACAAATAGTCAAACTCCAACCTTTTCAGCTCCAGTTCATTATAGCTACCATCTTCAGACAATATTAGATTAATACCAGAAAATATTATTTATATCACCTGATGAAGACAGCTCTTTTTATCAAATCAAACTGCAACTAAGCCATAGAGCTAAATCCCATATCTCCTTTGGGATCAATAAAGCATCTATCTTGTAAAGGCATACAAACTGCTTACTGAAACATCGTTTAAATATGAAGATGGTTTCTGCCTACACTATCCAGCAAGTTTGCTGACCCCTTACCACTCAAGCAAAAATGTCTTTCATCATCTCTCTAATCTTCTACCAATTCCTCTAAATATGTAGTGCGCACATACAGCCCGAGTCTCTAATATGGCCGCCGAGTAATTGACACATCTCTGTATGAGTTGGATGAGATTCCAAAATTTATGCAACAACACAACCAATTAGCTATCAACTTAAAGACCACCTCTCAGAAACCTAATCACTCAATTGCGGTGTTATTTGACCCATACACTCTATTGGAGCAAAAAGACTGCCTGCTGTTGGAACAATAGTTAACATCCATCGGGGGGAGGGAATGTCGACTCAGACCATGAGAGGCCTGCGTCCGGCATTTTCACACCTTACAAGGCGCAGGTTGGAAATCTGTGTGGGGCGCCACTCCTCGCACAGACACTACAGCCTTGTTCAAGGATGCAAACAAGCTGCCACAGCTGAGGCTCGAACTAGCGACCTTCAGATCATTAGACGAACGCCTTAACCACTTGGCCATGTGCCCAAAACAATTAATGGAAAAAATTATCTGGTTATACCACAGGTTATGAGGAAAATGCTAAGACCAAAGGTCTTGGTAGCATCATTTTCCAAGTGTTTTGCAGTTGGACATGAGGTAAGGGTAGACTTAGAATCCTCAGGTACATGGAGGGAGTGGGGGGGGGGATTTACGGCAAGTCCACCAACTTTCCTTCACCAAAACAATGGTATCTGAATTCCCAAATGTAATCCCTAACAGACCCCAGCCATTAAAATGCTAAATGAATGTTTATGCAGCATTTCCAGCCCACCATTTTTGTTGCTTTGCTGGTACTGGCATAAAGTACAAGAAAATTTCAGCTCTGATCTACTGAACCAAAACACTGAGGCTGCCAATGTCCACAATCCTCCTCGAACAAACCAAGGTATGAAAGTGGGCAGTTGATGGTGAAATGGGCCTAGAAAATTAAAGGACCTAGCCAGAACTGTGCCCATGTCACACTGACACATACACTGCAAGCAGCACCTTTCACTTTATTTGATCTTTTAGGGAGGGAGTGAAACAAATTTCAATACAATCTGAAAATATTTTGGTTTGTGTCTTTACAATACAAATGTGTAAACTTTAATAAACAAAATTCCATTGTTTAAATTAAGTAGTGAATATTCTTATAAGAAATGCGATAGATCGAGAACAGACCATAAGGAGTCTTCAGTACTGACGAAGCTTTTAAGATTGATTTCAAACAAATTATGCTGAAATGCACATTACACCTGCTGCAATTTCCTGCATTTTAAATAAGGAAACTATTGTTAGGTTGTTTATTTGCCAGCATTCTCAACATAAACTAGATATTAATAAACTTTAGGGTGTGTCTTTGTATACACAGCTAAAAATAAATACAGAATCCAGTTTAACAAAACAGTCAGTGCCCCCCCCAACTAACTTAACCCTCAATACAAGGATCATGAATCATTTGTTTAAATCTACACCCAAACTATTAACTGTGCTAAGGAAACTAGTAATTTCTACTTAATCTAGCTGGGCTACTCACAATTTTACAAACCTTAGTTCTCCCATCAGCCCACTATGTTCTATAGAAAACAATTCTAATCTACCTAAACTTAGCTCAGAATAAAAATTCTCCAACTCAGAACCCTCGAAGTTCCTCCCCAAACCCATTCTAATCCTTGCATATCTTTTGAGTTATTTGCTTCCCGCTTCTAAGTACTTAAAACATGAACAACACAAGGAGGCGTTTCACACAAACAATCTGCTGGAGAAATTCAGCAGGTCAAGCAGGCAGCATCAACGGGGGGGGGGGGGGGGGGGGAGAATTTGTCAACGTTTCAGAACAAAACCCTGCAGATGGAAATTGGCCCTCCCACAGATGCTACTTCATTCAGCTCTTCCAGATTATTTCTTCCTCCAGATTCCAGCATTTGCAATTTCTTACACCTTTGAATTATCTCATGTTTTATTAAATGCCTTCTACACTCTGAATACACACTTCTAAATCCCTTTCTCTGTACTCATTGAGTTTTCTCTTCCCTTATTTGCCCTACCATTAATGATACTTCTCACTTGTTCAGTCACCAAATCAATGCATCAATGTCATCCAGCAGCCTAGTTTTCTTCTCCATCCAACTATTTTCAAAATCACGAACCAACATATGCAAATTGTAATCTAATGCACATTTCCTTCTACAACTATCCCAAGGTTCAGTAGAAATTTCAGTTTAAAGATAGAGCCTTCCCTGCCACTCAGAATGGTCACTACTACTACACTACAACTGACCATTAGTCACAATAATCACAGTACCGAAGTGTAAATAACTGTCAATAAGCTTTGCCATTTCTCTATACTATTTTTACTAGACATCTGTGCATAATGCATTTATTTGCAATTATTGACCATATTTCTAGTGTTTTGAACATCTATCCTTGTGCATTTTCCATCTTTCTCAACATAGAACATTGAGCATGAAGAACAGTGATAGATCTTTCAGCCAACCACAAACATCTAACAATATTTTCTAAAAAAATCTTGAGACCCAGCTTATTAGCCACACCATCATATTCAAGACTTTGAACATGCAGATAAAGTCAACTGGGAGAAATCTTTTCTCCAGGAGTTGCCAGTTACTATAATATTTGAACATCTCTTTATATCAGATACTTTAAACAATAAAACCAAATTTAACATTTGTATATTTCTGCAGATTTTGGACCCTTTTTCTCTGCCAGGTCGCTTTTCCAAAACTGAAAATACGACAGGCTCTGATCCACTACAGTTTTAAACGCAAAAGAAATACCAATTTATTTCAATACTAGGATTAGGTTTCCAATGTATTCTTACAAAAGGCCACTGTCACACCCTTCAATTACTCAAATTACCAGGAACAGACCGACTGCATGATACAACATACAATTTAATGTGCAAAAACATTCTTAGGTTAAGCTGTGAGAGAAGCCTCTCCACCCTAACAATCCTTTCTGCCACGACATTTGCCCCCAAGTTAGCACAGCAATAGCACCGCCATTTGGACGAGGGATGTTCTCCCGGCCCTCTAGCACTTACATGGCCTCCTGTAAGATCCCGTAGTAAAAGTAACAAACGAAAACAGCCACGAAACAGAGCAGCAACCGCAGCCGGTCGCTCTGGATCCTCTCCATGGAGTTCCTAACAGCGCTCCGCTCTATCTCACCAGCAACCACAAATGCCACGCTCTGTTTCCCCAGCGGCGGCGGCGGCTCCGACTCCACGGCAACATATTGAGTAGGCCCCATCAGCCCCCGCGCCGTCAGCCAGGACCCAACAAAGGCGAGGAGTCAAAGCCGCCGCCTGAGAATGCAACAAAATTGCAGAGCTCAAATAGCTTCCATAATATATTTCTATTCAACACAGGAGAAACATTTAAAAAGTAGAGTCTCATAAGTGAATTAATAAAACAGCTTTGAGTTGCTAAATGAGAACTACGCCAGCGCTGTCGGAGGGACTACAACATATAGGGTCCTCCGCCGGCCTTTAATCCGCTCCATCTGTCGTATGGTTCATTGATCAAGCACGCGCCCTAGACTGTCGTGTTGATTGGTGATAGGTGCGCGTGCGCGCTGGGCGGTCTTGTACCGTGGTGACGGGCGCGCGTGCTCGCCTCAGTGAGCTGGCGGAGCAGGATTGGTGGACTGGGGTGGCGGGCGTGTTCGCAGTTGCTTGTCCGTCCCGCTGGAACTTGGGAAATTCATCTGAGGTGTGGTGATTTCAGTGATGGCTGGGTAAATGTGTTTGGAGAGAAAACCAGTTAACATTTCAGGCCGACGACCCTTCAGTGCCAACCTTGAAGCATTGGCTTCACCCCTACATGATTGTTTACAAACACTGCGTTTTTTTTTACAGAAATAACTTAGATGCAAATCTGAAACAACACTAAAAATGCTGGAAATGTTCATGAGGTCGGCATCTGTGGGACATATGGGGCTGAGAAAGTTGTGCCAGGTTATACCTTCTTGTAAACTGGAGTCAGATCTGGACATTCGCTTTGAGTTACACAAAGTAAATTTGAATCAAAAAAAGCCTACTACCTGAAGGCATGAATATTGATTCCTCCTTCCAATAAATAAATACCCCCTCTTCTACCCTCCACTCTGACCTTTCACCTCTTCTCACCTGCCTGTTACTTCCCCCTGAGTCCCCTCCTCCCCTTTCTCCTTTGGTCCAGTCTCCTCTCCTATCAGCATCCTCTACTGTAAAGATGAACCCATTCCCATTCTGATATGTCTATCCACGGCCTCCTCTACTGTAAAGATGAAGCCACACTCAGGTTGGAGGAACAACACCTTATATTCCGTCGGGGTAGCCTCCAACCTGATGGCATGAACATTGACTTCTCTAACTTCCGCTAATGTCCCACCTTCCCCTCGTACCCCATCCGTTACTTATTTATATACACACATTCTTTCTCTCTCTCCTTTTTCTCCCCCTGTCCCTCTGACTATACCCCTTGCCCATCCTCTGGGTTTCCCCCCTCCCCCTTTTCTTTCTCCCTGGGTCTCCTGTCCCATGATCCTCTCATATCCCTTTTGCCAATCACCTGTCCAGCTCTTGGCTCCATCCCTCCCCATCCTGTCTTCTTCTATCATTTTGGATCTCCCCCTCCCCCTCCAACTTTCAAATCTCTTACTAACTCTTCCTTCAGTTAGTCCTGACGAAGGGTCTCGGCCTGAAACGTCGACTGCACCTCTTCTTAGAGATGCTGCCTGGCCTGCTGCATTCACCAGCAACTCTGATGTGTGTTGCTTGAATTTCCAGCATCTGCAGAATTCCTGTTGTTTGCGTTTAAATCCTCTCCTATCAGATTCCTTCCCCTCCTGAACTTTATCTTTTCAACCCACCTGGCTTCACCTATCAGCCTCTCCACCACCGCCCCCCTCACCTTATTTCAGCATCTTTTCCTTCCTTCCCAGTCCTCTTGAAGGGTCTCGGCCCAAAACGGTGACTATTGATGCTGCCTGACCTGCTGAGTCCCTCCAGCATTTTCAAAGATTTATTTATTATCAAAGTATACAATTTTGTGCGTGGCCAAGTGGTTAAGGCGTTGGTCTAGTGATTTGAAGCTCGCTAGTTCGAGCCTTGGCTGAGGCAACATGTTGTGTCCTTGAACAAGGCACTTAACCACACATTGCTCTGCGATGACACTGGTGCCAAGCTGTATGGGTCCTAATGCCCTTCCCTTGGACAACATTGGTGTCATGGAGAGGGGAGATTTGCAGCATGGGTAACTGCTGGTCTTCCATACAACCTTGCCCAGGCTTATGGTCTCACAAGACTAACGGATGCCTATTATATTGTATACAACTTGAAATTCTTCTTCTCTGGGTAGCCATGAAACCAAGAAAGAAAAGAAAGGCAGCATGATTTTGTGTGTGTTGCTGTTGTAATTAGCCATGAGGTGCCTGCATTGCTTATCAGTTCAGTGGATTTGCATGTGTGTGATCCTTGGCTTTATAAACCAAAGCAAATGATGTGAAAATAAAGAAGTTATGCCAGTCATTTATATAACTGCATAGGCTGTGGTATAGTGTCTAAATCTGGCCACCATAGTTCAGGGCACACGTAACCACCATATAAAGCATGCAAGTGATTAACAAGAATGGCACAAAGGATAAAAGGTTTTGGATACATAGATAGACCAGAGTAACTGAAGTTAAAGCAGTGAAGGTAAATGAGAGTACAGCTCCAATGCCATATTTAAGTTTTCTGACAACACTAATGCTGTAGGTCAAATCAAAGGTGGTGACAAATCAACATGTAGGAGGGAGACTGAAAATCTGTCTGTGTGGTGCCACAACAACAACCTCTTACTCAATGTCAGCAAGACCAAAGGGCTGATTATTGACTTCAGAAGGAGGAAACTGGAGGTCGTTGACTCAATCTTCATCAGGGGATCAGAGGTGGAGAGAGTCAGCAAATTTAAATTCCTCAATGCTATCATTTCAGTGGATCTGTCCTGGGT
The DNA here is from genome assembly GCF_030028105.1 of Mobula birostris. Classification (NCBI taxonomy): domain Eukaryota; kingdom Metazoa; phylum Chordata; class Chondrichthyes; order Myliobatiformes; family Myliobatidae; genus Mobula; species Mobula birostris. The sequence goes on from NC_092402.1 coordinate 27,538,961, forward strand.
CCAGCATGAAAGTGCCATTACAAAGAAGGCAGGGCAGCACCTCTACTTTCTTAGAAACTTGCGCAGATTTGGCATGTCATCCAAAACTCTGACAACCGCGATAGATGCCCAGTGGAGATCATTTGCCTTTAAATCAGGAGACAAGAGGGAATTGAAAAATGCAGAGGGAACTAAAGGAGAAGATCAAGGTGGCTAAAGGAGAGAGCTGGAGAACAAGCTTGGATAGAGTAGCACACGGGAGTTGTGCAGAGGCAAGAAGAACATCACTGGCTTCAATCAGCCTAGCTGAGCCTCGAAATGCAGCATGAATGGGTTAATGAGTTAAACCAATTCTTCAATAGGTTTGACAATTGCCCTCCTGTTCACACTCCACTCCCCCACCCAGCACACCAGTCCAGGTACCGAGGCACCCACCAGCACCAACACCCTCCCCCCTCCAGTTCAACATGTGGATGAATAACACAGGCTACCATTGTCTACATCCCTTCCTTGCCCTGCACCTACTATCCACAACTCCACGTATCAACTGTTATCATCCGGATCTTCACTTCCCCCAGCCCCCACCTTCCACCAACTCCCCAGTCATCATGGACTCACCTTCACGACTGAGCAAGTGAGGAGGGCTCTGGGGAAACTCAGACACGGCAAAGCCTGGAAAGGGTCCGACTGTGTAGAAAACGTCATGTGTGGTCCCAGGACCCAAGAAGGGCCAACCAAAAGTCTTGATTGACTACTGTCCAGTGGCCCTGACCTCATGCATCATGAAGACTCTAGAGAGGCTGGCCCTGGCTCACCTCTGTCCCCCGGTCAGATCAGTCCTCGATCCCCTGCCCACCCGGAGCACACAGAAGTCGATGATGCTGTTATCTACCTGCTGAACAGAGCCTACTCCCATCTGGATGAGCAGGGCAGCACTGCGAGTGTCATGTTTTTTGATTTCTCAAGTGCCTTCAATACCATACAGCCATCATTGCTGGGGGAAAAGCTCCGTTCAATGCAGGTTGGCACTGCCATGGTATCTTGGATAATGGACTACCTGACTGGCAGACCACAGTTTGTGTGGCTTCAAAGCTGTGTGTTATACATGGCTATAGGCAGCACTGGGGCCCCACAGGGGACTGTATTGGCTCCCTTCCTGTTTACCCTGTATGTACAGTATACCTCAAACTTTAGATACAACACTGAGTCATGTCATCTGCAAGAACTCACAGATGACTCAACAATAGTTGGATGCTTAGAGGGAGGACAGGAGGATGAATACAGGTCCCTAGTGGAAGACTTTATCAAATGATGCAAGCTGAATCATCTGCAGCTCGACATCAGTCAGACAGAGGAGATGGTGATGGACTTTAGGAAGACAACACCTGCACTGTTCCCTGTTGTTATTGATGGTGAGGATGTGGATATGGTGAGGACCTACAAATATCGGGGGGTGCACCTGACTTGAGCGGAGCACCAATAGAGAGGCTGTGTACAAGAAGGGCCAGAGCCGGCTCTACTTCCTGAGGAGACTGAGGTCCTTTGGAGTATGTAGGCCTCTCTCTCACATGTTCTACCAGTCTGTTGTTGCCAGTACAATCTTCTATGCAGTGGTGTGCTGGGGTAATGGCATCAACAAACTCAATAAAGTGATTAGAAAGGCTAGGTCTATTATAGGGGTCAAACCGGACACACTGGAGGCTGTGGTAGAACAAAGGACCCTACGGAAAAATCCTGTCAATTCTGGACAATGTTTCTCACCCTCTACATGCCACCTTGACTGAACAGAGGAGCACTTTTAGTAACAGACTAAGACAACTGTGCTGTTCCAAAGAACGCTATAAGAGGTCATTCTTACCCTCGGCCATTAGGCTCTATAATGAGTCAACCTATAGCCGGGGAAGTGATGATAAATCTGTGGAATTTGTTGCCACTAGCAGCTGTGGAGGCCAAGTCATTGGGTATATTTAAGGCAGAGTTAGATATGTTCTTGATTAGCCAGGGCATCAAGGGGTATGGGGTGAAAGCAGGGGAATGGAGATGAATGAAAGAATTGGATCAGCCCATGGCTGAATGGCGGAGCAGACTCGATGAGCCGAAAGGCCTACTTCTGCTCCTATATCTTATGGTCTTATAGATCCCCTCCTTTTAGACTGTTTGAAGTAACTTATTTTTTTATTCTTTTTTACTTCTCTTCTAATATTGTATATCTGTGACACTGGAATCAATAAAGTATCCATCTATCTATCCAGGTGAAGTCCTCCCCACTATTGAGCACATTTACAAGGAGCCCTGTGGCAGGAAAGCAGCATCCACTATCCAAGCTGCTATTTTTGTGTTTGCACAGTTTGTTGTCTTTTACACACTAGTTATTTGTCCATCTCCGTTGTGCGCGGGTTTACTTTGATTCTATTGTGTTTCTTTCTACTTACTATGAATGCCCATCAGAAAATGAATCTCATGGTGATATATATGCACTTTGATAATAAATTTACTTTGAACTTTAATTGTACCTGCCTCAACCTCTTTCAGGTACTCACTACTCTGTGTAAAGGAGCAAATTCCAGGTATTCACTACTCTGTGTAAAGGAGTTACCTCTCAGGTTTCTTTTAAATCTCTCCCCTCTCCACTCTATCCATGCCTTCTAAATTTGGACTCCCCAAATTGACTATGACTGTCCACCTTATCCATACCCCACATTTCTGTTGTCATTGCTTTTGCCCCAACCCGTAAGGTGAAGCCAGCAGAGACTTCTGGTCTGATGTTAAGAAAAGCTTTGTTCTCATCTCAGAGGGAAGCAAACTGATCCCAACACCAGAGTGGGAAAAAATACATGCCTTTGGAAAGTGTTCAAGGAAAGAGAGAAGTAGGGACAACTAATTTCAACAGGGTCTTTCTCCTAACAAAATGCTTGGAGCACAGGGTTTTCACAACTTACTTGTTCGGCCTAAGAGATCTCTTAGCAATACCTCCAGAACCAACTTGTACCTGTTATGTGATCCAGGCAAGTATGTGAACATCATATAACTGTTGGACTAATCACCACATACCTGGACTATTATCTCTATTAACCTTGTACCCAAATAATGACAGCAGAAAAAATAACCAATGGATGATCTTGGCAGTCAAAGGGCATCTGTAGAGGGAATTCCTCCTTATCTCCATTCTAAAAGGTTGCCCCTCAATTTTGAGGTTGTGCCCTCTAGTTCTGGATAGCCCCACTATAGGAAATATCCCCTTCACATCCATCCTATCTAGTCCTTCCTACAGTCGGTAGATTTCAATGAGATACCCCAGCATTCTTCTAAATTCCAGTGTGTACAGGCCCAAAGCTGCCAAATGCTTCTCATATGTTAACCTCTTCATTCCCAGAATCACTCTTATGAACCTCCTCTGGATTCTCTCCAGTGACAACACATCCTTTCTGAGATATAGGGCCCAGAACTGTTGACAATACTCCAAGTGCGGCCTGACTAGTGTCTTATAAAGCCTTGTTTTAATATTCTGTTCCCCTTAAGACGCCAACGTTACATTTATCTTCTTTACCACAGATTCAACCTGTAAATTAACCTTCTAGGAGTCTTGAACAAGGACTCCTAAGTCCCTCTGCACCTCTGATGTTTGAACCTTCTCTCCATTTAGATAATAGTCTGTACTATTGTTCCTTTTACCAAAATGTGTTATCATACATTTCCCAACACTGGATTCCATCTGCCACTTTTTTTCCCATTCTTCCTATTTGTCTATGTCCTGCTGCAATAACATTGCTTCCTCAGCACTACCTACCCCTCCAACTATCTTAGTATCAACTATAAACTTTGCCACAAAGCTATCAATTCCATTATCTAAATAATTGACAAACAATGTGAAAAGTAACAGTCCCAATACTGACCCCTGAGGAAAACCACTAGTCACTGGCCGCCAACCAGAAAAGGTCCCTTTACTCCCATTTACTGCCTCATGCCTGTCAGCCATTCCTCTATCCATGCCAGTGTGTTTCCTGTAATGCACGGGATTTTATCTTGTTCAGAAGCCTCATGTGTGGCACCTGATCAAATGCCTTCTGAAAATCCATGTAAGTGACATCCACTGCCTCTCCCTTGTCCACTCTGCTTGTTACTTCCTCGAAGAACTCCAACAGATTTGTCAGGCAAGATTTCCCTTGACAGAAACCATGCTGACTTTGACTTATTTTATCATTAGTCTTCATCTATCCTGAAACAGCATCCTTTATAATAGACTCCAACACTTCCCCAACCACTGAGGTTAGGTTAACTGGCCTATAATTTCCTTTCTTTTGCCTTCCTTCCTTTTGAAAGAATGGGATGATATTTGCAATCTTCCAGTCCTCCCAGACAATGCCAGAATCAAGTGATTCTTGAAAGAACATGACCAATGCATCCATTATCTCTTCTGCAACCTCTCTCAGGACTCTGGTATGTAGTCCATCTGGTCCAAGTGACTTATCCACCTTAAGACCTTAGAGTTTGGCTAGAAGTTTCTCTTTTGTAATAGCAATGGTACTCACTCCTGCTCCATGATGCTCATGGACCTCTGGCACACTGCTAGTGTTTTTCACAGTGAAGTCTGATGTAAAGTACCCATGAAGTTCATCTGCCATTTCTTTGTTCCCCATTACTACCTCAGCATCATTTTCCATTGGTTCAATATCAACTCTCACCTCCCTTTTACTCTTTATCTTTTAGTATTCTGCTTTATATAGTTGTCCTCATAGCTCACCTTTTCACTTTTTGTAAGTTGCCTTTTGTTTGATGTTAAAAGCTCCCCAATCATCCAACTTCCCACTCACTTCTGCTACCTTGTAGACCCCTTTTTTTGGCTTTTATGCAGTCAGCCACGGTTGCCTATCCCCGCCGTTTGAGAACAACTTCTTCTGTGGGACATATCTATCCTGCCTTGTGAACTATTCCCAGAAACTGCAGCCATCCCTGCCAGTATCCTCCTCCAATCCACCTGGACAAGCTCCTCTCTCATGCCCCTGTAATTCCCTTTATTCCATTTTGATACTAATACCTGTGACTTATGCTTCGCCCTCTAAAATTGCAATATGAATTCAATCACATTATGATCACCGCTCCGAAGGGTTCCTTTACATTAACTCCCTAATAAGATCTGGGTTATTACACAACACCCAAAATAAAATAGCCTTTCCCTGAGCAGGCTCAACCACAAGCTGCTCTAAGAAGCCATCTTGTAGGCATTCAACAAATTCCCTCTCTTGGGATCTGACACCAACTTGATTTTCCCAATCCCTTTGCATATTGAAGTCCCCCATTACAGTTGTGACATTACCCTTATTACATGCCTTTTCCAGCTCCCTTTGCAATTTCATCCCCACATCTTGGCTACTATTTGGAAGCCTATATATGATTCCCATAATGTTTGTTTTTATCCTTACAGTTTCTTAACTCCACCCACAAAGATTCAACATTCTCTGACTCTACATCACCTCTTTCTAAAGATGTAATTCCATCTCTTACCAACAGAACCACAGCACCACCTGTGCTCTCCTGCCTGTCCTTTCGATACAAAGTATATCCTTTGATGTTAAGCTCCTAACTATGGCCTTCTTTCAGCCACAACTCAGTGATGCCCACAACGTCATACCGACTAATCTCTAATTACACCACAAGTTTGTCCACCTCATTCTGAATGCTATACGAATTTAAATATAGCACCTTCAGTCCTGCATTCTTCGCCCTTTTGAACTTTGCCTCTGTGGTACAATTTAACTCTTTGTCTGCGTTTGTACCCAATCATTGGCTTGTCCTTCACTTACATTCATGGTACATCCATCATCTACTTGTAAACCTGCTGGCTCGTCCTCAGCTCTATCACACTGGTTCCCATCCCCCTGACATATTAGTTTAAACCACTCCCACCAGCTTCAGCAAATCTGCCCATAAGAATATTGGTCCCCCTTGGATTCAAGTGCAACCCGTCCCTTTTGTACAGGTCCCACCTATCCAGAAATCTGAATCCCTGCCTCTGCTCCAATTCTTCAGCCACACATTTATCTGCCACCTCATTCTATTCCTATCCTCTCTGTCACGTTGCACAGGCTGCAATCCCGAGATTACTACCCTGACTTGGTCCAACCAAGCAGAGTCCACTGCTAAGAAGGCCCACCAGCACCTTTACTTCCGAAGAAAGCTAAAGAAATTTGGCCTGTCCCCTAAAACCCTCACTAATTTTTATAGGTCTCGGAGGGTCTCGGCCTGAAACGTCGACTGTCCCTCTTCCTAGAGATGCCGCCTGGCCTGCTGCATTCACCAGCAACTTCGATGTGTGTTGCACTAATTTTTATAGATGCACCGTAGAAAGCATTCTTCTAGGGTGCATCACAACCTGGCATGGAAGTTGTCCTGTCCAAGACCAAAAGAAGCTGCAGAAGATCGTGAACACAGCACAGCACATCACACAAACCAATCTTCCATCCTTGGACTCACTTTACACCGCACGCTGTCGGAGCAGTGCTGCCAGGATAATCAAGGACACAACCCACCCAGCCAACACATTTCTTGTCCCTCTTCCCTCCGGGAGAAGGCTCAGGAGCTTGAAGACTCGTACAGCCAGATTTGGGAACAGTTTCTTTCCAACTGTGATAAGACTGCTGAATAGATCCTGATCTGGATCTGGGCCGTACCCTCCAACTATCCGGACCTGCCTCTCAGTTTTTTTGCACTACCTTACTTTCCCTTTTCTATTTTCTATTTATGATTTATAATTTAAATTTTTAATATTGATTTGTACTCCAGGGAGCACGAAGCACAGAATCAAATATTGCTGTGATGATTGTACGTTCTAGTATCAATTGTTTGGCAACAATAAAGTATAAAGTATAGAGGTCCTGCTTCTCAGCTTCCTTCCTAACTCTTCATATTCTGTTTTCAGGACATCCTCGCTTTCCCTACCTGTGTCGTTGGTACCAATATGTATCACGACTTCTGGCTGCTCACCCTCCCTTTTCAGGATATCGTGGATGCGTTCAGAAACATCATGGACCTTGGCACCTGCAGAAGCAAACTACCATCCGTGTTTCCTTTTAGTGTCCTCAGAATCGCCTGTCTGTCCCATAACTATAAGTCACTTATTACTGCGGTCATCCTCTTCAGTTCCCTACCCTCCTGAGCCACAGGACCAGACTTAGTGCCAGAGGCACGGCCATTGCCCAGGTAGGTCCCCCCGCCCAATAGCACTCAAAATGGAGTATTTATTGTTGAGGGGGATGGTCATTAGGGTGTTCTCCATTTTCTAACGTTCTCCCTTCCTGCTCCTGACAGTCATCCATTTATCTGTCTCCTGTCGCCTTGGGGTGACCACCTCCCTGTAACTGCTGCTTATCACCTCCTAGCTCTCCCTAACAAGCCGAAGGTCACTGAGCTGCAGTTCCAGTTCCCGAACATGGTCTCCAATGAGCTGCATCTCGATGCACCTGGTGCAGATATGACCATCGGGTAGGCTGGAAGTCACCTGGAAATCCCACATCTGATACCCAGTACAGAACACTGACCCTGTAATCTTGGCAATTAGGACAAGCTAATGTTTCAAGTCGACACCCTGCATTAAGACAGAGAATGGAGGGGAGAAGAGGAGAGGTGAGACAGGGTCTGGTTAGTGATAGGTGGAGTGTTGAGAAATGGTGGGAAGGTAGAGGGTGGAGATGTGAAGGTTGAAGATAAGCTGGAGGGTGATGAACAGGAGCACAAAGGCTACAAATGCTGGTTATCTGATAAGCAAGGAAAGTAATAATGGAGGTACATTTAAGTGAAAAATGGAAAGATGGAACCAGATGAGAAAGGAAGACCACTGGATGAAGTGAGTAGGTAACTGTGGGGAGGGGATGAAATGGGTGTTGGAGTTAGAGAGGAGTATGAGAAAGTGAACAAAAATAGGAGGGCTCAGGTGGATTGGAAGGAGAGAGGGGAACGCGGAGTGTGTGTTTCCTTAACGAAGTGTTGTTCCTCTAGTTTTCCTTTGATTGCCAAGATTGCAAGGTCAGTGTGGAATGGGCAATGGAGCTCAAGATGGCCACTCCACTGTGGGCAGTGCGCAGCAACTTGGCAAAGTGGTTGCCTTGTCTCACCATTGAAGAAAAGGCCACAGCAGCAGATGCTGCAGATGAGGTTGGTGGTGGGGCATGTGAATCTTTGCCTCACCTGGAAGGGTTGTTTGGGTTTCTGAATGGTGATGAGGGAAGAAGTATAGGAATAAATGTTGCACCTTCTACAGTTACAGGGGAAGGTGCCAGTGAGTGGGGAGGGATGAATTGAGGAAGTCATAAAGAGAGTGATCCCTATGAAAAGTGGAAAGGGATGGGGAAGGGAAGATGTGACAAGTGGTGGATCCCATTGCAGCTGATGAAAATGACAAAGGAATATGTGCTGAATAGAGAGGTTAGTAGGGTGATGACTAAGGAATCTCTTCGCTGAGGCTACATAATCTATTGGTCAGACCACATTTGGAGTATTATAAGCAGTTTTGGGCCCCAAATACAAGAAGGATGTTCTGGCATTAGAAAGGGTCCAGAGGTGGTTTACAAGAATTATCCCAAAAATGAAAGAGTTAACATTTGACGAGTGTTTGATGGCTCTGGGCCTGTACTCACCAGAATTTAGAAGAATGGGGGTGATCTCATTGAAACTTACAGAATATTGAAAGGCCTTGTTACATGCTCAAGGAGATCTGTTTTTTTTTGTGAGAATGATGTAATGGTCTTTTGGACGTCACCTGATGTGATTTTCCCGCCGATGTGAGGTCACATGATGACATGTGCCCCGTGACTATATAAGGGTCGACCCAGGTGACGCAGTAGGTTTTTGAGTTTGTAGATTTCCAGGTAGAACGCGTTGTGCCTCCGTTTCTGTTGCGTATATGTTTTTGTGACGCAGTTTCATTTTTAAAATGGAAGGTGCGTTCTCTTACAAGATACCATTATTATTGGATTGGAAATTTGTGGCTGGAAGTGCCAATTTGCTCAATTCTGACAGTTGAGGGGAGAGTGAAGAATTCATCGAAGGATCGAGAGAAGTTGGCATTGTTTGGCAGTTTAATAAAGAATCGACCTTATTGAGTCTTTGTTGGAGAGAACCTGCATCGAGATAACTCTTGCAAAAAGGCAATGAGTTCATGCAAAAAGGTGCTGTCTCTCTCTAAAGGAATTTAAAGTCAGTCGATTTAAACTGTTTATTTTCGGCATCAGGAATCCTGTGGACAGAACCTGCAGTAAAGGTGCGTCTGTGAAGAAATCCTTCTCCAGAGAAGTCTCTCCCAATTGAATGTGTAAAAATGTTGGACTTTCGAAGTTATCGCTTTAAGAACTATATCTGACTGTATCGCTTTAAGAACTGTTTTTGCATTTAACGCTTTAAGAACCAAAGCCGAGTGGCGAGTTGGTGAATGGCTGCGTACCTGTTAACCTCCGGTTAAAGTTTTCCTTTGTTTTTTTTTCCCTTATCGTTTATACGTGTTTAATAAATATTTGGTTGTTTTTATATAACCTGTCTCGATTGATATTCATTGTTGCCGGTTACGTAACAGCCTAGATAGAGTGGACATTGAGAGAATATTTCCTTCTTTTCAAATCTTTTTATTGTATATATAGGAAAAATAACATGAGTACACCGAAGTAACAACACTTACAATGCCTCAAAAAAAACATCATCTTAAACATTGAAAACAAAATTTTGTGATAACAAAAAAAACCTACTGAACAGAAAAGTGAGGAAAAAAAAGAGAACCCATTAGGTGTACAACCCCGGAGCCATGCGTCATACAAAAAGCTTCTGAAAATAAACATCAAACCGCCAGCAAGAAAAGAAAATATACTAAAAACATTTACAATTAGATCGTAGAAAAATTATATCAATTAACTCAAATGATAATAACAAGCAAATGAGCCCCATCTTTTCTCAAAATCAAATAAAGGTTCAAAGGTTCCACTTCTAATTTTCTCCAAATTAAGACATAGCATCACTTGAGAGAACCATTGTGACAAAGTGGGAGCTGATGTATCCTTCCACTTCAACAAAATGGCCTTCCTAACTATCAATGTAACAAATGCAATAACATGTTGGTCAGACACAGAAATACCATGAATATTTTGAGGAATTATTCCAAAAAGCACAGTTAATTTATTAGGTTGTAAATTAATTTTAAGTGCTTTAGAAATTGTTGAAAAAACCGACTTCCAGAACTGTTCCAATATACAACAAGACCAAAACATATGTGTCAGTGTAGCTTTCTCAGTTTTACATCTATCACAATGACTATCAACATTAGGAAAGATTTTAGAAAGTCTCTCCTTTGTCAAATGTTAACGATGTACAATTTAAAATTGAATCAATGAATGGCTAGCACAAATTGAAGAAGAGTTAGCCGACTTCAATATCCACATCCAATCCTCCATCATAAAAGTCAAATTAAGTTCCTTTTCCCAATCCTGTTTAATCTTAGATAAAGGACACTTATCCCATTGTAATAGTAAATTATAAATTCTTCCAATAGAACCCTTAATCAAAGGATTCATACTCATAATAGTATCTAACAAGTCAGACTCCAATACATAAGGGAAATTACTTAAATATTTTTGTAAAAAATATCTAACTTGAAGGTATTGCAGAAAGTGTGAATATGAAAGAGAATATTTATCAATTAATTGTTCAAAGGATATCAATCTATCTTCTTTAAATAAATCCAGAAAAGAATTAATACCTTTATTTTTCCAAAGTAAAAAATTGGATCACTCAAAGAAGGCTTAAAAAAGTAATTTCGGTAAATTAAACTACAAAGTTTAAATTTTTTAAGATTAAAAAAATTGCGGAACTGGAGCCAAATTTGTAAAGAATAATTAATCACAGGATATAGGTTTAAATTAACAACTTTACCTAATTGCATAGGTAAAGGAGCTCCCAATAACGAGGTTAAATAAAACTGTTTTTCAACTTTTAGCTCCAGGTCTACCCAAGTTGGCCGATCACTCTTATCAACCCAGTATAACCAAAAAGACATATATCGCAGATTAACAGCCCAATAATACATTCTAAAATTAGGTAAAACAAGACCTCCATCCTTTTTCAATTTTTGTAAATGACATTTACTAATTCTTGGTCTTTTATTATTCCAAATAAAAGATAAAATAATAGAATCAATCCGATCAAAAAACTTCCTAGTCAAAAAAACAGGAATATTCTGAAATAAATAAAAAATTTCGCTAGAATCATCATTTTAACTATATGAATACAACCAACAAGTGAAAATGTAAGTGGACTCCATCTAGTAAATAAATACTTCATAGAGTCTACTAAGGGAACAAAATTAGCTTTATAAAGATCCTTATATTTTTTAGTAATTATAATACCTAAATATCTAAAAGAGTCTGAAACTTTAAAAGGAGTATTATCATATATAGAGACAGAATCATTTCAAGGAAACAATTCACTTTCACTAAAATTTATTTTATATCCTGAAAAACCTCCGAATTCATTAAATAATTTTAGCAGGGCAGGAATGGATTGGCCAGGGTTAGATATATAAACCAATAAATTATCAGCAGAAAGAGAGACCTTATGCATGGTCTCATTCACAAATATCCCATGGATATTTTTAGCCTCACGAAGAGCAATAGCAAGGGGTTCTAATATTAAATTAAACAACAAAGGACTTTAATGGACAACCTTGCCTTGTCCCCGGTGAAAGCTGAAAAAAAGGAGACCTACGATTGTTAGTGACAACGGCAGCAATAGGGGCTTTATATAACATCTTAATCCAATTATTAAAATTAACACCAAAGTCAAATTTCTCTAAAACATTGAATAAATATTTCCATTCGACTTGGTCGAACACTTTTTCAGCATCCAAAGATACAACACATTGTGGAATTTTAGAAGAGGATGAATATATAATGTTAAATAGTCTCCGAACATTTGAAAAGGAATAATGACCCTTTATAAAGCCTGTTTGATCTTTACAAATAATTTTACCCAAAATATTCTCCAACCGATTGGCCATTATCTTTGACAAGATCTTAGCGTCGACATTCAGTAATGAAATAGGTCTATATGAAGCACAGTCAGTAGGATCTTTATCTTTTTTAAGAATTAAAGAAGTAGAGGCCTCATAAAAAGTAGAGGGTAAGTCACCTTTCACAAAAGAATCCTTAAACATTTCCAACATATACAGAGAGAGCAACTTTCCAAATTTTTTATAAAATTCTACGGGATACCCATCAAGTCCTGGGGACTTACCAGATTGCATTGAAAAAATAGCTTTATGAATTTCAGCTTCAGTAATTTGAACATCGAGAATCTTTTGATCCTCAGCCGAGATTTTAGGAAAAACAATCTTTCGTAAAAAAGTATTCATTTTAGAGGAATCTAACGGACATTGAGATTTATATAGCTCAGCATAAAAATCTTGAAAAATCTTATTAATTTCTTCATATTCCTGAGCTAAGGTACCAGCTTTCCTACAAATTTTCATGATTTGCCTTTTGGCTGCAGCCATTTTTAATTGAGATGCAAGCAGTTTATTATTTTTATCTCCAGACATATAAAATTGGCTCTTTAACTTAAGCAAATAACCTTCAATGGGATGAGTTAATAACAGGTTATATTGTGATTGAAGTTCCACCCTTTGTTTAAATAAATCAGTATTGGGGGAAATTGCATAAATATTATCTAAATCTTTAATTTGTTTTGAAATTCTATCTAATTCTGCTTTAGTTTGTTTTTTAAGTTTAGCTGAATAAGAAATAATCTGACCACGTAAAAATACTTTAAATGTATCCCATATAACTAATTTAGACATACCCCCTATATCATTAAAAAGAAAAAAATCTTTTATCTGGGTTTCAATGAAAGTGACAAAGTCAGAGTTTTGCAATAATGTCTGAGACATGCGCCAAGGTGGGCGGGCAAGAGTGACATCATCAAATTCAAAAGACAAACTCAGAGGCGCATGATCAGATATAGCAATAGCGTCATATTCGCAGGTTTTAACACTAGGCAAGAAGCGGGGATTGATTATAATATAATCGATCATCGAATATTTTTTATAAACGTGTGAGAAGAAAGAATATTCTCTATTATCGGGATAAAGATACCTCCACAAATCAATCAACCCAAAATCAGTCAAAAAGGAATTAATAAATGACGCGGATCGATTTGGAAGTTGCTGATTGGTTGAGCTCTTATCAATCATAGGATTTAAACAACAATTAAAATCTCCACCCATTATGAGCATATATTCATTTAAGTCAGGCAGTAAAGCAAATACCTTTTTAAAAAAAGAAGGATCATCTAAGTTAGGACCATACAAATTAACCAAAACAACTTTTCCGTTACAGATTGTTCCTTTAACAATTAAAAATCTACCATTAGAATCTGATTCAATATCCTCTTGAATAAATATATTAGGTTTAATGAAAATAGACACGCCTTTTGTTTTACTCTGAGAAGTAGAGTGGAGTTGCAAACCATTCCACCATCTAAAACATCTATTTCGATCTCCCGCCCTGATATGTGTCTCTTGAGCAAAAATTATATCAGGTTGGAATCGGTTAATAATTTTAAAAGTCTTCTTTCATTTAATAGGATGATTCCAACCACGTACATTCCAACTTATTATATTAATCTGTTTGAACAGCATACTATAATTTCATTCTACTTTATACATGCACAAAGCACAAACCACTGCAGGATGATCAAAGATGGCAGCGATGAAGAATACAACCAAATAAAAAACACGCATGCTCCGGAACCACCCAATGGGAAAAAACTAACTCTAAACCCACCCACCCACACCCGGAAACCCGAAAAAGGCAAGCGATCTACGATAGAATTCAAAGCTGCTGACTGTTCTCTCTGTGTTTTCTTTCCCTCCCCCCAGTTAGTAAAAAAGTAGAGTGACCTTGTGAGAAAGACAATAAAGGCTCAGCAAAAAAATGTATTTACATTCCATCGACTGATTAACAAGAAAGAACCAAAATAATGTTATCTCTTAGAGAGAAAAACCAGTGCCATGTTTAAGTTTAATATTAATTCCCTAAAAAAGCTTTAGATTCAGTTATAAAATGTTATAATAAAACAGAAAAAAATATATAAAAAGCCCTATTAGTAGGAAAAACTACCGAATAGCTACCAAGTATTAAATTAAAGGAACAAATCACCTTATCTTCTTCCCTCAGTCATAAAATGTCCAGAGATCATTTGAGCAGAGATACTTAAACCATAAAACTTTCCAAAGGAAAACCAATAATATGCAATAAAGAACAACTCTCCGTGTTCTTTAATTAGTCTCTCGATGAAATATACAAGTGACCTTCATAAATCTTCTTTCCAAAATGCGAATAATATAGAAATAGCCAAACAGCCTTTCAGATGGATCATTCAACAGCCGCGTCGGTGACAGCGGCAGGCAAAGCCTGAACAAAATCCAGTGCAGCTTTTGGATCAAAAATAGTACAAGGAGGAGAATTAGCAGGGAAAATTTTAATTCTTGTCAGATACCTCAAAGACGGGAAAAGATTCTTATCATATGCTTGTTTCATTACCAGGGCAAATTTTGATCTTTGTTCCATTATCCTTCTTCGATAATCTTCGTAGAAGTGGAGCTCAGATTCCATAAATCTGAAAACTCTCTGTTTTCTTGCCTGTCGCATTATTTGATCTTTAATTTTAAAGTGATGAAAGCAAACCAGGACAGATCTTGGTTTACTAGAGTCCTTCGATTTCGAGATAAACGTCCTGTGTGCCCTTTCTATAGCAGGCGGCTTTGATAGAATGGTAAGAAATAAAGTGTGGAAAAGCTACCAAAGTAAGTCGTTAGATCTCCATCTTCAGCTCCTTCCTGCAGCCCAACAATTCTTATATTCCTTCGTCGAGACCTAGTTTCCAGGTCTATAATCTTATTTTGATATCTTTCCAAACAAGTTGTAGATTCAGACAACTTTTGCTTAGTTATCTTCAATTCCTCTTCGTGTGAAATAACTTGAGTTTCCAGGTCTTTAAGTTTTCCCAGAAATGACTTCATTTCATTACTGTTCTTTTCCAGTTGGTCTTTAATTGATCCATTCTGATCCTTAATTGAATTCAGTGTCCGAACGATATCTTCAGCCCACGATGGCATTTCATCAGATCTTTCTTTTTGCACCTTTCCTTTCCCATTACCTTTATCACTAGGTTCAGGTAAATTCTTCCCACTTCTCATAGACATAGATATATTGATCGCCCTCAAGAATCAACAAGTAAAAATTTTAAATTCAAAGCTTAAACTAGGGGGAAAGAAAGAAAACTAAGAGCAGCAGAAAAATACTGCTACTCCATTGGCAGACAGGGGCGGTCCTCTCGAGAGAATATTTCAAATAGTGAGAGAGTCTAGGACCAGAGGGCACCAACTCAGAATAGAGGGACGTCCCTTCAGAATGAGGAGGAATTTCTTCAGCCAAAGGGTGGTGCATATGGAATTTATTACCACAAACAGCCGGAGGCCAAGTCATTTGGGTATATTTAAAGTGGAGGGTAATAGGTTTTTGATTAATAATTGACATTAGTAATTTGTATTGGCCTTGAATTTCCTAATAGTGAGTTGCCACTCACTATTAGACCTACATGATAAGTGTGAACTTACCATTTTCCTGCAAAAGCCAGTTTGTGTGTCAATGCAAGTCCCCGTGCAAAAGTGCAGTCTTACTTTGTAAATGCTGACACAGAGTGAGGTCAGAACAAAACAGTTGGCTAAACCATATTCCTATCTCAGTCAGCTATCTAAGTCATTGGATGACTGTGAATATTAGGGTAATATAGGTAACATTAAAAAAATGTTCAGAAATCAATAAAAATATTTTTAAAAGATGGTTAGAATGTAAAAAATAAACACTTATAATTTAGTAGTACACAAGGTTTTTTGCTAAGAAGATGTATGCAACTGCAGATTGAGAATTGAAAGTACTTCTTAGGGCAGTGACAGAAAGTATGTTTTTAAAATATAGATCACCAGATACTGATTTTTTGTTATACATGTACACAAAGGGTAGAGTTTGTTATCAGCCCAGCTACAGAATCCACTCTTGTCCCATGACAACTGTGCCAAATTGAATCAGATTCTTCATAGACTTAATTAACCCTAGGCTGAGGTTTGGACACTTCACAAGAAAGATTATCTATTTCCACTTGTGCTCCAAAGGAACAGGAGTGTGTAAACAGCCCATCAACCAATGCGCCTTTCATTCATATTATAATTCAACCCCATCTTTCTGCTTGTGTGTATATGGCTGAAATCTTCACCTTAACTTTGTCACCTTAGAATTAGCTCATTGCTGATGATTCATTCTTTAATTTCCATAACTGAATTTCTGAGTAACTCTGAAACAGCCCCAATTATAGCAAGAATGTTACGATGATGAACTGTAAACAAAAATACATCAATCATACAGGATTCCAGAATTATTATGAGTATTTCATGATCAAGTTTTTACATCTTGGACCTCTATCCATGAGACCAAAACATAAAATGCATGATTGCATGGCCAAAAATCCTAGTAGTTACATTGTCAAGTTCACCAATGACACGACAGTGGTGGGGCTCATCACCAACAAAGATGAGATGGCCTACAAAGTGGAGGTGGAAGAGCTTAAGTCCTGGTGGCAGGAAAATAACCTCTTCCTTAATGTCAACAAGACGAATGAGGTGGTTATTGACTTCAAGAGATCTCACACCACTCACACCCCACTTTACATCATCGACACAACAGTTTCAAACTCCTGGGAGCGCACATCTCACACAACCTGCACAATTACAAAAGATCACAAATGCCACTACTTTCTTAGGAGGCTGAAGTGAGCTGGACTATGCACATCTATACTCAGGTCATTCTAGAGATGCAGTAGAGAGTACCCTAACAAGCTATGTAGCTGATTGGTACAGAAGCTGCACAGTGTCAAGCAGGAAGGTTCTACAATGGGTAGTCAAAATTGCCCAACGCATCGCCAGCATTAGCCTACCCTCCATCAGGGACATATAGTATATACAGACAGGTGCTGGAAAAGGGCCAGAAATATCATTTGTGATCCCACCTACCCTGCTCATGAACTGTTTGCCCCACTCCCATCAGCGGGGAGGCTGCATAGCATCTATGCCAGGACCACCAGACTCAAAAACAGTTATTTTCTACAAGCAGTAAGGCCAATCAACACCTCAACCCACTAACCCACCCCTCCACCACTACAACTACTTTATCATTTCCTGTCAGTCACTTTATGTACAGACACTCCTTATGCCTAACATCACCTTATAGACATACAATCTATATACAGGATATAAGCTATCTTTTGTATTTATATTTATTGTTTTTATTATTATTATTATTATGTTCTTTATCTTTTAGGTGCATTGGATCCAGAGTATGAATTATTTTGTTTGCCTTTACACTTGTGTACAGGAAATATATATTTATGCACACTGCGGTGGGACATACACCTGAATTACAATAGTCTGAAATCCAAAAACATTTTTCTTGCATTAGTTAAATGGAACTTGTAGGTAGAATTTTGTGAAGAAGCCTTGGAACAAAACAATTACAGAGAGGCTGGGCAATAGTGCAGTGCATTATAGAACTTAGAAGTCGAGTGGTTTGGTAGCTCAGGTCATAGTTTAAATGCCAAAACTATAAATTGAGAAACATCATTCCACTTCAACGTAAAATCACAAGGTACTTTGTGTAAGTTCTGAGCGCTTCTGGGAAACAGCTTGGAAAATTTAAGTTTGCATACTGTTTAGTTCTTATGCTCCAGTTACGTTTGTATATGAACTTCTCATTCCAATTAAAATTAAACATTCAGGATACAAGATTACCTCAACAATCATTAAGACAGGAATGCTTACTATTGGAGAATGTTTCTTTCAAAGTGAAGACAGCAATCTTCATTTTAGACTTCACACAACTAATACATAGACTAATAGCCTTCCAAGACATTTTAGCAAGAAGACTTTTCAAATGTGTTGTCAACTTCAGCTGAGAGAAATATTATCAAAGGAGCAGGAATCTATTGTTGAAAACTGAATATGGATGAGTTTCCTAGCATTTCCTAGCATTATTGGTAAAAATAACGACTTTCTGCAATAAGCAATCCTGACCCGGATCTGGGCCGTACCCTCCAAATATCCAGACCTGCCTCCGTTTTTTTTTTGCACTACCTTACTTTCCCTTTTCTATTTTCTATTTATGATTTATAACTTAAATTTTTAATATTTACTATCGACTTGTAATCCAGGGAGCGGGAAGCACAGAATCAAATATCACTATGATGATTGTACGCTCTAGTATCAATTGTTTGGCGACAATAAAGTAAAACAAAGTAAGCTGCTTTGTAGAAAATCACATTGGAGTACAAATATGCCCATGAATAAGTCCTCCAGTAGAAAGCAACGGTACCCATGAATGCACACAAGAAAATTGTTGACAGGACACACACCTTTAAAATCTGGCAATGTATTTTTATTTAAACTCATTTCATTACCTACTCCCCCCCAAATACTCTCACTTTCTTGGAACAGACCAGAGGATGTGTTGTGTGGACTAGAGCCTGAACTCCTCAAGCAGCTAATACTTGTTGCAGATGTGGTCACCAGGAACCACAATGGGGCCCATCAGCTCCCACATCATGCAGACAGATCACATCACCTGATCCTGCATCCCTATTTCATTTAATCTGGTATCTTTTTAGTTATATAAAATTAATAGTATATAAGAATATCTTTACCTGTTCTTACCTACTACTTAGCTGTCCTCATTGCTGAAGTTTCTCAAGACAAATCCTTAGACTCTTAGGATCTTAGACTCCTCCACTGGCCCACTCACACTATGGCTGTTCTGACACTAGCCACTCAACTTAAAACTTGCTTCTTTTTACTTGCTCAAGTGAAACTCAGATGCAATGAGATTTGCTGTTTTTAATGATTCCCACTCTCTCACAGATCTTGCTCTCACTATTCCAAAGTATAACAAGACTTATGTGTCATATATGCCAATTTGCTGCTCGCCCTGCCATGCAGAAGTCAGGAAAAGCTGGTAAAATGAGGAATCTTCCATTTATGATAAATTCCACCTCATCTGAACTCATACATGAAAAGGGCTTTTGGCTGTCAAAGTGCTAGCATTCATAAGGGCACTCATATCCTTTCAGACATTTTCATTTAACCTGCTGACTTATAGAGGAAGCTGTCACCATCAGGCCTTGTCTCCAAAAGGCAGTGCAGGTTTTCTGTCATCCCTCCTCCTCACCCCCTCTGGCACTCTTCCTCCCATTATTGTATCATTCCTCAAGGGGAACAGCCACAGGCCCTTCAGCCTGACGAACCCCTCCTGATTATGGTGCCACCCAGTTAGTCCCAATGTCCTGTGCTTGGCCAGTCCCTCTAAGCCCCTCCCATTCCATATACCTATCAAAACGTTTCTTAATTGTACCTGTCTCAAGCACTTCTTCTGGCAGCTCATTCTATATACTCTACACTCTCTGTGTGAAATAGTTGACCTCCCTTTTAATTTTTTTGCCTCTCACCCTAAAACTAGTCTCCCTAGTTTTGGTCTCCCCTACCCTAGCAAAAAGACTTTTATAATTTACCTTATCTATGTCTCTCATTATTTTAAACATTTATATAACATTTATATGCCTCTCATTCTCCTGTGTGACAATGAATAGTGGCATAGCCTGATAGCCTGGTCATCATCTGCCTATAACTTGGGCCCTCTACATCTGGCAACACCTTCATAAATATTTTCTACACTCTTTCCAGTTTAACCATACCTTTCCTACAATAGAGCCTCAGCAATGACTTGTATAACTACAATAAAGTGTCCCAACTCTTGTACTCAGTGCCCCGAATGATGAGAGCCAGTGTGCTAAATGCTGTCCACCTGTGGCAATGCTTTCAACTAAATAGTACAGTTAGAATATTTTAGTGAAACAAAAATACAACTTCTAAATAACAAATTCACCCCTCATTTGCCTAAAGCTGCTAGAAACTGTATTACAATATAATGAACAAAACAAACTCCAAGCACCAGGAAAAGATGAGACAAATGAAGCAATGCTTGATGAATAAAGGATTTAGAGATTTTTTTTTTTAAACTTGCAATTTGCAGTGAGATATTTCCAGAGAGCAGAACCTATGGTGGACAAAACCACAGCTTTTGTTGAGGGTATGAATTACAAACGTTTGTAAGTAATGGAAAGGAGGTGGTTTTAGTTCAAGATTGAGGGTGGGGGATAATTGTAAAATTTTAAGACAAGAATGAACTACAGCAAAGAAACTTTTCTATTTTGAAGAAGTGTAAATATGCCTGTAAAAATTTATAATAAATTATTATATGAGTGATTGGGCAATGAATACTCATCTCCAGGTTGAATTGGTTTGTTTGTAAGGCGAGGATCACCAATAAAGACTTTGAGATCAGTCATGTTGCATGCTAGATCACACCCAATCGGATAATCACTATCTAACAGCCACAACTGACTCCTCCCTGAGGCACATAGTTCTTACGGTTGAAACTGACTCCTCCCTGGAGCAAGCAGCTCACACCGTAACCTGTCATTTACATCCAACTAACTCCATGCAGGCAGAATACTGCACCATCAATATGACAAATACCACTACATGTAGTCCACCTTAAGTGAAGGCTCTTTAATCCTCTCCTCTATGGCTCATTGCCCACATGGCCAATCCCCTGCTCAGGTGATCTGAGGCTGCAAGAAATATCGATGGCTAATAACTGTGTTCATACGGTCTCAGTTCACAGGCAGGGCCTTCCCACTTGCTCTCCTGCACTTGTACCTTTCTTATTTAAATCATACAGTACATAGGGAATATAATTGTGCACTTGTTTTGTTAGATAATTGAGCAGAATAAGCAATAATTTGGAAAGAAGCAGTAAAAAGTCTTAATGCCAGTTTACCAAAAGATATTTCATTTTCAATGATGCTACTTTATTTATCTTTTAGGAGGCAGCACTACAGCAATTACAGACTCAATCCCTTGAGGTAATTGGATAATTCATATTTGAAGCCTCCAATTATGAGCCTACAGTTTATCTCAGGATTCCTTATACAGTATTTTAAACTCAAACAATCATATAACAAAAATGTATTTCAGCTTTATTTGAATTTTAAATTTCTCTATAAATCTAGATTACAAAACTCCACTTTAATTGTTCCTAGCCTTCGAAGTCTGAATTTTCAGTCAGAGTGGTCATTGTGCTATGTTGTAATTCAAAGTGGGAAAGAGTAACTAAACAAAAATCTCTAGACATTTATTTGCACTTGCTCTCCTCTGAATACATTATAATAATTTAGGTTTTGCAGGCTTTGAAAAAAAACCTTCATGACACCTCTTGAAAAAGCATGATCTCTGTTGAATGTTATTTCAGTTTCCTGCTCTTGAGACCAGAGAGCAGTGAGAGAACAGTACAAGCGGCACAGGAGCATAGCAGCTAACGTAATGCTAATACAGCGCCAGCAATCACCACTGCCTGCAGGAGTTCGGTATGTTCTCCCCATAACTGCATGAGCTTCGTCCAGGTGCTCCAGTTTCCTCCCACACTCTAAAGATGGACAGGTTAGTAGACAGATTGGTTCCATGGGTGTAAATGGGCAGTACAAGGCCGTTGGGCTGAAAGGGCCTGTTACTGTACAGTATCTCGAAATCAATAAAATAATGGCTGGGTAGTCACACCACTGGGGTCACCTCATAATGTGTAGCCAAACAGAATACAATTTAAAATATGTATATATTTAAATCTTTATTTCTACTATACAGTTTTGATATTACAAGATTTTATTTATTATTTCCTTTGTTTTAGTGAGAAAAAAATTAAAACTTTAAACCTACGGCTAAGCTGTTCCTGTGAATTTGACTCATAAGTCAAATTCCCTCTGCCTGAAGGAGTTCGTACGTTATCCCCATGACTGAGGTGGGTTTCCACCCATGTTCCAAAGGTTAATAGGTTCATTGGTCACATGGGCGTAATTGGATGGTGCAGGTTCATTAGGCCGGAAGGGCCTGTTACCTTGATGTATCTGGAAATAAAAAGTTTAGGGACAATATTAGGACTCAGACCAGCATTTAATCTCCAGCATGTTTTGTATTTCTGGGTAAACAAGCTCAATGAAATCTCTGTGTAATATATGACTTGCGGCTGCATCTCGTCTTGGACTACACCCCAAGGTTTTGAAAGAGGTGGCTGAAGAGGTATTAGTAGTAATCATTCAAAAAGTACTAGATTCTGGAATGGTTCTGGAGGACTAAAAAATTCCAAATGTCACTCGATTCCTGAAGGAGAGCGGCAAAAGACAGCAAATTATAGGCCAGTTAGCCTGACTTCAGTGGTTGGCAAGATTTTAGTGTCGATTTTTAAAGATGTGGTTTAGGATATTTGGAGGCACATGATAAAACAAGCCAAAGTCAGCATAAATTCTTTAAGGGGAAATCTTGACTGACAAATCTGTTGGAAGCATTTGAGGAAATTACAGGCCGGATAGAAAAGGGAGAGTCAATGGATGTTGTTTACTTGGATCTTCAGGCAAGGTGCCGTACTTGAGGCTGCAAAACAAGATAAGAGCCCATGGTATTAGAGGAAATAAACTATCATGGACAGAAGATTTGCTGACTGGCTGGAAACAAAGAGAGGGAATAAAGGGGGTCTTTTCTGAATGTCTGCCGGTGAATAGCGGTGTTCCACAGGGGTTAGTGTTGGGACCACTTCTTTTTATGTTATACGTCAATGATTTGCATGACAGAATTGATGGCTTTGTTGCCAAGTTTGCAAATGATACATAGATAGGTGAAAGGGCAGGCAGTGTTAAGGAAGCAGAAGTCTGTAGAGGGTCTTGGACAGATTAGCAGAATAGGCAAAGAAGTGACAGATGGAATACAGCGTAGGGGAGTATCAGGCCATCCGTTTTGGTGACAAAATAAAAGCATAGACTATTTTCTAAATGGGGAGCAAATTCTGAAATGAGGGGTGCAAAGGGACATGGGAGTCCTAGTGCAGGATTCCTTTAAGGTTAACTTGCAGGTTGAGTTGGTAGTAAGGAAGGCAAATGCAATGTTAACTTGCACTTCAAGAGGACTAGAATATAAAAGCAAGGATGTAATGCTGAAGCTTCATAAGGCATTGGTCAGACCACGCTTGGAGTGTTGTGAACAGGTTTGGGTCCCTTATCGAGGAAAGGATGTGCTGGCACTGGAGAGAGTCCAGAGGAAGTTCATGAGAATTTTCTCCGGACTGAAAAGATTAACAAATGAGGAGAATATGATGGTTCTGTGCCTGTACTCATTGGAATTCAGAAGAGTGAAAGGAGCTCTCATTGAAACCTATTCGATATTGAAGGCCTAGATAGAGTAGATTTGGAGAGGATGTTTTCAATCGTGGGAGAGTCTAGGATCAGAGAGCACAATCTCAGAATAGAAGCATGTCCCTTTAGAGTAGAGATGAGGAGGAATTTCTTTAGAAAATTGGCTAACAGTGAACCACAGCCACATTCATTTGAAAGGCATCAATGGCCTGGTTAAAAGACTTTAGTAATGTAAGTTACTTGCTTAAATAATTTTATTTTAATATTTATAATAATTTGCCGCCATTTTATGAGGCATATAATTAAATGTTTCTTATATACTTTTTTTTTTACATAAGAGACGTTACACAACAATTCCAAATTTCAGTGAGGGCAGAAAGCTATCAAAGGCCTTTGGGATGTTTTGAGGTCAGGACCTTAAGATCTGATGCCTGTGGGCTGCTTGCAGTAAGAAGCCTGCCTTACTTCATATTACACCACTCAAAGACAAAACATTAGTGTAACCAGCCCTCTATACTAGAATACATCAGTACTGGCAGACAGGGGGTTTGGTTATTGAAATGGATTTAACATGACCCAAAATTTCCTCATGCAGCTTGGTGTCAAAATTCACTTGAATATACTCCCCAGAAAGCATCATGGGACACTAAAAGCATTATATAAATATGAGTTGCTATGATGCAATTAAGTGTTTATAGCAGAGAATAATAAGCTAAATCACCTCCCTTTCAATTTGTAGGCTGACAAAAACAGAATATTTGGAATTCACTATTCAAAAGCTAATGCACATTCAGATGTTATGGAAGTCAAGACAATATGAGGAATTGAACAATAATTTTGTTCGTTACTTTTGGTCATCTGCTCAAATGTTTTTGGTGTTTGATAATGAAACTCAGTAACGTGCTCTCTATACATGCCACTGGGTAAGTACTATACTTCACTGCTTGTTGTCATTGATGCCTTTTTCACAAATTGTTATTATATTTTTGGTTTGAAAATGTTTCAGAGATTTTATCTAGTTTGGTTTTTGTATTGTAGGTGAAGATCTGATTAAATGTTATCAGCCTGTACACATCCAACTATTGCCATATTATTGTTTGTCTTTCAGAAAGTATAAGAACTCATGGTGAAATCCCACCAAGCCACAAAAGACTCAGAATAAAGTGAGTTGTTAGCCTCGGTTCACCAGCCCGTACACCTCACATAGAATAACATATGGTTGAAATGAAAG
The DNA here is from genome assembly GCF_030028105.1 of Mobula birostris. Taxonomy (NCBI): domain Eukaryota; kingdom Metazoa; phylum Chordata; class Chondrichthyes; order Myliobatiformes; family Myliobatidae; genus Mobula; species Mobula birostris. The sequence continues at coordinate 27,563,541 of NC_092402.1, forward strand.
AATATCCAACCTGTATTTAGAAACTGCATTTTGGTGTGAACAAGGACAGATACTGTACACTGGGGAAAAGGCAGAATTTTAACAATCCACCTTCTGGTACATACAGCAATGATTCCAGTGCATCAAGATTAATTGTAGATTTAAGGTCTGCCTTTATCAGCTCTAACACATAAATTAAATGTACTATCACAAATGCTATATGCTATAGAGACATTACAGTAAAATAACCCTTCGTGGCAAGTGATCATAATATAATTGAATTCACCCTGAAAATTGAGAAGGAGAAGCTAAAGTCAGAGTGTTACAGTGTTACAGTGGAGTAAAGAGAATTACAGAGACATGAGAGAGGAGTTGGCCAGAATTGATTGGAAAAGAACACTGGCAGGGATGACGGCAGAGCAGCAATGGCTGGAATTTCTGGAAGCAATTCGGAAGGCACAGGATATATACATCTCAAAGAGGAAGAAGTATTCTAAAGGAAAGATCACTCAACCATGGCTAACAAGAGATGTCAAAGCCAACATAAAAGCAAAAGAGAAGGCATATACTGTAATGGAGCAGAAACTGGTGGGAAGTTAGAGGATTGGGAAGGTTTTAAAAATCAAAAGAAGACAACTTAAAAAAGTCATAAAGAAGGTAAAGATGGAATACAAAATTAAGCTAGCCAATAATATTAAAGAGGATAGCAAAAGTTCGTTCAGATATATAAAGAGTAAAAGAGAGGTGAGAGTAGATATCGGACCACTGGAAAATTATGATGGAGAGGTAGTAATGGGGGACAAGGAAATGGCAGATGAACTGAATAAGTATTTTGCATCAACCTTTACTGTGGAAGACACTTGCAGTATGATGAAAGTTCCAGGTGTCGGGGGACATGAAGTGTGTGAAGTTACCATAACTCAAGAGAAGGTTCTTGAGAAACTGAAAGGCCTGAAGGTAGATAAGTCACCTAGAACAAATAGTGTACACCCCAGGGTTCTGAAAGAGGTGGCTGAAGAGATCATGGAGGCATTAGTAATGATCTTTCCAGAATCACTAGATCCTGGAATGGTTCCGAAGACTGGAAAATTGCAAATGTCACTCTGTTCTTCAAGAAGGGAAAGAGGCAGAAGAAACAACTCAGTGGTTGGGAAGATGTTGGAATCGATTATTAAGGATGATGTCTCAGGGAACAGGATATACTAAGGAGAATCAGTTGATGTTGTTTACTTGGATTTTCAGAAGACGTTCGACAAGGTGCCGCACACAAGGCTGCTTAACAAGCTATGAGCCCATGGTATGACAGGAAAGATTCTAGCATGGATAAAGCAGTGGCTGATTGGTAGGAGACAAAGACTGGGAATAAAGGCAGAATTTTCTAGTTGGCTGCCAGTGACTAGTGATGTTCCACAGGGGTCTGTGTTGGGACCGATCCTTTTTACGTTATTTGTCAGTGATTTGGATGATGGAATTGATGGCTTTGTTGCAAAGTTTGCAGACAATATGGAGATCAGTGGAGGGGCAGGTAGTTTTGAGGAAGGAGAGAGGATACAGAAGGAGTTAGGCAGATTAGGAGAATGGACAAAGAAGTGGCAGATGGAGTACAGTGTCAGGAAGTACATGGTCATGCAATTTGGTAGAAGAAATGAAAGGGTTGACTATTTTCTAAATGGAGAGAAAATACAAAAAACTGAGGCACTAGGAAACTTGGGAGCCCTTGTACAGAATTCCATAAATATTAATTTTCAGGTTGAGTCTGTGGTGAGGAAGGCAGACACAATGTGAGCATACATTTCAAGAGGACTAGAATATAAAAGCAAGGATGTAATGTTGAGATATTATAAGGTACTGGTGAGGCCTCACTTGGACTATTATGAGCAGTTTTGGGCCCCTTATCTGAAAAGGGATGCGCTGAAACTGGAGAGGGTTCAAAGGAGGTTCACAAAATTGATTCCAGGATTGAATGGCTTGAGATATGAAGAGTGTTTGATGGCTCTGGACCTGTATTCCCTAGAATTCAGAAGATTGAGGGGTGACCTCATTGAAACCTATCAGCTGGTGAAAGGCCTTGATAGAGTGGATATGGAGAGGATGTTTCCAATGGTGGGAGAGTCTAAGACCAGAGGACACAGCCTCAGAATAGAATGGAGATGAGGAGGAATTTGTTTAGCAGAGAGTAGTGAATCTATGGAATTCTTTGCCACATATATATATTTAAGGCAGAGGTGGATAGATTCTTGATTGGTCAGGTCACGAAGGGATACAGGGAGAAGGCTGGAGACTGGGGCTAAGAGGAAAATTGGATCAGCCATGATGAAATGGTGGAACAGACTAGATAGGCTAAATGGCCTAATTCTGCTCCTACATCTTATGTTCTTATAGTCTTATGGCAATGGGTAATCATTTAATAATTAGTGGTCATGCAAATGACAACAAAACACCTGAACTGTGCCTTCTACAAACACTGCATAACTTAATAAAATACAATTTCTTTTAATATAAAATTTTCAGTAAGTCCACTCTCCTTGACAATGTTGTTGTTGCGTAATATGTCTGTCTAGACTTGCTACATCCACATTTTGGAAAAGGAAACTTTACATTTCAGGTTTTTCATTTTTGTTTTTGAGACTCAAATACTTTCACCCATTCAGCTCATTGTTGCCAGAATTCCTTGTAATGAAACTTAGCAGCAGCAGAATATTGCTTGAATTTGTCATCAATGACTCTTAATATCTAATTGACCTATTTTGGTCCTTATTCAAACATAGATGGCCTTCTCAACCATGCCTTTCTCACTTTTGTTTTTGGCCAGTGAGCTAATTATTGGCTTCAGTTTCTCTCAATATTCTGTGCAATTGAGACACACAGACCTAACTGATATTTTTTTATATTATGAATATTTAACATAGAGTGAATGTTGTATGAATGATCTTTAAATTCTTGTGTGTATTTTTGAATTTGACATTGCTGAGTGAATGTGATGTGTCTATTTACATCTGAATCCAGTGAAGTGAACAAACTTTCAATAAATATTTCTCAAGCGTAATACAGAACACCAAATATCAATTGTCCAGTTAGTTTGCATTATTTTTAAACTGACACAAGCAAATTGTTTGAAGAACATTTGGAGAGAACGTAAGTGATCTGGTTGGCTAGATAAGGCTGCAGATGGGCTGAGAGCATTTTTTGATAAGGCACTTTGAAATGTAGTGTAAAGGAAATTATCCTTAATCTCACATTTGCAGCCCCTTATATGAGCACTCATTCTGCTGAAGTAGTGTATAATAAATGCAAAATATCTCTCTGAAATGAGTGACATTTCCTCTAGCAAATCAGCCAGGCTGCAGTTGGATGGAGGGTACTTAAATTTGTTAGTCTAAGCCATCAAATGATATGTTTGCACTCCAGTACAATCCTTGACTGTCTCACCTAGCAACACCACTATAATTCAAACAGAAACCATATTAAAGTTCAACAAACAAATACACATGAGGTTCCTTATACAACTTCTCAGCAAAATGTTTCTCCAGCAATGACCATAAACAAGTGAGCATGTTCAAATGTTTAAAAGCTGTTGTTTGTGATCTTTTTGTTAACTGTGCAAGTCAGTGGGAATCACAGCTATTTCACCTTCCTGCAACAGAATGATACAAATATGTCTTCATTCTCCAGATGCCTTGCCCAAAATGGTTACTCTCCTTATTAAGATGCTTTTAAGGTATAACCGAACATTGCTTCTTTGGCTGATAATACAAAGGCTATAATTTTAACTATGCTATTTTACCTCTTAATGCTAATTTTGCCAAATGAAGAATGAGGTATTTAGCATTTATTTCAAGAGGAATAGAATAGAAAAGCAAGGAGATAATGCTGAATCTTTATAAGACACTAGTCAGGCCACACTTGGAGTACAGTCAACAGTTTTGGGCCCCATATCTCAGAAAGGATGTGTTGTCATTGGAGAGAGTCCAGGGGAGGTTCACAAGGATGATTCCGGGAATGAAGGGGTTAACACAGGAGGAGTGTTTGGCAGCTTTGGGCCTGTACTCACTGGAACTTAGAAGAATGCATGGGTGGGGTGGAATCTTATGGAAACCCACTGAAAGTTGAAAGGACTAGATAAGGTGGATACAGAGAGGATGTTTTCTATGATGAGGGTATCTGGAACTAGAGGGCACAGCCTCAAAATTGAGGGGTGAACATTTAGAACAGAGGTAAGGGGGAATTTTTTTAGCCAGAGAATAGTGAATCTGTGGAATACTCTGCCACAGACTGCAGTGGAGGCCAAGTTCGCTGGTATATTTAAGGCAGAAGTTGATAGTTTTCTGATCAGTCAGGGCATCAAAGGATATGGCTAGAAGGCAGACGTATGGGGTTGAGTGGGATACAGGATAGGCCAGACTCGATGGGCTGAATGACAGAATTCTGTTCCTATGAATATGGTGTTATGGTATCATTTTCCCAGAAGTTAAAAACAGATAAATGGGAAGCTCTTTCCTTCATCCATTTCTAGATACAAAACTTCCTGCTTGATCTCAGCCTAAAATCCACACATTATCAGATTGATGTCTTCTTCTGATTGCTTGCTGCAGTTTCCAGACTAAGAGCTGAATCCTTAAATTTTATCAATGTATTTGAGCCAAGATGCCAAGACAAATGGAGTAATAAAAACAGAAAATGCTGGAGGTATGTGTGAGGTTAGGCAGCACCCAAAGAGAAAGAACCAGAGTTAACAGTTCAGAGCAAAGTTGCAGAGTTGGAGAACACCGGAGAGACATGAGGGGTGGGGGAGGGGGTGGAGAGGAAGACCAAGGTTCTTCAGCTGCCACTTTGCTTTTGGTCAACACACACAAAATACTGGAGGAACTCAGCAGCCAGGCAGGATCCATGGAAAAAAGTACAGTCAATGTTTCCGGCTGAAGCCCTTCAGCAGGACAGGAGAAAAAAAAAGTTGAGGGGTAGATTTAAGACGTGGGGGGAGGGGAGAGAGAAACACAGGGTAATAGGTGAAACCTGGAGGGGGAGGGATGAAGTAAAGAGCCTTTGCTTTTGGTGCTGTTTAAGCATCAGAGAAGAGTTAATTAATCATAACTGATTGTAGGTGAAGTTCACCATTTTCTGAAAACAATATTCCACAGTTGTCTTGTTTAACAGCACCTCACAACTCATGAATCAACCAGTTGTTAAGAGAACTTTTGGAATTACCATGAAGCCTGCAGAAGTATTCAGCACTGTGAGCTCAAAATATGTGAACTGGTGCAGATGTCCAGATAGTTTCTCTATAACAAGCTAAATATTAGACTTTAGTACACTGAGTGGCAAACAAACCTTTGTGGTGATGCATTATAATGTACTTTCCTTCACTAAAATTGACAGATGGTTTGAGGAAATGCTTCTGTTATGAACTTCTGCTGGAAGGCAAGCCCTTCTGAGGTTTCAACATGGTTCACTGCAACCAATAATTTATTCATCTAGTGCAAGCTTGCTAGACTGAGATGGTGGGTGAATTCCATTGAATGATTCATAAGCAGCAGATAATTTCACGATGTTTTTCAAGCAGTTATCACTAATTTATTTCACCGCAGATAATTGGAGATAAAAAAGTTCAGTTTTCAATATTCAAAGTAAATTTATTATCAAAGTATGTACCGTATATGTTAGCATATACCAAATTGAGATTCACTTTCGTCCAGGTGTTTATAGGAAATTTATGAAAACCTATACGTAAACAGAGAAATGTGCAAAAGAAGATGAACTGTACAAATAAAAAATAATACTGAGAACATGAGTTGTAAAGAGTCCTTGAAAGTGAGCCACTGAATCAATTTAGAGTTGTGGTAAATGAAGTTGTCCACACACGTTCAGAGCCTGATGGCTGTAGGGTAATAACTGTTCCTGAACTTGGTAGTGTGGGGCCCAAGGCTCTTGTACCTCCTGATCAGTGGTAGTAGTGAGAAGAACATAATGCAATACCTCTGCAGACATTTCCTGAAAACAATAAAAGGAAATAATGGAAGTTGTTATATTATTCTTAGCAATAGTTATATGTTCAGGAATTTTAAAAATTAAGTATGTATGGTTTGAATATTATATGAAGCAAAGGCTGCTCTTCAGCAGATCATGCACTTTGCAGAAGAAGACTGAGCGAGAGGAGCATGTCATGATCATTATTAATTCTTTATAATTATTTGATGTATATTCAATATTGGTTCTTATTTCTGAAATTCTTAGAGTAATGTCTTTTTGATCATAAGATTTTGACTTGTGGACAGCATGAAATAGTGACCTTCATTGCCAGTCGCTAATGATCTCAGAGGCACCTAAGGGCAACTGTATATTTCAGATGTGAGCTATTTATGGCAGAACCGGTAGGGGTTTTATGATTCCACATCCTTTGTGAAACAGTTTGGTTTATATACCATTTTTCTCTATTAATAACTCATTTATTATCAGATTTACATAATTTAGTTTCAATACCAGTACTGAAACTTTATTTGGTTGACAGATATAATGAATTTTGGACAAAACCCCATTTTTTTATCCAATATCTCTTTTGCATGGAATGTAACATTCCATATCACTAAGATTATCACCCATGGAGTCTGTTGCTACCATCAGCTTTTCAAACAGCGCTTTCTAGTTTACAAGGACTCATTGCGAACAACAGTCAGATTATGGAAAACTAGCTTGGATCTAATTCTGTTCTCAGAAAGTATATATCCACTTTGCAGCAAGATTGACTGGCAGTGAAGACCTGATGTTCATCTTCGTTAGCAAGGAGAATATCAGCCTAAATTGTTTCTGTCGACACCAGCCATGGTGAAGTTCACAGCCACATCTATGGATCAGTGCTGCAGAACTCCAGCTGATAACCATTCTGCTACTATAACCTCCCATATTTCTAATTGATCAGTTGCATTCCTTACTTTGGACTCCTTGCTATCTGGAAACTGATTCTAAGCTTCTGTACTCAATAAACAAATGTTTCTTGGGAATAGACTGAGAATCTTTATGCCAGAATATGTTTAATTGTGTGAAGCTCTGAATTCACAATATTTAATTTTAGACACACAAGGAATCTATGGCAAAAGATCCAAGCATTAGAAAGAGACTCAGTAGTCATGTTGTTTTTAGGTAATGCACTAAGCATGGAAGAAAGGGAGAAAATCATTTCTCAAAAGGTTGATAAGCAATGCCCAGCTTAGATGAGGGTTCAGTTATCAGGAAGTTGTTCATTAAAAGAGCAATGATTAAAGTAAGTATGGAATTGTTACAGCACAGAAGGAAGCCACTTGACCCATCAAAGCCCTGCCAGCATTTAGAACAACCCTATCATTCTTATTTGCCCACTTTTCCCCTGCAACCATGTAAATTATCCTCTTTCAGGTGCCTATCCAATTGTCTTTTGAAAGCATTGATTGATTTATTTTCTACAACTTCAACAGTCAGTGAATTCCAGATCGTAATTATTGTCGGTGCAAAAATAGTTTTTGTTAACACCCCCTTTGTTTTGTTTGTCCAATATTTAAAAAACTTTGACCCCTCTACCCATTTAACCCAGCTTCTCTCCATCTACTTTATCTAAACTACTCATCATTTTACACACAGGAGACACAGACTGCAGATACTGGAATCTGGAGCAAAAGACAATACTGGATGAATTCAGCAGGGTCAGGCAGCATCTCTGGAAGGAAATGGACAATCAGCATTTCAGGTCGAGACTTTATTGACACCCATCAAACCTCCTCCCAAACTTAATCATTATCAGGAGAACAACAACAACTTCTTCAGATTAACCTTAATGATTCTAGAAGATCTTCAGTGTGCTCTCTCCTTGAAGGAGGTTGTGGACAACAGATACCATGCAGGAAGTATAAAAGCAATTGCCAGGTATATATCTGAGATGAGGGAGAAGTAGGAAGCATATGCTATCTTTATCTGTAATCAATTACAGATCCTGGGGCATGCAAAATCCTCCGAAACCAATATAATGGCAAATGGCTTTTATCAGGCTTCCTGGATGCTCACGAAAGTTTAAGTGAAACTGGAATGTGTGCAGGGAAGATATAATTGGAAGCAGATTTGGCTTAAATATTGTACCTAATGACATACCTCATTAGACAGACTTACTTGCGCATGTTTAGGTTTTAAATTTATTTTGTTCACAGACTTGCCTCACTCTGGGCTGATATTGGTATTGGGTTATTATTGTCACATGTACTGAGATACAGTGAAAAACTTGACTTGTATACTGTTCATACAGATCAGATAATTGCATAGTGCATTGATCTAGAGTAAGGTAAAACAACAACAATGCGGAATAAAGTGTAAAAGATACAGTACCAAACGAGTGTAATGCAAGATCATAATAAGGTCCACTGTGAGGCCAAGAGTCCACCTTGTCATAGAAAAGGGTCTCGGCCTGAAACGTTGACTGTACCTCTTCCTAGAGAAGCTGCCTGGCCTGCTGCGTTCACCAGCAACTTTGATGTGTGTTCCCCATTTAAGAGTCTGATATCAGTAGTACGTTCGACTCTTGAATGGTCTTTGAGCCTAGTGGTACATGCTTTTAGAATATCATATCTTCTGCTCTTTGGAAGAAGGGAGAAGAGAGAATGTCCGAAGTGTATGGGGTCTTTGATTATACTGAGGCAACAGGAAGTATAGACAGAGTCCATGGATGGGAGGCTGATGTGTGATGTCCCATGATGTGTGGGCTGTGAGCTCTGCAGTTTCTTGTGCTCATGTGTGGAGCAATTGCCATTCTAAGCCATCATGCATCCAGACAGGATGCTTTCTATGGTGCACTGATAAAAGCCGGTAATAATCGATGGGAACATACCGAATCTCTTTAGCCTCCTGAGAAAGTAAAGGCATTGGTGAGCTTTCTTGACTGTGACATTAACATAATTGGACCATGGCAGACTATGGGTGATGTTCACACCTAGGAACTTGAAGCTCTCAACCTCAGCACTGTTGATGAAGACATGAGCATGTCCACTACCACACTTCTTGAAGTCAATAACCAGCTCTTTTATTTTGATGACGTTGAGAGAAAGGTTGTTGTCATGACACCATGTCACTAAGCTGTCTATCTCCTTCCTGTACTCCGACTGATTGCTAGCTGAGATGTGGCTCACTACAGTGGTATCATCTGCAAACTTGTAGATGGAGGTAGAACAGAATCTGACCACACAGTCCTGAGTGTCCAGGGGCTAGAGTAGGGGTCTGAGGATGCAATCTTGTGGAGCACTGGTGTTTAGAATGATCCTGGCGAGATGTTGCTTCCTAGCCTTACTGATTGTGGTCTGTTGGTCGGAAGGTCAAGGATCCAATTTCAGAGAGCGGTATTAACTGCAAGGGTCAAAGGTTTGGTGATGAGTTTGTTTGTAATTATAGTATTGAAGGCAAAGCTGTAGTCAACAATAGTCTGACATGGATGTCTTTACTGTCCAGGCGCTCCAGATGTTAGTGTAGGGGCAGGGAGATGCCATCCCCTATAGACCTTGATTGGGACCTCCTCCCATTGCTACTTTATCTCATTTCTGTTGAATCTTATAGGATATTGGTGTGGTTTTTTTTGGGAAGAGAATTCAGCAATAGTTCTTTAGGCTGTCAACTTTAATGTGGCAACTATTCTTCCCTTTAATTGCCTGAGTTTCACCAATAACTAGGTAGTACCTCACAAGGAACTTCCTTTTGTTATAGAATACACAGTACTCAAGGATTCAAAACTCTAAATCTGCTGCCTCAGAGTTCTATCAACCAGAGTTCTGTCCTGACATCCACTGCTGTGCACGTGGAGTTCACAGATTGTGCCTGTGATCACATGGGTTTCCTCCAGCTGTTCCAGCTTCCTCTAAACGTTTAGACAAAAGGGATTCATATAAAGGGATTACACTACCCTGAGATTCATTTCCTTGCAGGAATTCACAGGAAAATAGACAAATACTGTAGAATTTATGAAAAACTATAAATAACAAATAACTAATGTGCAAAAAGGAGACAAATCATTGTGCCATATCTCAGTCCTGATACCCTCTATGGGTTATTGGTACTCTGTGTGATATTCCTAATCCTTTCATAAGATACAATAGGGTCTTTTAAGAGACTCTTAGATAGGTACGTGGAGCTTAGAAAAATAGAGGGCTATGGCTAGGGAAATTCTAGGCAGTTTCTTGAGTAGGTCACATGGTCGGCACAACATTGTGGGCTGAAGGGCCTGTAATGTGCTGTAGATTTCTATGTTGTATGTTCTATGTTCTATAAGATAGTATATAAATGGTGCACTTGGGAATGTCGAAGAAAATCTATCTTGGACAATGCAGCCAGTAAGAGTTTGTGATTGGTATATTTATTCCAGGAGCATGGGGATTTTCTCTGCCACTATGAGTGGTAACTGCAAAGTTCTCTTTTTTTTTACTTGGCCACAGTTGAATCTGTTTACAAACTTGCATCATGCAATGACATTGCAGCCATTTGAGAGGAGAGCAGAGCAAGGGTGGGGCTCACTTACTGACGATGAAAAGGCCCATGGTCCTGAAATGTTTCACTCAGATAAAGTCACTGCTAGCTTACTGTAGAGGGCCAGGCTCTTAATCTTGCCTAGCCAGTATGCAGGGAGCATTTGGGGTACAATTGACAATTAGAGATTGTGAATATCGCCGTGACTCAGATATCTGGTGGCAAGCGGCTGTGTGGTGCGTCTCTGCTGCCTCAGGTTACTTGTGAAAAGGTGCCCGTGTTACCACACCAAAGGCTGCAGCTTCTATAGCCAACAGATCTCATTGCAACTGCACAGAAAACTTGGAAGCTAGAAGGTTGGATATCCAAAGGTGTGAATTCTTTCCAGAAGGTAAGCACGAGGTTGAGTAGGTCACACCATTCTGAAGGGCATAAAGGTGGAGGGCAACATTGAAATATCTCATGAATCTAAAAATGTTTCCTTCAAAAGGCAAACAAAATGGTCACCCCAGACTTTGCACTTTCCTTCCGATCTTGCAAAGCATCTTGGAACTCTTCTTAGTAGACATTAATCGACACAACCCTTTTACTGGAAACATTTTCCAAGTATCCTGTGTGGTAGTTGCTGGGGTGGGATGTGTGGGAGGTAAGACGGGAGTGGGGGCAATAAATCCTTGCTTGAGGCTCAATGACAGAGTCTTTTACCCTCTAGTGAGTCAACTTTTATTTCTCCATCTATACGTATAGGTCACATTCCTTTTTAATCTCATTCTCTTAATAGCAGTACATTAGGAATCTTACATTTAATGTTCTTATGTCTGGAGTTTACCTTCTAATATCATATTTACTATTCTTCCCTCAGCTTCTCCTTTTGAAACCATTACCTAAAAACTGATCACAACTACCCAAACATGATCCCATTGACAACAGGCAGCTCCCTGTAGTTGCTTGTGTTCCATCTCTGTATTCCTGTCTATTGCACTTACAGAGTACTAAGTATTGTGGATTATGTAACTAGTCTACAATGGGAAAGAAACAGAGTGATCTAATGAATAGACATCCACATAATGGCGGAAAGAATGGACAATTTACTGGAATTACTCAATCATTGTAACGTTACTGTTCTTACCAGTAAAAGTAGAATATGCTTACAAAGCATCTCATCTAAAATGTGCAGCTATAACTTTGTTGCACTGTACATTGAAAAAACAACTAGAACTATTTCAGCTCTTAGTTATTAAGAGAATTACAATATTTAATGTTATCTTTATAAAGAAATGATGATTGAAAGCATAATAAGACTATAAGACATAGTAGCAGAATTAGGCCACTCAGCCCATTGAGTCTGCTCTGCCATTACATCATGGCTGATTTATTTTCCCTCTCAACTTCATTCTCCTGCCTTCTCCCTGTAACCTTGATACTCTGAGTAATCAAGAACCTATCAATTTCCACTTTAAATATACTCAATGACGTGACCTCCACAACCATCTGTGGCAATGAATTCCACAGATTCACCACCCACTGGCTAAAGAAATTCCTCCTCATCTCTGTTCAAAATGGACATCCTTCTATTCTGAGGCTGTGCCCTTTGTTCCTAGACTCCCCCACTATTGGAAACATCCTCTCCACATCCACTCTATCTAGGTCTTTCAGTAATCAATAAGTTTCAATGTGATCTCCCCCCCGCCCCCCATTCTTCTAAACTCCAGAGAGTACAGGATCAGAACCATCATGTGCTCCTCATACATTAACCCTTTCATTCCTGGGATCACTCTCGTAAACCTCCTCCGGAACCTCTCCAATACCAGTACATCTTTTCTAAGGTAAGGGGCCCAAAACCGCTCACAATACTCCAAGAGCAGTCTGAACAATGTCTTATAAAGCCTTAGCATTACATCATTGCTTTAATATTCTGGTCCTCTCAAAATGAATGCTAACATTGCATTTGCCTTCCTCACCACAGACTCAAGCTGCAAGTTAACCTTTAGGGAATCCTGCAGAAGGACTCCCAATCCCTTTCACCTCTGATTTTGAATTTTCTCCCTGTTTGGAAAATAGTCTACACCTTTATTCCTTCTACGAAAGTGCATGACCATACACTTCCCGACACTATATTCCATCTGCCACTTAGCCCGTTCTCCCAACCTGTCTGCAGACGCCCTGCTTCCTCGACACTGCCTGCCCTCCACCTATCTTGGTATCATCCGCAAACTTGGTCACAAAGCCATCAATTCCATCATCCAAATCATCGACACATAACATGAAAAGAAGCGGTCCCAATACCGACCCCTGCGGAACACCACTAGTCACCGGCAACCAGGCAGAATAGTCACCCTTTATTCCCACTCTTTCCCTCCTGCCAATCAGCCAATCTTCTATCCATGCTCATGTCTTTCCTGTAATACCACGGACTCTTACCTTTTTAAGTAGCCTCATATGTGGCACCTTGTCAAGTGTCTTCTGAAAATCCGAGTACAATATCCACTGACTCTCCTTTGTCTACCCTGCCTGTAATTTTCTCAAAGGATTCCGGATTTGTTGGGTAACATTTCCCTTTAAGGAAACCATAAGCACAAGCCCCAAAGAAGGGTCTCAGCCCATAATGTTGACTGTTTATTCATTTCCATAGATGCTGCCTGACCTGTTGTTCCTCCAGCATTTTGTGTGTGTTTTAAGGAAACCATGCTGATTTTGGCCTATTTCAATATGCACCTCCAAGTACCTCGAAACCTCATCGTTAATAATAGACTCCAACACCTTCCCAAACTGGCCTAGAATTTCTTTTCTTCTGCTCCCCTCCCTTCTTAATCTGTGAAGTGACATTTACAATTTTCGGGTCTTCCAGACCATTCCTGAGAGTTAATGTATCTTCTTGGAAGTTTTACCTTTGTATTTTTTACCTCTCTGTGCAACTGTATAAATTTAGTACAGTGCACAAAGGTGGGAGTTGAAGTCTTGTCACTACTGGTCCAGATATGAACTTAGCACCTACAGATTTTGTAAACTACTGCAGCCACATATTTACATTAACAAGTTGATATGATGAATTGTGTTAAGGCTTATAGACAAAGGATCCTTATGAACTTTTAAAAAGAAATTCATTTAGCAAAGCAGTAGAGTGGGATTAATTGGATAATTTTACCAGAGCTTGCATAACAGCTGAATGGTCTTCAGTTTGCAATATGATTTTATAAACTTTAACTTAAAGTATCATCCTCTAAAAGCAGAGATTTTACTGGTGTCCTAAATGCACCATATGCTAAATGTCAATCTTCTGGAATTTATTTTATTATTTGTTAATTTATTTGTAGTAATATTACTTTATGTGTTTTGTGTGAGTTATAGGTACTTTGTTGTTCACCTTGGTCTGGACATACGTTGTTTAGTTTGGCGATATATACAGTTGAAATGATAATAAACTTGAACTTGAAAATTCAATGTGCAATTGCCAGTGCTAATTTCTGAACTTATCTAATGGGTATTAGAAGGGCCAGTGTCAATGAATCAGCAAATTCATTTGATCTCAATGTTCCAATGGTCTATGTACACTGACTCCTCCAACAGCACCTCCTTAACCGATAAGCTCAATTACCATGAACAAGTGAGTGTATGGCAACACTGCCACCTGCAGGTTCCTCTCCAGCACATATTGCCGTGACTTGGTCTCAATCCTGGAACTAACTCCTTTTTGAACAGCACTACAGGATTACCTTCACTAGACACAATGCTGCTGGTTCATGAATGCAGCTCACCACCTCTCTCTCAACGGCAATTAGTAATGAGCAATAAGTACTAAACATCTCAAAGATTTAAAAAAATGTTTCATCCTTTGAAGGTTTACTAGTTAGCCTTTTATTTGGTTGATATTTGTATTACTTTCGGCCCAATGTCCCAATTCCTAGTGCCACACTGCCATCTCGTGGCTACGATTTGCTGTAACCAGCACCCTATTCAGATTTGCACATTTAGTGGCAATTTGTTAATACTAGAGAAGTGTTAGGAGAGATCAACAAGATTGTCTTAAAACATACCCCAACTAAAATGCCTAGTTGTTAAAGAATTTGCACTGACTGTGCACTTCAAGGTCTTGTCAACGTTTGGTTGGGAGATACGTATAGTTTGTGAACTTCACAGGATTATTGCATTCTCTAATTTATAATTAGTTTAAAATCACTTGAAAAATCTGTGTTTATTGTTCAAAAAATCTCTTTCGAGATAGGCAACATTTTACTTCACTTTTTCTCCTCGTATTATTTAGGTAACAGCACAAATAAGCAAATGAATGGGGAGCAGAAGGGGGCCACTCAGACCTTCAAGCCTGTCCACTATTCATTGCAATCACAACTGATTCTACTTCCACTGTCCTGTTAGGAGAGAGTTCCAAAGACTCATACCCTTCTGAGAGAGAAAAAAAATCACCTCATCAACATCTTATATTGTCAACCCCATACTTTTAAACCTAAGTTCTAGGTTCTCCATGAGAGAAAGCATCTTCTCTACATTACCGTGTCATGTCTGCTTAGGACCCTATATGTTTTAATTAAGTCACCTCTCACTTTTCTAAACTCCAGTGGATACAAGCCTAGGTGTCTAACCGTCTCCCATATGATAAACCATTCATTCTAGATGCTAAGGTAGTAAACCTTCTCCAGCTGATTTCAATACATTAACTTCCTTTCTTAAAGAAGAAAACTACTACTGGCCATATTTTGTCAGATGTGGTCTTATCACTGCTTAATATAGTGGACTATAAACTCCCTAATTTTCCATTTCCCCTCTCACAATAAACAAAAAAATTCTGTTAAGTTTTCTCATTTCTTACTGAAACTACGCAATAGGCATTTGCAAATTATTAGGAACATAAATGCAATGTGTTTACATGCCTCGGCATATCAATTATCTGCAAACTCATATTATTTTCAAATAAATGAGTTACATTGACTATATTCCAAACTAATGGAGCCTTCCCTGAATTTGAGGAATCTTGGAAAACTAAAACCAATGTACCCACTGCCTTGGTAACAATTTCTTTCAAGACCCTAAGATGGATTTTACCAAGATTTAAAGACTTGTCAGCCAACAACTCTAACAATTTGTTTAGTACCACTTCCCTAGTGACTGCTACTCTCCTGGTTTATTTTCTCACTTCCAATTCTGTATTTACAGATAGTGTATTTCCATTAAGCTATTTACAAACCCTGTAGTGAAAGCTAATGCAATATGCCTGTTTAATTCACCAGCTATGTCCATTATTAATTCCCCAGACTCCCTTTCTGCAGGACCAATGCTCACATTGTAAATTGTTTTATTTTTTAAAATATCCAAAGAGATTCATACTACCTATTTTTACATTTTTATCTAGCTTTGGCTCATACTCTGATTTTTCCTTCCTTATTAATCTAAGGCAGGTCCACTTTATTTTAAACAACCCTGGAACTTATACAAGAGTGAGATTAGGTGATATGTGTTAGCAGTCTGATGTTGAATCATTCTAACCTGATCAGGGAGTATTTCAGGCTACATAAAAGTATGCATTTATCTATAAAATCATATTAAATAAAACTGAGTCTTCTACAACATGTAGAAACAAGTACTTACTCATTACAGTGCAGAAGGAAGCCATTTAGCTCAGCAGTTCTTACAAATAGTGTATGTGTCTTGCAACAAACAGACATTAAAAGCACATTTAACCCTTTAAGATTACTGATACTGTTCATTGCTGACTGAAATATTACAACCATAACATTTGAAATGCTAAACCTGATGAAATGGCTAAAACGCAGCCTTCAGGCAGAAAGCTTCTGGAAAAAGAACATACACTTACTTTTTCTTTCTGAATGTACAGAAATGAACCTTCTTTAATTAGTTTAAACCACTTCACCAATTTAGATGTTTAGTTTGAATTATGAAGATACTTAGTTACTGGACACATTCTTTCAGTGCAATCACCATCAAAGCATTCTGTATTGAAGCAAATCAGCTTGGGATGTTCTTAACTAAAACACTTGACGTAAGATGCACACTGGAGTGAGTCACTAGCTAGTACACTGTATCAGCAGGTTCTACATTGGATCCATTTGTTCATTAGGTTGTAACATTTTACATTGGAACTTAGAGAACATGCAATAGGTATTCCCATTGCAACTTCCAAAGCCAGTGCCTCAAGAAGGCAGCATCCATCATTGGGGACCCTCACCATCAGAGGCATGTCCTCTGCTCATTGCTACATCAGGGAGGATGTATTGAAGCCTGAAGACCTACAGTCAACATTTTAGGAACAGCTTCTTCCTCTCTGCCATCAGATTTCTGAAAGTCCATGAACTTATGAACACTACTTCGCCTGTCTCCTTAGCACTATTTAGTTACAAATGTTGTATTTATTGAAACTTAAAGTAATTTGTTGTGCTTTCACTGTACTGCTGCCACAAAATAACACACTTCATGATTCATCTCAGTGACAATAAATCGGATTTTTATTCTGATTCTGATTGGCACACTATGCACCTGAATAATATATCAGAGCATTCAGAGTGAAAGCATTATACAGAACCATATGTAAAGACACTCTACATAGGAGCAACAAGTGTCTAGACACTGGGTTATGGATAATATTCTATATAGTTACTTCCAGAAAGTCTAAAACACAGGACCTGATTATGGGTGCAAAGCTTCAGGCTACTTGTTACTAAGACATTGGCAGTCGGTCAGCAACAGACATTGTATCATTGCGTTCTAAAGTATGGCAATCTGAATCAAAACAATTGGTAAGGGACCCTTTGTTCTTTAGACATTCAGCATAAAAATGCTGCCTAAAGAAACAAATTATCTGCCATCTTCTTACAAAAGTTGAATGACATATTATTGGCATTAGTAGTGTTTCCCAAGGAGCATGGTATTTTGACTCTACATCATAAGACATTCCATGCCTCTTGGTTAAAAGCTGGGTGTGTGTAGCTGGAGTGATCCTCTTTTGATGACGTCTGGCTGAAATGGACTCTGGTTTAGGTGAAAAGATTTAGTAGACTTCGCAGATCTGATTTGTGCTGAGCAGGATGGCCACTAATGGGTTTACTCCAACTGAACCAAGCTAGTTGATCTGCTTGGAGATGAAGTGCTTCTAGTTAGGCATTGCAGTTGATCTTAAAGGCTCCTCTCACAGAATTTAAATGTGTATCACTAAAAATTAATTAACTGTACTTAAACTACTTTCTTAGCTGGAACTATCTTCTCCTTGCTAGGGAATGGTGTACCCTTTGCTCAAAGAGTGGGTATTGAAAGCTAAACTCATTGTGGAGGATAAACAGGGAAGTGAACTAGTCTTTGAAAAGTAGGTAGTTACAGCATAACTCCCCTTTAGTGACGGTACCCTTAGCTATCTATATCGGATAGTGCTTAAGATCTTTGAGTTTAGAATTTCACGCTCAGCGAACTCAACACCATCACAAATTCATGCACTATTCTGAACTTGGAACTTATCTCTGTTGCTTCATTCCCAATGAATCGAACTGCCAAAGCAGCACTGTGGGATATCCTTCAGCACTAGAACGACAGAGGCTCAAAGGAGTGGGTTGAACCACCTTCCAAATTGAAACGAAGTTGCACCCTTCAAGTGATTGTAATTCTGAGGGACATTGTTAGGGAAACATTCGCTGAGCTAGCTCTATAATGATCACCTCAAGTTTGGGAAAATGGGCAGAGTATGATGTGCTAATATCATTATCCTAGTCAGGTTATTGCAGTTTGCAGGCTTTTTAGTATATTTGGGTAACCTTAAGATCAAGGTTTTCTTTGAATAAAATTTTGATTTCTGTAGGCAATAAAGAAATCTCGATATTCTATATACTTAATTTTAATGTCAGTGGTTACTAAATTGGTCCGGTTTTGCTTTCTTATTCCGAGTTGGAAAATTACTTTTGGGGGTCTCTGCTCTGGTACAAATCTTTCTGATGTAGAGATTAAAATCTTTCCATCTTTCTCTGCAATTAAACCTGCATCAAGCTTACTGTGTAGTTTGGGTACAAAATTTTATTTGATGATATTCTTGGTTTATTATGTTCAAGGCATGATTATAAATGCAAAGTGTTTTTATAATCTAAGTATATTCACTCGTATATTTTAGGAATGTTGTCATCGAACTCTATATAAGAAGGAAGAAGAATAACTTTAAACAGAAAGTGAGCAACATGTCACACAAAGGATCCTATGAGCTCCAGAAGGTAAGTAAATGCAGGAGTCTTCAGTGTAATAAATACACATTCAAGATATTAACAAGACCAAAATTTGAAGTAAGCTTGAATAATCAGTTGTAGTGCCTGCTATTTGAGTTGAGCAATGAAATAGACATGTGTCTTTGAAGGAATATCTGAGAATTTCTTCTGCACTATTCACATCCTTCTGAGGAGCAATATCTGAGGTAATGTTTTGTACGTATCCCTGCCACATGTCAGACAAGCAGGAAGAGGGATGTGAGGAAAATGATCAGGCGTGACCATGTCTCCAACTTCTGTGGCTACAGCCCATCCAATGGCCATGAACTCAGCAAATAAATTTCAATAAGAGCTGGCATTGTCTTCTTCATGATAATCAAGGCAAACCATCATACCTGTCCACTTTTGGATAGCTCCTTTTGTCATATCCTGCACATCTAAGTGCAAAGGAGTCTATCAATAAGAGATGTAGAAGCTTTTGAACCATACAGTTGTCGTGTTTGAAAAGCTAGCAGTGTGCATAAGTGCACTGTGTGATGTGAGTGTAGTGCATGTATCCATGCGACAAGTTTGTGAGGGTGTGGTGAAGCCAATGAAGGTTAGGTAGGCTCCCTAATTGATGGACAGTGTCAGTGAATGAACAGTGGTGGTGTGGTAAATTGTGCTGTTCTGAGGTTAATGGTGCAAACAGAAGAATGCATTCACTGACCTTGACCGCGCTGGTAAGGTCATTAAACTTCTGGCATGCCACATATCCTTGATAGTTGATATGTAGCACTGATCTCACTGTCTGTTTATTCCCAGACCTTTCAGTTTTGCATCTGGAAGCCTCATTTCCCCCCCTGCAAATCCATTACACAAGTCCTTCTTTCTACATCTGTGATCCTGATCTCAACTGCATTATCCAAGAATCTTGGAATCTACTCTTTTCTATATTGTACTATGCTTCACTATTTCCCAGGTTACACTCACTCCATACAAGACTGGAGTCCCCTTCCTGCCTAACTTTAATTAGTATCAGTGGCTCATGATATTATCCCTCCGCTGATATGTCTAGTACATGCCGAGTTAGTGCGCTATTCCAGCATAATCAGTGAGTTAGTTGTGCATTGTGACACTCTCTCATAAGTGGATAATTAAACAACCACCAAATATTTTCCTCATAAAAATGGACTGTATGTTTCTGTTAGCACTTAGAAATGGCAGTATCAGCCGAAGTGTTAAATTTAACAAGTTACAGGCAGCAAAGATAACTGGCCCCAATATACATCAAACCAATGCAGGAGTGCAAGAAGAAAGATCAGAGTACTTGAGCATGGAAATATGGCCTTTGTCAGATCCATGGTGTACCCTGCTTTCAAAATGTGATTGTGATTATCACAGGCGACTAAGAACAGACATCCCCTTGTTGTCTCTTCAATGTTTCAAGCACTGAAATTTGGAGATTCCTATTGAGGCAAATATTTAATAATAGTTTCACTACTATGCTGATTACCTAATAATTATTGGGGAGAACTCAATCATTTATGAAATTACTACATGAAATTTTATTTTATTTTTATTTAGAGATACAGCACAGAACAGGCCCTTCCTGCCCAACAAGTCGCACCACCCCATAACCCACCTATTTAACCCTAGCCTAATCACAGGACAATTTACAATGACCAATCATCTACTAACCGATACATCTTTGGAATGGGGGAGGAAACCGGATCACCCAAAGGAAATCCACACATTCATGGGAGAATGTACAAACTCCTTACAGATGGTGTCGGAATTGAACGGCGAACACTGACACCATGAGCTGTAATATTATTGTGCTAGCCGTTACACTACCATGTCGCTTTGAAGATTAATACTGGCTTCACTTGTGGTATATTATCGCCACAGATGATCACAATGATCAAAGCACCAGATAATTTTCTGTAAAATCAAACCAAGCGAATCTCGATTTGATTTCTCAATCATCAAACTAAACCACTGATATTGGAATAATATGGCCCCATCTCTTGTGTTGCTCAGTAGCAGCCAAACGGAATTATCAAAATGTTTCATGGTGTACTTAGTTCAACAGAATAAACAATATTTTGGTGGGGGGAGGGGCTGTTGATGGACAGTCAATCCAATCCAATCTTCATTTCCTAATACCTCTCCACCTGTGCCACTCTGTAGAGTAAGAGTTGTTGATTGTTCCACTTAATGCCAAATAGGACCCTTCCTCACCCAGAGGCATTGAGGGTCACTTCAGTGATGAAGAGGAAGATGACTTGGACAGGACTCTGGAAGTGGCGAGTTATGAGGACGTAAACTTTGAAACCGAAGAGTCTAAATTGAATGATGATGATGATCTTAATTGTGAGTAGATATGAAATATACTGAATCATTTTCAAAGTTCAGCTAGTGAGCACATTGTAATTTGTTAACTCATAGTTAACACAAAAAGAGAATTTTTACCGTCAATGGAAATAGACAAGGGAAAGCTGTCAATAGTATTGAATTGAAAACTAAGCCAATGCTATGCATTCTGAAGCAAGCATGATGAAATTATCAAAGCTTTGTTATATCCTTTCTCCGATGTCAATAGATTAGTGAGGATACTGGGAAAACAATAATTTCTTTCAGCTGAAAGAATCCAGTATTCAGCTGAAAAAATACCAGATCTAGCATTTGCTGTCACTTACTGTAGACTGAGCCAGATAGAAAGTCAGACTCTACCCGTGAGAGTCACTGAGTTCAGATTCCAAAACTGAGAGTTCAGGGAGTACAGTTTCCAAGTTCAGATTCAAGGCATGATGTTCAATGATGTCAGGCTGCAGGAGAACAGGTCCAGTGAGTTTATTCTCCAGAATTGAGGGTCACTGAGTTTAGACTTCATGGGTGAGCATTCCATGAGTTCAGACTGCAGGCATGAGAGTTCAGTCAGTTCAGACACAGGCCGCGAGTCTGATTTCAGGTTCCAGGCATTAGTTTTCAATGAATTCAGACTCCACATTTGTGAAGTCAGTGACTTAGACTTCAGGAGTGAGGGTTCTATGAGTTCAGGCTTCAGAAATGAAGGTGAAGTTCAGAATCCAGCAGTGAGGGTCATCGAGGTTGAACTCCAAGAATAAGAGTCACTTAACTTTTCATATTAGCAGTAAAGATGAACTTTGATTCTAGAACTATTGTGACCTTGTTGGATTTTAGAGGGAGTTCTTGCTTCACTCATGAGGGGCTTTGGTTAGCCCACACCTGGAGTATAAATATACTTTGCTTTCTTTATATATATTATATATTTGTCTGTATAAGGGTTCTCCTGGACTAGTTCCAGACAAGAAGAAATTGCATAGGGTTGGCTTATGTATGGTGATGTTTAAAAGAATATTAGTTAATGTGAGAGTGCTTGATTCGTTGGTCACTGAGGGTTGTTTCCCTTGGTCGGAGATCTGAGAAACAGGTGTCGTAGTCTCTGTAGAAGGATTTGGTGTTTGTTAACAAAATTAAGATGTCTTCATTTTGTAGACTTTGTATCTTTGGGATCCTCTTCCCTCGAGGCTGTGAATATCCAAGCCTGAGATCTGTGGATTTTTGGATACTAATGGAATCAATTAATATAAGGCTTAAGCAAGAAAATGGAGTTGACAGATACAGCAGATTCAGGGAGTCACATAATCTAATTCTGGTCATCTCCCTTACCTTCTTAACTGAATTCAGATGCCAAGCTGAAGAATAGCAAATTTTGAGAAAGCATTGACAACAATAAAATCCAGGACAGAAGTGAGAATAATAAACCCGAAACTAGAGAAGCATTATACCGCAGAATCTGAAAGTTTGACCCGGAGGAATTGATAGCCAACTTTCTGACAACATTGTAACTAGCAATGTTTTCCCCTGTTTTCATTTGGCTAAGTTTATAAAATATTCTCAAAACAGTCAATTAAAGTGGGTTTCTCAGGATATACATTGAGGATGTAATTGAACAACACAATTTAATTTAGTTTTAATACATCCTTGTTAATATTCCTTTTAACAAATCTCTCATAGACCTTCGTGACCTAATTGCCTGCAGCCCCCAAGTACCTTCCACTGATAGTCAGGAAGAGAAGACAGAACCTGGGGACCAGGTAAAGAGCTCGATTGCTCTATATACCAGAGTGTGTTCCTGACTGGTGCATAACCTATCTACTGCTAGATTTCACTTGTCAGCGATATACCCTGGACACTATGTACTACACTTAAATGGAAGAAAGTATCATATTACACTTGGCACATGGAACAAAACAAATACATTGATTAGTCAATATCTGAAATGGGATTGTATTCAAGATTTAACAGAACTAAACCTCTGTTATGAACTGAAGTTAGCAATAACCAATTGGATCTACGGTATTTTGTACTGCAATTCAGAGACAAAAATGCACCTTTCCAACTATCACTCTGAGACCAGTATCAAGCAACTGATATGAACATTAGCTCCCAGGCTTTTTCCC
The DNA here is from genome assembly GCF_030028105.1 of Mobula birostris. Taxonomy (NCBI): domain Eukaryota; kingdom Metazoa; phylum Chordata; class Chondrichthyes; order Myliobatiformes; family Myliobatidae; genus Mobula; species Mobula birostris. The sequence goes on from NC_092402.1 coordinate 27,586,663, forward strand.
CCTTTCCTTCGCAAACCATCATCATTATAAGGCCAAGTGTTTTCATTCTTAGAACAGTTTTTAAAATAACTGGCAAGAAACAAGGCTGAAATTTCTGGACAGTTGTTCCATCAGGTATAGTGTGGCATATTGAATAGCTGAAGGCAATAGAAATGGCGTTCTGAAGACTCGTAGAAAGGCAGATGGATTCGTTTTGAGTTTCACTTGATTAAACTTGGGCAGCATTTGCAGAATTTTATTGAATAGGTGAGAGAGAGTCCATAACATGACAGAGAGACCATATGTAACTGCAGAAGGAGTGGTCCAAACATTCAATGAACATGAAATATAAATGCAGATTGTGGAAATCCAAAATACAACTAGAAAATGCTGGAACTACACAGTAGGTCAGTTGGCATTAGTCCTACTGAGTTTTTCAACATTTTCTGGCTTTGGTTTAACTAGTTTTACATATTCTAATTTTTATATCCTTACTTCAAAATCCATAAAGCTGATCATTTTACATCACTTCACCTTAACCTGTTTTGTTTTCTTATACACCTGTATGTGTGCAACAACTCTCCTGAAATTCCTTTTTATGTCCTAAAATAAATATCAGTATTAAAACACATTTACAAAACTATTAATTTCTTTTAAAGTGAGATTGTAAATTTCTGAGGTTGCAAATCTGCCTTCTTACAGCAGGGAATAAAACTAGGAATGGTTACTCAGCAGTTGAATTACTACTATCAGTTGCATGTAATAGATCCTGAGCAGTTCTTTTTATAAAGGAAGATTGATGTGAGCCTGCTTCCAATACATCTGCATAACACGGTCTCCAAGCCTACCTTTCCATTCCCTGTCTTCTTGACATACTCAGCCAGCATCCTTCTGAAAACTCTTAAGCCATAACATTGTGGTAATTGGATCCAATTCTACAATTTTCTGAAGGCAAAATTTTCTTCTTACTTCCTTATGAGATTGATCCGTAAATATCTTGGATGTGAGAGTTGGTTTTAGGTTCTGCTGAAAGTGGAAAGACTGGAATAAGCTTTAAGGAGCAGATCTATGTGTATTTGGGTTGGAAGAGTTAAGATCTTTATACCATTCCTGCTCAACAACTTTGGCATTTCGCTGCACTGCTTTAGGCAGTGTGTGTATAACCCAAGATCTGGTTGATTGTCAGTTTTAAAACAATCAATTGTAGCGACAGTAACATGGTATTTGCACTTTAATTATGAGTTCATGTACTTCCGAAATATCCACAAACTCATAGCAAATCTATGCCAGCAGTTATTGTGGGGACTGAAGGTAAGACTGGGAGGTACACCAGTGAGTATGATGCCTTTCAGTTGCAAGTTTTCTATAAAATACACTTGCTGAGACTTGGATAATTTTTGTGATCATCTATATTATCTGCACTGATCTAATAGATTTGTGTATGTGTGTGTGTGATTATGTTCACTGTTGATGAGACCAAGGGACTAATACACATGGACAGGATCAGAGAATCATGAAAAGAAATTATATTTATGTGGCTAAAAAATATGAAGCAACCAAAATAGTAGTGTTGCACACCCTTGTTCTTACCATATAACTGCAAGCTCTTCCTCCTTCTGACATTCAACTTGAGTTAATCCCTACAGCTTCAGCAAGGAGGAGACAAGCCTTCAATCCCTACTTCAACTGCTGAGCTGCTCTTGGCCAATGCATTGTAGATTTTGAACTGCCAATCGCAGCTCAACTTATTCCCACACAGAATCAGGCTTGGCCATCAGGACCACAAGGATCTCACATGAACTGAGAAAGAGAAAAGACAACAGATGAGAAGAAAAAGAGGTTCTCTGGGCACTCACTTCCATTGCTCTTTCATACCTGTCCCTGTGAGGAACTGGCTGCACTTCCCTCCTTGCCAATGAATTGGAGAAAATTTTACTGCAAATCAGCATGGTTATGAAAAAATTAGCAGGGCTTGGACATCATCTATTCTTTTTAAGGTCACATAAGTAGTGTAAACGTTGTTGAAGGGCTGCACACAAGGTCTGATTGCCTTCAACCATGATGGAATGGCAAGCAGACTCGATGGGCTGAATGGCCTAATTCTGCTCCTATGTCTTATAATGATATTGTGACCCATGAATATTTCATGCCATAATGTGAGTGAGCTTTTGTTGTTTATGTTAGTGACTCTGTTACTGACCAGTATTCTTTCAGCAATGCTACCAGGACTGCTCCTAGCAAAGATGACAGTGATACCAGCTTTTCATTGTCTGACCTTCCCAAACCAAGACAAAGGCATTAAATGATTGAAGAACTGAAGGACATTTGTCACATCAACTGCACAAGAAAGCAGCTGGATCAAGGAGAATGAATGCAAATCGATAGAATGTCCTTCAAATAATCTTCTAGAAACACCTGAGTAACAATAACACACATTATCACTTAATGCATATGCCTTTTCTTCTCCCATTGGGCAATCTCTCAAGATCAAGAATGACTAATTTTTAATACTCTTTTGTGGGTTGTGAGGTGGCTAATGAGGGGAATATAAGAAACGCAAAGTCTTTCATAGGTTGGGCAGCTGGTTGATGAGACAGGTGGCTGGATAGTTTTGGAGGTAAACACTCTTTCTGCTACCAGCACAGTGGACCTCTGTGTGCTCCCAATGCAAGGACTCAATGTTCTCCCTACCACCTAAATGCTCCCTTTCCATTCTGAGTGGTCATGGGCTACAAGTTCACATAGTTGTTGCATGGGGGATGTTGTATTTCATCAAGGAGGATTTGAATACATCCTTGAACATTTTGTTTTGTCCACCTGAGAATGTCTTACTATGTTAAAGTGTCTATTTCAGGAGTCTGGTGTTGATCATGCAAATGGCATGACATAACTAACTAAGGACATCAGTACTGTGGATATTGACCTGAGAGAGATCAGTTGTTCTTCCACTGAATTTGGATGATTGTGCAGAGATAGATCTGGTGGTATTTTCCAGTGGCTCAAGCTGCCTGATATACGTAGCCCAAATTCAGGAGCATTTGGGCTCGCTCTTGCCCCATAGACCATGTGCTAAGTCTCAGTCCTTGGTCTTAAAATCTTCAAAGCTAATACATTGAAGGTGGTGGTGAATGTCCAATAGCATGATAAACACTGGTTACTGCTGCACTGACCACTACCTAATCCATTCGATTATCTCCATCAACTTGAGACCAAAGTTTTAACGTCAACAGAAGCACTGAATTTCAATATCAAGGTCCTCAGGAACCCCACAAAATTGGCCCATCTCAGGCTACGCCTCATAAATGGCCTCTCAACTCTTTGCTGCCCTGAAATCTGACAAAACTGGGTTCTGTAATCAAGATAGGAGTGAGAAACCAGGAGGGAAACAATGGGCAAAGCCGTCTCTGCATGAGCAATGCAGCTGAGTATCTGTGAATAAATCGCACACACTGGACAGCGCCTGCACATGTGTGAACTGTAATCCTCATGTCACAGAATCTTCCCTCCGGTTATCTTTGCCCAATTTACCAATGGATCTAGACCTCACTCAGTGAAAGTAATGTGCAAAGCTAGCATGCATTAAAAGAAAACATGCAAAGGTAACTTCTGTTGCACAATGTGATGGTCAGGACTGTCATGATCAATCTCAACAACGGCAGACTTGAACATTGCTCCATTTTGGAACTTGGGAATTTTGATCTTTTGACAACAATATTGGCACACTGAATGAGACACTATAGGAAGGAAATGACTAGTTTCAGGAACAATATGGTGGATCCAACAGAAGAGGAACATCATCTTCACATAGTGAGCTTTGCCATTGAGAATGAACTGGTGGTGTTTCTGCAATTAGTTGCCTTGCAACCCTTGGGCTCAGTCTAATATTGAACCAGCACACAACAGTGATCAGTGCGCACTCTCCAACTCTTGAAGCTTTGGATGAGGCCAGGCAGGAGTTCACTTCTGGTCTTGTAAAAAACTCTGGGTTGCATTCCAAAAGGAGACGAGCTGATCCTGCTGGTCACTTTCAATGGGAGTTTGGGAAACGACACAACTCTCTGTGAAGATGAGGTCAGCAATGAAGGAGCAGTGAAGGCCAAGTGTAACAGGATTCGTCTTTTAGTTCATGGTCTCATCATAGCAAACACTCTGGCTTGTAAGAGCAAAAACACAAAACACCATGGTATCACCTCTGGACCAAGCACTGGTTCCTGCTTGATTTTTTTTCTTATTCATCTCTCATTGCTTATGCAAAGGTGATAGTGAGCTGCCTTCTTGAACTGCTGCAGTCCCTGAGGTGTGGGCTGTGTACAACACTGTTAGGGAGGGAGTTGCAGCATTTTGACCAACTGACAGTGAAGCAATGGCAATATATTCCATTATATATGATATATATAAGTCAGGATGGTGTGAGGCTTGGAGATCAGCTTCCATGTAGTAGTGTTCTCTATTCTTTTGCTGCCCATGTCTTTCTCACTGGTAGAAGTCGTGAGTTTGGAAGATTCTGTCTAAGTTTCTTGGTGAGTTGTTCCAGTACACCCTGTAAATGGTACAAACTGCAGCTACTATGACTGAATTTTGGTGATTGGGGTGTCTATCAAGTGGGATGCATAGTGCCGAGCTTCTTGAACATTATTAGAGCTGCACTGATCCAGGCAAGTGGAGACTGATACTTCAAACTCCAAACTCGAGCCTTGTAGATGATGGACTGGCTTTGGGAAGTTAAGAGGGGAGTTACTCCCCTCAGGATTCCCAGCTTCTAACCTGCATGTGTAGCCATATTATGTATGTAGCTATTCTGGTTTAGTTTCTGGTCAATAGTTACCCCACAAGATGGGGCATTCAATGATTATTTAATCATCTGAATGAGAGGCAACAAAGTTATACCCATCATCATCACCATGCTGGGCACTAATAACTCTGGACCACCACATACCCTCTTAATTATCTCAAGAATATCAGGATCCACAGAAGAACTGCAGCTGTGAAGAGATTCTTGGCTTTTCTAGTAAGTAGAACCAGGACTGAGTTCATGAGAAAGTCCAGGAGATCAAGGGAACTAATTCACCACAGACATAAGGTGTTCTTGAATTGGGAGATCCAGCTTTCCTCAAGGGAAAAGAAAGAGGTCTACAGATACCTGAATGCAGGGGCAGAGGTCCAGAAATCTAGGACCTATGGAACAGATGGTGAATGGAGACAACACTGAAGGGTTGTTAATTTGCCAACATTTGTGAGTTCTTGTGAGTTCTTCAGTATTGTGTGTTTGTGAGTTCTTCAGCATTGTGTGTTTGTGAGTTCTTCAGCATTGTTAAAAGCTGCATCCGTCAGAGAGTCATGAATTGGGTGTGAACTTATCAGGGCAGAAATAATCAACACACAGTGGAAGGATAATCATTCAATATTAATAAAGTACTATATGTGGACACAGCTCCACACTGTTATAGAGAGCCATATTACAGACAACGAAACACAGAGGAAAGACCTATGTGCACATATTTTAATTTTTTGCCTGCAGCAACCCACAACTGCTTTTTTTCCATTGGAGAGCAAATAGAGCTGGACAATCATCACCAGTGATATTCACATCCCACAAATAGATAAAAAAAATGAAACATTGTCTCTTCCACCCTTTGTTAGCTCCAAATTAGAAAATAGGCTTTCATCTTTTCACAACTGCTTTCTGATCACTGTAGATAAGACTGTGAGAGATAAATTGTCAAAGACCTTTTAAAAATATGATAATTCAACAACCGATATAAAAAAAATGGCATCATATCAGATAAAACAGAAATAGAATACAAAACTTTGACAAGCCAGAGAGAAATCTAATCACCTGGCTGAACTCACATATTAAATAGTTCCTACGAAGCCATAGTAAGTGACAAATTATGAGTAATTTTTAGTTACTGCTTGATATATACTGATATTCTACTATGGGAGGATATAACATATATTGCTGTGATATAACATACAGGTATACATGTGTATTATTTTAATGGGATGCATAATAGTATGTCCTTTATGAGAAAAGGGTCACCAGAGTGGGGATGGTAATAGGATGAATATACCTTTTCTTGGTTGTCATTTAATCACAAGGTGTAAAACCATCAAAGTTCAAAGTAAATTTATTGTCACCATATACAACCTCAAGATTCATTTTCTTGCAGGCAATCCCAGTAAGTACAAGAAACACAACAGAATCAATAAAAAAACACACCCAACATGATGGCCAACAACCAATGTGCAAGAGGAAAACATTAAACTCTGCAAATACAAAAAGAAAGAGAGAAAAAGAATACATACGCAATAAATATTGAGAACATCAGATGAGAAGTCCTTGAAAGGGCCTAGTTTGAAATCCTGGTTGTGGGAACAGTCCAATGATGGGGCGAGTGAAGATGAGTGACATTATTCCTCTGGTTCAAGAGCTTGATGGTTGAGGGGTAATAACTATTCCTGAACCTGTTGGTGTGGGACCTGAAGCTCCTGTACCTACTTCCTGATGGCAACAGTGAGAAGAGAGCATGGCCTGGATGCTGGGAATCTTGATGATGGGTGCTGCCTTCATGTAACAGTGCCCCATGTAGAAGTGCTTAATGGTGGAGGGAGCTTCACACGTGATGGACTGGGACGTATTCACTGCTTTTTGTAGGCTTTTCTGTACAAGGACATTGGTGTTTCCATGTCAGGCTGTGATGTATCTAGTCAATATACTCTCCACTACACATCCATGGAAGTTTGTCAAAGTTTTAAATGACATGCCGAACCTTCACAAACTTCTAAGAAAGTAAAGGCACTGCCATGCTTTCATCATAATGGCACTTATGTGCTGGGCCAAGGATAAATCCTATGAAATGATTGTAAATGAAATATGGGAGTAAAAGTGTTCACATGGTCTTGATGCCTTCAGTTGTTGACCACTTCTTAATTGGATTTTGATGCTTGTAACTTGTAATTTTTTTATCAATTCTGTAACAATTAATAATTACTCATTTTTTCTCTATACAGCTATCCCCTGATGAGCCAAGTCCAAAGCCTCATCGGAAGTCCACTCCCAAGCAACGTACTGATGATTCTGGGTAAGTGAACACATCAAAGCTTCTTGATATGATTGTAATGGAAAGTTGTTGATAAATTGCCAATATGAAACCTTCTTATGCCTGCATTTTTTCCCTTATTGCCCAGAAATAAATAGTTGTTTTGTTTTATTGCCTCCCATGTATGAGGATATGAATTGTCTCCACCCCATGCAAGATTAATAAACTGGCTGGTCTTTTCCTGTCTTACAATTTTGTCTGTTCGTATTTGAATTGTATGATGTTTATAAAGAGAAATTACTTGAGTTTGATTGCGTCACCAAATAGGAAAGAGTATCTTCAGCACAATCACGTCTGGTTAATATAAATCTTGTACTTTTCCTTCTACTATTTCCTTGAGATATATATTAACAGCAGTTCAGGAAATCCAGTGTTTGAAAGGGGAAGTGACTCAAATAATATTGTTAAAAACTATTCAGTTGTTCATTAGTAATGAAAATGTCAAAGTTCTACATGGATGAAATTTCCACCTATTCACAACAATTATGGACTATATATAATTAGTGATATCCCTACAATTGGTTTCTAATTTTGTTATTGTTTCTGTTTTTGTAGCAAAGACAAAACACTTCTCCAAAAGGGTAAGTGGCATACTTCACTCTTTATACCTAATGTTTTCAACAAGTCGATCACTTTAAAATTTCTTGTTATTAAAACATCAAAATATAACTCTGCACAACTATGTCAAGGCATGCTGTACATTTTAAAAACAATGGTTAGCAATGTCATCTGCATAATTTTAAGGAAAAGTTAGTAACAGTTGATTTGGAATATAGTCTTCTTCATCTTCAACATATCCTCAGGATTGAAGGTGTGTTGACAGTGTTAGGCTTAAACATAATTTATAACTCAGCTTCCAAAATTACATAAGTCTTTAATAACATAATATGTTAGTAATTTATTGGAGATTTATAATAATACTATGTATCTGTAAAATACTGACACTTCAAAAGATTCCACAGAATGATTGCATGTGCAATTTATTATGATTTGGTATAACCACATAGGTGTATTAAGCAAATTTTGACTTGTGCCTGTGTCTGTATAAAGCTGGATCTAAATCTATTAAATAAACATTTAATGGTTATGTTGTACATAAAATTCTCACCTTTATGTGCAATCAAGAAAAGTCAGATAAAAGCCTCAAATGCCTGATCCAAGACTGACCTGGCTACAGTACCAGACACAACAGTGAACATTGCCAGGACTTGAAGAAAATAAATGATAAAATAATTCACATTTTTTGGTGAGTCTTTAAAAAGCCACCAATGTCTAATGTTGGATATGCAACTTTCACTCGATATAGTCGATAATCAAAACAAATGAAAAAAATGTGTGCTTAATGCAGTATTCTATTCTTACAGTCTAATTAATTGTATAAACTCCAACTCCAAATCTCATTAAATGACTTTTCATTTGACATTGCCATTTCTGGTCGTTTAATTTTATGTTGCACTGTGATCAGGATATCATCTGTCTCAATTCCTGGTCTCGTAGCTGTAAATAAATTACAGTGGAAAGACTGGGCTCCTCAGTTGGTGCTCACATTCCCAAAACTTACTTTGCATTCTCTTGGTGTTCTCTATCAAAATGGCACTTGCTATTCTGTAGTTGTATTCAATCCAGTTTTTCTAATCTAACTATTGGCTCTCAGTATCAAATGGTTAACATCTGAATCACACTGTGTGGAGTGTAGTATATTACGAAAGAGCTTATAGTCTGAGAGAAATCGATTTCTACAATGTGGTCATGTTAGGAAGAAGACAGTGTGGCTGGAGTACTGACTATCAAAATTGAAATAAATCATAAATTAAAAAGTATAAAGTTTTTTCAGTAACAATAAATGTTTTAAAATTACTGTTCCGATATTCATTCTGTTTGTAAACAGATCCCAAAGTGAGTCATCCTCCTCAGTCTGAGAAACATGCCAAAGAATTTGGAGAAGATGCCTTTAGCAAGGTACAGTTTAAGGAGATAAAGTCTTACTGTAACCGTTCAAACAAGAGATTAAACTATATTACGACAGGAAGGAAGAAGTGGGATTCTAACTATTAATTATTTGATCACATCTACTGGATTTCGCAATAACTTGTTGATTCTGAAAAATGTAGTAAGGGCTACGTGAAAGAGCTCCATTAACGTCTTTCTTCCTGAGATTGTCATCGGGCTTATCTTCACATGAGTGGAATGAAGTCTGATTTAAGTTGCGTTAAAACAATGCTGAGCAATTACACTCACACTTTTGGAAATCTATTCCTTTGTTTTATTTATTTTCCCATGAAAACTGTTCTGGCTTCTAGAGTTACAGTTCATTTTGTATGAGCATCACTTCCTACATGTAAGCTGCTTTTTATATTATTTCCTGGGCAGTTGTTATTCTATTTGAAGCACACGGTGGAAAGACATACATCTCCATTTACTCTTTATTTGCCCTTGAAATAGCAATATCTTTTTAAAGAAAAGAGATCGCATTAAAAACCAGGAGAAAGCTTCTGTCTCGGGTGATTTTTGAGAAGTTGTTAGTTCACTGCATAGCTAAGCAGTGAAGGCAGTAGAAAAACCAAGTCCCAATAGTGTTAAATGTAATTTATTTTTTATCTTACACCTAGGCCTTGTTGAGGTGGATCTAAACCTTCTGCTGTCCTTTATTATTCACTTGTCAGCTCCATATTTTTTATGATTACATTGTTTTAATATAGTATGTAGACTCTATTTTAAAACAGAGTCAGTAATATTGGAACAGTTTATTATTGTTATGTATATGGAGATACAGTGAAAAGCTTTTGTTTTGCATGCAATCCAGGCAGGTCATGCCGTACATTCATGGACAATAAGACAAAAAATGCAGGTATAAGAAAGTTTCATTTTGGCAATTTATCAACAACTTTCCGTTACAATCATATAAAGAAGCTTTGAGTTAGAAATAAGAAAACAGAATGCAGAATATACTTTATAATGTTGCAGCTTCAGAGAAAGTGCAATGCAGGTTGACAAATAAAGTTCAAGGGGCGCGGTTAGGTAGATTGGGAGATCGAGGCTTCATCCTTTAGTATATGAGAGTTCCATTCAAGAGACTGTTGAGAGTGGGATAGAAGCTGTCTTTGAATCTGACGGTTTATGTTGTCAGGCTTTTGTACCCTCTGCCCAATGAGAGAGGAGAGAAGAGAAGATGGCCAGGGTGGGAGAGATCCTTGATTTCGTTGGCTGTTTTTCCAAGGTGTAGACGGAGTCGATGGAGGGAAGGCTAGTTTGCATGATGGACTGGGCTGTTTTCAAAAATCTCTACAATTTCTTGTGGTCTTCAGCAGAGCAGTTGCCGTACCATACCACAGTCCCTTACCTTCTGACCTCATATCCCACCACCCACCAGCACCCACACTACATTTACTATTTCCTCCTCCCATTTCCCCCCCTGAGATCCCCACCTCCTGGTGATGCACATGTAATTCCTTTGTTCAAGAAAGGTAATAGAGATAACTGGGAATTACAGACCAGTGAATCTGATGTCAGTGGTGGGCAAACTATTGAAGAGGATTCTTAGAGACAGGATTTATGAGCATTTAGAGAGGCATAGGCTCATTGGGGACAGTCAAAATGGTTTTGTGAGGGGCAAGTCATGCCTCACAAGTCTGACTGGATTTTTTGAGCAAGTGACAAAACAAATTGATGAAGCTAGAGCAGTGGATCTGGTGGATATGGATTTTAGTAAGGAAGTTGACAAGAGGATTTGATCAGAGAGTCAGGAGGCTTGGGATCCAGCGAAACCAGGCTGTGTCAATTTTGAATTAGTTTGACCACAGAAGGCAGACAGTGGTAGTAGATGGAGCTTATTCTGCCTGGATATTGGTGACCAGTGATGTTCTGCAGGGATCTGTTCTGTGTTTGTGATTTTTTTATAAATGACTTAGATGAAGAAGTAGCAGAGTGGATTAGTAAGCCTGCAGATGACACAAAGGCTGCTGGTGTTGTGGATAGTGTAGAAGGTTGTTGTGGGTTACAAAGGGTGACAGGATGCCACAGTCTCCCAAATCTGCCACACTTCACCTCACTTACCTGGCACAACCTGCTTGTTATCACACATCCCTCCTCAGTCCACCAATCACCTCATAATCCTTTGTCATTACCCCCCTCTCTACATTGGCCACTTCACCTCTCCATTCTCAGTCCTGATGCAGGGTTTCAACCCAGAAAAATTGACCATTTCTTTGCTTCCTCTGATGCTGCTCGACCTGTTGAGTCCCACCAGCAGATTGTGAGATGCCACAGCAAGCTGTGTTGTCTCTGGATAGGATGCTTTCTATGGTGCATCACCAAAAGTTGGTATGAGTCAATATAATTATAATAAATGTAATGAGCTAAAGCAGGCTCATAAAGAGTCACCATGTTTCAGTGCCATCATGGATTGGGCACCATCTTGGAAAATTCTAGAAGGCAGTAAATTCTAATGTTAAATTCCAAGGCTTATTTTATTGTCCCACACTTTAACACATCCCTCTTAAGTAAGGGCATGCTTTTCCATATCAATGATTTGCAAGAATTATTCATATTATCTTAACTATCAAGTGAAATTATAATATTTGCTTTGTTAACTCAAAAAATTTCTAATCATACTGTGACCTTTAAAGGCAACAATCTCTCTCCCTTGTCATAGTGTTTCAGTACTTTTTTCCTATTGATAATTTTTCCTGTTTTTCCATACAAGGAATTCCATAATCACCTGCTTAGCAAAGTTCCACTGATGTTTAAATAATTGTTCCTCTGCTCACTAATATCAGAATTTGTTTATCTTTCACCATTGTGGTTCAGGATTCTTCCAGGTCATATTTGCATAATTAATTGAAGTGAAATTCCCTGCAGCATAATGATCATACTAACAAAGTCAAAGTGGAATTTTTGTCATATTTGCAGTATATGTACACACAGGTGCAACGAAAAACTTATTGCAGCAGCATCACAGGCACATAGTATCAGATACGAGCATCCGCAAGAAAACATAAATCAGACATAAGTCATCCACAATTTTTACAAGAAAGAACAAATAGAACAAAAAAGTCAATTTTAGTGCCAATAAATTTAGTGGTCATAATGTTGCGCAACTTTGGTGATTAGTGTTTTGCCATTTTGCTCGAGAACCGAATTGAAGTTGAAAGGAAGTATCTGTTCTTGAACCTCTGCATTTGTGAAGTGATCAGTGTGATTATTGTGTAACACATGGCCAATTAATAGTTAATCAAACTTCCTTATCTCCACCCGTGGAAGTTTTACATATTTTAGTTTCAGAATCAAATGTATTGTTATTTCTTTTGTATAATTAATTATCTAATATTGTAAATATAATGAGACCAAGATTGTCATTCCTGTAGCACAGAACAAAGTATCATTTAAATATTAAAACAAGCAGAAAATAGATTTAGGTTATGATTTAGCCCAATAGAAATGAGTTGTTGAACAAACACTAAGCTCATATTTATTCAATTGCTCAGAGAAAACCAATATGTTTTGTCATTGTACAGTCACTTCATCTCCTCCTTCTGGGTCTTACCTCAGGTATTTGTTGAAATGAATGAACTAATGAAGGATGGAGACCAATATTACTGGAAGGAAAGAGGGCGATGGATCAAGTATGAGGAGAATTTGGATCTGGACACAAACCGTTGGAGTCAACCACATGTCCCTTGTCTCAGCTTCAGGAGTCTCCTGGAAGTACAAATGGCGATCAAAAATGGTGTGTGCAATAACTCTGTTCCAATTATTCTAAAACTGTGCTGCAAATATTTTCTGTGAGACCAACCTTAATATGTAAAACTAATTTACTTGTGATGATGTTACCAATACTTCTTTTGCAAATTAGAACAGATTTCTTTTTCTCTATCAGGTGCTGTCTTACTGGGCCTGAATGAAATCACAATTCATGGGATTAGTCTTCAAATAATAGAAGAGATGCTAGCCAAAGATCAGATAAGGGCCAACATGAAAACGATTCTGTTGAATACCTTGCTCTTAAAACACAGGTAAAATGACCATCTTTTCAGATGCAAGTTAAAATTACTTCAAATATCCATATATTTTTTATTAAAAAGTTTTAAAAAGTGAGTGAGGCCTGTCAGGACTTGTCTGTGGAGTGGGAGATTGCTTAGGTTATTAGTAACTTAGCAAGGGTCAATAAAAAGAAGCGAGGTGCAAGTGGGTGGCTATTGTTGGAGAAGACCAAGGTGAGAGTGGAAGGCTTTGGCTCAACAGGCATTGGCAAGAACAGGCCAAAGCTTTAAGTAAGTAAGTACAGCGCTAGGTAAATTTCCAGTTAGTTTTTCTTTTTTCTCTTTCTTTGTCTATTAATACATAGCCAGTGCATTGAGAATGGATCCAAGGTTAATGGTATCTTCTATGTATCAGATGTGGGAACTCTGGGAGACCTCTGGCTGAATGTTAGGAGAGAGAGAAAAGGAATAGGCAGCCAGTGCAGAGTACCTCTGTAGCCATTCTCCTCAATAACAAGTATATTGCTTTGGATACTTTTGGGGGTGGAGGAAGCTGCAGCGACCTGGTCTCTGGCACAGAGTCTGGCTCTCAGGCTCAGAAGGGAGGGAAAGAGACACCCAGATGGTATGTTGTCTCCCAGGTACCAGGGTCAGGGGTGCCTCAGGTTGGGTCCACAGCATTCTAATTGGGGAGCGTGAACAGCCAGAAATCATGCAATATATTGGTAGCAATGACATAGGTAGGAAAAAGGAGGAGGTCCTAAAGAAAGAATATAGCGAGTTCGGTGGAAAGATGAAATGCAGGACCTCATGCATAGTAATCTATCTATTGCTGACTATGCCACACCTCAGTAAGGATAGGATGATTTGGCAGATCAATGCATAACTGAGGAAGTGATCTCTGGATCATTAGGACAGCTTCTGTGGAAGGTACGACCTGTACAAAAAGGGCAGGTTACACCTGAACCCAAGGGGCACCAATATTTTTGTGGGTAGTTTTGTTAGAGCTAATTTGGTAGGGGGATGGGAGCCAGAGTGATTGGGATGAGGATGGAGCAGTTGATACACAAATAGATGCATTGTATAGTGAGACTGTGAGGAAGGACAGGCAGATGATAAAACAAATTTGCAGTCAGTGGGATAAGTTGAAGTGTAACATGGAGACCAAATCAAACAGGGTGATGAAAACAGGACTGAAGGTGTTATATTCGAATGCACGCAGCATATAGAATAAGGTAGATGATCTTGTAGTGCAGTTAGAGATTGGTAGGTATGACATTGTGGGCATCACTGAGTTGTGGCTGATAGCAGATCATAGCTGAAAGCTGAATATCACAGGCGATTTCAATATGCAGGTAGATTGGGAAAATCAGGTTGGTGCTGGATCCCAAGAGAGGGAATTTGTAGATCATAATATGATATAATTCATCCTGCAACTTGAGAGAGAAAACATAAAGTCAGATGTATCAGTATTATAGTGGAGTGAAGGGAATTACAGAGGCTTGAGAGAGAAGCTGGTTTAAGTTAATTGGAAGGGACACAAAGAAGGATGACGGCAGAGCAGCAACGACTGGATTTTCTGCAGCAATTTGGAATGCGCAGGGAAGATACATCCCAAAAATGAAAAAATATTCTAAAGGGAGGATGAAACAAATGTAGCTGACAAAGGAAATCAAGGGCAGCATAAAAGCAAAAGAGAAGGCATATAATTGAGCAAAATTAGTAGGAAGTTGGAAGATTAGGATGCTTTCAAAAACCAACAGCAGGCAGAGCTTAGAAAAGTAGAGGGCTATGGGTATCCCTAGGTAATTTAAGTACATATTCAGCACAGCATTGTGGGCCGAAGGGCCTGTATTGTGCTGTAGGTTTTCTATGTTTCTATGTTTCTAACTTAAAAGGCCATGAAGAGAGAAAAGATTAAGTATAAAGGTAAGATAGCTAATAATATTAAATAATTTACAAAAAGATTTTTCAGATATATATAGAGTAAAAGAGAGGTCAGAGTGAATACTGGACCGTTGGAAAATGATGCTGGAAAGGTAGTAATGATGGACAAAGAAATGTCAGATGAACTTAATAAGTATATTGTGTCAGTCTTCACTGTGGAAGACACTAGGGTATGCCAGAAATTTGAGAGTGTCAGGGGGCAGAATTGAGTGTAGTTGCTATTACTAAGGAGAAGGTGCTTGGAAACTGAAAGGTCAGAAGGTAGATATGTCAACTGGACCAGATGAACAACACTGCAGGGTTCTGAAAGAGGTGGCTGAAGAGATTGTGGAGGCATTAGTAATGATCTTTCAAGAATCACTAGTTTCTGGAATGGTTCCAGAGGACTGGAAAATTGTTTATATCACTCCACTCTTTAAGAAGGGAGGGAGGCAGAAGGAAGGAACTTATTGGCCAGCTAGCCTGACTTCAGTGTTTGGGAAGATGTTGGAGTCCATTATGAAAGATAAGGTTTCAGGGTATTTGAAGACACATGATAAAATAGGTCAAATTCAGCATGGTTTCCTGAAGGGGAAATCTTGCCTGACAAATCTGTTGGAATTCTTTGAGGAAATTACAGGTAGGATAGACAAACAAGAATCAGTGGATGTTGTTTACCTGGATTTTCAGAAGGCCTTCGTCAAGGTGCTGTACATGAGGCATGATATGAGCCCATGGTATAATAGGAAAGATGCTAGCATGGATAGAAGACTGGCTGATTGGCAAAAGGGAAAGAATGGGAATAAAGGGAACCTTTTCTGACTGGCTGCTGGTAACTAGTGGTGTTCCGCAGGGGTCAATGTTCGCTTCTTTTCATGTTACATGTTTATGATTTGGATGACGAAATTGATGACTTTGTGGCCAAGTTTGCAGATGATATGAAGGTAGGTGGAGGGGCAGGCAGTGTTGTGGAAGCAGGGAGTCTGCAAAGGACTGAGACAGATCAGGCGAATGGGCAAAGCAGTGGCAGATGGAATACAGTGTCAGCAAGTGTATGGGCATGCACATTAGCAGAAGGAGTAAATGCATGGACTATTTTCTGAATGAGGAGAATATTAGAAAAACAGAGGTGCAAAGTCCTCGATCAGGCTTCTGTAAAGGTTACCTTGCAGAGTGAGTTGGTGGTAAGTAATATTAGCATTTACTTCAAGAGGACTAGAACACAAAAGCAAGGATGTAATGCTGAGACTCTTTAAGGAATTGGTCAGACCGCACTTGGAGTATTGTGAGTAGTTTTGGTCCCCTTATCTAAGCAATGATTTGTTGCCATTGAAGAGGTTTCAGAGGAGGTTCATGAGAATGATCCCAGGAATGAAATAGCCAATGTATGAGGAGTGTTTGATGGCTCTGTGCCTCTGCTCATTGGAGTTTAGAAGAATGAGGGGGGATCTCATTGAAACCTATCGAATATTGAAAGGCCAAGATAGAGTAAATGTGAATAGGATGTTTCCTATAGTCGAGGAGTCTAGGACCAAACAGCACAGCTTCAGAATAGAAGGACGTCCATTTAAAACAGAGATAGAGAGAAATTTCTTAGCCAGAAGGTGGTGAATCTGTGGAATTTGTTGCCACAGACAGCTGTGGAGGCCAAGTCATTGGGTATATTTAAAGCAGAGGTTGATAGGTTTTTGATTAGTCAGGGCTTCAGAGGTTATTGGGAGAAGACAAGAGAATAAGGTTGAGAGGGTTAATAAGTCAGCCATGATGGAATTGTGGAGCAGACTTGATGGGCCGAATGGCCTGATTTGCTCCTATGCCTTATTTTATTTATAATAGAGAATTGATGGCGAATCTATTTTTGTAAAGTTAGATAAAAAGCTTTCCTTTCCATTGGGTTAGGGTTAGCCAATAAACACTGTTAAGAGTATGGAAGTGTTTTTAGTGATATAGACTTCTTTATTACTTGATGACTACATCAGCATGCCTTATAAACCATCAGTTTTCTTGCTGAGGATATCTTACCTGCTTGTAAGGATTTTAAATTTACTCAAGGCAAGTTATGGATCCCTTGATGTTAATCAAACTACCAAGCAATTGAATGTCAAACTTTGATCTAAAAAGGTTAATGGTAGCTCCATGCAAATAATCCGTTGGCAATTTCTTCCTTAGAATCAGAATCAGATTTTATTATCACTGACATGAAAGTGTTTTTCTGTGCAGTGCAGGATATAAAAATTGCCATAAGTTCCAATAAATAAATAAATAGTGCAAAAGAGGAATAGCAAGGTCGTACTCATGAGTTCATGGGCCATTCAGAAATCTGATGGCAGAGGGAAAGAAGCTGTTCCTAAAATATCGGAGGTTACAGTGGGACATTGATAGGATGCAAAACTGGGCTGAGAAGTGGCAGATGGAGTTCAACCCAGATAAGTGTGAGGTGGTTCATTTTGATAAGTCAAATATGATGGCAGAATATAGTATTAATGGTAAGACTCTTGACAGTGTGGAGGATCAGAGGGATCTTAGGGTCTGAGTCCATAGGACACTCAAAGCAGCTGCGCAGGTTGACTCTGTGGTTAAGAAGGCATACAATGTATTGGCCTTCATCAATCATGGGATTGAGTTTAAGAGCCGAGAGGTAATGCTGCAGCTATGTAGGACACTGGTCAGACCCCACTTGGAGTACTGTGCTCAGTTCTGGTCGCCTCACTACAGGAAGGATGTGGAAACCATAGAAAGGGTGCAGAGGAGATTTACAAGGATGTTGCCTGGATTGGGGAGCATGCCTTATGAGAATAGGTTGAGGGAACTCGGCCTTTTCTCCTTGGAGCGACAGAGGATGAGAGGTGACCTGATAGAGGTGTACAAGATGATGAGAGGCATTGATTGTGTGAATAGTCAGAGACTTTTTCCCAGGGCTGGAGTGGCTGCCATAAGAGGGCACAGGTTTAAGGTTCTGGGGAGTAAGTACAGAGGAGATGTCAGGGGTATGTTTTTTATGCGGAGAGTGGTGAGTGCATGGAACGGGCTGCCAGCAACAGTGGTGGAGGCGGATACGATAGGGTCTTTTAAGAGACTTTTGGATAGGTACATAGAGCTTAGAAAAATAGAGGGCTATAGGTAACCCTAGTAATTTCTAAGGTAGGAACATGTTGGCACAACTTTGTGGGCCGAAGGGCCTGTTTTGTGCTGTAGATTTTCTATGTTTCTAATTCTTGTCCTAGATACTTATTCTAGAAATTTGGCGATTTGCCAAATCATCTCAACTCTCCTCCATGAGGCCATTTGAGATCCTTTCTGAAACAGGGTGTATAATTAAGCTTCCACACACTTGCTCACAGTAAATGCTCGTGGACATATGTATCTAAATAATCAATAAAATAGCTCTTTTTATTTCCAGGAAGACTTATTTTTCTGAGATTGAAATGTACTAATGGCATTTCCAGGTTAAAGAGTCATAGATTCACAGAGCAATACAGTGTGGATACAGGTCCTTCAGCCTAAGCAGTCCCTGCTGACCATGGTGCCCTGGCTTTTGGCCAATTTCCCTCTGAAGCCCCACGCTTCCATATACCTATCCAAGTGCTCCTTAAATAACATTGTTGTACCTGCCTCAGCCATTTCCTCTGGCAGCTCGTTCCATATACTCACCGCCCTCCATGTGAAAGAGTTGCCCTTCAGAACCCTTTTAAATCTTTCCTCTCTCCCCCTAAATCTCTATGCCCATTAGTTTTGATCTTCTCTACCCCAGGGAAAGTGCTCTTATCTACACCTTTCATAATGTTGAACATTATTATAAGGTCACCCTCATTCTCCTACACTCCAAGGAATAAAAACTTATCCTGGCCAACCTCTCCCTATAACTCAGGTTCTCTGGTCCTCTGGTCCCGGCAATATCCTGATACGTTTCTGCTCGTTTTCCAGTTCATCCACATCTTTCCTAACAGGATAACCAAAACTGTACACAGTACTCCAAATGCGGCCTCATCAATGACTTATACAACTGGAGCTCGTCCCATCTCCCATACTCATTGCCCTGACTGATGAAGCCATGCTAAGCTCCTTTTCCATCTCCCCATTGTCTGTGATGACGCTTAAAATGAACTATGCACTTGTACTCTTAGGTCCCTCTGTTCCTTTACAGTTCCTAGTGCCCTACCATTCATAGTATAAGTTCTAGGGTGTTTTGACTTTCCTGAATGCATCGCCTTACACTTATCTATACTGAAATCCTTTGCCACTCCTGGCCCACTTCCCTAACTGATCAAGATCCCTTTTTAATCTACTATAACCTTCTTCATCATCAACAACACCTCCTAATTTGGTCGGATCTGAAAACTTACTGATCAAGCCTTGTTCATTCCCATCCAAATCATTTATAGAAGTAACAAATAACAATGGTCATAACCTGAAGGGCTATGAACCAAGGACATGGAAGGAGGAGTCATCTATGTAAGCAATGGCTCAACTAACCTCCTTCTATCTTCTGTGTAGTTAAAAAATCTATGATTCTCTAACATATGGAAACATTTTTAACATGTTTGTTGCTCTGAAGTGAACTGCCTGAAAATGTACTGGAAGTAGTTTCAATAGTGACGGACAAAAGACAATCCACAGTCCAAAGGGGTTAATGGGAAAAGAGCAGGGAAAGCTGAAGTCAAGGGCTACCTTTGTGCTTGTTCCACCTGCCTGATCTCAACCTGTGCAAAGGACGCTGAGCAATCTGTTTCATACATTGATGGGAGACTGCTCTGGGAAACCGGCTGCAGTCAGCATTACCTGGCAATGAGATGTGTATTTTCTTTCTGTCACTCTGCCAGAAAATCTCCTCTGCTGCAATGTAGTGCAACATTTATGGTGACTAATGGTTACAATGCCCTTTTGGAAAATTTCTGCTTGATCCATAAGGCCAGAAGACATAGGAGCAGAATTAGGCCATTCAGCCCATCGAGTCTGCTCCGACATTCATCATGGCTGATTTATTATCCCTCTCAACTACATTCTCCGCCCTTCTCCCATAACCTTTGACAACTTTACCAAACAAGAACTCATCAAACACTGCTTTAAATATACCCAGTGACTTGGCCTCCACAGCCGTCGTCAGGACTGTCCTGATGGAGGGCCTGGGTCCAAAATAATGACTGTTTATTCATTTCCATAGATGCTGCCTGACCCATTGAGCTCCTCCAACATTTTGTGTGTTAATAGGTCAGCACTCCCGATCCCAATTAAAAATAAAAATACAATAACTTTACAACTACAACTTTGACAATCAGTATGTTCAATATGTATTGTGCACAAATATAAAGTAAACTATCTGTATGTTTCATCATCATAGGCACCAATATGATGAAGCCATTCAATACAAGCAGAGGACTCAAGACATTGAAACACAAGGCAAAGAGGCAAGTTAAAATTTTAGCAGTTGTATTGGAAATGTGTTACTACCTCCCCATGATTAGAAGTTTATAAACAAGATGAAAATTAAATGTTATTATACTAATTGTAATAGTAGGTTCATTATATCTCTGCAAAATACAAACTGAACAGCCCCAGTCTAGGTCAAAGTCATGTGGGGCTGGGACAGATGTAGGCTGTCTATGCACAGGAAGTAATCACTTCTTGACTTGCATTTATACCAAGCTGAAGGGGAACTAAATTTCAATTAATATTGAGTAATTGGATACCTGGAATTGAAAATAATTCGGGCCTCAGCACCTCTATCTTTATTTAACCAAAATTCACAAAATATGTGGAAAATTAAGTTTTAATCATTCAGTTTTCAATACATATAGAAAAGGTTTTAATTCAGATCTGGTTTTCTAATCAACACTGGTTTATCATCTGTATGCTCAAAAAGGTGACCCACTTTCCTTTGCATGGACACATTGCATTCACCTCAGTTCAGCAAGCCTACAATGAAAAAGTCAATACTTAGGGTTACACAATTGTGGTTTAATGAGAGTGGACTTGACAGATTTTAGTATAGAGCTTTGCCAACTCCCCTTTGGTTGTTCTTTAAAGCATTAGCTTTCTAGAATTGTGTAGAATGACTCTTAATATCATTGACTGAACTATTTTTGAATCCCATTAATGAACTAGCTTGATAAAATAACCAAATCCTTTCTTAGAGTAGTATGAAAATACACAGTTAATTTATTGGATAAACAAGTCTCCAACTGAAGAAGACTGGCTTAGTTCCAAGTTATTTTACCTCTGGCTATACTCAAATCAGTGTCTACATATTCTTTTTCCAAAATTCTCAGATTTAGGATTCAGAACTACTTCCATTTATCTATCTTACCTTACCTCAGACTTTCCTTCTATTCTTTCTTCCACTTGGCACCTTCCCTACCTCTGCATTTCATGAAACCCCATATCCTTATATATCCAGCTTTTCCTCAGTTCTGACTACAGTTCATCGGTGTGAAACATTAACTCCTGTTGCTTCTGCATAAATGCTGCCAATATTCTGCTGAATAGTTCCAAAATTTTCTACTTGACCTAGGATCTGTGGTATTTTGCACATGTGAAATCTATTTCAATAGGCAATGCACTCTATATAGTATTCTTGTTTCAATCCACTTCAGAGTACCTTTACCCAAATTGAAACTTTACAGTTTATTTTCAGTTATCTTTTCATGGTATAAACAAGCAGGTCGAGAATTTTCAACTTTATTTGCTTTCTCTTCTACTCACATCCTGAATCAAGAATAAAATTGTAAAATAATTGGATATTCTATTATTTGTGTTGGCCAGAAAGAACAAAAATCTGCAAATCAGTGAACAGGAATGAGGCAAGAGCAGTGGAAGCAGACAAAGCTAATGTTTCTGTTCTTGCCATGTGGTTGACGGTTATGGAGGCTGCCATTTTGTGAGACTGTTCTTGCAGCCACCATTTTATGAACCACTTTAGTGAACTGGTTCTTGCTCAGAGCAATTGAAAGTGAACACAATAAGTTTCCCTGATAATGATTTGCTAA
Source organism: Mobula birostris (assembly GCF_030028105.1). NCBI lineage: Eukaryota > Metazoa > Chordata > Chondrichthyes > Myliobatiformes > Myliobatidae > Mobula > Mobula birostris. The sequence continues at coordinate 27,608,629 of NC_092402.1, forward strand.
ACCTGAGACCATGTCCGGATAAGAAGCCATTTATTTAGTTATGTGAAAATGGAAGGCTTGTAGAAAGAAGCATCCGTTAGTCTTGCGAGACCATGGACCTGCGCCTGGAAAGTCTTCACTCTCCAGGGTGCAGGCCTGGGCAAGGTTGCATGGAAGACCAGCAGTTGCCCATGCTGCAAGTCTCCCCTCTCCACGACACCAATGTTGTCCAAGGGAAGGGCATTAGGACCCATACAGCTTGGCACCAGTGTCGTCGCAGAGCAATGTGTGATTAAGTGCCTTGCTCAAGGACACAACACGTTGCCTCGGCTGGGGCTCAAACTCACGACCTTCAGGTCACTAGTCCAATGCCTTAACCACTTGGCCACGTGCCCACACTGGAAGTGATAACCCATGTCAGAAATGTGGACATTACATCATGATCAAGAGAAACACCTAGGCAGCATAGAATCCTTTTCCTGGATATTACCTTTTCTATTCTTTGACTGTTCACAGAGGGTCATGAAACCTGATGGGTGTGCGCACAAGTACTTAGTTTTGTAAATTTACGCATTTGATAACTGAGCCAATAAAGGTATTTGTCAGTATATACAGATTCTCTCTGAGCCTAACTGATCATTCTGAGGGGTGATTGATAAGTTTGTGGCCTATGGTAGAAGGAGTCAATTTTAGAAAACCTAGCACATTTACTTTTCAACATAGTCCCCTCCTACATTTACACACTTAGTCCAGCGGTCGTGGAGCATACGGATCCCTTCTTTGTAGAAGTCGGCGTCTTGGCCCTTCAGAACATGGTCCATAGCAGGGGTGATTGATAAGTTTGTGGCCTAAGATAGAAGGAGATGAGTTACTAACTTCAAACTTTCTGCATTATCACTCAAAGAGTTGAACTGCACGTGCATGTAACGAGAGCTGTATAACTCATCTCCTTCTACCTTAGGCCACGAACCTATCAATCACCCCTGCTGTGGACCACTTTCTGGAGGTCCAAGACACCGACTTCTATAAATTCACATGCTCCACAAATGCTGGACTAAGTGTGTAAATGTAGGAGGGGACTATGTTGAAAAATAAATGTGCTAGGTTTTCTAAAATTGACTCCTTCTACCATAGGCCACAAACTTATCAATCACCCCTCGTAATTCATGGTTAATACCTGTAACATTTGTAAGCTTTTTTTTGCATCAATTCAGTGCTGTGTCTGAAAGATGTCTATGTCATCATAGTGTTGAAGCGCACTCTGTTATCCAAGGATTGCAGAATTAATGTACATCACTGAACTTGAGAACTATACAAAAGATACCTCTGTTATGGCAGGTCAGGTGATGGAAAATGATTGTTACAAAATTCACAAACCACACCTAAAAGATCTGAGTTGTCAATGAAACTTTACTCTTACAAAAGTTATGTGAAATAAATAAATAAATAAACAAACAACTTTTTTTTTGAACTCGTATTTCTTGATGCATCACAGATGATGTGGTTTTGCATTGCAGACAACTGCAATTTGAATTGTTTTCTAGTAATGCAACAACCCATCCTCCAGCTGTAACACAGGGGTCACCTGAATGACAACCATTAACAAACACCTGTATAAATTCAGTACAAATGTACATCTTTATGTAGGATCAAATGGTCAAAAGTTTTACATACACTGTATAATGTGGCATTCACATGGGTACGGTACACAAGAGTACATTTCAATAATTCATCCCAAGATGTTTTATGGAGGTTTCCAAGAAAGAGAGTTTGTATTAAAGTAAATTGTAATGTTTTGTTATTGTGGCAAAGGAACATCATAAGAGGCATCACTCGGAAATAATGGACAAAATTCCAGAAAACACAGAAGGAACCTTAGTTCTTGTTGGTAAGTATGGAACATCTTTGTTGTGCCTTGTAGTGATAATGAAAAAAAAAAGATGGTTTCAATAGAACATCCTTTTCTCCTTATAGGGGAAATTGTGGTGGTGGTGGAGGAGGGGGGAAGCGTGGCGGAATGGAGATAGGCCTTGGTTTGCAAATGAATGTGTTGTTAGTCACTTGTTACCTTGGATGACGGTTAAGCTGGTATCCTTCAAAGAAAAACACTGTGGCCTTGGCCAATACTCATCATTTTACCCAAACCCCCACAAAAATTGCTATCATTAACCTCATTGGTGGCTGGAGGGCACTGTTAATGTAGTTCGCCTTCTCAAGACAAGTCAAGTCAAGTTTATTATCATTAAATTATGTATGTAACATACAGAACAATATAATGTATATAGAAACAAGACAACATTCCTCCGAACCAGGGTGTAAAGCACAGTAGTACACATAACACACAATATCTTATGAAGGTAAGGATAAAATGTACAGATGAATCACACATAAATAACAAACTAAAGTGCATTAATATTAAATATTGTAAGGTACAGGTCAGATTAACCAGTGACACATTGAATATGTTTCTTCCTAATGGCTTGATGGAAGAAATTGTTTCTCATCGTGACTGTTCATATTTTTATGTATCGGAGTCTCTTGCCTGATGGTAGAAAGTCAAAGCGGATGCTGGACGGATGGGTGGGATCCTTGAGAATACTAAGGGCCCTGTGTACGCAGCGCTCCTGAGAAATGCCCCCGATGGATGGTAGGGAGACCCCGATGATCCTCTCGGCCGTTCTCACGGTCCTTTGTAGGGACTTCCAGTCTGAAGTCCCTACCATGCTCGGCTGCTCCCATCCCAGATGGAGATGCAACTTGTCAGGACGCTCTCACTGGTGCTCCTATAAAGTGCAGTTAAGATGGGGTAGAGGGAGCCTCTTTTGCCTCAATCTTCTTAGGAAGTAAAGGCGCTGCTGTGCTTTCTTGTTCAAGGAGGTGATATCAAGGGACCAGGTGATGTGAACTCCCAGGAACTTGGTGCACTGAACTCTCTGTGTATTCCAGAGGGGGATGGTTTGTCTGCAGCTTCCTGAAGTCCACAATGATTTCCTTTGTCTTCTCCACATTCAGGCATAGGTTGTTTTTCTCACACCAATCCAGTAGCCACTCCACTTCCTCTCCATACTCTGTCTCGTCATCGTTCTTGACAAGGCCAACCACTGACGTGTCACCCACAAACTTGGTGACACGGTTTGAGCTGGATCCTGTGACACAGTCATGCGTCAGCAGTGTGAGCAGCAGCGGGCTGAGTGTATAACCTAGGGGAGCGCCGGGGCTCAGTGTAATGGGACGAGAGACATTGCTGCCCACACGGACTGACAGTGGCCTTACTGTTAAGAAGTCCAGTATCCAATTGCAGAGGGAGGTGTTGAGACCCAGGGAGGACAGTTTCTAGGGTATGATGGTGTTAAATGCTGAACTTAAGTCTATAAACAGTTGTCTAGTGTATGAGACCCCATTTTCCAGGTGGGACAGAACAGGGGGTAGGGCAGAGGCTATTGCATCATCAGTGGATCGATTTGAGCAATAAGCAAACCGGAAATGGGTCTAATGTAGCCAGAATTAAGGTTTTAATGTGTGCCATGACCAGCCACTCAAAGCATTTCATGTTTGATAACATAAACACATGTTTATGCTCTGTGTTTCTGCAATGTTACTATGTTGCCTTTGATTTCAGCAACATACCTTTAATACCACTTCATTACAAAGAAGATCTTATCCTTCTTGTAAAACTTGAACTTCTTACACTCGTGTCTTTTATTTACTGTACCTTTAATTCTGAACACTGCTGTTTTCCTCCATCTTCCAATCACCAATACCTATTTAAGCACTTTTATTCTCCAAACTATTTGAAAGAGATTCCGATTTTATGTTCAAGTTATGTTGGCCTGTTAGTATAAATTAATGAAGTGAATAATTCTAAGGCTTTGTTCTCAAATTTATCCTTGCCTAGACAGTGAACTGAATTGGATGTGGATGATATATCAAAGATATTCACAGCCATCTCCCCCTTTGGCAGGTTGTTTGGAATCACTGACTTGCCCAGCAATAGCCTTTGTGCGTTTGGAGGAGGCCGTTTGTTTGGAGTCAGTCCTGGAGGTTTCCATCCCTACCCGATTCATCGTAGTATTCCTGGCACCCAAAACTTCCAACATGGACTATCGTGAAATTGGGCGGTCATTTTCAACTTTAATGTCAGACAAGGTATGGAAACTTCCTGCAACTTGGAAAACTTATCATATCTGTCATAAACTGCTGGAAATTGACAAAGTCTTTCCGATCCAGATCAATGCTTCATTACATAGAAGCACCATTATAACTATAATGGAGCTTCCATCTGATTCAAAATTTGAGAATTGCATTGAGAGTTGTGTACTCATAGGGTTCATAACAAGGGGAATACATGTTTAAGGTAATATTTCTTTTCCAAGGTTAGCTAGTGAAGCTCAAGGCAGAGTGTGAATACATTCAATGCACTAACTGTTTTAATTGTTTACAGAGTCAGGAATTGAAGTGTTTGGTATGACATATAGTAATTCAAATGCTGGACACTCTATTACTAATAATAAATGATAACCAAGTTAATGCAACTGCCAATCAATAGTGAGTGAAGTCAATGATGCATGCTTTAGCTGAATTACCTCAGTGGGGCTTTGTCTCATATTATGCTTAATTTTTAAAAGAATCATGTTTCTATTATCTGTTCTCATCCGATCAGAGGCCACTTTTACTCTTTATATATCTTAAAAAACTTTTGGTATCCTCCTTGATATTATTGGCTAATTTACCTTCATATTTCATCTTTTCCCTCCTTATGGCTTTTTAGTTGCCTTCTGTTGGTTTTGAAAAGCTTCCCAATCCTCGAACTTCCCACTAATTTTTGCTCTAATATATGCCATCTCCTTGGCTTTTATGGTGTTCTTGACTTTCCTTGTCAGCCACTGTTGCATCAACCTCCTTGAACAGAATTTTCTATTTAGTTTTCTAGATACTTAAAGTATACACAGTAGTAATATTTTAGAACTAAAGTGGGTCCACTGCTCCTGTGCCTACTGGTCTCCCTCAGCTGCTCAATGATGAAGGAGGAAGGTACTTTCTTAGTGGTGGAAAATTTAAATGAAGAGGCTCATTCTGTTTTCCCAGATTTTCCGCCAAGTTGCATACGAAGCAAAGAACCCTTGTGATCTGCTGAATGGTATCCGAGAGGTTCTGGACTACAGCATAGTCCTTTCACCAACAGAAATCCAGGATGCAGAACAACTAAAATATGTGATACCTTTCCAGCGGGAAATGCTTTTGAAGAGGAAGAAACTGAAGGATGACAAGTTGATGAAAACAGCTCAGCAATCACAGACAGGTAAAATGGGCTCACTTTACATTAGTCTATGTTTATGTTTGAATGCTCTTGACATCTTTGGTAATGCTGGTAATGAAGACATCTCTTAACTGAGGAGATGGTTAAGAATCAACCACACTGGTGGGTCTGAGTAACATATAGGCTAAACTAGGTAAGGATGACACAGTTCCTTCCCAGAAGCCATGAAACATATGAGCTTTTGTGATATATCTGTAGTTTTGTGGTTACTGTTACTAAGAACAATTTTTCATGTGATTTCTTACCTACGTACCAACAAAAATTTTAAATCCTTGGGTAATCGAGTAGGATTCAAGGTTATACATAATGGTCCGAACCCCTGGCTGCTGGAGACACAAGGGACTGTGAATGGTGAAACCCGGAGCAACAACCATTCTCCTAGAGGAACTCAGCTGGTTGAGCAGCATCTCTGAGAGGAAAGATATTGTCAGTGTTTCCACTGTCAGTTCTAATGCATCGTTTCAACCTGAGACATCAAGAGTATCTTTTCTCCTATAGATGCTGCTCAACCTTTTGAATTCCTCCGGCAGACTGCATGTTGCTTTGGCTGCAGCTCCTGCAATATAACCTCTATGAGACTGTTCTTGAACTTATGAATTTACATACCAAGCTAAAAAGATCAGGTTTTCACAAACCGCATTCCGTTTACTGCCAAAAAACACATTCTATACAAATCTAGAAGTCTACTGTAGGTTCAGCCAAATATCCCAGAAGAAACATACAAGCAATAAATCAAAGTAAGTCAAAGAGCCCCACTTCTGTGGATGGGCTCCATTGAGCCTAAGTGTCTGGAGCGGCTGTCTGAAGGAATGGTACAATGATTCTCCTGTTCAATCCCTGAACCCTGAATTCCCATTTGCAAGTTCCTCTTTAATCTGATCACACTACCTCTTCATTGGTATTTTCTAGATCATAGCATGTTAGTGAATGAAATAAAATCCTGTTTCTTCCTTGTTCTTTTCCTCAATTATCTCATTAGCAATTCTGCCAACATAAAATGTTTCTCCTTATTTGTCAAACCTATTCTGATTTTGAGCAGCGGTATTAAAATGTATCTCAACAATCAATACATTAAGAAGAATGGCCAATCTTTCCATAAATAAAAACGCCATCTCCAGCATTACCTGAAATGCCCAAAGCTCAGCCCATGCATCAAACACAAAGGAGTCAAATGTTCCTGCAATGTACCTTATGAAATTAACCCATTGAAACAAAAATATATATATATTTCTTCTTCATTCTATGGATTTTTCTTCAGTGAATACTTGGAACATCAACAAAAATCAGAAACACAAAAAGGTGGATAACAAAAATAAACTGCAGCTGGAGGCAAAGAAAAGTTTGATATTGTTTGCATTTTCTACAGTGACTCATGGGTAAACAGTTGAATAGATCAACAATGCATTGAGGTGAAGATTTTTGTCACTGGTATCTGATTTTGTTGTGATGGACAATCAAAGCACTAACGCTGGACAGGCTGAATGGACTGACCAGAGGAACATTTCTTCTTTTTTTCTTCTTGTTTCACACTGTACAGATCCACTCTGTCATAGAACAAATTTAAGTTTTAAGTTTGAATGAAATTGTGACCAATTTTCACTCAATTTTGAAAGCACTGCTTTGGCACCAACATCACCACACCAAATTTAGTAAAGTTTATGAAAGATGCATTGATTACTTTGACAGCACACTATATTATATATGCCAGACTTCTTTAGTAATGAAGATGGGAAATCACAACAGCTTTATGCATGAGAATTAAATTTCCACAGCACAGAATGTTCTTGAAACTGCCATAGGTGCTACCGGATCTACTGAGTTCCTCCAATACTTTGTGTGTGTTGATCCAAATTTCCAGCATCTGCAGTCTTCCTTGTGTCTAGAAGCTGCTTTAGCAACTGGAGGCAAAGCTATACTTTCATGCTTTTGTGTTGGGTAGGTAGAGATGAAAGATCATGGAAACTGGTATTGGCAGTGAAGGTAATATCAGGCACTTAATAACAACCAGCTTATATTATAAGTTATAGACAATGTAAGCAACAGTCATTGCAAACACAAAATAACATGAAAATCAGATGAAATGGATACAGAGTTCTGCAAACAGTGGGAAGTAAGTGGTGTTACAAATGTAGAAAAAGTAAGAAATTATAAAATTACTATTCACCTGAGATGGGCAAAAAGTTGTCAGTATTAGGTGTGAATAACAGAATGGTGATTCTTTACCTTGAATAATGAGATGATGGACAAGGCTATCAATATAACTGACTTGTGAATGAGACAGGTAACATGAGCTCTCATCAGGTATCTCAGAAGGAATTTTAAAAGCAACCCATTGACAGTGATAGATTAATTGGGAGACAGTGGGTTAGGATCAAATTCCCAGTAAATCTAAATCAGAACAAGAGTAGTTCCAAAAATAATTGCTGATCTAAGAGTTCCTAAGAGCTCAGGAGTAAGTCCATTTGGGTATCATGTCCAATTCAGAATTTCTATCATTCCAGTTCCTAGCAGACCAGCACCACCTGTTGATGATGATCCTCTCAAGAGAACCGGGAAGCCATTTGGAGGTTTGTTCCGAGATATCAAACGTCGCTATCCCAAATATCTGAGTGACATCAAGGATGCCCTGAATCCTCAATGTTTGGCTGCAATTATCTTCATTTATTTTGCTGCCTTGACTCCTGCCATCACCTTTGGAGGTCTCCTTGGTAAGAAGCTATTATGAGAATTACTTTTATTTTACTAAATTAATCGAAAAAAATACTAAATAATTCAAAATCATGAAAAACATTGCAGTTTGCTAAAGCATCTGTTGGTGACGGATTCAACTGATAACTCCCTTAATAAAAGTGGTTTGAATTATTACATTTAAGTACCATGTGAAGGTAGGGTATTGTCAAATTTAAAAGAGGAAAGAACTTCAAAAATATTAATATGCAAAAAAGTCCAGAATTCCCTAAAGCATAGATAGCTTACAATTGCAAATTCAAATGCAACTTGTTGTCACTGAAGATCTCAAAGTAGTAAAATGTGGCCAGTCTTGGTGCAGAGTAGTAGATTCGACCACAAAGCAGAATCTCAGATGGAACATCAACATCACTTGTTTGTTTTTTAATTGACTCTTTTCTTTTCCACTAAAGTTCAAGTGTATCAAAGACTTAAGCATCAATCTTGTGCCTAAGAGTATTCCTGGATGCAAAAAGATTTATAAATTTGGCTTTCTTTTCATTTATATTAAATATGTCTTCTTCTGCATTTGTTATAAACTTGCTATCACTTAATTACTCCTTTTCATTCTGCTTATATTCATTTTAAATTCCCTGTGATTATGACCCTAGAGCATGGTTTTTCAATTTAACACAGCAGCTCACCAGAGACTGCATTAGTACAGCACATAGACTAACAATATCCAATTATAGCTACACCGATATCTAGTCTTATAAAATAGTCTATACTCTTAAAGAGCTTGATATGCCTTATTTTGTTACATAAATGAGTCTTGTTGAAGTTCACTAATGATTTCGAGTCACTGAGGAATGGAGCAATACAGCACGGATAAGGTCTAACCAGTCCATGCTGACTACTGTACTCATCCAGCTAGTCCCAATGTCCTGCATTCAGCTCACATCTAAGCCCCATCCTTCCATGTACCTATCCAAGTGCCTCTCAAATGGCACTATTGTACCTGCTTCAACCACTTCTGGAAGCCCTTTCCATATAGTCACCACCCTTATGAATCTTTCCCTTCTCATCTTACATCTGTGCCCCCAGTTTTGGTCTCCCCTATTCTGGGGAAAAAACTTTTACCATCCACATTATCAACGCCTCCAGTTAACTGAAATAACAACATAAAACCACGAGAATGAAGCAGAAAAGGGCCATTGAGCTTCTCATTCTCTGCCATTTGATAAGAACAGGGTGATCTTTTACCTCAGTACAACTTTCTTGCATTTATCCCATATATTGATTTCCTTCAATATCTAAAAATACAACAATCTTTATCTTGAATACATTCAAAGCTTGGTTCTCCACAGTCCTCTTGCATGGACAATTCCAAAAAATCCAGACATCTCACCTCTGACCTGAATAGCCAGCCCCTTGCTTTGAGACTGTGGCTACTAGTCTTAGATACTCCAACCCAGGGAAACACTCTCCTTGTCAAGCCCTTTAGAATTTTGTATCTGCAACGAAATCACCTCTTGCTGTTCTGAATTCAATAGGTACAGTATAAGCCAAGTTTGTTAATCTTTTTTCATACAGCAATCCACAGCAATCAATATTAAAGTACGTTAAAATTAAACATTTAAACATGGAATAACTTCTAAATTTACTAACATTTTTTCCCAAACTGTATAAACTGAATGCTGAATGAGGGAATGGAACCATGCATGGCACATAAGGAAGGTTGATTTATCTGTGTCCTCCTTTTCAGATGTCAGATGATAAGACTGTGCTTTCCATGCCCTCGATATTCCTCATGCTTAACTGTTCTCAATCTTGTTTCTAGAGGAGAAGACGAAGGGTAACATGGGTGTTTCAGAGCTGATTGTTTCCACAGCAATTCAAGGAGTCATCTTCTCTCTAATGGGTGCTCAGCCCCTGCTTATTTTGGGTTTCTCTGGTCCACTTTTAGTGTTTGAGGAAGCCTATTTTACAGTAAGTCTAGTAACTTTTATTTCTGTGACATTCAAAGCCAGTTTTTTAAAAAAAGTTTGAGCATCACAACCATGTTAAGCCTTGTATATTGTGCATGGTCTGCCATCCAATGTTGCACATTTCATAGGACAATATTATTAACAGTTCATTTGTTTCCTAATATAAGATTCCTACCAACCATGTGATTGGGCCAATGATCCACGTAGTGCACGTTGGAGGCTCCAGCTCGCAAGGTTGAACTTTGAACTTCATCATGGCTCAGAGTGGATAATGAGCTCATCTGGAGCTCCTGATAGTTATCTCTGTGAAGTAATGCTGCTTTATTCTAGCACAAAAAATACTTCAATATCAAAATCTTTTAAGATCGTAAACCAGCGGGTTGTTGTTAAGTCTCCCGCTCGCTGTGAAAATGGGGGACATTTCCCTCTCCCTCGCCAGGGAGAGAGAGAACCTGTGGTTTGTCAAATTTTGGCTGAAATGCGAAGCTTTTGGGGTAACTCTCATCTGTGTCTTTGCTACTGCTTAGCACACGCTTGGGCTCGGTTATGGTACCGATGTGCGTTTATTTTTGCTGGTGGGGGAGGGGGGATTATTGCTCGCTGCCACCTACGCGTGGGAGGAGGGAGCTTTGGGGTTCTCACATTTAACTGTCGTTCATTCTTTGGGGCACTTCTCTGTTTTCATGGATGTTTGCGAAGCAAAAGCATTCCAGGATGTATATTGTATACATTTCTCCGATATTATATTTGACCTTTGAAACTTTGAAATTTTTGCCACATGAGCAGAATATGCACACATTTGCATTTACTATAAGCACTAAAGAAAAGTTTCTAACAAATTTGTTACTACATTTTTGACACCTCCCTCCCCTTTCTTGATCTCTCTGTCTCCATTTCTGGAGACTAACTGTCGACCGTTCTCTTTTATAAATGTACCAATTCCTATTCTTATCTTGACTATACCTCTTCCCACCCTGTTTCCCGTAAAACCTTTTTCAGTCCCTTTCGTTTCCATCACATCTGTTCTCAGGATGGGGCTTTCCTTTCCAGGACACCAGAGATGTCCTCCTTCTTCAAAGAACAAGGTTTCCCTTCCTCCACCATTGATGCTGCCCACAACCGCATTTTTTCCACGACACCTGCCCATTCACCTTCTGGTGAGACCAGTCTTTTTCTATTCCCCACTCTGTTTTCTTACCTCTTCTCACCTGCCTATCACTTCCCCCTTGGTTCCCTCCTCCTTCCCCTTCTCCTATGGTCTACTCCCCTCTCCTATCAGATGTGTTTACCTTGATTCCCCAACTGGCTTCACCTATCACCTTCTAACTATCCTTCTTCCCTTCTCCCAACTTTTTTTATTCTGGCATCTTCCCCCTTCCTTTCCAGTACTGAAGAAGGGTCTCGGTCTGAAATGTTAACTGTTTGTTGATCCATAGATGCTGCCTGACCTGCTGAGTTTCTCCAGCATTTTGTGTTTGTTGCTTTGTTACTACAGATGTGGGTTAAGTGAGAATGATACTTCATCACAGAGTCACTGAATTTCATACATGTTATGGTCAATATGTTACTCCGGGAACATTACGACATTAAAGCAGAATATTAGACACAACAGAACTTCAGAAATGTTAATGAGGGAAGCCATAGAACATAGTGACCTTGCATCCCAGATTTGAATGGAACATATAGTATCACCCAAGAGTTCAAAGTTGTAAAATATGGATGGTTCCTGTGCAGAATATAAGTGGCTACCGCTAAGAACATTTTCAAGTAAAACTTTAATGTTATCTTTCTTTTACAGTTCTGTGAAAATATTGGTGTCAATTACCTGGCCGGTCGTATTTGGGTTGGATTATGGATGATTATTATCGTCCTTCTTCTCGTTGCCTTTGAAGGCAGCTTCCTGGTTCGATTCATTTCTCGATTTACGCAGGAAATATTTTCCATCTTAATCTCCCTCATTTTCATCTACGAAACCTTTAACAAGCTATTTCAGGTGTGTATAAATGAACTTAATTGTGTGAGGCAACAGTGAGTGAGACAGTGAGAAAAAGAGGGACAGCAATAATGAGGGAGCCAAAGGAGGGGGGGGGGAATATCGGAGAATGGTCTCAGATAAACCATGTTAATACCATTAACATAGTGTGTGAGATAAACCATGTGAATACCATTAACAGAGGGTGTGATATAAACCATGTTAATACCATGAACAGAGGGTGTGATATAAACCATGTGAATACCATGAACAGAGTGTGTGATATAAACCATGTGAATACCATTAACAGAGTGTGTGATATAAACCATGTGAATACCATGACAGACTGTGTGAGATAAACCATGTGAATACCATTAACTGAGTGTGTGATATAAACCATGTGAATACCGTTAACAGAGTGTGTGATATAAACCATGTGAATACCATTAACAGAGTGTGTGATATAAACCATATGAATACCATTAACAGAGTGTGTGAGATAAACCATGTGAATACCATTAACAGAGTGTGTGATATAAACCATGTGAATACCATTAACAGAGTGTGTGATATAAACCATATGAATACCATGAAAGAGTGTGTGAGATAAACCATGTGAATACCATTAACAGTGTGTGTGATATAAACCGTGTGAATCCCGTTAACAGAGTGTGTGAGATAAACCATGTGAATACCATTAACAGTGTTTGAGATAAACCATGTGAATACCATTAACAGAGTGTGTGAAATAAACCATGTGAATATCGTTAACAGAGTGTGTGAAATGAACCATGTGAATACGATTAACAGAGTGTACGAGATAAACCATGTGAATACCATTAACAGAGTGTGTGATATCAACCATGTTAATACCATGAGCAGAGGGTGTGATATAAACCATGTGAATACCGTTAACAGAGTGTGTGAGATAAACCATGTGAATACCATTAACAGTGTTTGAGATAAACCATGTGAATACCATTAACAGAGTGTGTGAAATAAACCATGTGAATATCGTTAACAGAGTGTGTGAAATGAACCATGTGAATACGATTAAGAGTGTACGAGATAAACCATGCGAGTACCATTAACAGAGTGTGTGATATCAACCATGTTAATACCATGAACAGAGGGTGTGATATAAACCATGTGAATACCGTTAACAGAGGGTGTGATATAAACCATCTGAATACCGTTAACAGAGTGTGTGATATAAGCCATGTGAATACCATTAACAGTGTGTGAGTTAAGCCACATGAATACCATTACTTCGCGCAGTATGCGAGCTGTACAACCAGAGGGGAGAGGACTCTGGATTTGATGTATGCTAACGTTAAGGATGCAGACAGCTCCTCTCCCCTCCCCCCATTGGGAAGGTCAGATCACAACCTGGTGCATCTAAAACCCTGCTACGTGCCTCTGGTGAAGAGTAAACCTGCAACCTCGAGGACAGTGAGGAAATGGTCGGAGGAGGCTTATGAGGCACTCCAGGGTTGTTTTGAGGTGACAGACTGGCAGGCACTCTGTGAGCCACATATAGAGGATATTGATGGGCTCACAGAGCGCATCACTGATTACATTAACTTCTGTGTGGACTGCAATGTTCCGACAAGAACTGTTTTTTGTTATTCAAATAACAAACCATGGGTGACAAAGGACATTAAGGACATCTTGAACACTAAAAAGAGGGTGTTTAGAGATGGAAATAGGGAGGAGCTGAGGGCAGTACAGAGGGACCTGAAAGCCAGGATCAGGGAGGCTAAAGACAGGTACAGGAGGAAGCTTGAGTGGAAACTCCAGCAGAACAACATGAGAGAGGTCTGGAGGGGGATGAGGACCATCACTGGGTTCCGGCAAACTAGCAACTGTGGACAGGGCCAACGAAGTTAACCTGTTCTTTAACATATCTGACATTGTGACCCCTGCCCATCCCCCACATGAGCCATCTGTTGTTGGCCCCCAATCAACACATATTCCACTCTCCCCTCCTACCCCTCCTCACAGTCCCCCACCCTGCTCTCATGACTATACCCCTCCCCCACACGAAACCACCACGGTGGGCTTCACAGCTGAACAGGTGAGAAGACAGCTGAAACGTCTCAACCCAAGCAAGGCTGCAGGACCGGATGGTGTCAGTACCAGGGTGCTCAAAGCCTGTGCTCCTCAGCTATGTGGAGTACTTCGCCATGTATTCAACCTGAGCCTGAGGCTCCAGAGGGTTCCTGTACTGTGGAAGACGTCCTGCCTCATCCCTGTGCCAAAGACGCCGTGCCCCAGCGGCCTCAATGACTACAGACTGGTGGCATTGACCTCCCACATCATGGAGACCCTGGAGAGACTTGTTCTGAGGCTGCTCCGACCTATGGTCAGGCCACACTTAGATCCCCTCCAGTTCGCCTACCAGCCCCGACTAGGAGTTGACGGTGCCATCGTCTACTTGCTGAACCGTGTCTACGCCCACCTGGACAAGCCAGCTGAGGGTCATGTTTTTTGACTTCTCCAGTGCGTTCAACACCATCCGCCCTGCTCTGCTGGGGGAGAAGCTGACAGCGATGCTTCTTAATTACCTGACTGGCAGACCACAGTACATGTGCTTGCAACACTGTGTGTCCGACAGAGTGATCAGCAGCACTGGGGCTCCACAGGGGACTGTCTTGTCTCCCTTTCTCTTCACCATTTACACCTCGGACTTCAACTACTGCACAGAGCCTTGTCATCTTCAGAAGTTTTCTGATGACTCTGCCATAGTTGGATGCGTTAGCAAGGGAGATGAGGCTGAGTACAGGGCTACTGTAGGAAACTTTGTCACATGGTGTGAGCAGAATTATCTGCAGCTTAATGTGAAAAAGACCAAGGAGCTGGTGGTAGACCTGAGGAGAGCTAAGGTACTGGTGACCCCTGTTTCCATCCAGGGGGTCAGTGTGGTCATGATGGAGGATTACAAATACCTGGGGATACGAATTGATAATAAACTGGACTGGTCAAAGAACACTGAGGCTGTCTACAAGAAGGGTCAGAGCCGTCTCTACTTCCTGAGGAGACTGAGGTCCTTTAACATCTGCCGGACGATGCTGAGGATGTCCTACGAGTCTGTGGTGGCCAGTGCTATCATGTTTGCTGTTGTGTGCTGGGGCAGCAGGCTGAGGGTAGCAGACACCAACAGAATCAACAAACTTATTCGTAAGGCCAGTGATGTTGGGGGGATGGAACTGGACTCTCTGACGGTGGTGTCTGAAAAGAGGATGCTGTCTAAGTTGCATGCCATCTTGGTCAAGGTCTCCCATCCACTACATAATGTACTGGTTGGGCACAGGAGTGCATTCAGCCAGAGACTCATTCCTCCAAGATGCAACACAGAGCGTCATAGGAAGTCATTCCTGCCTGTGGCCATCAAACTTTACAACTCCTCGCTTGGAGGGTCAGACACCCTGAGCCAATAGGCTGGTCCTGGACTTATTTCATAATTTACTGGCATAATTTACATATTACTATTTAACTATTTATGGTTCTATTACTATTTATTATTTATGGTGCAACTGTAACGAAAACCAATTTCCCCCGGGATTAATAAAGTATGACTATGACTTAACAAAGTGTGTGAATTAAACCGTGTGAATACCGTTAACAGAGTGTGTGATATAAACCATGTGAATACCATTAACAGAGTGTGTGAGATAAACCATGTGAATACGGTTAACAGAGTGTGTGAGATAAACCATGTGAATACCATTAACAGAGTGTGTGATATAAACCATGTGAATACCGTTAACAGAGTGTGTGAAATAAACCATGTGAATACCATTAACAGAGTGTGTGATATAAACCATGTGAATACGGTTAACAGAGTGTGTGAGATAAACCATGTGAATACCGTTAACAGAGTGTGTGAGATTAACCATGTGAATACCATTAACAGAGTGTGTGATATAAACCATGTGAATACCGTTAACAGAGTGTGTGATATAAACCATATGAATACCGTTAACAGAGTGTGTGATATAAACCATGTGAATACCATTAACAGAGTGTGTGAGATAAACCATGTGAATACCGTTAACAGAGTGTGTGATATAAACCATGTGAATACCGTTAACAGAGTGTGTGAGATAAACGATGTGAATACCGTTAACAGAGTGTGTGATATAAACCATGTGAATACTGTTAAAAGGATTTGTGACATACAGCATGAGAAAATCTTGAATACAGTGTGTGAGATAAACCATGTGAATACCATTAACAGAATGTGTGATATAAACCATGTGAACACCGTTAACAGAGTGTGCGAGATAAACCATGTGAATACCATTAACAGAGTGTGTGAGAATAATAGTAATAGTGTTGTTAATTTACCTTTATTGTAATTTTTAATTGGTGATATAAAAAGGCAATTTTAACCATGCCCATCTAACAGAAATCAGATTTACTAACAGATAAGGAGTGAAAAGCTGGCCACGTTACCTCATCAGATGATGTCCCATTCGCTATGATTTTAGCATGCACTCCTGCACAGTCAGAAGGGCGTTCCCTTGAAATCTCTGTGGTCCTATTTTTCTATTTTTCATAAATCCTGGCATCATCAAAGCCCAGGTGTTTCGACCCCATGCACCCAAATCTTTGCAATCAGACCTACCAACATATTTCAAATAATTGACCAATCCTCAACACACACCTTCCATCTTTTAGAACAAATTGCTAATCAGAAATGTCATTGAAAAATATGATAATTCATCTCCTTGGTCTACCTTTTCTTCACAAACTGTAGAACAGGATATCACCGTAATGTTAAATGTGAGATGACTGTAATCTTTTATTTAAATTGTTTTAATTGAATAAGCATGGATGGACAGTTAAAAACATGATATGGTAAGTTTCAAGTGAAGGTTAGTTTCAGGAAGCATTGTACTTCTTGATTGAATTGTCCATCCTTTACTTATTGAATGAGTGACTTTTCATTCAGAAGATACTGTATGTAGGTAATAGAAGTAAGCTCTTTTTTACTCATTGCTGCTTGTTTTTCAAAAAACAGATTTTTAAAAGCCACCCTTTGATGGAGCATTACAACACAAGTGTGCCTGATGCAAATAACAAGTATGAAAAACATCCTCAACCTAATACAGCTCTTCTGTCCCTTGTGCTAATGTTTGGAACCTTCACTATTGCCATTTTTCTAAGACAGTTGAAAACCAGTCAATTTTTCCCAGGAGCTGTGAGTAATTCTGCTGTTGTAAATGTTAACCTGCCCCTTTTTGAACATGTTATAAATTTTCAAGGAAATGTTTGTGTTCATATGTGCAATGTTTGTTCAAATGGTCAGGAAAACTAGACAAATCATGTTTCATCAAATGAGATATGTTTGTTTCCTCAAACGAGATATGTTAACATGTTTATAAATTTCATACATATTAACTGCAAAATATTTTAGATTATGTAATTTCTTTGGTTCTTCATACACAATTATTCTATCTAGTCTTCCTAAACTAAGCCATCTCTCATGGGATTATATCCAACACAATTTAGACCTTAGACAGATAGAGTCTTAGAGTAATACAAACCAACCCCCTCCCTCCTCCCACTCCACTGGTTCCATCTACACTTGCTGCTGCCTTAAGAATGCAGCCAACCCCTCCTACCCTGGTCATTCTCCCTTCTCCCCTCTCCTGTCAGGCTGATGATACAAAAACTTAAGAGCATTTACCACCATGCTCGAAGACAGTTTCTATCCCACCATCATCAGATTCTTGAACCTCTCACACACAAAAGGATGAAATCTTGATCTTCCAGTTTATGTCAATATTGTCTTTGCAGTATATTTATCTACCTGCACTGCATCTTCTCTGTAACTCCTAATTCTACATTCTGATTTTCTTTTTACTATTTTGATATATTTATCTATGGCATGATCAGTCCGAATGGCATGAAAAATAAAGCTTTTCACTTTATCTCAGTACAGGTGCCAATAATAAAGCAATATCAAATAAGAGCCACCCTTCCCCCAAATTCCTTTACAGTTCATTGAGAAAAAGTTTACTAAGTAAATCCCACATCCACGCCTAAAGTACCCAGAACTCCACTTAGGTAACTGCATGCTCGTACTGGCATTTTATAATTGTTATAAACCTTAGCGTGAACAAAGCTCTTTTTTTCTTCTTTTAGATCCGACGTGTGATTGGTGATTTTGGAGTTCCCATTGCCATCCTTACCATGGTGCTACTAGATTTCTTCATTAAGGACACCTACACACAGGTTAATAGACTCTTTGATAATCTTCTGATTTAAAAAGATTCTCTCGCTTAAATGGGGTAGCGAGTTGTGGAGAGGTGATTGTTATGGAGAATATGGATAGGATATGCAAAATATTTCTAACATCAGGTCATCTCCCAAATGACACACCAGTCAGTCAGTGAACGAGACCTAGCTACATTCTATAGTAACTTCAGATAACCAGAACATTGAGAAACTCTAATATTGGTGATTGATCAGATATTGAGGACAATTGGTGACACCAGGAGGGTGCATCTGTGCAGATGACTGGTGTCTTCTCGACCACTTTACTAATACCTTCAAAACTAAATGGTATTAATATTAGAATTCTCCCAGCAGAATTAGCAGTTAAGTGCTTATCAGCACTTATTATCTTAGTGTCTCTTCCTCATTTCCTTTTACGTCCTTGGAAAAATCTACAGTCAACTCCATTTATGTATGTACGACTAAACTCTAATAATCCGCTATCTGAATATTCAGAAATTCTATTAGCTTAGCATCTGACACGCTAAGTAATGTCTGTTGCCCGCCCTTCAATCTCATCAGGGCCTTGGTTCCCAAACATCCTTTCACTCACTGGAGCCCCAGTTCCTGCAGTTACATCTGACTCAGTGAGAGCCAATTTCTCCCACTGCCAGGGCCCCAGTTCCCACACTTTCTTTCAACTGACCTGGATACAATGTTCTGCACTCCCTTTAATCTTACCCGGTCCACTGAGAAATTGATTGACATACTGTGCAGCATTCTATTGGAATATTAATCTAATAGACCAGAAAATTTATTAATCTGGTACTGCCAAAGTCCCAAATATGCCAGACTATTGAAGTTTTACTGCGTATGATTACAGCTAATCTGAATAGTCAGATAAATTAGACCATTTGTGTCTGCCAAAATGAAACAACTTGACATGCTGACAAAATTCATTATTTGTCCAGACAAACCATGAAGTATTTTAAATGTTATAACTTCCTCAATACCTCAGATACAAACTAATTTGTCCAAGCCACTTGATCTGGACCATCTTATCAGGCTCCTAAAATCTCTGATGCAGGAGAGTACGTTGAATCGCTATAGATGGACACCCTTACATCATATGAGACAAGGAAAATCTGTTCCAATGTGAATAGCTCACTAATTTGACATGGTCTCTTGAACGTGGTGTCAGATTTTTCCCCTGATTATTCACTTGACTAAACTTAAAATATAGTCAATAATGCTGGTTGGTATCTTTAGTTCACACAAAGCTATTTAAAATTCAATCTAATTCTTTTCATTATAGAAACTCAATGTTCCTGATGGTCTTCAGGTGACAAACTACAATAACAGAACTTGGTTTATCCACCCTCTAAATGGTATACCTTACTGGGTAATACCTGCCTCAGCTATTCCAGCCATGCTGATTTTTATTCTTATCTTCATGGAATCTCAGATCACAACGTAAGTCTTTTAACAAAAATATCTGTGGCCTAAGGTGCTGGAAAGTAATACTGAATCACAGCTTAAAACACTGGCCTTAAGTTCATTGAGGGATTTTCCCAGGCTGAAGGAAGTGTTATCAAGTTACTTTCAAATTTCAGTATATATTAAGGTTTGTTTTGTAAGAATTGTCCATCCACCTAATTTCCAATGGAAGTCAGAATTTCAAAGGGACTGTTTATTGGACAATATTGATTTTACTGATTGGTAATTGAGATTAAAGACTGTAACAAAGAAAATTAATGGCCTTCAGTAATCCAAGTTCTGTGTTGAAATTACTCCTTCAATTTCCTCTCACTATCCAAATCTAACAGAGAACTATCGCCCTGTTAGCCTAACATCAGTAGTGGGGAAGATGCTAGAGTCCATTATTAAAGATGAAATAGTGGCATATCTTGATAGCAGTGATAGGATTGGGCCGAGCCAGCATGGATTTACCAAGGGCAAATCATGCTTGACTAATCTATTGGAGTTTTTCGAGGATGTAACCAGGAAGATAGACGCGGGAGATCCAGTGGATATGGTGTACCTTGACTTTCAGAAGGCATTTGATAAGGTACCACATAGGAGATTGGTGGGTAAAATCAGAGCTCATGGCATTGGGGGGAGGATATTGACATGGATAGAAAACTGGTTGGCAGATAGAAAGCAAAGGGTAGCAGTGAATGGGTGTTTCTCGGAATGGCAGGTGGTGACTAGTGGGGTGCCACAGGGCGCGGTATTGGGACCACAGCTGTTTACGATTTACGTCAATGATTTAGAGGAAGGAATTGTGACTAACATCAGCAAGTTTGCTGATGATACTAAGCTGGGTGGCAGTGTGACATGTGATGAGGATGTTAGGAGAATTCAAGGTGACTTGGATAGGCTGGGTGAGTGGGCAGAAACTTAGCAGATGGCGTTTAATGTGAATAAGTGTGAGGTTATTCACTTTGGGAGCAAGAACAGGAAGGCAGATTATTATCTGAATGGTGTGGAGTTAGGTAAGGGAGAAATACAAAGAGATCTAGGAGTACTTGTTCATCAGTCTCTGAAGGTGAATGAGCAAGTGCAGCAGGCAGTGAAGAAGGCTAATGGAATATTGGCCTTTATTACAAAGGGAATTGAGTACAAGAGCAAGGAAATCCTTTTGCATTTGTACAGGGCCTTGGTGAGACCACACTTGGAGTACTGTGTGCAGTTTTGTTCTCCAGGTTTAAGGAAGGACATCCTGGCTGTGGAGGAGGTGCAGCGTAGGTTCACTAGGTTAATTCCTGGGATGTCCGGACTGTCTTACGCAGAGAGGTTAAAGAGACTGGGCTTGTACACGCTGGAATTAAGGAGATTGATGGGGGATCTGATTGAGACATATAAGATTATTAAGGGATTGGACAAGATAGAGGCAGGAAATATGTTCCAGATGCTGGGAGAGTCCAGTACCAGAGGGCATGGTTTAAGACTAAGGGGTAGGTCATTTAGGACAGAGTTGAGGAGGAACTTCTTCTCCCAGAGAGTTGTGGAGGTGTGGAATGCGCTGCCTCAGAAGGCAGTGGAGGCCAGTTCTCTGGATGATTTCAAGAAGGAGCTAGATAGGTATCTTATGGATAGGGGAATCAAGGGTTATGGGGACAAGGCAGGAACCGGGTACTGATAGTAGATGATCAGCCATGATCTCAGAATGGTGGTGCAGGCTCGAAGGGCCGAATGGTCTACTTCTGCTCCTATTGTCTAATGTCTATTGTCTATTGTCTAACTTCTTTGTAGAAACTTTTGAATATCTCTTAGGATCTATCTTTGGCCATCCTAAAGTGTCTGCTAAGAACCATAGAATTCAAAGGTTCAAAGGTTCAAAGGTTCAAAGGTCCAATTTTATGTCAGAGAAATGTATACAATATACATTCTGAAATGCTATTTCTTTGCAAATATCCACGAAAACAGAGACACACCCCAAAAAATGAACAACAGTTAAATGTTAGAACCACAAAATCCCCCCAGCTCCCCTCCCTCCCGTGCGTAAGTGGCAGCGAGCAACGATCCTGCCTCCCCCCAGCAGCAAAAAAAGCATCAGCACCACCACCGGGCACTCAAGCTTGATCAAAGCAACAGCAAAGACACAGACTTGCAGTTACCCCAAAGAGTTCACATTTCACCCAGTATTCGACATACCGCAGGTTCTCTCTCTCCCTAATAAGGGAGAAAGAGGTGTCTCCATTTTCATAGCGAGCGGGGGGACAAAACAAACAACTCACTGGTTTACCATGTTAGAAGTCCATTACGTCACTTTTTTCGAGCTCTGTGTCTGAAGATCTCAAAGATCCCGGGTCTTCGGACACACAGCAGTAGATTTTCCAGTTCCCCCGATGACATATAGATTGGGTGAACCAAATTGGTAAGGGTACTGAGGAAGAGGATTTCTTGGAATGTATGCTGGATGGTTTTTTGAACCAACATGTCGAGGAACCAACTAGAGAGCAGGCCATTCTAGACTGGGTTTTGAGCAATGAGGAAGGGTTAATTAGCAATCTTGTCGTGAGAGGCCCCTTGGGTAAGAGTGACCATAATATGGTGGAATTCTTCATTAAGATGGAGAGTGACATAGTTAATTCAGAAACAAAGGTTCTGAACTTAAAGAAGGGTAACTTTGAAGGTATGAGATGTGAATTAGCTAAGATAGACTGGCAAATGACACTTAAAGGATTGACGGTGGATATGCAATGGCAAGCATTTAAAGATTGCATGGATGAACTACAACAATTGTTCATCCTAGTTTGGCAAAAGAATAAATCAAGGAAGGTAGTGCACCCGTGGCTGACAAGAGAAATTAGGGATAGTATCAATTCCAAAGAAGAAGCATACAAATTGGCCAGAAAAAGTGGCTCACTTGAGGACTGGGAGAAATTCAGAGTTCAGCAGAGGAGGACAAAGGGCTTAATTAGGAAGGGGGAAAAAAGATTATGAGAGAAAACTGGCAGGGAACATAAAAACTGACTGTAAAAGCTTTTATAGATATGTAAAAAGGAAAAGACTGGTAAAGACAAATGTAGGTCCCCTACAGACAGAAACAGATGAATTGATTATGGGGAGCAAGGACATGGCAGACCAATTGAATAATTACTTTGGTTCTGTCTTCACTAAGGAGGACATAAATAATCTTCCAGAAATAGTAGGGGACAGAGGGTCCAGTGAGATGGAGGAACTGAGCGAAATACATGTTAGTAGGGAAGTGGTGTTAGGTAAATTGAAGGGATTAAAGGCAGATAAATGCCCAGGGCCAGATGGTCTGCATCCCAGAGTGCTTAAGGAAGTAGCCCAAGAAATAGTGGATGCATTAGTGATAATTTTTCAAAGCTCGTTAGATTCTGGACTAGTTCCTGAGGATTGGAGGGTGGCTAATGTAACCCCACTTTTTAAAAAAGGAGGGAGAGAGAAACCAGGGAATTATAGACCGGTTAGCCTAACGTTGGTGGTGGGGAAACTGCTGGAGTCAGTTATCAAAGATGTGATAACAGCACACTTGGAAAGCGGTGAAATCATCGGACAAAGTCAGCATGGATTTGTGAAAGGAAAATCATGTCTGACGAATCTCATAGAATTTTTTGTGGATATAACTAGTAGAGTGGATAGGGGAGAACCAGTGGATGTGGTATATTTGGATTTTCAAAAGGCTTTTGACAAGGTCCCACACAGGAGATTAGTGTGCAAACTTAAAGCACACGGTATTGGGGGTAAGGTATTGATGTGGATAGAGAATTGGTTAGCAGACAGGAAGCAAAGAGTGGGAATAAACGGGACCTTTTCAGAATGGCAGGCAGTGACTAGTGGGGTACCGCAAGGCTCAGTGCTGGGACCCCAGTTGTTTACAATATATATTAATGACTTGGATGAGGGAATTAAATGCAGCATCTCCAAGTTTGCGGATGACACGAAGCTGGGCGGCAGTGTTAGCTGTGAGGAGAATGCTAAGAGGATGCAGGGTGACTTGGATAGGTTGGGTGAGTGGGCAAATTCATGGCAGATGCAATTTAATGTAGATAAATGTGAAGTTATCCACTTTGGTGGCAAAAATAGGAAAACAGATTATTATCTGAATGGTGGCCGATTAGGAAAAGGGGAGGTGCAACGAGACCTGGGTGTCATTATACACCAGTCATTGAAAGTGGGCATGCAGGTACAGCAGGTGGTGAAAAAGGCGAATGGTATGCTGGCATCTATAGCAAGAGGATTCGAGTACAGGAGCAGGGAGGTACTACTGCAGTTGTACAAGGCCTTGGTGAGACCACACCTGGAGTATTGTGTGCAGTTTTGGTCCCCTAATCTGAGGAAAGACATCCTTGCCATAGAGGGAGTACAAAGAAGGTTCACCAGATTGATTCCTGGGATGGCAGGACTTTCATATGAAGAAAGACTGGATGAACTAGGATTGTACTCGTTGGAATTTAGAAGATTGAGGGGGGATCTGATTGAAACGTATAAAATCCTAAAGGGATTGGACAGGCTAGATGCAGGAAGATTGTTCCTGCTGTTGGGGAAGTCCAGAATGAGGGGTCACGATTTGAGGATAAAGGCGAAGCCTTTTAGGACTGAGATTAGGAAAAACTTCTTCACACAGAGAGTGGTGTATCTGTGGAATTCTCTGCCACAGGAAACAGTTGAGGCCAGTTCATTGGCTATATTTAAGAGGGAGTTAGATATGGCCCTTGTGGCTAGGGGGATCAGGGGGTATGGAGGGAAGGCTGGTACAGGGTTCTGAGTTGGATGATCAGCCATGATCATAATAAATGGCGGTGCAGGCTTGAAGGGCCAAATGGCCTACTCCTGCACCTATTTTCTGTGTTCTATGACACACGGGTCTCCTGCCATAACACCGACCCTTGATCCACCCATCTCCAGAGCCCTGAGATTTGGCTTCCAAATCCGAGCCAGACTTTCAGGCCAAACCCTGAAACCCCAAGAACGGGTTCCATTCCTGCAAAGAACCGAAGTCAGCGTGTAACTTCAGATCAGGGTATTCAAAAAATTAAGATATTAAGATAGAAATAGAGCTGTTTCCGAAGAAGTAAGCAAAGGAGCCACCGTTTAGCGACATCTTAACTTCACTCCGCCTCCCTTTTCTCGGTTGAAATTGCCAAATAAAGAAAACAATGGGGTGAATAGTGACTTCATGTTGACATTAATATTGGTCTCAACTCTTCTTTGTTTCTATTAGCCTCATTGTTAGTAAGCCAGATCGGAAAATGGTGAAAGGTTCTGGATTCCACTTGGACTTACTGCTGATTGTGCTAATGGGAGGGATCAGTTCCCTTTTTGGAGTGCCTTGGCTCAGTGCAACAACTGTGAGGACCGTCACTCACTGCAATGCCCTTACTGTGATGAGCAAATCTGTTCCACCAGGCCACAAGCCCCAGATTCAAAAAGTTAAGGAGCAGAGAATAACTGGATTTGCTGTTGCCATTCTAATCGGTGAGTAAGAATGAAAGGGGTTGGCAAATCACCTCTTGAACTGCTGCATCTCCTGCGGTGAAGGCATGACCACAATGCAATTGGATGGGGTGCTTTAGGATTATGATCCAACAACAACAACATTTTCAAGTCAAATGAAGGGAACATGCACTGGAAACCCTTGTTCTTCTTGATGGTAGAGGCTATGGATTTGGGGATTTCAGAGTAACCTTAGCTATACTTTTTTAGATACCATGCAGAGCTGCCACAGTACACCAATGATGGAAACCAGATGAGGAACATTTAAGCAGGATACTTAAGTTATCTAAATTGAACTCACCCAGTCAAGTTGAAAGTATCCCATCATGGTGCTGATTTGTGCTTTTGGAAAGGCTTTATGGTGTTAAGAGGAAAGTCCCTCCCTGCGTGATACCCACCTACCATGCTCTTGTAACCAAAGTACCCTGGCAGAGTTCCCATTGAAGTGAGTGGTTAGGGCCTGGAAGGCACAATTGAGATAGCAGTGGAAACAGATTCAATTGTATCCTTTCTAAAGGAGCTGGGAAAAGTATCTGAAAGGAAAGAATTTGCAGGTCTGAAGGAACCTTAACTACCTG
Organism: Mobula birostris; assembly: GCF_030028105.1. Taxonomy (NCBI): domain Eukaryota; kingdom Metazoa; phylum Chordata; class Chondrichthyes; order Myliobatiformes; family Myliobatidae; genus Mobula; species Mobula birostris. The sequence goes on from NC_092402.1 coordinate 27,634,324, forward strand.
AGAGTCCTCTGTCCATATTATAAACATTCTGTAATTATATAATATAGTGATTTACATAGTTAGTCCAGTTGAGCTTCCAGTTAATGGTGGCCCAATCCAGGATATTACTAGTAGGAGATTCTTGCCATTAAACATCAAGGGAATTTGGAACTGATACTTCTGCAGCACAATTGTTCCCTATCTCATCTCAGCCCAGCCTAGACGTTGTTGCATGCAGTCATGGAGAGTTTCATTTTCTGAAGAACACACACAACAGCAGAGAACACCCCCTCTTCTATTCCTATGATAAAATAAAAGTCATTGTTGAAACAGCTGGCGAGGATGGGCCCAGGAAACTGCCTTAAAGAACTGCTGCAGTGGCATTCTGGAGCTGGGATAATTAATTTCCAACTATCACAACTATTAATGTTTGTGTAAGGCAGAAACAGAAAATGCCGGAAACATTCAGCAGCTCAGGCAGGATTTGTGGAAAGAGAAACAGGGTTCATGTTTCAGTCATAGACTCTTTGGGAAAATCATGACTTCATTTAATTGAGCGCTTTTCCTTTGATGCCCATTGAATTCTGTCTCAACAATACTCCATTATGTCACACTTGGTCAGATGCTGCCTTGATATTATGGACAGAAACCCTGATCTCATCTCTGAAATCCAGTTCTTCGAATTGTTTTTAGATGAAGCCTGTGATGAGATCTGAAGCCCAGTGGGTTTAACAAAACCTAAACTTGCCATCCATTGGTTGTTTTTGCATATGTGCTGCTTTGCAGCATTGCCAGTGAATCCTTCTATTACTTTGCTGATGGCTGATCAGGCAATATTTCATTAGACTGGAATTGTTCTGCTCTTTGTTGGCAAACCATTAAGAATTAAACTACTAGATTGTTGTACAATCACATCTAGTTGACTACTATCTTTCATTAAAGGAAATCTGTTGTCTTTATCTGGTCTTACCAGTTGTAAGCTCAGACCCATCAATGTGGTTAACTCTTAGCTATCCTTTGAAATGGACCAATAAGCACCGTTTTTACTGGTCTTGTTGGTGACACAAATTCCATTTAGGAATTAAAAAATAAGAACACCACTGCAAAGGTTACTTCAGATAGCTGAGCTGTGAATCTATATTATATCTGCAGTAAGCTCCATCACCTGATGTTTCATTGGAAGCTGTAAAAACAATCTCAAATCTGAGATATCAGGGAAATAAGCATATGTCATGGCTATAGCATCTCAATATAAGGAATTTCAATATGACAAATGGATTAATTTTCCAGGCCTGTCTATTTTGATTGGAAATATTTTGCGGAATATCCCACTTGCTGCGCTATTTGGAATCTTTTTGTACATGGGAGTGACATCTTTAAGTGGAATCCAGTTGTTTGATCGTTTACTACTGCTGTTCATCCCACCTAAGTATCACCCAGACATTGCCTACACACGTAAAGTAAGTACTAGTATTAAGTTCATTCGTGACTGGTCACCATGGGCCAGAAGTTTCTCTCAAAGTAAGGCTGATACCTTCAATACTTATAGGCATTAAAGTGTACATTAGACAGCAACTGCAAATATGCAATTAAATGCAGAAATTAGAATGTTATAATCCAAGTTGTCATAGAGTCATAGAAAACTATAGGATAGAACCAGGCCCTTCTCCCAATCTAACCTGTGCCGAACCATTAATCTGCCAAGTCCCATTGACCTGCACTGGGACCATCACCTTCCATACCCTTCCCATCCATGTACCTATCCAAATTTCTCTTAAATGTTGAAATCAAATCTATATCCACCACTTGTGCTGGCAGCTCATTCCACACTCTCACCACTTTCTGAGTGAAGAAGTTCCCCCTCATGTTCCCCTTAAACAATTCACCTTTCACCCTTAACCCACGAACTTTAGTTGTACTCTCACCCAACCTGAGTGGAAAAAGCCTGCTGGCATTTACCCTATCTATACCCCCCATAATTCTGTATATCTCTATCAAATCTCCTTTCATTTTTTTACATTCTAGAGAACAAAGTCCAAACCTGTTCAACTTTTCCCTATTACTCATGTCCTTAAGTCCCAGCAATATCCTTGTAACTTTTCTCTGCACTCTTTCAGTCTTATTCATATTTTTCCTGTAGGTAAGTGACCAAAACTTCACACAAGACTCCAAATCAGGTCTGATACACCTTGAACATAACATCCCAATTCATGTACTCAATATTTTGATTTATGAAGGCCAATGTGACAAAAGCTTTCTTTACAAACCTATCTACCTGTGATACCACTTCCAATGAATTATGGATCTATATTCCCAGATTCCTCTGTTCTACCACACTACTCAGTACCCAATTTTTCACTGTGTAAAACCTACCCTGTTTGGTCCTCCCAAAGTGCAACACCTCACACTTGTCTACATTAAATTCCATCTGACATTTTTCAGCCTATTTTTCCAGCTGGTCCAGATCCCTCTGCAAGCTTTGATAGTCTTCCTCACTGTCCACTACACTCCCAATCTTGGTGTCATCTGCAAATTTGCTAATCCAGTTGACCACATTATCATCAGATCATTGATATAGATGACAAACAACAAAGGACCCAGCATCGATACCTGCGGCACACTACTAGTCACAGGCCTCCAGTCAGAGAGACAACCATCTACTACCGCTCTTTGGCTTCTCCCACGAAACCAATGTCTAATCCAATTTTCTACTTCATCTTGAATACCAAGCGACTGAACTTTCTTGATCAACCTTACATGAGGGACTTTGTCAAAAGCCTTGCTAAGGTTGCTAGTCAGTCTCCGTCTATTGAAATACTTATGTATCTGGTCTCTTAGAATACCTTCTAACAACTTTCCTACTACTGATATCAGGCTCAGTGACCTGTAATTTCCTGGCTTATTCTTAGAGCCTTGTTTAAACAATGGAACATTAGCTATCCTCCAATCCTCAGACACCTGTGCAATTTCTGTACTAGCCTTCCACAGGGTCTGAGGGAACACCTTGTCAGGCCCTAGGAAGTTATACACCTTAATTTGCTTCAAGACGGTAAACATCTCCTCCTCTGTAATTTGTATAGGGGCCATGAAGTTGAAGCTGCTTTGCCTCACTTCTATAGACTCTGTGTCCGTTTCCTGAGTAAATACAGATGCAAAAATTCCATTTAAGAGTGCCCCTATCTCTTTCGGTTCCATGCATAGGTGACCATTCTGACCTTCCAGAGGACCAATCTTTGCCCTTGGTCATGGTCCAGTCCGTGAAGTCCGCATTCCGGTTCACGGTCCGGTCCATCAACCCTTGCTCCAGGTTTTCCTGTCTACCCTGTCTCTGTTATTGTTGAGCACTAACTGAGGCAGCTGATTCTCATTGGGGCTGGCTGCATAAATACCTTCAGAGACCAGGGTGTGGCTGCTGGATTGTTCTTGTTCTTACTCCTTGTATCCCTTCCCTTCTGTTTCCTCACCAGGAGCCTAGCCTTGTCTTGCCAGTAACTCTTGCCTGGCCTGAAGTTCTTGTCTTGCCTTGCATTGCCAGAAGCCTTGCCTTGTCTTGCTGGTAACTCTCACCTTGTCTCGCCTGAAGTCTTCTCTTGGAGCCATCCTGTACCTAGCTCCCTTCCTGTCCCTTGCCTCTGCCAGATAATTCAGGCCATCTTGCCGTTACCCTGCGGTTGGTTGTGTCCCTTCCTGTCCCTTGCCTCTGCCGGGTAAGTCAGGCCGTCTTGCCATTACCTACAGTTGGTTCTGTCCCTTCCTGTCCCTGCCCAGGTGATCCGCGCCCTGCCCAGGAGGAGCTTCAAGACCCCAAGCCTCTGGTCTCAAGCCTCGCCCCAAGCCTCTGGTCTCAAGCCTCGTCCTGCCTGCCAGCCAAGTCACATCCTTGCCTGGTTCTGGGGTCCGAGGCAGAGGCAAGACCCAGGTTCTGGGTCCTTGTCCAGTCTCTGGCTCGGAGTCCAAGCCCAGGCTCCTAGCTCTCTTGTCCAGTCCTGTTCCAGCTTCCCAGTTTTCATGTCCATGTCCTAGTCCTCACCCTGTATCCTAGTCCTGTCCCTAGTACTTCAATGTCTGTGTCTTGCACTTGGGTCTGTTCCCAGCCACCACCCTATGACACCCTTGCTATCAGTTTGCTCCTAAAATCTGCAGAAGCCCTTGGAATTCTCCTTCACCTTGTCTACTAGAGCAATTTTGTGCTCTTTTAGCATTCCTGATTTCCTTAAGTGTTCTTTTGCATTTCTTGTACTTCTCAAGTACCACATTTGCTCTTTTCTGCCTATATCTGGTATGCACCTCCTCCTTTTTCTTAACCAGAGCCTTAATATCTCTCAAAAACCAAAGTTCCCTAAACCTGTTATTCTTGCCTTTTATTCTGACAACATACAAACTCTGTACTCTCAAAATTTCACTTTTGAAGACCTCCCACTTACCAAGTACACCTTTGCCAGAAAACAACCTAGCCCAATTCACATTTGCCAGATCATTTCTGATACCATTAAAATTGACCTTTCTTCAATTTAGAATCTCAACCCAACGACCAGACCTATCCTTTTCCATATTTACCTTGCAACTAATGGCATTATGATCACTAGATGCAAAGTGTTTCCCTACACAAATTTCTGTCACCTGCCCTGTTGCATTCCCTAATAGGAGACCTGTTATCGCGCTCTCTCTAGTTGGGACTTCTATGTACTGATTAAGGAATCTTTCCTGAGCACATTTGACAAACATTTTCCCATCCAGCCCTTTACACTATGGGAATCCCAGTCAATATGTGGAAGGTTAAAATCACCTACCAGCACACCCTCCTGTTTCTTGCAACCGTCTGCAATTTCTCCACAAGTTTGCTGCTCTAAATCGCATAGATTGTTGGGTAGTCTATAATATAATCCAATTAAGATGGTCATACCTTTCTTATTCCTCAGTGCCACCTATAAAGCCTCACTAGATGAGCTCTCCAGTCTCTCTTACCATGGCATTTTCCCTGACTAGTAATGCCACCCCTCCGTCTTTAGTCCCTCCCGCTCTGTCTCATATAAAACAACAGAACCCTGGAACATTATGCTGCCAGTCCTGCGTTTCCTGCAGCCAAGTCTCACAAATGACTACAGTGTCATAATTCCGAGTGCTGATCCATGCCCAACACTCATCCTCCTTTCCTACAATACTCCTTGCATCGAAATATACGCAGCTTCAACATCAGTCCCACCATATTGAACCTTTTGATTCTTGACTTTGTATGTAGACTCAACAACTTCTTTCTCCACAACCACTCCACTATCTGCTCTGTGCTCTGGTTCCCACCCCCCTGCAACTCTAATTTAAACCAGGGCTCAGCCCCCTTCCCATTCAGCAAAAGCAAACCTTCCCACTAGGATATTAGTCCCCCTCCAGTTCAGGTGCAAACCATCTCTTCAGTACAGGTCCCACCTTCCCTGGAAGACAGCCCAATAATCAAAAAATCTGAAGCTCTCCCTCCTGCACCAACTCCTTAGCCACATTTTAACCATGTAACCATATAAAAATTACAGCATGGAAACAGGCCATCTTGGCCCTTCTAGCCCATGCCGAACTCTTACTCTCACCTAGTCCCACCGGCCTGTGCTCAGCCCATAACCCTCTATTCCTTTCTTGTCCATATAGCTGTCCAATTTAACTTTAAACGACAACATTGAACCTGCCTCAACCACTTCTGCTGGAAGCTCGTTCCACACAGCTACCACCCTCTAAGTAAAGAAGTTCCCCCTCATGTTACCCCTAAACTTTTGCCCTTTAACTTTCAACTCATGTCCTCTTGTTTGAATCTCCCCCATTCTCAATGGCAAAAGCCTATCCACGTCAACTCTATCTATCCCCCTCATAATTTTAAACACCTCTATCAAGTCCCCCCTCAACCTTCTACGCTCCAAAGAATAAAGACCTAACTTGTTCAACCTTTCTCTGTAACTTAGGAGTTGAAACCCAGGCAACATTTTAGTAAATCTCCTCTGTAGTCTCTCAATTTTATTGACACCTTCCCTATAATTTGGTGACCAGAACTGTACACAATATTCCAAATTTGGCCTTACCAATACCTTGTACAATTTCAACATTACATCCCAATTTCTATACTCAATGCTCTGATTTATAAAGGCCAACATACCAAAAGCTTTCTTCACCACCCTATCCACATGAGATTCCACCTTCAGGGAACTATGCACCATTGTTCCTAGATCCCTCTGTTCTACTGCATTCTTCAATGCCCTACCATTTACCACGTATGTCCTATTTTGATTAGTCATACCAAAATGTAGCACCTCACATTTTTCAGCATTAAACTCCATCTGCCATCTTTCAGCCCACTCTTCTAACTGGCCTAAATCTCTCTGCAAGCTTTGAAAACCTACTTCATTATCCACAACGCCACCTATCTTAGTATCATCTGCATTCTTACTAATCCAATTTACTACCCCATCATCCAGATCATTAATGTATATGACAAATAACACTGGACCCAGTACAGATCCCTGAGGCACACCACTAGTCACTGGCCTCCAATCTGACAAACAGTTATCCACCAATACTCCCTGGCATCTCCCATCCAGCCACTGCTGAATCCATTTTACTATTTCAATATTAATACCTAACGATTGAACCTTCCTAACCAACCTTCCGTGTGGGACCTTGTCAAAGGCCTTACTGAAGTCCATATAAACAACATCCACCACTTTACCCTCGTCAACTTTCCTAGTAACCTCTTCAAAAAATTCAATAAGATTTGTCAAACATGACCTTCCACGCACAAATCCATGTTGACTGTTCCTAATCAGACCCTGTCTATGCAGATAATTATATATACCATCTCTAAGAATACTTTCCATCAATTTACCCACCACTGATGTTTAAGAATACTTTCCATCAATTTACCCAACACTTATGTTCAAGGTATTATGTCTGATACACCTTGAACATAACATCCCAATTCATGTACTCAATATTTTGATTTATGAAGGCCAATGTGACAAAAGCTTTCTTTACAAACCTATCTACCTGTGATACCACTTCCAATGAATTATGGATCTATATTCCCAGATTCCTCTGTTCTACCACACTACTCAGTACCCAATTTTTCACTGTGTAAAACCTACCCTGTTTGGTCCTCCCAAAGTGCAACACCTCACACTTGTCTACATTAAATTCCATCTGACATTTTTCAGCCTATTTTTCCAGCTGGTCCAGATCCCTCTGCAAGCTTTGATAGTCTTCCTCACTGTCCACTACACTCCCAATCTTGGTGTCATCTGCAAATTTGCTAATCCAGTTGACCACATTATCATCAGATCATTGATATAGATGACAAACAACAAAGGACCCAGCATCGATACCTGCGGCACACTACTAGTCACAGGCCTCCAGTCAGAGAGACAACCATCTACTACCGCTCTTTGGCTTCTCCCACGAAACCAATGTCTAATCCAATTTTCTACTTCATCTTGAATACCAAGCGACTGAACTTTCTTGATCAACCTTACATGAGGGACTTTGTCAAAAGCCTTGCTAAGGTTGCTAGTCAGTCTCCGTCTATTGAAATACTTATGTATCTGGTCTCTTAGAATACCTTCTAACAACTTTCCTACTACTGATATCAGGCTCAGTGACCTGTAATTTCCTGGCTTATTCTTAGAGCCTTGTTTAAACAATGGAACATTAGCTATCCTCCAATCCTCAGACACCTGTGCAATTTCTGTACTAGCCTTCCACAGGGTCTGAGGGAACACCTTGTCAGGCCCTAGGAAGTTATACACCTTAATTTGCTTCAAGACGGTAAACATCTCCTCCTCTGTAATTTGTATAGGGGCCATGAAGTTGAAGCTGCTTTGCCTCACTTCTATAGACTCTGTGTCCGTTTCCTGAGTAAATACGATGGATTACATCTTGGCCCTTCTAGCCCATGCCGAACTCTTACTCTCACCTAGTCCCACCGACCTGCACTCAGCCCATAACTCTCTATTCCTTTCTTGTCCATATAGCTGTCCAATTTAACTTTAAACGACAACATCGAATCTGTCTCAACCACTTCTGCTGGAAGCTCGTTCCACACAGCTACCACTCTCTGAGTAAAGAAGTTCCCCCTCATGTAACCCCTAAGCTTTTGCCTTTTAACTCTCAACTCGTGTCCTCTTGTTTGAATCTCCTCCACTCCCAATGGAAAAAGCCTATCCATGTCAACTCTATCTACCCCCCTCATAATTTTAAACACCTCTATCAAGTCCCCCCTCAACATTCTACGTTCCAAAGAATAAAGACCCAACTTGTTCATCCTTTCTCTGTAACTTAGATGATGAAACCCAGGTAACATTCTAGCAAATCTTCTCTGTACTCTCTCTATTTTGTCGACATCTTTCCTATAATTCGGTGACCAAAACTGTACACAATACTCCAAACTTGGCCTCACCAATGCCTTGTACAATTTCAACATTACATCCCAACTCCTATACTCATTGTTCTGATTTATAAAGGCCAGCATACCAAAAGCTTTCTTCACCACCCTATCCACATGAGATTCCACCTTCAGGGAACTATGCACCATTATTCCTAGGTCCCTCTGTTCTACTGCATTCTTCAATGCCCTACCATTTACCATGTATGTCCTATTTTGATTAGTCCTACCAAAATGTAGCACTTCACACTTATCAGCATTAAACTCCATCTGCTATCTTTCAGCCCACTCTTCTAACTGGCCTAGATCTCTCTGCAAGCTTTGAAAACCTACTTCATTATCTACAATGCCACCTATCTTAGTATCATCTGCATACTTACTCATCCAATTTACCACCCCGTCATCCTGATCATTAATGTATATGACAAGCAACATTGGACCCAGTACAGATCCCTGAGGCACAACACTAGTCACCGTCCTCCAACCTGACAAACAGTTATCCACCAATACTCTCTGGCATCTCCCATCCAGCCACTGTTGAATCCATTTTACTACTTCAATATTAATACCTAACGATTGAACCTTCCTAACTAACCTTCCATGTGGAACCTTGTCAAAGGCCTTACTGAAATCCATATAGACAACATCCACCGCTTTACCCTCGTCAACTTCCCTAGTAACCTCTTCAAAAAATTCAATAAGATTTGTCAAACATGACTTTCCATGCACAAATCCATGTTGACTGTTCCTAGTCAGACCCTGTCTATCCAGATAATAATATATACCATCTCTAAGAATACTTTCCATCAATTTACCCACCACTGATGTCAAATTCACAGGCCGATAATTGCTAGGTTTACTCTTAGAACCTTTTTAAACAATGGAACAACATGAGCAATACGCCAATCCTCCGGCACCATCCCCGTTTCTAATGACATTTGAAATATTTCTGTCAGAGCCCCTGCTATTTCCACACTAACTTCCCTCAAGGTCCTAGGGAACATCCTGTCAGGGCCCAGAGACTTACCCACTTTTATATTCCTTAAAAGCTCCAGTACTTCCGCTTCTTTAATCACCATAGTTTCCATAACTTCCCCACCTGTTTCCCTTACCTTACACAATTCAGTATCCTTCTCCGTAGTGAATACCAAAGAAAAGAAATTGTTCAGAATCTCCCCCATCTCCTTTGGTTCCACACATAGCTGTCCACTCTGATTCTCTAAGGGATCAATTTTATCCCTCACTATCCTTTTGCTATTAATATAACGGTAGAAACCCTTGGGATTTATTTTCACCTTACTTTCCAAAGCAACCTCATGTCTTCTTTTAGCTTTTCTAATTTCTTTCTTAAGATTCTTTTTACATTCTTTATATTCCTCGAGCACCTCATTTACTCCATGCTGCCTATATTTATTGTAGATATCTCTTTTTGGAAACCAAGTTTCCAATATTCCTTGAAAACCATGGCTCTCTCAAACTTTTAACTTTTCCTTTCAACCTAACAGGAACATAAAGATTCTGTACCCTCAGAATTTCACCTTTAAATGACCTCCATTTCTCTATTACATTCTTCCCATAAAACAAATTGTCCCAATCCACTCCTCATAAATCCTTTCACATCTCCTCAAAGTTAGCCTTTCTCCAATCAAAAATCTCAACCCTGGGTCCAGACCTATCCTTCTCCATAATTATATTGAAACTAATGGTATTGTGATCACTGGACCCGAAGTGCTCCCCAACACAAACCTCCGTCGCCTGGCCTATCTCATTCCCTAACAGGAGATCCAACACTGCCCCTTCTCTAGTTGGTATCTCTATGTATGCTGCAAAATACTATCCTGCACACATTTGACAAACTCCACACCATCCAGCCCTTTTACAGTATGGGCTTCCCAGTCTATGTGTGGAAAATTAAAATCTCCCACAATCACAACCTTGTGCTTACTACAAATATCTGCTATCTGCTTACAAATTTTCTCCTCCAATTCTCACTCCCCATTCGGTGGTCTATAATACACCCCCATAAGTGTTACTACACCTTTCCCATTCTTCAATTCCACCCAAATAGTCTCCCTAGACGAGCCCTCTAATCTATCCTGCCAGAGCACCGATGTAATATTTTCTCTGACAAGCAATGCAACACCTCCCCCTCTTGTCTCTCCGATTCTATCACACCTGAAGTAATTAAATCCAGGAATATTTAGTTGCCAATCACACCCCTCCTGTAACCAAGTTTCATGAATAGCTACTACATCATACTTCCAGGTATCAATCCATGCTTTAAGCTCATCCACCATTCTTATAATGCTCCTAGCATTAAAATAAATGCATTTAAGGAATTTTCCACCCCTTACTCTCTGTTCATCACTAACGGTGCAAACAGCTTTACTATTTTCTTTTTCTTCCTTCTTCCCTACATCTGTTCCTACACTCTGGTTCCCCTCCCCCCTTGTATCTAGTTTAAATCCACCAGAGCCTCTCTAGCAAACCTACCTGCAAGAATATTTGTCCCCCTCCAGTTCAGATGTAGACCGTCCCGCCAGAACAGGTCCCACATTCCCTGGAAAACTGCCCAATTATCTATAAATCTGAAGCCCTTCCTCCTGCACCATGTCTTCAGCCACGTGTTGATCTGCGCTATCTTACTATTTCTAAACCTGCCTGCATGTGGCACTGGTAGCAATCCTGAGATTTAAGCTATATGATCTTCCTATTTCTGGCCTCACTTGCATGTGTCATGGATAGAAATCCTGAGATGACAATCCTGGAGGTCCTGCCCTTTAACTTAAGACCTAACTCCCTGAACTCACTTTGCAGGACCTTGTCACTCTTCCTACCCATATCATTGGTGCCAGTGTGGACCACGACCTCTGGCTGCTCCCACTTCAGAATACTGTGCCCTTGATCCGAGATGTCCCTGATCCTGGCACCCAGGAGACATCATACCATCTGGGAATCTCATTCTTGTCTACAGAATCTCCTTTCTAGAAACATAGAAACATAGAAAACCTACAGCACCATACAGACCCTACGGCACACAAAGCTGTGCCAAACATGTCCTTACCTGAGAAATTACCTCGGGTTACCCATAGCCCTCTATTTTTCTGAGCTCGGGATACCCATCCAAGAGTCTCTTAAAAGACCCTATTGTATCTGTCTCCACCACCGTTGCTGGCAGCCCATTCCACGCACTCACCAATTTTGCGTAAAAAAACTTACCCCTGACATCTCTTCTGTACCTACTTCCAAGCACCTTAAAACTGTGCCGTCTTGTGCTAGCCACTTCAGCCGTGGGAAAAAGCCCCTAACTATCCACACGATCAATGCCCCTCATCATCTTGTACACCTCTATCAGGTCACCTCTCATCTTCTGTCACTCCAAGGAAAAAAGGCCGAGTTCACTCAACCTATTCTCATCAGGTATGCTCCCCAATCTAGGCAACATCCTTGTAAATCTCCTCTGCACCCTTTCTATGGTTTCCACATCCTTCCTGTAGTGAGGTAACCAGAACTGAGCACAGTACTCCAAGTGGGGTCTGACCAGGGTCCGATATTGCTGCAACATTACCTCTCAGCTCCTAAACTCAATCCCATGATTGATGAAGGCCAATACACCGTACGCCTTCTTAACCACAGAGTCAACCTGTGCAGCTGCTTTGAGTGTCCTATAGACTTGGACCCCAAGATCCCTCTGATCCTCCACACTCCAAGTGGCTTACCAATAATACCACATTTTGCCATCACATATGACCCACCAAAATGAACCACCTCACACTTATCTGGGTTGAACTCCATCTGCCTTGTCTCGGCCCAGTTTTGCATCCTTTCAATGTCCCACTGTAACCTCTGACAACCCTCCACGCTATCCACAACACACCCAACCTTTGTGTCATCAGCAAATTTAGTAACCCATCCCTTCACTTCCTTATCCCTCCTAGCCAATGAATCCCATATCACCATAGCTTGCCTCTTTTCCTCCCTTCCCTTCTGAGCCACATAGCCAGACTCAGTGCCAGAGAGCTGACTGCTGTGGCTTTCCTCTGCTAGGTCACCCCCCCCCCCCACCAAGAGTATCCAAAGTATACATGTTGTTGAGGGGAATGGCCACAGAGGTACTCTGCACTGGCTGCCTCTCCCCTTTCCCCCTCCTGATGGTCACCTGTGGCCAGCACCTTGGGTGTAACTACCTCCTTGTATGTCCTGCCAATCAACCTTTCAACCTCCTGCTTGATCCGGAGTTCATCCACTTCCAGCTGCAACTCCTGAACATGGTCGATTGGAAGATTCAGCTGGATGCGCTTCTTGCAGGTCTAGTTATCAGGATCACTGAATGTCTCCCTCCCTTCCAACATTCTGAAAGAGGAGCATTCTACTATCCTGTCTGGAAGTCCCACTGCTATAAATGTGAAATAAGAAAGAAAGAAAGAATAAATAATGGAGAAAAATCTACCTACTGCCCATGCCTCTCCTCGCCGAAGCCTCGATGAGCCAAAGCCTCAACTCACCACTCTAACACTGGTCCACTCACACAGTGGCTGCTCTGCTTAAATCTGATGTCTCCTTGGGAACTGTGGCATGCAAATTGTGCAGACTGCCCCACTCGTATCTTTTAAACTCACTCTCCCTCTACGCAATGCAATCTCCTTGGGAGCTGTGGTGCGCAAAAATGTGCTGACTACCTGTGCTCGCTTCTTTTAAACACATTCCCCCTCTACGCAATCCAATCTCTCCTCAGGAACTGTGGTGCGCAACAATGTGGACTGCCTCTGCTTGTTTCTTTTCAACTCACTCTCCCTCTAGACAATCCAACGTCTCCTCGGGAACTGTGGCGCGCAAAATGTACCAACTGCCCCCGCTCACTTCTTTTAAATTCTCTCTCTCCCTCTACACAATTCAATGTCTCCTTGAGAATTGTGGCGCGCAAACATGTGCTGAATGCCTCTGCTCACTTATTTTCAACTCACTCTCCCTCTACACAAACCAGTGTCTCCTCGGGAACTGTGGCATGTAAAATGTAGTGACTGACCCGCTCACTTCTTTTAAACTCGCACTCCTTCTACGCAAATCAATATCTCTTTGTGAACTGTGGTGCGCAAAAATGTGCTGAGTGCCTGTACTTGCTTCTTTTAAACACATACCCTCTCTACACAATCCATGTCTCCTCAGGAACTGTAGCGCGCAAAACGTCCTGACTACTTCAGCTCGCTTTTAAACTCTCACTCCCTCTACGCAATCCAATGTCTCCTCAGGAACTGTCACACGCAAAATGTGCCGAGCAACCCCGCTCACTTACTGTAAACTCGCTCTCCCTCTACGCAATTCAATGTCTCCTTGGGAGCTGTGGTGTGCAAAATGTGGTGACTGCTCCTACTCGCTTCTTTTATAGTTAATCTCCCTCTACGCAATCCAATATCCTCTCGGGAACTGTGGCGCTCAAAATGTCCTAAAATGTTGGGCTAATAGCGCAAAGAAATTTATTTTTGAAACACATAGGGAATGGCAATAAATTAGGTATGCGATAAATTTTAAATAATTGCATCCTGAAAAGAGAGGACTTATCCATTCTATTTTTAATGCTGTAATATTTCAATTATTTTAAATAAAACTCTTCAATACTGAAAATTAAGCTAAGTATGTTATGAATTTAATTTGCTCTGATTATAACGATTAATAGATTTTGAAAAAGTAACTAAATTTATTTTTGTTCCTTAGTTATTTCCATTTCTTTGATAAAATTAATTTTCTTTCTCTCTTTATTTCAAATCCTGTGCATGCTCTGGCTTGAATTACATATTAACCCAAATTTTGCTGTGACAGGTTTAATAGATGCTCACTGTCACCTTTTGCTGCCTCTATCAGATCTGAATGTGGAGGGCCTACCTTGCTGGCACAAAGTATCCAGCTCCATGGACAGGACCTGTCCCCAGAACTATCTTGAAAGCTTTAACTTCTGATTAAGCTCTCAGTTTTTATTTAGTTTTGGAGGTCTCTGAAAGAAACACTCAGAAATTCCCCGGCAATATTCAGCCTCTGGATTCTGCATGAAATAGCTGAGCAGGAGCTTATTGAAATTCCTTGACATTTACGCTGTTCCATAGATCTGTGAGCCCACATATTTGAATGAGTGTTGTATATCTGCAGGAAATACAGAACAAAGCAAGTTATAACTATTTAATTGTTTGTGCTTATTTTAATGTTTTAAATTATTTGGAAGTATTCAGCATTCCTATTAAGTGTTTTCAAAATTATTTCTAAAATTGATTTTTCAGATATTTTGCTGAATGTCAGGGCATCTCGGCAGCATTGAAAACCTTTCTTGGTCTTGACGGTTGAATTTTCAGTCCCACTCATATAAGGGCATTACATTGTAAATGACCTACCATTGTGCAGTGCCTATCCATAAAAATTGGGACTGCATTCACCTCCAAATTGACAGCACTAGATAAACAGAAAGAGAGTTTCTCCTACTAAGAGAACCAGCAGCAAGAGTTGGCAAAGTTGTTTGTGGGCATGAATGTTTGCATCATTCCAATTTAAATATTTCTGTGTTTTTTTCCCCTAGGTCCGTACCAGGCGTATGCACATCTTTACTTTGATTCAGTTAATCTGCATTGCTATTCTGTGGGCAATCAATAAATCCAGATTTTCATTGGCTTTCCCTTTCATTCTCATTCTTACCGTCCCCCTCAGAATGTTTGCGCTTACCAGGATCTTCTCAGCATTAGAGATGAAATGTGTAAGTATCCAAATGCTTAACTAAGAGAAATTCAGAAAATTTCTTGTAGATTTTAAATTGAATTTCACTCTGTCATGAAGATACTTTGGGATATGGGCATGCATTGTGTTCCCAACCGCCAATGCTTATTTGGAAGGATTGGAAGTCCAGGATTAAGGATTGGGGTCAAAGTCCTTAGCTCACTGAAAATGCCATATAAGTAGATAGGGTGGCAAAAAAGGCATATGGCATGCTTGCCTTCATTGGTTAGGGCATTGAGTGTGAATCAGAAGGTTATTTTGCAGCCATGGAGTATAAAACTTTAGTTAGGCTGCACTTAAAGTATGGTGTGCCATTCTGGGTGTCCCATTACAGGAAGGATGTGCAGGCTTTGGAAAGTGTAGAGAAGAGGCTTACCAGGATGCTGACTATATTAGAGGGTATGAGCTAACAAGAGAGGTAGAATAAACTTGGGTTGTTTTCTCTGGGATGGAGGATAAGGGAAAACCTGATAGAAGTTTGAAAGATTATGAGAGATACAGAGAGTGTAGACAGTTAGAATCTTTTCTCCAGGGTAAAAATATACTAGAGGATATGTAACACACATAAAAGTTGCTGGTGAACACAGCAGGCCAGGCAGCATTTCTAGGAAGAGGTACAGTCAACGTTTCGGGCCGAGACCCTTCGTCAGGACTAACTGAAAGAAGAGCTAGTAAGAGATTTGAAAGTGGGAGGGGGACGGGGAGATCTGAAATGATAGGAGAAGACAGGAGGGGGAGGGATGGAGCCAAGAGCTGGACAGTTGATCGGCAAAAGGGATATGAGAGGATCATGGGACGGGAGGCCCAGGGAGAAAGACAAGGGGGAGGGGGAACCCAGAGGATGGGCAAGGGGTATAGTCAGAGGGACAGAGGGAGAAAAAGGAGAGAGAGAAAAAGAATATATAAATATATATATATAATAAATAAATAATGGATGGGGTATGAGAGGGAGGTGGGGCATTAACGGAAGTTAGAGAAGTATATATATTTATACATATATTCTTTTTCTCTCTCTCCTTTTTCTCCCTCTGTCCCTCTGAATATACCCCTATACCTCTGGGTTCCTCCCCCCTTTTCTTTCTCCCTGGGCCTCCTGTCCCATGATCCTCTCATATCCCTTTTGCCAATCACCTGTCCAGCTCTTGGCTCCATCCCTCCCCATCCTGTCTTCTCCTATCATTTTGGATCTCCCCCTCCCCCTCCAACTTTCAAATCTTACTAACTCTTCCTTCAGTTAGTCCTGACGAAGGGTCTCAGTCTGAAACGTCGACTGTACCTCTTCCTAGAGATGTTGCCTGGCCTGTTGCGTTTACCAGCAACTTTGATGTGTGTTGCTTGAAATTCCAGTATCTGCAGATATCCTCATGTTTGCATTAGAGGATATGTATTTTAGTTTGGGAAGAAAAATTTAAAGAAGATGTGGGGGGCAAGTTTTTTTAAGAGGGGTAGTCCCCGGAACAGGCTGCCAGGGGTGATAGTAGAAATAGATAAGTAAAGGATTTTAAAAGGACATCAGATAGATACATGAATATTCAGGGGATGAAAGAATATGAATAATGTACAGGCAGAAGAGATTTAGTTTAATTTGTCTTCCACAGCCAGGATGGTTCTACTTCTTCCTGGCATCTTTCCTATATACAGTGCCTATAAAACATATTCATCCCCTTCGGAGGTTTTCATGTTTTATTGCTTTACAACATTGAATCACAGTGAAATCACCTTTTCGCGGAGTTGCTTGGAGTGTTCTTTTGTTCTCATGGTGTAGTTTTTGCCAGGATACTGACTCATCAGCAGTTGGACCTCCCAGATACAGGATTATTTTCACTACAATCAGTTGAAACACCTTGACTGCACATGGTAATCTCCATTTAACTAATTATATGACTTTGAAAACCAATTGGCTGCACCAGTGATGATTTGATGTGTCATATTAAAGGCTGATTTATACTTCTGCGTCAAATCGATGCCGTAGGTACGGCGTAGCCGCGAACCCTACGCAGAGCCTACGTGGACCCCTACGCCGTAGCCTGACGTGCACCTCTCCCAAAATGTAACTATGCATTGCGGCAACGCAGACCACAACAGCTGTGATTGGTCTGCTTGGTAGCATCGCATTTCCTCCTACGCTGCAGTAGCTTCCCATTGGCCGACTGAAGGGCAGGGAAGGAACTCTGGCTGCAATGCTTTCCATAAAGCTTTACAGACCTCCAAAATTATGGAGGACACATTTCGCTTTTACAAAAAAAGAAGCTCGCTTTAAACTTGTTTACCCCGAGAAAGACTACCATGACCATGAAGACTTGCATAGGCAGGTGTGTGTGCATGCGTGACGTGTGCAAATTGCAGAGCAACGCAGACACACCAACGCACAAGTATAAATGCTCGCAACGCACGTAGGCCACTTGCGTAGGTTACAGCGTCGATTTGACGCAGAAGTATAAATCAGCCTTAAAGGGGGTGAATACTTATGCAATCAATTATTTTGTGTTTTATATTTGTAATTAATTTAGATCACTTTGTAGAGATCTGTTTTCGCTGTGATACAAAAGAGTCTTTTTCTGTTGATCAGTGTCAAAAAAGGCAAATTTAATCCACTGTGATTCAATGTTGTAAAACAATAAAACATAAAAATTTCAGCGGGGAGTGCATACTTTTTATAGGCCATGTGGATTTCATCTTCTATCTCTAGTTTATCTGTCACCACAGTCCTCTCACTGAGCTGGTAGGATTTACATACGTTCAGAAATACAGTGAAATAACAATGTTTTTATGTTTTTATGAAGCTGGATGGAGATGAAGTGGAACCTACATTTGATGAGAAAACAGGCAAAGATGCTTACGATGAGATACCAATGCCATCTTAAAGGAATCCAGACTCATTGCGGACGTAACCGTTAGCAAAACGCAGTTTAAGAAACAACAGAAGCATTCAATGTTGTCTTACATATTTTTCCTTGTGAATTAATGAAAATCTGCACAATAGCCAAAAGGGGGAGTGAGTTTCAAAGTTGTACAGTTGTCAAAACACAATATTATCCCAGTCCTTGGGGCTAAATGAAGTCATACTGTTGTCATGGTAACTTGATATGAATGGACATCCTTACTTTTAAAACGAGAAACAGAATAGACTAGATGACAAAAGTACAACTTTTAGCCCTTTACCCAAAATTCCTGAAGTTTTACATGAATACCAGTGAAATATGAAACACATATTGCTTGTTTCATGTGTCACATGTGAAACGTTGTTCACTGTTCTGGTCCCAATTCTATAATAATATTACTGCAGCTTCAAATAACAATGCTAAATGCTTTTGCTGTTATACTTCTAAACCTTTTATCTCAAATTTATTAAATTACATTCCAACGCACAAATGTAATTCCTGAAAATTATAATTATTTTTTTAACTTGAGCTTATATGGGGTTTCCTAGGCCCCAATACTTGCAGGGAGGGATTTGATGGTGTGGTGTGTATTTCTGGTAGGGCAGGGTTGGAGGAGTAAGCTAGAAAGTCAGGAGATGGGGGTTCTGTTTAATTAAATAACAAGTTTTTAAAAAATATATTTTGCTATTTTTTACCTGTCAAACAGCCACATTGACAGCAGGAATGCTCTCTACAGAGGCCATAACAGGGGACTACATTCACTACGTTCAGCAAACAGAAAAACGTATTTTGGCTAGGTGTGCTGGGAGGATGGGGTTAGGGAGGGAATAAGTTAGTGTTGAGCTGCCCATTGTGAAGGAGTTTGGAAAAGGGGAGGTGTAGGGATCAGGAAATCTCAAAAGTTGGTGGTGGGGGGAGTCAGGGAGAACGCCAAACCAGGTATCAGCTGAGCGTAGGATAAACAAGAATTATTGTAGGTTGGTGTGTGGGGAAGAGGGTCAGTCAGAATTGGGTTAACAATTGGGAGAGAAAAGTAAACAGCAACTACCGAACATTGTTGGGGAGTTGTGAAGTCTGACTGTCAATATGGAGTAAGAACAGTAAACAATGCAAGTTTGGGTTATTAGGGTTGCGGGGGGTGATCATAACGGAAGATTGAAGGGAGGGAGGACAAAGTTCTCTTATACCTCGTGGTCAACAAATAGCTTATAAAGAGAACATAACAGTGGAATTATGCTCTATCCTTACAAACCTGGTTAAGGATTTGTCTCTTCAGAGTAGGTTTCTGGATGTTCCCAAATTTCCACTGAAATTGAACGAATATATTCTTGAAGTTGAGAAATTGGTTTCCAAGCTTAGCCAATCCTCCCCTGCCCATGAATGGAACAGATCAAAATCCACATCACCCTCACCCCAACTTCATCAATATGCATGATTCTGAGTGATTAGCAACAATTTAGTTACTGAAATTCTTTTGAGGAATCTATTCTTCAGGCTTCTTAAAATAAATATGCTGATCAATGATTTATATAAGTGGCTGAATTCAAAGGAATGTAGTTCCTGGTTCTTTCAAGTATTTTAACCTTGAAGTGCTATATTTTAGTAACAATAATTACTAGTTAAGGTGCCAGAATCCTTTGTGTGTGTTTTATTTTTGCAGTACTAACA
Organism: Mobula birostris; assembly: GCF_030028105.1. NCBI lineage: Eukaryota > Metazoa > Chordata > Chondrichthyes > Myliobatiformes > Myliobatidae > Mobula > Mobula birostris. The sequence continues at coordinate 27,654,022 of NC_092402.1, forward strand.
GCGCTCAGTTTTGCCATCAGTTCCATTCATCTAAGTTGCTTTGATGATCCATCCCACATTTTAATTATCCATCCTTGATACATCAATATTTTGACTACTATCAAAATTTCTTCCATATTTTGGATTATAGATAAGACTGGAATGTTTCTATATTGAGATTTCAGTTTGGATTTGATACTTTTAGACTGCTCATATCAGTGAAAGAAAAATTATATGAAACAAAGTCAACCTACAAAGGTAGATTTTAAATTGTTCGATATTTAGACAACCTCTATTGAAATTGTACAGTTAATTAATTTTCCTTTCATATTTGAATATTATGAAACATGGGATGGAGATGAACACATTGACTTTGGTAATAAATGATGTCCTATATTTGCTTATTAGTGTGATTTTCAGACATTTTCAGTCTGTATTGTCCTTTCCTAAATAAAGATATGTTCAAATAACCTCAACTTTCCAGTTTTTCCATTTTTCCCAAGCTGAATGACTCCCACTAATTCAATATTTCTGAAACCATGCAAACACATGAATTAGCCTACTCTGTCATTTACTAGTATTCAAATCAAATCAACTATACATAGATACAGCGGACAAAACAGCGTTCCTCTGGGGCCAAGGTGCAAAATGTACAAAACAGTGAGTAATATGATTTAAAATTGCGAGCAAATTAAGTATATTTATGCAAAAAAAACATATATACAGTCCAAGACCCTGAGCGACATGTCCCGCAATTGATGGTACAGTCTCCCGGTAGTGCGCAGATGCACACAATCCAGCCTGTCGTTCCACCGCTCGAACACAGGAAGGCAGCACTGATGGGAGAGGCCAGCCCCAGCCGACCACAGACACCACGCTGTACTGCCTCCAGCTTCTCCTCACCTGGTCTGCAGCAGCAGGAGAGCCCGCGGCTTGAGCCCTAGTCCTCTCTACAACCGAGGCTACACAGCTTCCATGTCATTTGTTGCTCCACCAGACCGTAACACGTCTGTTGGAACTTATGTTATCACTGACCGACAGAGTCTTGCGATTGCAAGAGCAACATTTGAGACAATCTCTCACAGTTATACTGTATGCCACCTTCGTACACCAACTTCAATGCCTTCCGAGTAGCGGGCAGCAACACAGTCTGCACTTAGATCAGTTCCTCTGAACCCAAACCGGCTCTTCCAATATCCCAGCTGCCTCCTTCCCCGACATCCCAACCAGCTCTTTCAATACCTCAGTTGGCACCACCACTGACACCAGTCCAGCTAATCCGATCAACAAGCAGCTCACTGATGGAATAGCCCTGCAGTAGCCCAATGTCCTTGAAGTAGAATTGTCTTTGTATCGTAAAAAACACATTTAACCAAGAAAAATGCACGTTTGGTTGGCCCCCGAGTGGCCACTGCATCCAAAAGTGCCATCATCTTACCGGAACATATTACAACTGATCTGACTGTCACATCAAATCGACATTTCCATCTACCCACAGTATCCCTTCAGCCTCTTCCTTGTCAAACATTCCTCTGGTTCAAGACTTTCTTCAGTTTAAACTCCTTTTCAACCCATTTTTGCAGATATTAATGTTAAATTTATGGGCTTCCAACACAGAATCTAGCAGCAGATATACTGCTGGAGGAACTCAGTGGGTCGGGCAGCCTCTGTGGACAGAAGTGGACGGTTGACATTTCAAGTTGAGACCCTTCATCTGAACCTCTGACCCACTGAGATACCCCAGCAGTTCATTTTTCACTCCAGATTCCAACACCTGCAGCCTCTTGTTTCTCTAGCAAAATAGTTGTAGCTAGGGTCATCACATTACATGCCCAAAGCACCACATGAGGGTGCTGTTGATTTCGTCCTCATTCCATCTGGTCCTCTTTCTTCCTTTGATCCCCATATTTAAAGAATATTTACCTCCACCTCCCAGTTATATCAAGGGACATGGAGTTTTATTTTTACGTGATCCCTTGGCAAGAGGAGATTCTTTCTTAAGTTCCTTCTAATTTCCAGAATTGGAAATGTGTGTGTGTGATATGTGAACAACAATGCCCTTAGTCTGAATCTTTCCAAATCTTTTCAGCATAGAGATGACAGAAGGAAACCTAATGTGAATGTGTTTTGTTTAAACTCTGGTGTTATTTGAAGATGCAGAAAGGTGAGGAACCTCTTTCTTTAGGTTCTGAAATAGTCAGTTTCTTCCAATAATTGTACCTGCCTCAACCATTTCCTCTAGTAGCTCATTCCATATACTCAATCCTTTACCTATCACCCTAAATCTATGCCCTCTAATTTTGGCCTCCCCTACTCTGGAGAAAATACTGTTACCATCCACCTTATCTGTGCCTCTCATAATTTTAAACATTTTTATAAGGTTGCCCCTCATTCTCCTACATCCCAAGGAATAAAGGCATAGCCTGGTCAACTTCTCCCTATAACACAGGCCCTCTAGTCCTGGCAACATCTTCATAAAGTTTTTTCTGCACTGTTTCCATCGCAATTATATTTTTGCTCTAACAAAACTGTACCTAGTGTGGCCTCACCAACAACATATACAATTAGAACATCATGTCTCAATTCCTATACTCGATGTACTGACTGTTGAAGGCCAGCATGCTAAACACTATTTTTACCAACTTGTCTGCCTGTGACATAGGTTTCAATGAACTATAAACTTATATCCATAAGTCCCTATGTTCCATTACACTCACTAGTGCCCTAACATTCACAGTACAAGTTCTACACTGTCTTGACTTTCCAAAAGGCATCACCTCACACTTATCTGTGCTGAAATTATTGGTCCACTTCCCTAACTGATCAAGATCCCTTTTTAATCTACAATAACCTTCTTCACTATCAACAACACCTCCTAATTTTGTGTCATCCACAAACTTAGTGATGATGCCTTGTACATTTGCATCCATATGAATAATGAATAATAAACGTCCTAAACGCTGACCCCTGCAGCACATCACTAGTCATTGGTCCCCATTCCAAGAAACAACCTTCAACCACCATCCTGTGTTTCCTACCTTCAAGCCACTTGTGAATCCAGCTAACTAGCTTTCCCTGGATTCCATGGGACCTAACCTTCCTGACCAGTCTACCATGCAGGACGGTGTCAAAGCTGTTTCTAAGTTCAAATTGGCAACATCCATTGCCCTACCCTCATCTATCTTTTTGGTTACCTCTTCAAAAAAAGGTTCATCAAACATGACTTTCCACACACAAAGCCACGCTGACTCCTCCTAATCAGACTCTACCTATCCAAACGTTGGTAGATCCTGTCCCGCAGAATTCCCTCCAATAACTTCACTTCTGATATCAGGCTGACTGGCCTATACTTCCCTGACTTGCTATCCTTTTTTAATCAAAAGAACAACACCAGTCATCTTCCAGTCTTCAGGAATTTCACCAGTAGCTAATAATGAAACAAATATCTCCACAAGGGCCTCCATCGTTTCCCCTGTAGCCTCCCAAAAAGTCCAAAGGTGCACTCAGTCAGGCCCTGAGAATTTGTCCACCTTAATGCACTGTAAGGCTCCATTTCCTCCTCCCTGGTAATCTGAATGTCCTCCAAAATATCTCCACTTGTTTCCCTTATCTCTTGAACAACCATGATTTTCTTCTCAGTAAACACCAAAGAGAAATATTTGTTAAAAATTCCACCCATCTCCTGTGGCTCAAGACATAGCAGCCCATCTGTTCTCTAAGGGGACTTGCTCTCTCCCTAGCCACCCTTCTACTCTTAATGTAGCTATAGAACATTTTGGGATTAACCTTAACCTTACCTGACAGATTCATCATATATATACTCTTTCCCCTTCATTTTCATCTTAAGAGTATTCTCAATCTTTTATCGTCATCAAGGGACTCACCGAGTCCCAAACTCATGAACCCAAAGCATACTTTCTTCTTTTTCTTGGCCAAAGCCTCCATATCTCTCATCAGCCAAGGTCCCGAAACATGCTAGGTTTACTCTTCACCCAAGCAGGAACATGCAGCTCCTAGACACGTGCTGTCACACTCCTGAAAGCCTCTAAATTGTTATTTATTCCTTTCCTTTCAAACAGGCTCCCACAATCGACCTCTACTGGATCCTATCTAATTTCCCCAAAACTAGACCTGTTCTAGTTCAGGACCTGAACCTGCAGACCAGTCCTATCCTTTTCCATCACTATCTTAAAACTAATAGCATTATGGTCACTAGAGCCAAAGTTCTCCCTGACTTACTTACACTGCCTCTTTCCTCAAGAAGAGGTCCATATTACACCCTCCTGAGTTGGACCCTCTATATATTGACTCGGGACATATTTCAGAAATTCCACCCTTAACATTTTAGGTGGCCCAATCAATACCAAGGCAATTAAATCTCCCACTTATACAATCCTATGATCCTCAAGACTATGACTGATTTCTCTACACACCCTCTCCTCAAGTTCCCACTGACCATTGGGGAATCTATAATACAGCCCCACTAGAGTGACCATCCCCTTCTTATTTCTAAGTTCTACCGATATACTTGACTGGACAATCTCTAAGTACTGCTGTTATGTCCTCCCTAATGAGAAAGACTACAGCCCTCCACACTTACCTGTACTTCTATCATATCACAGAACATAGAAACCATAGAAACATTACAGCACAGAAACAGGCCTTTTGGCCCTTCTTGGTTGTGCCGAACCATTTTTCTGTCTAGTCCCACTGACCTGCACCTGGACCATATCCCTCCATACACCTCTCATCCATGTACCTGTCCAAGTTTTTCTTCAATGTTAAAAGTGAGCCTACATTTACCACTTCATCAGGTAGCTCATTCCACACTCACACCACTCTTTGTATGAAGAAGCACCCCCCAATGTTCCCTTTAAACTTTTCCCCCTTCACCCTTAACCCATGTCCTTTGGTTTTTTCCTCCCCTAGCCTCAGTGGAAAAAGCCTGCTCTATCATTCTATCTATACCCATCATAATTTTATATACTTCTATCAAATCTCCCTTCATTCTTCTACGCACCAGGGAATAAAGTCCTAACCTATTCAACCTTTCTCTGTAACTCAGTTTCTCAAGTCCTGTAACATCCTTGTAAACCTTCTCTGCACTCTTTCAACCTTATTAATATCCTTCCTGTAATTAGGTGACCAAAACTGCACACAATACTCCAAATTCGGCCTCACCAATGTCTTATACAACCTCACCATAACATTCCAACTCCTATACTAAATACTTTGATTTACAAAGGCCAATGTACCAAAAGCTCTCTTTATGACCCTATCTACCTGTGACGCCACTTTTAGGGAATTTTGTATCTGTATTCCCAGATCCCTCTGTTCCACTGCACTCCTCAGTGCCTTACCATTTACCCTGTATGTTCTACGTTGGTTTGTCCTTCCAACGTGCAATACCTCACACTTGTCTGTATTAAACTCCATCTACCATTTTTCAGCCCATTTTTCCAGCTGGTCCAAATTCCTCTGCGAGCTTTGAAAACCTTCCTCACTGTCCACTACTCCTCCAATCTTTGTATCATTGGCAAATTTGCTGATCCAATTTACCATATTATCATCCAGATCATTGATATAGATGACAAATAACAATGGACCCAGCACTGATCCCTGTGGCACACCACTAGTCACAGGCCTCCACTCCGATAAGCAATTCTCTACCACCACTCTTTGGCTTCTTCCATTGAGCCAATGTCTAATCCTATTTACTACCTCTCCATGAAAAACTAGCGGCTGAATCTTCCTAACTAACCTCCCATGCAGGACCTTGTCAAAGGCCTTACTGAAGTCCATATAGACAACATCCACTGCCTTCCCTACATCCACTTTCCTGGTAACCTCCTCGAAAAACTCTAATAGATTTGTTAAACATGACCTACCACGCACAAAGCCATGTTGACTCTCCCTAATAAGTCCCTGTCTCCAAATACTTGTAGATCCTATCTCTTAGTACTGCTTCCAATAACTTACCTACTACCAACGTCATACTTACTGGCCTATAATTTCCTAGATTACTTTTTGAGCCTTTTTTAAACAAGGGAACAACATGAACTATCCTCCAATCCTCTGGCACTTCACCCATGGACACCGACATTTTAAATATATCTGCCAGGGCCCCTGCAATTTCAACACTAGTCTCCTTCAAGGTCCAAGGGAATACCCTGTCAGGTCCTGGGGATTTATCTACTCTGATTTGCCTCAAGATAGCAAGCACCTCCTCCTCTTCAATCTGTATAGGTTCCATGACCTCACAACTTGTTTGCGTTATTTCTATTGACTCCATGCCAGTTTCCTTAGTAAATACAGACGCAAAAAAACTTATTTAAGATCGCAAACAACAGGAATGCTGCAGATGCTGGAAACTCAAGCAACACACATCAAAGTTGCTGGTGAACGCAGCAGGCCAGGCAGCATCTCTAGGAAGAGGTACAGTCGACGTTTCAGGCCGAGACCCTTCGTCAGGACTAACTGAAGGAAGAGTGAGTAAGGGATTTGAAAGTTGGAGGGGGAGGGGGAGATCCAAAATGATAGGAGAAGACAGGAGGGGGAGGGATGGAGCCAAGAGCTGGACAGGTGATCGGCAAAAGGGATATGAGAGGATCATGGGACAGGAGGTCCGGGAAGAAAGACGGGGGGGGGGGGGGGGACCCAGAGGATGAGCAAGAGGTATATTCAGAGGGACAGAGGGAGAAAAAGGAGAGTGAGAGAAAGAATGTGTGTATAAAAATAAGTAACAGATGGGGTACGAGGGGGAGGTGGGGCATTAGCGGAAGTTAGAGAAGTCGATGTTCATACCATCAGGTTGGAGGCTACCCAGACGGAATATAAGGTGTTGTTCCTCCAACCTGAGTGTGGCTTCATCTTTACAGTAGAGGAGGCTCTACTGTATGCCCCACCTCCCCCTCGTACCCCATCTGTTACTTATTTTTATACACACATTCTTTCTCTCACTCTCCTTTTTCTCCCTCTGTCCCTCTGAACATACCCCTTGCCCATCCTCTGGGTTCCCCCCCCCCACTTGTCTTTCTTGCCGGACCTCCTGTACCATGATCCTCTCGTATCCCTTTTGCCAATCACCTGTCCAGCTCTTGGCTCCATCCCTCCCCCTCCTGTCTTCTCCTATCATTTTGGATCTCCCCCTCCCCCTCCTGTCTTCTCCTATCATTTTGGATCTCCCCCTCCCCCTCCAACTTTCAAATCTTACTCACTCTTCCTTCAATTAGTCCTGACGAAGGGTCTCGGCCTGAAACGTCGACTGCACCTCTTCCTAGAGATGCTGCCTGGCCTGCTGCGTTCACCAGCAACTTTGATGTGTGTTGCTTGAATTTCCAGCATCTGCAGAATTCCTGTTGTTGTTTGTGTTTTTGAATTCTTTTTAGATCCTTTCTCATTTCTTCAAATTTAGCCTTTTTCCAGTTTAGAACCTCAACCCAAGGACTAGATCTATCTTTATCCATGATCAAGTTGAAACTAATGGTCTTATGATCACTGGAACCAAAGTGTTCCCCTACACACACTTCGATCACTTGTCCTAACTTGTTTCCTAATAGGAGATCTAATATTGCATCCTCTGTAGTTGGTACCTCTATATATTGATATAGAAAAATTCCCTGAACACATTTTACAATCTCTAACCTGTCTAGACCTTTAACAGTATGGGAGTCCCAATCAATATGTGGAAAATTGAAATCCCCTACGATCACAACTTTATGTTTCCTGCAGTTGTCTGCTATCTCTCTGCAGATTTGCTCCTCCAATTCTCGTTGACTATTGGGTGGTCTATAATACAATCCCACTAATGTGGCCATACCTTTCCTGTTTCTCAGCTCCACCCATATGGCCTCGGTTGACAAGCCCTCTAATCTGTCCTACCTGAGCACTGCTGTAACATTTTCCCTGACTAGCAATGCCACCCCCCCACCCTTCATTCCTCTGCCTCTGTCACGTCTGAAACATCGGAACCCTGGAACATTAAGCAGCCAGCCCTGCCCCTCCTGTAGCCAAGTTTCACTAATGGCTATAATGTCATAATTTCATGTGTCAATCCACACCCTCAGTTTGTCAGACTTCCCCACAAAACTCCTCGCATTGAAATAAACACACTTCAGAAGATTATTACCACTGCACACAACCCTTCTGTTTGTGACTTTGCATGAACTTTTAACATTTATTTTCACCCCCGCTCCACTATCTGCTCTGGCGCTTTGGTTCCTATCCCCCTGCAAATCTAGTTTAAACCCTCCCCAATAGCACTAACAAACCCCCCTGCAAGGATATTGGTTCCCTTGTAGTTCAGGTGTAACCTGTCTCTCTTGTACAGGTCCCACCTGACCCAGAAGAGGTCCCAATGATCCTGAAATCTGAAACCCTGCCCCCCACACCACTTCCCCAGCCACGTGTTCATCCGCCAGAGCATCCTATTCTTACCCTCACTGGCACGTGGCACAAGTAGCAATCCTGAGATTACCACCCTCGAGGTCCTGCTTTTCAACTTCCTACCAAGCTCTTTATGCTCACTCTTCAGGACCTCCTCACTCTTTCTTCCTACATCATTGGTACCACGACATCAGGCTGATCACCGTCCCACTTCAGAATGCTGTGCACGCAATCAGAGACATCCCTGACCCTGGCACCTGGGAGGCAACAAACCATCCGGGAGTCTCTGTCACAACCACAGAACCTCCTATCTGTACCTCTAACTATTGAGTCCCCTATCACTACCGCTCTCCTCTTCTTCCACTCTCCCTTCTGCACTGCAGAACCAGACTCAGTGCCAGAGACCCAGCTGACACAGCTCGTCCCAGGTAAGTTATCCCCCCCAACAGTATCCAAATCAGTATACTTATTGTTGAGGGGAATGGCCACAGGGGAACCCTGCTCTGCCTGCCCTTTCCCCTTCCCTCACCTGACAGTGACCCAATTACCCGTGTTCTGTTCCTTTGGCGTAACTACCTCCCTGTAGCCACTATCTATAATCTCCTCATTCTCCCAAATGATCCAGAGGTCATCCAGCTCCTGCTCCATTTCCCTAACATGGTTTGTTAGGAGCTGCAGCTGGATGCACTTCTTGCAGGTGTCGTTGTCAGGGACACCGGAGGGCTCCCTGACATCCAACATCCTGCAAGAACAGCATTCCAACATCCTGCCTGGCATTCTCTCTACTCTAAACAAACAAAACAACAACTTACCGGAACCTACCCTGGCCTCTGCCTGTTCACGATGAAGCCTGTTGAGCCAAAGCCGTCCCGCCCTGACTCAGTCCACTCCGATGATGGCTGCTTCACCAGATGAAACTTCTTTTATAGTGCGCTAGCTGACCGGCTGTCTTCAGCTCCTCCGCTCCCAATTGGTTGGCCGTTTTAAAACCTGAAAAAGCCTGCGGATCCCCTCCTTCTCAGCTCTGATAACTGTAACATCTGTATCTTGGATTGGATTATTGATTTGCTAGTCCTGCTCTTCTCTCAGCCATGTTTCTGTTATACTTACAACATCCCAGTCCTCAGCCAATCCATGCTCTGAGTTCATCCACCTTAGTTATTAAACCTCAAGCACTGAAATAAACGCAGTTTCTTCCCCTTATTGAGTCCTTGGCTATCCTGAGTATTAGACTTGCTCTCTGCAGGCTCCTGTTTTATCCCATGACTTGCTCCTGCTCAGCGTCCCACCTCTTGCCAATCCAGTTTAAACTGTCCTGTGTCACACTCACAAATTTCCCTACAAGGATATTGGTTCCTCTCTGCTTCAAGTGCAACCCATCATTCTTATACAGGTCATCTCTATCGCAGAAGAGATCCCAGTAGTCAAACAACCTCGATTCCTGCCCTTGCACTAGCTTTTCAGGCAAAATTTCATCTGGCCTTTCCTTCTATTTTTGTCCTTAATAGCACATGGCACCAGGAATAATCCAGAGATCACTTGCCTCGAGGTCCTGCTTCTTATGTTTCTAGAGAATATAGCCCACACAGTCCCACAAGCAACAAAGTAAGCTTTAAGATTTTGAAACAATTATGCTAAAGTTTAATCATCCAGCAAGCACCAGGCACGTCCTGATGTCAGCTCTGAAGTGTTAAGAGCCATTGAGTAATACAGCATAGAAACAGGCCCTTCAGCCCAACTTTCCATTGTCAGCCATGGTCCCATTTGCCCACACTTGGCTTATAGCTCTCTGACCCTCTCCTATCCATATACTTATCCAAATGCCTTTGAATATGCATGTGCTACTTCCTCTGGCAGCTCATTCCATATATGTGCCACCCTGCTACTTCCTCTGGCAGCTCATTCCATATATGTGCCACTCTGTGTGAAGAACGTGCCCATCAGATTCCTTCTAAATCTACTTACTGAAGTGTGCCAGTTAGTTAAGTGCCGGATAACTAGGTTTTTATTATGATTCTAAACATACAGGGGAGGGAATGTTGACTCAGACCATGAGAGGCCTGTGTCGGGCATTTTCATGCCTTACAAGGCGCAGATTGGAAGTCTGTGTGGGACGCCACTCCTCGCACAGACTCTAGAGCAATGTGTGGTTAGGTGCCTTGCTCAAGGACACAAACATGCTGCCACAGCTGAGGCTCGAACTAGCAACCTTCAGATCACTAGACGAACATCTTATCCACTTGACCACGTGCCCAACACTAAACACACAATACAAGACAAATATCGCACAATTTCATCTTGGCTATTAGTTTATAACTGTTATACGAGACACCTTATATCTAAGGGTAAAAAAGGTTAAGGGTAACTCAAAAAAAATCAAAATATGACTCTCACTTGGAAGAATTATATCTTACTTCCTTCATCTTACAGACTGCAAGTCAACAATAAATTTCTTCAAAACAGAATTTGCATTGTTGCCTGTTTTGTTTAAACATGTTGCACTAGATCTTAACAATTTTCATTTCGACTGCATTCCAACCTTATCTGTGGTATAAGAGGACAAAAAAAAGTCTGCAGATGCTGGAATCTGGAATAAAAACTTGAACTATAGAAGAACTCAACAGGTCAAGAAGCATCTGTAGAGGCAAAAGATGTAAGTTAATACTTTGAGTTGAGGCCTTGCAGCATGACGGACAGGTAAGAGGAAAGATTAGCAGTATATAGCAGTACAAAGAAGGGGTGAGATAGAGGCTGGTGGTAGGATACATTGATCTGTGACATTATGGAAGAATAAAAGGGAGAGCACAAATGGGACAAAAATCAGAAGGTGTGCCCAATTATGTGAAAGAAACTGAACAATGAATGAAGAAATAGTTAAGAGAGATACAAAACTAGTTTATAAATACTGCAGATCTGTCTGCTCTGTAGTTACCATATAAACCACATACTGTATTTTAAAGCATCCACACTGTGCACAATACATTAAATCAAAGAATCCAAGCTCCCAATTTCTGGAGCAGTACAGATCTCACTAATGGAATCTGTAACCAAAATGAACAGAAAGCAGGAGGAAATGAAACCAAATAGGGATAGCTAAAGCTGATAGTATTTTTCAGCTACATATATTTCAGGGTCAGACTCAGCACGTTCACACAAGGTTTGTGAGGTGGCATACTGGCACAGCTCGAAGAACTACTGTCTGATGATTTAACCATGCGTGATCTCCATCTCTGCCGAGGTCTCCAGTTTCCTGAAGACATGCAAGTTGACAGCTTCATTTCTCACTGTAAATTTTCCCAAGTGTGTGGGTGAGTGATATAATCCAGGAAAAGTTCATGGGAATGTGAGGAATGAAATGAGATTAATGTAAGCAGTGTGATTATGTGATCGCTGTGGGCCATGGGGCCTGTTTCTATGATGTATGGCTACATGGTTCTAAGACATAGAGAAAGCAGTTTCTGACTCTTTGGACGGCATAGAGGAAATGAATGTTTGCAGTGAGAACCTGGCTGAACACAATAAGCTTACGAGGAAGTGAAAGTGAAAGCAATACAAGCAAGGGGATAGGAGAACAAGAAGATGGCAATTATTATAAAAAGAGAATTCTAAAATATGCTACAGTGGTGGAAAGATTGAAGGTTGAGCCCAGTAGGTACAAAGAGGGAAACTGTGTATAATAGTAGAAGATGCAACTGGAATACAAAATGATCACTTTGGATCAGTTATACTGGGGAACAGGATGCTAGCAAGATCTCAGCAGGGAAAGTTTGGGGATGGGTGTTCGGTGGGAAGAGGGTGGAGACATGAAGCGTGGTAGGGTATTTAAAATAATGGATAGGTGAAAATTGATTAGAATAAGGCATTGGAAAGTTCTCCCCAATTATTGCAAAACCAAAGAAAATCATCCAAGCTGTTATTTTTTTTACATAGAAACATAGAAAACCTACAGCACAATACAGGCCCTCCGGCCCACAAGGCTGTGCTGAACATGTCCTTACTTGAAAAATTACCTAGGGTTACCCATAGCCCTCTATTTTTCTGAGCTCCATGTACCTGTCCAGGAGTCTCTTAAAAGACCCTATCGTATCTGCCTCTACCACCGTCGCCAGCACCCCTTTCCACACACTCACCACTCACTGTGTAAAAAACTTACTCCTCATATCTCCTCTGTACCTACTTCCAAGCACCTTAAAACTGTGCCCTCTCGTACTAGCCATTTCAGCTCTGGGAAAAAGCCTCTGACTATCCACACGATCAATGCCTCTCATCATCTTGAACACCTCTATCAGGTCACCTCTCATCCTCCGTCGCTCCAAGGAAAAAAGGCCGAGTTCACTCAAACTTTTCTCATAAGGCATGCTCCCCAATCCAGGCAACATCCTTGTAAATCTTCTCTGCACCCTGTCTATGGTTTCCACATCCTTCCTGTAGTAAGGTGACCAGAACTGAGCACAGTACTCCAAGTGGGGTCTGACCAGGGTCCTACATAGCTGCAACATTACCTCTCGGCTCCTAAACTCAATCCCACGACTGATGAAGGTCAATACACCATATGCTTTCTTAACCACAGAGTCAAACTGCGCAGCAGCTTTGAGTGTCCTATGGACTCGAACCCCAAGATCCCTCTGATCCTCCACACTGCCAAGAGCCTTACCATTAATGTTATATTCTGCCATCATATTTGACCTGCCAAAATGAACCACCTCACACTTATCTGGGTTGAACTCCATCTGCCACGTCTCAGCCCAGTTTTGCATCCTATCAATGTCCCGCTGTAACCTCTGACAGCCCTCCACACTATCCACAACACCTCCAACCTTCACATCATCAGCAAATTTGCTAACCTATCCCTCCACCTCCTCATCCAGGTCATTTGTAAAAATCACGAAGAGTAGGGGTCCCAGAACAGATCCCTGAGGCACACCACTGGTCACCGGCCTCCATGCAGAATATGACCCGTCCACAACCAATCTTTGCCTTCTGTGGGCAAGCCAGTTCTGGATCCACAAAGCAATGTGCCCTTGGATCCCATGCCTCCTTACTTTCTCAACAAGCCTTGAATGGGGTACCTTATCAAGTACCTTGCTAAAATCCATATACATTACATCTACTGCTCTACCATCATCAATATGTTTAGTCCAATAATTATTTTATCCTTACAATTCAGGTTTAAATTAGAGTAAAGTATCTCCTTCCTCCTCTACACAAACCTCATGATTTTTGCAATCTTTGATCCTCATTGCAGGTGCTGCCTGTATAGAGTTTCCCTTGATTGTGTGAGCTTCTTCTGCATACTCTAGTTTCCTCCCACATCCCAAATATATGCCAGCATGTGATGGTATTGGGTTCACTGACCACAAAACCCAAAATGCAAAAGGAGATTTTAAGCCCCATCTGATATAGATGTCTATGAGTATCCTGACTATAGGGAGGTTTTACTGCATCAACCTACTCTTCAAACACTAGCTTACTTCCCTATCTAGTCCCTGTGGTGAGATCTAGCTTCCAATACCCACTACTTGAGTGGTGGATTCTCCCCCTTTACCAAGGAAGAGATACTTCCAGCTAACAAAGTAGTTTAAACACAATCTAACACACATAAAATGCTGGAGGAACTCAGCAAGCCAGGCAGCCTCTATGGAAAAAAGTACAGTCGACATTTCGGGCTGAAACCCTTCGGCAGGACTCGGGGTGAAAGGGGGTGGAGACATTACTGGAAGTTTGAGAAATTGTTGTTCATGCTATCAGGTTGGAGGCTAACCAAACAAAATATAAGGTGTTGTTCCTCCAACCTATGTGTGGCCTTATCCTGACAGTGGAAGGTGCCATGGATGGACATATCGGAATGGGAATGGAAAGTGGAATTAAAATGGCCACACTTAGGTTAGAGGAACAACACCTTATATTCCGTTTGGGTAGGCTCTAACCAAATTGCATGAACATTGAGTTCTCAAACTTCCAGTAAAGTCTCCACCCCCCCCTTCATTATTTCCCATCCCCCTTTCCCTCTCTCATGTTATCTCCTTGCCCGCCCATCGCCTCCCTCTGGTGCTGCTTCCCCCACCCCCTCCCTTTCTTCTTTCTTCCACGGCCTTCTGTCTCTTTCACCAATCAACTTCCAAGCTCTTTACTTCATCCCTCCCTCTCCAAGTTTCACCTATCGCCTGGCATTTCTCTCTCTCCTCTCCCCACCTTTCAAACCTACTCCTCAGCCTTTTCTCCCCAGTCCTGCCGAAGGGTTTTGGCCTGAAAATGTCGACTGTACTTTTTTCCATTGATGCTGCCTGGCCTGCTGAGTTCCTCCAGCATCTTGTGTGCGTTGCTTGGATTTCCAGCATCTGCAGATTTTCTTTTGCTTGTGATTTAAACAGAGTTTATTTTATTTTTAAAGATACATGTTTAAATTCAGGCAAATAGCTTTAGCATACATTTAAAATTCACACAGGGGATTTCTGATTTATAAAATATTCCCGCATTCCAGAAGATTTATGAACCACAAAGGAATTCCAAATACAGATATAATTCCTACGAACTAAAAGAACATACCAACGAGTTGCCGATGATTAAGTCGTCCACTGTGGAAACTGAAAGTTGAGGAATGAATTCCAGTTCTTCTTTCTGTCACCCCATCGTTCTGTCATTCTCCTTGTTATTCCTAACAATTGCTAATGCTTTCTAACATTTATACTGTTTTGCTACGAGTTGACATTATTTGCATGTGATGTTTTTCACATACCTTTGCTGGGATAAAGTAATTCACACAGATGGTCAAAAAGCTTCTGAGAACAGAGAACCCAGAAACTCAAAATTAACGCTGTGAAGGCTGACTCTCTTAGTACACAAGTATCCGAACTATTGATTGATCATACTTGTGACCATGTTTGATATGCTAAGTAACTAAATAAGTCTGGTCTGCAAGTCTTTTTGAACTCAATCACAATGATACAAACAACCCAGAGAGAGCTGTTTGTATTCAAAGCTGCCCTTTTAACTTCAGACTAATTATTGCTTGCAATTTACATTAAGAACTGAAGACCGATTCTTGTTTACAACAAGAAGCTGAGCAGGAAAGATTGGTTAGAAGTTTAACTCCGTCATAAACAACTCTGACCCTTTGGAAAGGTAATGCTGCTGCAGTAGAAAGCTGAGGTTAGCAATAAACTTCTTGGGCCCTGGGATATGAATATCCATCATAAGTAAACTAACTGTAGTAATAGCAGGCAATTGTTGATCCTAGGGAATCATGGGTTTGCGCCTCTGGTGAACTGTGTACTCTCCAGGATGCAAGCCCGGGAGGAAAGATTTGAAGAACTAGCTGTTGCCCTTGCAGTGGGTTCCCCCTCTGCACATCACTGATGTAGTCCAAGGGAAGAGCAAGCGCTGATGCAATTTGGCACCAACGCCGTCGCAGAGTTTGCCAGAGTAAAGTTGTAAACAACATCAAACTGTCTTAGGGAACCTAGCTCCGGATTTCTTCCTCAGGGTTTAGTCCCGAAGCCTTTCCCGTGGGTGGGTATGACTGTGAGGCAGCGGAGGTTTAAAATCAGAGTTTTCCTTCTCCTAGGTGGGCTGCCATCCAAGGCTGATGAGCCCCACCTGCCCGAAGCAACTGGTTTTGAGGTGCCAGTGGTCCGCCTTTGCCCCTTGCCAGTAAAAACAGTTCCACTGGGCCTAGTAGCTAGGCCACACATGAAGGCCAAGAGTTGGACTTGGTTGTCAGAGGCTGTTAGAGTCACGCGCCATTTGGAGCACTTTGTAGGTAATGGGAGCTTATCCCCTCTACTACCCCCGGCTATGACAACCTTAGGAACCAGACTAAATGACAACTGTAGTAACACCTTTGAATAGGCTAAAAGCAAAAGCAAATCATATGAGGAGCTGATGATTATGGATGAGGGAGAATAAGAATAATAAAGTGATTAATCCCCTATAAACCAATCAGAATCCTGCCATGATAGGTATAAGACAAGATACTGCACCCAGCATGGAACCAACAACTTACATTCTTGTCCAAGATACCAAAAATGTCCCTCTGTCAGGCTGTTTCATTTAGTGTGAGATGTATCAAATGAAATATTGCTCTCCACTCCCAACACCAGGATTGAAAGCATCCCATCCCCATGTCTCATATCACTTTGCTTGGAGCACAACATTAACCAGTCAACAGCTCTTTGATTTTTAAAGAAAGGGGTTCCCATCATGCTCTGACAATTATGAGGAAATAAGCAGAAGAGCTTTATAATCACAGCATGCTAATTGAAATGATGCTAATTATTAAATTAGCATATCTAACATTCTCTTTCTCGACGGTCATTGTCTTATTTCAGTGTGTGCAGGAGAAAATATTTAAGAGGGGAGTAAACTCAACAGGATTTTACTCAACAGAAGTAATGATCCAGCAATCCAACAGAACCCACTAAAATGCATGCACTTGACTTGATGCATGATACCCTGTCGGTACAACCTTGAAAGAAAAAGTTACACATTGGTACTGTCCTCATGGATATTCCTGCATAAATAAAGATCAAGAAAAACAAACAAAAAAGATATTATTTATTCATGGCAAGGCCTTAGAAGTCAGTATGCTCAGCCTAATTAGAGTTCATACATGGATGAGAGATCATTACGTGCATATCAGAGATTATTTTCATTACCTATCTACCAGCCTTTTCGCTCTAAATGAGAAGGGAACTAGGAGGCCATCAATTCCACAGGATCCTCCTGGCATTCCTCTGCTGGACTGATGAGATAGGCCACCACCATTCCTTGTTCTTTCCCTTAGCTTTTACATACTTCTCTTCTCCAGTGGCCAAGGATACAGGGTTGAAGCATTAGGCTGGAAAACATTAGCGAGCATAACAATGAATCATATGCACCAGATTGCAGAAGAAGTGGTGCATAGATAAATAAAAATGAAATGGCAGACTTGTTGGAAAAGTAAAAGCCTGTGGGACTCAAGGGAGAATGGCAAATTGAATCCTAAACTCAGTTATAGGAGGCGAAGGTTAATGGTTCTGATCGGAAAACTTAACAGCTTCGTTCCACAGAAATCAATACTAAGTCCCTAATTTTTATGGCTACATTAATGATTCATATTTAAATGTAGGAGGCATGATAAAAGAAGTTTGTAGATGATACAAAATGGCAGTGTGGCTGTCTGTGAAGAGAAAGTCTTTAGATTGCTTTCAAATATAGATGACCTAATTAGAAATTGGCAAATGGGATTCAGTACAGAGAAGTATGAGGAAATGTATTTGGGGTGTCTATCCACATGAGATGGTATTGGGTTTGCTGACCGCTAAATTCTAAACTCAAGTGAAAACTTTAAGCACTATCGAATATAAATAGCCACAAGTATTCTCATTAAAGAGAGATTATACTGTAATTACCCAATCTTCAAAGACTAGTTCACTTCCCTGTTTATTCTCCATGGCAAATTTAGCTGCCAATACTCACTATTTGTGTGGTGGTCCCCTCTCCCTACCAAGGAGAAGATACTTCCAGCTAGTTTAAAAACACAATTCATTTATTGACAGTAATACACATTTACATCCACACATTCTTAAACACATTTAAAACTCACAGAGATTTCCTATCTTAAACATTTCCAGTTCTCACAGAGGATTTCTATCTTATCTTAAATCATTGAATCATTATATTGAACCTTGAAACATTATACAACATTTCCAAATTACAAACCTCTTCTAAAACACAAAGCACAAATCATTTCTTAAGAATAAAGGACAAAGGATTTTTTAAACTTAAAGGATTTCCAAAACACAGGTACAATTCCTGTAAACTAAAAAGACATACCCATAATGGAAACAGGTCATCCATCGCAGAAACTAAAGTTGGAGGAATGGATTTTTGTTCACTCCTTTCATGGTTCCTTGATGTTCTTTACCCAATTCATAATAAGCTTGAACTGCTGTCAACATTTATACTCCTTTTCTTCCACTTGGGTGACTTCACATGATTATGATATTTCCTCAGATATCCTTTTAACTCAAATGGTTCAAAACAGGGGTTCCCAACCTATTTTCTGCCATGGAGCCTTACCATTAACCAAGGAGTCTGTGGACCCCAGGTTGGGAATCCCTGGTCTAAAAGTGTATTTGGAGACATAGACCTCAACTAATGTTCATAGTTCACAATTAATGCTGTAAAGATAACTTTGAGCACATAAACATTGCAACTATAAACAAATCAGTTATTGTTATGTTAAATTATCCATCTATTCAGTGAACTTCCTTAAATTAAGCAACTTAAAAGCCAGCTGGTCTGCTTGAAACAACCTGTTGTCTTATACTGTTGTAATACCCTGGTTCGTATTTTTACTGTTATGCTGTATGTATTTCATTTTGGCAGTTCTGTAAGAGCAGTCTGTTCTGGTTTTATGTTTGTTTGGGTTATTGTTGAAGATAAGAGATGAGGAGAAATGTGTGCCATCCAATTAGGATGGTCGGATTAAGGGGAGGATTCTCTGATGAGGGACACTAAGATTGGGCTTGGGGCTTTTGTTTGAGAGGAGATGAAGAGAGAAGATGCGGGGGAGAACCGGTTGTAGCATACGATCTGGTGGGAGACCTGTTTGTTCGAGATGGATTGTGAGCGATGTTTGGAAGGTGGTGTGTGCTTTCAAGTTAACTGGGGGCCCAGCGCGTGAGTGACAGAGAAGTTAAAGATGAGCTCCAACTTGTGCACATTTGACTATTTAATTAGAATGGGCTCTTTGCTTTTTGTTATTCTTTAGTAAAGGGAGTTGAAAAAGGCTTATGAATTAGCTGAGGTTTTGGCTGCTAAGCAGGATCAAGGAAATAAGAGGAGGTATGATCAGAAAGTTAGGTTCTCCCAACTCATGACTGGAGACCAAGTACTCATTAGGAATTTGGGGCTATCTGGGAAGCATAGGTTGACTGACCGCTGGGTGGCTACACCCTGTGTAGTGGAGAGTCAGATGCCAAATGTACCAGTTTTCTGGGTGAAATCAGAGGCTGTGAATGGGCCGGTCAAGATTCTCCATCGGAACCACTTTCTGCCTCTGGGATAAGAGGCCTTTTGCTAACTCCCCACTAATTGAGGAAGAGATTCCCAATCCTTCTCATACTGAGGGAGGTGGAATGGGGGGGTCTAGCAGTGGACAGGCAGGTTTTCAGCTGGACCCCGAAGGGGGACTGGGCTCTAAAACAACTGGGAATAAAGCAGAACTCAGCCAAGAGGCGGAGGGGCCTGCGATACCGGAAGGCCAGAGTTAGAGATGGGGGGGGGGGGAGTGGTGGAGGCCTCTCCACGTAGACCAGGAGTATCCCAAGGAACGCCTGAAACTGAAGATGTAGATGATGGGGTACAGAGGTCTCAAAGAGTCAGGAGACCCCCAGGGAGGCTGGCCTATGTAACACCGGGGGAACAGAGTGTTGTGACTATCCCCCTAGTGAGATATGTCTCTACCATTCACAAGTGGATTGATGTCATCACGAAATTCCTTTGAAAGTGGTGTCATTAATGACAGGATGACAAATTATTTTGAAGTCATGAGGACATGACTCCAGTGGTGCGGCCAGTCAGGATGCTCTCAATTGTGCCCCTGTAGAAAGTCCTTAGCTTGTTTACAAAGCTGTGTTTTTTTTCACTTCAAACTGATTACTGCATTCCATTTACACTTTAAGAACTGAAGATTGATTTCCATTGATGACCTGAAACTAAACAAACTGTTAGCTGGAAGTTTACTTACAACTGTTTTTGATCTTTAGAAAGCAAAGTTAGCAAAAAACCCAAGAAATGAATATTTATAACACACAGATCTTTAAAAGTATGAAACTAGGTCAATAAGATGACTGGAAAACCATTTGGGATGCTTTCCTCTATTAGCCAAACTCATATTCTCCAGATCACAGCTTGAGAAACACGTACAGGTCCTATTGCTTTACTGCAAAGACATGACCAGACTGGAGAATATGTAAAGATGTTCAAGGATGGCATCAGAACAGGAAAAAATTAGGTAAGTGGACCAGTCAGTTCGATTGAGAACAACATCTCCCTGACAATCTCCACCAGCACAGGTGCACCATAAGGCTGTGTGCTTAACCCCTGCTCCACTCATTTTATACACATGACTGTGAAGCTACATACAGCTCCAATGGCATATTTAAGTTTACTCTCGACACCACTGTTGTTGGCCAAATCAAAGGTGGTGATGAATTAGCATATAAGAAAGAGATTCAAAATCTGGCTGAGTGTTGCCACAACAAAAATCTCTCACTCAATGTCATTAAACTAAGGAGCTGATTATTGACTTCAGGAGGAGGAAATTGGAGGTCCATGAGCCAGTTCTTATCAGATCAGAGGTGGCGAAGGTCAGCAACTTTAAATTTTTCAAAGTTATCATTTCAGGGTAACTGTCCTGTGCGCAGCACGCAAATGCAATTCCGAAGAAAGCATGTCAGCGCCTCTACTTCCTTTTGAGTTGCCGAAGATTCGGCATGATATCTAAAACTTTGACAAATGTTCTATAGATTGGTGGTGGAGAGCATATTGACCTGTTGCATCACAGCCTGGTATTGAAACACCAGTGCCCTTGAATGGAAAATTTTACAAAAGGTCTTGAATATGCCCAGCACAGGTAAAGCCTTCCCCACCATTGTGCACATCTACACGAAGCATTGTGGCAGAAAAGCAGCAAGGACACCCACCACCCAGGCCATATTCTCTTCTTGCTGTTGCCATCAGGAAGAAGGTACAGGAGCCCACACCACCAAGTTCAGGAACAGTTATTACTACTCAACCGTCAGGCTCTTGAACTGGAGGGGATAACTTCACTCACCCCATCACTGAACTATTCCCACAACCTATAGACTCACTTTCAGGGACTCTTCATCTCATGTTCTCAATATTTGTTATGAATAAACTTTACTCTGGCTTCCAGCCGGATACAGGTATTGATCTTAACTGATGTTTCGATGACAAACTCTGACACTTTCATCGGGGATGATGCCTGGGCATGTCTAGTCCAGTGGTATTTACGTCCCTCCTGATTGGTTAGTCCTTATCCAATCAGGTTTCTGCTGTCCCACCTTGTTTACAATCGAATTCCAGTTCTTTCTTTCAGTGAGACCTTCATCTTTGTTAAAATTCTTTTCCTCTAGTTTTATTGTGTTTCTTGGATTTGCTGTGCATGCCCGCAAGAAAATGAATCTTATGGTAGTACATGGTGACATATATGAACTTTAATAATAAATTTACTTTGAATTTAGTCTTAGTCAAGAAATAAAAACTACTGAGTGTATTCAGATAAAGTAACCTGAGTAAGGATTAGAGGGGTGATAAGTATTTTTCTTTAATCTGAGAGTAGAAGAGACTAGGAACGTACTGCCTGAAAGATATACAGGCAAAATCATCATCACATTTAAAATGTACTTGCATGTATATTTGTGGAGGAATGACCTGAGGGCTGTGGACTTCACGTTGGAGTGGGATTAGACTGGCTTGGCCTTTTTCAGCTGGCGTGGTCACAATAGATTAAATGAAATCCATGGAAAGTGAAGGTGTGGGGACACTAATGGAAGATACCAAGCAAAACAAAGTGAAAAGAGTGGGAGTTTAATTAACATTTCTTGATCTGGTCAAGTTATAACTCTTCTCACTTTGTATCTAAGAACATGTTACACAACTCTACACCTGTCTCATTTCTGTATCTTCTATTCAAAGCCACAGTTGCAAAGTCCTTCTGCTCCTGACTATACCTCACAGAAATTCCAGTGGTGGTTTTGCATCTGGAGCTGTCCTTACTTCTTGATAAATGGGGTTTGTAAAAGATGAAATCAAGTCCTTAGAAAGACGTGACATAGGACCAGAAGATGTAGAATCCTTGTGGGTAGAGTTAAGAAACCGCATGGGTAGAAAGACCCTGATGGGAATTACTTACAGGCTTCTAGACAGTAGCCAGGATGTGACATTCAAATTACAATGGGAGATAGAAAAGACTTGTAAAAAATGTGATGTTACTTTCACTTCCTGAAGGCCACAACTAATTCCTTGGTCCTACTGATGTTGAGTACAAGGTTATTGTCGTGAATTAACTCAAACTGCTGATCTATCTCACTCCCGTACACCTTCTCGTCACCACCTGAAATTCTGTCAGCAAGAGTTGTGTCATCGGCAAATTTATAGATGGCCTTTGAGCTGTGCCTAGCCACACAATGTCTACTACTTACTGCTGACCCACCGAATCCCATTAATGGTACTTACTGGGTTTGTGGCCAACAGCTGCTAGGGACACCCTTTCTAAAATGGGATCTTTGGCTTGAGGGTTGGCTTGGTTGTTGTATTCTAGTGCCGTAAATGTACCACCTGCCCACCCTCTCTCTACATCCTACTGTGTGGGGCTGCCATCAAAAGACAATGGAGACTGAGTGTTTCTGGATTGTAGTGTTCCTCTTCTGGGAACCTGCCAGATTGGCTTATGAAAGCATTAAATGGCTTCAGGACTGCAGGAGAAATTGGCTACTAACACAGCCTTAGCATTACATGATATGAGCCAGGCCATCAATGACATTACTGCCAAAATTCAGGCACTGTGGACTCTCAAAATTGACTAGCACTAGACATACTGTTGTCTATGAGAGGTTGTACTTAGGCTATTATTAGCCAGGAATGTTGCCAACTGTCCCTGATGAAACTGTTACAGAGTTGCTTTATTGAAATTCAGTAAGATTTATGTTGTTCTCTACAGGACAAGAGGAGGGAGTGTGGAAATTGCGATAAGGCAAGGATAGCCTGGGGGAGTTGTAGTCAAGCGAGACCTTTGAAGTGAGACGGCAGCAGTGTGAACTCAAGCCAGACTTTTCCAGAAAGGTCTTGCTAAAACATAGGATTCCTTTACACAATAGGGGATAAGCAAGCTAACTATAATGTAAGGATGTGAAACATACCGAACTAAGACACAATTGTCTTTACTAACTTCAAAATATCATCGGCTGTCTACTTGAAGTTTCAATTGGCTTTTAGCATCTCTATTGTGAATGGTGATTGATCTTGCAAATAAGGAATTCAAACATATACAATTTACCAATCAATATCTGTAACTACTAAAGTAATTCTGCATAAAAATAGTAGTTTTCTGTCCTGGCTTCAGAAGAGGGGTGTACAGTATTTTAAAAATCAAGAAATAGATAAGCTGATTGTAATTAAAAGACTAAGCAACTGAACTGTTTTAAATATCTACCCAATTCAATCATAACCTGATGAACTTACAGATCTTTTCTATGTGAGTTCTCTCCTGCATGTACACTGTTTACTGTTAAATTCACTGCAGCAGTTCAGAATTTATAAAAAAACAGAAACACTGATTCAAGATGGTGGCCAAACACTATCTACTCAGAGCAACTAGAGATGGACAATAAATGGCATTCCAATGATTTTTACTAGTGTCTTGAAAAAAATAAACCCTTCAATTTTGTTTCCCTTGATATAGTAATCAATATTCGGGACCTTTCCTATTAGCTGTTGGTGACTGCATAACAGTGGAAATTCAGAAAATGCTGTACATAGAAATAAAAAGAAATCAGAGATAGCCTCCATCCTGAAGATCAGAAAGCCTGTTTCCAAAACTTGTAATCAGAGACCCTGTGGAAAGTATTGATATGTTGGCAATTAGTCCTAATCTTCCAAGAGTAAAAAAAATCTTTTCTTGTGCCGTAGACACGCTTAATGTGTGGGATGTATTATACCTGAGACTATCCGTTTGTATACAATGGATTAAAGGCTTTCCTTAAATAAGTATTTCCTATAAGTGCTACATTTAGCTTCAACATTATTTTCCTAATTCACTTTGATTGGGTAAATAAAAAACTGTTAATTCAAATTTCTCTTCAAATACGTATTTATATTTAATTAAAACTTTGAATTTAGATGTGCTGCGCCGTGTTCACGATCTTCTGCAGCTTCTTCCGGTCTTGGACAGGACAACTTCCATACCAGGTTGTGATGCACCCTAGAAGAATGCTTTCTACGGTGCATCTATAAAAATTAGTGAGGGTTTTAGGGGACGAGCCAAATTTCTTTAGTTTTCTCAGGAAGTAAAGGAGCTGCTGGGCCTTCTTGGCAGTGAACTCTGCTTGGTTCGACCAAGTCAGGTCATTTGTGATATTGACCCCGAGGAACTTAAAGCTTTTGAACTGTTCCACTTGCGCACCACTGATGTAAATTGGGTCGTGTGGTCCGCTACTCCTTCTGAAGTTAACAACCAATTCCTTCGTCTTGCTGACGTTGAGGGATAGGTTATTGTCCTTGCAACAATGTCAAATTTAAGAGACTGCTAGACAGGTATATGGAGGAATTTAAGGAGGGTGTTATATGGGAGGCAGGGTTTAAGGGTTGGCACAACATTGTGGGCCGAAGGGCCTGTACTGTGCTGTACTATTCTATGTTCTAAAAGTAAAATATGACACATAAGTATATTAAGCAACACGTACGGTGATCATCAGGCCATTCTGTAGCTATATCACCCAACAGAAAATAATTCAGAGCTTTTAAAGTAAGACTAACACTACTTCAAGATGCAGTTGTTAAAGGCACAGTCACATCTTTAGCGTGCATTTCAGATTAATGGCCTAACTCAGATGATAACGAGGTGCTAGAGATTTAAAGCCGATGTCTATTAAAATATTCTGGTAGGACAACAGGTGTATGAAATATACCTCAGAGCTATTTGATTTTTCAGTTAACTAATATCTTGGAATGGGAATTTTAGAAAGCAGTCAGGATTACATCAAGTATGTAGGCTTCTTCTGTGCCACTTTTAACGTGACCATAATATATAACTGAAAATACTTAAATAACACAATGATTTAAGATACTTGTCAGCACCTTTCTATAGTGCTGCTTTTAGGAGCCATGAATTGCTTGCTCTGTTGATACTGTGGTTTTAACAGGCAAATTCCCACAAATAATTGTTTGTAAACTTATGCGATCAATCAGATCATATCTGTCAACAGTAAATGGAAACTTTGGCCTACGCCAGAGGGAGTAATTTGAAATTATTTCCTATACATGTATTTAAAGAATACAGAACGAAATGTGGCATCTGCAGTATTACAATACTAGGTTCATATTTGTTGCATATATTTTTAAAACGTGCTACATCGCAGAACTATATTTTTAATGCTTGTAAATTAGGACGCGTATGCACATCAATGCACACAAAATGCTGGAGGAACTCATAAGGCCAGGCAGCATCTACGGAAAAAAGTAAACCGTCGAGGTTTTGGGCCGAAACTCTTCATCGGGGCTGGGAAAAAGAAGATGAATGTATCCGTATGTTGTGCCTTGGAATGGCAGTCCTGCCAGAGGGTGGTGGGAAGAAGTTACTCAGTTTCTCAAATAGTGTCAACGCGGTGTGAACATTTCCGGAGATGAATGGGCACAGGCACACAAAAATAACGGGCGAGGAAAGGTGATTAAATAGAAGCAATTAGCCTATGCTAACAAGAGTTGCGGAAGAAATAGGTATTTTGATATATTTTCGTTCTTTGTATTGTAATATTCCACCCCGTTCAGTTTCTTGTCATAGTCAAATGTAATTGAATGGAATTGGAGGACTCAGAGAACACTTTGTAATTCCGAATTTAATTTGTTTTTGTTGGAGGAAGTCAGAACTGGGAATGAAGTCCCTCGAGAAGTAAGACTCCGGAATATTGGAATTTAGCCTCTAGATCAAGTTACAATTTGGCTACGGATAAGTAAAGTGAAACTGCACACGGAAAGAAAATCTGGAGCCGGACTCAATGACTGCGATTCTACTGCACCTCGCAGAGGTCGACCGAAGCCGAGGGACAAGTTATGGCTTCGTCTCCTCCAGGGCCCCAGGTAGAACGAGAAGACAGAATCAACCAGTTAATAATATGATTGTGCCAGACCGTTTTAATATTGTAACAAACTTGTTGGAAGCATTCTCGATAATTGAATAAAACTACAGCTATTCACGTCTGTAGTATTCTCAGATTATCTCTTGGTTGCTGACTCCAAATGACTGCAAGAAATCTGTAAGGAGGAAAATAGCTGACGTGAAAATGCGCAATTATCAATAAATAATTTAATCCACTTTCACTTAACGCAGTAAATATTACTCCGCTTTCGACGCTACATGTTTAGCAAAACTCGTAAGCTAAACTTTGCTGATGCGAGGCTGAAACGCATTCTAATTCCAAATGCGTAACATAACAAGGGATAGGCCAGCAGTAGGATCCTTCCCACTAACATCACAGCGACAGGAGGCACCAAGGCTTTGATTGACAGGTGCTTGGAAACGCCCCCGTTCACAAAGCCAACTCCGTTTCATGTTTCCCTCAGTTTGCTCACGCACTTTAATCACTTTTGCAACATATCTTGTTATGGGGGTGTAGTTACAATGTGGCTGAACCGTTAGTGTGACCGTCATGACTGTATATCTACATACGCGGCCTCAAGACAACCCAACTCAATCGCTTGGGACACTCCAACCCGCCAGAGATCAATTTTCTCTCCAAATCCAACGTCACCCAACTCGTGATGATGCCTAGAGAGTCACCACAACCCTTTCTGGCTGGGAGAGCTTTCTCATCCTGCAATCTGTTTAGTAACAAACCGAGTGATTTGGGACGTTCACTGTGGGTCTATCATCGCCCGATAAAACTGGACTTTCAATTTAATAATCCCTTTGGCACACCCTGAAGCTACCGAACTACCCACTGATTACTCCTTTTAAAATTCCCGCCCCGTACTGTATAAATTCATTAATTTATTTCTGGCAATTTTCATCTCCATTGGCTCGACAGGGAATGACGTGCAGCACAACAAAGGTGGAGTTGAAAATTAAATAAAAATGTAGCAAAGAAGAAAGCTGCGGCTCGGTGTTACATTGTAATAGCTGCACTTCACTGCAACTAACTATTCAACACTGGCAATTAGTCCGGGGAAAGACAGCACTCCGGCCGCAGCGGAGCGAGGAGTGCCAGCTTTCGTTATTTTAACATTTCTCAAGAATAACAAACTTCGCCTCAAAACTTTTACTTATTATAGAAAGATATCTTGTCTTTTTCTGAAAAAAACGAAATCCTTCCGCCTCCCTTCACTGTGCGTTGCTTCTTGGCTGTTAAAATTGCTGGTGGCTGGGGCCGCTTTTTTGCCGAGACAGCAGCCGAATACAGCGGGCTCGCTAAAGCAAAAACAGTCGGAGAAGCGTAAGGGGGATGGGGGAAGGAGCTGATCCGGAAAAAGGGGATTGGAGAGGTCGGAAGTATCGCGAAGCATGCCGGCTCTCAACGGGGACTAGAAAGCGTCCACGCCCGGGGCCAGCGCCGTGGATCTGGCGAAGGTTCAGCCCAGGTTCGCCTTGTTTTGCAAGACGCCTCGACCGAAGGTAAGGTGGTTTAAAAATTCTGTCAGAGAAAAAATAAACCATGTATTTTATCGAAAAAGAATTAAAATGCGTATTAAAACAATGCAGAAGGAGCCGGGTGTGTGCTCCGCTTCTGAAAGAGGTGAGCGAGGAGAGAGTGCGAGCGGGGGTTCGGCATGGGGCTGTGCCGAGACGGTTGCGCCGTGGAGCCGCCTCTTGTCGACAGCAGCAGGAAGCTGGTTGGCTCTGGTGGCCGCGCCAGTGCAGGGGCTCGTTGTCTCGGATTCATTCCCTCGGTTCCGGCCCCTTTTGTCTTCCGCTGCTCTCTCTGCTTGGCTCCCATTTTACCGCGTCTCTCTCTTCAAGCAGAGTGCGAGGCTCCCGGGCTGGGTGAGTGACTCTGGCCGCCCGCTAAACCACCCTTGAGCTTTTAGTCTTTTTTTTCCTTTTTATTTTCTACCCACTTTATATATGTCTATATATAAATATCTACGTATATATATCTACGAGATTTTCTAATTGTGTCTCATACATGTTCGGTTCACTCGGATTTTTTTATTTACAAAAATATTTAATAACTAAAATTTTAGTTCGATTATTTACTTTTATTCCTTTTCTTTTTTTTTCTTTGGAACAAAAAGGGGGCTATGCTTTTGTATTTGCTGTTTTAATTTCATGCTTATTTTTTCCGTGGCGGGTTTGTGCCGTGTTATAGCCCGGGCTGTGGCGCTCACATGGCGGACCGAGTCCTTCGTCCATTCCGGGCTGCGTTGGCTCTCAATCCATCGCAAATTTCGGTCGCTCGTGTGGAAGCGAAGACGATCAGTAGCTGAAAAGTGATTGTTAATGAAATTTCCTGAACGATTTCAGTTGCTAAATTCGAGATTTAAAAAAAAATGAAATTAGCGATTTTTTTAAAAAATTAAAATTCGTTCGAATTTTATTTTCGTTTTTAAAGTGTTACACTTTAATTTTTCGCATTTAATGTAACAAAAATTTAGTTTTTTCGGGGTTTTCTCGATAGCTACGGTAGGGAAAGACACTGCGCTGAGCCCTGGTAACATGGCCGTGCGGCTGCTAAGTGCAGCCGCAACTCGGACGCCATGACTGGGACAAGAAGAGAGCCACGCGTCGGGCCGAGCCTCCGGGGGCAGCGGCTGGAGGATGATGGGGGGGGGGGCGGCGGCGGCGCTGAGCTCGGAGCGCTTGCCTGGTGTTTGGTGCATTGAGGCGGGGGGGGGGTGAGGTTTGCAGAGGGGAGACAAGGAGCGGCTGTGTGCCGTCGGGGAGCTGGGCTAGGGCGGATGAGAAGACGACGGGGGAAAGAGAGGAGACGCTTTTCGCCCTTGCCTTTCGTCATCGTCTCTTTTTTTTCCTCCCCCTCCTACTCCCACTCCCCACCGAGGAATTGCAGTTGCTGCCGACCCGAGATGCACGTTCCCCTCCCCGGCCACAGTTGCAGCGCATTCCGAAGTCTCCGATGCTTGCTTTCTCTTTTGTCCGCTTCGTGCAGCGCCGCTCCTGCTCTGGACTCAAGCTGCGACTGGGCGGTGTTCTACAGAGCAGCTGCTCCGAGCTGTTGCACTCGCTGATACTGGAGGGGAAAAGGAAGAGGAGGGAGGGGAGACGTAAGCACTGGGGGATTGACTAGAGTGGCTTGCGATAGAGACACGCGCAGGGGGGAGATAGCTGTTGCAGTTTTGGTCTTGTGGTACAGCCTAATCTGGTCTCGCTCGCTCCTACGCAGGTAGTTGGTGGACTCAAAGAATAGTGTGTTTCTGTCGAGCAATATGAACGGAGAGACAGCAATGGCAGAAACTACTGAAGTGAGCGATGCTAAAGAAGGTGAGTTAAATGGAGGCCAGGTTGCCCGTTGAGAACGGACGACAAGAATTGAGTATTCCCGAAAATTTACATTCTTATCCAGACAGTGGTATTTTCAAAGCTTTTTATTTGCAAAATGGAGAACTCATTATTTCAAGTTACCATTGCAGAAAATTTCTTCTTCCCTTCATTCCAAATTGCAATTTGACCAGAAAGCGCTAAAGCGATATTTATAGTATAAATTACGTACTTTGAAAACTAACAGCCACGTTCAGCCATTGTGAGTATTCTTCATTAAACACATTTTGGTTTGTGTTCCATCAAAGAAAGAATAATTAGAGGAGTAGAGTGTCAAGGGATGAAAGTTAAGCCCTGATTATATTTTGACTGAGATGCTAGGAGTGATGTGTTTATCATATACAATAAATCAGTTGGATGTAGAGCACCATGAGTTTCCCTTGGTATTATGCCAGTTAACGTCTAATACCATGCAATGTAATTTAGATATTGTGTGATTATTTTGATTTTTTTTTTGTCTTTAGGTTTCAACTTTGTTTCAGCCAAAAATATAATTTGTTGGTGGCCATGTTGTATAATGTGATGATCACATTCTCTGTTAGTCACAATGGGGTTTGAAATGATGGTCCAAGCTTTCTTATATTGAGAGCATAACTATAATTTCTATGTCTTCTAATATCTGTTCTTGCTGTTTTTTGTAATCAAGGACAGAGAACCAGCAATAGGAGAAAATGTCTCATTTGTTGCATCTCATGCCCAAGTTAAATTAGGAATAGAATAATTGTTGATATGAAACTGTTCTAAAGTGATAGGAGCTTTACAACTAAGTGTTAGGGATTATATGGGGTTACCATCCAGTTTAAATACTGAGGTATCTCAGAATACTGGTAATAGGTATCTATTTGTCTAATGTTTTGATATTAATCATTGGTGTGCAAGTTATGACTGAATTTAGGAATGTCACTTGAGAGTCATGTTGATTCAAAGAGGATTCAATTTTCCTTCTGTCTTTTCAGTCCTACAGTCCAGGACCACAGTCATTAGCTGGTTATTTAACAAATGCAATTTTGAATCCAGAGCGCTAAGTATCAAGAGTTTTCGTAAACAGCATGGTGAATGGATCAAGTTTCTTGGCATCATCCTCCTGAGCAGAGCACAGCACGGACATACTCCATGTAGCACCGAATCTTGGTTCCACTCGCCATGAGTGGTACTGCAACAGGAATCATTGGTGATCTTGATGGCATCAATAAAATTGCAGATCAAACTGTGTGTTTTAATATCTAGTGTCATGTAGATGTGTTCTTATACAGGTCAGGAGATGATTTTTATTTTCAAAAAAGTATTGTGCTTTTTGGCCATAGTTTTCCTTTTCTGCTGAATCTGTAACAAGTTTGGTCACTTTCACTGGTTGACATACAGAGAATCACAATCCATGGCACAGCCACTACAGTTTTTTTAAAGGCAGATTTAATAACATTCATGGCTCAGGTTTTCAGTCAATAATTGGGGCTCTTATTTTTTGAAGTAAAATGTAATTTCTGTTAACCGTGCAAGTTAAAGGTGGGTCGTTGCTGTTCCACCTTTCCCTGCTCCGGAAACTTAGTGACAGTGCCATCTCACACATGGAACTCAGCAAGAATACATTCAGGTTTGTTCATTCTGTGAATATTTAATGCCTGAATTACTGTTGGGCAATGGATATGAAGAACTTAATTTCATTCCTTCAGATTTTGTGTATTTATGGTTTGTTCATGTTTCATATTTGCCCATTATTTTGAATTCTGTTAACTTTTTAACATGCCATTTTCTGGCACTCAGTAAGTATTCTTCAAGATGATTGCAAGTCCCATTTCCCCTGTAGAGAGCACCATGTTGTCTGGATTTCTTATCCAAGTTCTCTGATAAATGCATGATGCCAGAGCCTAGTATCATGAAGGCCTAGGCATGGCCATTTGCTATTAACCTATTTTGTCATTGTAATGTGGACTCTGGATGCTGTCAGGCATGGCAGAATGTAAGTCACCATCATCCAATGTTTGGGGTGTGGCTTGCTAGGGGATGGCAGTTTCTGTACAATGTAAACAATAGTGGTGGGTTAGAAGCAGTTGCACTGGAGACTCTCTTGAAAACATTTTTCATTATTGGCATGCAAAGTGCCTTTGTATTTTTGTTGCGGTGGAATTCAACCTTGCCACATGTGGTTAAGTGTCAGATAACTAGCTATCTCTGAATATTACTCTGAGACAGTGGAGAGGAGTCCAGATCTTTGAATTGGCACGAGTGAATTATTAGCCAAGATCATCTATATATTTATTGATAGAATCAAAAATAAGCATATAAGTGATCTGGTATATTGAACTGGGGAGAAATATTCTCAGATAACAATGTTTGCTTCCTCTGCATTTAGGGAAGGCTAAAGAAAGATGTTGGAAACCTAGAAAGATACTTGGAGGGGGTCAATGTTAAGAATAGAGAAGATTAAAAGGAAATTATCAATCTCTGCATTATACCAACTAACGTCCACTGAGAAGAATTGCATTTGGTGAATAGGAAAATTGGTTGAGTTTAATGTTGAAAGCCGTTTTCTTCGTTCTCCAGCAGCAATGTATTAGGCCAGAGTCCTGTACTTAATGCACCCAAAAAAAATCCTTGTTAAGTCAATAAGCTCCTGGTCCAATAGGGGGAGAAGTGTGGACTCATTAATTTCCAGCAAGTCATCTTTGCTAAATAGGTTCGAAACACAAATGAAAATTTGTACACAACTCTATTGCAGCCACAATGCTTGAAAAGCTGAAGATGCACAGCTAATGATCAATTTGATGAAATGCAACTTGGCTCAAAATCACTGGGCAGGCAAGTTTGTAAGGTTGACAGTCAGCAGTGGTGAATCACGATAGAAGGGAAAACATAATTTTATGTTAAGCTGAAAGAGGTGGGTGAGCTTTAATGAGTTATTAAAGATGAGGGGATATCCCATGGACCTCGCGTTTGAAACCTTTGGCCTAGACTGTTTTGTCTTATTGCTCACCATTCCATGGAGCTGGTGGAAAGCAATCCTTGTTCAAAAACCATGAAGTTGGGTAACTTGCAGATAAAGCAACCGGGCACATTGTAGCTTGTTGCAATGACTTTAAGCTGAATTGGAAGCTGTGAAATTCCATCATCAGGAGGGTTTAGAATATGTTGGGCTGTTTCACCTTTTTCTGGCATTCAAGAAGAAAGTGAGTTTGGGAGTGAAGTGTGACCAGAGTTGAGAGAATAGAGGCTGGTTAACTACTCCTATTGGGCAGGAGATTTGGAGGAAGTCATCAGTGGCAGGTAGTGAATTAAAATAGTTTTAGCAGGATGTGAAATGTTAAAAGGGAAAGGATCAAATTTGGGTTTGGGAGCTGAGTAAAGGTGCACTGGATGGGGTGGTATTTTTGAAGAGCATCACCAGTGAGGTTTA
Source organism: Mobula birostris (assembly GCF_030028105.1). NCBI lineage: Eukaryota > Metazoa > Chordata > Chondrichthyes > Myliobatiformes > Myliobatidae > Mobula > Mobula birostris. Next base: position 27,687,051 of record NC_092402.1, read on the forward strand.
GATACAGTCAGGGAGTGATAGATGGTTAGTTGTGTCATTAAATGGGTAAGTGAGAAGTTGGGAATTGAGGTGAATGCAAAGGATGTGGGGGGGGGGATTGTGGGATGGGGAAAGAAATGAATGAACATGTATACAAGCAGCAGGATGGGGATGGGATATATAGTGGTCACCTCATTCATTTTGGTAGTCCAGGTAAGGCCCTTCATGAAATGCTAAACTAGCAGCTCTCAGGCTGAGACCTCGTTTGTAGCAAAATAAGATGCAAGTGTTGTCAAATTAATTGAATGCCATTTGGGTCATTTTGTGTACTGAAGTGTTGGCAACAGCTGAGTCAGTTTTGTTCTTGAGCCTGGAAACGCCACCTGGTTCATGCGAAGACAACTTCAATCTACACTTCCAAGAAACATTTGTGTTTTTATACTTGTGGAAAAAGGTGAGCTTAAATGTAATTTTGATGTGTGAATTTACACAGATAATAGCTTGGATTGTAAGGATTGATAGATTCTCGACTGGTACGGGAAAAACTGAAATCTTAAAAGCGTGTATTTTAGTGTTGGTGACGAGGTAGCTATCATTTTGATGTCTTAAGTCAAACTGTAACATGGATCTAAAGGGAGTGGGTCACAATATGTTACATGGAGAACAACAAAAGGGCTTGTGTTTAATTAAAACTAGCAGCTTTACTGTTGCTGTCCTTTCCACACACAGCAGATGGCTGATTTGAAAGTTGAGTCGTACGTATGAATCTGATTTGTGTGAATTCTAGATCTGACCCTTCAATAAGCAGAACATGAAACAAGGTTGATTTTTTTTCCCCTAGAGTAATAGGAAATACTGACCCGCATCTTAAGTTTCATACAAGGACATAAGATTGGGCAAAGAGAATAGCAATTTTCATAACTCCATCGTCTCGGATCTATACTTGTTTTTTGAGTAGTCCAGAATTTTGCTTGGTAGTTCCTTGTGATATTGGTGGAAGCCATTTGGCCCATTGAGTCTGTGTCACCAATTCCACTTTCCCCCACTGATACTCCCTGAAGGCTATTTTCGTGGTATTCCCATCAGTACCCCTGGAAACTGTCAGTCACCAATCAGCCTTCCAACCAGGATTTCCTTTATGGGTGAAAACTGGTGCATCCAGAGGAAATCTACGCAATCACAGGGAGAAAGCAAAAGCACCACACAGCAGTAAAAATATACACAGCCAGACTGTTGGGGCTGTGGACCAGCAGCTGTATAACCAAGCTCTGGTTGATTGTTCTAGGTAGGACTTTATTGCCACAGGCTGCTCCTCTCTTGTAATTCCTACGTGGGGTTTGTCTAACACATTGCTCTTAAGAATAGTTTTCTCCCCTTTTTATAAAAAAAAAACATAAAGTAGTGGATGATTGTAAGACAAAATAATACAATGCCTTGTGTTCTCTATGATACATTGTGGTCCCCTCTTCAGATGCACATTATGGTTTGCCTTAGACATCAGCATAATGGCTGCTTTACCACAAACATGAAAATTTGCAATTTAAAAAATGTATAATGAGGTTTTTCCTGTGCCATTGAAGAACCTGCCATTAGTGCTTACAATCCAATGTGTTATCTGTGTAGCCCCACACTGCATTTAAACTCCTCATTCTCCATAAATATAAAAATGCAAATATTTCTTGGAAGTGTAGATAAAAGCATGATTTACACTTGTCTTCATTAAATTGGAGCTTTAAGTCTTTAAAAAGAAATGTTTTCATTCTATTAGTTTTTAATCAATGATACACATAAAAACCCAAGGACATTTGTGAGCCTTGCAAAACTGATTTCTTCTTCCCAATTACTGCACTGATTCTCCACTCAATACTTGTCAGCAGTTAGGAAATTTGTATGTGCCTGTCTGGTTGTGCTTTGCAATGTGGTGCAAAGCCTGAGCACCTGACAGTGTTTCCACAATGTTGAGGGAGTCTTAGGATCAGGATCTGGAGGTAAATGGAATTTCCAAGTTGAGACAGCATATGATTGGCAGTGTTCCTCCGGGTGGTGATGTGGTCCCTACTGCTGCCTCTTGCCTCTTACCTCAGTTACAGAGCAACAAAAGTGCAGTGCTGGAGGGTTCTTTATTCCTTTGCATAGATACTGCCAGACTTGCTGAGATCCTCCAGCATTCCGTGTATGTTGCTCAAGATTTCCAGCATCTGCAGAATCTCTTCTCCAGTTATAGAGGTCACATTTGGGAGGTACTGTTGAAATAACCTTGGTGAGTAATGGTCTGCATTTTATAGATGATGCATGTTGCAGGCGCAATGCTTTGTAGAAAGAATAAGAGTTAGACTGATGGATGTGGTTCTAATCCAATTATTGACTGCCAGAAGGCCTGAACTAGCATGCCTCTTTCCATACCTCTGCCCAGGTATGGAAGTTGGTGGATGCAGCCCAGTTCATCACAGGCAAAGCCCTCCACACGATCAAGTACAATTACAAGGAGTGTTCTTGCAGGGAAGTGGTATCCATCATCAAGGCTCCCCTACCATCCAGACCATGCTCTCTTCTCGCTGTTGTTTCCAGGAAGGAGGTATAGGAGCCTTGGGTCCCACACCATGAGGTTCAGGAATAGTTATTGCCCTACAGCTATTGGGTTCCTGATCCATTGCGGATAACTTCAGTCACCACAAATCTGAACTGATACTACAACCTACAGACTCACTTCCAAGGGCTTTTTATAACTTGTATTTTCAGTATTTTTTATTTGCGCGATTTCTTTAGCACATTGGTTGTTAGTCTTTGTTTTATGTATATTTTTGTACACTATTCTATTTCTTTTTCCTGTAAATGCCTGTGAGAAAATTTAATCATGAAGGTAGTATGGCAACATATTCATACTTTGATAATAAATTTTACTCTGGCTGTAAGTTGAATGTTTCATCACACTACTACTCCAGAATTGTAACTGGAGGGGGAGGGCTTCATGGTGTCATGAGATAGTTGCTCACTGCAGCATATTCAACTTCTAAATTTTTATGGTGATGTGTTTGGTCCAGTTCTCTTTCTGGTTCAATGTCCATTTTAATCCACTGGGTACATTAGAGCTGTTGAAGAATAATCATTCCCTGGAGATTTTTGGAAATATTTGTAATAGTTTCATGTAAACTTGTAAAACAGAAGCAGTCCTGATGTTAAGTTTGCCTGTATATCTTGGGGTCAATCTAAGCTGGTGACTTTTCTCCTTGTGCAAGGCAGCCAGACCATTCTTTCTTGGTCACACTGAGCTGCTAGTAAGTATTTCTTATTTATCCCCAAGTCATTATACCATCTAATGCTCAGCGACTTAGTGCAGCCAATTATTCTTTCCATGTGGTGTCTTGCACAGCCAAGGTAATCTTTTCTATTCCAGTTAAATAGAAACTTGACTGCTGTCTGTATTTTGATGCTGGTGAGTTGTTGGATTCTTATTTGTTGTATTTAGGATGCATCATTTTTTTCTGATTGAAGGGTTCATTTTAAAGCTCTTCAGATGGCATTCAGTACATGCTATTTGTTTCTAAAAGGGGCAGGAAAGAATTGAATTATTGTTTATGAAACTTTGAGATGTAGAAGTTGATTCACTTTTTCTCCACAGAGTGGCCAAAAGAGGACCTCCTGGGCCTGTTAGATAGCATGAGAAGCATGGTTCCCACCAATGACGTGATGAAGTTTAAAACAACAGAGTCACATATGGACTGGAATAAGGTGACCTTTGCCCATTATACAGCAGAAATGTGTAAACAAAAGTGGTCGGAGATCTCACATGAAGTAAGTCAACATTTAGCACAACATAAAGGCCTTAAATAGCTGCACATCGTAATTTTTGAAATGTAGGTAGTTATTCCAACTGTGCTTCAGTTGTGGAAAAGGTTACTTGTCAGATTGGCAGCTGTCTGAATAAGCAAATAAACATTTGGCAGTTTTCAGGCAAGTGCACCTTTAAAATCTGTGTCAATTAGAGGTACATTTTATTTAATTTATTGCTTAATGATATACTGTTATACAAGGATAACTTTGTGTGTGTGTCCCAATGTTTAACATAGAATATAGAATAGTACAGCACAAGTACAGGCCCTTCAAACTCTGCCTCCCATATAAGCCCCCAACTTAAATTCCTCCGTATACCTGTCCAGTAGTCTCTTAAACTTCACTAGTGTATCTGCCTCCACCACTGACTCAGGCAGTGCATTCCACGCACCAACCACCCTCTGAGTAAAAAACCTTCCTCTAATATCCCCCTTGAACTTCCCACCCCTTACCTTAAAGCCATGTCCTCTTGTATTCAGCAGTGGTGCCCTGGGGAAGAGGTGCTGGCTATCCACTCTTATCTATTCCTGTTATTATCTTGTACACCTCTATCACGTCTCCTCTCATCCTCCTTCTCTCCAAAGAGTAAATTTATCTCTGATTTAGGTAATACTGGCCTATGTTTTTCAAAAAAAAAAGTTTCTCTAAAATATTGCCTGGTAATTAACCAACTTTTTGTTCCAAAATGCATTAGAGTAGCAGCAGGAAATTTACCCTTAATCAATATTGTTTTAGATAGTAATAGCTTGATGCAATCTGTTTATTTTCCATATTTAGGTGTTGAATAATATCCCATTAGTGATAGCTGGAATAGTCAAATTTTGTGGTATTACAGGCCAGGCTGCTCCTGGAAGTGAATAGGACTGTTTGTGTAGTGAACATGACAGGGTTACTCATTAATAAGATAGTGGATGTTGCTTTTGTTACTGAGCTAACTTAAATCTTTAACTTTATAGGACTTCCACTTTCATTTTGAAGCAAATTTCTACATTTTTTTGAGTGGGCTAATGAATGGCATATACCATTGAATGTGGGTAACTGAGTGTCACGCTTTTGGATAACAATTCTGGATGTGCTCATACCACTTAAAGATAAACCATGAAGTCACTAGATGATAACACTTCTAGGTCATTGGTTCTACATTGGTGCACTCTAAATATTTGTTTCTCCCCGATTTGACCTCCAGTTCACATTGGGTGCAGTGGTGTCTTTTAAGTGAATGGCTGCATAGAAATGATGTGAGTTAAGGGCTATAAACTCCATTTGCGATTATACCTTCAAGAATCACAGTTAAGTTTTTTTCCCTTTTGGCTATTTTAAGTACCAAATATTGTTTTTAGGTGAGAAAGTTCCGCACTTTATCAGAACTGATTCTGGATGTCCAAGAAAATGTGAAGAATCCCTATAAAGGGAAGAAACTCAAGGTGAGCATTCAGTCACAATTTTTTTTTGTTTTGTTTTTGAGTTCAGAAGGGAAAAAAATAATGTGGGCGGTCAGTAATATATTGATTTTTATGCAATCTTGTGATTGGGGGAAAAAATGAACACGTGTGTTATTTCATGTGATATAGTTATTGTAAAGATTTTCCTCGTACATTAAGCTATTCTCTTGAATGCAGCTACATCCCTGCAATAATATATTTGGTTTCTAGATGTATTTCAGCTAACAATGGTTAATGAAATTTCTTTCTGGTCTAATTTCATGCAATATGGTAGACATTTCTTAATCAGTGGCTTTACGTTATTTTTAGTAAGAAGTGTCTTCAACATTTTATCTAGAACTTTGACTAATTCAATTTAAAATGTATTGATTTGTGTCCCTCAAGGTAAGACCTTCACAATTTTACATTTTCTTTTTATCTTTACTACAAGTTGGAAACATTCAGGTTATGTAAGTTAAGATGAAGAACTGAAAACTCATGGAGCTGTTTGTTAAATTGAGGTAGTAAAGTTTGTAAAGGAAAATTCGGGTACTTTTTGCACTATTATCGATATTTTCAATATCCACGTTTTGCTCCCATTGAGCTCATTTATACTGCTGATAGCTTCCAAGTTTGAAAATGCCAGATAATTACCAAATGCTTTGGTGTATTTGCTAATTTACCCATTTTTATAAATTAAATATCTTGCACATGGCTATTCCAGAATTTCTTCTTGCATCACTCATGGAAAATGTTTCTGGAGATCTTAGATTTTTGCAGGGACCAGGTCTTTCCAATGCTCCTAAGTGTAGGTTTATGTAATTGTATGTTTGGGAGCCTATTTCCTATTGAGTCACAGAATTGGAGACCTAGCCAAGGCACCACATGAAAATCTAGGTAGGGGTCATCTTGCTGGCGATTCCCCTATTCCATCACTACTTCTCACAAGATGTGAATCACGTAATATCTCTGTATTAAGTTGAACCAGCTTTACATATTGCCAGATGATGGTTTTGAGGTTGGTCATTTTTTGAGGTGCAAATAGTTCAGAGTAAATTTATTAATCAAGTGCATGTCACCATGTACAACCGTGAGACTTATTTTCTTGTGGGTATGCATAGTAATTCCAAGAAACAAAATAGAATTAATTAAAGCCCACACCCAACAAGACAAACAACTAATGTGCAAACATGAAAGAAAAGATAAGCAATATAGAGAACATGAGATTGAAAAGTCCTTGAAAATGTGTCCATATGTTATGAGAACAGTTCAGTGGTGGGGCAAGTGAAATTATCCCCTTTGGTTCAAGAGCCTGATGGTTGAGGGGCAATAACTGTTCCTGAATCTGGGGGTATAAGTCCTGAGGCTCCTGTCCTACCTTCCTAATGACAGTAGTGAGAAGAAAGCATGGCCTGGGTGGGGGGGGGGGGGGGGGGTTCCTCTGGTGCATGCTGCTTTCCTGTGGCAGTGCTCTGTGTAAATGTGCTGAATGGTGGGGAGGGGTTGTCCCATGATGGTCTGGGCTGTATCCAGCACTTTCTGGAGGCTTTTCCATTCAAGGCCATTGGTGTTTCCATTACCAGGCTGTAATACAGCCAGTCAGTATACTCTGCACTGCAAATCTGTACAAGTTTGTTGAAGTTTTAGATGTCATGCCAAATCTTCGCAAACACCTAAGGAAGTAGAGGCGCTGCTGTGTTTTCTTTGTAGTTGCACTTGCATGTTGGGCCCAGGACAGATCCTCTGAGATGATAACACTGAGGTATTTAAATTTGCCGGCACTCTCCACCTCTGGTCCCTGATGAGGACTTGCTTATGGACCGCTGGATTCCTCTTTCTGAGGTCTATAATCATCTCCTTGGTCTTGCTGACATTGAGTAGGAGGTCGTTGTGACACCTCTCAGCCAGATTTATAGTTTCCATCCTGTATGCTGATTCATCACCACCTTTGTTTGGCCAATGACAATGATGTCATCAGCAAACTTGAACATGATGTTGGGGGTTGTACTTGGCCTCACAATCATATGTATAAAGCGAGTCGAACAGGGGGGCTAAGCGCACAGCCTTGTGTTGCACCTGTGCTGATGGAGATTGTGGAGGAGATGTCGTGCCAATCCGAACTGACTGGGGTCTGCAGTTGAGGAAATGGAGGATCCAATTGCACAAAAGAGGTATTGAGGCCAAGGTCTTGAGGTTTATTGATTAGTTTTGAGGGGATGCTTGTATTGAATGTTGGGTTGTAATTGATAAAGAGCATCCTGATGTATGCCTTTTTGCTGTCCGGATATTCCAGAGTTGAGTGAAGAGACAATGAGATGGCATCTGCTGTGGACCTGTTGTGCTGGTAGGCAAATTAGAGCAGATTCAAGTTATTTCTCAGGCAGTTGATGTATTTCATCACCAACCTCTCAAAGCACTTCATTATTGTGGGTGTGAGTGTTACTGGACAATAGTCATTGAGCCAGGTCACCATGTTCTTGGGCACTGGTATGATTGAAGCCTGTTTGAAGCAGGTGGATATCTCTGGGGAAGCGAGAGGCTCAAGATTGAGGTGAACTCTCCAGCCAGCTGACCAGCACAGGTCTTTAGCATTCGGCCAGATAGCCTGTCTAGTCTACATACTTTGTGGATTCATCCTCGGGATGCTTTCATGTCGGCTTAGGGGTCTGTGGGAGTTTGTGAAGGTTCCTCCAGGTTTTGACAGTCAAAGTGAGCATAGAAGTCATGAACTCATTTGGAAGCAAAGCCCTGCTGTCTCTCATGTCACTTGATTTCTCTTTGTAAGAGGTGATAGTATTCAAGCCCTGCCACACCTGTTGAGCATCCTTCAGTGATTCAAGTTTGGTTCAGAATTGTCACTTAGCATGTGAGATGGCTTTCAGGAGATCGTACCTCTTGGTCACCAGACGTGAATGCCTCTGATCTGGCCCTCAGCAGTCTGGATTTCATGTTTCATCCAAGGCTTCTGGTTGAGGAAGACTGATTTTGCAGGGACACGCTCATCTATGACTGTTTTTATAAAAATCCATGACAAGCATGGTGTATTCATTCAGATTGAGTCCTTGAACATGGCCCTGTCCAGCAACTTGAAGCAATCCAGTAACTGCTCCTCTGCCTGTATGCAAGGAGGAGAAGGGTGACCAAGTGATCAGATTTCCCAAAATATGGTCTAGGCATAGAACAGTAGTCATTCCTTATATGGCAGTGGTCGAGTGTGTTGGGACCCTGGTACTGCAAGTTGTATGCTGCTGATAATTGGGCAGGAATAGGGCAGCCATTTTAAGTACTAACATGGCTTTCTGAAACTTTAAAAATTGAACAAAGTGTTGTGTTAAGTTCAGGAGGGTCATTCATGTTTTCGGCTGAAGAAAATGCCAAGCGGGACTTGATTCTTTGGGATCGACTTCATGTGGCCAAGTTCAGAGCAATAATGCTTGTAATTGTGCTAGCATAGACAACATCTGTTAGTTATAAGGCAACATTTTATTGTTTTAATGCCGCCTTAAATTAGATGATATGATCAGTCAGCTGATTTAACAAGGAATTAATTTGCCGCCTTCAAGTGATTTTTACCCATTTGTAATCCAGGCTTCTGGAAACTTGGAACATGGATCCGCTGCTGACACTACTAATGAATGCATCAACTTGGACTGATAAGAGATCCAAATCAATCTACATCCTTTGGTACCTTTCAGTATCTGTTGAGAAAATTCAGTAAATCTAATTGGCCCAGTGATGACAGCCACTTCCTCTTCATGTTCTCTCTCAACATCCAAAGATGACCTATGTAGCAGTTTCTAACTCTTATACGAGATGTTTGTGTTTAGTGTGTATATTAGATCAATTCATTCTTGTACTGTGTCCCTTGGGATGCAATGTGAATCTCTCTCCTAATTGGGTGAATGTGGAATTGTACTTTTGTACACTAGCCATTACAATTTTCATGTGAAAGTTCTCTCTGAAAGCAGACTTATACATTTGACTAAAGCAAACCACACAGGCTTTTTGAAAGACAAATAATGTCATTTATGTAAGATTTATAAGTAGCAAAACATCTGCATTTGCTGTATAAAAATGTCTGATAAATTTTAAAACTGATATTTGGTGGCATTTTTCAGCCAATGAGTTGAAGCAGGGAATGTGGCTAGGTAAGTGGTCCAATGGAGCAAACTAATTTGATTTTAAAAAGCATAGGAAATGCAGATTTTGACAGGAAGGAATTTAGTGAGTGGATGATAGTTGAACAAATGCATATGGATTAAATTTGAATCTCACTTAGCATGGTCATTACTCTGCGTGACTGACAATTACCCGTTGTCTCCACTTCAGCTGCAGAAGTGCTGTCATTTTATTCAAAGGTTCTAAAGTAGACACTTTTTTTCTTGTTTGTAGTATGGGTTACAGTTTGTAATCCTGTTTAGTCATCTGACTAGCTTTACAGATCCATGATGTACGGTCTTGGTTTTGAGTTTAAGATATTGATTAATTTAATCTCTTAACATGGTGTTAGAGGATTCTAGCCAGTTTGTGATCAAGACTATTTTCACTAAGATGTTTCCTCAATGCCTCCACAATTTAAATAGGAGCCATCCTAAACAAAAGCAGTGAGCTGTTGCCATTTACATTGAACATGGGCATTGCTGCCAGTAATGATACATGCCTGTATAGATACTGGGGTTGAAATGTCTTTCACTTTTCTTTTTGCTGCCCCTATGCCTCCTGCCATTTTTCCTGAGTGCTGGTGGAATTTGACTTAAGCTGACTCTTCAGGTTACCATTCATTGTCATGTTACAAATCCAAGATCCCTCTTGTGTTTTGGAGACCCCTCACCTCTTTGAAATTGCTGGAACAGAATGTGTAATATCAAGTATATCTAATGAGACTAGACTAGAAGCATTTTTTTTAACCTTGTACATTAAGATTCTGATTATCCTGTTTCAATTAATTGAGAACTGTTACAGGATAACAACAAATTGAAACACTTATTTTTGGATTTACTTGTCTTGTGAAGCATCAGTGAAAAGTACATGTGCACTATTTTTGGTTATGAATACACAGTGGAATTGTATGGTTTAAGGTCCACTCGCAGGTTCAGAAGTATTTTTCTGGAAATTAGTTCCTAAATGAATTGCACAACACTTGAAGCACTATGCAGTTGGAAACCTATTGCATCCTTTTGAATTGTTTCCACATCAATCGCACAAGTCACGGTAGCGTAGTGGTTAGCGCGATTCCAGTGTCCTGTGAGAAAGTTTGTATGTTCTTTCTGTGTGCGTGTGGGTTTCTTCCCACAGTCCAAAGATGTACTGGTTAGTAGGTTAACTGGTCATTGTAAATTTTTCTGTGATTAGGCTAGGGTGGGTCGCTGGGCAGCATGGCTCATCAAAAGTTGGGTGATTCAAATAAGTACTTCTGATTTCATTATCTTTGTGATTCTAAGCCATTATATTGCATCAGCAGATATCGGGTAGATTTTTAGACCGAGTGGTATGTGTGTGGCATGCACTGCTGGAGGTGTTGATAGAGGCTGATACAATACATGGGTGGAGGCCCTTGGGTAAACACATGGATTTAAGAAAAAATGGAGGATAATCGACTGTGTAGGAAGAAAAGGCTAGAAACCATTCCGGGAGAGGTTGGAAGTGACATTGGATGCACTTCAACTCTGGCAGGGTTTGCAGGACATTACTTCTGACAAAGCAAGACCCAATATCATAAACGGCAGCTATACTTCGCTACCAGATAAGCTTGGCACCTTTTATGCTTGCTTTGAAAGGGAGAACCACATCTATGAAGGTCCCTGCAGCATTCAATGTCTCTGTCTCGGCAGATGCAGGCTGTCTTACAGGAGGGTGAACCCTTGCAAGGCAGCAGGGCCGGATGGAGTAACTGGTAAGGCTCTGAAAACCTGCCAACCAACTGGTGGGTGTATTTAAAGACATTTTGAATCTCTCATTGCTACAGTCAGATGTTCCCACCTGCTTCAGAAGGACAGCAATTATATCAGTGCCCAAGAAGATCAGTGTGATCTCTGTCAATGACTATCATCCAGTAGCACTCACATCTAAGGTGATGAAATGCTTTGAAATGATGGCCATGGCTAGAATCAATACCTGTCTCAGGAAGGACCTGGACCAACTGCAATTTACCTATTGCCGCAATAGGTCTACCACAGATCTGATCTCAATGCCTTTCCACACAGCCTTGTATCACCTGGGCAGTGCAAACACCCATGTCAGGAGTGGTGTTGCAGCAACAACCTTGCACTCAACATTAGTAAGACCAAAGAGCTAATTTGGACTTCAGGAAGGGTAAGATAGGGGGACACACACCAATCTTCATAGAGGGATCAAAAGTGGAGAGAGTGAGCAACTGCAAGTTCCTGGATGTCAATATCTCTGAGATCCTAACCTGGATGCAACATATTGATAGAGCTATAAAGAAGGCGGGACAGTGGCTAGTAGGCAGACATCCCACCTCTCCCGGAAGTTCCGGCTGGCTCCCTGGCACCTGGAAATTATATACAATATCCCGGACATAGATTTTTTTTTTGAGTGAGAGGGAGAGCGAGCATCCTGATTGGTCTGTCTTCATGCTAAGAGTGGTCCCCAAAAACGATATGATTTGACGATATGAGTCAGCTGCACCTTTCCTCATTCCCTGTCACGCACTGTTGAATTTCGCACGCGAGGTCATCAGTGACCCAACACATGCAAAGGAATGGGTCCGTGACCCATTTGTGAATGTCCCCGGTGAATCATCCATGTCAGCGCTGGAAAAAGATCAACTCCTCGAGCTTTCAGATGATGGCTGAAAAGTATGTTTGACGTAACATCTCTGCCGGCATTCTGGATCAAAGTCAAGGCTGAATATCCTGAGAAAGCCACGAAAGCACTGAAAACGTTGCTTCCATTTCCAACATATCTCTGCGAAGCGGAGTTTTCTGCAATGAATGCAACGAAAACTAAGCTGCGGAATAGACTGGACATAAGGAACCCCCTTCGAGTATCGCTGTCTCCCGTCACCCCTCGATAGGACCATCTTGTTGCAGGAAAACAAGCCCAGGGCTCCCACTAATTCAATGATTTTATATGTTCATACGAGGAAAATATGTGCTGTGGGTTTAATATCCAAACGTTACTTAAAATGTTATGATGCTATTGACTTTTAAGTGACTTATTAGTGGTGCCCACCCTCCAGGCCGCGAAGAATACAGCAGTGGCCAGAACGCACCCAGCACATCTTTAAGAAAAAAAGCGGAAATAAACAAGCTAATTCATTAGGTGCCACCCGGCACCTAATCAATTAGCTTGTTTATTTCGGCTTTTTTCTTAAAGATGTTCTGGGTGCAGTGTGGCTACCGCTGCATGCTTCGCGGCCCAGAGGTTTGGGACCACTGTTATAATTGACATCACTATTCATGCGAGGAAAATGTGCGCTGTGTTTAATGTTAAATTCGTTAGATAAACTCCTTTAGAAATGAAATTGAGTGTACAGTATTAGCCACTTACAAGTGACTTACAGTTGACTTATCACCTATATTCTGGTCGCATTTAAACCCACCCCCCCACCGGGTTGGCCGGTCTGCAAGAATATAGTCAATATTAAACCATATAACCATATAACAATTGCAGTACAGAAACAGGCCATCTCGGCTCTTCTAGTCCATGCCGAACTCCTACTGTCACCTAGTCCCACCGACCTGCACTCAGTCCATAACCCTCCATTCCTTTCCTGTCCATATATCTATCCAATTTAACTTTAAACGACAACATCAAACCTGCCTCAACCACTTTTGCTGGAAGCACGTTCCACACAGCTACCACTCTCTGAGTAAAGAAGTTCCCCCTCATGTTACCCCTAAACTTTTGCCCTTTAACTCTCAACTCATGTCCTCTTGTTTGAATCTCCCCCATTCTCAATGGCAAAAGCCTATCCACGTCAACTCTATCTATCCCCCTCATAATTTTAAACACCTCTATCAAGTCCCCCCTCAACCTTCTATGCTCCAAAGAATAAAGACCTAACTTGTTCAACCTTTCTCTGTAACTTAGGAGTTGAAACCCAGGCAACATTTTAGTAAATCTCCTCTGTAGTCTCTCAATTTTATTGACATCTTCCCTATAATTTGGTGACCAGAACTGTACACAATATTCCAAATTTGGCCTTACCAATACCTTGTACAATTTCAACATTACATCCCAACTCCTATACTCAATGCTCTGATTTATAAAGGCCAGCATACCAAAAGCTTTCTTCACCACCCTATCCACATGAGATTCCACCTTCAGGGAACTATGCACCATTGTTCCTAGATCCCTCTGTTCTACTGCATTCTTCAATGCCCTACCATTTACCACGTATGTCCTATTTTGATTAGTCATACCAAAATGTAGCACCTCACATTTTTCAGCATTAAACTCCATCTGCCATCTTTCAGCCCACTCTTCTAACTGGCCTAAATCTCTCTGCAAGCTTTGAAAACCTACTTCATTATCCACAACGCCACCTATCTTAGTATCATCTGCATACTTACTCATCCAATTTACCACCCCATCTTCTAGATCATTAATATATATGACAAACAACATTGGAGCCAGTACAGATCCCTGAGGCACACTGCTACACACCATCCTCCAATCTGACAAACAGTTATCCACCACTACTCTCTGGCGTATCCCATCCAGCCACTGCTGAATCCATTTTACTACTTCGATATTAATGCTTAACGATTGAACCTTCCTAACTAACCTTCCGTGTGGAACCTTGTCAAAGGCCTTACTGAAGTCCACATAGACAACATCCACCGCCTTACCCTGGTCAACTTTCCTAGTAACCTCATCAAAAAATTCAAAAAGGTTTGTCAAACATGACCTTCCACGCACAAATCCATCTTGACTGTTCCTAATCAGACCCTGTCTATCCAGATAATTATATATACCATCTCTAAGAATACTTTCCATTAATTTACCCACCACTGACGTCAAACTCACAGGCTGATAATTGCTAGGTTTACTCTTAGAACCCTTTTTAAACAATGGAACCACATGAGCAATACGCCAATCCTCTGGCACCATCCCTGTTTCTAATGACATTTGAAATATTTCTGTCAGAGCCCCTGCTATTTCCACACTAACTTCCCTGAAGGTCCTAGGGAATATCTTGTCCGGACCTGGAGACTTATCCACTTTTATATTCCTTAAAAGCACCAGTACGTCCTCTTCTTTAATTGTCATACTTTCCTTAACTACCCTTCTTGTTTCCTTTACCTTACACAATTCAATATCCTTCTCCTTAGTGAATACCGAAGAAAAGAAATTGTTCAGAATCTCTCCCATCTCTTTTGGCTCCGCACATAGCCATCCACTCTGATTTTCTAAGGGACCAATTTTATCCCTCATTATCCTTTTGCTATTTATATAACTGTAGAAACCCTTTGGATTTATTTGCTAAAGCTGCCTTGTATCTTCTTTTAGCTTTTCTAATTTCTTTCTTAAGATTCTTTTTATTCTTTATATTCCTCGAGCACCTCATTAACTCCAAGCTGTCTGTATTTATTGTAAATCCCTCTCTTTTTCTGAACCACTTTCCTATATCCCTTGAAAACCATGGCTCTCTCAAACTTTTAACCTTTCCTTTCAACCTAACAGGAACATAAAGATCCTGTACCCTCAAAATTTCAGCTTTAAATAACCTCTATTTGTCTATTACATTCTTCCCATAAAACAAATTGTCCCAATCCACTCCTTCTAAATCCCTTCGCATCTCCTCAAAGTTAGCCTTTCTCCAATCAAAAATCTCAACCCGGGTCCAGTCCTATCCTTCTCCATAATTATATTGAAACTAATGGTATTGTGATCACTGGACCCGAAGTGCTCCCCAACACATACCTCTGTCACCTGCCCTATCTCATTCCCTACAGGAGATCCAACACTGCCCCTTCTCTAGTTGGTACCTTTATGTATTGCTGCAAAAATTATCTTGCACACATTTTTCAAACTCCAAACCATCCAGCCCTTTTACAGAATGGGCTTCCTAGTCTATGTGTGGAAAATTTAAATCTCCCAGTCACAACCTTGTACTTACTACAAATATCTGCTATCTTCTTACAAATTTGCTCCTCCAGTTCTCGGTCCCCATTAGGTGGTCTATAATACACTCCTATAAGTATCACTAGACCTTTCCTATTCCTCAATTCCACCCAAATAGCCTCCCTAGAGGAGTCCACTATCTATCCTGCCAGAGGACCGCTGTTATATTTTCTCTGACAAGCAATGCAACACCTCCCCCTCTTGCCCCTCCTATTCTATCACATCTGAAGCAACGAAATCCAGGAATATTTAGTTGCCAATCACACCCCTCCTGCAACCATGTTTCACTAATAGCTACAACATCATATTTCCAGGTATCAATCCATGCTCTAAGCTCATCCACCTTTCTTACAATGCTCCTAGCATTAAAATAGATGCATTTAAGAAACTCTCCACCTCTTACTCTCTTTTTATCCTTAATGGAGCAAACAACTTGGTTATCTTTTTCTTCCTTGTTCCCTACATCTTTGGTCTGAGTGCTCCTGATCTCTGTTCCCTGCTTATCCTCCTTCACACACTGTCTACTAGCTTTCCCTATTTGTGAACTAACCTCCTCTCTCCTAGTCTCTTTAATTTGATTCCCACCCCCCAACCATTCTAGTTTAAAGTCACCTCAGTAGCCCTCGCAAATCTCCCCGCCAGGATATTGGTCCCCCTAGGATTCAAGTGTAACCTGTCCTTTTTGTACAGGTCACACCTGTGCCAAAAGAGGTCCCAATGATCCAAAAACTTGAATCCCTGCCTCCTGCTCCAATCCCTCAGCCACTCATTTATCCTCCACCTCATTGCATTCCTACTGTCACTGTCGCATGGCACAGGCAGTAATCCTGAGATTACTACCTTTGCGGTCCTTTTTCTCAACTCCCTTCCTAACTCCCTATATTCTCCTTTCAGGACCTCTTCCCTTTTCCTACCTATGTCATTGGTACCTGTATGTACCACGACGTCTGGCTCCTCACCCTCCCACTTCAGGATATCTTGGATGCGATCAGAAACATCCCGGACCCTGGCACCAGGGAGGCAAACTGCCATCTGGGTCTCTGGACTGCGTCCACAGAATCGCCTATCTGACCCCCTTACTATCGAGTTCCCTATTACTACTGCCCTCCTCTTCCTTTCCCTACGCTTCTGAGCTACAGGGCCGGACTCTGTGCCAGAGGCACGGCCACTGTCACTTATCCCAGGTAAGCTGCCCCCCCCCCCCCCCCAACAGTACTCAAACAGGAGTACTTATTGTCAAGGGGCACAGCCACCGGGGTACTCTCTCTTACCTGACTCTTCCTCTTTCCCCTCCTAACCGTGACCCACTGGTCTGCCTCCCGTGGCCCCGGTGTGACCACCTGCCTGTAACTCCTCTCTATCAACTCCTCACTCTCCCTGACCAGACGAAGGTCATCGAGCTGCAGCTCCAGTTCCCTAACGCGGTCCCTTAGGAGCTGCATCTCGGTGCACCTGGTGCAGATGTGGACGTCCAGGAGGCTTGGAGACTCCAGGACCTCCCACATCCGGCACCGAGAATAACAAGCTGCCCTCACACTCATACTTCCCCTCTCTTCAAATAACAACCAAAAATAAATACCAAACCTTCCTCGCCTCACCTGTTTCTGTGGAAGCCCTTAAGCCTTCACTCTGCTTCCGGCTTACTCTGCAGCCCACAAACTACGCTGCCCGCTGTATAAGGCTCTGTTCCTTTTAGATCTTCCACACTATATTAAAATATAGTGTAGAATAGGCCCTTCCAGCCCTTTGAGCCACCAATTAAACCAGTCCGTGGTGCAAAAAATGTTGGGGACCCCTGATTTAAACTAGCTGGCTAGCTGCCAAGGAGCTACGCTATTGATGTCCTATGTGATGAGGCCAAACTCCTTGTAGATTTGCTTAAAGTTGTAATAGAATAAACATGATAATATAAGTACATACTTTAATGCCACATTTGCTGCATATACCTAACTTAGACAAAATCACTAAACGAAGTATTACAAACACCCTTGGAGGTCGATGGGGGGGGGAGGGGTGCTACCTCCCTGAAATGAGTTTTTGCAGGGTGGGATGTCTGTATTAGGGGTTTGAAGAGATTTGGTTTGTCAACTAAAACACTCAAACTTCTACAAGTGTATTGTGAGAGCACCCTGGTATTGGGCTTGGAGATTGAAATAAGTTGCAGAAACTTGTAAAATTGGTCATCTTTATCATGGGTACCAGCCTCTAGTTTTCAAGACATTTCCAAGGACCGGTGCCTTAGAAGGCAGCATCCATCATTAAGGATCCCCAGCACCCAGGGCATGCCCTTTTTCTCACTGTTGCCATCAGGTAGGAGGTACAGAAGCCTGAAGGCACACACTCGGCGATTCAGGAACAGCTTCTTCCCCTCTGCCATCTGATTTCTGAATGAATATTGAACCCATGAACACTACCTCACTACTTTTTATTTGTTATTTTGCACTAATTTTAACCATTTAAAAGACATCTACTTAATGTAACTCAGGCTTTTTCCTCTTTATCATGTATTTCATTGTACTGCTACTGTTGCTGTAAAGTTAAATTTCATGACGTGTACTAGTGATATTAAATCTTAATCTGATTGAACCTACTCCATGATCATATAGGTTGGCACACCATTGCGGGTCAAAGGTGCTATACTGTTTTGAGCCCATGGCTGAGAAATTTTCAATGCAATGCTTCCGCTTTGTTGGGCAACTTGGACCGCAGGTTGGGCTATCCTACAAATAGTATCTGACATGTAAATTGCCTACATCTATTGGCCACCTTGGTAATTGACCTCACAAATTCCAAAAAAAAATGTTTGTTTTTGGTTCTCCTCCTCTTTAGCTTGGAGCTTGTTAGGGGAAGGTGGCTTTAAGGATATAGACAAGTTAATGAACTTGCAGACCTCCCAGCTTTTAATTATTAAAATATAGTGTGGAATAGGCCCTTCCAGCACTTTGAGTCATCAATTTAACCCTAGCCTAATCACGGGAAATTTACAATGACGAATTAACATACCAACTGGGACATCTTTGGACTGTGCGAGGAACCCAGAGGAAACCCACACAGTCATGGGGAGTACAGGCTTGGTGGTCCAGTGAGTTTTTGAAGTAATCTGAAGTTGCTGCTTTAATTCAATTGCATATATATGTAATTGAATTTCCAGGCATGATGATTTGCAGAATTTGATATATATACGTATTTAATAATATTTGACATGGAAGGATATGTAGGTGTCCCCCACCATCCGAAGGTAGAGCGTTCCTATGAAACGGTTTGTAAGCCGGAATGTCGTAAAGCGAAGAAACAATTACCATTTATTTATATGGGAAAATATTGTGAGCATTCGCAGACCTAAAAACAACCTACCAAATAACACACAAAATCTAAAATAACAGTAACATATAGTAAAAACAGGAATGATATGATAAATACACAGCCTGTATAAGTTAGAAATACTTCTCTACAATGATTGCCGCACTGTTCTCCGTAGCGAAAATCTGATGCAAGCGCTCTTGGCAGAAACATGGCGCAAGCGCCATCGGCAGAAAATCTCACGCAAGCGCTCTCAGCAGAAACACTCTCCAGTAACCTTTAAACTATGAAGCTGCCAAATCTACCAAATAACACGTAAAAATACACGGCCTATATAAAGTAGAAATAATGTATGTACAGTGTAATATCACTTACCGGAATTGGGAAAACAGCGCCGAGCACACTGATGATGGTGTGTTAGACTGAATCGTCGCAGGCTGGGGTGGTGCAGTGGCCCCCACCCTCCGGGCCGCCAACCGATACTGATCCACGAAGCATGCAGGGGTCCGGGACGCACCCAACACATCTTTAAGAAAAAAGCTGAAATAAACAAGTTAGTTAATTATGTGCCAGTTGGCAACTAATTAATTAGCTTGTTTATTTCGGCTTTTTTCTTAAAGACGTGCTGGATGCCTCCCGGCTGCCGCTGCATTCTCCACGAATAGGTATCTGTCCGCGGCCCGGAGGTTGGGACCCACTGGGGTGTCATTTCATCGTCGATCAGGGTTGGCAGGTCATCTTCTATGTCTGTCTGCCTGCCTCGATGGCGAAGGGCGAGGTTTGTCGTCTGCTGTGGCTGATGTGGAAGGCTTGAAAAACGACAGTTTGCTTGACTGCTAGCCTCGTGCATTTTTCTATCATATATTTCTTTGTAAGCACTCAAACCATCCTGCAAATATGCCATAAACTGACGTACCCTTTCAAAATTAAAGTCATACTTTACCATTGCAGTGAAAATCTCACGCAGTTGCTTCACGTTCAGTTTCTGGACGACTTCACTTTCACTACTGCATTCAGTTTTGATTATTATCCTTTCCTCTTCCAATTGCATCAGCTCTTCATCTATCAGTTCTTGGTCATGAGATGCCAAACCTCTTCAACATCATCTTCATCAGCTTCCACAAGCCAAACTCACTTTGTCCTTACTTCGTTCACCACGATTGAAGCGTTTAATTATGTCTAGTTTTACACTAAATGTAGCACCCTTACGAGCTCTTTTAGGCTTTTCCGATACCCTAGAACTCATCTTGCTAACGGCTGCTCACAGGCATGTGTTTAAGCAATGCCGGCTAGAATGCAGTTCCGAATCCGGGGGAGAGCGGCTGCTCGGGGCGCGCACTGCCTTTTTTTGCGCGCTGATTTTTTCGTAACAGTGAAAACACCTTCTGTTAGCGAAAACGGAACTATTGTAGGTCTTTCGTAAGAGCAAGGTTTTCTAAAGCTAGCATTCAAAAAGTGGGGGACACCTTTGTTGGGCTATGGAAATGTCCAGGGAATGGGCTTCACTTTATGGATGTATTTTAATAAAAAGCTGGTATAAATCCAAATGCTCTTTTATGCATTTAATTCCAGTTATAATATAGAAAGTGTTTCAAGTAGCTGTGAAATACTTGTTTGGTCAGAAGATCCTGATAAAGATGGAGAAGAGGATCAGATTGATTAACACAGATTTTCATTGTCTCACTGAAACTTCTTGTGACATTTAAAATGGCAAGAACTGGTTTATAGTATTTTTAATGTGGCTTTAGTATTTTTGAAGTTAACAGAGACTATGGAGTAGTAGTTCTGAGTCTGTACCTTTTATTGTAGAATCATCCTGATTTTCCTAAGAAGCCTCTCACACCTTATTTTCGATTCTTCATGGAGAAGAGAGCCAAATATGCAAAGCTTCATCCTGAAATGAGTAACTTGGATCTAACTAAAATTCTTTCCAAGAAATATAAGGAGTTACCAGAGAAGAAAAAGGTAAGTGCATTGTGCTTAAATTGCAGGAGGAATGTAGAGTCAGACTGAACACTCAGTACAGTTGCAAGGTAATCTGTGGTTTATTTTGCTCCTGCAGTTGAAATATATTCAGGAGTTTCAGAAGGAGAAAGAAGACTTTGAACAGAGCATGGCCCGCTTCAGGTAATAACTAAAATAATTTTTATAATTTTCACATTTTGACCCTTCATTCCACACCTGTCCCACCTTCTGAGCTACTGTTTCAGACTTTTCCGATTGAGATTCTGTAAGCTTGCCTCAAGCTTCAGCATTTAACACCAGGTGGATGATGGTGCTGCTCCTAAATTTTCTGAGCAGTTCACCCATTATCTTTTGAAGTGTGTTTGTACTTTTCAGGCAAATAAAAGGACACAAGTGGTTCCCCGCACAAATTCTGTTTTATTCCCTCATTTGCATGTACACATCTTAACTAGGTTCCTGGGGTCTAGGGTTTTCTTGCTGATAGTTGGTTTCCTGCCTTGGATGGCGTTGGTGCCATCTTCACTTTCTGAATTGGAGCCCTTAAAGTAGACTTTGGCTGTGGTCTCAGCTGGCTGCTATTGTGGGGTAACTATACCTCTGTTTTGACATTCCTGAAACTACTTTTGGCTTGACTATTTGGATGGTGAGGTAGAAGATTGTTTCCAGTCATTTCAAATGGGCAGGAAATCTTGGCTGTAGTCTGCCTTTATTGGTTTCTCTTTCCCCACACTGATACTTGCATTAAATATTCAACCAATCACTAATTGATGGCTTGTTTTGTGGTCACTAGCAGATATGTTTGCAATAATATTGCTGCCTGTAAACTCAGGCTGAACATAGAAAGCCTATACCACAGTATAGGCCCTTCGGCCCTCAATGCTGTGCTGAACGTGTACGTACTTTAGAAATTACCTAGGGTTACCCATAGTCCTCTATTTTTCTGAGCTTCATATACCTGTCCAGGAGTTTCTTAAAAGATTCTATCGTGTCTGTCTCTTCCACCGTTGCTGGCAGCCCATTGCATGCACTTGCCACTCTATGTATTTATAAAAAAAAACAAAAAAAAACAACTTACTCCTGACATCCCCTCTGTACCAACTTCCAAGCATCTTAAAGCTGTGCCCCCTCATCAGCTTATGCACCTCTATCAGGTCACCTCTCATCTTGCGTCACTCCAAGGAGAAAAGGCCGAGTTCACTCAACCTATTCTCATAAGACATGCTCCTCAATCCAGACAACATCCTTGTAAATCTCCTCTGTACCCTTTCTATAATTTCCACATCCTTCCTGTAGTGAGGCAACCAGAACTGAGCACAGTACTCCAAGTGGGGTGACCAGGGTCCTGTATAGCTGCAACATTACCTCTCGGCTCCTAAACTCAATCCCACGGTTGATGAGGGTCAAAGCGTCGTATGCCTTCTTAACCACAGAGTCAACCTGCGCAGCAGCTTTGGTGTCCTATGGACTCGCACCCCAAGATCCCTCTGACCCTCTACACTGCCAGGAGTCTTAGCATTAATACTATATTCTGCCATCATATTTGACCTGTCAGAATGAACCACCGCACACTTACCTGGGTTGAACTCCATCTGCCACTTCTCAGCCCAGTTTTGCATCCTATCAATGTCCTGCTGTTGTAACCTCTGACAGCCCTCCACACTATCCACAACACCTCCAACCTTTACATCATCAGCGATGGCCAGCACTCTGTTCTGGGGAGCAGTTGGCCATGAGGCTCGTGTTCTTGGCCCTTCCCAAAGGCTGTCCTCCTGCTTCAGAGAGTAAATGTGTGCAAACAAGATGTAGAGCAAACAACTGAAAATAGTAGGAATGAAGGTTAAGCTATTGATGGAGGCAACAAGGAGTCTTATTGACATTTTGTGTACTGATATCGCTGCATCCCATCAATTTAAGCTCAACCACTGCCAGAATCTGGAGCTGCTTAACACTTTGAATAGCATAATAGTTCTTGATTTGAAGATACGTAGGTTTTCTAATTAAACTGTTACCTGAAAGGGTAATGAAATAGATATTTTTCTCTCAGAGAGGACCATCCAGAACTACTGGAGAGTGTAAAGAGAACAGATGTCCCAGAAAAACCTAAAACACCACAGCAGTTGTGGTATCTTCATGAGAAGAAGGCCTTTATGAAGATGCATCCAAAGGTATTGGTGTTTGCACTTTCTCTTTACATTTCGCTGCATGAAATGTAACTACTGAGTCCAAATTCATAAATGACATTAACCTCTGAGGCATTATGCACAGAATGTATTTTCAATGCTTACCCAGCTAATTTAGACATTATTCCATAAACAATTTGGTACAAATCTTTCATGTCTCAAAGGCCCTGCCCTCCTAAACCAGGATGAACTGAGGTGGTCTGGGAGAGTTGAATTCCTCAATGGTCCACGTAGGTCCAGGATAATTATGTGAAAGTGGCTGAACACTAACATTTCCCTTCAAAATTGTTCCCTACTATTACTCAGTTGCAAATATCAAAAGTTCATTGTTTGAACTTCCAGTCTCTTCATTTTGAAGGTATTTGTAAGCGTGCCAAACTCAAAATGCATCACTTGTGGTTATGTGTTTAATGGGGAGGTTGTTGGTACTTGGGATTGTTCATGAAACTTATTTAATACCCAAACGATAAGTTTTAAGATGCAGCTTCTGGTTCATCTTCAGTGAACATTACTTCAGCATCACTGGCGTAGAAGGCCACCAGATGATTTTTGATGTCAAGTTGAAGTAACATCTTCACCAAGGCAAGCATGAAATCATCCTCCTCTGGAAAGTTCAAGGGCTGTCAGCCTAACCTGGACTTGAGGGATGTGAAGCTGATATACTCAGTACATTAGTGTTGATTCCCACATCTCATTTCCTCATTTGCATCTGACAATATTGTGCTTGAGTTGTCCCTTCTTTAAGAAAGGTTATACTATATTTAGTGAAGACTTATTGCTGTGGATTAGAACAACTGATCTTTTTGCTGTAGTTGTGTTTTGGTCAGAACCTTAATGCTGTCCTTTTAGTCGTACGTAAATACCATGCAGGCTGAAGCTAACTTGAATCTTCTATATGAAATATATATTCTGTAATAACTCAGTTGATCAAACAGCACCTCAAGTGATGAACATGAATATTTCAGGCTGATGATCATTTGAAAGAAGGCTATTTTTCTTTAGATTTTCCTCCAGGTGAAGTGTTTCTGAATACTTGTATTGGCTCAGCATATCTGAGAACTAATATGTAGCGTTCTGCTTAATAGATCAAACATCGTGGATTTGAAAATCTAATTTATTTCACTGTCTGCAATGGATGTGCAACATCTGAGTTTCAACTTAGTTTGAATGGGTGCCCTTGTATTTGTCAACCAGTCCAAGCCCAGGGTTGCTGGAAGAATCATCTGGCAATCAAATGATGCATCTATCATTTGATGAATGCCATGTATCAATAAACCTTGTGTTTTCGCAGGCCACTATGAAGGACGTTAAAGAGGCACTGGGTAAACAGTGGTCCCAGCTGTCTGACAAGAAAAGACTCAAGTGGATTGGAAAAAGTTTAGAGCAGCAAGAACTGTATGAGGTAAATAAATGGTGACTAAAGTGATCTCTTCCTAGCAGAGCAGCAGAATTGATTATATGACAATGTGATGAGAATGTCTTTATGCTTTTAAAGGTTTAATTCTTTTGAGAAATGTGTATGAGTAAGAATTCTGTATGTATTGACCAAATGTATAGCTATGTTACTATGATATATCTTTAGGAGTATACTTTTGGTAGGGCAAGTGGCAGGTACACTGTACTGGTTGCATGAGTTCATTTTAAAATTTGAAGTTGATGGGCAATGGCAGTTGCTTTAAAATAAATAAATCAGTGAGACAAAGCCAAGTAAACGTGACCTAGGAACCAAAATGTCTTATGAGGTTCCTATGATAAAGGAAAGCCATTGAGTATCTCTCATGGTTTATTGTTGAAGATGAGGGAAATAATAATTGTGGCTCAGGGAGTGGAAATTGCTAAATTGTGCAGACTGATTTTTAAAGTGTGGTGAGAGTTGGCAACAGAAGTTGAAGCCGTGCTTTGAGCATAATGTGATTTTTGTGTAATCTTCAAATAAATTTTAGCCATAATCTTTCACCACACTCGGAGAAGATAATTAGATGCAGAAAGAGACTGAAGAAATTGAAACAGTTCTCGGGGCAGGGAACTTTGAGGAAGTTTTGCAGAACTTGGCAAAGTTATGAGGAGTTTTGATGGAGTAGATGAAGGGAAGTCTTGTTTTAATGACCATGGAAGATGATTTTCGATCACCTAATCAATTGGAACCTGAATTTTCTGCTTGTAGGAAGCAATGCGAGATTATGTTTTGCGTCACCCTGAACAAAGCATCAGTCTGGATGATTTGACCAAGAATACTCTGACTAAAGCTGAAAGACAGCTCAAAGACAAGTTTGATGGTCGACCCACAAAACCACCTCCGTATGTTTTCTCCTTAAATGTCTAGGAGTTGTATTGAGTGCAACAACTAAATAAGTCATTCTTGTATCCTGTGAAGCATGCTGTGTTGTGCTTTTTGGCCAATCTGCTGTTTTATCACTCTCAGAAATCTATCGTGATGTTCGAATATTGCTTTGTTGCTGAAAGATTTTACTACCTTTTTTTCACCTTTTATGACCATCTCATGGATTGGCCATTTTGTCCTTTGCAATATGTTGAGACTGTAGCTAATTTGTCTTGCCTCTGATTTATTATTGGTGCCATAATCCATTGATAACCTTAATAGAAATTACATTACTTCAAATGTAATATTATTTCATTTTCTATTTACTTGGAGGGAATTCCAAGCTTCTATCTTTTTCCATTAGGCAAGCTTCCTTGCTTGTCTCCCGAATTATGTGTTCTTTATCCAGTTCTGGAGTTGTAGATAAAATATTTCTTTTAGCTAAAATCTTTCCCTAAAGACTTCTAATTTCCAACCCACAAGTAACCATGTTGCAGTTTGTGAAGCTCAATTCTGCATAGTGTTCTTTTGATCCTGCAATTGACCCTTGGCAACTTCAAGTTTGTATACATAGTTTCCAAGACCAATATGAAAGTTAATTTGAAGTGGCAACAACTGTGCATTGACCTCCAGGAACAGAATAATTACAATTCTACATTGATGTACTAAAGCTTCTTCCCCTTTATGTTACAGGCTTGTAGTTATGGAGACCACCATATCATAAGCTCCCTTTTTAAAAAAAAAAAAAAAAAAAATCAGTTTACTACATTTTGGTTGTTTAGGTAAATGCCTGAAGGTCTTAAGTTTTCATAATTTGAATACCCTGGTCCCTTGGCTATCTGATTGTTTGCACACTTAACCTACACTATCTTCTGATTATCTTGGGTTGTCACCATTGATTTGTGATCCTAAGGAGCTTATGATTGTAATTATTGTTTCAGTATTGATAATATTATTACTTCTTGATTTTAGAAATGGTTATTCTCTTTATTGTGCTGAACTGATGTCCAACATGAAAGATATTCCCAGCACAGAACGCATGGTTCTGTGCAGCAAGCAATGGAAAATGCTGTCTCAGAAAGAGAAGGATGCGTATCAGAAGCGATGTGAACAGGTCAGTGTGGCAGTAATATTCATTTTCTGAAATATGTGGAAATCTATGACAAAAGCAGTGTTATTTTAAATCTGATGACTCAACTATAACCTGCAATCTTCAAGGTTACCTTTATTCATTTGTTCTGAATGACTAGTATGGTTGATGTCCATATGGAGGGGAATAATGTCAAGCAGTAGGATGACATTTATGCTATTGGGTAGATATTGCATGTGACCTGTTACTGGGGGTTGGGTTAGGACTTGATTCTAATTGTTTAAAGTGGCTTAACCTGTAATGGATTTGGAAGGGAGGGCCATTGTTGCCAAATGTAAACATCAGTTTCTAACAACTTGGTTCATTTGTTTACTTTGCACAGAAAAAGAAGGAATATGAAATCAATCTTCATCGGTTTTTACTGGTAGGTGACATTATATGTTTTTGTCGTATCATGAAATTGTAGATTGAATGAATAGAAGAAATTGTTATGTTTACTTATGCTGAAGCTGCAAGGATGTTTGCTATTGGGATTGAAGCAATTCTCTACTCTGTACTACATATTAGGACCTTCATTTCACAAAAATAAACATTTATTGTCCTATGGCAGAGCCTCCCTGAACATGAGCAACAAAGAGTCCTGTCTGAGGAAAAGATGACTGGATTAAACAAAAAAGCAGCAAGCAACCTGAAGCAGGGTGGAATTAAAGGTGTCCCCTCATCCCCTTCAGATGCTACAAAGGTGTGTATTTTTTTCTTGTCCAGGCAGTTTCACTTTATCTCTGGTGTTACGGGGGGTGGGTGGGTGAAATCCATATAATGTGTAGAGAAATGGATCAATCTGTGTCCACACAAGTCTGTTGTATGCAAGTGTCCAATTTTAACATTGGAACCTTGCACTGAACTGGTTTAAATATGCTGATGGAAAGTATTGCAATGGTAATGTGAGAACACCAAATCAATCATTATTCCTCCCAGAGGTGTTGGTGCTAGGTAATATTTGTGATCATCTGATTACTAAACATTGTGTGTCAGTGATCTCCCTGCTATTGTGGGTGTCATCGTGAATTTACAGTACTGTGCAAAAGTCTTGGGAACCCTCAAAACCCTAGATTTTTTTTCCATATAATTTTTTTTAGACTTTTTGATTTCTGCATCAGTGTCAGTAGAAAAGAGTAAATTTTAGATTTCCACTTATTTTCTATAAGATTAAATGTTAGATATTTTTGTTTCATTGAAGAAAGTAACATTGAGCTAGAGATCATTTTTCAAATAATGTGATTACTGTAGCCCAGTGCATGATTGAACAAAGATAACAAACAGGTGTTGATGATCAATGACTAATCAGTTGGAGGAACTAAACAGGTTTACTGAAATAAATAAGTAGAAGGAATCAAACTGGGTGAAGGACAATCAAATTAAAAGGTGAGGGTGTGGCAGATCTGAAATCATCAGTTCTTACACCATGGCAAGGGTGAGCATAACAACAAGACAAGGTGGTCATCCTACATCAGCAAGGTCTCTCCCAACCAGAAATTTCACGGCAGACAGGAGTTTCAAGATGTGCTGTCCGCTGGAACCCAAGTACACCCCTCTACATTGGAGAAGTTTTGTCAGAAGTGGTCTTCTTTGAAGAGTTGCTGCAAAAATGCTATTCCTCTGTAGTGGAAACAAAGCCAAGAGACTCCCCTATACACAAAAACACAACGAATGGGGTGTCCTTGTGTTTTTGTGCAAAGTGACAATGGTTGCAAGTGCTCCGGACTGACAAGTCGAAAGTTAAAACTTTTGGCTCAAACAAGAGACGTTTGTAGAAGAGCTGGAGAGTGCTCATGGATGAGTGTCTGCAACTGAGAGTGAAGCACGGGGGGAGGTTCCCTGCAGGTTTGGAGCTGCATTGCTGCAAATGGAATTGGTGATCTGGTCAGAATTAATGGGATCCTTAATGCTGAGAAGTATAAACAGCGTCTCATCATCAGGGAGGTGTCTGATCAGTCCCAATTTCATTCTGCAGCAGGACAATGGCCATAAGCACGTGGTCAAGGTCGTAAAGGACTATCTTTAGTGAAAAGAATGAGTTCTGCAACAGATGGTATAGCCTTCACAGAGCCCTGATCTCAACCTAATCAAGGCTGATGGGGATTACCTGGAGAGACATAGGCAAGCGAGGCAGCCAGTATCTGAAGAAGAGCAATAGAAAGTTCTCCAAGATGCTTGGAACAACCTATGAGCTGATTTTTTTTTTCTCATAAAACTGCATGACTATGTACCTAAGAGAATTGATGCAATTCTAAAGGGAAAGGGTTGTAACACCAAATAATGATATGGTTTAGTTTTTAAAACTGCTCTTTATAGTATATTTTTTTTGATATTTAGAAACTTTTCATCTAATATTTTTGAAGGCATCTTAGCTTTACAGAATTTTTAAAGAACATGCCTAAGCCCTTTGCACAGTGCCTCATTGCGACATGTTCCATAAAACAGGCCTTATTTGGAAACATTCACTCCAATCATGCCACGTTCATTGTTGATTTTTGCTTTATTTAACATGAAACTGAATCTAAGGTTATCATGTTAATGTAATACCATGTAAGCAGTCCAGGTGATATAAATACTGTATTTTCAAGGTTGGTGCATATCATGCAGGAGTTCCACAGGGATGTTCTGATGCAGGGTTTCAACCTAAAACCTTGACTTTTTCTCTTCCACAGATGTTACTCATTGAGTTCTTCCACTAGATTGTTTCATCTTATATAGTTTGACTTTAAAATCCATATTTTTAATTGACGCTGTAGTTAGAATAGTGATCATGATACGCACAGTGTTTTAGTTTAAAAAAGAAAGCCCTTAACTCTTGAGTGGAGTCATCGGGACGCCGTCATGACAGCATTTTTTTTTTTAAGCAGCCTTTCTTATTTTTACGAGGCCGAGTTGCTAGCTCGACGCTCAGTCCAGCACAGATGGAAAGCGTGCAAGGGAGCCAGCTGGATTCAAACTCGGGAGCCTTCACTCCGAGGTCTGGTGCTGATGCCACTACGCCACCAACCGGCTTACAGTGTTTTAGTTTAAGTATCTATACTTAAATTTAGTATGGCTTGATTTACTTTGACAATCCAATTTCAGTGTAGTGATTGCTGGTCTGTTGTCTCTGGTTACTTCAGCTGAACTGTTTTCCATTACAAATTGAGGGTGAAGCTTCTGAAACCAGCTTTTGTCACTGGGTTTAGAAAAACAGATGCTGTCAACATTTAGCGGGCCAGGCAGTATCTGTGTGTAGAGTAAATTTATTGTTTACCTCTGACTTCCACCAAGTTTTACTTTTCTGCCTGCCAGAAGAATGGGAATTGGATGGTTAGGGTCTGCAGCTAGTTTGGTTAAGATTTTTACAGGTCTTATTATACGGTGTTGAAAGGGATTCTCCTGTTCTGGGGTTTTCTTTTGTTTTCTGCCAAAGTTTCCTCCCTCTGAGAAATTTTGCACCAATTATTGTTTTGCAATGGCCTTTGAGTATAGTTTCCATAAGGGGTACTATTGTAGGATTTTGCGGGGGTGGGGTGGGAGCAGTCACCTTGCATTGGTGTCATTATGTCAGACGTCATCTCTTAACGTGAATGCACAAACTCAGTGTTTGTAATAGAAACTGTTCTACATAATTCAGTCTGTTACATTACCCTACACTATTGTTTCTCTCCTGTGATGCTTTAAATTTATCAGTATTGATTTTTTTTTTTTGACCTGCCAGTGGCCTGGTCTAGCTCACGTTATAAGTATCACCCATTACTTAGGAAATCAGTGGTACAGAGAGTGGTATTGCCACACTGTTGTAACAATACTGAAATTTTTTTTGGTATTGCTTTGTATCATGAGGTAAGGCATTTTAGCTTTTGCCCACTTTATATGGCACAAAAATCTCATCTAACCACTGTTAAAATGGCACTTTGATAGTTAAGGTCCAGATTTGTTATGATGCACAAGGCTGACATTCCTTGTGCAAGTATTAGAATATAATATATTCCTCCTTTATCAGATCTTAGCTTGCTGTTCCAAATTTTTGATTCCGAAATGATGGCCATAGCCAAATATCAATTTTACTTGTCCAGATTTGCATTTTAAATGTTTTGAAGTCATTGTGTGGCTTATTGCAATATGTTATGTATGTTGATCATGTAAATTGTCTTTTTAGGACTTCATTTGGTTTGATGGCCCCTTTCTGACCAGTTATCATGAAGGAGCTGTTTAGTCCTGCCAAATTTTTGTTTTTTTTTCCATTCTAGTATTTTTTTGGGTGAAGTTGCACATACCTTGCTTCAGTTGTCTGTATACAGCCTGACTGGTTGGTTGTTTCTCCTTTTTCCCCCCCCCCCCCCCCCCCCCCCCCCGCCTCCCATGTTATCTTTGCATTCTGATGCTTCTCCTGCTCTTGGTCATTAACTTATTTTGCAAACCTGCTTTCAGCTATTCTAACCATTTCTGATTGTACATACATTCATTCATTTGGCTTTTTTAACTTTATAGCCTTGTTTAGGACAATAAATTGCAAGCAACTGATTCAAGCTCAGAATATAGTTATATAAATGGTCTTCAATGTAGATATAGGAAACATCATTTTTAATACAGTCATACAGAGTGGAATTACTGTGCTCGTGTGCAATTGTGTATTTTATCATTTGCTTTTGTATATTTTGTGCCTATTCATTAGTGAAGTGTGTGGGGGGTGGGGGGAAGAGAGAAAATCCTTTGGTCTTGTTACTTCTGATTGGAGGCCCATCTGTTGTACTTTAGTGTTGGTACTTTTATAGCAGAAAATCATTGGTATAACAGAACTTTTTAATATTAGAATTTTTATGGTGCAGTTTGAAATATGAATTGGACCCATACTATGGTTATTTGTGCTGTTTAGAGAATGTATTCAAGTGTACAGGAAACCTCTCATCGGATCTCCTATACATACTGGCATTATCTGTTCATAGAAGTGGTTTTTATTGTCAACAATTTAGAGGCAATCGGGGACCAATGAATGTTTGCTTTGGGCTTATATAAATTTTGCAATGCATTCAAGGATATTTGTTAAGGTGGGTCTGTCTCTTAATTGCATTAAAGATTAGCAGTCACTGCTGGAACCTCCTATTGGCACTATTGTGATTTTTAAATTGTGCTTATTACCTCATTTAGTACAGCTCATTCCAGGTGTACAGAATTATTTAGATACAAAGTTCTGGACTACTTTTATTTAGCCTGACTTCTGCAGACTGATCAAAATCTTCCAGTTTCTTTGTAACTCTTGTATTATACTGTAGTTACAAACTAGCAATATGCATGTTGGTTCTTGTCACTTGTGTCTATCCCTTACTACCATTTGAAGGGTATGGGAGGAATGAGGAACAAGTATTGCTGGAGCACTGTGGGGCAATCTAGTTTGCTCATACATCAAATACTGTATTCAAGTAGTTGGTAGAGACTTGCACCCATTGCTGTACCAATTTAAAGACCAATGGTTGGGACAATGATCAAGGCAATCTGGTGGGTATTGAAGTACTGCTAAACTTTGCAAGCCTTCATTTTTCAGCTGTCTCACTCTGTTCAGAAAGCTTCCATTTTCCTTCCACATTAACAATAGCTCTGTTTCATGAAGTGCTGTCACTTTTTCACTGATTGATCACGAAGTCTGTAGGACTCATTCGTATGATTTTCCAGTCCACCTGTGGTCTCCAAGTGTAAATCTGTAATTGATAAGAGGATGTATGTAACTGGAATGACTCGGCCTCTCTCTGGTCACGGTGATTTGTGGTTTGATCACTAGTTGAATAAGCTGAAAATATTTAATAAACAAATATCCAATCAATATGGTAGATGTGTGATTATTTCTGTTTTCTTGTTTATTTGAATTTCTTTTCTCTCCCACAACAATCTGTTATTTCAATTATCTGTTGAATTGGGTGCTACTGGTTTTCATGTGGGGATATCTATGCACCAGCATTGCTAAGAGTTCAATGATTATGGTATGTATGCATGGCAATTTAATGTGCTGCCACAGTTGTTAAGATGACCCTGTCCACTAACTTGGTGTAGCCTCATAGCATTCAATTAAGCCTTCTCCATTCAAAACTATGGGTGCCAAAAGCTTGGCATTCTTGATGATAGATTCATACTGCATGGAGTCTTAATAGTTTCATTCTGTTGAAGATCCAAGTCACATTCTTGGCTGCAACAGCCAGAAGTCACACGTGTACCTAGACAATTCCAATTAATTGATCATCCATTGAAAATTTAAATATTCCTGTTCTAAACTGGGTTAGCAGGCCAGAATAATGATTGATGTGGCCAGATTGTGTGCATTGTTTGTATCAGTAGTGATTGAAAAGACAAGTAGGCAACTTGGCAGGGAAAAATAGCTTTACAGTATTGCTTTAATTGAATGGTAGACATTGGTAAGAAGAGAATTGACAACGTACGGTTGTTCCACTGCCCCCACAAGAATTTGTGCACACCTGGATAGACTCTATTAGTGGGCATCACAATTTGAGGTATATGTCTTGTGGCCCTTTGCAAGGAGAATGTTTCTCCAAAACAAAAGTACGACCAAGGCCTGGCAGCTTCAAGGGAGAATAGTAAAGGAAGTGGAAGACCAGCTGCTAGAATAAGCAAATGGTTAAAGGGTCTCTTCTCACATTTGTTATCAGACAACTACTGACAAACCAAAGCGTCCGATCTCTGCCATGTTCATTTTCTCGGAAGAGAAGCGCAAGAAGTTGCAAGAGGAGGAGCCAGAACTCTCGGAAAGTGAACTGACAAGAAAATTGGCCAGGATGTGGACTGAGCTCTCTGAGAAGAAAAAGGTAATAATCGTTTGAGTGGCTAACAGGCATCACAGTGTGGGCTGGATAGTGGGTGGCTAGAGGTTGGATATTTCAGAAATGTAGTTCTGTGCTTGCATTTGTGGTGCATATTGACAAAGTGGGAAGTTGGGCAGGTCATTGAGACCTCAGGTGATGAAATATTAGTCAAGAGTAGCTGTGGATGTAGGAAATATTTCATTGGGCATGTGTGACTAGTTGTATCTAGGTTATAATTTCAATGGTTTTTTTAAAACAGCAATGGGTGTTGGCTAGCCATGTGGGTGGCAGAATCAGCCAATGCTTTGAAGTTGAGCAGCACATTTGCAATTGGAGTAAGTGACTGTACTTCATCACTTTGGCTGATTCAGTCTTTCTATCCCTTCCAAAATAAAGCCTCTTAATATTCTAGGATCCCTAGTCTGACTGCAAATTTTGTAACAAATAATATTTGTAAAACACGAGTCAAAAATGTCACTGATAGCTGAGAGGCAAGTAGATGTGATATTTCTCAAGCTTTTAAGCTCTGGAGTGAAGAAGCATCTCTTCATTCCAGGGCTAAAAACCGATTATTGTAGTTATTCCTCTTGTGTATTGCTGCCTCTGTAGTGCCCTCTGAAGCTCATACAGCTACTGTAAACTTGCTCTTACTGCTTAAAACTATGGACAGCCTGAAGCCTGTTTATGAAGATAGAGATGTTTCAAGGAACTTCTGAAGTCTGGCTCCTTGATCATTTTAAAACCACATTTCTACACTTCCAATGTGCATCTTATTCCACTATATATGTGCATCTTATTCCACTATATATAAACTGGACTAGAATGAGTCAGTAGGATAACCTTGTATTGCAGGAATTCTTCACCACTTTTTAGTACTAGGTACTAGATTACTGCAGGGTTTGACTTTGAAACATGCTGGGGTATCAGATTTAAAAAAAAGTATATATAAATAGATTTTTGAGCAGCACACAAAGCTGGAGCAACACAGGGTCAGGCAGCATTTATGGAGGGAAATGGGCAGTTGATAAATCCTTTCATCAGGTTCATCAGACAAGCCTTGATGTCAGATCTTGAGCTGAGTCATCAACTGCCCATTTCCCTCTATAGATGCTGTCTGACCCACTGAATTATTCCAGTTCCTTTGTGTTGCTCTAGCTTTCCAGCATCTGCAGGATATCAACTACAACTATATGGTCATCGTGTTTGAGTTACTAATGGGGGAAGATCTTCCATTGCTACTGTCACTGGGCCTTGCAATTGGGTCCATTCTGGATCTGGCAGGAGCCCAACTCCCTTCACTGCAGAATGGGGGCTGACCTGATTAACAGACCAGGTTATGCCTCTGATTTCCCCCAACCCTCAGGGTCACCCACTGTCAAAACTATTTATGATGGTCTTTATTCACAAGCAGTCGGTACCACATATCTAAAAGAATTAAGGATATTTTTCATTTAAAGCAGCAAAAATGAAACTTAAAAATATTGAAAGTAACTTGGGAGTGAAAATTTTCTACTTTTCACCTACCAGCTGATATGCTGCCTTGACTTAATGGGGACAGTTGTGTTTGCATTGGGTTTGATCTGGCTGGGTTTCAATATGCAGGCTTCACAATTTAAAAGTTTGGAATCCTAGTTGAGGGCACATGGAGGCTTCCATAATGTGTCCATGAGCAACTGCTGCCAGTGGCAAGGTGGCAGATGCTCCTCTTGGCTTGTGTCAATACCAGAGCTGGAAACTAGGTCTTGTCTGACAATGTTTAGCTCAGTCTTAATAGAGGAGAAGATCTAATCGAGTTTGACTTTGAAGCTTACAATAAATAGCCTGTTGAAATGTTGAGGTCCGGGGGGGGGGGGGGGGGGGCAGTTTTTTTTTTTTTTTTTTATGAAGCCTGATCCCACCTCTGATTGATGACTTGAATCGGGTAAGAAGACAGGAAAAATGGGAAGTCTCGCTATTGCCTCAGTATTGGTCAGAATCCACTGCAAATGAAAATTCAGTTGTTGTGTATTGAAATTAAGGTTCCCATTGCCAACAATATTAAACTCATGTCAGCCATGTCGCTTCAGATGTTTTAATCCTGCTTTATGTTTGTGTTAACTAATCTTCCTTGCTGCCAAGGTACTCGGCTTTAATTTTCTATTCAGAGTAGTTACCTGATTCCACGTTATTTTCTTTCTGACCAAAGTCCAAGGATAGTTTCCAAAATTTATGCCTTAATGTCATAATGCCACCCTTCTGTCCTTCCTTGCTTTTTCTCAGTCCACAACACATTTAATTAACATCCCACCAGTTTGGTTGATGTATAACTTTTTCATTAAGCAGCTTATGGGAGTGACAAAAGCAAGCATTTGGGTTGTGGTGTGTAGAATCTTTGAGCAAGTAAATCTGTTGGTGAGTTGAGTATTTTTATACAGTGATCACAGTATGATAGAGTTCACTTTGGAATTTAATTTCTCCTTCTCAAATTTCAATGTGTCAGTATTTCATTGGAATAAAGGAAATGACAATGGCATGAGAGGGGAACTGGCCAAAGTTGACTGGAAAGGGACACTGGCAGGAAGGACAACAGACAGGCAATGGCTGGAGTTTCTGCGGAAAATGAGGGAAGTGCAAGACAGATGTATTCCAAGTAAGACATTTTCGAGTGGAAGAAGGACACCATGACTGACAAGTCAAGTCAGAGCCAAAGTAAAAGCAAAAGAGAGGGCATACAAGGAAGCCAAAGCTAGTAGGAAGATAGCAGAGGGGAAAGCTTTTAAAAACTTGCAGAAGGAAACTAAGAAGGTCATTAGGAAGGAAAAGATGAATTTTGAAAGGAAGCTGGCTACTAATATTAAAGAAGATACTAAAAGCTTTTTAAAGTATATAATGGGTAGAAAAGAGTAGATAGTAGATATAGGACCAATAGAAAATGACGCTGGAGGTATTGTAATGAGACCTGCAGAGATGGCAGAGGAACTGAATACGTATTTTGCATCAGTCTTCACAGTGGAAGACATCTGCAGTATACCAGACGTTCAAGAGTGCCAGGGAAGTGAAGTTTGTGCAGTGAAAATTACAACTGAGAAGGTGCTAAGGAAGCTTAATGGTCTGAGGGTGGATAATCTCCTGGAACTGATGGAATGCACCTTGGGGTTCTGAAGGACGTAGCTGGAGAAATTGCGGAGGCATTAACAATGATCTTTCAAGAATCGATAGATTCTGGCATTGTACCTGATGACTGGGAAAATTGCAAATATTACTCTGCTATTTAAGAAGGGTGGGAGGCAGCAGAAAGGAAACAAGACCTGTTAGACTGACATCAGTGATTGGGAGGTTGGTTGGAATCGATTGTTAGGGATGAGATTACGGAGTACCTGGAGGCATATGACAAGATAGGCCAGCATGGTTTCCTGAAAGGAAAATTCTGCCTGACTAACCTACTGTAATTTTGTTATCATTAAGGAAACTACAAGCAGGGTAGACAAAGGAGATGCAGTAGATGTGGTATACTTGGATTTTCAGAAGGCCTTTGAGAAGGTGCCGCACATGAGGCTGCTTAGCAAGATAAGAGCCCATGTAATTACAGGGGAGTTACAAGCATGGGTGGAGCATTGGCTGATCAGCAGAAAACAGGGAGTGGGAATAAAGGGATCCTATTCTGGCTGGCTGCCAGTTACCAGTGGTGTTCCACAGGGTCGGTGTTGGGACCGCTGCTTTTTACGATGTACGTCAATGATTTGGGCTATGGTATTAATGGATTTGTGGCTAAATTTGCCGATGATACAAAGATGGGTGGAGGAGCGGGTGGCGAGGCAGCAGAGCCTGCAGAGAGACTTGGATAGATTGGGAGAATGGGCAAAGAAGTGGCAAATGAAATACAATGTTTGAAAATGTATGGTCATGCACTTTGGTGGAGGAAATAAACGGACAGACTATTATTTAGATGGGGAGAGAATTCAAAATGCAGAGATGCGAAAGGACTTGGGAGTCCTTGTGCAAGATACCCTAAAGGTTAACTTCCAGGTTGTGTCGGTGGTGAATAAGGCGAATGTAATGTTGGCATTCATTTCTAGAGGTATAGAATATAAGAGCAGGGATGTGATGTTGAGGCTGTATAAGCACTCATGAGACCACACTTGGAGTATTGTGTGCAGTTTTGAGCTCCTTATTTTAGAAACGATATACTGACATTGGAGAGTGTTCAGAGAAATTCACGAGAACAATTCCAGGAATGAAAGGGTTACTGTATGAGGAATGTCTGGCAGCTCTTGGACTGTATTCCCTGGAGTTCAGGAGAATGAGGGGTGGAATCTCATAGGAACATTCCGAATATTAAAAGACCTGAACAGATTAAATGTGGCAAAGTTATTTCCCATGGTAGGGGAGTCTAGGACGAGGGCACGAGTTCAGGATTGAAGGACGTCCATTTAGAACAGAAATGCAGAGAAATGACTTTAGTCAGAGGGTGGTAAATCTGTGGAATTTGTTGCCATGAGCGACTGTGGAGGCTGACTCATTGGGTGTATTTAGGGCAGAGATAGATAAGTTCTTGATTAGCCAGGGCATCAAAGGGTATGGGGAGAAGGCAGGGGAGTGGGGATGACCGGAAGAATTGGATCACCTCATGATTGAATGGTGGAGCAGATTTGATGGGCTGAATGGCCTACTTCTGCTCCTGTATCTTATGGTCTTGTGGTTTGATTGGTGGTTCAAGCTTGATATGTCTAGTAATAATTCCAAATGGCCTTGTTACCAAGATGTACACTTTGAAAGCTTTTGTTATGTTTGCACAAAATAAACTTTTTCATTGATTGTACTGGAGGTGTTTAAAACTTCACATTTTTTCCCTCTTGTCTTTTGGGTTTCTGTGCTCAATGAAAAGAGTAGCAATGTTGGAACTACACTTAATTTGTGCTGTGTACTTTAGTAAAAGTGCTATGGCTATAGCAGAAATATAAATCTGAAAGGGAAAAGGCCATATTGTTATCCCCATATGGGAGGCAACCAGAGTTAAATTTTTTTTTTAATTCAGTAATTCTTTGGACTTCGCAAAGTTCTGTTTTAAAGTGGAATTGTATGAAATGGTACGCTACATGATAATCCAGCAAAAAGTAGCTTTCTAAACTGCAAACTAATGCAATACATTCAGTTACTAAGTGTCTAAAGGAAGTGTTTACATTTTTAAAGAACTAATGATATTTTTGCTGCAACAGGAAAAATATCGACGCATGGAGGCAGCGGCAAAGGCTGAATCTGAGCAGAAAAGGCAGGGCTATGGAAAAGATGGAAAAGGCTCTGCTGTCCGTGGAAAACTGCCAGAGCCACCCAAGACTGCAGAAGAGATCTGGCAACAGAATGTGATTGGCGATTATCTGGCCAAGTACAGGGTAGGCGCTGAGGTAGTTGATAGAGAGGAAGAGACCTCTTTAAATGGATGGTGATCAAGGCTGCTTACCAAACTTGGCAGGACTGTGCATCCTGGTGGGAGGTTTGAAATGCTGGCAGAGACCAGACAGTTGAAAGCATGTTTGTGTTTTTAACATGAGGGAACCTCCTGCTGTACAGTTTTTCAAAGAGACTCTGTTAGCTTTTTCTTTTGACATGATAACCAGAG
The DNA here is from genome assembly GCF_030028105.1 of Mobula birostris. NCBI lineage: Eukaryota > Metazoa > Chordata > Chondrichthyes > Myliobatiformes > Myliobatidae > Mobula > Mobula birostris. The sequence goes on from NC_092402.1 coordinate 27,725,658, forward strand.
CAGCTCCATCCACAACTCTAACTCTAATTTACCTGTTTTTTTTTCTGCCTCAATTGTTTCAACTAACCATCACCCCTTGCCTCCTTCCAAGCTCTTCATGAACTGTTCAGAAATCTGATGTCAAAGGGGAAGAAGCTGTTCCTCAAATGCTGGTTGCATTTCTTCGGGCTTCAGTACTTCTGACCTGATCTAACATCTGGGAGGTAGTACAGAAGCCTGAAGAACCACACCCCAACATTTGAGGAACAGCTTCTTCCCTTTTGACATCAGATTTCTGAACAGTTCATGAACACTACCTTGCTATTCCTCTTGCACTAATTTGTTGTAACTTTTTAATGTCTTACACTGTATTGTCACAAAACAACAAATTTCACAATATGTCAGTGATAATGAACCAGATTCTAATTCAAAAGTTGCTTTTGGGCAATTTAAACATTTGTTAGGGTACTTTAGCAAAATTTTCCTGTGTAACCTTGCGACTGCATTATGTGACTTGTTTAATGAATATCACAACTGTACATTTTATTACTGTTGATAGTTTTAGGTTATCATTGCCTTGGACTGCACGTAGAAGAAGTTCTTTTGTACGCCACAGAAAGGTTTAACAAAACTTCACGTTTGATGCTTCCTTGATCATACTTGTGCCAAATTCCCAAAAAAAAGCAAGTTTTTTTTAAGCATGTTTGTTTTGTTTACCACATCAGATCTGCCTTTTACTGTCCATATTTCACCTCTGTTTGAGTTATTTGCTGACATCGATATCTTAGATTCGCCTATGAATTGTGTCCAGTGTATACTTGCTTAACGGGGAAGAGAGTACACATTGAAATCCTGTTATTCCAAAGACCACTATCGCCTCCCCCCTCGCCCCCACCAGAAGTTTGTTTTTAAGCAAAGCCACTGTGCTGTACTTTTCTATGACTCTGCTATTATGAAACTCATTACACACTTTGCCAAAATCATTCAAAAGTAATTTAGCAGAAGGAAATTTCCTAGACAATGCATTTCCTTGAATCTTTTAATTAAAAGAGAGTTCTGTTTCTTAGAATGCCTTCAATTTAGGAGTGATTTGGGACCAAATGATTCAGCTTCTTATCCATTTTAAAATGTATCCCACAGAAAGGTACCAATGACATAGGTAGGAAAAGGGATGAGGTCCTGAAAGGAGAATATAAGGAGCTAGGAAGGGAGTTGAGAAAAAGAACCGCAAAGGTAGTAGTCTCGGGATTACTGCCTGTGCCACGCGACAGTGAAAGTAGGAATGCAATGAGGTGGAGGATAAATGCGTGGCTGAGGGATTGGGGCAGGGGGCAGGGATTCAAGTTTTTGGATCATTGGGACCTCTTTTGGCGCAGGCGTGACCTGTACAAAAAGGACGGGTTACACTTGAACCCTAGGGGGACCAATATCCTGGCAGGGAGATTAGCGAGGGCTACTGAGGTGACTTTAAGCTAGAATGGTTGGGGGGTGGGAATCAAATTAAAGAGGCTAGGTGAGAGGAGGTTAGTTCACAACGGGGATGGGAACCAATGCAGAGAGACAGAGGGGTGTAAAGTGAGGGTAGAAGTAAAAAAGTAGTAAGGAGAAAAGTAAAAGTGGCAGGCCGACAAATCCAGGGCAAGCATCAAAAAGGGCCACTTTTCAACATAATTGTATAAGGGCTAAGAGAGTTGCAAAAGAGCGCCTGAAGGCTTTGTGTGTCAATGCAAGGAGCATTTGTAACAAGGTGGATGAATTGAAAGTGCAGATTGTTATTAATGATTATGATATAGTTGGGATCACAGAGACATGGCTCCAGGGTGACCAAGGATGGGACCTCAACATTCAGGGATATTCAATATTCAGGAGGGATAGACATGAAAGAAAAGGAGGTGGGGTGGCGTTGCTGGTTAAAGATGAGATTAATGCAATAGAAAGGAAGAACATAAGCCGGGAGGATGTGGAATCGATATGGGTAGAGCTGCGTAACACTAAGGGGCAGAAAACACTGGTGGGAGTTGTGTACAGGCCACCTAACAGTTGTAGTGAGGTCGGAGATGGTATTAAACAGGAAATTAGAAATGTGTGCAATAAAGGAACAGCAGTTATAATGGGTGACTTCAATCTACATGTAGATTGGGTGAACCAAATTGGTAAAGGTGCTGAGGAAGAGAATTTCTTGGAATGTATGCGGGATGGTTTTTTGAACCAACATGTCGAGGAACCAACTAGAGAGCAGGCTATTCTAGACTGGGTTTTGAGCAACGAGGAAGGGTTAATTAGCAATCTTTCGTGAGAAGCCCCTTGGGTAAGAGTGACCATAATATGGGGGAATTCTTCACTAAGGTGGAGAGTGACATAGTTAATTCAGAAACAAAGGTTCTGAACTTAAAGAAGGGTAACTTTGAAGGTATGAGACGTGAATTAGCTAAGATAGACTGGCAAATGACACTTAAAGGATTGACGGTGGATATGGAATGGCAAGCATTTAAGGATTGCATGGATGAACTACAACAATTGTTCATCCCAGTTTGGCAAAAGAATAAATCAAGGAAGGTAGTGCACCCGTGGCTGACAAGAGAAATTAGGGATAGTATCAATTCCAAAGAAGAAGCATACAAATTAGCCAGAAAAAGTGGCTCACCTGAGGACTGGGAGAAATTCAGAGTTCAGCAGAGGAGGACAAAGGGCTTAATTAGGAAGGGGAAAAAAGATTGAGAGAAAACTGGCAGGGAACATAAAAACTGACTGTAAAAGCTTTTATAGATATGTAAAAAGGAAAAGACTGGTAAAGACAAATGTAGGTCCCCTACAGACAGAAACACGTGAATTGATTATGGGGAGCAAGGACATGGCAGACCAATTGAATAATTACTTTGGTTCTGTCTTCACTAAGGAGGACATAAATAATCTTCCGGAAATAGTAGGGGGCAGAGGGTCCAGTGAGATGGAGGAACTGAGCGAAATACATGTTAGTAGGGAAGTGGTGTTGGGTAAATTGAAGGGATTAAAGGCAGATAAATGCCCAGGGCCAGATGGTCTGCATCCCAGAGTGCTTAAGGAAGTAGCCCAAGAAATAGTGGATGCATTGGTGATAATTTTTCAAAACTCGTTAGATTCTGAACTAGTTCCTGAGGATTGGAGGGTGGCTAATGTAACCCCACTTTTTAAAAAAGGAGGGAGAGAGAAACCAGGGAACTATAGACTGGTTAGCCTAACGTCGGTGGTGGGGAAACTGCTGGAGTCAGTTATCAAAGATGTGATAACAGCACATTTGGAAAGCGGTGAAATCGTCCGACAAAGTCAGCATGGATTTGTGAAAGGAAAATCATGTCTGACGAATCTCATAGAATTTTTTGAGGATGTAACTAGTAGAGTGGATAGGGGAGAACCAGTGGATGTGGTATATTTGGATTTTCAAAAGGCTTTTGACAAGGTCCCACACAGGAGATTAGTGTGCAAACTTAAAGCACACGGTATTGGGGGTAAGGTATTGATGTGGATAGAGAATTGGTTAGCAGACAGGAAGCAAAGAGTGGGAATAAACGGGACCTTTTCAGAATGGCAGGCAGTGACTAGTGGGGTACTGCAAGGCTCAGTGCTGGGACCCCAGTTGTTTACAATATATATTAATGACTTGGATGAGGGAATTAAATGCAGCATCTCCAAGTTTGCGGATGACACGAAGCTGGGCGGCAGTGTTAGCTGTGAGGAGGATGCTAAGAAGATGCAGGGTGACTTGGATAGGTTGGGTGAGTGGGCAAATTCATGGCAGGTGCAATTTAATGTGGATAAATGTGAAGTTATCCACTTTGGTGGCAAAAATAGGAAAACAGATTATTATCTGAATGGTGGCCGATTAGGAAAAGGGGAGGTGCAACGAGACCTGGGTGTCATTATACACCAGTCATTGAAAGTGGGCATGCAGGTACAGCAGGCAGTGAAAAAGGCGAATGGTATGCTGGCATTTATAGCGAGAGAATTCGAGTACAGGAGCAGGGAGGTACTACAGTTGTACAAGGCCTTGGTGAGACCACACCTGGAGTATTGTGTGCAGTTTTGGTCCCCTAATCTGAGGAAAGACATCCTTGCCATAGAGGGAGTACAAAGAAGGTTCACCAGATTGATTCCTGGGATGGCAGGACTTTCATATGAAGAAAGACTGGATGAACTGGGCTTGTATTCATTGGAATTTAGAAGATTGAGAGGGGATCTGATTGAAACGTATAAAATCCTAAAGGGATTGGACAGGCTAGATGCAGGAAGATTGTTCCCGATGTTGGGGAAGTCCAGAACGAGGGGTCACAGTTTGAGGATAAAGGGGAAGCCTTTTAGGACCGAGATTAGGAAAAACTTCTTCACACAGAGAGTGGTGAATCTGTGGAATTCTCTGCCACAGGAAACAGTTGAGGCCAGTTCATTGGCTATATTTAAGAGGGAGTTAGATATGGCCCTTGTGGCTACGGGGGTCAGGGGGTATGGAGGGAAGGCTGGGGCGGTGTTCTGAGTTGGATGATCAGCCATGATCATAATAAATGGCGGTGCAGGCTCGAAGGGCCGAATGGCCTACTCCTGCACCTATTTTCTATGTTTCTATATGATTGTCCTCCAGCTTCAATTTGAGATTGTTGTGCTAATTTGAGAGTTGAAATCTTGTGTTAATGAAATGCCTAATGGTTCTAGTACAGCCACTAGAATTTGGAGTTTACTATTTTAAACACACCTTTTAAGGTCTGATCCAGGATTGAATTCAAAATGAAAGATGATTGGCTATGGCATCTTGGGCTGATGTCCTATCAGTATTTTGAAAAGAAAGTTCTATTACAGTTCTCCATTGGTAGCTTCTCTGTCACCTGAGTTACTAATGGAATTATTTTCACCATCCTAATCATGAATTGGACTGTGTTGGACATTGCTTATCTAATTGACTTGTATAACTCTTGCTTGTTAGTGCCTGTCTCAGCTTTTGAATTGAAGAATTAATTTGTATCCAGCTTTGTTGATTTGAGCCAAGCTTTCAAACACTCAAAGTTTATGACACATTAGATGACTTAATTGAATTTCCTCTCATGGAGAATTGACATATTATCTGGCAAATTCCAGAGTGGGTTTTAATTTGAGATGACTCATTCATTTTGTCACTACTTTGTATTTTTGTTGATTCTAGTTGTGTCTTCCCAAGTTATGTAAATCTCATTCTAAGTTGTATACAGAATGAGTTATCCTCCAAGGATCCTTTCCATATTTGCACTGATCTGCACTAAATTGACACTTTATGGACTTAATGAAGTAGTCACTACTGTTTCAAGTAATAAATTAGTTTGCTTTACTGAAGGGCAAAATCGGTCTCAAAACAAATTTTCAGCAAATAAATCTCTCAAATGTGAGTGGTACTGATGTTAATTTGCATGTTCGTGCTAAATGTAAGGGCTGGAATTGAGAGTCTAAGCTTTCTGGTTTGTTCCTGATCACAAAGTACTTTTCTTCCAGCCAGATATTCCACCATGTAGGATTTTATAGCTGTTTTAATGAGCCTGACTTGAAATACTCATCTCTTCCTGATCACTATATTGATTGACTTGTTTATTGGCAAGCATGATTTTTGTCTGCTTCTCAACTTTGATTCTAGGTTTAAGAGTTCCAAGTTATGAGGAAATCCTCAGGTTGAAAAACCCTTCAGTCCATCTGATGCTTTTTATGTGATGGCTTGTTTTTGAGCATCATAACAGTTGCAGGCTGGATCAGTCTAAAAGACTAGCCTAACTTTGAAGTTATTTTTCCTTCTGCATACAGGAACCCAGTGGTGTGATGTGCTTGATTTCACAACATTTTGATGTGTGCAGTGTAATGATGGCGCTGTCTGCAATCTATAGGGCTGCCTTCTATGCACTTTGCACAGTGCATGTCAGTTTCGTTGCTCTTCAGGGTCACGATTTCACCCTCTTTTCTTAACACCATTTATGCTCAAAATTCCTTTTGGGATTTGTTTAATTTACATGAATGGAGGTTTTTGAAGCAATGCACATGCATTTTAGTAGCGTATGCTTTCTGATTATGATCAGGCATATCTTTTTTTTTAAAGAGTGATCGCACTAAGGCGATGAAAGCAATGGAGGCAACTTGGAGTGCGATGGAGAAAAAGGAGAAATTAATGTGGATTAAAAAGGCAGCTGAGGATCAAAAGCGATACGAGGTATATTCCTCCCTGATCCCCTTAAAACAAGTTCAATGCCAAAGCAACTAGCTCTTGACTGGATCACTTTTGTTTCTGCTCATGGGTTTATTGCAGTGAAACTTCAGGTGATGACATTTGATTGTAGGATGAAAAGTGCAACACTTCAAAGTAAATTTGTTATCAAAGTACATCTGTCACTATATACAGCCCTGAGATTCATTTTCTTGTGGGCATGCTCAGTAAATCCAGCAACCATAATAGAATAAATGGAAGACTGTCCCCAACAAGATGGGCAACCAGTGTGCAGAAGACAAACTGCTGATACAAAAGAAAAAAATAATAATAAATATTGAGAACATGAGATAGAGTTCTTTGAAAATGAGTCTCCAAGTAACTTCTGAAGCTATTCTGACCAATCGCAGTTCAGTCCATGTGGGTATTGACTGTTAAGACTATTTAATGTTTGTCCAGTCCTTGGTCACAGGATGGCCATATACTGTACGTGCATAGTGCTGTAGGATACTTTGGGATAGAGTTTTGTAAAGCAGCATCTGCTGCTCTTGAATGTCTTAACAATTTTGAGGAAATGTCCTTAATGCTGTTTCCTTTTTTTTTTACTGTGAATACAGAATTGACAAAAATATTTTGAGCATTGTCTATAGAGAAGATTGGAAAGCTGTACCTTCCTCCCAATCCAGTGCTGTTATCAATTGGTTCATCACAAACAATGGTCCTTTGTCAATTAATGGTGCCATCAAATAACAGTATTGACCATTGGGCCAAGATCTTGGGGACACAATTGCATGGTAGCTCTGCTTTTGTTGGAGAACCAAATTGTTGCCAGATAGGAGATGGTTCCTGACCACCAGAAATATCAGTTTGCTGGTGTTTCTGAGATTTTAATTAGTTTTGAAACTTAAGATTGCAGAACTGCATATCAGATGAAGTAGTAGTGTGATTACTATGAAGATAGACCATTGTTGGAAAAATATTTCTGACCTGGAAGTGGTGTTTTGTGGACAAATGAGATCAGAGATCAGCCTATGACAAATTACATCTGAAAAACCCAAGCAAGGCTGCAGGACCGGATGGTGTCAGTACCAGGGTGCTCAAAGCCTGTGCTCCTCAGCTATGTGGAGTAGTTCACCATGTATTCAACATGAGCCTGAGGCTCCGGAGGGTTCCTGTGCTGTGGAAGACGTCCTGCCTCGTCCCTGTGCCGAAGACGCCGTGCCCCACCTCGTCCCTGTGCCAAAGGCGCCGCGCCCCAGCGGCCTCAATGACTACAGACCGGTGGCATTGACCTCCCACATGATGAAGACCCTGGAGAGACTTGTTCTGGAGCTGCTCCGGCCTATGGTCAGGCCACACTTAGATCCCCTCCAGTTCGCCCACCAGCCCCGACTAGGAGTTGAGGATGCCATTGACTACCTGCTGAACCGTGTCTACGCCCACCTGGACAAGCCAGCGAGCACTGTGAGGGTCCTGTTTTTTGACTTCTCCAGTGCGTTCAACACCATCCGCCCTGCTCTGCTGTGGGAGAAGCTGACAGCGATGCAGGTGGATGCTTTCCTGGTGTCATGGATTCTTGATTACCTGACTGGCAGACCACAGTACATGTGCTTGCAACACTGTGTGTCCAACAGAGTGATCAGCAGCACTGGGGCTCCACAGGGGCCTCTCTTGTCTCCCTTTCTCTTCACCATTTACACCTCGGACTTCAACTACTGCACAGAGCCTTGTCATCTTCCGAAGTTTTCGGATGACTCTGCCATAGTTGGATGCATCAGCAAGGGAGATGAGGTTGAGTACAGGGCTACGGTAGGAAACTTTGTCACATGGTGTGAGCAGAATTATCTGCAGCTTAATGTGAAAAAGACTAAGGAGCTGGTGGTAGACCTGAGGAGAACTAAGGTACCGGTGACCCCTGTTTTCATCCAGGGGGTCAGTGTGGACATGGTGGAGGATTACAAATACCTGGGGATACGAATTGACAATAAACTAGACTGGTCTAAGAACGCTGAGGCTGTCTACAAGAAGGGTCAGAGCTGTCTCTATTTCATGAGGAGACTGAGGTCCTTTAACATCTGTCGGACGATGCTGAGGATGTTCTATGAGTCTGTGGTGGTCAGTGCTATCATGTTTGCTGTTGTGTGCCGGGGCAGCAGGCTGAGGTTAGCAGACACCAACAGAATCAACAAACTCATTCGTAAGGCCAGTGATGTTGTGGGGATGGAACTGGGCTCTCTGACAGTGGTGTCTGAAAAGAGGATGCTGTCTAAGTTGCATGCCATCTTGGTCAATATCTCCCATCCACTACATAATGTACTGGGTAGGCACAGGAGTACATTCAGCCAAAGACTCATTCCACCGAGATGCAACACAGAGCGTCATAGGAAGTCATTCCTGCCTGTGGCCATCGAACTTTACAACTCCTCCCTTGGAGGGTCAGACACCCTGAGCCAATAGGCTGGTCCTGGACTTATTTCATAATTTACTGGCATAATTTACATATTACTATTTAACTATTTATTACTATTTTTCATTACTATTTATTATTTCCATGACTATTACTATTTACTAATAGTATTACTATTACTATTTTTATTACTATTTATTATTTATGGTGCAATTGTAATGAAAACCAATTTCCCCCGGGATCAATGAAGTATTACTATGACTAAATGATAACTGCCATCAGTTACATCCAAGTGTCTAAGTCTGTATGAGCAACTCTTGTTAGCATGAACAAATTCTGATGTATTTGGTTTTTTTTACTCCATTTTTTTTTTAACAAAAGTGATGAGCTGAACCCATAATAGTTTGTTTACTAGGGAATGTAATTGATTTGGCAACCCATTTATTATGTAAGTGCTAGGATTGTTGGGATTAAGCCCCCCCCCCCCACATTGAAGAAGTTTCACTGCAGAAGATAATAGCATCATAAATAATATCATAGACAATAGCATCCACGTAACTATTTATGGTGAAATCTTGGTTGTCCAGTATTAACTAACAATATGATTGGTTTCTCTAGGAAATGAAAGATTGTTTCATTAGAAAGACTAAGGCAGCATCTGCTGTCTGGATTAGAATATGAACAAAAAGGAAAAGTTGGACAAGTGCAGAGGCTGAGGGGAGATCTGAGAGACTTTTTAAATACATGGAAAATATCAGGATAGATAGTCAGAATCTCTTTCTCTTCCCCTTTCCCGGGTAGAAATGTCAAACACCAGAGAACATGCTTTTAAGGTTTGAGGGGAGGGGCAAGTTTTTTGCAGAGAATGTTAATTTCCTAGAATTGGTTACCTGGAATAGTAGTAGAATCAAATTTGGAGTTTGAGGTTTCCAGATAGTTACACGAATATGGAAGGTGCACAGGAGGAGGACATTTATTATAAATTAGCAATATGATCTGTCCAGTGCTGTACTCTTCCATATTGTTTATATATCTGCTTTATCAATATTCACAGAAAGAATGTTTAGTTGCAAAAGGAATTGGAACAGAAATTTAGCTGCAAGAATTGGTTCAATTTTTATTAATATTCATATCAACATTCTCTAATTAGATCATTATTGAATAGTAATCCTTGGTTCATATTTCCTGTACACTTCTATCTGCCGAAGATAACTGAGGTTAAGTACAATGAATTCTATCATTAACTGTTGCTGCATCTAGATATTCTAGTGTAGGAAAAAATATCTTTCAGCAAAGGCCTAAATATGAAAGAGACGAAGTGTTTTGCTTTGCACTTCATAAGTGTCTAGATTTGTTACTGAAATCCTGATTTATAAATGTTCTCTTTCAGAAAGAACTGAGTGAAATACGAACACCAGCAATAAATGTGAACAAGAAAATAAAATTTGAGGGGGAGCCAAAAAAGCCACCAATGTAAGTACTGCTGTCCATTATCATAGTCATTGAGAAACTCCTATAACACCCGAGTATCTGCCCAGTAATTAAGTATGCACACCATCTCAACTGCAGTCTATAAATTGTTTAATTCATTGTCCTGTTGAATTGGGAGAAGTAGATGAAAAATAGAAAAGAAGGAAAGTGACAGACTGAAGGCTGTGATCAGGAGGGAGGGATAAGGCTAAAAGAAGATGACTGTTGTGATTTATTACAGAAGGGTTATAGTTTTGACGCAAGCTCATCATTTGCTTCCCTCATTCATTTGTCAAGACCTTTGAAACTGTGGCAATTCCTATCCATTTTCAAAAATTTTAACACCCTGTGAGATTTGTAGATTTGCATCCAGTGTTTGAAGACTTCTGAATTGAGTTTTGTGATTTTTTTTTACTAAAATTAACCCTGAGTTCATCTTGAGTTTATTTTGGTACTTGTAAACTGAGGAATTTTAATTGGTTGAGTTAATTTCTGTGTTTCAGGAATGGGTACCAGAAATTTTCTCAGGAACTACTTACAGGTGGTGAACTGAACCATTTGAATCTCAAAGATCGGATGGTGGAAATTGGGAAAAGATGGCGAAAAGTTTCTCAGGCTCAAAAGGATCGTTATAAAAAGATGGCAGAAGAGCAACAATGTCAATACAAAATCAATCTAGAAGCCTGGCTTAAGGTAACAAGGCTTCCTAGCCTGCAAATGAAATGCAGAAAGTGGTGTAGTTGATATGTTCAAATATGTTTTGCCAAGTTTGGAAAAAGGCACTAGTTCACTCTCTCACTTATATGGCTGACTTTGGTTCACCTTCCTCTGAAGGTTAATGCGTACTTTGGAAAGATGTGGAAAACAGTGAAAATGGTCATCGAGTGAATAGCAAAATGATAAACTGTTCAAGGTGCAACCTTGCTGATATCTCACTACCATAAAGTGGCAAGGATAAGATAAAGAAAGTGGAGAGATGTTCTTTAAACATTGAGCAAAAGGACACAACCCTCCATTTTTCTTTCATCCATGTGCCTATATATGAGTCTTTTAAATGTCCCTAAGGTATCAGCCTCAAAACCACCCCTGGCAGGTCATTCATACTCTAGCCACTACTTTCTTTTTTTTAAAAAAACAATCTCTGACATCTCCCCTAAACGTTCCTGCACTCACCTTAAAAGAATGTCTAAACAGCAACCTGGCTGGTGGTGTAGTGGCATCAGTGCTGGACTTCGGGACGAAAGGTCCTGAGTTCGAATCCAGCTGGCTCCCCTGCACGCTTTCCATCCGTGCTGCGTTATGAGCTGGTGATCTCTTTGGAAACTCACCCGGCAGAAGGCAATGGCAAACCACTGTTGTGACTTGCCTTGTACGCTACGTCAAGAGAGGCGTGGAAGGAAATCGTCCGCAAACCGGAAGAACTCCGGATGTAACATTCCTTTCCTTTCTGGTATTAATCATTGCTGCTATCTGTCTCCCTCAATGGCATTGAAATTTTGCCCTTGTGGGAATTTCAATGTTGAATGTTGTTAAGTGATCTGGTATTTTCCCATATTTGAAAAGTATCAAGTCACTGATTCTTGAGACTTCGGCAAAAACATGTCCCACTAAGAAAAGTGCTAATTCCATTGAAAATGAATAACATTTTCTTATTTAAAATAATCAGGATTGATCTTATGAGGATCTTTTGCACCAATGCAACATTTTTTCATAAATTATGATTATATGATAGCCCAGTACCACAAAATCAGTTGCCCTCAGACAAGAGATCATTTCAATTTGATAAGTGTGGAAAAAATAATTTAAAATGTATTTTTTTACACACCCCCCCCCCCTCCCCCGATGAAGGAGAGTGAAAAACCTCTAAAACTAAAAGCAGTGAATTTTCTACAATATTTATCTTATTTTGTGGTTGCTCAAAATGTGTCCCAAGTTTTTGTCGGCACCGTCAGATATTTATTTAAAAAAAAACAATAAAATCAGGCAACCACATGGTCAACTATATTCCTGAGGACCCACTTTCCACCCTCCACATCTGTTAAATGCAACAAGGTCAAACAAGCTCCTGTTAGTTTGCTATTTTTTTTTCAATATTTTTTACATATTTATTGATCACAACCATGATATGTCAACACTGTCTCTTTTGTATAGAAAGAACTATTTTAAATTATGACATAAATGTATGCATTTTCAGTAGAGGCCGGAGGCAGCTAGCAACAGAGGGAAAACAAGATGGCTCCTGTATACAACTCATATATGTCATGTAAAAAAAAAAGTGTGTTTTCGTCACTACTGTCGGGCGTCAACGCTGTCAGGTTTTCTGTCTTACGGTGGTGACACATAGTTTGACGGTGTTGACAAAAACATCCAAATCATCCTCAGTGGAGACTTGTATATAATTTATGATCACAATAAATAGTAATATAGCTTGTAATGTTTCATTAACCCTTTTATTTATAATATACATAATTTCCCCTTTATTTCTTCCACACACAGGCCTACAACATTTCCTTACTTATATGTATCCCCAATGACTAAAACCATAAATGAATTCAGTTGCACCATTTCATAATCATTTTATAAAATTTCACCAAATTAAACATAATTAAATTCATAGTAATTTTGCACAATTTCATAGTAATTCCATTAAATTCTGACCTTCCTTTTATGTATTTTAGGAAGTTATAGCTAGGCAGAAGCTATCAGTGGAGGAACGAAGGCGAAGAAACAGGGAATACCAAAGAAAGCGGAGAGAGAAAATATATAGTGAGCCAGAGTTAAAGGAGGAATACCTGAGAAAGGAAAGGCAAAGATGGAAGAAGAGAGTAGAGGATGGGAAGATAAAAACTATCAGTGATTTGAATGAAAGGGAAAAGAGGAGGAAGAGAAAGGCGTGGAGACTCAGACAGCAAGAGTCAAGAGAGCGTAAGAGAAAGGGCTCAGAACGCCCAGAAAGTCCACCAGGTAGTGCATTGGATCAGACTATACAGAAGCCAGCTCACAGTAGGCAGTCTAGCAGGGGAAAGGGAAAGAAAGAAAACAAGAGCAAGATACTTGACAGAGATGAAGGCTTTGAAAAATAAACTTCAAGAGATAATAAAAGATAGGAACAAACTGTATAACCATATAACAATTACAGCATGGAAACAGGCCATCTCGGCCCTTCTGGTCTGTGCTGAACTCTTCTCACCTAGTCCCACCGACCTGCACTCAGTCCATAACCCTCCATTCCTTTCCTGTCCATATATCTATCCAATTTCACTTTAAACGACAACATGGAACCTGCCCCAACCACTTCTGCTGGAAGCTCGTTCCACACAGCTACCACTCTGAGTAAAGAAATTCCCCCTCATGTTACCCCTAAACTTTTGTGCTTTAACTCTCAACTCATGTCCTCTTGTTTGAATCTCCCCCACTCTCAATGGAAAAAGCCTATCTACATCAACTCTATCAATCCCCCCCATTATTTTAAATACCTCTATCAAGTCCCCCCTCAACCTTCTACGCTCCAAAGAATAAAGACCTAACTTGTTCAACCTTTCTCTGTAACTTAGGAGATGAAACCCAGGAAACATTTTAGTAATCTCCTCTGTACTCTCTCAATTTTATTGACACCTTCCCTATAATTCGGTGACCAGAACTGTACACAATACTCCAAATTTGGCCTTACCAATGCCTTATACAATTTCAACATTACATCCCAACTCCTATACTCAATGCTCTGATTTATAAAGGCCAGCATACCAAAAGCTTTCTTCGCCACCCTATCCACATGAGATTCCACCTTCAGGGAACTATGCACCATTATTCCTAGATCCCTCTGTTCTACTGCATTCTTCAATGCCCTACCATTTATCATGTATGTCCTATTTTGATTTGTCGTACCAAAATGTAGCACCTCAAACTAGAAATAAAAAAACACAAATCACTAAGAGAAAGAAGAGCAGATGCAACAGGGAAGCAAAATCTTCCATGAGATGGTTGGGAGAAGCCTTTGCAGTACTCATCTCTATCATATTGCTGAAGGTGACATGCAGACATATGATGCACTCCTTTCTCAACCACTAAAACCTGTACCAGCAACGAGGAAAATCCATCAGGTCATACCTTACGGAAACAGCAACCATTGCAGATCATTGTCATGTATCTGCAGTGAGCCACAGATGTGTCAGTGTTACAGCCCAACAACATTTCAGTTGACTGAAAATACACATGCCAGGGTACAGGCTGAGGAGAATGATGACCCTACCACAATGGGAAAGAACAGAGGCTCTTTGGCAATGCTGATGGAGGAAATGGAGCAGGAACCCCAGAGTGGTCCTGAGGAGACTACGACAGATATATCTGCTGGTGTCATTAATTGTGGAGATTAGCTTGCAGTCACTTATGACCAAATTTGGTGGTTAGCAAAGGCTGTCACTGTGGATGCTCATCATCAAGATGTTGAAGTGGAGTTTTTCCACCCTCGTGGGCCCAACACGCGCTTCCATCCAAAACCAGGTGGAAAGGATATGTGCTTCGTACCAGTTGAAGATATTCTGGTCAAACTGATGGAGCCATCATCACCGGGTCGTGCAAACAGGACGAGGGAGATCTACCACCTGTCTGCAGAAGTCATGGACTTCATAGAGGAGGAGCATATTAATCGTCTACTTCTTGATAAAGCTGACTGAACGTTTTCGAAGATTTTCAAGCCCAGAAATGGATGGAATAGTGAATATTCAACATTTAACAGCATATACAGTGGCATGCAAAAATTTGGGCACCCCTGGTCAAAATTTCTATCACTGTGAATAACTAAGCGAGTGAAAGATGAACTGACTTCCAAAAGGCATAAAGTTAAAGATGACACATTTCTTTAATATTTCGAGCAAGAAAACTTTTTTTATTTCCATCTTTTACAGTTTCAAAATAACAAAAAAGGGAAAAGGCCCGAAGCAAAAGTTTGGGCACCCCTTCGGCACGTATCACAGCCTGTAAACACTTTCTGTAGCCAGCTAAGAGTCTTTCAATTCTTGTTTGGGGGATTTTCGCCCATTCTTCCTTGCAGAAGGCTTCTAGTTCTGTGAGATTCTTGGGCTGTCTTGCAGGCACTGCTCTTTTGAGGTCTATCCACAGATTTTCGATGATGTTTAGGTCAGGGGACTGTGAGGGTCATGACAAAACCTTCAGCTTGCGCCTCTTGAGGTAGTCCACTGTGGATTTTGAGGTGTGTTTAGGATCATTATCTTGTTGTAGAAGCTATCCTCTTTTCATCTTCAGCTTTTTTACAGATGGTGTGATGTTTGCTTCCAGAATTTGCTGGTATTTAGTTGAATTAATTCTTCCCTCTACCAGTGAAATGTTCCCCGTGCCACTGGCTGCAACACAAGCCCAAAGCATGATTGATCCACCCCCGTGCTTAACAGTTGGAGAGGTGTTCTTTTCATGAAATTCTGCACCCTTTGTTCTCCAAACATATCTTTGCTCATTGCGGCCAAAAAGTTCTATTCAAAAGGTTGAAAAGAACATCTAAGCAAGCCTGATGCATTTTGGAAACAAGTCCTGTGGTCTGATGAAGTTAAAATTTCACAAAACTAGAAGCCTTTTGCAAGGAAGAATGGGTGAAAATTCCCCAAACAAGAATTGAAAGACTCTTAGCTGGCTACAGAAAGTGTTTACAAGCTGTGATACTTGCCAAAGGGGGAGTTACTAAGTACAGTCATGCAGGGTGCCCAAACTTTTGCTTCTGGCCCTTTAACTTTTTTGTTATTTTGAAAATGTAAAAGATGGAAATAAAAACGTTTTCTTGCTTAAAATATTAAAGAAATGTGTCATCTTTAACTTTATGCCTTTTGGTAATTAGTTCATCTCTTACTCAGCTATTCCACAGTAACAGAAATTTTGACCGGGGTGCCCAAACTTTTGCATGCCACTGTATGTGTAGACAGAATGACTTAAGAGCTCTCAATCTATATGAGTAAATAAATAGGAATAATTAGCTTTTTATTGTGTCTGACTGTGACAAAAACAAAGTAATGACGGGAAAAACACATTTTATGAAAAAAATTACAAAATCAGGAGGTTGCAATGAAATATTGCTTGATTGCTGAGACTTTGTTCTATAAACATGTAAGTTTGGATTTCTTAACATTAAAAACATTTTCTTTTCAAAATTAAAACCCTTCCTTTCTTTAACTTCCAAAATTTGAGCCCTTGGGAAAAAGTATTCAGCCCCCATCCTTTTGTTCACATAAATGAGTATTACAACCAGGGATTTTGATCAATTTAACTTAACATTTTTTTTAACTTGTGAATCACATGCTCCTTCCCCTTTACTGTAGAGCCCAAAAAAACAGGGAACATTGTAAAGCATGAAAGGTCAGTAGTTCAAAGGTGTTCATCCCCCTTTGCTCAGTACTTGGGTGAAATGCCTTTCGCATCTATTACAGCCAGTAATCTTTTGGGATAAGTCTCTATTAGCTTAGCACAATGTGATGGACAAGATTTTCCCATTCCTCCTTGCAAAATTGCTCAAGCCGTGTCAGATTATTTAGGGAGCAGAGGTGAATAGCAATCTTGAGGTCTTGCCAGAGCTGTTCAATCGGGACTCTGACTTGGCCACTCAAGGGCATCAATTTTCAATTGAAACCACTCTATGGTTGCTCTGGCAGTGTGCTTTGGGTCAATGTCTTGTTGAAAGACAAACTTCCTCCCCAGTTTAAGCTTTCTGGCAGATGCTATCAGGTTTTTATCCAGGATGTCTGTTCAGCAGTATTCATCCTCCCATTAATCCTGACCAGATTTCCAGTCCCTGCTGCTGAAAAGCATCCCCATAGTATGATGCTACCTCCACCATACTGTACAATAAGGATGGTGTTACCTGGCTGATATGCGGTATTAGAGTTAGGCCACACATACCGCTTAGCATTAAGGCCAAAATCTTCCACTTTAGACTCATCCGACCACAGACCTTCCACACCTTTACAGCATCTTCTAAGTGATGCTTTGCAAAGTCCTTAGCAGTACATGGGACGTAAATGTAATACTGTATATCCCTATTGTAAAGCATGGAGGAAGTAGCATCATGTTGTTGAAATATTTTTATCTGCAGGACTGGAAATCTGGTCAGGATTGATAGATGAACGCTGCTAAACAGAGATTCTGGATTTAAAAACCTGATAGCCTCAGCCTGAAAGCTTAAACCGGGTAGGAAGTTTGTCTTTCAACAGGACACTGACCCAAAGCACGCTGCCAGAGCAACCATGGAATGGCTTCAAACAAAGGAAACTGATGTCCTTGAGTGGCCCAGAGTCCTGACCTTAACCTGACTAAATATCTCTGGCAAGTGCTCAAGATTGCTGTCAACCACCGCTCCCCAATTAACCTGACACAGCTTGAGGAATGGGAAAATCTTGTTCAATCACATTGTGCAAAGCTAATAGAGACTCGTCCAAAAAGACTACAGTCTATAATAGCTGCAAGAGGTGGTTCAACTGGGTACTGAGCAAAGTGGGATGAATACTTTTGAACAACTGACATTTCAGTTTTTGTATATTTAGTTTTTCACACCATAATTTTCCCTGTTCTTTGGGCTCCACTGTCCATCGCTTCTCCCCAACCAACCTGGCACAGCTTGAGCAATTTTGCAAGGAATGGGCAAATCTTGTCAGAATTAGTTTTCGTGCTTTACAATTAACATGCTTTTCATGCTCTCCAGTCAGGACCTCTGTGCCTCGAGCTAAAACCACACTTTTTTCAAGTGTTGCTTTCATCGACGGTGTTTTCTTACCCAATTTCCATAGACTTCTCCACTCTTTCTCTCCCCTCTCCCCTTTTCTCTGCGGCTCAATTTTTTGTTGAACTGTACTCCGAGTCAGAAGAACAATTTGATTGCCTTATAAAATTGGGTCCTCGTTGGACTTGCACATTCTCATTACCTGCTATTTGATGCAGATGCATTGTAAGAAAACAGTCTGTCATTGTTGGATTTAAAGATGCTTAGAGAAGGTATTTTGTTTTGAACTAGATATCTGCAATATTTGATTCTGACCACTGCTTTATTTTCTTAGAGCATATCCCCACAAGAGAGGGCTGCCTATAAGGAATACACTTCAAATGTAAGTGACCGATCCTATTTTCACTAATTTTATTTAAAACACTTGTTTTAAAGAAGTCTGTTGTGGGCGGGGAGGAGACTTCAATGTTTTCTGCTGGTTTATCTTTATGAACTGAAGCATAGCATTCGTGGTCTGTTAACGTGTCCTAATCACAAGGAAATTGTCTTTATTTCTGAACATTGAGAAGGTAGATACTTGTGTCTGAGTTACTTCCATTGGTATTTATAAGATCTGTCAAGGGGTGGATAGAAGGGAAAAATCTATTAATGCTGATCATTGATCCTACTTTAAATGATGCCTGAACTTGCAATGTCATTGACAGAAACGCAAAGGTACTGCAAAAGTATCCAGTCCAAATCCCAAAATGAAAGTCACAATACCAGCACAGAATGCTAGTGTAAGTATCTGTAAACTTTTAACCTGGTGGGCTTTTTATTATGCTTAGGACTTGATAAAATACAGCAGCTGTTAAGCATCTTCGCTCTGCCTTCCTCAAAAGGCAGGATATTCCAGTGGCTGCCTGTTTCTTTCAACTTCACATTCCCATTCTGATATGTCTGTCCACGGCAGCACCTACTTACACAAGAAAGCCTAATGCAGGTTGGAGGAGCAGCCCCTCGTTCCATCTGGGTAGCCTCCAACCTGATGGCATGAACGTCAATTTCTCGAACTTTTGGTAATTTCTGCCCCTCCCTCCTCTCTTATTCCATTCCCATTCTGGTTACCCATTCATCCCTTCTCTTCTCACTGCCCATTGCCTCTCTGGTTCTCCCTCCCCCTTTTTTCCATCGTCCACTGTTCTCTCCTGTTAGATTACTTCAGCCCTCTGCCATTTCCACCATCCCCTACCAGCTGCTTACTTCACGTCTCCAACCCCTCACCTTCTCCCACCTTCCCCTGCTAGCTTGTACTCTTCTTCTTCCTCCTCTCCCCCCCCCCCCCCCCCCAACTTTTCATTCTGGCATCTAGCCCCTTCTTTTCTAGGCCTGATGAAGGGCCTTGGCTTGAGAAGTCGACTGTTTATTCCCCTCCATTGATGCTGCCTGACCTGCTGGGTTCTTCCAGCATTCTGTGTGCTGCAAACGGATAATATACCCTCAGCAAGAAAACTGCTTTGCAATCATTTCCTGCCAAAATCTCAAATATAGTTAATAAGTTATGCTGATGTCTTTATCAAGCATTTTGTGTGTTGCCGTGAAGTATGAGATTTGTTTGCAAAGCCAACTTGGTTTGCTCGTCTACCTGAAGTTTCTGTAAAACTATGTCCATGAATACTGGGGTTATCATAAGCAAAATGTTCCTATTATTCTTAGTTTACTGAATTCTTGTGCTGATAGAAACATGGATGGGAATTACTGTGTTGAACAATTACCAAAGCAATATGTTACTTTGCGTTAGTGTGCACTCCCATGTTAGCAACAAATATAATAGCCTTTTGAAGGGAAATCCTGAAGGGTAAAGAAATTTCTCAGGACATTCTGCTTGCATAGAGTAAAAAGGCTGCGTTGGAGAGGATTAGTCTCATTAAAGATCAGCAAGTCCATCTGTGTGTGGAGGCATAGGAGGTGGTTAGTTTTCACTGTAAAGAAATGATTGATGCTAAGAAAGTTACAGAGATGAATGCTATCTTGGACAACTTATGAATTGAGGGAAGATGTATTGGCAACTTTAAAGTGCATTAAGGTGGATGAAATCCCAGGGCCTGACCAAATAGCTCGGACCTTGTGGGAAGTTTCAGTCCTTTGCAGAGATATTTGCTTTGTCTTTAGTCACAGGTGAAGTTCTGGGAGACTGCAGGGTGGCTAATGGCTAATATTGTACCATTACTTAAGGGCATCAGAGACGAGCCGGTGAGTGACCTCATTGATGGGCAAGTTACTGGGGGGGATTCAGAATTGCAGGATCATTCAGCATTTGGCAAGCCAAGATCTGATTAGGGTCAGTCAGTACTGCTTTGTGCATGGGAAATCATATTTAACAAATTTCCGGCTTTCTTTGGTGAGGTAACCAAGAGTTAGATGAGGGCAATGGGTGTTATCAAAAATAGATTTTAGCAAGGCTTTTGACCAGGTCCTGTATGCTAAGCTTGTCTGGAAGGTTAAATGACATAGGATCCAGGGAGAGGAAGCTAATTGGATCTGTAATTGGTTCAGTGGTAGGGAGCGGAGTGTGATGGGAACAAAACACAAGAGCATAGGTTTAAGGTGAGGGGTGAAATATTTAAAAGGGATTTGACTCTGGCTATAGTGCCAGAGAAAGCAGCTGAGGTATACAATAACAAGCAAAATACATATGGAGAATTGCGTGGACAGGAATGTTTAGAGTGGTGTGGGCCAAATGCAAACCAGTGAGTCTGATTTGGTGGGCATGATGTTTGGCATAGATGTGTTGGGCCCAAGGACAGGTTTCCATGTTGTATTACTCTGACTCCATGCGCCTGATTGATTGTCACCTTTGTGTTGACAAGTAATGTGAGATTATTGTTGTCAGGTTGTATAGCTTAATGCCTAAAGTAGAATTTTTCCCATCTGCAGTAGCATCTAGTAAACACCTTTGCATCTGCATAATGAGCCACAAAATAGTAAAAACCCAGTCTTCCTATTAAAGAGTTATCCAAGACTAGTTAGAAAACCTCTCAACTATATCATACATATAATCGATATGTCCTCCACTGCAGCTGAATGCTCTTCAAATTTACTTAACTGTCTCTCAAACCTATTAAGCCATTCGGTTACATTGATATTTTGTTTTCTTTCAGCCCCATTTACCTACTTCAGATTCATAGCCTGATGTCACAAAAACAAATCAGTTAACTTTAATGTTGAAAATGTTGATGTTTTGCAGAGCAAATTAGGAATGCTCGTTGGTACTTCTGCAGGCAAACATTCTTGATTTTATTCTGAGCAGCCTGTTTGACATGTTCAAGTTTGACGTACTTGTTCTGATTGCCTCATTGGCAAACTATCTTTCCATCTGCTATATCATTTAAAATTTAAAAAGGAACCCCATTAAGCACAGCTGCCATGACCCCATCTCTCTAATTATATCATCTTCTGGCAAAGGGGGGGGGGGAGAACTATTCTTAATGCCATTTGAAATTTAATCCTTTTAACTGTTGACTGAAAGATCAACATTATCCATCCCAAGGTAATGTGATCAAAACTAAATAGAATACTTCAAATGGAGTCTTGACTGAAGATCTTTCTATCATATGGAGCAGTTGTAAACCCATTGAATGAAAGGCATGAACTTATTAGGCTTTGTTTATGATCAGTGTATCAGATTTATGGGCATTTTAGCCCAATTGTCTCAATTTCTTTCCTCCAGTGCTCAATCTATCTTGAATCCATTTTGTCTGATCTCTGCTTTCATTTGTTGAGTACCAAATTACATGCTTTTCCTACTCATTTAATCTTTCTATAGCTCCTTTGTACCTTCCTAACTTCCTGATCTTATCTATTCAATTTATACTTCATAAAGCAGTGCTGGCTTTCTAATCTGTGCTGAGAAACTGAAATATCACTGAACTAATTTGGCCCAATTGGATTATGGCAATCACTTATCTCAGTCATTTGCTTAAACCCCAATTCTAGATTAACTGATTCAATAGTCAAGTAATATTTATTTATACAGCACATTTAAAAACAACCCATGTTGACCAAAGTGTTGTACAAACCATAACAGGTAGCTAAAATCACAAATACAAGAAACACAGATATAAACAACAAGGCACAATATAAACAACACATGAGCCTAGGCACAAGCCAAAAATCAGCTACATCAGGAAGATTCAAACACTAGTGAATAAAGTTAAGTTTTGAGCCTAGACTTAAAAGAGTCAATGGAGGGGACAGATCTGATAGGGAGGGGAATGCTGTCCCACAGTCTAGGGGCTACAACAGCAAAAGCATGGTCACCCCTGAACTTAAATTTAGATCGCGGGACAGCCAGGAGACCCAAGTCAGCCGAGCTGAGGGTCCTGGAAGTAGAATAAGGAGTTAGAAGGTCTGTGATATAAGGGAGAGCCAGCCCACTTAGGGCTTTATAAACAAACAGGAGACCTTAAAATCAATTGAAAACCCTACTGGTAGCCAGTGGAGAGAGGCCAGGATAGAAGTAATATGGTCCCTCTTCCGAGCACCTGTCAGGAGCCTGGCTGCGGCGTTCTGGACCAGTTGCAGACGGGACAGGGACGACTGACTAATCCCAGTATACAGGGAGCTGGAGTAGTCCAAGCGGGAGGATATAAGGGTGTGGATGACTTTCTTGAGATCTTTGAAAGAGAGAAACGACTTGATTTTGGCAATAGTACAAAGCTGGAAAAAACTGGCTTTTACTACTGCATTAACTTGTCAGACTTAAAGGCGGAATCAAATATCGCACCAAGATTTTTGACATGGGGTTTGACAAGGGTGGACAGGTCACCAAGACTGTTAGTAATCACTTTGGAGTTGGGGCGGGCACAAACAGGACAACTTCAGACTTTAACTTTCAGCTGTAGGAAGTTTTGTGCCATCCAACTCTATGTCCTCAAGGCATTTCATTGTTGTCAATTCCAGATTTGTGCTCCTCTTTCTTGATGGTTCAACACTGAATTGGGCAGGAAGATATCTAAGTCACTGCACATCATTTAATTAAATGGAATAACAACCCCATATGTGGGCTGTGCTCTAGGTGGGCACAGTGAAGTGCATTCCCATTTTGCAGTGTTAATGAAGTAAAATTGATCAGTTATCCCGAGCTTCATAATGTGTTAGTTCATCTGGTTTAGTGAGAATTGTAGCTCAGCAAAAAATGGTTATTTACTTCGAAGTATTTCTCCATTGAGTGTTCAACTTTTTTTCTAAACGAAAGCTAATATTGCACTTTCAAACATGTCTCTGGTCTTTATAATATGAAAATGTGCAGTAGGAGGGTGAAAGGATTAATTTGAAGTGTGTACATATTCTGAGCTGTTAATGGTTGTTGCAGGAAACGGAAGATTCTGATGAGGATGATGATGACGAGGATGATGAGGAAGAAAAGGCCAATTCTTCAGATTCTGATGATTCCTCTGGTTCAGACAGTGATGAAGAGAGTGAAGAGGAAGATGATGCAGATGAGGTAATGCATTCAGATCCTTTTGAAATATCCTGAGCCAGTCCAATGGATTGAGAATGCTCCCTCCATCTCAACATAGTTTGAATATAGCCAATACCTGTATGAATGTCCCCTCAGTGCTTATTGTAAGCATAGTCCTCATTCTGGTTTAAAACCTAGGTAGGGGGGACTTGCCACAATATGAAGTACAGTGGCTAAAGATGCAGCCACTGGTTGATGGATAGGGAGCATGACTTCAGTCACAAATTGTGAGTACTAGAGAGAGATTCAGAAATGCGGGATCTCACGGAAGCTTGAGTAGAATAGTGCAGAATCCATCTCTCAAATTCATGCTCCATGTCCCAAAGTTATCTCATTTATCCAATACTGTATGCTTGGTAGCTAATGTTAAGTTTATTGTCATATGTTTAAGTGTATGCAAATTGTAATGGAAAGTTTGCTTTCATCACAGGCATGTATCATCAGATACACAACATTCACAAAAATCTAAATTAAGCAAATTGTACACAATTTTACATGAAAGAACACATGGAACAACAAAAGATAAAGTCCATTGCAGTGCAAAGTATTCAATGTTACTGTACTGAGGTAGTGATTAGGGTTGTGCAGGTTCAAGAACAGAGTGGCTGAAGGGAAGTAGCTGTTTTTTTATTCCAGTGTTGTGGCTGCTGATAAAAGGAATTAATTTTTTCGGCAGCCTAGCCATTTTGATTGTGGAACAAATATTTGGAATATTAGAAAACTTTTACAGCTGATTGCGATAGTTAAATTAATTTCTCATTTTCACCAATTTAAAAATTCTGCTTGTGATGTGCAAAATAGATTACAAAGGAGAATCAGTTACAGAAGAATCAATTCTTCACACATGAGCTATTTGTCATACTGGCAAACCATCACTTGACCATTTCCATACTTATTTTCTAGAATGCAGATGAAGATGAGGATGAAGAGGAAGATGAAAACCAATCCGACAGCAGCAGCACTTCTTCATCTGAAGAGTCCTCTGACTCAGACTCTGACTGAAGTGTTCTGCTTTGATCTTCCAGGCAGTACTGGAAAATATCAGGGGCCTAAAGATGAGCCCTCGTGCCCACTACCAGCACTGTTTGAGAGACAAGTGGCAGAAGCAGAAATGCTAAATCTGATGTGATCCAGCCATCATAGTCCGGTCCAGTCAGTTTTGTGGAACGAATTTTCTGGACTTGACCTGATTTACTTTAAGCTCCTTGAAAACCACTAGTGATGCAAGTAAGAATGGACCAAATAAAGAATTGGTGTTTTTTTTTTAAATTAACTGGAACAATCCTATTTACAAATTATTCAGAAATTGCCCTCCGCCTGTGTGACCCTCCAATGAGTGACATTCTGAACCTTTTTTCTTAAACTAACATGAAAATTCTCTAAGTTTAGGCACACAAGATCAAAGTTGTGTGTTGTGTGAAGTCACTCGGTATTTAAGTGTTTGGTTTATCAGGTCATTCATACTTGCATTGCCAGGCACAAAAGCTTTGAATTTTTAACAATATTACAGTGAAATTGGTTTCTGCCTCATTTTTCATGGTTCTAGTTCTGGTACCTTGTACAATTTTTGTGGTTAAGGAGAATAGAAACAGGGTGATTACATGGCAAGCATTGAAGCTATTTATTCAATATTTCCCCAAAGTCATCTACCCTGGTACCTCTGTTGCATAAGGGATGAATCTGACAATGGAACAGGCTGGAGCTTGTCTACAAGTATGCTAGTCTGAATCAGTGAAGAGTATTTTGTGATGTTGCAGTTTGTAAATACAAAGGAATGTTTTTAAGGGAGGTTTCAGTTTTGGCATTTTGTGAATGGAATCTTCTTAGTAATGTGAACGATGTTACTGAGAAGACTGCACCAAAGCAGTTGCTCATTCATTTTCGGGCAGATGGAAGAAATGTGCTCTTGTTGCCCAGTGCCCTTCAAGATTGCAAAAGACTCTGTCTTTCTAACACACTTCTTGCTGGTTACTTTATTTTTCTGCATGTGTAGTCTTTCCTTATAGTGTTTAACTTATGGAGGATGTAACTGCAGAGGCTGAAGTATTTTGTATAATTTTAGTCTGTCAATCTGACTTGGGAGTGTCACAATATTGGTGGAAGTTGATCTTGATGTTCTAGATGCAGCAGAGACTGCAAATAGCTTTGTATTTTCAGATTCTGTTTTGTCACTTCTGAATGGAATGTACATTAACTCTAGTCATGAAACCAAATGCAAAGCATATTGTTAAGTTTTACTAGATAGTTTCATCCTCCTTTGAATTGTAGAGTTGAAAGGTTTTATTCCTGGAGGCCTTCAAGAGAGACAGCGCAAAGCTGCTGAAGTCAGGTCACATGCAAAGCTGACTTGGGTTTGGAACACTATTGCAGTATCTCTTTCACAAATACAAGCTTATTTATACAAGCACTTTTATTTGCATAACCCATGGCAAGACTGTTTGTGTTTTCTTTGCACAGCAGAATTGAAGAATAATTACAAATTTGAGGATAAAAAATTTTATTGCTTCATGGTACAGGAAGTGTGAGTATGTTTTCTAGACCCAGCTTGAAAAGGGAGAGGGAGAAAGAGAGCTTGTGGTCTCTGCAACCAAAACATGCCCTCTTGCCCCTTTGTGTGATCTCATTGTAAACCAATGAGAGTTCAATGTAAAATCTGGAGGGGGGTGTGGGGGGGGGTGGTGGAAGAATGCCATGCAGCTGAGCCTTCCTCCAACTGCAGCTTTGCATAAACACCAGATCATCACTGAATACCTTTTCAGCTTGTGCCCAATTTCAGAACAAGAGGGTGGGTGTTATTTTAAAGGATACTGAAAGAGGTAGTCTGTTGTACTTGTATTGGATTTGAATGAGGATGTATGGTATCTGTATATAATGTTTGTATTTTGCAACTTTACTTTTCATTTTATTTTCTGGTTCTTACAGTAAGGCCAGGAGCACTGGGAGTGTGTACTGTAAGAGGTGAAATGAGTGCGTTTTTGCACTCCCGTGAAGCTGTCCTAGTAACCCATACGTACCATGTTACTTTTAGCTTCTGTGACCTGGAAATTTTTCTAATATTTAAAGATTGTTTTGTAGAGAGAATGCCTCACTGATTTGTATTTGCAGATTCTTGTAATTTGATGTTGGAACTTCTGAAACATTTTATAGGGAAAGCGTTCCTTTTGTTCAAGTGGTTATCAATAACCATTAAAAAAAAATAAGAACTTGTTTGCTAGGTGAATAGAATTATTTGAACTTGCATTGGGAAATATGGGGTCATGAACACTGCAGTGAAATACATGTGCACACTGATCAAAATGAGAGCACATTAAGTAGCATATTTTCCAATTTTCAATGGATTGCACATCTATTAACCACTCACCAATCCAAGGTGAGAAATAATTGTTGAAAACACATGGTCAGAGAAGCTGTAATTTCTGTGTTCCCTTTCATTGCATAACCAACTTCTGGCGCTAGGAACATTTGCTGTGGTGGGTATAGTGGTTAAGTTAGTTGAACAGCAGTCACGATTCTGGACCACCGAGTTTGAATGACATTTACTTTAAATGAAATAATTAGCTATTAATTCCCAGTTTAAATTTAATTTTTTAAAGAAAACTTGATTCACTAATTTCCTTTGAGTAATTGTGGACGGTAAATAAGTTCTGGCAGTCCTAATGACATTCATGCTATGTTTTTGATCTTTAAATAAAAGCTGATGCTATATGGTTGAGATGCTAGAAGTCAACATGAAAAGCATTGTGCTATATAGATGAAATTATGTACCATATTTGGGCTATATTACTGCTGAGCTCATAGTTTATATGGGGAAATCTAAGTGCCACTTTCTAAACTGTCACCAAGTGAAATAGATAGGTAAGTAAATCACTTGTTTTTTCTTGAGTGTTCTCATCTTTGCCAAAGTTGTCAAGCTGGTTCCTTTAATGTTTCACTTGTGGGGCAATCTTAAATATATGCTGCAATTGGGAGCAGAATTTCAAAGATCACCCAAATGTAATGACTCAAATTTGATAACTTATTAAATATAAAATTGCCATCTATTGAATAATTACTGCTGAAATATAGTATCTCTTTAGAACCTGCAGTGGGGGGGGGGCAGTTCATCCTTGTTATTTCTGTTTTAAAACCTATATCAATGCCAGTGCAGCCTTGCAGTGCAGAGAAGATGGCTTAGTCACTGTTCAAACGTGATGCAATTGGAATGAAAATGCCCATGATGAGGATTAAAAAAATACTCATAGATCATAAGTGTTTTGGACTATCCAGTCTCCTGCAATGGATTTGAAATAATATAGAGGAGAGTGGACAAGGTCTTAACTGAAAACACAAGAAATGAGCAACCTTGCTCTTGTGCAACATGTTATGAATGGGGGGAGGTTGCTTTGGGTATACAGTACGGACCAAGGGTCAGGAATAATTGAGCATGATGGAAGTGCACATTGTAGACTTTAGAACTGAGCTTTTCTACCATGAGAAACGTACAGCTAATAATGCACTGAATATCAAGTGGTGAAAGGGTGTGTGGAAATGCCTCTTTATGTGGCCAGGGTATTTGGATGACTTTCTCGCAGGATTCCCTGACTAGAAACAATATATAGTTTGATGTTGGTCAATGTTTCATTAACATCCGAGACAAGAACCAGAACTCGACTGTGTGAAATGGAGCTCAAATCCATACTGGTCCAATCTTGCTGTTAATGTGTGGAAACAGCTGATAGTTAAACTACCGAAATTGTTTAAGATTATCAGCCTAGAATGCCAATAACAATTGAGTAAGTGTTAAATGACAGGAATAATTGCCCAAATACGGCTGATAGTGAACTGATATGTTTATAACAATATTTCCATGAGGGGCGGGGGGTGGGGTGTGCAAGGCAAGTGCCCAAGGGTAACAGAAGTCAAGATGTCTCTCAGCACTGGTTGCTTAGATTGGTTATTTCAAGAATGTTTTTTTAAAATTGAAGTGGAGCTGCTTATTAGGGAATACTAATAATGGAGTTACGACGATGATCACGATCCAGTTGAATGGTGAATTCTAGAACTGGATTGTTCTTTTGAGGCAGAACCGTTGCCAATAAAAAATGACAGCAGAAGCAGATTAGTGCTCTGCCATTCAATGAGATCAAAACTGTTCTACCCAATTCTACATTGCCATACTTTTCCAGTATTCTGTGATTCTGTGTACATAAGTTTATTGCTCCCTCTTGAGTATATTAAATGACTAGACAGCTACTGCAGCCTATTGTAGTGAATTCCAAAGATTCAAAATCTGAGCTCATTTCTCCATTTCAGTCCTAGAGCAGGCATTGTATTCTGGAGTACTTTTATGGTGCTGGAATTCCATACCCAAAGAAAAAAATCCTCCTAACTGTAGCAAGCTGATCAATAACTGCTCAATTAGTTTGCTTCCATTTTAAACACCTATTTCTTTTCTCCAAAGAACTACCCAGCCCTAGCAACATCAGTCCAGTGCATCTTGATTGGCCATGCCTTGTATTAAGAAGTGTGCTCTAGTTTGTTGTAGCCAATGTCATTAATAATTTTAGAAGTATTTTTATAACCCAATTATCTGCTTAATTTCTTGTCTAGGAAAAAGCTTATCAATATTTCTTGCATTTAATTCACATGGTGGGGGCTAAGGGGGCTAATTTAAGGTGGGGGCTTATATGGGAGGCAGGGTTTGAGGGTCAGCACAACATTGTGGGCTGAAGGGCCTGTGCTGTACTGTTCTATGTTCTATGGAAAATAGAGAAATGTGGGTGAAAATCAAGCAAACTGGATTAGTTTAAATAATGCTATTTTCAGCAGCTGCAGAGTCCTTGTTTGGGATTACTTTAGACAGGCTGCTTGGTTGGCATAGTTGAGAAGGGTCTGTTTCTGTGCTGTATATCTTAAATTTAAGGAGTTTTTTTTTCTTCCATGTTTATAATGTCTATGTTCTTGCCGCTTAATCTATTCACTCCTTTGCAGACTGTGAGCATTTCCCTTGGTTAAGTATCACACCTATGTTTGCATTGTCAATAAACTTGAACATGTTCCAATCCCTCCATCACAAAAATCAGTGTGGACTAAGATAGTTAGGCCCAAATATCATTCCTTGTGCTGATAAGAGCCCCAGTCCCTGTCAACCTTTATTGCTTATTTCCTATTTAATATATCCAGTTTCAGTCTGATGTTAAATTACTTCAAACCAGGTGGTCATGGCAGAACTGGCAGTTCCATGGGATGACCAGAATGGAGAGGTGTTTGAATGTAAGAAAGCCAAATAGCAGGACGTAGAAGAGCAGTGCCAGTAATGGGTTAGGAGGAGGCATGATGAGAGCCTATAGAGGTGGGGTGTAGGAGTATTATGAGAGCTGCAAAGAAGGCCACCAGGCTCATCAGAGGCTGCTGAATGAGCTCCTAGATGCCTATGACCCACCAACAAGTGCTGCTAGGACCCAAGCCAAGGACCAACCCTGGCTGGGTTGCTTAGGTGAGTGTTTGATGTTGAAAGACCTGAAATATCTGATGACCCCAGGTTACTACTGATGATATGTCCCAATCCATCCTAGGCTGTACCTCAGCATAAAGAGAATTTTGCATGAACTATAGTGAATTGGTTTTGACAATTCAAATACAATTGGCTGGAGACCTAATTTAAAAGCTAATTTTGTGTTAAAGATCCATATTTCACCTATTTATTGTTTTGTTACCTCTGACTGTTTCTCTTCTCCCCTCTCTCCTCCCCCCCCCCCCCCCATAGTTGCCACTTTATAATTTTTCTTGATGTAAAGACTCGATCTGACTTGTGGCCCTTGATATACACTGCTATGTCTTCAGGGGTTTTTGCATTTGTTTCACTTTCACTGCATTTAGACTGCTTCAATTAAAGCCTATCCTTAAAACTGGTATCTCAAAAGGCTCCCTACAATGATCTAATTTGAGATTAGGCCCTATTGCTAATATTTTGCAGAATCAGTTTTCAACGTTTGAGCCAATGTACTTTTGCGTAGTACATGCCATCCATACAAGGTAACATATTGTAAAAGACTAGTTGTTTCAGATGTAAAATCTAACTTTTTACCCTTGTTGAAACCTTAAATTGACACCTAACGGTCGATAAAAGGAAAGGTTTGTACCTCATGAGACAAAAATCTTTTCTTTTGTTCATGCTATATACCCGCTATCTTAAACGAAAAGCAATGTTCTTCTCATTTCTCTTTTTAATTAAGGGAAACACATCTTAAAAATACAATTAGAAGCAAGGAAACGTATTATTAGGAACGCAATTATGAAATAAGGGGCTATTTCACAGTATAAGCTCAACACTTTTAATTGCAAAGTCCTAATATCGATGATAGAGGGCGAGAGACAGAGAGTGG
Organism: Mobula birostris; assembly: GCF_030028105.1. NCBI lineage: Eukaryota > Metazoa > Chordata > Chondrichthyes > Myliobatiformes > Myliobatidae > Mobula > Mobula birostris. The sequence continues at coordinate 27,756,285 of NC_092402.1, forward strand.
AACTACAGTCCCAGTGGGGGGTGCAATGTCACTACCCACTAGAGGTTTGCTTCAACTGCCAACTCACGCGCGACCGAAAAAGGGGCGGGTGGCGTGATAGGTCGCGCGACCGAAAAATGGGCGGGTGGTGTGGTAGGTCGGAGACCGAGATTTTGCAGATCAAGCCCGGCAATATCGAATGCCAAACCGCCTCCTTGAATGAGGACTGAGTGAAGAAGAGGGAAACTATAGGAATAGGACGTAGCTTGAGGTCTGGGACGCTCCATTTTTGATGGAGGGAGGGGGGGGGGAGAGAGACTAGTCTCTCCGTCCAGGAGCGACCGTTTCCCTCTAAAGCGAAACTTCGGGAAGGGCCAGGCGAACTCCCGGCGCGCGCAGTGTAGCGCGCAGATACGGCCCCGAGAGACAGCAGCGCCGCCCGTCCGATTGGTCCGGCGCCGCGAAGTCTTAACGTCCATTGGCCAGTCTTGCCGTCAATTGCGGGATGCTTGGTGACGTGCTTCCGCTCTCAGATTACGCTGCACGCGGCCTGGGTAGAAACGGTGGGACCTACGGAGCGTTGGAGACAGGCGAGGGTAGGGAGCCGGATCGCAACGCCTCCAGGCAGTGTCACGGCTCGACGTGCCTCACTGCATGAAATGGTAGCCTGGGTTTAAAAGTGCGATTGCGCCGAAGGAGAGAGAGGGTGCGGATCGGAAGCGACTGCTTGGGAAAACGAACGAGATTCAGGAGGGCCGTGGGGTCGGGGGCGCTGCCGGGCTCTAGAGAAGATGGATCCTTGGCTGCAGAGTTACACCATTCAAGATTGATTGGTCCGGGAGCAGTGGCGCTAGAGAGGCATCTGCAGGTATACCCAGAGGAAGGGACAAGGTAAGGGGTTGGTGGCATGGTGGAAGGAAAGAGAAATCTGTTACGTTGAGAGATCGGAAGAGGAGAGACCTTAAGGGAGGAGAGAAGATCATCTGTGGGAGGCAATCTCAAGAGTGAGGGATACAAATTGAGAGAGCTCCCCAGGTATGGTTCAGCTTGGGGATGGATGTTCAGGATAGCTGAAGAAGTGAGTCTGCAGGTACTGTCTTAAAAAAGATGGGGAGGGATCTCGAGACTAAAACTGCATCAGTAAAATTAAAGAATGCAGGATCTCCTGAATCCAGGCTGAGGGGAAGCGATCTGAGAAGGGGGTGGGGGGAATTGGAGAAGTCTTGCAGATATTATTTGGAAGTCAGCCTGCGATGCAGGCAAAGAGGTGTCCGGGGCGGTGGAGAAAATCAGTTGCTCAGTGAGATCACACTCCTGGCTTTGAACACAACAGTGGCACACCAGATTGTTTTCAGGATAGGGAAGAGAAAAACTGGTTCTACATCTTTAAAATGTCAACTGAAATGTTCTGCTTGTGTTGCACATAATTTTAATCAGTTCTGATGATAATATTCCACCTGATTACCATCTTTGGGTGTCTATAGGCATATCTGGGTTTGCCCGTTCCCACATGTTTTCTGTAGTCCAAGGTGTTTTAGTGTGCAAAAACCATGCTTTAGGAGTGGTGCTGAATCGTCTAAAATCAGGGGCAGTTTACCAGATTTCTGATAAATTTCTGTATCTTCCACATCCAGAAAAAATTAAATGCTGAAAGAACTTGACCATTCATGCAGCATTTATGAAAACATATTGGGTCAGTGATCTTTCCTCAGAGCTGGTTTTAATAATTGCTTTCTCCAGTTCCATGTGATTAATAATTGATTGACTTGGGGTCGAATCCTGCAGTTACTATTAGTACAATTTTGCAACAGAGCATTGGCAAGAACATGTCAGAGAACACCACAGAAACAAGCCTTTTGGCCCATCCAGTCCATGCTAAACTGACTGGTCCCATCAACCCGCACCAGAACCATAGCCCTCCATACTTCTCTTAAACCTACATCCTCTACTTCCACTGGTGGGAAGTGATTGTTTCAAGGTGAGGTATCTTGTTCATTCTGCAGTTCAGATATATTGTGATGTACAGGTAATGGTAGAATATTCTTTCATATCATTGCAGCATATAAAAGCTGCCTTCCATTGAAAAACTACAAAAGTCAAAGCAACACACGCAAAATGCTGGAGAAATTCAACAGGCCAGGCAGCATCAATGGAAAAGAGTACAGTCAACACTTCAGGCCGAGACCCTTCAGCAGGACGCTTTATACTTCAGATTGACTCAATTATGATCTATTCTCTATTTCAGTATAGTTACATTTTACATACAGCTATAATTCAGTATATTGTAAATATTGAGCATAAGATCAACTAAGAATATATTAAGATTAATACACGAGCTTACTATATTTGCTTATTCTATTTTGAAGACTGGTAGTTGAACAGATTCTCCACCAAACCACAACCCCACCCCCCAATTAGTCTTACCTGCTTAAGTATAGATTTCAATTTTCTGTGCTCTTTTTCGACTAACAATTTACCTTCTCTCAGTATTCTTAGTGACCACCTCATTACTATGTAGAAAGAAAATAGCACACAATACTGATTGCCAATGAAAATGGAAGAAATGTCGTTACCTGGCCTGGAGAACAGCAAATCCGAGGTAAAGAGACTTGGGAATTTGTCCTAGGGCGTGGATTGTATACTTGGTTTTAGTGGTGCATGGATGTATTTATCTAATGAATGATAATGTCTTTGTGTAATATTAGAATAAGCATCTGGTAAATGTATCTGTTCCATGCTTAGAAGGAATGCATGAGGGATCATTGAGAAAGTACGTACAATCAATGTGCACGTTATGCATATAGAACATTTTTTTCAAGAATACCAAATGGATGGTTTATTTCAGGTTATGTTAAAGCATAATCTTCTGTTTTCATCAGATTAAGCTGGAGGTGTATGTGTTGCTATCTGTTGTGGGGTTTGGATGTTGTTTCAGGTCCCCCTTTCAATTTAAACTGCTCCCAATTCCTTTGTGGTGTTTGACCTCCTTGATAACCCATTGTTTTTTTGAGCCTTTTGAATACATCCATTAATTGTCTTTTCTTCCTTCTCTTTCCTTTCTTGGTGTGTCTGTTACTCTTGGTGTTAACAATTGACCGCAATTCTATCTGCACGTCATGCACTCAAGAATGAATTTTGACGAAGGATTTAAATAAGACACTGATTTCATGCCTGATGCAGTCAGGGGAGTTGGATAGAGGAATGTGTCTGAACTTACTGGGGAGCTGAGCCTCACCAGGACACCACTTTTAGAGGATCCAAAGGCACTTATAAGTATGATGTTAATGGTGATGGTCTTTTACAGCACTGAAATAATGATCTACAGCATTAATTTTGACTTTAGAATATCTCTGACATTAGAAAGTTTTGTTCACAATCATCCTTGTGATAATCTTACTCTTGGATAGTCCTGTGCGTTTCTTCTTATACCTCAGTTTCAACCACACTTCTTCATGTAAGAGGCTTTTTATTTTGTCCCGTCTTTGCCTGTTGTATTTCACCTCTGACTGATGATATCAAGTAAAAAGGCTTGGAGTGATCCTAAGACATCAAAGAAATGGAATAGAAGTGACCACATTATCTTATCTTGTTTACAGATCAGATTTTGCCAAGTCTTTTAACCTTTGATGTTCTGAAATACATCTTTGGCACTTTTCCTTCTAAGCTGTATGAGTGTGCGGCTGCGCAGTAATGGAAATGCTTTCACACACGTAGTTTTTATTGCCGCGTAGCTGGCATTTTTAATATAATGTTAATATAATTTTAAATTTATGTTAGTGTAATTTGAAATTACAATTGAAGCACTACAGTATGTAAAAGCAAAAACTAACGAGTTATGGTCACAGTATCTTGGCAATGCCTTTTATTAGAGTGACAAGGTGAAAGATCTGCTTGCTTCTGTAAATTCTGACATCAATAGTGCGCCTGTTATTCAGTTCATTCAATGCGTGTGTAATCGCTTGGATAGTAGATTTGCTGGCGATGAGTTAAGAGAATGGCGAGCTTTTGACCCTGTTGCTATTGCAAATGTGACCAATTTTCAATTTGGAAAGGAGAATGCTGTACGACCGGAAAAAAATACTCAACTACTATTTTGAACTACACCGAAAACATTGCCTCAAAAATATCGCAGCAATACTGTAATTTCAAATTTGTCATTTTTGAGAAAGTTCAAACTGATTCTATTAAGTTGAACTACATGCTTAGAAAAGAAGAATTTGAAGAACTGTCAATTCTTATTGACATCATTGGAACATTTCAAACTTCTCGTGCTGACTGTCAATGTGGATTCAACTTATTAATTCAATCTAATGTAAACCCAGAAACAGACTAGAAATGGATGATCTAATGAGGATTAAGATGAGTCTTTCATCTGTGTTTATAGGCAATGGATTTGTAATAAAGGCAAAGGAGAAAAAGTTTACGAAATGTGAAAGCTTTTCTTTGTATTTTACTTCATAAATAAATAAATAAACTCTAAATGTTCATAGTATGCATATTACCAAAAAAACATTTAAAGTGCAGTGCAGTTTTCAGGCCATGTAAAAATTTTCTGCACAGAGCGATGATTGGTCCGCGCAACTATAAAAAAAATTAGAGGGAATATTGCTCTCTGGATGTGCTCCACAACATGTAATGAGCACTGATACAAAAGATGCATCTTGACTTTTTATTCATAGCATTAAAAAAAACAAAAAAAAAGTTTTGGGTTAAACCTAGAAATTTGCAGTTCATTGATTTTATTTTCTGCAATTAATTGAGGGTAACACTAAACCCTCACTTAGCAAGCCATCTTTGTTCCGTCTCAAGCATCTAGTAATCTGCCATGAAGTTTTGCAGATGTCTGTTTTTCTCTGCAACTGAGTGTACAGATTCTTGATCTCCATGACCTGAATATAATCTTCAATGATGATGGATAATTTGGAAGTGAACTTGCCACTGTGACAATCCCATGGCAGGTTGTCAGTGGGACAGCACCTTCTATTTACATTTTAGAATTTTGCTGGGGTCAGTGGAAAGAAAACTTTGAGCTAATCTTGAAGATTTCTTTTTGACCAAAAGTGAAGATATTCATCCAGCATACCAGCTGTTCCTCAGATATGGAAAATAAATAAAGTGGCCCTGGAGTAATTGGTGAGTATAATGACTGATTCTGTCTTTTACCTTTAGTCAGTGTTTTTATAGTGTGTGCCAATCACTGGGTGTATAACAGTTTCTGGGAACTGAATCTGCCTAGGTGGGCCACTTGCACTGACTAAACTTAGAATTAATTTTGCTCTGCTTCTTGGCATGAACTAGATTGGCCTAACTTTCTGTCCTTTTAACCTGATAGAACAGATGATGAGCGAATTTGTTTCCTAAGAAAATCGTTTAGTGTGAACTCTGCAGCCATGCCCAAGCTGAAGCGGGTTTCTTCAGAGAAGAAACAGAAATATTGGAGGCAGCTGAAACGTGACCAGAGGCAGATGAACAGAGAGCACAGTGACCAGGCCATGGAGTTTGAAGCTATCCCTGAAAGTTCTGCAGAGCAGGCCAGTACCCCCCCCCCCACCACCAAAGTACCCTCTTCTGTTCTCTTATCACTGCATTTCATTGCTCTACCATGCTTGCGTGTCCCAGTGTTGAATGCTTTGGATGTTTTTCACACATTTCTTTATGTTGAGGCTGCACTTATGGTTCACTGAATGAATAAAGGTTCTGTCTTCAATGCTGGATTTCCGTGTATTTCTTTGCTTCATCTTTTGCAATTTTGTTTTTGAAGCGGCAATTCATGCAAAACTGTACGTGGCTTTTCACTGAGCAACTGCCAAAAGGATGGGCCTCTTAATGAGGTGTCTCCATCGTGATTGAACTTAATAGTCTTAAGGATGAGGGGATGAGTGTTTAGTATGAGATGAGAAGAAATTTCATCCTGAGGGTTGTGAATCATTTTATTTGGCTAAGTGGAAATATATGGATGAGTAGTCATTGAATACGTGACTTGACTGGTAGACCCTTGAGTAAAAGAGTAATAGGGTTATGTAAGAGTGAAGTTGATGAAACAGTTCAGTTATGTTAAATGGTGGAACAAGATTAAGGAGCCATGTGACCTCCACCAGTTCCTATTTCATAAGTTTTTAATCACTATTTTTAGTTGTGGTTACCAACTTGCAGATAACATGGAGACAGTCCTGTGAGATTGAGGTTCCTAAACAAACACCTTCCTATCTTCATTGTGCGTTATGTTTATATGTTGTCCACCATAGGGGTCTCCAAATTGTGCTGACAGGTAAGGAGAAACAAACCACAGCTAAATCCACAGCAGTTACTCTGCTGTTTGTGCTGGTTTTCTTGTCAGAATGGGTAACAAACTGAGCAAGGAGTGGATATGTCAGACAGGAATATGGCCTGAATCATTATTATGCATGGCTTTGAACGAGCATGGACAGGATAACAATGATCCATCGGAATTATTTAAATAGAAGTGTCGCTGGCAGCATGTTTTCAGCCTTTTTGTTTTGCAAGTGACGCGAATGCCATCCATAGTTACCCTGATGTTTTGCCATTTAAGTAGAAAAATTGTAGATATGTGTAACCTGTATGCCATTACCTTTCAGTTCACTGCATGATCATAATGATTTATTTTATTTATATAGTGGTTTGCTGCTCTTTTCTGCAGAAAAGCCATTGGAATATGATGCAACTTGGTACTGGGTCAGTAAACGCTGGTACTGTGACATTTAGTAGACCCATTTAGTGTGTGATTAAGAGGTCACTTCAAAGCATGGAAATGGTTATTTGTGCAGGAGCCTCATAAGAGCATTCTGGTGTGCGCTCTAAAGACGGAAAATCAGCATTCCACTGCTTCAGATTGAGGCTATTTACCATGGGGGAGAGTTTTAAAAAAAAGAAGTCCCAGGTATTTTTTTATTTAAGTATCTTAGTGAAAGTTTCATTTGATAGTCCCTAATGATAACATTCAAAACTGTATTCCTTAATAAGAAAGCATATTTGAAGTGGGACTATTAGGTTTCCTTTGGCTTGTCTGAGGACAAATCAGTTAACCTCCTTAATGACTGTTTTTTATTGTAGATCTCTTTCCATTTACCTTTGAGCTTTGTGTTTCAGGCCATAGCTCATGAGATCTATTCTGATCTCGTAGACGATGCTTGCCTGGGACTCTGCTTTGAGGTGCACCGAGCTGTGAAATGTGGTTATTTCTTTTTGGATGAGACAGACCCGGACAGTATGAAGGATTTTGGTAAGTGTGTTATATTATGACTGATGGATGCTTTTTTGCTTATGAATGTAATTAATGATGTATATTTTGTCATCCTGTTCCTTGGTTTAGTAAATAAAGCCGTCAGAAATGTGAAACTGAACCTTGCAAACCAGGGAAATCCCAGCTTCAGGTTTTATTACTGCTGAGTTTTTTGATCTCATTGTGGCAGGATGGGCAGCGTAATTAGTCATGGTGCCCCACCAGTAAACAGCAGAATAATTAAGCAATGATTCTGTTGGGATATGGATGGATTCAGGTAATGAGCTAAACTGAAATGACCTCTAAAACCCAAATAGATTTTGACGTTCATCGATGAACTTTACATGTGAAGAGCAACTGCTTGCATGACAGCAATCGTGGAACAAAGAATTTTAATGACATCATTTTCAGGAGGTGGGGGACATATTGTCAGGGATTTATTGAGCTCTGATTGCTTTAGGCATGACATTGAAAGGTGAAGGAGGCTCAAGGATTATTATGTTTACTTTTGCCCATATTTTTAATGTACATATGTGTTTTGTTCAGGACACATTCTGTGACGTCTTAATTGAGCAATCTGTGGCCAGATGGAGCTGGTATGAGGTGGGATGAATGGATAGGCAAAGAAAAAAATGAAGAGAGAATTTGGGAGGACTAATGAGAATAGGAAAGGAACATGGGGAGAGGAGAATCTTGAAATTAAAAATTGGAAAATTCAGTGTTCTTACCATTGCATTGTAAGTACAGAAGTAGAATATGAGTTATTCTTGTCTTTAGCTTCTGGGTTCATGGTGGCATTAGAGTCGGCTGAGGACAGGGTATGGGAATGCGATTGAAAATAAGATAAAGCTGGAAGTTGAAAATGGCCATTATGGACAGAGTGCAGGTGCCCTGCAAACCTGTCGCCTAGACTACGCTGAGTCTTGCTGATGTCGCGGTGGTGAGGGAGGGAGGAAGTGAAGATGTAAGTCTTGGAACTCTTGTGGTTGTGGGGAAAGTGTAGGGGGAGGGGAGAGTGGACTAGGGAGTCTTGGAAAGAGTGGTCCTTGCAGAAAGTAGAGTTTGGATAACGGAAGGTGTAACTGGTGGTGGGATTCCATCAGAAAAGGCATTGATGATTGATGGATGCAAAGGCTGGTGGGGTGAAAGATGAGAACTAAGGACGCTTTATCTCTCCTCCCTGGGATGAAAAGAGGTTGGTGGGGATGTGAGAGCTGCAGGGAAGTTAGCTACCGATATCTGCGATTAAACCACCAATTTCAACAGGTAGCTCTACTTCACCTTCTCCCAGCCTATAGCCTATAAGGATGCTGTACCTTTCTCTGTTACCCCAACACTTCTCTACTCTCACACCCCTTCTCCCCATTCAAACAGAGATGGAATTCCTGTAACACACATCAAAGTTGCTGGTGAATGCAGCAGGCCAGGCTGTGGCTAGGCCAGGCCAGAATTCCTGTGTTGCTCAGCCTTTACCCAATGAGCCCTACTTTAGCCATTTCAATAACAACTCCCCCCCCCCCCCCCCACACACACATAGCTCTATCTGTCTTCCATCTAACCCTAATCTTTTCTGCTTCCACATATCAACTCTTGCCCCACCTGAACACTTCTATATTGGGGGCACCTTTCCCATTAGTTCTGATGCAGGATCTCGACCCAATACATTGACACTTTTCTTTTGTCTTAAAACATGCTGCTGAATCTACTGGCTTCGCCTGGCAGCTTATTGTTTTGCTCCAGATTCCAGCACTTGCAGTCTCTTCTTTCTCTGATTACCAGCGACTGGCTGGGTGCAAATCCTATAGATATTTTGTTAACTGTTTGATATTTATATTTGGTTTAAAGAAGGAACATGGTCATGAGCAGCCAAATTTATGAGAACGGGTCTCATTGTAATGCCTATTTATAATCGCTCCCAGGATCTTTTGGGTTAACTGAAAAACAATGCGGGACAAACATTAATATCAATTATTTAATCCTTGAATACACCTAACACATGACACTGACAGTTGCTCACAATACAATGCCTATGCACCATTGTCATTAAATTGCGTTTTCACATTATCTGGGGATAGGTGATTAGCACAAAATTTACAGTGTATTAAAAATGAAAGTATTTTTGAGGTTCCTATATACCAGGTAATTTTCTTTTCTTGCAAGAATTTACCATGTATGCTGTCTCTGTTGGAAACTCAGTATTTAGCCTCTCTGGAACCAATAAAGGTTCAAAGGTTAATTTATTATCAAAGCATGTATCTGTGTACATCTCTGAAATTTGCATTTCTCCAGATAGCCACGAAACAAAGAACATGAAAGTCATTCAGAGCAAAACATCATATCTCCCCCACTATGCCAAAAAAACCAGCATCCTGATTATCAACTCCCAACCCCCCCCCCCCGGACAAAATGATGGAGCAGGAACAATGACCCCTTAAAAAAAAAACCCTTCCCCACACAAATAAAACTAACAGAACATCACCTCTTTCCCCCCCCCCAGTACCTCCCCTCGAACAACAAAATGGAAAGGAGCGAGTCATTATAAACACAGAATATAAAAACCATAAGTCTGAGAAGGTCCTCAGTCCATAAATTCAGTAGTCCAATCCATAAACGCAGAACCACGATACCACTGACATTCATTGAAAGAGAGGGACAGCACACAAGGCAGAGCTGTCTCAGTCTTCCTCGATGCTTTAATTGCTGATTAATGGACACTTTAAACGGCGAAACAGAGTTGAACATCAGCTCGAAGCCCATCTCGAAGTTTCTTCGCATCGAGACCATCCGAATGTCCTCTAGAAGACAACAAAGCGCTGGATCACTCATACAATCCCCAAACTGTAAATCACAGGCTCTAACAGTCCCAGAAACACACTTAAGGTGAAAAACAGATGTAAAAGAAGTAAAAAAAAATTTCCGTGAGCTATCTGGGAGATGTTGACTGAGGGAGCATTGCACCCGAGCACCATCTTGAAAATAAAGCCATCTAGTGTTTGCAGAAGAGGTGGGTAAAAACTGGTAGCTGGAACTTCTCAGCTTTCCTCATTGAGCGAAGAATGTATTCACATCCAGGGCATTTCATCATTGCAGTGTAAACTCCTGGCAAATTCAGGGCATAATATGTTGTATATCTACCAGCATTTGTCCTGAAAAAAATAACCACTTCTTTTTAAACCCAGAAGTAACATTGCGTAAGACAAGGAAGCTTGTCGATATGCTTGGACCATTCCGGGATTCATTTCTAGTTTTTGCCCAAAGGGATCATTTTGTTCTTTCAGAGCTTCATTGAGAGTGGAATGCAGATTTTATTGTACAGATATTTTTTGCTCTAAAATGCTTGGCATCACAACATATGATTATTGAAAGGGCATAGTCCACTTATTAGTCATGGTCTACTAATCAATAAAGTTTGTTTTGCATTTCAGAAATTGTGGACCAGCCAGGTGTGGATATTTTTGGTCAAGTCTATAACCAGTGGAAGAACAAAGAGTGTGAATGTCCAAACTGCAGTCGTAGTATTGCTGCTTCCCGCTTTGCTCCTCATCTGGAAAAGTGTTTAGGAATGGGTCGCAACAGCAGCAGGATTGCAAACAGACGGTCAGTTAACTACATCAACTAGTTTCTCTTGAGCTTGGGTGATGCTCAGAAAGGAAATTTCACTCTTAAGTATAAGCTTGACCCTCTTTTAGTGCATTTATGGTTCTCCATTAACTTTACCGGCTGAAAGTATTATCCTGGTTTCAAAATTGACAAAAGTTTTATTATAGAACAGTACAGCACAGCACAGTCCCTTTGGCCCACGATGTTGTGCCAACCTTTTAACCTAATATCAACCTAAGATCAATCTAACCCTCTCAATCTTCCCTCCCACATAGCCCTCCATTTTTTCTTTTATCCATGTCTCTTAAATGTCCCTAATGTATCTGCTTGGCAGTGTGTTCCATGCATGTGCATTGTGTTTTTTAAAAAAAAACAACCTCTGACATCTCCTTCTCCCTATTCTTTCCTTTTATCACCTTAATATTATGGCTCTTCATAGTAACCATTTCCACCCTGGGAAAAAGTCTCTATTAGTATCATCTTATACATCTCTATCGAGTCATTTGTCAGCCTCCTTAGCTCGCTTAACCTTTCCTCATATAACATCCAGGCAGCATACTGGTACATCTCCCCTGCACCCTTTAAAGCTTTCACACACTTACTGTAATGAAGCAACCAGAATTAAACACAGTACCGTACTCAAAATATGGTCTAACCAGAATTTTATAGAGCTGTAATATTACCTTACAACTCTTGAACTTAAACTTCTGACTAATGAAGGCCAACACACCATACATCTTTTTAACCACCTAGCAACTTGCGCAGCAACTTGGGGATATGTGGACATGGACTGCCAAGATCCTTCAGTTCCTTCACACTGCTAAGAATCCTACTATTAAGTACACTGCCTTCAAGTTTGATCTTCCAAAGTGTATCACTTCACACTTTTCTGGATTAGATTTAATCTGCACAACCTGCTACACGACCTACAACACCTCCAACTTTCGTGTCATCTGCAAATTTACTAATCCACCCTTCCAATTCCTCATCCAAGCCATTTATCAAAATTTCAAAGAGCAAGGGTCCCAGAACAAATCTCCACAAAACACCACTGGTCATAGAATATGCTCCATCTATTACCACTTTCTGCCTTCTGTGTGTGAGCTAATTCTGAATCCATGCTGCCAAGTTTCCCTGGATCCCACGCCTACTGACTTTATGAATAAGCCTACCAAACACCTTGTTAAACCCTTACTAAAATCCATATACAGGTTTCCCCTGCCATCCGAATGTAGAGCGTTCCTATGAAACGGTTGGTAAGCCGAAATGTCGTAAAGCAAAGAAGCAATTACCATTTATTTATATGGGAAAGTTTTGTGAGCGTTTGCAGACCCAAAAATAACCTACCAAATCATGCCAAATAACACATAAAACCTAAAATAACAGTAACATATAGTAAAAGCAGGAATGATATGATAAATACACAGCCTATATAAAGTAGAAATACTTCTCTACAACGATTGCCTGCACAGATCTCTGTAGCGAAAATCTCACAGAAGCGCTCTCGGCAGAAAATCTCACACAAGCGCTGTTGACATAAATGCACTCTCCAGTAACCTTTAAACTATGAAGCTGCCAAATCATACCAAATAACACGTAAAAATACACAGCCTATATAAAGTAGAAATAATGTATGTACAGTGTAGTATCACTTACCGGAATTGGGAAAACAGCGCCGAGCACACTGATGATGGTGTGTTAGACTGAGTCGTCGCAGGCTGGGTGATGCAGTGGCCCCCACCCTCCAGGCTGCCGACCCAATACATTGCCGCGAAAAACGCAGCGGTAGCGGGGAGGCACACAGCACTTCGTTAAGAAAAAAGCCGAAATAAACATGCTATTTAGTTACGTGCTAGGATGCTCAGCCTTTACCCAATGAGCACTACTTTAGCCATTTCAATACCAACTCCTCCCCCCCACACATAGCTCTATCTGTCTTCCATCTAACCCTAATCTTTTCTGCTTCCACATATCAACTCTTGCCCCACCTGATCACTTTATATTGGAGGCACCTTTCCCATTAGTTCTGATGCAGGATCTCGACCCAATATGTTGACACATTTCTTTTGTCTTAAAACATGCTGCTGGCTCTACTGGCTTCACCTGGCAGCTTATTGTTTTGCTCCAGATTCCAGCACTTGCAGTCTCTTCTTTCTCTGATTACCAGCGACTGGCTGGGTGCAAATCCTATAGATATTTTGTTAACTGTTTGATATTTATATTTGGTTTAAAGAAGGAACATGGTCATGAGCAGCCAAACTCAGCCCCCGAAAACAGAGATTTTCGAAAACACTCTCCAGAGTGAATAAATCTGAAAACGCTTAATATCCGGCGTGGTGTGTACGGGGTAGCCAGAGAGATTTAAAAACGCTGTCATGACAACACCACAACAACAATGTTTTTTTCTGCTTCTGCTTCGTACTGCGCAAGCACTGCCATACGGCTGTTATAATGCGCAGTCGGTGTGAATGGCGTGAGAGTTAAATTGTAAAGTGAGCTTTTTTGACTATTTAAAAACGCTGTCATGACATGCCGGAACAGATAGCCGTTGCTTTCTTGAACGCCACCACCTAACAATTTCAGAACAGACGGACGAGACTGAAGCCAGAAGGGTTAGAAATGTACTCACCAAATACTTTGACCCATAGCTTACTGAGTAAATAAGTATACTCACTTCACCCTGTTTTCTGTCCTTGCTTGTTATGAAGGTGGTTTACCTATTTATGCAAGTACTTCTCTGACAATAGATGTGTAACAGCCTAATGTAACATTGTATGGAAATACAAGATAACACTAATGCAGACGTTTTATACATTTAACAAGGTGCTTTATTAATGCAACAGAGTTAGTCAGTTTTTCAATGTTCCTCATCAGCTGGGTCATACTGTCCGTGAACTCCCTGTCAGTTGCCTCCATACGCTCCAGTATTTGTTTTTTTTTTAAGTTTTAAGTCCTCCTGCGCGAGAGCCAAGAGCAATTCCTTTAAAGTTTTTCTACTCAGTAACTGGACAAGCACGCACCAAGTATACCGTTTCCTCTTCGCTTGTTTTCTGTGTGTCCTGCGCATGCCCAGTAGGAGGAGATTCACCCAAATATCCGCCTAATGTGGATGGAGTTATTTTGAAAAACGGTTAGTGTGGACGCCTGTCGTTTTTACTCAAACCGGTGTTTTCAAAATTATCCGGTGTAGTGTGGATGTAGCCTCAGACAGTAAGATCGTTAGGGAAGTAACTGTATTGCATTTTGTGGATGATGCTAATTACAATTGTAAGGGGGTTTCAACTTTTATGTTACTGTGGAGGCTAATTAAAATGGCGTCTTTGTTATGTTACTCTGGGGAATGCAGCTTCGTTGTGTTAAACGCTGAGAAAGTTTGCGCTAGCAGCTTGTTTTGGTTAGAGTGTGATAAGAGGGTGCTATTAACCAATTGGGATAGTTGTTATGGTTTTAGTGTATTTGAAGATACTGTATGTGTTGGCTTTTGGGGGAGAGGGCGAGAGAGCGAGGCAGAGGATGGATGAGGTGCTGTGATGTCTGCTAACGGGGTTGGACCCTGAGGAGGGCGTTCGGCGAGGAGACGGACTCGTGTGGAGCGTCTGGTCGACTACCGTTGTTGGTCCCAGGCGGCTGTTCGAGGTGGTCCGAGGGGTCGCAGGGTGAAGAAGAAGGTCCTTGAGCTCCAACTGTTCTGTGCACGAAGAGATTGAACTTTGATAAGTGTGGCGCCTTTTATTTTCCTTTTATATTTTATTCTCTCTTAATTATATACTATAAACTGTAAATCATTTAATTGCATCTGGTGTATTGTCTGTTATTTGAGTGGAGTGGGGTACCTCACACAGCATCCACACAAACTAATTACCCAGTTTGGCAGGTCCGAGGCTGTTTCCCTAGACGACAGTGAGCCGAGCGACCCTGAGGGTGGCCAAGGAGGGGCTACATTGTGTGGGCTCGTCCGGGATTGAGTCTACCGGTATGCTGTGTGGGTGCCCTTTTTAAATCAGTAATGTGTGTCTCTGTGGATTATTTGCTGGTTATTGCTGAATGCGTTGTGGGTGCGGTCTTTGTTCGATTTCAGGCTGGCATTGACGAGTTGGAGGTGGCACTCGGGGCTGTCCATGCGTTTGGGAGAGAGAGGAAAGAGTGGTCTGATTTGGAGGTAGGGTCTGCGAATAAATGTTCTAGCTCTGGCAGGCTCCGCCTGGCACTTGGGATAGTGTCCACCCCAAGAGGGACGGAGACGTGGGCAGAGCGGATCTCTCAGTTGTTAGATGAGTGGCAGTGCTCGGTTGAGGGAGAGCGACAGGGATTGGTTGAAAGTTTAAGTAGGCGGGCTGGTGACGGTGTTAGAGCTGTCAGGTTCACTTACACCGTAGTGACAGCTGTCAGTTATTTGAAAGAGGGGGGAAAGTTTTCAGTGTGTCTTCTCTGGCGAGGAGGGCAGCTAAATTGCTTGTAGTGCCAGGAGGATCATTTCAGGGGATCAGCCCCTCCTTCAGTTGTTCAGCTGATCAGAGAGGTGTCGGGAAACTTAGTGGAGGCCCAGTGGGGGAACGGCTTGGGGTCTCTGGGGAAGCACGTTCCCAGCAATGTACCGATGAACTTCCTAAAGGAAAAGACCCTATCCTGAAGGCTTAGAGGGACCACGCCCCAGGGTGTTGTTATGGATAGAGGGAAGTGATGTTAAAGCCATCCTCGACCCGGGGGCGCAGGTCAAGTTGTTGTACAGTTCGTTTTACAACCGGTGTCTGAAGCACTTATCCTTGACAAGAGGCATTTATCCTCTGGTGCAAGGGCACCAGAGACTTTGGGTACTAGTGGCGGTAGTTATCCAGAAGACGATGATTGGTTAATGACCCTGGAGTTCATGGAGGCATTTTCTGGGCACCCAGCGTGTCGAGTTGCTTCTGAGGACGTGTGTAGCAGCCTTGAGACAGTACCAAATTTAAACGAGACCCAGCGGTGGTACGGCTTGGGGAAAGTAGCTGAGGGTGAGACCCTCTTAGTAGATGCTCCAAACCACCACGAGGGAGGGGAGTTGACCGCTGAAGACACCTCAGTGAGAGAGAGGTCGCGGCAACTGGACCCTAGTGGCGTGGAAGATGAAGGCAGCGTGTGTGTGGATTATGTGATGTGGTTTAATGTGCTGCATCTGAGGAGTGGATGTTGCCAGATCCTGAGGAGTGCGGCTGTTGAGCCGAAGACGGCCGTTACTAGTTCCCTAGGATTCTTCCGATCCAAAAAGATGCCCAAGGGGCATATCCGGAGCCCCTGCATCCTTCCCGCAGGGCATGAGGAAGACCATGGGGGAAGTGAAGGTGTGTGGCATTTTGGTGTATCTGGATGACCGCCTAGAGCTTGGATTTGCCTGGGGGGACTATGAGGCGAGGCGAGTGGCTGAGCCCAGGTGACCGAGGCGAAGTGTCAAATGTGGAGGAGTTTTTGGCTGGAGGAGTTTGGTGCAATGTGAGGAAAATGACCCGACGTACCAGTTGAACTTCCTGGTGTTGGGGCAGACGGTGGTGGACCAGGGGATGGAAACCGAGGTCGTCAGTCTGAATGAGACACAGGGAAGAGAGGGGATTTGCACTACACTGCGGTCATGTACTGATGAAGTAATCCAGCGAGAAGAAATAATGACCCACCTTCGAAGGGATCAGCAGAAACTCAAGACGTCGATTCAGAAAAGATTGGAAGACTCACAAGTTGGGGAAGATCAAGGAAGTGTTCTGACTAAGGTGAACAGAAAACCGAGAGCCCAGGGAGGGGAGTTTGACTACACTCCCGAGGAGGTGAAGGAATGGAGGACAGATCTCGGAAAAGGGAGGCGGACGCTTGAAAGGAACCTGAAGATGACTATCGCGAGTTTAAATGAAGTGGAAAAACTGAAAGTTGACCTGGAAGACGTCATCAGGAGGAAAAAACTAGAGGTTGAACGTCCTTTAACTGCTGCTTTTCAGGTCAGTGTGGAAGAAGCTGGTGGGGTAACTGCGTCCCAGATTGAGATGGCCAAGAACCCTGAGTCAGAACTGCTGAGGCTGTGGCGAGAGTTGGAGGAGTCCCCGAAGAAGCTGACGTCTCGACTGCAGGAGGCTGAAGGGGTAACCCCGGCTAACTGTTTCAGTTTGGAGAAACTTAAACAGCAGCTACCGACCAAGGAAATGAGGAAGGATATGGATTCGAAGGATGATGTGCTCCACATATGGTACATGCTGCCTTCCGCTAACTTCCCCGTGATTGAGGAAGAGACCTTTGGCCCTTCTCCCACTGAGTCAGGTGTAGTGGGGAGGGCTAGCTGTGGGCAGTCTGAGTTACGGCAGGATCAGGAAGGAAAAGAAGTGGGGCCCCGGACACAGGGCTCCAAGTTGTAGTGGTGGCCTGAGTGAGAGAGGAGTTGGCAAGCAGGCCCGAGGTATCCCTAGTAGTGTCTGAGCCTTTAGGGTTTAGGTGAGGGGGTACGGAGGTCTCAGAGGGTTAAGAAGCTCCCAGATAGGTTGGCCTATGTAGTGCCTGTGGGATGGGCGTAAGGTCCACTGTTTGGGGAGCACTGTCACTGTGTGTATCTGTGTAAGTGTGTGTTGTGTGTCTGCAGGACTGGTTGGCGAGTTATTTAGAAGTCATGAGGACATGACTTTATTTGGTGGGGGGAGAGTGTAAGGGGGTTTCAACTTTTATGTTACTGTGGAGGCTAATTAAAATGGCGTCTTTGTTATGTTAATCTGGGGAATGCGGCTTTGTTGTGTTAAACACTGAGAAAGTTTGCGCTAGCAGCTTGTTTTGGTTTAGAGTGTGATATGAGGGTACTATTAACCAATTGAGATAGTTGTTATGGTTCTGGTGTATTTGAAGATACTGTATGCGCGGGGTTTTGGGGGAGAAGGCGGGAGAGCGAGACAGAGGATGGACGAGGTGCTGTGACGTCCGCTAACGGGGTCGGACCCCGAGGAGACGGAGACGGACCTGTGTGGAGCGTCTGGTCGGCCACCGTTGGTGGTCCCAGGCGGCCGGTCAAGGTGGTCCAAGGGGTCGCAGGGTGAAGAAGAAGGTCCTTGAGCTCCAACTGTTTTGTGCACGAAGAGATTGAACTTTGATAAGTGTGGCGCCTTTTATTTTCCTTTTATATTTTATTCTTTCTTAATTATATAGTTCCAGTAATATCTATAAACTGTAAATCATTTAATCGTATCTGGTGTATTGTCTGTTATTTGGGTGGGGTGGGGTACATCACACAGCATCCACACAAACTAATTACCCAGTTTGGCGGGGCTGAGGCCATTTCCCTAGACGACAGCGAGCCGAGTGAGCCTGAGGGTGGCCAAGGGGGGGCTACACAATTACGATACACTGGTGGAGGAGGAGGAGGCAAACATTTACGGTGGTGGATGGATGTAGTACCAGTTCGGTGAACTGTTTTGCCTTAGATGGTGTCATTCTGAGTTTGTCATTCAGCAGTGATTGCCATGTTACCACACTGCATGAAATACTCTGAATTGTTCTATTGTGAACTTAACATGTAGTTACTTGTAAAGAAATCTCACGAACAAGGATAGTCAACCAAATTGGCCTTCATTTTGTGATCTGGAATGAAACAGAGGAAAGCTGTCTGCAAAGATAAAAGGGATTTTATTCTGGGAATAGCTTTGACATTTTCGGTGTCAATGGCTAGCATCAAAATAAAATCTACAGCATCCAGCAACTGTCATGTCACCAGTTAGATGAGTACTTAAGTGTTCTGAAGATTTATCTGTACATCAGAAAGGAAAAGATTTTTAGCTCGTGAATGCAGCATATACACTCAGTGGCCACTTTGTTATCTTCCACCTGTACCTAATAAAGTGGAATGGCCACTGAGTGTATGTTTGTGATCTTCTGCTGTAGCCCATCCACTTCAAGATTTGACATGCTGTGTATTCAGAGATGTTCTTCTGCACACCACTGTTGTAGTGTGTGGTTACTTAGTTACTGTCACTTTCCTGTTAGCTTGAACCAGGCTGGCTATTTTCTTCAGACCACTCTCATTAAGGAGGCATTTTCGCCCACAGAACTGCCACTCTTTGGATGTTTTTTGTTTGCTGTACTGTTCTCTGTAACTCTAGAGACTGCGAAAATCCCAGGAGATCAGCAGTTTCTAAGATACTCAAACCACCCTGTCTGGCACCGGCAATCATTCCACAGTCAAAGCCACTTAGATCAGATTTCTTTGACATTCTGATGTTTGGTCTGAACAACTACTGAACCTCTTGACTATGTCTGCTTGCTTTTATGCAATGTGTTGCTGCCACATGATTGACTGATTAGATATTTACATTAATGAGGTGTACAGGTGTGCCTAATAAAGTGGCTACTGAGTGTAGATTCAACATACTTATTAGAATAAGGTAGAAGTTAAAAAGTGATCCGTTAGTCTTGCGAGACCATGGATCTGCGCCTGGAAAGTCTTCACTCTCCAGGGCGCAGGCCTGGGCAAGGTTGTATGGAAGACCAGCAGTTGCCCATGCTGCAAGTCTCCCCTCTCCACAACACCAATGTTGTCCAAGGGAAGGGCATTAGGACCCATACAGCTTGGCATCAGTGTCGTCGCAGAGCAATGTGTGACTAAGTGCCTTGCTCAAGGGGCACGTGGCCAAGTGGTTAAGGCTTTCGACGAGCGATCTGAGGGTCTTGAGTTTGAACCCCACCCTATCTTTGTTATATGCGCGGGATACGTTCCTCGAAGTTGACGCATAATGTGAATAATTTATTTAAATGGAGAAAATAGGGATGCGTTCCAGAGGACTTCCTAAATATGTTTTATCTGTAACTTATTCACATTTTTATACCAATTCGACACAAAAGCAGAACTACAAGACAACATTTATATTATATTTAATCAATTTAAGGTAATATTCAATGTAATAAATCATAGAAAGTTAACATCCTCTGGTGCACAGTACTCACCAACAGTGGCAGGTGTGTTCGCTGTGGGAGACGAGTGGTTATTGTGGTGTCGGGCAGCTTTACATGGATAAGGTGGTTGGTTGTGGTCATCAGGATAATATCAAGCACAGCAAGGGGTGAAGGAAGACTCACAGAACTCTTAGAACTGCCGGCAGCACAAAGATTGCAGCGATTTGCATAAAGTGGTGACGGTTGTTTGCTTAGCAGCATTTTGTTTTTCTGCATAAATTTGCTTGTAGGGAAGAAGGGTTGACGGCAGGGAATGACTGAAATGCTGACTCCGTTCTAAACTTGGGTCCATGTCCATCGCCATTTGTGTTCCAACTTTCACTATTCCCTCACCGTTGGTAAACTCGCAGGATTTTCAGAATCGTCTGTTGCTTGCAGCATCTGAGAGATAGTTCGCCGTGAAAAAGATACGTATGCCTTGAATGTGGATTACACCAGTCGAGTGGCTGAATCAGCGATGTTGTGTTAAGTGGCAGGAAACGCACTGTTATGTTAGGATGAATGCTTTCGAAATGCTTAGGATGGACTGGCGCATTGTCAAGCAACAAAAGAACTTTAAAAGCAAGATCCTGTTCCCAGCAGTAGATGTCGCGCTGTTTATAATTTCCAACTTTTTTTCAAGTGTTAAAGCGGTTCCCTGCCGCTCAGCTGACGGCCCAAGACACGACATCGGACGCTTAGGAGGCATAATTAAATATTTCAAGCACAAAATCACTGCACCGTAGGTAAAACCAACAAAAGTTTAAGATTGCACATCCACACCTTGCCAAAACCAATGCGAGAGCGGCGGGAGAGAGATTGTGAGGTGCGCGCACCTGACTTGTATTGACGGGAAAGCAGCGCTTCTCATCCCAACAGTGAGACTGAAGCATGCGCACATGACTTGTATTTGCGGGAAGGCAGTGCTCCTCGCATAACTGTGAATTTTGGACGCATATAACGAGACCTTGGTAGAAATAGGTTCCTCGCATAACTGTGAATCCGCATAGTCTGAAGACACATATAACAAGGATAGGGTGTAATACTAATTATGGTAATGGTAATATAGCAATACTCCCGCTACGGAAAGCTGTTTACAGAGAGGTTGTTTCCGGGTTGCGGGGTTTTACTTCCAGTCTTTTCTGCCTGGTGCGCTTGCATGTGACTAACCGATTTAGTAGGTCGATACTGCCTTTCACTAAGGCCGAGGTAGGGGATCTTGGGCTTAAAAAGGTTGGTGACCACTAGCTTAGAGGATTTGCAGACCAGCTAACAGGTATTTTCACTGACATCTTCAACATCTCCCTGAGCAGCGCCCTCGTTCCAATGTGCTTCAAGGCCGCCACCATTGTCCCCTTGCCAAAGAAGTCTTCAGTGTCCTGCCTCAATGACTACCGTCCTGTTGCACTCACATCCATCATCATGAAGTGTTTTGAAAGGCTCGTCATGAGGCACATCAAGACCCTGCTGCCCCCCCCTCACTGGACCCCCTGCAGTTCATGTACCATCCCAATTGTTCAACAGACGACGCCATTACCATCACCCTCCACCTGGCCCTAACCCACCTGGACAAAAAAGACACGTACGTTCAAATGCTGTTCATAGACTTCAGTTCAGCTGGAAAGCTGAGCCTACTGGGCCTGAACACCTCCCTCTGCAACTGAATCCTAGACTTCCTGACTGGGAGACCTCAGTCAGTCCAGATCGGAAGCAGCATCTCCAATACTATCACACTGAGCACGGGGGCCCCCCAGGGCTGCCTGCTCAGTCCACTGCTGTTCACTCTGCTGACCCACGACCGTGGTGGGTCTCATCAGCAAGTATGATGAGTCAGCATACAGAGAAGAGGTGCAGCGGGTAACGGACTGGTGCAGAGCCAACAACTTGTCTCCGAATGTGAACAAAACAAAAGAGATGGTTGTTGACTTCAGGAGGACACGGAGCGATCACTGTCTGCTGAACATCGACAACTCCTCCGTAGAGATCGTTAAGAGCACCAGATTTCTTGGTGTTCACCTGGCGGAGAATCTTACCTGGTCCCTCAACACCAGCTCCATAGCAAAGAAAGCCCAGCAGCGTCTCTATTTTCTGCGAAGGCTGAGAAAGGTCCATCTCCCACACCCCATCCTCACCACATTCTACAGAGGTTGTATTGAGAGCATCCTGAGCAGCTGCATCACTGCCTGGTTCGGAAATTGGTCCATCTCGGATCACAAGACCCTGCAGCGGATAGTGAGGTTATCTGAGATCATCGGGGTCTCTCTTCTTGCCATTACAGACATTTACACCACACGCTGCATCCGCAAAGCAAACAGCATTATAAAGGACCCCACGCACCCCTCTTACGACCAGACTATGTAACAGTTTCTTCCCCCAAGCCATCAGACTCCTCAATACCCAGAGCCTGGACTGACACCAACCTACTTCCCTCTACTGTGCCTATTGTCTTGTTTATTATTTATTGTAATGCTTGCACTGTTTTGTGCATTTTATGCAGTCCTGGGTAGGTCTGTAGTCTAGTGTAGTTTTTAGATTAGATTAGATTCAACTTTATTGTCATTGTGCCGAGTGCAGATACAAAGCCAATGAAATGCAGTACACTATCTTGTGTTGTTTTACGTAGTTCAGTGTAGTTTTTGTATTGTTTCATGTAGCACCATGGTCCTGAAAAATGTTTTCTCATTTTCACTGTGTACTGTACCAGCAGTTATGGTCGAAATGACAATGAAAAGTGACTTGACTTGAGATGGTGCTTTCATTGTCATTACAGTTGAAAAATCCACTTCAAATTTATATCCTATGCCAAAGACTTTAATGTAATAGAGATTATGTTTATGTATATCTTGTTTTATGTTGTAGAATAGCCAGTAGCAACAATCTCAGTAAATCTGAAAGTGACCAAGAGGACAATGATGACATCAATGATAATGACTGGTCATATGGATCTGAGAAAAAAGGTAATTTTTAACAATACCAATTCCTCCTCGATCATATGTTAAAATCTACTTGGTAATGCTTGAAAGTATATTTCTGTAATTGTTCTGCGTGTTACACTTTGTTTTATGCCCCGTTCATACTCTGGTTGATATGCACATAGCTAATGTGGATTCTCAATTGACAAAGTTAATTTAGTTCCCTTAAAACACTTTGCTTCAGAAGTATTTTTTCTGTATCAACTAATTTTTTTCTTCTGTTTTATCCAGCAAAGAAGAGAAAATCTGACAAGGTACGTGCCTTCTTAGAGTTAGTTGTATTTCAGGTGAGAAGACTCCTGTTGTCCTGATGACATGAACCAACATTGCTGCTGCTGTTTAAAGAACTACTTTTGTCTTTCAGAATCCTAATTCACCACGGAGATCCAAATCTCTAAAACATAAAAACGGTGAGCTTGTTTTTTTTTTTTTGGAGATGTTTGTAATATGATACTTTTGTTTTCCACTCGGAATACCTCTTACTAGGGGCTGTTTCACATCTTCAGCAGAGAAATTTTATGCTATATGTACCAAAAATGAGCAGGTTAAGAACATATTTGCTTTGCACCCTGATCCTTAAAGTGTCTCGAGACTGAACGACAGCAAAGCGAGTTGTGCATTATGAAAGGCAGTATTAGGTGCAAATCAACCTGCAGAAAATTTATGATTTGCTTTTTTTATTTTGTCATTTAAATAATGTTGTGGGGTCACTAAAGCATAATCCAATATCCACATGCAATAAATACATTGAAACTTAATTGATATCTAGCAAAGTGTCAGAAACTTTAAAATTAAACGAAGGTCTAGGAATCAGCAAGAGCAAAATTAAAACTGTTCACCAAGGTATTCTGTCCTTTCTTCAGATTTAGTTGATGAATGCCCTTTTGCAGGTGAGCTTCTGGCTAAAACATTCAGTGTAAACAATAAAGGAATTAGATTAATGGCAATGAAGTTTGTTGATTTGAGAGAACCTTGCTTCAAGTACATCCAAATAACTAATATTAATTTTATCAATCTATGGTCATACGCTTGAAGTAAGAATTATTTTGAATCAGCTAGCAGACTAATAACTCTGATCAACAAATTATTTGATTCCTTTTTCAAAGCAGATATTGCCAATGCCATGCAATGAACTTAGTCTTGCTGAAGCCAGCTAATATCTTGAATTTCAAAGTGACTTGGGGGATGGTGAAGTAGAAAGTTCAGGAAATACCTGGCAGGATAGGCAGCATCTGTGGTGAATCTAGAATTAGTGTTTCAGGTTAATGACCCTTCATCAGAATGTGGGATGGTGTTGGGAAGATGAAGGGATTTGTGGTGATGGGGTTGGTTGGTTGGTGGTAAAAATTCCTGTCTGAGAGGTCAACACATAAAATACTAATAGAATGATAAAATTGCTAAGGTTAGACTGAAGGCCATCAGCCAATTAAATTTTCAGCAAAGCAATCGCTAAGATTGCTTATTTAGTACATAATTTTCCCCTTTTTACTAAATCACGAATATTTTAGAAGTTGGTTTGACTTTTTCACTTTAGGTTTAAAGAACGTAAATTGTAATACAGTTATATTTTCATTGTCATAGGTGCTATAACTGTTATTCTGGTCTGTGCATCTCAGCACAGTCAGTCCAGTTTAATAACGCACAATATTCATAGAAACATGCACATTTCAGAAGTGCTCTGTAGAGGAAGATATATGTCAGTATTTGAGAAATTTAATGCAGACCATGCAATGGCCAATCAGTTTTAGCTTAATGACGCAATTGTACCATTGCAGAAATGCAGCACGTACCTTTTAACTCATTTGGTAAATTCATTGGAATATTGTACCAAGTTATATTTATGAGAAGTTACCATTCTCCACAAGTTTCTTTAAAATTCATTATATTAGTTTCCAGTGTGGCTAATGCTCAGTAGTTTGATCTCAGTAGAGTTACAGGAATGTTGAATTGCCGGCTTGATGGAAATAATTGGCCTTGTTTCCTACCCATGGCTGTTGGTTTTTGATTCTGTTTTGTGGAAGTGCCTGTGCGTGATGTGGATGATGGCAAGGTCCAGCTCTGACACTGTTATGCAAGCTGATAACACTCACTCCATAGAATCATGCGTAGAATCTAGCCACATGGAAAGCACACTGAACAACTGCTGACACTAGTGGAAATCAAGGGGAAGTTGCAAAAGATGAGAAGCTTTTCTGTTCCTAAATATTTTGTGAATATTTTCTGGTCTTATTGAAGCTTTCCTTGGTCTTTATGTTAAAATCTTGAAGTGCATGAAACCGGTCTGATTAAATTAGCTTTGATGTCTTTGCAGGAGAACTCAGTGGAAACTCTGATCCATTCAAGGTAATAAAGCTTATCTCAGTTTTGCTTATATATAATGTGAGTGCTTGATTTAAATGTGTGCAGGAGGGGAAATGCCCAGGACCTATTTTTCCCTCTTAATTTGTAATGACCAGTGTGTGCAAAAATTTGTGCTGTGCAAAGTTTTGCCCTGTGACAACAATGTGTGTGCACTGAATAATTCCTTCAATAAAAACAGTATAAATAAGCCAGTTCTAAAATCTGCAAACAAATCATTATAAACTCCACATTGTCAACACTGTCCACATTAGAAACCGGAAAAGGAAATGTGGTTGTGTACAATTGTGAAATATACTTAATATGCCAGTGAGGTAGGTAAAGGGTGACAACCTTTTGTGCATGGTTTAATTCCTTTGTGCGGTAGTAGCAAAAGACGCTTGCACACACACACACACGCGCGCACATGCACACCTTAGAGGGAACATTGTACAGACCCCTACCATTAACCTGATGGGTCGGTGGACCCCAGGTTGGGATATCAATATAAAATACTGCCAAAATACTTCCTTAATGCACTATTGTTTCAGTATACATTCAACCCAGGTGATGTTAAAACAACTACTCAATGAGTGCTTGGAGCTGCTTATATTTATCAAGGCTGCACTTTGTGATGTTATTGGTGGCTGTGTTTTAGGTGAGTGTGCTTGTCAGTGGCATTGCCATGTGGGATTGAGGGGTTTAGATTTTATTCAATGTAGGTGCAATGAACTGTGGGTATAGTAATTCCCGTATGGATCCTTTGCACCTCTGTAACCTCATTCCCCATCCTGTAGTTTCCATTAGGTAGGGGACCAGTGTTAGTTCATTGTGAGATATGGAGGGGTCAAACCAGAGCAGCACCAGGTGCTCTTAAAAATAAGGTGCCATTGTGGCAACTATGACAAAGCTGTTTATGCTAAGATTCAAAAGCAGCCTGCAATAAATGGAGCTGAGCAATCCCATAACTAATTGAGTTGATCGAAGCTCTGCAGTCCTGTCACATCCAGTGTGAATAGTGATAGCAGTTACATAAATATCAAGAACATTGGTGGGGTCCAGCATGAGAATGTCAAAGTTGAGGCTAGGCCATTTGCACCATCTTCATTCAATTAGATGAGGAACTATTCTCCCTTTCTTCCTGAAGTTCATGTCAGTACAGAAACAAACCTTCAGCCAATTCAACTCCATATGGTGTCAAGAATTGGATGAGGCCACAGGATACCTCAAAAGTTATGAGACCAGGGAACTTCTCAGTGTTAGAGCTGAAGACTTGAGTTCAGAAGGATTTGAGTTCCAGGTTTGATGCTTATTCACCCTTTTGAGCAGTCAGGGGTTAGATATTCCAGCATATCAGTAAGCATGTTTTCAAGGAAGGTTTGAAAATAACCTTGAGTTATTTCTTTATTTCACTGGTAGTCTCTTACTGGAGCTTTGAAAGGAGTGTCTTTTTCGGGAGTACATATAGGGCATATGAGCATTGTGACCTGCTGATCAGATATAATTATATAAAAATGTGGCATCATGGAGCTTTGTTAAAGTAAAGAAAGTCATTGGGAACCCAGAGGAAATCTCTTTCCAGCTAAGATCATATTTCGCACTAAGGAAGGTGGCTGTGGTTGACACCAAAGACTCCAATTGCTGAAATGTAGAGCAAAAACAAAATGCAGGAGTATCTCAAACACAAGGAATTCTGCAGATGCTGGAAATTCAAGCAACATACATCAAAGTTGCTGGTGAGCGCAGCAGGCCAGGCAGCATCTCTAGGAAGAGGTACAGTCGACATTTCAGGCCGAGACCCTTCGTCAGGATTACTGAAGGAAGAGCTAGTAAGAGATTTGAAAGTGGGAGGGGGAGGGGGAGGGGGATTTTTGGATCTCCCCCTCCCCCTCCCCCTCCCACTTTCAACTCTCTTACTTTGTGTGTTGTAGGAGTATCTCAGTGGGTCAGGCGGCATCTGTGGAGGGAGATGGACAGTTGACATTTTGAGTCTATGTATATGGTTCTTGGAAATCAATTATGACAGACCCGACATTACTGCAGGAGTTCATCTTGGCCTACCATCTTCTTAGAGCAATTGGGTATGGAAATAGACCCTTTGGCCCAACTCGTTTATATCGACGAAAATGTCCATCTAAACTAGTCCCATTTTGGCCAATTTCCCTTGAACCCTTTCCTAACTGTGCATTCACCCTATCTATGCCCTTCAAGATTTTATACACCTCTATAAGGTCATCACTCAGTCTACGCTCCAAAGAATAAAGTCCTAGCCTGCCTAACCTCTTCCTATAATTACAGCTTTCGAGTCCTGACAATATTTTTGGAAATCTTTTTTACATTCTTTCCAGCTAAATGATGTCCTTCCTATAATAGAGTAACTAAAACTATATACAATAGACCAGATGCAACTTCAACAACATCCCATATAACTGCAATATATAGTCCTAACTCCAATGCTCAGTGCCCTGACTATTTCATCTGTTTCGTCAGTAACCTTTTAATACATAAGAAGTAAAGATGCCCATTGATACACACAACATAAAATACGATTCTGTTTGCAACTCCTTGGAAAAGCTGTGGAAATGAGTTATGGACTTGTCCTCTCAATAGCACTGTAGAGATACCTTTAAAGTAACATTGAAGTTGCTTAGAAGGTGAAAAAATAGTATCAAGGGTGATTAGGAGTGGGAAATAATTGCTTATCTTGTCAATATCACAGTAGTTCTGTAAAGCAATTTGAAGGAAATTTGGGAATACAAACTTTTCCCGTTTATGTGCAAGTGGCATTAAAGATACTGGTTATATTTTATCTGCAACTAGAGTGGTAACCAAATAAGTTGAGAATAGGCCAGAAAGAAAGAAATCTCTTTCATGGGTCAGGATACTAGAGCTTTGATACAATCTAGAATGTTATATACATTTTCCTAATTATTTGTCATACTGTACATAAACTGGCTTGAATCTGCAGTATTATTGACAGAGGCATGATCCTGGTTGAGAATGTCTGTGCTAGGGTTTTGTCCAGTGCAACAAAGCTGTAGTGAGCTCAGAAATGTTATCATTTGTCAGTGACATGGTATGAACAGAGATGCAGAATCTACAATGTGAAAAGAGGTCATTTGACCTGTTGTGCATGTGTTGGCTCTTTAGTAAGCCAACCATCTTTTGAAAGAATGGTAGAGTCAAACCTTCCTGAAGTTGGCATCAAAACTTCCTGCAATAGCATTAATTCTGTTGAATAATTGGTTTGGGCAGTCCAGTAAGAAAATCCATTGGGGCATTGAAAGGCAGTCATGGTTTTGGGATTCTCTGGTAACTGAAGTCCATGGATGAAGTCCATTTTGTCATGGCTAATCCCAGATTCCTGTCAACCCCATATACCTGCCTTCTTGCTATATCCTTTGATGCCCTGACCAATGAGGAAACTACCAACTTCTGACTTAAATATACCCACGAACTTGGCCTCCACTGCAGTCTATGGCAGAGCATTCCACAGATTCACTACTCTCTGACTAAAGAAATTCCTTCCTACCTCTGTTCTAAAAGGTCTCCCCTCAATTTTCAGGCTGTTCTGGGCAACCCACCATAGGAAACATCCTCTCCACATCCACTCTACCTAGTCCTTTCAACATTCGGTAGGTTTCAATGAGATCCCCCTGCGTTCTTCTAAATTCCAGTGAGTACAGGCCCAAAGCTGCCAAACACTCCTTGTGTGTTAACCCCTTCATTCCCGGAATTATCCTCGTGAACCTTCTCTGAACACTCTCCAATGACAACACGTCCTTTCTGAGATATAGGGCCCAAAACTGTTGACAATACCCCAAGTGCGGCCTACCTAGTGTCTTATAAAGCCTCAGCATTATCTCCTTGCTTTTATATTCTATTCCCCTTGAAATAAATGCTAACATTGCACCTGCCGCCTTTATCACAGATTCAACCTGTAAATTAACCTTCTGGAAGTCTTGCACGAGGACTCCTAAGTCCCTCTGCATCTCTAATGTTTGAACCTTCTCCCCACTTAGATAATAGTTAGCACTATTGTTCCTTTTTACCAAAAAGCATTACCATAAATTTCCCGACAATGTATTCCATCTGCCACTTTTTTGTCCATTCTTCCAATTTGTCTTAAGTTCTGTTGCAATCGCATTGCTTCCTCAGCACTACCCCTCCACCTATCTTCGTATCATTCACAAACTTTGCCACAAAGCCATCAATTCCATTATCCAAATCATTGACAAACAATGTGAAAAGTAGCGATCCCAATATTGACCCCTGAGGAACACCGCTAGTTACTGACAGCCAATCAGAAAAGGCCCCCTTTATTCCCACTCACTGCCTCCTGCCTGTCAGCCATTCCTCTCTCCAAGCCAGTATCTTTCCTGTAATGCCATAGGATTTTATCTTGTTATGCAGCCCCATGTGTGGCACCTTATCAAATCCTTCTGCAAATCCCAAGTAAATGACATCCACTGCCTCTCCTTTGTCCACCCTGCTTATTACTTCCTCGAAGAACTCCCAACAGATTTGTCAGGCAAGATTTCCCTTGACATGCTGACTTTGACTTATTTTATCATTAGTTTCCAAGTACCCAGAAACATCATCCTTTATAATAGGCTCCAACACTTTCCCAACCACTGAGGTTAGGATAACTGGCCTATAATTTCCTTTCTTTTGCCTTCTTCCCTTCTTAAAGAGTGGAGTGACATTTGCAATCTTCCAGTCCTCCGGGACCATGCCAGAATCAAGTGATTCTTGAAAGATCATGACCAATGTATCTGTTATCTCTTCAGGACTCTAGGATGTAGTCCATCTGGTCCAGGTGACTTATCCACCTTAAAACCTTGAGTTTGCCTAGCACTCCTTCCTTTGTAATAGCAATGGCATTCACTGCTCCCTGACACTCATGGACCTCTGGCACACTGCTAGTGTCTTCCACAGTGAAGACTGATGTAAAGTACCCATTAAGTTCATCTGCCATTTTTTTGTCCACTATTAATACCTCACCAGCATCATTTTCCAGTGGTCTGATATTAACTCTTCATTCCCTTTTATTCTTTATATAACTGAAAAAACTTTCAGTATCTTGCTTTATATTATTGATTAGTTTGCCCTCATATTTAATCTTTTCCCTTCTTATAGCCTTTTAGTTGCCTTTTGCTGAATTTTAAAGACTTCCTAATCATCCAATTTCCCACTCACTTTTGCTACCTTGTATGCCCTTTCCTTGGCTTTTATGCAGTCCTTAACTTCCCTTGTCAGCCACAGTTGCTTAACCCTGCTATTTGAGAACATCTTCTGTGGGACAGATCTATCCTGTGCCTTGTGAACTATTCACAGAAACTTCAGCCATCTCTGCTCTGTTGTCATCCCCTCCAGAGTCCTCCTCCAATCCACTTGGGCAAGCTCCTCTCTCATGCTTCTGTGATTCTCTTTATTGTGATACTGATACATGTGATTTATACTTCTCCTTTGCAAATTGCAGTATGAATTCAATCATGTGATCACTGCCTCCTGAGGGTTCCTTTACATCCTAATAAAATCTGGGTTATTACACGACACCCAATCTAAGATGGCCTTTCCCCAAGTAGGCTGTAGCTCAAGCTGCTCTTAAAAAAAAAAAGTCATCTTATAGACAATCAACAAATTTCCTCTCTTGCGATCCGACACCAGCCTGATTTTCCCAATCCGGTTGCATATTGAAGTCCCCCGTTACTATTGTGACATTGCCCTTACCAGCTCCCTTTGCAATCTCAACCCCACATCTTGGTTACCATTTGGGGGCCTACATCTGATTCCCATAATGTTTTCTTAACCCTTGCAGTTTCTTAACTCTATCCACAAAGATTCAACATTCACTGATCCTATGTCACCTCCTTCTAAAGATGTAATTCTATCTCTTGCCAACAGAGCCACACCACCGCCCATGCTTTCTTGCCTGTCCTTTCGATACGAAGTATATCGTTTGATGTTTAGCTCCCAAGTATGGCCTTTCAGCCATGACTTAGTGATGCCCACAATGTCATACCAACCAATTTCTAATTGTGCATCAGTTTGTCCCCCTCATTCCAAATGCTACGTGCATTTAAATACAACACCAGTTCTGCATTCTCACCCTTTTCAATTTTGTGACTAGTACAATTTAACTCTTTGGTCTATCTGCATTTGTACCCAATATTTGGCTTGTCCTTCCTTACATTCTTGTTACATCCATCATCTACTTGTAAACGTGCTGGCTCATCCTCAGCTCTATCATACTGGTTCCCATCCCCCTGCCATATTAGTTTAAACCACCCCTGAAAAGCTCTAGTAAATCTATCTGCAATAATATTGTTCTCCCTCAGATTCAATTGCAACCTGTCACTTTTGTAGAGGTCATACCTGCTCCAGAAGAGGTCCCAATTATCCAGAAATCTGAATCCCTGCCCCTGTTCCCATTCTTCAGCCACACATTTATCTGCCACCTCATTCTATTCCTATCCTCTCTGTCACGTGGCACAGGTCCTGCTTAATCTCTTTCCAGGCTCCTCAGGTTTGCTCAAAGGTAGCATTGTAGACTGGTTCTTCAGCCTCCCCTTTAAAGAAGCTTTGCAGCCATGAATTTTGCACTGGGGAGACTATTTTCCATCCTGGAATTATGTATCTTGTCAAAGAAGCATCTGGCTGTCCCCTAATCATTGAATTCCCTGTTACTGATGCATCCTCAGTTCTCTCTTCCTGGTCTACATTTCAGTCACCAGTTCCTGTTGCATAAGTAGAAGGATGTAAAAGCAATTGTGTTATTCAGGGTTGTAACTTCACAAAAACATTGACTGGGATTGCCTTAGTCCAAGGGAATGAATTTCTAAAGGGGATTCAAAAGGGCTATTTGAAACAGTATGGAGAGAGTAATACTGGGGAGAGGGCTGTATTAGACCTTATCATATGGAATGAGGATATTCGAGATTGACATGCCTGTGGACATACCCTTTGGGAAGAGTGATCATAGCTTGGTAAGTTTCAGGGTAGTCATGGGAAAAAGATAAAGTTGTTCTCTATTGAGGGCCCTAAACTGGGAAAAAGGAGTAAGAAATTAGGAGAGCAAAAGGGAGTCATGAAATGATCTTGGCAAATAGAATTAAGAAGATTCCTAAAACGTTTTATAAGCTTATTAGAAACAAGAAGGTAGCTAAGGAAGATCCGTGGTATAATATATATGCCAGGTGAAAGAGTAGAGTGAAAAACCTCTAAAACTAAAAGCAGTGAATTTTCTACAATATTTATCTTATTTTGTGGTTGCTCAAAATGTGTCCCAAGTTCTTGTCGGCACCGTCAGATATTTATTTAAAAAAACACAATAAAATCAGGCAACCACATGGTCAACTATATTCCTGAGGACCCCCTTTCCACCCTCCACATCTGTTAAATGCAACAAAGTGAAACAAGTTTCTGTAAGTTTGCTATTTTTTCAATAATTTTTACATATTTATTGATGTTGCTACTGTCACAATCATGATGTGTCAACACTGCCTCTTTTGTATAGAAAGAACTATTTTAAATTATGACATAAATGTATGCATTTTCAGTAGAGGCCAGAGACAGCTAGCAACAGAGGGAAAGCAAGATGGCTCCTGTATACAACTCATATATGTCATGTAAAAAAAAAAGTGTGTTTTCGTCACTACTGTCGGGCGTCAACGCCGTCAGGTAACACATGGTTTGACGGTGTTGACAAAAACATCCAAATCATCCTCAATGGAGGCTTGAATATAATTTATGATCACAATAAATAGTAATATAGCTTGTAATGTTTCATTAACCCTTTTATTTATAATATACATAATTTCCCCTTTATTTCATCCACACACAGGCCTACAATATTTCCTTACTTATATGTATCCCCAATGACTAAAACCATAAATGAATTCAGTTGCACCATTTCATAATCATTTTATAAAATTTCACCAAATTAAACATAATTAAATTCATAGTAATTTTGCACAATTTCATAGTAATTCCATTAAATTCTGACCTTCCTTTTATGTATTTTAGGAAGTTATAGCTAGGCAGCAGCTATCAGTGGAGGAACGAAGGCGAAGAAACAGGGAATACCAAAGAAAGCGGAGAGAGAAAATATATAGTGAGCCAGAGTTAAAGGAGGAATACCTGAGAAAGGAAAGGCAAAGATGGAAGAAGAGAGTAGAGGATGGGAAGATAAAAACTATCAGTGATTTGAATGAAAGGGAAAAGAGGAGGAAGAGAAAGGCGTGGAGACTCAGACAGCAAGAGTCAAGAGAGCGTAAGAGAAAGGGCTCAGAACGCCCAGAAAGTCCACCAGGTAGTGCATTGGATCAGACTATACAGAAGCCAGCTCACAGTAGGCAGTCTAGCAGGGGAAAGGGAAAGAAAGAAAACAAGAGCAAGATACCTGACAGAGTTGAAGGCTTTGAAAAATAAACTTCAAGAGATAATAAAAGATGGGAACAAACTGAAAAGGCATTGGCGACAAGAGCAAACTTGAAATCCGGCCCGCGAAGGTATTTTGACTGGCCTGCGAGCAAATATTGAGATACTATGCTTATCCAGCCCACAAATGATTTTTCCTTATTCTGAATGTTTCATGCGACCACACCGATGGACATGCATGACGTCTTGTTACACTGGCTCCAGGTTCCGTTTTGTTCCAAACCAAACACTGGTATATACAAATGACGGGAAGGCAGACTACCCTATTAATATGTATTAGAGACTCTCTGTGCACGTGCAGATTTTCAGATGGGATCGTTCAAATTTGTAAACAGAAACAGCGTCACTGTTTTAACAAGAAATCCACACTAAGTATCCAGATACTTACATGTGCTACGATACTTGTTGAATAACTCGCGTTTTGAAATTCCAATGGCAATGAATGCAAAACGCAAGAATGTGCTGAAAAAGCAGTGAAAATGAAGGAAATACCCATGCCAGCTACGAAGTCTCAAAACGTATTGCAGAAAAGATGGAGCCTTTTACAAATGGAGAGTTTGTCAAAGAATGTTTACTGGCAGTGGTGGATATTGTTTTTCCTGAAAAGAAATCTTTATTTGCATCTATCAGCCTTGTCAGCAAGAACGATCACACGGCTAGTTGAAGAAATGTCTGCAGATGTTAAAAGTTGTTTAAGAGATGCCTGCAACGAATTGCATTTTTTTTTCAATTGCGCTTGATGTGAGTACAGACTTGAGAGATACTGCTCAACTTGCAGTGTTTGTACGAGGAGTGACCTCAACTTTTCAAATTTTTGAAGAGTTTATTCAATTAATTCCTATGAAGGGCACGGTTACTGGAGCAGACATTTTTGAAGCTTTGTTAAAAATGTCAGAAATGAAACTTCATGTGTCGAAGCTAATTGGCATCACAACTGATGGGGCACCAGCAATGGTGGGACAGAAAAACTAAACTGAGATCTTTGATTACTAATTGGCATCCTTGGTTAAGCACAAATGATTTTGTAGCATGCGTTATTCATTAATTTGAGGCAAAACATAACTAAATGTATTTAAATGGATAATTCCCATATTTCAAGTTTTTTATGACATTTATCTGGCCCACCGTCTGCTCATTAATACGCGATCTGGCCCACAGAGGCAAAAAGGTTGCCGACCCCTGTTTTAAATTACAAACGTTTGCAATATGTTTACAATCTGTTCAAACAGTTGATTTATTAAAGTAATTGTCTTTTTAAAATTAAAAATGTGTTTTTATGTCCAAAATTGTTATTTTGTATATTTAATGCTAATAATAAAAGTTCCATGATATAAGAGTTTTCAAAGGAGTACACGTGAAATCTGTACTGTGAACAAACTGCCACTGTAAGAATAGATGGAGAAGTGAGTCAGTTTACGAAAATCAAGAGAGGCGTTAGACAAGGGTGTGTTTTCTCCCCTGATTTATTTAATGTGTACAGTGAAACAATATTACAAAAAATAAGAGATATCTTGGGAATCAAAGTTGGCGGTGAAAACATCAATAATTTTAGATG
Source organism: Mobula birostris (assembly GCF_030028105.1). Lineage (NCBI taxonomy): Eukaryota > Metazoa > Chordata > Chondrichthyes > Myliobatiformes > Myliobatidae > Mobula > Mobula birostris. The sequence continues at coordinate 27,791,335 of NC_092402.1, forward strand.
TGCGGATGATACTGTGCTAATTGCAAGTATGGAGGAAGAACTACAAAACTTAATTGATACAGTTATTGAAGAAAGTGCAAAAATGGGTCTATCTATCAATTACAAAAAGACAATGTATGGTGATATCCAAAAAGAAGGTGAATCCTATCTGCAGGCTGAAAATAAACGGGGAAGACATAAAACAAGTACAGGTGTCCCCCGTTTTTCGAATGTTCGCTTTACCACACCTTGCTGTTACGAAAGACCTACATTAGTTACCTGTTTTCGCTAACAGAAGGTATTTTCACTGTTACGAAAAAAGGCAGCGCACGCCCTGAGCAGCCAAGTTCCTCCCCCGGAACTGCATTCTAGCTGGTATTGCTTAAACATGTGCCTGTGAGCATCTGTGCTTTATGTTGATTTATTTTGAGCATCCGTTAGTAAGATGAGTTCTAAGGTATCAGAAAAACCTAAAAGAGCTCATAAGGATGTTACACTTAGCGTAAAACTAGACATAATTAAGCGTTTCGATCGTGGTGAGCGAAATAAGGACAAAGTGGGTTTGGCTTGTGGAAGTTGACGAAGATGATGTTGAAGAGGTTTTGGCATCCCATGACCAAGACCTGATAAGTGAAGAGCTGTTGCAATTGGAAGAGGAAAGGATAACAATCAAAACCGAATTCAGTAGCGAACGGACCGAAAGTGAAGTCATCCAGGAACTGAACGTGAAGCAACTGCGTGAGGTTTTCGCTGCAATTGACAACGCTGCAATGATTGCAGAAAAGTATGACTTTAATTTTGAAAGGGTATGTAGGTTTAGGGCATATTTGCAAGAGGGTTTGAGTGCTTACAAAGAACTGTATGATAGAAAAATGTGTGAGGCTAGCAGTCAAGCATACTGTCGTTTTTCAAGTCTTCCACATCAGCCACAGCAGATGACGAACCTTGACCTTCAACATCGGGGCAGGCAGACATAGAAGAAGATGACCTGCCTGCCCTGATGGAAACAGACGACGATGAGATGACACACCAGTGTCCTACCACACCAACCTCCGACGACTCAGCCTAACACACCATCATCAGTGTGCTCACTGTCTTCCCGATTCCGGTAAGTGATACTACACTGTACATACGTTATTTCTACTTTATATAGGCTGTGTAGTTTTAATGTGTTATTTGGTATGATTTGGCAGTTTCATAGCTTAAAGGTTACTGGAGAGAGTGTTTCTGCCGAGAGCGCTTGCGTGAGACTTTCGCTACGGTGGACAGTGCATTGATTGCAGAAAAGTATTTCTACTTTATATAGGCTGTGTATTTATCATATCATTCCTGCTTTTACTATATGTTACTGTTATTTTAGGTTTTATGTGTATTTGGCATGATTTGATAGGTTATTTTTTGGGTCTGTGAATGCTCACAAATTTTTCCCATATAAATAAATGGTAATTGTTTCTTCGCTTTACGACATTCCGGCTTATGAACCGTTTCATAGGAACACTCTACCTTCGGATGGTGGGGGAAACCTGTACAGAACTTTTGCTACTTAGGAAGCTGGGTGACATCAGATGGCAGGTACGACATGGACATCAAAAGAAGAATAGGGATGGCAAAAGACACCTTTACGAGAATGAAGAATATACTGACCAACACTAAACTAGGCATGACAGTTGGCCTCAGAGTACTGAAATGTTACGTTTTTCCAATTATGTTATGTGGCTCAGAATGTTGGACAATATCTAGTAACGTGAAGAAACGAATTGAAGTAGCAGAGATGTGGTTTTTGAGGAGGATGCAAAGAATATCATGGACGAAACGAATATCTGATGAGGATGTCATGAACCGAGCAGGCACAAAAAGAGAAATAATGTATGAGATCATGAAAAGGCAACATGACTTCATTGGACATGGGATTAAGAAAGAGGAGTTAAAATGCACGGTAATTATGGGAAAGATTGAAGGGAAGAAAGCAAGAGGAAGGCAAAGACAAATGATGATGGAGACAGCAGCCAGAGAACTGTAAATGAATACCAATAAATTGATCCAGTTGACCCGAAACAGGAGTGTGTGGGCCATGGCAGTCAAAGCTCAAACTGGGCATGGCACCTGATGATGATGATGATGACACATGAATAGTATAGAAAATGAACAAGAGTGAATATTCAACATTTAACAGGATATGTGTGTACCTATGGTGTAGATACAATGATTTAAAAGCTCTTAATCTATATAAGACTAAATGAATAGGAATAATTAGATTTTTATTGTGTCTGACTGTGTTGACACAATAAAAAACACATATTTTATGAAAAAATTACAAAATCAGGAGGTTGCACCGGAATATTGCTTGATTGCTGAGACCTTGTTCTATAAACATACATATTTAGATTTCTTAAAATTTTTTTCTTTTCGAAATTAAAACCTGTTTTATCCAAATTCTCCAGAATCAGTGATCTGCAAATTAGTAGAAAGAGTTAGAGCAGAATTTGGTCACACAGTCTGTACTGGGGGCTGAAGACGCAACCTTGTGGAGCTCCAGTGTGAGAATAATGTTGGTGGAAGTTTTGCTGCCTATCCTTACTGATTGCAGTCTGTTGGTCAAGAAGTCAAAGATCCAGTTGCAGAGGGAGGTGTTGGCACCCAGGGTCCAGAGTTTGGTAAATGGTTTGCTGGGAATTATCTTGTTAAAAGCAGAACTGTAGTCAATAAACATAGTCTGATGCAGGTTTTTTTTTACTATCTTGATGCTCCACGAATGAATGTAGGGCCAGGAAAACTAGAAAACTGATGAAAACAGAAGATAGATGTGGTTTGCATGGACTTCAGTAAGGCCTTTGACAAGGTCTTGTATGGTAGGCTGATTCAGAGGGTTCAAGTGATCTGAGACTCGTTAGCACACTGGATCTGAAATTGGCATGATAATAGGAAGCAGATGGTGGTGGAGTGAAGGGTATTTTTCTGACAAGGTTTATAGCGAGTGGTGTATCACCGGCATTGGTGATGGCTCATTTGTTGTTTGAAACATGTACAAGACAAAGGGGCTTCCCTTCCTCCACCATCATCTCTGCTCTCAAACGCATCTCTCCCATTTCACGCACATCTGCTCTCACGCCATCCTCCCACTACCCCACTAGGAATAGGGTTCCCCTTGTCCTCACCTACCACCCCACCAGCCTCCGGGTCCAACATATTATTCTCCGTAACTTCCGCCACCTCCAACGGGATCCCACCACTGAGCACATCTTTCCCTCCCCCCCTCCGTTTTCCGTAGGGATCGCTTCCTACGCAACTCTGTCCATTCGTTCCCCCCCCCCCCCCCCACCCCACTCCAAATCCCTTCCCACCGATCTCCCTCCTGGCACTTATCCTTGTAAGCGGAACAAGTGCTAGACATGCCTTTACACTTCCTCCCTCACCACCATTCAGGGCCCCAGACAGTCCTTCCAGGTGAGGCAACGCTTCACCTATGAGTCGGCTGGGGTGATATACTGCGTCTGGTGCTTCCGATGCGGCCTTCTATATATTGGGAGACCGTTTCGCTGAACACCTACGCTCTGTCTGCCAGAGAGAGCAGGATCTCCCAGTGGCCACAGGTTTTAATTCCACGTCCCATTCCCATTCTGATATGTCTATCCACGGCCTCCTCTACTGTCAAGATGAAGCCACACTCAGGTTGGAGGAACAACACCTTATATTCCGTCTGGGTAGCCTCCAACCTGATGGCATGAGCATTGACTTCTCTAACCTCCGTTAATGCCTTACCTCCCCTTCGTACCCTATCCCTTATTTATTTATTTATTTATTTATTATTTTTCTCTCTCTTTTTTTCTCCCTCTGTCCCTCTCGCTATAACTCCTTGCCTATCCTCTGGGCTCCCCTCCCCCCTTCTTTCTCCCTAGGCCTCCCGTCCCATGACCCTCTCCCTTCTCGAGCCTCGTATCCCTTTTGCCAATCAACTTTCCAGCTCTTAGCTCCACCCCTCCCCCTTCACTTTCAAATCTCTTTCGATCTCTTCTTTCAGTTAGTCCTGACGAAGGATCTCGGCCCGAAACGTCGACTGTACCTTTTCCTATAGATGCTGCCTGGCCTGCTGCGTTCACCAGCACTTTTTATGTGTGTTGCAAGACCATAAGTCATAGGAGCAAAATTAGGCCATTTGGCCCATTGAGTCTGTTCCGCCCTTTCACCATCATGGCTCATCCATTTCCTTTCCAGCCCCACTCTCCTGCCTTCTCCCCATAACCTTTCACACCTGACTAATCAAGAACCTATTAACCTCCACCGTAAATACACCCATTGACCTGGTTTCAGCCTGCTGCGGTAACGAATTTCACAGATTCACCAACCTCTGTCTAAAGAAATTACTCCTTAACTGCGTTCTAAATCGATGTGTCTCTATTTTGAAGCTGTGCCCTCTGGTCCTAGACTCCCCACCACAGGAAACTTCCTCTCCACATCTGTTCTATCTTGGCCTTTCAACATTCGATGGGTTTCAATGAGATCTCACTTCATTTTTCTAAATTCCAGCAAGTAAAGGCCCAGAGGCATCAATCACTCCTCATTGCTGGAATCATTCTTGTGAATCTCCTTTGAACCCTCCAATGTCAACACATCCTTTCTTAAGTAAGGGGCACAAAACTGCTGACAATACTCCAAGTGAGGCTTGCCAGTGCCTTGTAAAGCCTCAGCATTACATACTTGTTTTTATATTCTAGTTCTCTCAAAATGAACGCTAACATTGCATTTACCTTCCTCACCACCAACTCAACCTGCAAATTAACCTTTAGGGAATCGTGCATGGGGACTCCCATGTCCCTTTGCATCTTGGACTTTTGAATTTCTCCCCATTTAGAATATAGTCTATGCTTTTGTTCCTTCTACCAAAGTGCGTCACCAGACACATCATGATACTATATTGCATTTGCCACTTCTTTGCCCGTTCTCCACTCTGTCCAAGTCCTGCAGCCACTCTGTTTCCTCAACACTACCTGCCCCTCCACCTATCTTCCTATCATCTGCTAACTTGGCCACAAAGCCATCAATTCCATCCAAATCATTGACACAGAATGTAAACAGAAGCTGTCCCAACACCAACTCCTGCAGAACACCACTCGTTCAGTGGCCAATCAGAAAAGGTTCCCTTTATTACCACTCTTTGTCTCCTGCCAATCAGCCAATGCTCTATCCATGCTAGTATCTTTCCTATAATACCACGGGCTCTTAACTTATTAAGCAGCCTCATGTGTGGCATCTTGTCAAAGGCCTTCTGAAAATCCAAGTAGATAACATCTACCGATTCTCCTTTGTTTATCCTGCTTGTTATTCAAAGAATTCCAACAGACTTGTCAGGCAAGATTTTCCCTTAAGGAAGCCATGCTGGCTTTGGCCTATTGTATTATGTGTCTCTAAGTACCCCGAAACCAAATCCTTAACAATCAGCTTCAACATCGTTCTAGCCATTGAGGTCAGATTAAAGGGCCTATAATTTCCTTTCTCCTGCTTCCCTCCCCTTTTTGAAGAGTGGAGTGACATTTCCAATTTCTAAGTCCTCTGGAACCATTCCAGAATCTAGTGACTCTTGAAAGATCTTTACTAATACCTCCACAATCTCTTCAGCTACCTCCTTCAGAACCCTGGGGTGTAGACCATCTGGTCCAGATGATTTACCTACCTTCACACCTTTCAGTTTCTCAAGCACCTTCTCCTTGTAAAAGTGACTACACTCACTTCTGCCCCTGACACTCTCAAACCTCCGGCATACTGCTAGTGTCTTCCACAGTGAAGACTGATGCAAAATGCTTATTTAGTTTGTCCGCCATTTTCTTGTCCCCCATTACTGTCTCTCCAGCATCATTTTTCTGTGGTCCAATATCTATTCTCACCTTATAGATCTGAAAAAAAAAACACTTTTGGTATGCTCGTTGATATTGTTGGCTAGTTTACCTTCATATTTCATATTTTCCCTCCTTGTGGGTTTTTTAGTTGCCTTCTGTTGGTTTTTAAAAGTGTCCCAATCCTCTAACTTACTATTAATTTTTTGCTCTATTATATGTCCTCTCTTTTGCTATTATGTTGGCTTTGACTTCAGAATCAGAATCACATTTAATATCACCGGCATATGTCTTGAAATCTGGTGTTATGCGGCATTAGTACATTGCAATACATAATAATACTGAATTACAGTAAGAAATGTATTTAAAAGTTAAATTAAATAGTGCAAAAAAATGTAGTGAGGTTCAATGTCCATTGAGAAATCTATTGCGAGAGGGGAAGAAACTTGTCCTGAATCATTGATTATGTGCCTTCAGGCTCCTGTACCTCTTCGCTGATAGTAGCAATACGACGAGGGCATGTTCCGGGCGATGGGATCCTTAATGATGCCTTTGAGGCATCGCTTCTTGGAGATGTCTCTCGATGCTGGGGAGGCTAGTGCCCATGATGGAGCTGACTTGAGTTTATATCTTTATGCAGCTATTTTTCATTCCTGTACAGTGGCTGCCCAGACTTGGAGTGCACTGCAATTTGCCTATCGCTATAATAGGTTTACAGCAGATGCAATCTCATTGGATCACCTGTCAGCCACAGTTGCGTCGTTCTGACTTTAAAATACTACTACTTTTTTGGGATGTATCTACACTGTGCCCGCCAAATTGCTCACAGAAACTCCAGCCATTACTGCTCTACCATCATCCCTGCTAGTGTCCCCTTCCAATCAACTTTGGCCAGCTCCTTTCTCGTGTGTCTAATTCTCTTTACTTCACTGTAATACTGATACATCTGACTTTAGTTTTTCCCTCTCAAATTGCAAGGTGAATTCTATCATATTATGATCACTGTCTCCTAATCTCCCTAATCAAATCTGGTTCTTATACAACACCCAGTCCAGAGTAGCTGATCTTCTGCCAGGCTCAACCACAAGCCACCTTGTAGGCTGACTACAAATTCCCCCTCTTGGAATCCAGCACCAACCAGATTTTCCCAATCTACCTGCATATTGAAATCCCCCGTGACTATTGTAACATTTCCCTGTCATAGTTTTATATCTCCCGTTGTAATTTTGCAGTGCACATCCTGGCTACTGTTCTGAGGCCTATATATAACTGCCATCAGCGTCATCTTAACCTTGCAGTTTATTAACTTTACCTGCAAGGATTCTACATCTTCTGATCCTATGTCATCTTTTTCTAAGGATTTGATTTCATTTTTTTTCCAACAGAGAGACACCCCACCCCTTCTGTCTACCTGCCTGTCATTTCAATAAAATGTATAATCCTCGGATGTTAAGCTCCTAACTATGATCTTCTTTCAGCCACAATTCAGTGATGCCCACAATGTTATACCTGCCAATCTCTGTGCTACAAGATCATCTACGTTACTCCATATGCTGCATGCATTCAAATATAACACCTTTAGTTCTGTTTTCATCACCCTTTTCAATTTAGTCTCCATATTACACTTCAACTTATCCCACTGACTGCAAATTTGCCTTATCATCTGCCTGTCCTTCCTCATTCTCACTATGTACTGCATCAAGTGCCCCAATCACTCTGGTTTCTATTCCCCTACCAAATCAGTTTAAAACATCCCTAACAGTTCTAGCAAACCTACCCGCAAGTATATTGGTGCCCCTTGAGTTCAGTCCTTTTTATACTGGTTATACCTTCCCCAGAAGCTATATCAATGATCTAGAAATCAGAAGCCCTGTCCCCTGCACCAGTTCATCAGCTATGTATTCATTTACCAAATCATCCTATTTTTACCCTCACTGCTGTGTGCTACAAGCAGTAATACATGGGTTACTACCCATGAGGTCCTGCATTTCAGCCTTCTACCTAACTCTTTGTATTCTATCTTTAGGACCTCCTCCTTTTCCTACTTGTGTTGTTGTTACCAATATGTTCCACAATTTCCGTCTGTACACCATCTCCCTTTAGAGTGATCCGAGACACTCCTGATCCTGGCACTTGGGAGGCAACATACCATCCTGGTGTCTCTTTCATGTCTGCAGAATCTCTTGTCTGCTCTTGTGGAATCCCCTATCACTGCTGCAGTCCTTTTCTCCTCCCTTCCCTTCTGAGCCACAGCGCCAGACTCCTTGCCAGCGACCCGGTCGCTATGGTTCTCCCCCCACCCCCGCCCCCGGTAGGTTCTCCTCAACAGTTTCCAAAATGGTATACTTATTATTGAGGGGAATTGCCACAGGGGTACTTTATCAAAAAATGATTAATGTTAGAGGAGGAGGGCACATGGAGTTGGTGGGCCAAAACGCCTGTTTTCATGCTGTATGACTCTAAATATCACTAGGAAGACTCTAGTTCTAATTCTGAAAGGAAAGGGATTTTGCCTTTTCACTTTTCTGGTATTCTCCCCCAATCCACTTTGTTGGATAACCTCAGAATGAGTATTTCTCCATGGTCAGGTAAATCATGAGACAGGCGAGTCCATACCTTCCCCCCCTCCACTTGTGAAGGCTTCGCTTTGCATTCGCCTTTCTCCCCTATCATCTGAAAGACAGTATAGAGCAACATGAAAAGGTATTGCCTGAGATTCAGTCTTTCCCAGGTGCTTGTAGCTGGATAATAGGGAACTAATAAATACAATAATAGTCAGGGTCTGAAATTCACTGGCTAAAAGGACAATGTACGAGGGGTGATTGATAAGTTCGTGGCCTGAGGTAGAAGGAGTCAATTTTAGAAAACCTAGCACATTTATTTTTCAACATAGTCCCCTCCTACATGTACACACTTAGTCCAGTGGTCGTGGAGCATACGGATCCCTTTTTTGTAGAAGTGGTCCACAGCAGGGGTGATTGATAAGTACGTGGCCTAAGGTAGAAGGAGATGAGTTATTAACTTCAAACTTTCTGCATTATCACTCAAAGAGTTGAACTGCACGTGCATGTAATGAGAGCTTCTTGGACCTCCAGGTGGTCCACAGCAGGGGTGATTGATAAGTTCGTGGCCTAGAGGTAGAAGGAGATGAGTTATACAGCTCTCGTTACATGCACATGCAGTTCAACTCTTTGAGTGAAAACGCACAAAGTTTGAAGTTAATAACTCATCTCCTTCTACCCTAGGCCACAAACTTATCAATCACCCCTGCTATGGACCACTTCTGGAGGTCCAAGACACCGACCTCTACAAAGAAAGGATCCGTATGCTCCACGACCGCTGGACTAAATGTGTAAATGTAGGAAAAATACATGTGCTAGGTTTTCTAAAATTGACTCCTTCTAACTTAGGCCACGAACTTATCAATCACCCCTCGTAGGCAGAAAACATCATTACATTAAAGGTTAACTGGATGAGCACTTAATGAACTCTAGCCTATAGGCTGGGAAATGGGGTCATTCTAAGAAATTTTAGCTGACATGGAATTAAACATGATGGTCTGACAGTTGGGATTTTGAGTTATAACTGTATGATTAAAGCCAAAATAAGTCTCACAGTATGTTGTAATACTTAGTTCTGCTCTTCTCTGGCATAGTACAACAACAATTCTGGCATCAACTATGAAAACCTGGGTCCCGAAGAATTGCGCTCATTGCTGACAACGGTTAGTGTTAACCAACGGTGAGGTGTGAAAGCTCTTGGAAAACTGGAAGTACAGTGAAGATAAACTTCAATCCCGCATGTTTCATTTGTTTGTTTGTGACAATGTCCTCATGTTGCCATTTTGCACATTGTCTGGTTTTATGTGAATGATAAATCTGCTTTTGGTCAGATTCCATGGGGCTTTCTCAGTAAATCTGCCTCCTCTTTTTCAGCAATGTGGTGTCATCTCGGAGCACACCAAGAAAATGTGTACAAGGTAAGAATCCTGAAAAATAACTTGCCCTGCAAACAATAAAGTGTAGTTCTCAACTCTTTATGGTGCTACTTAACCATTAAAAGTGATTTAAAATACTGTCAGGCATGAGGCTTGAATGAGTGCAAAGTCACTTAATCATCTGAATTACACACCTATTTGTAAGAAATAAAGAATGAAGGTTCTCAGAAGATGAAGTGACAAATAGTATTGTTAGGAAATAGGAGGAATGAGAAGTATCAAATGTAAAGTACAGGTCGACCTTCACTAATCTGGCACCATTGGGACCTGATGAGTGCCGGATTAGTGAAAATGCCAAATTACAGAAGGATCGCATTAAGCAATAGCTAACCTTCACTAATCTGGCACTATTGGGACCTGAGGAGTGCTGGATTAGTGAAAATGCCGAATTACAGAAGGATTGCATTAAGCATAATCAGTGCCGGATTATCGAAGGAACCGGATTACAGGTAGTCGGATTAGTGAAGGTTGACCTGTAGTCTAAAATGGGTTTGAAGCACATGTTTGTAAATGCTGGAGTATGATAAATAAGACTAATATCTCATAGGATTCTGATGTTAAGCCCCAACGGAGATCTTGCTCAAAGCAGGTGAAGATTGATACATAATATTTCTGGATACAAGATACTCAGGAAATATGGGGAAAGAAACAAAATTTGGGTTGGCAGTTTTCACCAAATCATTGTTAAACAAAAGGTTGATCCATTTGATAGAGGAAGTTTGACATGAGGGAAGTAAGAAGTAAAAAGTAAGTTGAGAAATAATGGGGAGTTGAGGAATAAATTTGTGGGCCATTGCAATGTCCTTGAGTAGGACTGAGTAAGGATCATTGAGAAGTGATTGAGGGGACATTCCCCATAATTCCCATGTGGATTACATAATAGTGCTAAGGACAAAGAGAGGGAGGAATACTATGTTTCAGAAAACTTTCATGATCAATGTATTTCCATCCAGTAGGGTGGAAGAAATGCTGGATTTACTTGTGGGAAGTGAACTTGGTTTCAAAAGAAAAGCATTTAAAGCTCAGTCATCATAATATCATGTTTAAATTCAATTTGGGAAAGAAGATATATATCAAGCTAGGGTTTTTAAAAGGGATCTGATCAGGATCGGAATGAAATATTGGTTGGTTAAACAGTAAATGAAAAATGGGTTCCTGCCAAAAAAAAAGATGATTTATTCATGGAATATGCTCTTTACCAAGAAGCATAAAAGAAGGGAATTTGTAAATGGAATTCACTGAAACATGAAAGATTATTGCCCTAACTTTGCAGTTGTGATAATGGCTGATTGACAGCAGTGCTTCCTATGGAACAGTTTGGGACCTGGGAGCCCATCCTGGTAATGGTTAACAGCAGCTTTAGAGCTCAAAATGCAGAAATTATTCATCTTGGCTTGAGATCACCATCAGAGAAGCAAGTTTGATTCACTCCATGTGATATCAAAAAATGTGTGAAAGCACTGCATGTACTAAAGGCTTAAGAAACAAATAATGTCCTTGAGTAGGACTGAAGACTTGCATTCCAAAGCCAGCATGCCTCTAGTCAAATTACTCTGTTACAGCTATAGCACTGGCTATAGCTATAGCACAATGTTTAAGAAATTGCTTCAGTTTGTCGTATTCACTAAAAGCAGGACTAATCTGGCTAATTGCCCTTCTCTCAATCATAATCAAAGTGATGGACTGTTGCTAACAGGTCAAGTGACAAATACAAGGGATTCTGGTTAATTGGGACAAATTGGAACCAATACATTTGGGCCCAATTAAATGGCTGCCCCACTCAATTGATGCTATTTAAAGACTCTCAAAATGCTGGAGGAAGTTAGCAGGCCAGGCAGCATCTATGGAAAAAAGTGCAGCCGACGTTTTGGGCTGTGACCCTTCCTCAGGCTGGAGCATTTTGTGTGTGTTGCTTGGATTTACAGCATCTGCAGATTTTCTTTTGTTTGTGCTATTCGCTGTAAGCACGGTATAGTGTTTAACGTCCGCACAGGTGCACACAACTGATGCAGGTTAAAAACTTTGGCAACGATGTCCTGTCCTGTTGAAGCAGTATAATAACCCAAATAAACTAAGGGAATCCTGGCTATTTTCTCGATTAGGTTTTGTTCTTTAAGTGCTTTCCCAAATATACGTCTGCCCTTAACCAATGGATTAACCAATGGCCCAACTAACCGGAATCCACTGTATTGTCAAATAAACTGCTCACTCATAACCAATTTGGTTTTTGCCAGGACTGCCTGGCTTCAACCCTCATCACAATCTTGGTCAATAGAAGGAAAGTACCAGTGATATTAGTTATATTTTAGAAAAAGGAAGGTGGAAATATTGTTGGTGCAATTATGTTATGCCAGAAGAGTTACAAGACCCAACTATCTTAATTTGCTTCATCTATCACTTTCCTGATGCTCCAAAATGTCCTGCCATTTATTGAATACTTCCCCTTTCCATTTGCCCTCCCAAAGCACATATGTTGTACTTGATTTTAAATTAAGTAGGATTTTTTGAAGTATTTGTTGATGCCATCTGCTCCATACCACTGATCCCTTAGAACTGACATTTGATATCAATGTAAGTAAAGGGGAAATCCAAGCCTCCAAGATTGATTGTAGTCAGTTTTCCTTGAGGAAAGTACAGTACAAAGTGCTGCAGGAGTTCAACAAGTTGAACAGAAATTTGTGGACTTTGAGGTCAGTATTGGACACTGTTTTCACTGCTGACAAATGCAATTGATCGGTGAAGATATGGTAGGAATCTTTTTAAAAAATAGATAAAGCAGGACAAAGTGTGTGTGAAAAACTAGTTAACAATAAACTTCAGTGAGTGTTGGATAACTAAAATGCCCAATGAGCCAGCGAGTGATGTGTATTAAGATAATCGAAACTAAATGGTACAATTTTGAAGGAGTTGGTGGAAGCTGCACTCATCTTTGGAGCAGTAGGACAATCAGAGTCGAGTTATTATCACTAATGTGAAATTTGTTGTTTTGTGGCAATACATAAAATATATGATAAGTGATCATAAATATATATAAAAAAGATTTTAAAAGTAGTACAAAAAGAGAACAAGGATAGTGTGGTAATGTTCATAGGTTCATTGTCCGTTCAGCAAACTGATGGCGGAGGGGAAGCTGTTCCTGAAATGTTAGCATGTGCCTTTAGGCTCACATATTTCGCCTCTAATGGTAGTAATGAGAAGAGTGCATGTCCTGGGTGATGGAGGTCCTTAATAATGGGCTTTTTAAAGCATTGCCTTTTGAAGATGTCTTCAATGCTGAGGAGGCTAGTGCACATGATAGAGCTGACTGAGTTCACAACTTTCTGTAGCCTTTTTCCAGTCTAGTGCATTGAGGCCCCTTCATGCCAGACAGTGATGCAATCAGATAGAATGTTCTCCACTGTACATCTATAGAAATTTGCTGGAGTCTTTCATGAAAAGGCTTGTCAGAAGGGCAGTGTTATGATAATTGTGAGGGATTTTAACATGCGAGTGGACTGGGAAAATCAGGTCGGCACTGGATCTCAAGAGAGAGAATTTGTAGAATGTCTGCCAGATGGCTTTTTAGAACAGCTTGTTGTTGAACCCACTAGGGGATCGGTTGTACTGGATTGGGTATTGTGTAATGAACTGGAGGTGATTGGAGAGATTGAGGTGAAGGAATGCTTGGGAGGCAGTGATCATAACATGATTGAGTTCACTGTGAAATTTGAAAAAGAGAAGCTGAAATCTGATGTGTCAGTATTTCAGTGGAGTAAAGGAAATTACAGTGGCATGAGAGAGGAACTGACCAAAGTTGACTGGAGAGGGACACTGCTGGGAAAGACGGCAGAGCAGCAGTGGCTGGAGTTTATGCGAGAAGTGAGGAAGGTGCAAGACAGATATATTCCAAAAAAGAAGAAATTTTCGAATGGAAAAAGGATGCAACCGTGGTTGACAAGAGAAGTCAAAGCCAAAGTTAAAGCAAAGGAGAGGGCATACAAGGAAGCAAAAATTAGTGGGAAGGCAGAGGATTGGGAAGTTTTTAAAAGCTTACAAAAGGAAACTAAGAAGGTCATTAAGAGGGAAAAGATTAACTATGAAAGGAAGCTAGCAAATAATATCAAAGAGGATACTAAAAGCTTTTTCAAGTATATAAAGAGTAAGTGACAGGTGCGAGTAGATATAAGACTGATAGAAAATGATGCTGGAGAAATTGTAATGGGAGATAAGGAGATGGCAGAGGAACTGAATGAGTATTTTGCATCAGTCTTCACTGAGGAAGACATCAGTAGTATACCGGACACTCAAGGTGGCAGGGAAGAGAAGTGTGCGCAATCACAATTACGACAGAGAAAGTACTCAGGAAGCTGAATAGTCTAAAGGTAGGTAAATCTCCCGGACCAGATGGAATGCACCCTCGTGTTCTGAAGGAAGTAGCTGTGGAGATTGCAGAGGCATTAGCGATGATCTTTCAAAAGTCGATAGATTCTGGCATGGTTCCGGAGGACTGGAAGATTGCAAATGTCACTCTGCTATTTAAGAAGGGGGCAAGGGAGCAAAAAGGAAATTATAGACCTGTTAGCTTGACATCGGTGGTTGGGAAGTTGTTGGAGTCGATTGTCAAGGATGAGGTTACGGAGTACCTGGAGGCATATGACAAGATAGGCAGAACTCAGTATGATTTCCTTAAAGGAAAATCCTGCCTGACAATTTTTACAAACTATTACATTTTTTTGAGGAAATTACCAGTAGGCTAGACAGGGGAGATGCAGTGGATGTTGTATATTTGGATCTTCAGAAGGCCTTTGACAAGGTGCCACACATGAGGCTACTTAACAAGATAAGAGCCCATGGAATTACAGGAAAGTTACATACGTGGATAGAGCGTTGGCTGATTGGCAGGAAACAGAGAGTAGGAATAAAGGGATCCTATTCTGGTTGGCTGCCGGTTACCAGTGGTGTTCTACAGGGGTCTGTGTTGGGGCCGTTTCTTTTTACATTGTACATCAATGATTTGGATTATGGAATAGATGGCTTTGTGGCTAAGTTTGCTGACGAGACGAAGATAGGTGGAGGGGCCAGTAGTGCTGAGGAAACAGAGAGTCTGCAGAGAGACTTGGATAGATTGGAAGAATGGGCAAAGAAGTGGCAAATGAAATACAATGTTGGAAAGTGTATGGTTATGCACTTTGGCAGAAGAAATAAATGGGCAGACTGTTATTTAAATGGGGAAAGAATTCAAAGTTCTGAGATGCAACGGGACTTGGGAGTCCTCGTACAGGATACCCTTAAGGTTAACCTCCAGGTTGAGTCAGTAGTGAAGAAGGCGAATGCAATGTTGGCATTCATTTCTAGAGGAATAGAGTATAGGAGCAGGGATGTGATGTTGAGGCTCTATAAGGCGCTGGTGAGACCTCACTTGGAGTACTGTGGGCAGTTTTGGTCTCCTTATTTAAGAAAGGATGTGCTGACGTTGGAGAGGGTACAGAGAAGATTCACTGGAATGATTCTGGGAATGAGAGGGTTAACATATGAGGAACGTTTGTCCGCTCTTGGACTGTATTCCTTGGAGTTTAGAAGAATGAAGGGGGACCTCATAGAAACATTTCGAATGTTGAAAGGCATGGACAGAGTGGATGTGGCAAAGTTGTTTCCCATGATGGGGGAGTCTAGTACAAGAGGGCGTGACTTAAGGATTGAAGGGCGCCCATTCAAAACAGAGATGTAAAGAAATTTTTTTAGCCAGAGGGTGGTGAATCTATGGAATTTGTTGCCACGGGCAGCAGTGAAGGCCAAGTCATTGTGTGTATTTAAGGCAGAGATTGATAGGTATCTGAGTAGCCAGGGCATCAAAGGTTATGGTGAGAAGGTGGGGGAGTGGGGCTAAATGGGAGAATGGATCAGCTCATGATGAAATGGCAGAGCAGACTCGATGGGCCTAATGACCGACTTCTGTTTCGTTGTCATAAGGTCTTATGGACTTACCAAATCTCCTCAAACTCCGAATGAAATATAGCCGCTGTCGTGCCCTCTTTGTAATTGCATCAATATGTTGGGCCCAGGATAGATCTTCAGAGAGAAACGAGAAAATCTGCAGATGCTGGAAATCCAAGCAACGCATGCAAATGCTGGAGGAACTCAGCAGGCCTGGCAGCATCTATGGGAATGAGTATTGTTGACGTTTCAGGCCAAAGCCCCTTGGCAGGACTGGAGGAAAAAAAGCTGAGGAGTAGATTTTAAAGGTGGGGGGAGGGGAGAGAGAAACCTGAACGGGGAGGGATGAAGTAAAGAACTTGAAAGTTGATAGGTGAAAGAGACAGAAGGTCATGGAAAAAAAAGGGAGGAGGAACACCTGAAGGAGCCGATGGGCAGGCAAGGGGATGAGGTGGGAGAGGGAAAAGAGGATGGGAAATGGTGAAGGAGAGGGGAGGGGGTGGGGGGCATTACCAGAACTCTGAGAAATCGATGTTCATGCCATAAGGTTGGAGGCTACCCAAATGGATTATGAGGTTTTGTTCCTCCAACTTAAGTGTGGCCTCATCACGGCAGTAGAGGAGGCCATGGATTTATACTGCTCTGGAAAGAATGATTTACTGAATGGGACTGGGGATTGAGAATCTTGCAAGTACTGGAGGAGCTAGGGTTACTCCAGCAGAGATCATCAAAAAGAGATTTGAGAAGTGCTTGTAAACAGAATGCAAATTAAAGCATCAGAGATGTAACAAGGAATAAAATTACAGTTGGTTGTTATCATGAACGCATTAACTGAAAGGATCAAAGATGCTGATTCAATTATAATTTCCAGTGGGAAAATTCTTGAAGAATGTGGAATAAGTAAGGGAGTAAAACGTACTACCAAACTGCATATTACCAAATAATTTCTTATGTACTGTATCACTTGCAAAACACACAAAATGCTGGAGGAACTCAGCGGGTCAGGCAGCATCTATGGAAAATAATAAACAGTCAATATTTCAGGCTGAGACCCTTCTTCAGGATTGAGAAAGAAAGAGGAAGATGCCAGAGTAAAAAGGTGGGGGGAGGGCAAAGAGGTTGCTCGACGAAACGGTCCCCCACTGTATTATTTTGTGGGTAAAACTACCAACGTGAGTTTTTTTTTAACTAGAATAATAAGCAATGTATTAAAAATGAGTTACTTTTAAATATTTTGGTCTAAGTAGTCTTAATTCAGATTTTGAGGATAAACTAGCAACTTTAGGTAATATGTCAATAGATTATATCAGATGAAAATTTCTCTTAATATGATATTGATTACATATAGAAATTCTGCAGCAATCTGAGCAGCACACACTATGCATGTGAAGAGAAACAAAGGAGATATTTTAAATTTCACAGTGGACTCTAGAGCACCCAAAGTCTGTAGTTCTTTTAATAAGGATTGTAAACAGTAGCATGGACATACTGGATTGAATTGCCCATGTTTCTGTGCTGTGAGAACGATGATGCATGAGATGGGCTGTATCTGATGGAGCGACACTTGTGGTATGCTTGGAAATGGACGTTTCACAGACAGGCGTACAGTGGCATGCAAAAGTTTGGGCACCTCTGGTCAACGTTTCTGTTACTGTGAATAGCTAAGTGAGTAAACGATGAACTGATTTCCAAAAGGCATAAAGTTAAAGGTGACACATTTCTTTAATATTTTAAACAAGAAGACTTTTTTATTTCCATCTTTTACAGTTTCAAAATAACAAAAAAGGAAAAGGGCCCAAAGCAAAAGTTTGGGTACCCTGCATGGCAGTACTTAGTAACACCCCCTTTGGCAAGTATCACAGCTTGTAAATGCTTTTTGTAGCCAGCTAAGAGTCTTTCAATTCTTGTTTGGGGGATTTTTGCCCATTCTTCCTTCCAAAAGGCTTCTAGTTCTGTGAGATTCTTGGGCCGTCTTGCATGCACTGCTCTTTTGAGGTCTATCCACAGATTTTCGATGATGTTTAGGTCAGGAGACTGTGAGGCCCATGGCAAAACCTTCAGCTTGCGCCTCTTGAGGTAGTCCACTGTGGATTTTGAGGTGTGTTTAGGATCATTATCCTGTTGTAGAAACTATCTTCTTTTCATCTTCGGCTTTTTTACAGATGGTGTGATGTTTGTTTCCAGAATTTGCTGGTATTTAATTGAATTAATTCTTCCCTCAACCAGTAAATGTTCCCTGTGCCACTGGCTGCAACACAAGCCCAAAGCATGATCAATCCACCCCCGTGCTTAACGGTTGGAGAGATGTTCTTTTCATGAATTCTGCACCCTTTTTTCTCCAAACATACCTTTGCTAATTGCGGCCAAAAAGTTCTATTCAAAAGGTTCAAAGGAACACCTAAACAAGCCTGATGCATTTTGGAAACAAGTCCTGCGGACTGATGAAGTTAAAATAGAACTTTAATAGAATCTGTGGATAGACCTCAAAAGAGCAGTGCATGCAAGACGGCCCAAGATTCTCACAGAACTAGAAGCCTTTTGCAAGGAAGAATGGGTGAAAATCCCCCAAACAAGAATTGAAAGACTCTTAGCTGACTACAAAAAGCGCTTACAAGCTGTGATACTTGCCAAAAGGGGTGTTACTAAGTACTGCCTGCAGCATGCCCAAACTTTTGCTTCTGGCCCTTTTCCTTTTTTGTTGTTTTAAAACTGTAAAAGATGGAAATAAAAAAGTTTTCTTGCTTAAAACATTAAAGAAATGTGTCATCTTTAATTTTATGCCTTTTGGAAATCAGTTCATCTTTTACTCGCTTAGCTATTCACAGTATCAGAAATTTTGACCAGGAGTGCTCAAACTTTTGCATGCCACTTTATGTGTACAGTACCTGGTATGTACTTGTTTAATTACATGTTGACTATTTTTGTAGATCATTGCGATGCCCTCAGCATACAGATGAGCAGCGACGATCTGTACGGGTCTACCTCCTGGGATCTTCAGTGTAAGTTCTATTAGAAAAAGAAAACAATAGAAAAACTACAGCACAGAAACAGGCTTTTTGGTCCTTCTTGGCTGTGCCGAACCATTTTCTGCCTAGTCCCACTGACCTGCACACGGACCATATCCCTCCATACACCCCCCATCCATGTATCTGTCCAATTTATTCTTAAATGTTAAAAAGGAACCCGCATTTACCACCTCGTCTGGCAGCTCATTCCATACTCCCACCACTCTCTGTGTGAAGAAGCCCTCCCCTAATGTTCCCTTTAAACTTTTCCCCCTTCACCCTTAACCCATGTCCTCTGGTTTTTTTCTCCCCTTGCCTCAGTGGAAAAAGCCTGCTTGCATTCACTCTATCTATACCCATCATAATTGTATATACCTCTATCAAATCTCCCCTCATTCTTCTACGCTCCAGGGAATAAAGTCCTAACCTATTCAACCTTTCTCTGTAACTGAGTTTCTCAAGTCCCGGCAACATCCTTGTAAACCTTCTCTGCACTCTTTCAACCTTATTTATATCCTTCCTGTAATTTGGTGACCAAAACTGAACACAATACTCCAGACAACAGGAATTCTGCAGATGCTGGAAATTCAAGCAACAAAGTTGCTGGTGAACGCAGCAGGCCAGGCAGCATCTGTAGGAAGAGGTGCAGTCGACGTTTCTCGGCCTGAAACGTCGACTGCACCTCTTCCTACAGATGCTGCCTGGCCTGCTGTGTTCACCAGCAACAATACTCCAAATCTGGCCTCACCAATGCCTTATACAACCTCATCATAACATTCCAGCTCTTATACTCAATACTTCGGTTAATAAAGGCCAATGTACCAAAAGCTCTCTTTACGACCCTACCTACCTGTGACACCACTTTTAGGAAATTTTGTATCTGTATTCCCAGATCCCACTGTTCCACTGCACTCCTCAGTGCCTTACCATTAACCTTGTATGTTCTACCTTGGTTTGTCCTTCCAACGTGCAATATCTCACACTTGTCTGTATTAAACTCCATCTGCCATTTTTCAGCCCATTTTTACAGCTGGTCCAAGTCCCTCTGCAGGCTCTGAAAACCTTCCTCACTTTCTACTACACCTCCATTCTTTGTATCATCAGCAGATTTGCTGATCCCAATTTACCACATTATCATCCAGATCTTTGATACAGATGACAAATAACAATGGACCCAGCACTGATCCCTATTGTGAGCATAAGTGTAGTTGATCAGGCAGCTTCTTAGAGTAATGTCTTAACTCCCAATTGATAACAAGCAGCTCAGATAGGGTACTTGCATACTATCATGCATGCTTCCTTCAGCTTTAACTTTGCAGTGCTCTAGGTAACATTTAGCATCATCTCTTTTCTACCCACCAGGAACAGGTGAATAAATGTTGATTGGCCGATTTAATATTTTTTCATTTTCAGGAGAGTATGATCTGAGATACTTGTATGTTGAGATTGGCAGCATACATCGTACTCGTGGCCACTGTTATTTTGTGAATATTGCTTATAATAACTAGTTTCTTGCAGTACTTATTCTTGATCAAATTCCTCTTAAATAGAGGATGTCCTGGGACAGTTACAAACACTGTAGGTTAAATAAATGAGGATAAAGAGACTGTGAAAGAAGCAATTGAAATAGACTGTAGAAATGGGTTCATGAGACATATCCATTTAGGGAAATGATTCAGGATTAATGTGAGGAAGGGCATTTAAAAATGGTAATGAAAGTAGTAAAAGCAAAGACTTAGTGGGCACAATGGCAGTTTGTGCTCCGATTTCCTCCCATATACCAAAGACCTGGTTGGTAACTTAATTGTCCACTATAAGTTACCTCTAGTGCGGGAGTTCCCAACCTTTTTTTATGCCTTGGAGCCTTACCATTAATTAAGGAGTCAGTGAAGCCCAGGTTGAGAACCCCCGCTCTAGTGTGTGGGTGAGTGATAAAATCTGGGCAGAGTTGATGGAAACATACGTGGACTAAAGCAAGACTGTTCAATTGTCAGTGCAGACCAGATGGGTTAAAGGGTGTGTTTCTGTTTATGACTTTATTGATTCTGATGGCTTTTTCTCATTCATAAGTCGATTGGCTTAAGTCGAGTAGTTCCAGGCCCTGCTGGGTCTATCATCTCATAGTGCTCGGTTCTTATTGCAGCAGCGCAGACCCTTACAAAGAAGCCAGAGATTGATAGGTTCTTGATTGGACAAGGCATCAAAGGTTATGGGGAGAAGGCCAGGAAATGGGTTTGAGGAGGAGGAAAGAAAAGGATCAGCCCTGATTGAATGGCAGAGCTGACTCGATGGACCAAATGGCCTAACGCTGCTCCTATGTCTTATGGTCTTATGGAAACAAAACTTGTGGTCCTATAGTGCATGTGTTAATCAATTAGTAGATAAATCTCCCATATGCTCCATTATTGTTTTAAGTGTGGAGTCAAGTGGTACAGTTGTGATTACAGCACAGTGCTGTTGCTTAGGTCATCTTTTCCCTCATTTCAGATCCCTTCCCGAATCTGAAGTAACTGTAGAAAATGAGAGTTATGATGCTTCAGAGAGCCAGAGCTTTATGAGCCGACTACAGTGGGATGGCACATCAGATATTTCACCTTCTGATTCAGCATCTTCCAAAGCAAGTAAGTGCTCTTTTAGCTGTTAATGATTGGTGGTACCAGATTAATGCAGACCAGAGTTGCTTCATTTGGAAGTACTCACTTTGGAGTATTGTGTATGCTGTTGGTGTTTGTTTCAAACTAGTAAGGCTGGTGCTGTCATTTTTTTCTCTGACATTCTGATGCAAGCTGAGGGAGGTGATTTCATGAATGTGACTGCCCCAGACTTTTCTGAAGTTCCATGTGGAGGTGATGGCATTTCTTCATGTTATTGTCACAAAGTTGAGAACTCCAATGTAATTGTGCACAGATGCGAATTGCCTGAAAGGTATCAGCTACAATCTTTATGGTTATGCTCTGATGCTGCCTGTCACCTGCGATATCCAGCAATTAACACTGAGAAATCTGCTTGTTGACTTGTACCAAATTAGGCCTGACACAGGTTCAGCAACTCTCACTCATTTCGCTTCAGAAGATGAGCAGCTACCAGGTAAAGAAGTTGAAGTGTTAGGTAATTTACTTTGTTTCACTTAATTGTTAAAAATGTATTTAATTGTTTTAAAAATGAGCAAGTATGCGGATGCTGGAAATCCAAAACACACACAAAATGCTGGAGGAACTCAGCAGGTTAGGCAGTGTCGATGGAAATGAATAAACCGTCGATGTTTCTCTCCTCTTCAGGACTCGAAAGGAAGCGGAAAGGCACCAGACATGGCTTATAAGCACAACTGAGTTATTAAGTTTTCATCCACTAAAAGCACTAATACTCAACAAAGACAGTACAATGTATTCCTTGAAGGTTTGCATTCTGAGTAACGGAGAAGAGCTGTTTTCTTTGCAGTTACAGTGCCCCATTGACTTCAAATCATCGCTATTTGCTGGTGCCCAACACCATGCTTCTGTATCCCTTCCTTCTGATCTCACATTCCAATTAAGTTTCCTGAATTATGTTCTGCTTGGTCATTTCAAAAATATTTTGATGTTTTATTCATTGCCATGTTATTTTTCTGCTTAGTACCAACTGCTTCAATAACTTGGCTCTTTAGACGTTTGAATGCCTTTCAAATGTTCTTTTAAAATTAGTGTTTCATAATAACTTGCTTGTTTCAAGTGCCTTATTCAGACTACCTAGCTTACCTAATGCTATGTTTGACCATAAGACATAGGAGCAGAATTAGGCCATTCGGCCCATCGAGTCTGCTCCGCCATTCCATCATGCTGATTTATTTTCCCTCTCAACCCCATTCTCCTGCCTTCTCCCGATAACATTTGACTCCATGTTTAATCAAGAACCTATCAACCTCCACTTTAAGTATACCCAATGACCTGGCCTCCACAACCATCTCAGGGAATGCATTCCACAGATCTACCACCCTCTGGCTAAAGAAATTCCTTATCATCTCTGTTCTGAAGGTCCTAGACGCCCCCATTATAGGAAACATCCTCTCCTCTCATTCTTCTAAACTCCAGTGGGTTCTGGTGCAGAGCCATCAACTTCCCTTATACCTTTTCATTCCTGGGATCATTCTCATAAACCTCCTCTCAACTCTCTAATACCACCGTATCCTTTCTTGGATATGGGGACCAAAACTGCTCACAATACTCCAAATGTGGTCTGACCAATGCATTATAAAGCATCCTTGCTTTTATACTTTAGTCCTCTTGAAATAAATACTAGCATTGCATTTGCTTTCCTTTAGGGAATTCTGCACTAGGACTCTCAACTTCCTTTGTAGACCTGATTTCTAAATTTGCCTTCTGTTTAGAAAATAGTCTATACCTTTATTCTTTCTACCTAAGTGCATGACCATACACTTTCTGACACTGTACTTCACCTGCCACTTCTTTGCCCATTCTCCAAATATTTATTTATTATTGATTGATTTATGTATTGAGATACAGTGCCGTTCTAGCCCTTTGAGCCGCACCACCCAGCAACCCCCAATTTAACCCAAGCCTAATCTCTGGGCAATTTACAATGACCAATTAACCTACCAACTGGTACACCTTTGGTCTGTGGGAGGAAACCGGAGCACCCAGAGGAAGCCAACGTGGTATGGGGAGAACGTCCTTAAAGGCAGCAGCATCAATCTGTCCAAGTTGTCCTGTTCCATCATCTAGGTTATTAATATATAACGTGAAATGTAGCGGACCCAGCACCAACCCCTGCAAAACAGGGCAGCCAGTCAGAACAAGCCCCTTTCATTACCTCTCTGCCTTCTGCCAGTCAGCCAATCTGTCCATGCTGGTATTTTTCCTGGAGTACACTTTAGACCTAATATGCGGCACCTTGTCAAAGGCCTTCTGAAGATCGAAGTAAGCAATATCCACCGAGATACTTTCTTTATCCTGCCTGTTATCTCCTTAACGAATTCCTGCAGATTTGTCGAGCAAGATTTCTCATTAAGAAAACCATGCTGACTTCAGCCTATTTTATTTTGTGCTTCCAAGTACCCTGAAACTTCATCCTTAATAATGGACTCTTGCCAATCACAGAAGTCAGGCTAACTGGCCTATAATTTCCTGTCTTTTGCCTCCCTCCCTTAAAGAGTGGATTGACATTTGCAATTTGCCAGTCCTCTGAACAATTTCAGAATCTCACTAATAATGCTTCCACAATCTCTTCAGCTACCTCTTTCAGAACCCTGGGATGCAGTCCAGCTGGCCCAGGTGATTTATATACCTTCAGGCCTTTCAGCTTCCCAAGCACCTCCTTAGTAATAGTGGCTACACTCACTTATGCACCCTGACACACTCAAATTTTTGGCATACTGCAAGTGTCTTCCACAGTGAAAACCAGCACAAAATTCAGTTTGCCTGCCATTTCTTTGTCCCTCATTACTACCTCTCCAGCGTTATTTTTCAGTGAATCAATGTCCATTCTTGCCTCTCTTTTACTCATTGTATATCTGAAAATAACTTCAAAGCTCAAAGTAAATTTATTAGCATGGTACATATACAACCCTGAGATTCATTTACTTGCAGGCATACTCAATAAATCCATAATAGAATAATAACCATAATAGAATCAATGCAATACTGCACCAAGTTGGGGATTCAGCCAGTGTGCAAAAGACAACAAACTCTGCAAATACAAAAAGAAAGAAATAATAATAGTATATAAATAAGCAATAAGTATTGAGAACATGAGGAGTAGAGTCCTTGAAAGTGAGTTCATAGGTTGTGGGAACATTTCAATGATGTGGCAAGTGAAGTTATCCCCTTTGGTTCAAGAGCCTGATGGTTGAGGGGTAGTAACTGTTCCTGAACCTGGTGGTATGAGCCCTGAGGCTCCTGTACTTTCTTCCTGATGGCAGCAGAGAGAAAAGAGCATGGTCTGGGTAGTAGGGATCCCTGGTGATGGATACTACTTTCCTGCGACATCACTTCATGTAGGTGTGCTCACTGATGGGGAGGGTTTTACCCGTGATTGACTGGTTAGTTCCTTGGTCTTACTGACGTTGAGTGAGAGATTGTTGTTATGACACCACTTAGCCAGATTTTTAATCTCCTATATGCTGTGCTTAGCTACACAGTCATAAGTGCAAAGCGAGTAGAGCAGAGGGCTAAGCACACAGCCTTGTGGTGCACCTGCGCTGCTGGAGATTGTGGTGAAAATGTTGCCAATCCAAACTGACTGGGGTCTGCAAGTGAGGCAATCAAGGATCCGATTGCACAAGGGAGTATTGAGGCCAAGGTTTGAAGCTTATTAGTTTTAAGGAGATGATGGTATTGAATGCAGAGGTATAGTTGATAAAGAGCATCCTGATACTGCTGTCCAGATGTTCCAGGGTTGAGTAGTGAAGAGCCAATGAGATGGCATCTGTGAACCTGTTTATCTAGTAGGCAAATTGGAGCAGATCCAAGTCGTTTCTCAGGCAGGAGTTGACATGTTTTATCACTAACCTCTCAAAACACTTCATCGCTTTGGATGTATATGTTACTGGATGATAATCATTGAGGCAGGCTATCACTTTCTTCTTGGGCACCTGAAGCAGCTGGGAAACTCAGACTGCTGAAGCAAGAGATTAAAGATCTCAGTGAACACGCCAGCCAGTTGATCAGCACAGGTCCTCCGTACTTGGCCAGGAATGCCTTCTGAGACGGATGCTTTTCATAAATTTACTCTCCCAAAGGCTGGGGTCACAGGATCTTCGGTGGATGTGCGAGTTTGTGATGGTTCCTCCGTGTTTTGATGGTCAAAGTGAGCATAGAATGCATTGAGCTCATCTGGAAGGGAAGCCCTGTTGCTTGTTTTAACTTTATAAGAGGTGATAGTATTCAAGCCCTACCACAACTGTCAAGCATTCTCCATTGATTCAATTTCAGTCCAGAATTGCCTCTTCTCCCATGAGATTGCTTTCCAAAGATTGTGCCTGGACCTCTTGTAACCTTTTTAGCCACTAAACTTGAATGCCTCTGATCTGGCCCTCAGCAGATTGCAGATCTCATGATTCATCCAGGGGTTCTAGTTGGGGAAAATGGAATGATTTTGTGGGGACACACTTATTTGAAACTGTTTTAACAATGTCTGTGGCTACCATGGTGCATTCATTCTGATTGACAGATGAGACCTTGACACTGCCTAGTCCACCAACTCGAAGCGATCCCATAGCTGCTCCTCTGCCTCCTGCGAGCACCTCTTTGCTTTCCTAATCTCTGGAGCTTTGTTCTTTAGCTTCTGCCTGTATGCAGGTAGGAAAAGGGCAGCCAAGTGTTCAGAGTTACCATATCTATCAGATTTCATAGCATATTTTTTACATTGGTAGGTGTTAGCTACCTCTGACAGGTCCCAGCCTAACAGATTCTATCACTTGTTTCAGTGTTCCCATGTTTATATAGTAATGATTATAAGTGGATGCCTTGGCTAGTTTTTCCCACTTCCACTAGGAATGCTGAGTCTAATTACAACTCTAGATGTGGTATCACCACAATAAAAGCTGATTTTTGTGTCATTATAATTCTTTATATTTTATCTACCTGTTGTTGCATTTGAGACCAACTTGACTGAACCCCAAGCACCATAGATGGTGTGCATAGAAATAATTGTGTATGCTTGCATTGCTAACATGTTTTTATTGCTCCACGTGAAGGTACCAACAATTCTGATTCCAAGAAGAGCAAAAAAAAGAAGCCTCACCTTGGACTTCCTAGTGCTCCTGGCATGAGTTCCAGTAAGAAGAAGAAACTCAAAGCACCAGCTCCACCTACTTCTAGCATATATGATGAAATCAACTGAAAGAAATTCTGCTCTATCTCAATGAGTTTCACATTTGTGGTTACTGTGACGAGATGACCATTGAACCACCCACTTCCTAGGAAGAGTGGATTGGCTTCAAGATTGTACTTGACCCTTCGATGCTTATGGTCCTGTAAACTGAAGGCTTCATTTCATGATGCTTGACATTTGTCGTTTCTTATTTATTATACAAAGAATGAGGGAATTTGCAGGTGTACAAAGCTGATGAAGTGTTGCTGTTTGATTGCATTAATTGTATACTGGTCTCAATGATGAAAACTTATGCCTGAAGCTGCCACTCATTTCTGACTTACCTCTAGATAAACCTTTCAATCCCTTGTTATGCCAGACCTGGCTATGAGTTTACAACTTTTCCTTTTTATATTGTGCACCATTTTGTGATGCCTCAGAGAGCTGCTCATAGCATTTGTTGTGCCAACTGTGTGAGGGCAAGGATTAGTCACTGTGTAGCTTTACAGTGTTCCTATGTATTTATCAAAGATTAGCATTTCCGTTTGCAGTGTTCTTCATGAAGGCTGTGGAGAGCGGGTCAGCCACCAGGGTAAGTGCAGCAACTGGACTTCAAAAATAGAGTAAGCTGTGAAATCTTTCTCAAGGCTGTATTAGATCAGATGATCCAGATAAATGATGTCAACATCACAGCAGAACATTTTGTGCTGGCATAACCAAACTGTAATTCAAAAATATTTCAGTTTGTCCAATGCACCTTTCTAAAGCTTCACACTTCCCTTGAAGTTAATTCAAATGTAAGGTTAAATACTGCTAGGTATTCATCCCTAATTTTGTAACAATATCCAAAGTGCCCGCTGTCTTATGTTTGTAAGGGATTGACTATTCTCAAACTTGGCTTAGCCTTTCACTGTTTGAATAATGATGGATGAGCAAGTTATAATATGGATCATATGATATGGACAATAACTGATATTTTAATGAAGTCAAGATCTAGAAGGACTTTGAGCCAATCCCAACCTCTCACAAATTTGAAATGCAGTCTGGATGAGCTAGTGGCATTTTGGAACTGAAGCACAGTCAGTCAGTTAAAGCAGCACAGCAGATGGATGGAGAGCACCAAACGTTGAGGTTCCCTTTGGCATCATCAGACACAAGTGGAAAAGAGGGCAACTCATCACCACCTGTTTGTCACAACAATGTAGTCAGATACCATGATCCCAGTTATTTTGAATTAATTAAACAGGATTGCTGCAAGCGATTGCTTCTCACATTGGAATATGTTAACAGATCCTTGTGAGATTGTTGTTGTTTTCAGTTTTACTGTGACATTGGTTGACTGAAATTTGACATCCAGGTTAGATTGAGAGGTAGTTGCAGGAGGAGGCCATTAAATGTCATCACTTTTCAACAGCATATCATTCTTTGCCTGTGGGACCAAATTGGACATTTCATTTTGTTTACATCTGAGAAGATGGGTAGGTCTCAATTGCTATTTGATATTATAATAGTTGGGAGAAATGATCTGGGTGTGGTTGCTTCCTGCCAGGCAGCATGATGTTGCCCAACACTAAAAAAAAATTGCACTTTACGTCTGTTTGTATGTGTATGCTGGATTCAATATTCTTCTGAGCTTGATATGGCCCTTAATCAGGGCCCGATAATAGAACCAACACAACTGTTATGAAATGCTTTGCAGACGAAACTGAATGATCTATCACAGTTTTCAAAGAAAGGAAGATAAAAAAAAAGGAAGTCATGAATGAATTTGGTGAATGCTTTGTATTTGTATTTTTTGTAGCTAGCTGACCTGTGTAGCAAATTGAGCGTGTTCTTTTAATCATTATGTAACAGTGACTAAAATTTATGCTTCCAGTTTCACTGCATCTTGACTATAAAAACTAAATGTAAACCAAGGGATGAATGCAGCAGAATGAATCCTTGCTATGCAATTAGGCCACAGTCTATTTTTGATAGACAAATATATTCTGTATTAGATCCTTTAAGAGCATGGGAAGTGGCTTATGACTGGGCTTTACTAGCCACTAATACGGTGGCTATTTTTTGCCTCTAAAATTGTGTTGTGTGAATATTCAGAGATATGTTTGGTAAGATTGTAGCAGTTAAGTACATGAGAGCTGTGGTATTTACTTTTCACATTAACAATTTTATTTAAAGATTTTAGATAATTTTCAATTAAACAATGGCACATTTATTTCTGATTTTTTATGTTTTACCTCATGATTCTTGTAGTTTGCAGCTTCTTTGTATCTTGAGCTAGAAAATCAACAGACTGAAGTAGTCAGACAGGTGCAAGGAAGAGTTGTTCTTTAGTCTGAAAAAAAGTATGAGTGCATTTGCTATTTGAGATCCCTTTTAAGTAATGGAAGCAATTGTTTCCCTTCTGTATGCAAGTTAACAGTAGGATAGGTTGGAGTATCATCTGCTGGTCAGAGGGGTCACTAACCACCTATTGCATTATCAGTCAAGATTAGTTGTAAGCCTTGTGTGATAGTTTCTATCAAAACACCTACTCATGTTTACCATTTTTTGATTCAGCAGTGCAGCTTTGGGAGGGCCTGAGATTGTGAAAGATGCTATAAATTGCAGATCCTCCTTTCTGCACCAGGAGATTACTGTGCCTTTCTTGTGCAATATTTTGATGCTGATCAGATGTTTGTAAGTTACAGTCCCAATTTTGCCAGAAATGAATTTTAGTTCTTCACATAGGATCTTGAAGGCAAAGAATTGCTTATTCAGAGGCTGGTAGACATCATGTCTAACCTGATCAATTTATCACTGCATTGATTATATGCCATTCAATAATGTAGGGAATATAATTGGTTGAAGCATGTAAAATTGCTTAACAGTTTGGATGAAAACCAGAATCTTCTTTCCCCCCCCCCCCCCAACTGCAATAGCATTTTAAGGGTTGGTTTGTTTTAAATACTTTTACAAGCCTATGCCCTTCTACCTATATCTAGTTCTGAATGAAACAGAAAGGCTGATTCAGCTTATGCTGGTTTTTAAAAAGGAGAATGTGGAGGCACTTGTCTCTATTTTAAAAAAAGAATTGTCACCTGAACTTAAGGAATTCTTTCTTTTAAATTTTATAACTTATTGATCCTTCATTTTTCATGTATTACTGAGTTTTATTATGCCTGGACAAAATAAAGTCTAAACATTCATGCATACATGTAGTGGACAATATATGAAAGATTATTCCTTAAGTGTGTGTGGTGGCTATCCGCATGTCACTTGAAACAAATATAACCGTTTAGCGCTAGTACAACCCTTTCATCTAACCATGTTTCACGTGTATTGATATTATTTCATTTGTACTGAAGGTTTACTCCTGGAATGCTATTCTATCTGCAGTATTTATGATATTGGCATTAGCTTTTCTATACTGTTGAATTTATTAACACTGCCAGGCATGTCTTTACCATCTTGTAACACTGTTTCTTGTGTTGTAGTCTTATGTTGGTAGTTGTGTAAGTACTTGACACTGACAGATGTTCATATTTTGATTATTTTAGTGAATACTGTGTGAAATACAAGCTCCATCATTGTTTTGTTACAATGTAGTTGCACCAGAATTCTTGCAGACCTAACAAGTATGGGGTGAAGTTCAGATCTACTGTTTATAGTCGGTTATAGATAGCAATGTAAACGTTGCTGAGTGGGATATAGAGCATTTATACAGCCTTGATAGATTTTTATCAGGTATCTGTGATTGATTTTTCTTAATTAAATCAATTTCCTCTGCACTTAATGAAATCTTAAATTCCTTTTGGGAATATGAGTATCCTTGCTCTGTCACTCAAGTTGCTGTGTAGCACTGAAAACCACATACACCCCAATAGATTTTGTCTTTAGCTGAGAAACTGGAATCACAAGTTTTAGCATGTAGGTAGATGCAGCTTTCAGGGGCAAACAACATAATGTAAGATGTTTGGCTCACAGTTCTTTGTGACTTGTGTAGTGATTCTGAAATATGCATGCAGTTATCTGTTAATCAGCATATGATCATGATTTTTAATTTTTCATACATATCCTCAAATGCTGGTTCACTGTATAATTTCTGTATTCTATAGTGACTACGTGCTGCTTTAGTGTAAATAAAAGTGTACAGTTGAACTGGATCTGGCCTTTTTGGTTCTCAATATCTACTACTATTAATATCTCAGTTAACTGACCTGACATCCCAATTTTCATTTTTATCAAATAACTGGTTAAAATTTACAGAGATCAATAAGGTTATGTCATCTGGGATCAGAGAAGTCACAGGCCTTAATGTTAAATTTGAGTAATTAAGAAACATCATGTTTCTTGAGGACTGTTTTCAAGCTAAAGTTAATCTCTTCAAAGCTTAGTTTCACATGTAATGCTCTGTATCAACACTAATTCCTGGCATGATGTGGACAAGAAAATGAATCGCAGGATAGTGTATGGTGATATATGTACATTGATAATAAATTTATTTTAAACAAGAATCACACACTCTTAATTGTTTACTCTATTTAATTACATTCAATGAGGTGTTATCATGAAACAAAGGGAGAACATTTCAGAAAAGTTCCAGATTTTAAATCCAATAATCTAGTGCCTGGCTTTCAGCACAATACAGGTCTGTTCTACAGATCTGAAAAATAAATGTCAGCAATATTTTAAAATCTTGAAGGCACAAATGATTGAAAGAAACTATAAAAGCAGCAGAGATACATCTCACTACATCCAATTTTTTTTTTCTTCAGTAGACCACCACACTCCCCAGTTCACAGCAACAACTCTTGAATACTTTCATATAGTGTACATTTTGTGTTGTTAGATAACCACTCATCATCAACCCTCAATCTCCTGCAACTACAAGGAAATAGGCTGTTTTTTGCACACTCTTCTGCACAGGATTTCTACATCTGAACTTTACCTTTTGAGATGTTTAACTTGTACTTCATCCTCTCTCTGACTTGGACTCATACCCATACATCATACTTTACTGAATAAAAATATCAAATATGGAACTCAATGATGGCTTAATTTAATATAAAGTACATGAAGTTTGAATATTAAACTAAGCATCACAATTTTAACCAATATTGACTGCAACCCGTAATGTATAATTCCCACACTATAAATCCAGACAAAAGACACCTTTCTACAACATTAAACAACATAAGGTGCAGATTTAAATTTTGTGGCAGGCATTCTAACTAAATCTCTGCTGCTGTTTTATTCTTTTTAAAGCTCTATGCTATATTTCTCAGTTTGAATCCCTGTATTCTTTGTAAAAGTCTCATCTCTGATAATTCTTCATACTAATCCACTTTTAAAATTTGCTGTTTTATTTCCTGCTTGTAGAACTTCTCTAAAAGGTAGTCTAATTTGTGCATTGGCTAGCTACTCTCCCCACTTTCCTTCTGAACTTTAACAGCAGTAGTACAGCATCATCTTTAGGATAACATGATACATGATCAGGAAAGCAGGCATGAAACAAAATTAATGCAAATACAATGATTGTTACATCTTATGATCAAGCAGATATAAAAATCATGTAAGTATTACAATCAAAAAAATCAGCGGGTAAAACTCGTAGAACTGATCATTTGTTGAGCTCCTTTGCCAACTGCCATTATTAATAAAGGCATTAAGCGGCTGTGGATAGAAATATCCAACTTTTACCAAAGTGTTAAACTCCATCTCCCTAGCTTTTTGGAAACATGAAATAACACCTTCATCCACTTATTTTGCCTGTCGGTACAATGATTTTGTATATTATGTTCAACAGTAACAAGGTCACCACATCTCAAAAATCTTTAGGCCTTACAAGCATACTACTGAAACTGTAAATACAGGAAGTCCAGATGAATGTATACTTAACCCATGATAGAATTTTAACTGGCTGCCATAATGAAAATCTAATGTCACCTACTTTAAATGCTGTAAGGCTTTAATAATCCTGATATTCAAAGATGATAACCCATAAATTTGAAACTTGACGTTTCATATTGGCAGTTTAATGTTCGATGAATGTAAGACCTGATCTATATTAACATAATTAAATTTTCTTTTTGAGGACATTAAAATTGCATTTAATAGGATTTGGCTGTATGAAATGTTTTCTGGTTCAATGTAACCCTATCCTTTTATAAATCAACAGTAAAAATTTCCCTTCACAAATTCTGCTAATTATGATCATTTTCCTCCGTAGACTTTATTTTTAAATTTCTATTAAATGCTAGTAAGTTGCCAACAGCATGGTATTCTGGCAAAAAAAAAATCAGTGCTAAGGTAG
The DNA here is from genome assembly GCF_030028105.1 of Mobula birostris. Taxonomy (NCBI): domain Eukaryota; kingdom Metazoa; phylum Chordata; class Chondrichthyes; order Myliobatiformes; family Myliobatidae; genus Mobula; species Mobula birostris. Next base: position 27,824,158 of record NC_092402.1, read on the forward strand.
ATCTCTATTTCACTTTTGTTTAAAAAAATACACTGATTCCACATCACATTTTATTTCAACATTGACCAGTAACACCACATTCAGTTGGGTTGGATAAGCATTGATGAAGAATGAGGAAATATCATTGTGCCTTTATCGACCATAAATGCCAAATACAAGGAAACTGAAGAAAACAGTAACACCAACCAGGGAAACTGTGGCAGGTGCAGTGAAAAACTGGCGGTAGTTAATGCGGTAGTACCAGACTACAGCAAGCATGATGACAAAAACTGGGATCATCAGATTACCAACATTAAGGGCAGCTTGGTTCTGTTCCACCATTGAAGAAACAGCAGGGCCAGGAGAGGATGAAGTTTGTGAAATGTGACAATGAATGACACAGTTATCTGTGATGTTGAGCGATCCAAGAGTGCGGGACTGATCTTGCAGAAGCTGGCCTTGGTAAATGAACTTCATTTGTTGCTCTTGTCCTGGGAAATATTTGCTAGAATTCAGTGAGAAGGCACAAACAGTAGAAAAAGAGAAAACATGGAGCAGTGAAACAGAAAATCAGAACCATTTTCATACTCTAAACACAAAAATGCTGACAAAATAGGTGTCCTCAAGATGAAACAAATCTGCTCTATTGCAGAAGATACTTTCTACTCCTATTTTCTGATTTCCCCCCTCCCCCCATCACTTTTGGCAAAGACAAGAGGTCTTCAGATATTCGCCCTTTTTTGCACCTTGTCCAGGTTCAAATTCCCACTATGTAAAGAACAGAAAATTAGCTAAATCCAGACATGTGTTTTTAGCCAGGGTTGCAGACAGGAATCAATCCTCTCAAGCTAAGTGTTGGAAGTGTCAAATCTTCTACTATCCAAACTGTAACCAGCATAGATACATGGCCCATTTCTAATACATAGGCTTAATTGTATAAGTTGATTGCTGAGTTAAATTGACTGAATTCCTGTTCCAAAATGAATTATTGAGAATTCAGATTTCTTGCAAGATCTTAAATATTTTCATAAATGCTTCATATTTTAAAACTCAGATTAGATTATCTAACAAGCCAATTTGCTGAACAAATAGTTAGCATTTAAAAAGTGCCTTTCCCCCCCCCCCAAAAATCACAACAATCACCTGGTTCTCTGAAAGTCACAACTTGCCATTTTTGGTAGTCAGGTGTTTTTAACTAATGAAAATAAAAGTCCTTTGATAATGGTGTTAGCAAAAAAGTGCTAATTGCACATGCTTTCTGGAAGGATGAAGAGCAAGCAGAAGAATGCTACACCTAGTGTTTAATGACCCTGTACTAAAAGTGAAACCTCCCTTTTGAATAACCACCACTTCCTTCCAATTGATAAAACAGTCTCAAAGCTAAAGCAGTGAATGAGTTTGAACTCAGCCAATAATGCTCCTCTGTCTTTTCTCAGTATGTTATTTCAAACAACTGGTACATGAGTTTATTAATTGAGATACAGTGTAGAATAGGCCCTTTGAGCCGCACCACACAGCAACTCCCCGATTTAACCTCATGACGGGACAATTTATAATGACCATGCATTATACACGACAATCTATGCTTATTATATAAAAAGCTCTACACAGAAGGGAAAACAGCTGAGAAAGAAATCTTGGCACACAGATCAAAACATTCAAACTGGAGGAAAGTGAGAGTGTTCTAGCTCTGGCCTGGGGACATTGTCCAGCATTACCTCTGGCTCACAAGTGAGTTAATGAACTAACATTCCAACTTAGGTTCCTATCCAGTAAGCAAAAATAACATTTAACCACATTTCAACCATCTGGTATAAAGTGGTTGGAGATGTACTAAATAATAAAAGAGACAGGCCATTTTTGCAGAATTGGTTTAATTTTTATGTTAAATTAATTTTAACTTGGAGAAACTTAACTTACAAATATCTTACCTCTTCAGAAATCCAATAGTATCATCTGGTTTTACTCGTGCTACCTCTTCCGTGTCATTTAAAAACTTCAGCCTCACTTTAATTTGCCCTTCAGCCTCTTCAACACTATCCACTGTGTGTGTATGAGCATTACAGTTCTCGAGCATTCCAGGATCCAGTACCTCTCCAGTACTAATCTCACTGGCTGATGCTCGCTTGCGCAAACCTTGTATGTTCAAAAGAGGATCAATATTTGCATCGCTTAAACTGGAAGCCTCTTCAATTGGAACCTGCTCATTGGTGGGACCATTATTTCCCGTTGACGCTCCAAGGCCAGAATCATTTTCTTCCTCTGGCTTTTGCTCAATAGGGACAGTTGCTGACTGGGCTTCATCAGTTTCAGGTGTTGCTGCATTTGCCACATACTGCTCTACGCTGCTCAGCCCCACTAATGAGTTCCCTGTGGTAACAATGGTCCCAAATATTTGATCACTACGATCAGCAACGTGTGTGGAGAGCCAAGCGAGAACAAGTGCCAGTACCAGGAAGACTATTCCGCACAGGACTGTGACTTCATCACCAACTCCTTCAACAAATGACATAGTGCTGGTGTCCATTTATAGAAAATACTCAAAAAAACCTGAGAAAACATGAAAATATCATCAATGCCATAAAAACTCATTAAATAATTGATTGCTAACCTCATAATACAGGTTTCCCCATCCATCCGAAGGTAGAGCGTTCCAATGAAACGATCCGTAAGCCGAAATGTCGTAAAATGAAGCAGCAATTACCATTTATTAATATGGGAAAAATTTTTGAGCATTCTAGACCCAAAAAATAATCTACCAAATCATGCCAAATAACACATAAAACCTAAAATAACAGTAACATATAGTAAAAGCAGGAATATGATAAATACACAGCCTATATAAAGTAGAAATACTTTTTGCAATCATTGAAGCGCTGTCTAGCGCAGCGAAAATCTCACACATGCGCTCTCGGCAGAAGCACTCTCTCCAGTAACCTTTAAGCTATGAGGCTGCCAAATTGTACCAAATAACAAATCATACTAAATAACACAAAAAATACACAACCTATATAAAGTAGAAATAATGTATGTACAGTGTAGTTTCACTTACGGGAATCGGGATGGTGTGTTAGGCTGAGTCGTCGAAAATTGAGGTGGTGGGAGGTAGAGGAGACTGGGGTGTCATCTCATCATAGTCTGTTTCCAATAGGGTAGCTAGGTCATCTTCTTCTATGTCTGCCTGCCTCAATTTCGAAGGTCGAGGTTCGTCATCTGCTGTGGCTAGTGTGCAAGGCTTGAAAAACGACAGTATACTTGACTGCTGAGCCTCGCGCATTTTTCTATCATACAGTTCTTGGTAAGCACTCAAAACATCCAGCAAACCTGCTCTAAACCTACGTGCCCTTTCAAAATTAAAGTCAGACTTTTCTGCAATCATTGCAGCGCCGTCAATCGCAGCAAAAATCTCATGCAACTGCTTCACGTTCAGTCCCTGGACGACTTCATTTTCGCCACTGCGTTTGGTTTGAATTGTTAATCTTTCTTCTTGCAATTGCATCAGCTCTTCATCTGTCAATTCTTGGTCATGGGATGCCAAAACCTCCTCAATATCATCTTCGTCAACTTCCACAAACCCAGCCTCCTTAGCCAAGCTCACTATTGTCGTATTTATTGTTGATGGTTCAAAGCCTTTAAAATAGTTCACTGCTTCGGGACATAGTTTCCTCCAAACGCCATTTCTCATCGAGACTGTTAGCCTATCGAGAGCATCTCCAATGTTGGCGATTGCCAGTTTTATATTGTAGTCTTTCCAGATTTCTCGCAAAGATGCTTCGGAGTTGCCCTCTCTGTCAATAGCACTTACAATAACATGTATCACCTTTTGCGTATAGTAAGCCTTAATTGTGATTATTAGGCCTTGATCACACGGCTGCAGCAACTATGTTGTATTCGGCGGTAAGAACGCAACACGAGCGTTATTGCCATACTCGGTAATGTCAGGTGGATGAGCAGCACAATTATCGACAATCACAAGACACCTATTATCGAGGATATTTTCTCTACAGTATTTTTCAACAGAAGGACTAATGTATCTGCTCATGTACTCAGAAAAAAGCACTTGGGTATTCCAACCGCTTGGATGTGAACGGAACACAACGGGAAGTGTTTTCTTATCAACGCCTTTAAGTGCCCTCAGATTTTCTGAATGGTACACTAGTAGAGGCTTAGTGGTGTTAATAATAGGCATTAGGGTAAACCTGTCCTTCGATGCCTTGTGTCCCTTAGCCTGCTTTTCTTCTTTCGAAATAAATGTCTTACTCGGCAATTTTTTCCAATAAATTGCAGTTTCATCACAGTTAAACACTTGCTTATACGAATAACCACCTCCTGTAATTATTTTCTTCAGTTCTGCTGGGAACTTTTCGGCAGCTTCAGTATCAGCGGAAGCACTCTCTCTGGTAAACGTTAAACTATGAAGCTGCCCTTGCCTCAGAAACCGATCAAACCACCCGTGACTACCTTTAAATTCCACTTTCGCAACACTTTCATCACCATCGGCCAGTGCTTTCTGTTTCAGCTTATTAAAAAGACTGACTGATTTCTCCTTAAGTATAAGATAACTTAAAGGAACACCACGTTTTGTACACCCATCAATCCACTCAAGCAATAGACTTTCCATTTTATCCATTACTGGATGCTGACTAAGAGAGACCACTTTGCCACGAGCAGAACCAACAGTAACATCGGCAGCTTTCAAGATTTTTTCTCTCTGCGTATAAATAGCGCGAATGGTGGATGCAGGCAAGTTCAACGCGCGGACAATGTCCTTACTTCGTTCACCATGATTGAAACGCTTAATTATGTCTAGTTTTACACTAAGTGTAACACCCTTACGAGCTCTTTTAGGCTTTTCCGATACCTTAGAACTCATCTTGTTAACGCACGCACAAAATAAATAGAGATAAAGCACGTGTTTAAGCAATGGCGGCTAGAATGCAGTTCTGGGGGAGGAGCTTGGCTGCTTGGGGCAAGCGCTGCTTTTTTTTCGCACGCCGCCTTTTTTTTCGCGCGCCGCCATATTTCGCGCGCTGCTTTTTTCATAACAGTGAAAAAACCTGTTAGCGAAAACGGTACAAATGTAGGTCTTTCGTAACAGTGAGGTTTCGTAAAGCGAACGTTCTAAAAGCGGGGGACACCTGTAAACATTTTAATACCCCAATGTTTTACTTTTTTCCTGTTAATTTAATAATTTAGTTTTGATCAATAAATGTCTCCACTAAAATTTCAAATAAGCAATATAAAGAAGCATGTTCCATTGCTAAATAAAAAAACATAGAAAATTGGGTTAAGAAATTTTAGACCACAGGACATAGAAGTAAAATTAGGCCATTTGACCCATTGAGTCTGCTCTGCCATTCTATCATGGCTAATTTATTATCCCTTTCAACTCCATTCTCCTGCCTTCTCCCTATAACCTTTGATACCCTGATTAATCAAGAACCGCTCAATCTCCACCTTAAAATATACCCAATGACTTGGCCTGCACAGCAGTCTGTGGCAATGGATTCCACAGATTCACTGCGACCTGGCTAAAGAAATATTTCCTCATTTCTGTTCTAAATGGATATCCCTCAATTCTGACAGTGCTCTCTGGTCCTAGACTTCCCCACTATGCAAAAGATCCTCTCCACATCCACTCTATCTAGGCCTTTCAACAGGCTTCAATGAGATGCCACTTCATTCTTCAAAGCTCCAGCAAGGACAGGCCGAAAGCCATTAAATGCTCCTTTCATTCCTGGGATAATTCTTGCAAACCTCTTCCGGACCCTCTCCAATGCCAACACATCTTTTCTTGGATAAGGAGCCCAAAACCGCTCATAATACTCCAAGTGTGTTTTGACCAATACTTTATAAAGCCCCATCATTACATCCTTGCTTTAGTATTCTAGTCCTCTTGAAATGAATGTTACCATTGCATTTGCCTTCCTCACCACTAACTCTAACAGCAAGTTAAACTTTAGGAAATCATTCAGAAAATAGTCCACACCTTTATCCCTTTTGAAATGTGCATAAATAACCATACACTTCCCTACACTATATTCCAACTGCCACTTCTTTGCCCATTCCCCCAATCTGTCTAAGTCTTCTGCAGACAACCTGCTTCCTCAATACTACCTGCTCCTCCACCTATCTTCACATCATTGGCAAACGTGGCCATCAATTCCTTCATCCAAGTCACTGATATACAATGTGAAAAGATGCAGTCCCAACACCAACCCCCTGCAGCACACCACCAGTTACCGGCAGTCAATAAGGTCCCCCTTATTCCCATTCTCTGCCTCCTGTCAGTTAGATCATCTTCTAACTATGCTAGCACCTTCCATGTAATACCACACACTCTTATCTTGTTAAACATCCTCATGTGCGGCACCTTGTCAAAGGCCATCTAAAAATCCAAATAAACAACATCCACTGACTCTTTGTCTATCCTGCCTATTATTTCCTCAAAAATTCCAACAGATTTCTCCTTTAGAAAACCATGCTGACAGTTGTCATGTGTGACACCAAGCAGAGCTGTAGAACAGATGATGCTAATGAGAGAGATAACAGAAGACAATGGAGAAACATTCAAAATGCTAATAAGAGAGAAGGGAGAGATTAACGAGAAAGAAACACAATTCAGATATTGACAGACCATTTGCTTTGAACCTGAACTGTTTGAATTTTGATGGACAGGTGATACCCCAGCAGGGGGATAAAAAGAGCAGGTTTGCTAAGGCACGACACACCACGAGACCCTGGAAAGAGCAGTGTGCCCCAACAAGTTGGTGGGACTTTGGAGGACCGGTTCGCGGGAACCAACCAGAGGATCACAGGGTGTAAAGGTATGATCGGTGGGAACCTGGGGTGTGTGTCCACCCTTGCCTGGGTGCCGGGTTCACCGTGGAAGAACGATCGCATCCGGAACGGAGGGGTCACAGTCGGTGACCACAGCGGGATCAGAAGACATCAAAAGGTCTGCCTGAAACCAACTGCATCTCTCTCTCTCTCCCCCCCCAACGGTACGACAACAGCGATTACTTCGAACTGCACTAAACTGAACTGAACTCTGTTTCACTTAAGACTGATCATTTTACCCCTAGACTGCGATAGAGCTTGGTTGATTCCTATTACCCTAGTTCTGTGTATATGTGTGTATTATCATTGCTAACCTGTTACATTTATATCCTTACGATTAGTGTACTGTATTACTTATTTCTTTAATAAAACTTTATTAGTTCCTAGTAATCACAGACTCCAAGCGTTCCATTTCTGCTGGTTTGGCAACCCAGTTACGGAGTACGTAACAAGTATATTTGAAAAATCTTTTGGTATCCTCTTTTATATTATTAGTTAACATACCTTCATATTTCATCTTTTCTCTATGCATTTTAGATGCTTTCTGTTGGTTTTTAAAAGCTTCCTAATCCTCTAACTTCCCACTAATTTTTGCTGTATTATAAGCCCTCTTTTTGGCTTTATTGCTATCTTTGACTTCCCTTGTCAGCCACGGTTGCCTCATTCTCCTTTTAGAATACTTCTTCATCTTTGGGAGGCATCTTTCCTGCACTTCTGAATTTCCCCCAGAAACACCAACCATTGCTGTTCTGCCATCATCCCTGCTAATGTCCTCTTCCAATCAACTTTGACCAGTTCCTCTCTAATGCCTCTGTAATTCCCTTTAGTTTACTGTAATACTGATACATCCAATTTTAGCAGCAGCTTCTTAAACTGCAGGGTGAATTATTTCATATTATGAACACCGCCTCTGAAGGGTTCCTTTACTTTAAACTCCCTAATCAAATCTGGGACACCCAATCCAGAATTGCTGTTCCCTTAGTGGGCTCAACCACAATCTGCTCTAAAAAGCCATTCTACAAATTCCCTCTCTTGCTTGCTCAAGCTAAATGCATTTTGAAAACCCCCATGATTATCACAACATTGCCCTTTTTAAATGCCTTTTCTATCTCCCATTGTAATTTGTAGCCCATATCCTGGCTAATGTTCAGAGGCCTGTACATAACTCCCATCAGGGTCTTTTTTCCCTTGCAGTTTCTTAACTCTACCCATGAGGATTCTACATCTTTCGATCCTTCGTCACCTCTAAAGATTTGATTTCATTTTTTACTAACGGAGCCTCCCCATTCCCTCTGCCTACCTGCCTGTCCTTTTGATGTAATGTGTATCCTTGGATTTTAAGCTCCTAACTATAATCTTCTTACGGCCCTGACTCAAGAGATGATCATACTTGCCAATCTCTAAATGCGCTACAAGATCTGCCTTATTCTGTATACTGCATGCATTCAAATATAACACATTCAGTACTGTATTCGTCACCCTTTTAATCATCTTCCTGTCCTTCCTCACAGCATCACTACACAATGTATCTAGTTGTACATCAACTGCCCCATCCTCAGCCCTTTCACTCTGGTTCTCATCCACCTGCCAAATAATTTTATACCCTCCCCAACAGCTCTAGCAAACCTGTCCACAAGGATATTCCTCCTCCTTAGGTTCAGGTGTAACCTGTCCTTTTCATACAGGTCATACCTCCCTGAGAGGAGATCCCAATGATCCAGAAATCTGAATCACCTGCACTCTGCACCTGTGGTTGAGGAATTGATCAAATTAAACTAGCCAAATCATCCTAATCATCAAAAAATGGCTTCCTGCTTAAATTACATTTGGTATCCATTGAATTGAATTGATCTGAGGAGAGGTTTTGAAAAGTTACAATTTTTCAGCCACGCAGTCATTTACCAAATAATCCTATTCTTACCCTCACTGGCACGTGGCACAGGCAACAATCCAGAGATCACGACCCTAGAGGTCCTGCTTTTCAGCTTTCTACCTAACTCCAGGACCTCCTATTCTCTCTTTAGGACCTCCTCCCTTTTCCTACTTATGTCGTTGGTACCAATATATACGACTTCTGACTGTTCATCCCCACCCCCACCCCCCTTCAGCATGCCATGGACCTGATCCGAGTTATCCTCGACCCTGGCACCCGGGAGGCAACATATCATCTGGGTGTCTCTCTCATGCCCACAGAATTTGTTTTCTGCTTCTCTAATTATGGAATCCCCTATCATTACTGCATTCCTCTCCTCCCTTCCCTTGAGCCACAAAGCCAGACTCAATCTTTAAAAAGGAATTAGTTAACAGACTTCCTCCCACATCTCTCAAATTGACACATGTAGGTAAAGTTAATAGGCCACACTAAATTACTCTAGGCTGTACGTGAGTGAAAGAGGGTTGGGGGAAGCTGATAAGAAAATGGTGCAACGTGAGTTAGGGCAGGATCAGAATAAACAGGTCTGTGGTGGTTGGTGGGGACATGATGCACTGAAGGGCCTGTTTCTAGGCTGCACCTCTCCAACTTTATAACTGACAGGGAAAGAAACCTAATTAAAACAGAATTCTAAGACTCTGACGCCATCACACACTAATCTGTCTCAGCCAGCTCTCTTGATTCAGAGATAACAATTCAATAAAAATGTGTAGGATAACACAAATTGTGTAAACAATATAAGTAAGCAAATAACATTCAGAACTAAAGTTCATGAAAGTGAGTCCACAGCCATGAAACTAGTCATCACTGCAGACAATCCAGGAGCCCATTAGTTGCAGACCACAGCCTCACTTCAGTGCGGAGACAAGGAAACCTCGCAGAGCAGCGAGCTGAACACTGACCCATCCCTCGCCTCAGCCTTGACATGCTGACCTTTTCAATCTGGCCTGGCATTTAAATCAGCCAACCCTCAGGTTGTTCCTCACTCTCGGACCCAGGCCCTGCCACCTCGACTCTGCCTCACCTCTGCTCGCCTCGCCTCCAAGTCCACTCCAGCAATAGCCAAACATTGGTTTATTCTCCGCTCTCGGGCATGAGCCCCGTTGCCTCGATTTGGCCCGTACCCACCATGCTGCTCCCTTGAGACTTCAGTTCACACTGCAAAAATGCCAGGTTCAAAAGCTAAACTCTGCAAGGGAAGTTAGAAGCTACTGACTGCAGTGGTCATTTCCAAGAAAAAGTGTGATTAATATTGTAATTTATAGCTTTGTTTGCCGTCAGCAAGTTGTTGCTGTGCTTCACCAGTGCCAACTTAAACCGGAAGTCATTAAATCTCTAGAAAAGATTTTCAGCATGAGTACAATTGTTTACATTAACAGAGCAATGGCAAGTTAAAACTGACAAATAGATTAACTAGCAGAAAACCTCCAAGGAATTTGAAGGCAATAAGACATAAAAGAAAGCTTAATAAAATGCACCTTTTCTGTGAAGAGCTGCTTTCTGACATCACTTCTGGATAGCTTTTAATTTTACGGCCCTTTGTCCTGGACTCTCCTGCCAAAGGAAGTAACTTTTTTTTAAAAAAAACATATTTATCTTACAAATCATTTTAAGTACTTCAATTAGAACACTCCTTAATTAAATTTATTCTAAGTAATACAAATATGTACAATGCAACTTGTCCCCATAATTCAATACTTTCTGATCTAATTTCATCTGTATTAACTCCCTATCACTAGGACATTCAGTGGCATTTATAAACCATGACCCAATCCTTGAAGTACAAAGTTTGTTTGGTCCTGGTGAACGGTTTTGTGCAGTTATTGTTGCTGTTTGTGTTGTACTACTGTACACTGTGAGCAAGCTATGTTGGCACCAGAATGTATGGCGACACTTGTGGGCTGCACCCAGCACATTCTTTGGTATGTTGGTTGTCAACTCCAATGATGTATTTTACTCTATGTTTTGATGCACATTTGATAAATAACTCCTAATCTCCACAACTTTCCAAGAAACTGTAGATTTCAATTTAATTGTAACCAACTGTCCAAGTGCTCACATGATCCTTTACAGCTTCATTGACAACTTACTTTGCCCCAAACTCTGTTTAGACAAACACTTTCTGGTGCAAGCAACAATTTCTTCTGCTTTTACCTATCTCAGCTTTCAGAACCACTGCATTTACCACCTTCTTAATAAAAACTATTGGAAGAACATGGAGAAGTTTGGCTGCCCCAGCAGGTTCATCACAATCGTCCGGCAGTTCCACGACGGTATGATGGTGAAAGTTCTGGATGACGGCGACGAGTCAGAGGCCTTCCTAGTGACAAATGGCGTCAAACAAGGCTGCGTTCTTGCCCCGACTCTGTTCAGTATGGTATTCTCTGCCGTGCTGACAGATGCCTTCCGTAACTACGAAGAAGGAATCCACGTCAGGTACAGGACTGACGGCAGGTTGTTCAACCTTAGGCGCCTGCAGGCAGTTACAAAGGTGCGAGAGACTGTCATCAGAGACTTCTTGTTTGCTGATGACTGCGCACTCAACGCCAGCACAGAGCAGGAGATGCAGCGTGAAATGGACTGCTTCTCACAAGCCTGCGACAACTTCGGTCTCACTATCAGCACCAAAAAGAACGAAGTTATGTACCAGCCTGCCCCAGGAAAGCCATACCAGGAGCCGCGCATCACGGTGAAGGGCCAGAACCTCCAGGCAGTCGACAACTTCACCTACCTGGGCAGCATACTCTCTCGCGCAGTGAATATAGACGCTGAGATCAACAACAGGATTGCTAAAGCCAGCGCCGCCTTTGGGAGACTCCGTGAGAACGTCTGGGAGCGAAGAGGACTCAGCCTTACCACCAAGCTGAAGGTCTACTGGGCAGTGGTCCTTACCACCCTCCTTTACGCCAGCGAGACCTGGACTGTCTACAGCAGACATGCCAAACAGCTCAACCACTTTCACCTGAGCTGTCTCTGCAGACTCCTCCACATCAGGTGGCAGGACAAAGTCCCCGACATGGAAATCCTGGAACGAGCTGGGCTCTGCAGCGTCTACACCCTCCTGCTGAAAGCCCAAGCCAGGTGGGCTGGACATGTGGTCAGAATGCCAGACAGCCGATTGCCTAAGCAGCTGCTGTGCGGATAACTGTGTCAGGGCAAGCGCTCAGTCGGGGGAGCAGAAGAAACGTTACAAAGACTGCCTGAAAGCGTCCCTCAAAGGCCTGGGTGTCGACATCAACACGTGGGAGACGCTTGCCCTCGACCGTCCAGCTTGGCGCAGCAAGATCACCACAGGAGCCCGTGCAGCTGAAGTCAGGCGCATCATCGAGGTGCAACGAAAGTGTGCTGTGCGCAAGGCTCGAGCAGCATCCACTGCCACGACAGCACCCACCCACTTGTGTCCCACATGTGGGCGAGCCTTCAGGGCCCGGATTGGCCTCATCAGTCACCTCTGGACCCACAGCCACGAATCTCCCATTTGACTTTGAAGCCATGGTCATCTTCGACTACGAAGGACAAACGACAACAACAACAATAAAAACTATTAATCCTCTATCTAATTACCCACTCTCCCTGAAACCCTTCAGCCTATTGCCACAAGTGATTTATCTTTGCAACAACTACTTCCTACTTCTAAACCCATACAGGTGTCCCCCGCCTTTCGAATGTTCGCTTTACGAAACCTCACTGTTACGAAAGACCTACATTAGTTACCTGTTTTCGCTAACAGAAGGTGTTTTTACTGTTACGAAAAAAAGCAGCGCACGCCCCGAGCAGCCGCTCTCCCCGGATTCGGAACTGTATTCTCACTGGCATTGCTTAAACACGTGCCTGTGAGCAGTCATTTGCAAGATGAGTTCTATGGTATCAGAAAAGCCTAAAAGAGCTCGTAAGGGTGTTACACTTAGCGTAAAACTAGACATAATTAAGCGTTTTGATTGTGGTGAACGAAGTAAGGACAAAGTGAGCTTGGCTTGTGGAAGTTGACGAAGATGATGTTGAAGAGGTTTTGGCATTCCATGACCAAGATCTGATAGATGAAGAGCTGATGCAATTGGAAGAGGAAAGGATGACAATCGAAACCAAATGAGTAATGATAAAGTACGACTTTAATTTTGAAAGGGTACGTAGGTTTAGGGGATATTTGCAGGATGGTTTGAGGCCTTACAAAGAATTGTGTGATAGAAAAATGTGCGAGGCTCAGCAGTCAAGCAAGCCTTCCACATCAGCCACAGCAGATGACGAACCTCGACCTTCGACATCGAGGCGGGCAGAGATAGAAGATGACCTGCCTGCCCTAATGGAAACAGGCGATGACAAGATAACACCCCAGTGTCCCACCACCCCAACCCCAGGCCACGGACAGACACCAACTCGCGGAGAATGCAGCGGTAGCCAGGAGGCACACAGCACATCTTTAAGAAAAAAGCCAAAATAAACATGCTAATTAATTAGGTGCTGCCCGACACGTAATTGTCGGCCCAGATCAGAGACGACGCAATCGGAAATCGGCACTGATCTGGGTCAACAATTACGTGCTGGGCGGCACATAATTAATTAGCATGTTTGTTTCGGCTTTTTTCTTAAAGGTGTGCTACGTGCCTCCCGGCTACCGCTGCACCCCTGCATGCTTCGCGGATCGGTATCGGTTGGTGGCCTGGAGGGTGGGGGCCACTGCACCACCCAACCTGCAGGGATGGCATTAAACAGGAAATTAGAAATGCGTGCAATGAAGGAACAGCAGTTATAATGGGTGACTTCAATCTACATATAGATTGGGTGAACCAAATTGGTAAGGGTGCTGAGGAAGGGGATTTCTTGGAACATCTGCTGGATGGTTTTTTGAACCAACATGTCGAGGAACCAACTAGGGAGCAGGCCATTCTAGACTGGGTATTGAGCAATGAGGAAGGGTTAGTTAAGCAATCTTGTCGTGAGAGGCCCCTTGGGTAAGAGTGACCATCATATGGTGGAATTCTTTATTAAGATGGAGAGTGACATAGTTAATTCAGAAACAAAGGTTCTGAACTTAAAGAAGGGTAACTTTGAAGGTATGAGACGTGAATTAGCTTAGACTGGCAAATGACACTTAAAGGGTTGACGGTGGATATGCAATGGCAAGCATTTAAAGATCGCATGGATGAACTGCAAGAATTGTTCATCCCAGTTTGGCAAAAGAATAAATCAAGGAAGGTAGTGCACCCGTGGCTGACAAGGGAAATTAGGGATAGTATCAATTCCAAAGAAGAAGCATACAAATTAGCCAGAAAAAGCGGCTCACCTGAGGACTGGGAGAAATTCAGACTCCAGCAGAGGAGGACAAAGGGCTTAACTAGGAAAGGGAAAAAAGATTATGGGAGAAAACTGGCAGGGAACATAAAAACTGACTGTAAAAGCTTTTATAGATATATGAAAAGAAAAAGATTGGTTAAGATAAATGTAGGTCCCCTACAGACAGAAACAGGTGAATTGATTATGGGGAACAAGGACATGGCGGACCAATTGAATAACTACTTTGGTTCAGGCACATGTTTAAGCAATGCCAGCTAGAATGCAGTTCCGGGGGAGGAGCATGGCTGCTCGGGGTGCGCACTGCCTTTTCTGCGCGCTGCCTTTTTTCGTAACAGCGAACGTTCGAAAAGCAGGGAACACCTGCAGTGTGTTGCACTGAGTTCAAGAGCTGCATGGAAGCTTTAAAGAGGATGCAGAGGAGATTCAGCAGGATGCAGCCTGGATTAGAGTTATAGAGTTCTAGAAAAGTACAGCACAGAAGCAGACCTTTCAACCTACCTTGTCCATGCCGAGCCATTTAAACTGCCTACTCTAATTGACCTGTACGAAGACCACAGCCCTCCATACCCCTACAATCCATGTACCTATCCAAACTTCTCTTGAAGCTCACATGCACCATTTGCACTGGCAGCTTATTTCACACTCTCATAACCCTCTGAGTGAAGAAGCTTGCCCTCATGTTCCCCTTTCATCTTTAACCATGACATCTAGTTGTAGTCCCACCCAACCTCAGTGAGAAAAGGCTGCTTGCATTTACCCTATCTGTACCCCTCATGATTTTATAGTCTTGACTTACTATTCTGGGGGACTCGAACCACCCGTCTTAATTTACTATTCCCTTTGGATCACTTCAGTGGATTTTCCTCACCAAAATGAGGGAACAAACAGAGTCATCAGACAGCAGAAAGGAACCAAGGTTAAACCTACCTTGTGAGCCCGTCCGTCTCTGATTCACCCCAACAGTCCGTCCATTCATTTATTCAATTTTGGCGAGGGGTCTACCATATATTGCGACCCTGCTCGCTGCGCCAAGATGTCGATCTGCCTCTCTACCAGAGGCCTTTAGGTTCAGACCCAGGGAATAACTGTCAAACACACTTTACTTAGAAGTACATTATGTGTATTAGCAAGCTTTCATTCTCAGTTGGCAACACAGAGTGTCTGCTCATTGAGCTTGAGAAAATCTGCAGCCAAGTGAGCCCAGAATACTGTTTGGAGCTGTTGATATACATTGTTATCACATACAGATAACGGTAGACCGAGAAGCCTCTCATGGAACAAACACTTCTTTGTTCATACATTATTCTCACAGCACGACTTGTCAAGCTGCTGATAAGTCAGTTGGGTTTTAACCCTTTTAATTCTGCATATAATTCCTCAGTATAAGATGTTGGTGAAGCCCTGGAATAATTGAGAAGTTCGAGTCTTCTCTAAGTCAAGGCGGGTGGTTTGATTCCCCCGGAATATGATGGGTGTGCACTTAGACAAAGGGTGGGGGAGTAGTCCATTACAGAAAATAATAGACAAATATCCAGAAATTAAAAGAAACTGAGACAAATATCATTCCAATTGTCTAAACATTTGGGAAAAGACAATTGGCCTGCAGGAGGTACATTTGATTTAAATTTAATACAGCAGATGGAACAGGGACTATGGAAAGGGAAGGCAGGGAAAGAGTATGGTCACCTGACTGGCCCATGGCAACAAGAGGCAAAAATAAAAGACATAAATTAAATTGTTGGACCGATAATGCTAAGCAAAGAGGATAGACGTGCATGATAAAAGAGGCAATCCTAGGAGTTGGCAAGAGTTGAGAGCGAATTGTGAAGAATAGGATAAGGGACAGAAACAGACAAAGGAGACGGGGAAAGAAACTGTATCAGAGACAAAACATACTGATCACAGAAGCATGAATAAAGAGAAATGAAATATAAAAATAATTCTACAGCACCCCGCCTCTATCCAGACATACTGACTGATTCCCCAAACGATACTGATGATGATTGGGAATGGGTAAGGTGACCTAATAATCCCACTGAACTACCCACAACTGCATCGGCACCTGCTTTACCACAGTCAGGTTCCCCACCCCCATATGGCTCTCACCCTGGTACCTCAGTCGTCAACTCGACCGTCACTGCATCTCCACTGACTGATGTAGTTCCTCTAGAACAGTTGGGAAGCCCAATACCCGTTTCCGCCCGCACACACAGTCAGACTGGACCCCTGAACAAGGGCTATTGGTTTTACTGGGACCAACACAGACAGTATCAACTGTCCATGAGCACTGTTCCCAACCCACAAGCCGGAGTGGCAGGTCAAGCACCTACCTTGCAAATCCATAATCCCAGGACCCCTCCCGAACTCTGTGGTATTCTGACTACCGCCCCTGACAAAAAGGTCGACCCCTAAGGGTTCTGTAATTATTTAAGAACTGTCCTGACTATTTATTTCACTAAATGCTGAGATTTGGTCCCTTTGGCTATGGCCGCCCTTACTCCTACTGATCAGACACGATTCACCACTTGGCTCCAACATGGCAATCATGGCCAGTTAATTGCAACCAGGCAAACCGAACCACGGATGATTGAAAATATAATGGATACCTTGTCCCACGTTCTGGCCCCCTCCATTGATGTAACTAAGTTCTCAGACTGTAAACCCAGGAAAGGTAAGACCCCTGATTTCCTCGAACACTTTAATGCCGTTTATTCTGCACGATCAGGAGGTCCACTGTACACAGCAGGGAACCAGTCCCCACAGTACTGTGTTCTCCTCTTCCAAGCTCTGCCCAGCAAGGTGGCTGACAAGGTTAAAGTCAACAATATGAAATGGTCAGAATCCACTCAAGCTTCAGAAAGCCATTTAAAATTAATTAGTAGCTCACGAAGACAAAGTATTTCTAGTAAAGCTGTAAACCAGATAAAGACGTTCAGTATTTATCATTGTAGCTATATTAACAATCTGTGGCCTTGTCAGGAAAGAAAGTGTCTTTCAAAGCAAACCCCACAGAGGCCATCTAAAGGGAAAAAGTTCATTTAAATTTTAGTACATAACATTTCAGTGGGTGGCTGGAGCAATCTTCTATATTTTAATATTTGTTTTCTTTCCTTGAGAGGAAAGGTTGATTTTTGATTTTGTCCAATAATGAACAAATATAAGGACACTACATCTTTGCTCTCACTACAGCATGCATCCTAGCCACTGGGAAATTGGCCAATTTTTTTTTAAACAGACTCTAGATATGTCTTTGGAGTCACTCATGACTTCAACCAACTTTGGAAAACTAGGGATTATGTCACCTCCTCTGGTATGCCCATCGCTAATAAAATTTACATCAACAACCATCTGTCTTCCTAAACAATTGACCATTATTAAATGCTCTTCACACACTGAAGGTACTACTGACCATGAAAACAACAGATGACTCAGCTGTGAAACAAGCTGCCCTTAATGGAGCACTGATTGTTCCACAAATGATGAATCGCCGGGGAAAAACTGAATCCCCCATTTCCGAATCAAAGGATATGACTGGAATCGAGGATGTGCGTGTTTTACCGAGGGACGCCTCTGAAAAATAGAAAGCCACCTGGGTATCGGCTAGATGTTTTTACTCACCGACCGGGGACCTCTGGCTTACTCCTGCCCGTCAGGTCTGCATACCTGAAACTATACTGGGCTATATTGTAGATTTTGTACATACCAATACTCAGCTTGGCAAGGAGGGAACAGTAAGGCAACGTTTGGAATCATAGTGGAGTCCAGACCCGGAGAAAGTAGCAGAGAATGTTGCCAGACGATGTCTGATAAGCCAAGAACATAATCCAGGGAAAGGCATCCCATGCCCAAAGGGATATACTCCGTTGCCATGATACCCTTTCTGCCAACTACAACTCGATTTTATCAAATTACCGTGCATGCACTATTATAAGTACTGTCTTGTAATTCTTGATGTTTTTAGTAGATGGATTGAAGCATATTCCACCACAGATAACAAAGCTGACACCATGGTGCGTATTTTGTTGAAAGAAATCATTCCCAGATTCAGGATACCGGAGCAAGTTGTATCTGACAACGACCCTCTTTTTGTGGGCGAGATCAATACCCAACTATGCCAGGCTCTGGGTATTAAACAGGTATTTCATTGGCCCCCACAGACCGCCAACCTGATTGAAAAGGATAATGGGATGCTGACAAATTGACTAAACTAGGACAAGAAACCACTCAAAATTGGCTCAAAGTGCTAACGATAGTCTTGTTCCAGATGAGAACTCATTATCAGACCAAACATGGCCTGTCGGCAGCCGAAATAATATGTAGCAGACCATTAAGAACCCCCGGAAGGCTGCCATGCCGACCCCAAAATTAGCTGAGATGGACCTGAATCAAATGTCAAATGAAATTATAGGGTATACCCTGGCACTAACCAAATCTCTCCAGGTTTTGCATTCGCAGATGAAGAAGGCCCACTGGGAAGGAGAGGAACTGGAAAATGAACATCGAGTTTGCCCAGGAGACTTTGTTCCGGTAAAGAACCATCTTAGAAAGAAGCTTGAGCCTCGCTGGAAGGGACCTGCCTTGTGTTACTGACCACTCCGATGGCAGTCAAACTATAAAGACTTCTGAAATGGCCATATCTAGGACACGTCAAACGTGTGAAATCATGACTGAGCCATCACCGTCTATACTTGTAACCTTAAGCACTTGTATTGTAGTAACCAAGCCAAACATCTTCCTGTCACTTTGCTGTAGTTATGCTGGGAAAACTAACTCATCTGCCTGCTGGGTGTGTGCAGTGATTCCTCCCCATGGGAAGATAGGGGTTCCCCCAAAAGCCATTCTGCTGAACAGCAGTGAACAACGGTCAGTCAGGGCCTTTTCTAATGACACTCAGACTAATGAGGCCCAAAGTGCACCAGTGATGTGATTGGAGACTGTGGGTGCCATTGCTTTGATAGTTGGCACATTCGTTCCCCACCCCACCACCAGAAAAAGCCATCCGATGGGGAGGTCAGACATCACGTGCCTCCACCATTGTCAGATCTGACCAACCAGCGAATACTATCTGCTACCGTAATTTCAAAGTAAGGAGACTTACTTTCTGGGCAATAGTACTTGTGCCATTCATACAACGGCCGAACCACCGCGCCTGCTGAACGGAACTCAATGGATTTGCGGGGAAAGGGCCTACAGGAGAGACAGCTAACCAATGCGACACCCAAAAAGGGAGCAGAAATTGGATGGGGTGCTGCTTCTTGGCTTACCTTGTACCTCACAGGCGAATGCTGAAAACCCTGGACCAGCACCCTTCCCTCCTACAGCAAAAGTGAGGAATCTCACAACCGAAGCACTTCTGGATGACAGCTTTCCCCTTCTGCAGGGCGGCCCGCAATTCAAGGGAAATCATCATTCTGGCCGTAGCTTTGGAGGAGATGGCCAGTAGTACTGCTAAGCCCATGGACGGTGTCCAGGACCAGGTGAGGGCCGTCACCGCTGAAATGATGGCACTATGACAGGCTGATTTACAGAGCCGAATGGCCCTCGATTTTGTTCTGGCTGGAAAAGGAGGTGCGTGTGCTGTTATAGGACAAGAGTGCTGCACCTACATCCCAGGTAAATCAGAGAACATTAGCCCTCTCTCCGGAAATCTGGAAAATTGGGGCCAATCTACATGGTTTTAGGTCAAAAGGAGGACTGTGGCCCTTCAGTGACATCTTCACAGGATGGAGCTGTTTACTGCTACATTATGCTATCATCGCAGGAGTACTCATACTTATTGCACTTTTTCAGTGTTTATGGCCCCTTGTCAGCCAGTGCTTTTGCCCCACACCCACAGGGGTATTTATACAAAGAGTCCCCCTAGAAGGAAGGGAACCTCAGAATGATCGAGGTGCAAATGATGAGGATGGAGACTGCGATGACGTGGAAAGTCCTTCGGCCTATCCCAAGGGTTACTATCCACCCCTCTAACACAAATATGAATATTAAGATGTACAACAAACCCGACATTGATAATCCTAGTTGTCATGGAATGACAAAGGGAGGGAATGGGGAATTATATGCAGAATTAAAAGGGCTAAAACCCAACTGACTTATCAGCAGCTTGACAAGTCGTGCTGTGAGAATAATGTATGAACAAAGAAGTGTTTGTTCCGTGAGAAGCTTCTCGATCTACCGTTATCTGTATGTGATAACAATGTATATCAACAGCTCCAAACAATATTCTGGGGTCACTTGGCTGCAGATTTTCTCAAGCTCGATGAGCAGAGACTCTGTGTTGCCAACTGAGCACGCAAGCTTGCTAATAAACAATGTGTACTTTTAAGTAAGCTGTGTTTGACAGTTATTCCCTGGGTCTGAACCTAAAGTCTGCTGGTAGAGAGGCAGATCGACAATACAACTTCAACATAACATCCTATCTCCTGTACTTAATACAAACGTTTGTACATTGATTTATGAAGGCCAATGTTCCAAAAGTTTTCTTTTGTGCCACTTTCTGTGATGCCACTTTCAATGAATTATGGGCCTGTATTCCCAGATCCCCACACTCCTCAGTACCCTATCGTTCACTATGGCCCTACCGAAGTGGAAGATTTCGCACTTGTCGACATTAGATTCCACCTGCCATTTCTCAGACCCTTTTTCTAGCTGGTCAAGATACTGCTGAAAACCATGATAAGTCTTCCTCGCTGTCCATTGCACCCCCAATCTTGGTATCATCCGCAAATTTGCTGATCCAGTTAACCACATTATCATCCAGATTGTTGATACAGATGACAAACAACAACGGACCCAGCACCAATCCTTCTGGCACTTCACTAGAATAGGCTAGTGAAGTGTACTCTCAGTTGCTTCACGCCACAGAAACCGGTATAAGCACCGGCCTGATGAGCCTATAAGGCTCAGGACAGACTTTAACTACCACACACAAAGTCATGCTGACTATCCTTAATCAGTCCATGTCTATCCAAATACTCTTGTATCTGGTCCCTTAGAATACCTTCCAATAACTTTCCCACAACTGATGTCAAGCTCACTGGCCTATAATTTCCTGGTTTATTTTTAGAGCCTTTCTTAAACAGCGGAGCAGCAGTGGCTATTCTCCAAACCTCCTGCACTTCACCAGTCGCTTAGGACGATTTAAATATCCCTGCTAGGGCTCCAGCAATTCCTGCACTCCCCCCACCCCACCCCGCAGGGTCTAAAATAACAGCTTATCAGGCCCTGGGGATTATCACTAATTTGCTTGGACTGCAAACACCTCCTCCTCTGTAATCTGTACAGGGTCCATGAAGTTGATGCCATTTTGCCTCACTTCTATAGACTCCACGTCCATCTCCTGAGCAAACACGGATGCAAAAAAAATACATTTAAGGGTTCTTCCCCACCCTCCTCTAGTCTCCATCCCCTTCTCCCCCTCTCACCTTATCTCCTTACCTGCCCATCACCTCTCTCTGGTGCTCCTCCCCCTTTTTCTTTCTTCCATCCCTTCTGTCCTCTCCTATCAGATTCCCCCTTCTCCAGCCCTGTATATCTTTCACCAATCAACCTCCCAGCTCTTTACTTCACCCCTTCCCCTCCTGGTTTCACCTATCACCTCATTTCTTCCTGCCCTCCCCCAACCTTCTAGCTCTGACTCATCCTTTTTTTTAATCCTGCTGAAAGGTCTTGGCCTGAAGCATTGACTATACTCTTTCCCATAGATGCTGCCTGGTCTGCTGAGCTCCTCCAGGATCTTGAGTGAGTTGCTTGGATTTGCAGCATCCGCAGATTTTCTCTTGTTCGTGATTCAGCTATGTGTGAAGGAAGGATTAGGTTTTCTTAGAGTAGGTTAGAAGCTTGGCACTACATCATGGCTACTGTGCTGCAGTATTCTATGCTCTATGGATATTTACACATGTTTAATATTGCCTTGTGAAATGTTCGTGAAGCCTTCCAAACAGACCATCATAGGTTGTATTGAAATACTTAAGGGGAAATGTCATGCTGGGTGTCAACTGATTATCAAATAGTCAACTGTTTCCTAACCCTAGATGGCCCATCAAATTTTCCTTTATAAACTTGCAGATACTCAAGTAATAAACTAGTATAAATTAAGCCATCAGTACCATTATTAGCAATACTCAATTCAGCATCATCAGTTAATCAAATAAGTTGAGCTTATTAAAACAATATGATTTATTGATCTCTACATTCCTATTTCAAAATAATTGTAATGGAAAACAAAGAATAAAAGCTTATATTTAAACAGAATCTAAGACAAGCTATATATGTTAAGTTGTTGCCACAATAACATTGATTCACCTCAACTAAAGGCAGATCCCAAAATGTAATTGCTACAAACTAGGCATGAGTGAAATATCTCAATTCCTGTAAGACTGATGTATTAACAAATTATCAGCCAATCAATTGCATTTCCACATAAAATGTGCTCTAAAGGAAATATTATTCAATAGTTTCATGGGAGCAGACATAAAATTATATGGCATAAATTATATAAATCCCAGCAAGGGTGGGTTTACAGCATATGGCTTTTTGCTCGGGATAAGGACTCGGGAAGAGAAGGATGATGTGGAAGACATGATGATCTGTGGAATGCAATTCATTTCCCATTTCTGGGCTCAGAAGATAAATTCAAATGATGTGGATTAAGGATTGTACTTCAGAGGTCAACATCTGTTCTGTTCCCAAGTAATTAAAACACAACTTAGAGATAGGTCTTAATTATAACCAAATTAGTGTCTTAAGATACATCTTCATGGAACACCAAACCAGAAAGCTGAACTTATATGTAAAATTAACTTTTTGGAGGGTTGATGCAAGATTACCTTAAACATAATTAATATTAGCCTTTCAAAAAAGTGTCTGATTAAACACTTGCAACTGTAACTGCCTTAACCCTAACTCATTAAGTTTTATGGATTTCTTTTAGTGGGAAATCAACACTTCCATGTAGGAAGAATTCATCATTAATAAATTGATTAGATCCGCAATTTAAAAATATAACATCTATGCTAGGCCAGATAGATTTACACGCATATTCCCAATTTCTTGCACTGACCTATAGTTTAAAAAATTAAACCGGGTTCTTGCCCACAGTACCTGCTAGAAAGGCCGTTTCTGTGCCAACAGAGGTGTTCTTACTCTGGGCAAACAGCTAGCCACTGTAAACCTACCCCTGATGGGACTCTACAAATAGAGCCTCGTGAACTCCGATGCTGCGGCCCCTCCTCTGATCATCGCCGAGAAACCGGGCTAGGACGCCAGCTTGAGACTCCCTGTTCGTAACTCAGTTTATATAAAGAGGAAGTTTAGTATTCGTGACTAAAAGCGTCACTCCACCCTGAGTCAAACTGGGTTGAGGAGAGTCCGGCCCCGGACCTACCTGGCCCCGAGTAAAGCACGAACTCCAACTGGAGCCGTCCCTGCTGACAGACCGGTCGTACCCGGCTCATTGCTGCAAAAGTCCGGGAGGAACGCGCATCTAATGCATCTCGCTCTTGCGTCGTCTCACCTCACCTGTTCTCTAACACCATGCTCCCGGAGCGCTGGAAATCCAATCCTTACGAAATGTCGGCTCAGCAGATTCCTCCAACCTCCAGCCCCACCATCAACATAGATACACACAACGTGTAACGTCACTGCAAACCGCGTTCTCATCACCGAAGCGCAACTGCGCGTGACGTCACTCCAAACCGCCGCTTTCGCCTGTCACCAGAAGGCACCGAGACGTCACCACAAATAGTTCCCTTTCCACACCTTGGCGACCCGATGGTGACAGGATGTCACGTAAGCAAAAGAAGTCGCGCATGCAAAAGAATCTCACCACCATTCAGGGCCCCAAACAGTCCTTCCAGGTGAGGCAACACTTCACCTGTGAGTCGGCTGGGGTGATATACTGCGTCCAGTGCTCCCGATGTGGCCTTGTATATATTGGCGAGACCCGACGCAGACTGGGAGATCGTTTCGCTGAACACCTACGCTCTGTCCGCCAGAGAAAGCAGGATCTCCCAGTGGCCACACATTTTAATTCCACATTCCATTCCCATTCTGACATGTCTATCCACGGCCTCCTCTACTGTAAAGATGAAGCCACACTCAGGTTGCAGGAACAACACCTTATATTCCGTCTGGGTAGCCTCCAACCTGATGGCATGAACATCGACTTCTCTAACTTCCGCTAATGCCCCACCTCCCCCTCGTACCCCATCTGTTACTTATTTTTATACACACATTCTTTCTTTCTGTCTCCTTTTTCTCCCTCTGTCCCCCCTCACTACACCCTTTGCCCATCCTCTGGGCTTCCCCCCTCCCCCTTTTCCTTCTCCCTGGGCCTCCTGTCCCATGATCCTCTCATATCCCTTTTGCCTATCACCTGTCCAGCTCTTGGCTCCATCCCTCCCCCTCCTGTCTTCTCCTATCATTTTGGATCTCCCCCTCCCCCTCCCACTTTCAAATCTCTTACCAGCCCTTCCTTCAGTTAGTCCTGACGGAGGGTCTCGGCCTGAAACGTCGACTGTACCTCTTCCTAAAGATGCTGCCTGGCCTGCTGCGTTCACCAGCAACTTTGATGTGTGTTGCTTGAATTTCCAGCATCTGCAGAATTCCTCGTGTTTGTCCTGGTAAATTGAGCCAATTAAATTAAACCGTCATCAAGTGGATTTTTAGAGCTATTTAAAAGCTTAGCACCTTTGCAATACTGAAGAGAGAAAACAGAAAATTTCCAACTTGTGTCCTCAACATCATTATCATGGAAATACTGGAATCTGTAGTGAAGCATGCAATAGCAAGACAGCTTGAAAATAATGATAGGATTTAGTCAACTCAGCATGAGGAAATCACGTTTGACTAATCTATTGTATTTATTTGAGAAAGTGACACATGAAATCGATAAAGGAGAGGAGGGTCAAGTGAATGTGATATACAGGTATTTGCATTTTCAGGGTTCTGATAAGGTTCCACACGGGAGCATATGTAACATACAAACATTGATTGGTAATTGGTTTTCATACAGAAAACAAAAAGGTGGAATAAATTATCTTTTTTTCTAGAGTCTCAGATTATGACTCGTGGATTACTAAAGGGATTTGTATTTGGGACTCTGCTATTCATAATCTACGTCGACAACTTGGCGTGATGGGGACCAAATGTCATCTTTCTAAGTACTATGATGATACAAACCTAGATGTGATTGTGAAGGAACCTAGGAAGGAAATTATAAAAAGGCTTTGAAGGAATATACATAAATTGAGTGAGTGGGTGGGAACTCAGTAAATGGAATGAATGCATTGTGGAAAAATTGGAGGACATGAACGTTGGTGAACAGAGCAAAACAACCAGGTATTTTAAATGGTTAGACAATGGGCAATTTTGATGTTAATCTTGCAAGCAATTCAAAACCAAATGCAAATTTCCCAGGTAGTGAATTGCACCTAATATATTGCATGCAGTTTTGATCACCTCCCCTAGGCAGAGGTAGTTGGTGTGCAAGAAAGGAAGTAAATTAGGCTTGTTGTCTGTGAGTTTAAATGAATGAGTGGATCTCATGAAACATAAAAAAAAATGTACAGTGATAAGGAATACACTGTAATAAAGGAACATTTGTTCACTTAGGTGAAGAATTATTGGAATTCTTTACCCCTGAAAACTATGAAAGCAGAGTTGCTGTGTTCATTCGGAATAGTCTTTGGCCTATTTTATCATGTGACTCCAAGTACCCTGAAAATTCATCCTTGATAATGGACTCCAACATTGGAAGTCAGGCTAACTGGCCTACAATTTCCTTTCTTCTACCTCCCTCCCTTCTTAAAGAGTGGAGTGATATCTGCAATTTTCCAGTCCTGTAGAATCATTCCAGAATCTAGCGATTCTTGAAAGATAATTTCTAATACCTCAACTGTCCCTTCAGCTACCTCTTTCAGAACCCCGGGCTGTAACCCATCCAGTGCATGTGACTTACCTACCTGCTCCTTAGTAATAGCAACTACTAAACTTACTTCTGCCCCTCTGACACTCTTAAATTTCTGGCATGTTGCTAGTGTCTTCCACAGTGAAGACTGGCGCAAAATACATATCAAGTTCGTCCACTATTTCTTTGTCCCCTATTACTACCTCTCCAGCAGTCTGTTACCCACTCTCGCCTCTATTTTACTCTTTACATATCCGAACACACTTTTGGTATCCTCTTATTTTATTGACTAGCTTTCCTTTATAATTCATCTTTTTTTCTCCAGTCCTGATGAAGGGTCTCAACCCAAAATGTCGACTGTATGGTTTGCCTGGCCTGCTGAGTTCCTCCAGCATTTTGTGCGTGTTCCTAGGATTGCCAGCATCTGCAGTTTTTCTCTTGTTTGTGATTGGACATTGAAACATTGTAACCTTATCATTGTGACATTGAGATTTTTTACATGCCTTTCCTATGTCCGATTGTAACCACATCCTGGCTACTGTTCCAAGGGCTGTATATAATTCCATCAGGGTTTTTTAACTCTAACAGTTTCTTAACTTGACCCGCAAATATTATACATCTTCCAATCCAATGTCATCCATTTTTTTTTTACCAACAGAGCCACCCCATTCCCTCTACTTACCTGCCTGTCCTTTCGATACAGTATGTATCATAGAGGCACAGAAAAGTACATAAACAGGCCCTTCAGCCCATCTAGCCCATATCAAAACCATTTAAGCTGTCTATTCCCATCAACCTGCACCGGGACCATAGCCCTTCATACCCCTACCATCCATGTACCTATCCAAACTTCTCTTAAACGTTGAAATCAACCTTGTATGCACCACTTGTGCTGGCAGTTCGTCCCACACCCTCACCACTCTCTCAGTGAAAAAGTTTCCCATCGTGTTCCCCTTAAACTTTTCACCTTTTACCCTTAATCCATGACTTCTGGTTGTAGTCTCACACAGCCCCTGCAGAAAAAGCCTGCTTGCATTTACCCTTTCTATACCCCTCATAATTTTGTATACCTCTATCAAATCTCCTCTCAATCTTCTGCCCTCCAAGGAATAAAGTTCTAACCTATTCAATCTTTCCTTATAGCTTGGGTCCTCCAGACACAGCAACATCCTTGTAAATTTTCTCTGTACTCATTCAACCTTATTGACATCTTTTCTGTAGGTAGGCAATCAAAACTGCACACAATACTCCAAATTAGGCCTCGCCAATGTCTTATACACCTTCAACATAACATCCCATCTCTTGTACTCAATACCTTGATTTATGAAGGCCAGTGCACCAAAAGCTTTATTTATGACCCTATCAACCTGTGATGCCATTTTCAATGAATTATGTACCTGTATTCCCAGATCCCTTTGTTCCACCGCACTCCTCAGTGCCCTACCGTTCACTGTGT
Organism: Mobula birostris; assembly: GCF_030028105.1. NCBI lineage: Eukaryota > Metazoa > Chordata > Chondrichthyes > Myliobatiformes > Myliobatidae > Mobula > Mobula birostris. Next base: position 27,851,566 of record NC_092402.1, read on the forward strand.
AAGACTTACCTTGATTGGTCCTACCAAAGTGCAAAACCTTGCACTTGTCTGCATCAAATTCCATCTGCCATTTTTCAGCCCATTTTTTCAGCTGATCCAGATCCCGCTGCCTTCCTCACTGTCCACTACACCCCAAATCTTGGTGTCATCTGCAAATTTGCTGATCCAGTTAACCACATTATCATCCAGATGGTTGATATAGGTGACAAACAACAATGGATCCAGCACTGATCACTGCGGTACTCCACTAGTCACAGACCTCCAGTCAGAGAGGCAACTATCTGCTACCACTCCCTGGCTTCTCCTAGAAAGTCAGTGTCTAAGCCAATTTATTATCTTATCTTGAATGCCGAGTGACAGAACCTCCTTGATCAACCTCCCATGCAGGGCCTCGTCAAATGCATTGCTAAAGTTCATGTAGGCAACATCCTCTGCCTTGCCTTCATCCACTTTCCTGGTAACTTCCTCAAAAAACTCAAAGATTGGTTAGACTTGACCTACCACACATAAAGCCATGCTGACTATCCTTAATCAGTCCATGCTATCAAAATACATACAAGTATATATCCATTCCCTAGAATACCCTCCAATAACTTCCCCACAACTGACACAAGACTCACTGGCCTATAATTTCCTAGTTTAGTTTTAGAGACTTTCTTAAAAAGCAGAACAACATTGGTTATCCTCCAATCCTCACCTGTCACTCAGGATTTCTACCAGGGCCCCAGCAATTTCTGCACTTCCCTCCCGCAGGGTCCAAGGGCACACCTTGTCAGGCCCTCGGGATTTATCCACCATGATTTGCCTCAGGACATCAAACACCTCCTCATCTGTAATCTGTATAGGGTCCATGAATTTCATGCTGCTTTGCGGCACTTCTATAGACCCTGTGACCATTTCCTGAATAAATACAAATACAAAAATTCATTTAAGTTCTCCTTTGGCTCCACACATGAATTACCATTCTGATCTGCCAGAAGACCAATTTTGTCCCTTGCGATCCTTTTGCTCTTTACAGATCTGTAGAATTCCTTCGGATTCTCCTTCAGCTTGTCTGCTAGCGCTCATGTCTTCTTGTAGCCCTGCTGATTTCTTTCTCAAGTGTTCTCTTGCATTTCTTATACTCCATAAGCACTTCATTCGTTCCTACCTGTGTACCTTTTTTTCCCCTTATCCAGGGCCTCAATATATCTTGAAAACTAACTCTCTAAATTTCACTTTTGATGGCCTCCCACTTACCAAGTACAGCTTTGTCAGAAAACAGCCTGTCCTTCCACACTTGCCAGATCATTTCTGATACCTTCAAAATTGGCCTTTCTCCAATTCAGAATCGCAACCCAAGGACCAGACCTATCTCTTTGCATATTTACTTTGAAACCACTGGCATTATGATCACTAGATGCAAAGTGTTCCCTACACAAACTTCTGTCACCTGCCCTGTCTCACTCCCTAATAGTGCACTCTCTCTTTGGGACTTCTATGTACTGATTAAGGAAACTTCCCTGAGCACACTTGACAAACTCCATCAATCTAGTCATTTTACAGTCTGAGATTCCCAATCAATAAATGGAAAGTTAAAAGCACCCACTATAACAACCTTGTTTCTCGCAACAGTCTGCGATCTCTTTACAAATTTATTCCTCTAAATCCCTTGGGCTGTTGGGTGGTCTGTAATATAGTCACATTAATGTGGTCATACCTTTCTTATTTCTCGTTTCCACCCAGAACGCCTCATTAGATCAGTTCTCTAGTCTATCCTGCCTCGTAATGCTGCCCTTCTCCTTTAATATTTCCTGGTCTGTCATGTGACAATGGAACCCTGGAATACTGAGCTGCCAGTCCTGCCCCACCTGCAACCAAGTCTCAATAATGGCAACCATATCATAATTCCTAGTATTGATCCATGCCCTGAGCTCATCCACCTTTCCTACGATACTTTTTGCATTTAAATATACACAGCTCAAGATACCAGTTGCAACTTTTGCTTCCTGATTTAGTCTGAGGTCTTACCAACATCTGCCTCCACAATGTCCCCAGTAACTGTTCTGGCACTCTGGTTCCCACCCCCCTGCAACTCTAGTTTAAACCCCACCGTACAGAACTAGCAAACCTTCCCGCTGGGATATTTGTCCTCTTCCAGTTGAGATGCAAACCATCCCCTCTTTACAGGTCTCACATTCCCTGGAAGAGAGCCCAATGATCCAAAAATCTTAAGCCCTCCCTCCTACACTAACTCCTTAGCCATGTGTTAAACTGTATAAATCTTCCTATTTCTGGCCTTACTAGCACAAGGCATAGGCAGCAATCCTGAGATCACAACCCTGGAGGTCCTGGCCTTTAACTTTGCACCTAACTCCCTGAACTTCCTATGCAGAACTTTGTCACTCATCCTACCCATGTCATTGGTACCTTCATGGACCATGACTTCTGGCTGTTCACCTTCTGACTTAAGAAGGCTGAGGAAGGACATTGAAGAGGGTTCAGAGAAGATTCACAAGAATGATTCCAAGAATGAAAGGGTTACCATATGAGGAACGTCTGGCAGCTCGTGGGCTGTATTCCCTGGAGTTCAGGAGAATGGTGGGGGGGGGGGGAATCTCATAGAAACACTCCGAATGTTGAAAAGGCCTGAACAGATTAGATATGGCAAAGTTATTTCCCATGGTAGGGAATTCTAGGACAAGAGGGTATGACTTCAGGATTGAAGGACGTCCATTTAGAACTGAGAAGCGGAGAAATTACTTTAGTCAGAGGGTGGTAAATCTATGCTGTGGAGGCCAAGTCATTGGGTATATTTAAGGCAGAGATAGATAGGTTCTGTCAAAGGGTATGAGGTGAAGGCAGGGGAGTGGGGATGACTGGAAGAATTGGATTAGCCCATGACTGGCGGAACAGACTCGATGGGCCGAATGGCTCAATGGGCTCCTATATCTCATGGTCTTGTGGACTTGATCCAAGATATCCCAGACCCTGGCACCCGGGAGGCAACATACCATCCAGGAATCTCGTTCTCATCCACAAAACCTTCTTTCTGTTCCCCAAACCATTGAATCCCCCATCACCAAAGCTTGCCTCTTTTCCCCACTTCCCTTCTGAGTTGCAGAGTCAGACTCAGTGCCAGAGACCTGACTGCTGTGACTTTGCTCTGCTAGGTCATCCCCCGCAACCCCTCTTCATCCAACCCTTGTTGAAGGAGTTGGCCACTCTACACTGGCAGTTTAACCCCTTTCCCCCTTCCTGACTGTCACCTAATTTACTGTGCCCTGCACCTTGGGTGTAACTACCTCCCTATATGTCTTATCTATCATCCCCTCAGCCTTCCAAATGATCCGGAGTTCATCCAGTTGCAGCTCCAACTCCTTAACGTGGATTGTTAGAAGCAGCGCTGAATATACTTCTCACTGCTGTAGTCTTCCCATATACCGCAAGAGGAGTATTCCACTATCCTGCCTGGCATCTCTACTGTTCTAACTGAGCAAATATAAAGCAGGAAGAACAATAAACTGTGTGCAGGGGGTGGGGGGGGGGTGTAGAAACCCTACCCTACCTTATCTCACTGAAGCCTTGAAGTGCCAAAACCCCAAAATCTCCATTCGAACTCTGTCCACTCCAACAATGGATGCTCCGCTTGCCCCTGCCTTACTTTAATTTGTTCTTGCCTATCTATCCCAAACGCTGATATGCCGCTGCTCAAACTGCCATGAGTTACTGCCTTTTCTACTCAATCAGTGAACCTGAGTGAGCTACGAAAGACTTCTCAGGTTCCCAGCCTTGTCTACGGAGTCTCTGTGGGTGGAAGTTAGGAAAAGGAAGGGGTCAATAACTCTGAGTGTTTTTTATAGACCACCCAATAGTAACAGAGACACTGAGGAGCAGGTAAGGAGCCAGATTCTGGAAAGGTGTAATAATAGCAGGGTTGTCATGGTGGGAGATTTTAATTTCCCAAATATTGATTGGTATCTCCCTAGAGCAAGGGGTTTAGATGGCGTGGAGTTTGTTAGGTGTGTCCAGGAAGGTTTCTTGACACATTATGTAGATAAGCCTACAAGAGGAGAGGCTGTACTTGATCTGGTATTGGGAAATGAACCTGGTCAGGTGTCAGATCTCTCAGTGGGAGAGCATTTTGGAGATAGTGATCACAATTCTATCTCCTTTACCACAGCATTGGAGAGGGATAGGAACAGACAAGTTAAGAAAGTGTTTAACTGGAGTAAGGGGAAACATGAGGCTACCAGGCAGGAACTTGGAAGCATAATTTGGGAACAGATGTTCTCAGGGAAATGTACGTAAGAAATGTGGCAAATGTTCGGGGAATATTTGCGTGGAGTTCTGCAGAGGTACGTTCCAATGAGACAGGGAAAGGATGGTAGGGTACAAAGGCTGTTGTAAATTTAGTCAAGAAGAAAAGAAAAGCTTACGAAAGGTTCAAAAAACTAGGTATTGATAGAGATCTATAAGATTATAAGGCTAGCAGGAAGGAGCTTAAGAATGAAATTAGGAGAGCCAGAAGGGGCCATGAGAAGGCCTTGGTGGACAGGATTAAGGAAAACCCCAAGGCATTCTACAAGTATGTGAAGAGCAAGAGGATAAGACGTGAGAGAATAGGACCAATCAAGTGTGACGGTGAAAAAGTGTGTATGGAACTGGAGGAGATAGCAGAGGTACTTAATGAATACTTTGCTTCAGTATTTATTGCGGAAAAGGATTTTAGCAATTGTAGGGATGACATACAGTAGACTGAAAAGCTTGAGCATATAGACATTAAGAAAGAGGATGTACTGGAGCTTTTGGAAAGCATCAAGTTGTATAAGTCACTGGGACCAGACAAGATGTACCCCAGGCTACTGTGGGAGGCAAAGGCGGAGATTGCTGAGCCTCTGGCGATGATCTTTGCATCATCAATAGGGACAGGAGAGGTTCTGGAGGATTGGAGGGTTGCGGATGTTGTTCCCTTATTCAAGAAAGGGAGTAGGGATAGCCCAGGAAATTATAGACCAGTGAGTCTTACTTCAGTGGTTGGTAAGTTGATGGAAAAGATCCTGAGAGGCAGGATTTATGAATATTTGGAGAGGCATAATATGAGTAGGAATAGTCAGCATGGCTTTGTCAAAGGCAGGTTATGCCTTACGAGCCTGATTGAATTTTTTGAGGATGTGACGAAACCCATTGATGAAGGTAGAGCAGTAGATGTAGCGTAAATGGATTTCAGCAAGGCATTTGATAACGTACCCCATGCAAGGCTTATTGAGAAAGTAAGGAGCTATGGGATTCAATGGGACATTGCTTTGTGATCCAGAATTGGCTTGCCCACAGAAGGCAAACAATGGTTGTAGATGGGTCATATTCTGCATGGAGGTCGGTCACCAGTGGGGTGCCTCAGGGATCTGTTCTGGGACCCCTACTCTCCGTGATTTTTATAAATGACCTAGATGAGGAAGTGGAGGGATGGATTAGTAAATTTGCTGATGACACAAAGGTTGGGGGTGTTTTGGATAGTGTGGAGGGCTGTCAGAGGTTACAGCGGGACATCAATAGGATGCAAAACTGGGCTGAGAAGTGGCAGATGGAGTTCAACCCAGATAAGTGTGAGGTGGTTCATTTTGGTAGGTCAAATATGATGGCAGAATATAACATTAATGGTAAGGCTCTTGGCAGTGTGGAGGATCAGAGGGATCTTGGGGTCTGAGTCCATAGGACGCTCAAAGCAGCTGCGCAGGTTGACTCTGTGGTTAAGAAGGCATACAGTGCATTGGCCTTCATTAATCATGAGATTGAGTTTAGGAGCTGAGAGGTAATATTGCAGCTATATAGGACCCTGGTCAGACCCCACTTGGAGTACTATGCTCAGTTCTGGATGCCTTACAACAGGAAGGATGTGGAAACCATAGAAAGGGTACAGAGGAGATTTACAAGGATGTTGCCTGGATTGGAGAGCATGTCTTATGAGAATAGGTTGAGTGAACTTGGCCTTTTCTCCTTGGAGCGACGCAGGATGAGAGGTGACCTGATAGAGGTGTATAAGATGGTGAGAGGCATTGATTGTGTGGATAGTCAGAGGCTTTTTCCCAGGGCTGAAATGGCTAACACAAGAGGGCACAGTTTTAAGGTGCTTGGAAGTAGGTACAGAAGAGATGTCAGGGGTAAGTTTGTTGTTTTTTTTTATACGCAGAGAGTGGTGAGTGCGTGGAATGGGCTGCCGGCAATGGTGGTGGAGACAGATACGATAGGATCTTTTAAGAGACACCTGGATAGGTACATGGAGCTTAGAAAAATAGAGGGCTATGGGTAACTTTATTTAATTTCTATAGTAAGAACATGTTCAGTACATCTTTGTGGGCCAAAGGGCCTGTATTGTGCTGTAGGCTTTCTATGTTTCTAATATGAATAAGTTTACCTGAAATAGTGTTGCTATTTGAGTAATAAAAAGGTATTATAACAAAATAGTTCAGAAAATGTTGCATTTATTGTTTCGTGTAATTTGAATTCAACAAGTATTGGGGTACAGGAACACAAGTTCCAGAGTGAAATTTAAATGCCTGCACTTGGTTACCAGATCTCGCTTGTAAAACTCTTTTACCATCTTGTCTCATTTTTCCTGGAATTTAAGAATTGTGGGAAGCAGTTGTCAAAAATAATTATTCTATAAAAAGCTGCTGGTAACGTAAGCTAAAAAAATTCAGTTTATTTCAAATAACAGTATTTGTTCTGAGATGATGAGGATCATTATTTGGAGGGTAAACAGAATTGGGTCCCATATTTATAGATTAACTAAAATGAGAATCAATCTTCAGAAAATACAACTTATACACAATTTAACTACCAACTGATACTTCATGGCTAGTGAACCCAATCATTGGGTGTGGAACATTCTGATTCTGTCCCATTGAAACTACATAAAGAAGAACAATAGATGAATGTTCCTGTTATGAGCACATTGTTAAAGGTGTATCCCTGCCATTTAATGCACAGTTCAGGACAGATCTGCTTTGTCACTTAACCTTCTGGTTAGTTGTATATTCATGGAGCCATCCATCAACACTGTAGCAAAAAGGGGTATATTTTGGGTACCTGGCTTTTAGAATAGACACCAATATTGAATATTCAAAGGGGGTCTGCATGTTGAGATGTGCCACCATTGTAAATATGTAATTCTGTAAATTTACTCAACTATATTCCAAATCTTAAGAGTAGGTAATTATAGCAATTGAAACTGTAGCTAATTATCTTATCTTTGTGTTGAAGAGGTAGAAAACATTGTCAAGAGAGTGAAATTCTCGTGGATTGAATTTTTTTGTGTGACTGTATGTTTTTCCTGCTATTGTGACCATATGTGCTGTTGGTTATGTGTTTTGTATCCTGGCCCCAGAGGAATGCTGTTTCATTTGGCTATATGCATGTATAGTTGAACGTTAATTAACGTTGAACTTGACTCTCTCTCCTGAAGGTTTGCTATGAATAAAGACTTTTATATTTCCCAGTTACAACTTCCATGTGACTTAGATTTAGTCTGTTACAAGGCTCTCTCCTCAGCAACTTATACTGGATTAGAACAATGAACCAAGATCTCTGCAAATCTTCATTGCTGATGTGTGAGGAATTGTAAAACTCAACAGAATATATGACAGGAGAATGTAACAAGAGTTTGACAAAAGCATGTATGCCACTACAAGATTCTATACTTTATTACATCTGGTTAAGACTGTCAGTGAAAGAGGCACCTTTTCCATCCAATAATAATAAATTACATAGCAACATCAGACCTCATGATCCAGTTAAGTTCAAATGACAGGTAGGACAAAAATATTCTCAGTAGAAGTGGGTTTTGGTTGGTGGTGCACAATCACTAGTATTGGGAAATGTGGAAGTTGTACTCTTGGGATAGGTTGAACTGGCTGGAACAAGTTTTCTAGTGAGCTACATAACTAGGGAAGTGGAGAGGACTTGAAATGAAAGATTGGACAAAAGATTAAAGTTGGAGGCCGCAATAAATCAAAGTGTTGTTAAAAGGCTAAGAAACCGGAATTAAGATGGGAAAAAATTAGAAGACTGGCATAAAGGGTTACAAAATACAAATCCAGCAATAATTTAGCAGGTAAAAATGGAGATTACAAAAATAAAAGGACAAAGCTGAAGACTGTTTCTGAAAGTATGCACCATGAAAAGTGAATACACTGAATGAAAGCAGAAATAAAGTCAAGTTTGTCATTTAATTATATACATGTATTTAACCATATAATGTATATAGAAACGAGACATTTCTTCAAACCAGTGTAAAACACATAACACACAATAACTTACGAAGGTAAGGATAAAATCTACAGATGAAACACACATAAATAACACACTATTTATTATTTATATATAATAAATAAAGTGCATTAGTATCAAATATTGTAAGGTACAGAACAGATTAGCCAGTGACACTTTGAATACGATGCAGCAGGGAGTTCAGAAGCCAAAAGGCCTTGGGGAAGAAACTCTCATCCTTATCATTTCTTGTTTATACGCATTGTAGTCTCCTACCAGATGGTAGAAAGTCAAAGCGGATGCTGGATAGACGGGTGGGATGCTTAATAATGCTAAGGGCCCTACGCACCTGCTAAATGTCCCCGATGAATGGATGGTAGGGAGGCTGCTATGATCCTCTCAGCTGTTCTCATGGTCCTTTTTAGGGACTTCCAATCTGATGCTCAACTGCTCCCCTACCAGAAGGAGATGCAGCTTGTCAGGATGCTCTCAGTGGTGCTCCTGTATAACATAGTTAAGATGGGAAGGGTGGAGCCTTGCTTGCCTTAATCTTCTTAGGAAGTAGAAGCTCTGCTGTGCCTTCTTGTTCAAAGAGGTGAGGTCAGCCGTGATGTGAACTCCCAGGAACTTGGTGCATTTAGGGGTCTCTATTTGGAAAATAGTTTTCACTAAATTTTCTAACAACTTGATTTGTGGAAAGTATCAACTATGTCTCCGCCGCATCTGCTCTCAGGATGAGGCTTTTCATTCCAGGACGAGGGAGATGTCCTCCTTTTTTAAAGAAAGGGGCTTCCCTTCCTCCACCATCAACTCTGCTCTCAAACGCATCTCCCCCATTTCACGCACATCTGCTCTCACTCCAGCCTCCCACCACCCCACTAGGAATAGGGTTCCCCTTGTCCTCACCTACCACCCCACCAGCCTCCGGGTCCAACATATTATTCTCCGTAACTTCCGCTACCTCCAACGGGATCCCACCACAAAGCACATCTTTCCCTTGTCCATTCGTTCCCCCCCCCCCATCCCTCCCAACCGATCTCCCTCCTGGCACTTATCCTTGTAAGCGGAACAAGTGCTACACATGCCCTTACACTTCCTCCCTTACCACCATTCAGGGCCCCAGGCAGTCCTTCCAGGTGAGGCGACACTTCACCTGTGAGTCGGCTGGGGTGATATACTGCGTCCGGTGCTCCCGATGTGGCCTTCTATATATTGGCGAGACCCGACACAGACTGGGAGATCATTTCGCTGAACACCTATGCTCTGTCCGCCAGAGAAAGCAGGATCTCCCCGTGGCCACATATTTTAATTCCACGTCCCATTCCCATTCTGACATGTCTATCCACGGCCTTCTCTACTGTAAAGATGAAGCCACACTCAGGTTGGAGGAACAACACCTTATATTCCGTCTGGGTAGCCTCCAACCTGATGGCATGAACATTGACTTCTCTAACTTCTGCTAATGCCCCACCTCCCCCTCGTACCCCATCCGTTATTTATTTATATACACACATTCTTTTCCTCTCTCTCCTTTTTCTCCCTCTGTCCCCCTCACTATACCCCTTTGCCCATCCTCTGGGTTTCCCCCCCTCCCCCTTTTCTTTCTCCCTGGGCCTCCTGTCCCATGATCCTCTCATATCCCTTTTGCCAATCAACTATCCAGCTCTTGGCTCCATCCTTCCCCCTCCTGTCTTCTCCTATCATTCTGGATCTCCCCCTCCCCTTCCCATTTTCAAATCTTTTACTAACTCTTCCTTCAGTTAGTCCTGACGAAGGGTCTCGGCCTGAAATGTCGACTGTACCTCTTCCTAGAGATGCTGCCTGGCCTGCTGCGTTCACCAGCAACTTTGATGTGTGTTGCTTGAATTTCCAGCATCTGCAGATTTCCTCGTGTTTATGTTTTAGTTTCACCAATTACAGCAGCAATAAATTTAACTTAGAAAAAACTCAAATTAAATGCTTAGACCATAAGCCCACAAGATGTAGGAGTAGTTTTAGGCTATTTTGTCCATCTGGTTTGCTCTGCCATTTCATCATGGCTGATTTATTATCCCTCTCAACCCCATTCTCCAGCTTTCTCCCCAAACTTTTGATATCTTGACTAATCAGGAGCTTATGAACCTCTGCTTTAAATATAATCAATAACTTGGTCTCCACAACCATCCGTGGCAATGAATTCCACAGATTCATTACCCTCTGCCTGAAGTAATTCCACTCCATCTATGTTCTAATGGATGTCCCTCTACTCTGAGGCTGCTCCCTCTGGTCTTAGACTCACCCACGAAAGGAAACACCCTCTCCACATCCATCTTGGCTTTTCAATATTCAATAGGTTTCAATGAGATACCCCCTCATTCTTCTAAATTCCAGTGAGTACAGACCCAGAGCCATCAAATGCTCCTCATCTGTTAACCTTTTCATTCCCATAATCATTTTCATGAACCTCCTCTTGACCTCTCATGCCAGCACATGTTTTTGATGAGGGCTAAAAACTGCTCACAATACTCCAAGTAAGGCCTCACCAGTGCCTTAAAGCTTCAGCATGACATCCTTGCTCTTATATTCAATTCTTTTTGAAATGAATGCTCACATTGCACTTGCCTTCCTTACCGCCAACTCAGCCTGCAAGTTAACCTTTAGGAAATCCTGCACAAGGGCTCCCAAGTCCATTTGTATCTCTGACGTTTGAATTTTCTGCCCATTTAGAAAATAGTCTATGCCTTTTTTCCTTTGAGAAAAATGCATGAACTTCCCTACACTTTATTCCATCTGCCACTTCTTAGCCCATTCTCCCAATCTGTCTGTCCTCTGCAGACTCCCTGCTTCCTCAACACTACCTGCCCCTCCACCTACACATTTTTGTATGGTCCATAAACTTTGTCACAGAGCCATCAATTCCATCACAGTCATTGACATGTAACATGAAAAGAAGCAGTCCCAACACCAAACAAAACTTGACTTTTATATGCAACACACACAAAATGCTGGAGGAACTCAGCAGGCCAGGCAGCATCTATGGTAAAAAGTACAGTCGACGCTTCAGTCCAAGACCCTTCAGCAGGACTGGCGAAAGAAAGATGAAGAGGAGAGTTAAAAGGTGGGGAGAGGGGAGTGAGAAACACCAGGTACAATGTGAAACTGGGAGGGGGAGGGGTGGAGTAAAGAGCTGGGAAGTTGATTGGTGAAAGAGGTACAGGGCTGGAGAAGGGAGAATCCAATAGGATAGGACAGAAGGCCATGGAAGAAAAAAAAGGGGGGAGGAGCACCAGAGGGAGGCAATGGGCAGGCAAGGAGATGAGGTGAGAAGGAAAAGGGGATGGGGAATGGTGAAGGAGAGGGGGGCGTTACCAGAAATTCGAGAAATCGATATTCATGCCATCAGGTTGGAAGCTACTCAGATGGAATATAAGGTGTTGTTCCTCCTATCTGAGTGTGGCCTCATTGTGACAGTAGAGGAGGCCATGGATTGACATATCAGAATGGGAATGGGAAGTGGGATTAAAATGGGTGGCCATCGGGAGATCTCCCTTTTTGTGGGGAGCAGAGCGTAGGTGCTCAGTGAAGCAGTCTCCCAACCTATGTTTGGTCTCACTGATATATAGGAGGCTACTCCGGGAGCACAGGACACAATATATGACCTCAAAAAAACTCACAGGTGAAGTGTCGCCTCACCTGGAAGGATTGTTTGGGGCCCTGAATGGTGGTGAGGGAGGAGGTGTAGGGGCTGGTGTAGCACTTGTTTCGCTTGCAAGAATAAGTGCCAGGAGGGAGATCTGTAGGAAGGGATGAATGGACTATTTATTATGTACGCAAAGGGAATTAAATGTAAAAGGTCAGAGGTCATTCATCAGTTCTTTCGACTACTAGAACCATAGAGGATGGAAACAGACCAATTAAGGCATTGTTGATAGCACATCTGGAAAACTGCAGATGGTACTGGTAAATGTATTGGAAATAGTTCGGAGAAGGTTTACTGGACTAATAAGTGGAACTGGAGGTTGCCAAATGAGAGGTAGGACAGGCTCAGTGTGTTATAGGCCAGAGTTTACAGGAGCAAGAAGTGACCTGATGGAAACATGCAAGATCCTGAAGGCTTCTAATAGGGTGAATATGGAGAGGATGTTTGTTCTCGTGGGCAAAACTGGAATTAGGGATTCAGTGCAACACACACAAAATGCTGGAGGAACTCAGCAGATCAAGTCGCACTGAAATGAATAAACAGTCAACGTTCCAGGCCGAGACAATTCTTGAGGACTGAGAAGGAAGGGGTGAGATGCCAAAATAAAAAGGTGGTGGGGGGGTGGAGGTGGATAGCTGGAAGGTGATGGGTGAAGCCAGGAGGGTGGGAAAAGTAAGGGGCTGGAGAGGAAAGTGGACCAAAGGAGAAAAGGAAAGAGGGACCCAGGGGAAGGTGATAGGGATTCCCTGTCTATAAACTAAAGAGTCACTTACTTAAAACACAAGATTTATTTTCTCTAAGGGTAGAGTCTTTGAAACTCTGTTCCTCAAATAATCTTAGAAGTAGAGACTTTAAATACTTCAAGGCAGATGTTTTTGCACTACTTATTTAATTTATTTATATATATATATTTCTTATTGTAATTAATAGTTTTATTATTATGTATTGCTGCAAAACAACAAATTTCATAATGTATGCCAGTGATATTAAATCTGATTCTGATAAGCAAAGATTATTGGAGCTAGACAAGAATCTGGAGTTGAGGTTGTATACTGTTCAACCATTTAATTTAATGGAGTAGGCTTGAAGGACAGAGTGGCCGACTCCTAGTTCTTATGTTTCTAACTTTGTTGAAATCTCCCAAGGTGTATTGCACAGGTGCAGTTAGACAAAAAAAAAAGCCAAAGGAAGTGATAGTAAGGCAACTAATAAAGACTTGCTCAAAAAGGTAGTTTTTTAATTGCATTCCAAAGGGAAGGGCAAAGGCATATAAAACAAAGATTTCAGTTTTCAGGATCCTGAATGCTGAAACAAACTGGTGGTAAGAGTGGAAAGAAACACAAGTCACATGTGGAAGAATACAAAGTCAGGTGAGTTGGGGAAGAGAAGGTTTTGAGGAGTGGGATGAGGAAGGAGTCTGATCCTAGTAATCTTACATTAATCTTTGCACTCATTTATTCCATGACTATTGTATCCGATCTCTTTAAAAAACAACTAATTTAAAATAAGAAAATAAACCATAATTAAATAGTATCCAGATGGTAATGCATACATATTTTTTACAGTGACTGAAGTAAGTGCTGGCTCTGATTATAAATAACGTCTGCTTTCCTAGGCATTAGAACATGAGATTATGACCAACTTCATATACCTGTTTTGTCCCCATGTTCCATTATAACTCAAAAAGCATTAATTGAGCATCATTGATACTTGTGAAAATTTGAAAAACTCATGGATAAATCACTTCAAAGCATTTCAGTTCTACAGCTAAATCCAGTAGGCTCAATCACAAAATAGTGATGCGAAGATTCTGATTTTAATCAAAAATCTGTGCATGTTCAGAATTTTCTACTTCTATTATTTTTCATTTGAAAACCCCTTCACATTTCAATAGTAAAAACTCCCTGAAACTGTTTGGAAGTCGTAGCTGTTGTATGACTGAATGACATCGGGTTCCAAGATAGTTCCTTAAAGCACAGCGTGCAAGATGCTGAAGAGAACGTGGCTTGTTGGTCATCTGTATAATAGATTCGTAGAAAGCCTCATGTTTCTGAAAGAAAGTAAAAATATCTTGTGTCATAGCTAGTTCTCTGAATCTTGAATGTTCGGCTAATTTGCGGATATTGAAAACAATGTAACCATAAAACAAAAGGGGCCATTTAGCCAATTGTGCATGATGGTTTTGGTAATCTGATGCTTCTATTTTAATTCCATTTGCTGATTTATACCTGCATTAAAACATAAGAAATAGGAGCAGGAGCTGGCCATCTGGCCCGTCGAGCCTGTTCCACCATTCAGTAAGATCATGGCTGATCTGTCCATGGACTCATCTCCATCTACCTGCCTTTTCCCCATAACCGTAATTCCCCTATTATGCAAAAATCTATCCAATCTTGTCTTAAAAATATTTACTGAGGTAGTCTCCACTGCTTCATTGGACAGAGAATTCCACAGATGCACCACTCTTTGGGAAAACCAGTTCCTCCTCATCTCCATCCTAAGTCTACTCCCCCAAATCTTGAGGCTATGTCCCCTAGTTGTAGTCTCACCTACCAGTGGAAACAACTTTTCTGCCTCTATCTTATATATCCCTTTCATAATTTTATATGTTTCTATAAAATCCTCCTCTCATTCTTCTGAATTCCAGGGAGTATAGTCCCAGGTGACTCAATCTCTCCTGATAGTCTAAACCCCTCATCTCTGGAATTAACTTGGTGAACCTCCTCTACACTGCCTCCAAAGCCAGTATATCCTTCAAGTAAGGAGACCAGAACTGCACGCAGTACTTCAGGTGCAGCCTCACCAGTACCCTGTACAGTTGTAGGATAACCTCCCTGCTCTTAAATTCAATCCCTCAAGGCCAAAATTCCATTTGCCTTCTTGATGTTCTTATGTTCTTCTCTGGAGATCTGTTTGTCTCCATCTCTGGAGATGAACTGTCGACCAACAACTTTTATAAACCTGTCAATTCCTACAGCTTGACTATTATACCTCTTCCCACCCTGTCTCCTATAAAAAAAATACTATTCCCTTTCCTCAGGTATTTCATCTCTGCATCAGTTCCCATGATGTCCTCCTCCTTCAAAGAATGGGTTTTCCCTTCCTCCACCATTGATGCTACCCTCACCTGCATCTCTTCCATTTCCCGGACATCCACACTGACAGCCTTCCTGCCACCTTAAAGGTGATAGTTCCTCTTGTCCTTACCTACCACCCCATGAGCCTCTAAATCCACAACATCATTCTCCACAACTTCCGCCATCTCCAAAGGAATCCTACTGCTAACACATCTTTACTTCCTCCCCCCCCCCAACTTTTGCTTTCCTCAGGGGTTGCTCCCTCTATGATTCCCTTGCCCATTCATCCCTCCTCACTAATCTCCCTCCTGGCACCTATCTCTACAAGTGGCTAAAATGCTACACCTGTCCATTCACCTTCTCCAGCACCTCCATTCAGGGACCCAAACAGTTCTTTCAGGTGAGGCAACACTTCACCTGCAAATCTGCTGGGTTCATTTATTATGTTCTGTGCTCCCAATGTGGCTCCTCTACATTAGTGAAATCCATCTTAAATTGTGGGACCGCTTCATTGAGCACCTCTGCTCCATCCACCAAATGCAGAACTTCTCAGTGGTTGAACATTTTCATTCTGATTCCCATTCCAATATGCCAGTCCATGACCTCCTCGTGCCATGATGAGGCCACCTTTAGGGAGGAGGAGCATCTGGGTACCCTCCAACCTAATGGCGTGAATATACAAATGTAGATTTATCCTTCTGGTAAACAATTCTCCTTCCTTCTCCTCTCCCCACCTTCTTCTATTTCCCAATCTGACTTTTTACATCTTCCCATTTGCCTATTACTTCCCCTTGGGTCCCCTCCTCCTTCCCTCTCTCCTATAGTCCACTCTCCTCTCCCCCTTCTGTAGACCCTTATCTTTCCCATCCACCTGACATCATCTATCACCTTCTAGCTGTCCTTCTTCCCCTTCCTCCACCTTTTTTATTCTGCTGTCTTTCCCCTTCCTTTCCAGTCCTGAAGAAGGATATCAGCTTGAAACATCGACTGTTTTTTTCATTTCCATAGATGCTGTCTGACCTGCTGAATTCCTCCATCGTTTTATGTATGTTGCTTTGGATTTCCAGCATCTGCAGACTGTGTTTTTAAGATCTGGAGATGCTAGAAATCTTAAATAAAAATTCAACTGCTGGAAAAATTCAACAGGTCAGGCAACAGCTTTAGCGAGATTAGCAAACTAGAAGAGCAATTTTGGGCAACACACACACACAATGCTGGTGCAGCTCAACAAGTCAGTATCTGTGGAGGCGAATAAGCTGTTAGCATTTCAGGCAGAGGCACTTTATCAGGACCATTATGGATTGTGTCCAACCATTTCCATCCATAAAGGAAGTTTCATACTAAAAGTTTCTTTCATGCCTAGAGTTACTCAAGGTGAGGCAAGAATAGTTAAACTCTTGTGCTACTCAGAATTTGACATCTCACACAGCTCCCAAAGGTTGGGAGGCAAAATGAACACACTTTTCTCTCTACCTAGATGCTGGCTGACCTGCTACACATCCCCAGGATTTTCTATTTTTATTTCAGATTCTATTAACCCTGTAAGTGTTAACATATTGTTCTAACCTCTGCCTTTTGATTTCTAATAATTAACTTGTACCTACAACCCAGAATTATGTATCTGTGTTAAGGGCTTCTGTGGTGAAATATTTCCAAGCTGAGACTGGTGAACTTAGTATTTGGTAGAAGCTTGTGGGGACAGAAGGGTAAATTTAGTTTCTCCAGTCAACACATATGGACCACGAGGTTTATCCACAAATTTGCTTGATTTTCCTTTAGTATCAACTGCTACAGTACAAAAATCCTTCAACAGGCTCTTCAAATGTGCTAGGCACCTTATTTACACAGGGAAAGGCTAAAAGCTTGACTCTGGCAAGGAGACTGAGCGTTGTTTTCTTTTGACTTTTGTCAATAAGGAAAATGACACACTGCTACCCATTTTTAGGATGTACATAGCAATTTGAGACCTGAAACATTACCAGACTGGAACTACATTTGCATTCCAAAGCCTTCTTGCCCTAGTTTGAAACCATTGTGGCAAACGGTTATTTTAGTTCCAAGTTTTAACTTAAGTTTGTTGAATTAGCTGATCTCAGAACAACAACAACAGAGCTGTGGCCATTATGTTTAGAACCTCCTTTCTGTTCCCCTAACCAATGAATATCACTTCAGCTTGTCTCTTCTCCCCCTTTCCCTTCTGAGTTACACTTCTGAGTGCCAGAGACTGGACCACTGTGGCTTTCTCCTCCCAACAGTATACAAATCTGTTATTGAGGGGGATGGCCACAGAGGGTACTCTGCACTGGCTTCCTATTCACATTTCTCCTCCTGATGGTCACCCATTTACCTGTGTCCTGCACTTTGGGTGTAACTACCTCCATGAATCACCTGCCAATCAACCCACAGCCTCCCAAATGATCTGGAGTTCATCTAGCTCCAATTCCTTAATATGGTCTGAAAGCAGCTCCTGATGAAGGGTCTCGGCCTGAAACGTCGACTGTACCTCTTCCTAGAGATGCTGCCTGGCCTGCTGCGTTCCACCAGCAACTTTGATGTGTGTTGCTTGAATTTCCAGCATCTGCAGAATTCCTGTTGTTTGCAGCTGGATTCACTTCTTGCAGTTGCAGTCATCAGGGACTCTGGAGGTGTCCCTGTCTTCCCACCTCCTGGAAGAGAAGCATTTCACTATCCTGCCTGGCATTACCCCACTACTCTAATTGTGCAATTAGAAAGAAAGAAAGAATTGAAAAAAAAAATCTACCTACAGCTCCTGCCTCACGCCGCTGAAGCCTCTATGAGCCAAACCCTGAACTCCCCATTCTACCACTGGCTCACTCATACAATGGCCCTCTACTTAAACCTAACTTTCTGTTGCACCTTGCCAAGTACCTAATTATGCATAATCCAACATCTTCAAGGGAACTGCGATGTGCAGAATGTTTCGACTGCCCCCGCTCACTTCTTTTGAAATCTCTCTCCTACTACGCAATCCAACATCTCCAAGAGAACTGTAGTGCACAGAATTATATTAGCATGCACCAAGGTTGAGGAAAAATCAAACATTTGCCGACATACGAAGTAGACCTGTACAAAGATGTCTTTTTATACTTCTGTGTTGGAAACGATGCTTATGTGATCTTCAATAAAAGCATGAGCAAAGGACTGAACGGCTTGCTATGTTAGGCTCCATCTACTTTCTATTCAGTAGGGAAAGGTTAAACTAAGATTAATGCTGTTATAGCGCTGTCTTTTTTACCTTCTTACTGTGACTGCGTGGGTTTCCTCCCATGTTCCAAAAGATGTACAGGGGTTCCCAACCTGTGGTCCATGGACCCCTTACTTAATGGTATTGGTCCATGAGATTAAAAAAAGTTGG
This sequence comes from Mobula birostris, assembly GCF_030028105.1. Taxonomy (NCBI): domain Eukaryota; kingdom Metazoa; phylum Chordata; class Chondrichthyes; order Myliobatiformes; family Myliobatidae; genus Mobula; species Mobula birostris. Next base: position 27,869,945 of record NC_092402.1, read on the forward strand.
GAACCCTTAGGTTAATAGGTTAATTGGTCACATGGATGTAACTGGGTGACATGGGCTCATTGGGCCTGAAGGACTTGTTACTGTTCTGTCTCTCTAAAACTCCCATTTTCAAATACAAGTGTAATATATTAGTCTGGAGTAAATTACAAATTGAATTGACCAGTCTCAACATGAAACAAACCTATTATACAAGAAAACCAGCACTGTACAGTATGTGATAATTTGACGTAATATTTGAAGCATTCCAATAAAGATCAACGTTGCAGTACTTATTTTGGTTCATGGGAGACTGGCAGTAGTAGTTCCCTGAAGCAGTGAGGATACAGAGGATTTCACTCAAGTGTAATAGTGGGCATTGAAGCCTATGGACGCCTGCTGTCAAAAGGAGTGAGAAATACTTAAGTTCACTTTAACACTGCTGGTTAATAAAGATATGAACTGTTAGTTCATAAACACCGATACATGGTGTTAAACATGTTGATTTCTTGCCATGCACAGAATGACATGCTGCTGCTGATCACAACTCTAGGGACCTGTTTGTATCAGGACTGGACACTTGTCTGCAATACATCTCTTCCTTTTGCATTAATTTGTATATTCTGTCCCAGTAGGGTAGACTACAAATCATTACCCAGACTTTACAATATTAGCAACATATTACATGGACTACAGAACTTAACTGTCTAGTTGTTACATTATTTCACCCATTGCCCATCCTTTTTCTTTGTGACCTAGGTTCCTGTACCTCCTGCCTGATAGTAGTAGCGAGAAGAGAGTATGGTCTGGACGGTGGAGGCCTTTGATGATGGATGCTGCTTTCTTGTGGCAGCACTCCTTGTAGATGTGCTCAATGGTGGGGAGAGATTTGCCTGTGATGGACTGGGTTGCATCCACCACTTTTTGTAGACTTTTCCATTCGAGGACATTGATGCTTCCATGCCAGACTGTGATCTATAAAAGTTTGTTAAAGTTTTAGATGACATGGAAAATCTACACAAACTTCTAAGAAAGTAGAGGCGCTGCTGTGCTTCCTTGTGGTGGTACTTGTATGCTAGACTCAAGACAGATCCTCTGGTAATCTGAGATCTTAACTACTAAACTGGTGAATATTTACTTTCCTCTCTTTATTAGTGACTAATAACATTGTGGTGAATGTATTTTTGAAATCTAATTTCATTTTATTTATTAATTTAAGGAATATGGCCATTACCAACAGGGGAAGTGATATTGACCATCACCCTTTCACTTATAAAGCCTGGCTTGAGAAACTTGCTAAATAGATGCAAAGTTTACAGTGAACATGCTTCCAAGATATTGATGGTAGTGATTTGCAGAATTTAGACCTGAGATGATGAAGGAATGGTGATATACTGTCATTCCATGTATTGAGAATACATAACTTGGTGGGAAACCCCTGCGTGTTCTCCTTTTTGTGCTGATGGTCTACATAGTTTCATGGATATATTACTTTAAGCTGCCAGATGTGCTCTGAGTGAATTCCATTTAATATTATAATATCACAAAATGCAGCAAAATTTGTGTAAAAAAATCTTCTTCATTCATTCTGTGGTGTTGAAGTCACCTGTACAAGTAGTTGTGTTGCCTTTGCAGACAGTACAGACCAGTCATTATAGAGGGATTGAATGTTTAGCGTAGTTGATCAGATTTCAGATGTTTGATGGATTTTTCTGGATAGGACTAGGATTTATGAATGTTGTTGAAACAGCACTCATGAAGATCAATGGAGAGTATTCCATCATATTCCTGTTTTATGCCTTTGGAGCATTAGAAAGTGAGCTACTAGCAGAATACACGAGCTGGGACCTGCTCCTTCACAGTATTTATATAGCTTGTCAATGGATGCTTCTGGTGAGAGACTTGGTGAGGATAATGCCATTGAAAATCAAAGGTATAAAATTCATCTTTTTCTTTCTCCTTGAAAATGTTATTACCTACCAATTGTCTTGCTGAAATGTCACTAGTCACTAATCAGCTCATGCCTGAATGTTGTCTGAGGAATTTTCAATGGAATGGAATATGTTGAACTCAATGACTACAGACTGGTGGCATTGACCTCCCACATCATGAAGACCCTGGAGAGACTTGTTCTGGAGCTGCTCCGGCCTATAGTCAGGCCACACTTAGATCTCCTCCAGTTCGCCTACCAGCCCCAACTAGGAGTTGAGGATGCCATCGTCTACCTGCTGAACCGTGTCTACACCTACCTGGACAAGCCAGCGAGCACTGTTAGGGTCATGTTTTTTGACTTCTCCAGTGTGTTCAACACCATCCGCCCTGCTCTGCTGGGGGAGAAGCTGGTGTCATGGATTCTTGATTACCTGACTGGCAGACCACAGTACGTGTGCTTGCAACACTGTGTGTCCGACAGATTGATCAGCAGCACTGGGGCTCCACAGGGGACTGTCTTGTCTTCCTTTCTCTTCACCATTTACACCTCGGACTTCAACTATTGCACAGAGTTTTGTCATCTTCAGAAGTTTTCTGATGATTCTGCCATAGTTGGATGCATCAGCAAGGGAGATGAGGCTGAGTACAGGGCTACGGTAGGAAACTTTGACATAAGGTGTGAGCAGAATTATCTGCAGCTTAATGTGAAAAAGACCAAGGAGCTGGTGGTAGACCTGAGGAGAGCTAAGGCACCAGTGATCCCTGTTTCCATCTAGGGGGTCAGTGTGGACATGATGGAGGGTTACAAATACCTGGGGATACGAATTGACAATAAACTGGACTGGTCAAAGAACACTGAGGCTGTCTACAAGAAGGGTCAGAGCCGTCTCTACTTCCTGAGGAGACTGAGGTCCTTTAACATCTGCCGGACGATGCTGAGGATGTTCTATGAGTCTGTGGCGGCCAGTGCAATCATGTTTGCTGTTGTGTGCTGGGGCAGCAGGCTGAGGGTAGCAGACACCAACAGAATCAACAAACTCATTCATAAGGCCAGTGATGTTGTGGGGATGGAACTGGACTTTCTCACGGTGGTGTCTGAAAAGAAATTGCATGCCATCTTGGACAATGTCTCCCATCCACTACATAATGTACTGGTTGGATACAGGAGTACATTCAGCCAGAGACTCATTCCACCGAGATGCAACACAGAGCATCATAGGAAGTCATTCCTGCCTGTGGCCATCAAACTTTACAACTCCTCCCTTGGAGGGTTAGATACCCTGAGCCAATAGGCTGGTCCTGGACTTATTTCATAATTTACGGGCATAATTTACATATTACTCTTTAACTATTTATGGTTCTATTACTATTTATTATTTATGGTGCAACTGTAACAAAAACCAATTTCCCCCGGGATCAATAAAATATGACTATGAATATGACTGTGATGAAAGGAGCAACACATGCAAAATGCTGGAGTAACTCAGCAGGCCAGGGTTTTGTGTGTGTTGCTCAGATTTCCAGCATCTGCAGATTTTCTCTTGTTTGTGATATGATGAAAGGAAGCAGTTTAAGCTATTTGGGCCTAGGGCACTGGTTTAATACCTGCAGTAATATACTGGGGCTTAGACAACTGATGCCCACCAACTCCAGACATTCCTTTGACTATACTATGGCTTCTTGACGTAGCATTCAGTCAAATGCCAATTTGATGTCACCTACTTCTAATCTCTGAATTTCAGAACTAATCCATATTTGAATCAAGATTGTAATGACTGTCCTAGTGAAACATGAAATGTGCATCAGTGAACAGGTTATAGGAGACTTGATGGCACTGTCAATGTCAACTCCAGTCACTTTATTGATGGTAAGAATAGATTGCTTGCATGTTAATTAACTGGGCTGAATTTTTCCTGCTGTTGAGGACAAATAATACCTGTGATTTTCCACATTGTCAAATAGATACCAATATTGTAAATGTTCTAGAGCAGTTCAGTGGAGGAACACCTTTTATTGTTGTGTGTCCTTTACAAGTGATCCCATAACCTTTGCTGTAGCATGCTCTCAACTGTTTCACAAATTACATGGAGTGAATTGGACTAGCTTGAACAAGATTTATCAGCTAGTCTAGATTTTAGGAAAAGATTGAATTGGATCAGCCACCCAGCCATTCTGACTAAATATTACGCAAATTTCATACCCATCTTGAGCACCTCTGTGCTGAGGTCCACCATCATTTAACTACAATCAAAGCAAGAATTTTCTCTTATTAACTGTTTAATTGTTTATCTTACTTTAAAAATGGACAGTGCAGGACTGAAGAGATTTGATTAGATCCTTTGGTTGTGGGACCATTTATGGTTTAGTATGTATTGTAGCTTAGACAGGTTGGCCTCATCTGAACTATGTCTAATGTTAATCCTGATGTGCCTTACTGCATCTGGATTAAGTTAAGATTGTCCTAATTGCAATGGATAAGCCAGTTCATGTGGTTACAAAGTGAGATGGAATACTATTCAGCTGATGCTGATGATCAATGGGTCTTCAAGAATACTCAGATTTGAGTTGTTAGATCTGTTTGAAATGTATCCCGCTTAACATGATGGTAGTGCGACATAACAGAATGGAGGGTTTGCCTGTGGAATACTTTCTCTTCATTCGTATTATGTTGCCATTGAAGTTTAACCTTTTATACATTCTTGACTGAACATTTAAACTTAGCTGATTTCCTGATTCTAAGAAAAGCCTCTCAAGATAACACCCAAGGTCAGGATCAAATCAGGTCTCTGGAACTGTGAAGCAATACACCAGCTACTGTGACCATTTCACAAGATATATTTGAATGTAGTTATCCACATATGTAGGATGCTGCTTTGATAGACTTATTTAATATAACTTTTACATGCTGCACATGTTGTATGTTAACTGGAATCCCTGATGATCTGTAGGATAAATTCTTTGTAGGAGTTCAACAGTTATACATAGCAGTTAGATTTCAATTTATTAAAATGTGTTTCTTTTATCACCCTTTACTTCATAGAGATTATATAATGTAGTGTTTCCTTCCACATACCTGCCACACTTCTGGGGGAACTGCTTCTATCCAAGAGTCACAAAATGGAATGTGCTCATAAGTATTTAACACAACTTCCATTGTCTGTGGAGACATTGCACATTGTTTGAGTACCTGAAAGAGAAACAAAACTTGCAAAATTACATGTCCCAATTTTCAAGCATGAATAATGAGGTGCATTGGATAATGCACATAATTTCTAGAGTTGTACATGTCAGGTCAAACGTTTAATGCGGACATGAGCCAACGTTACCTCCCAGCTGCGCGGGTGTGTGTCCTTGTAATAACTGAGATGCTCTTGTGCATATAGCTTTTGTTGCTGCACAGCTGGAATTTTCTTTTATATAATATTAATATACAGTGCCTATAAAAAGTATTCACCCCCCCCCCAGTAAAAACTACACCATGAAGACAAAAGAATACTCCATGCAACTCATCAAAAAGGTTATTGAAAAGCACAAGTCAAGTGATGGATACAAAAAAATTTCCAAGTCACTGAATATCTCTTGGAGTTCTGTTAACTCAATCATCAAGAAATGGAAAGAATATGACCCAGCTGTAAATCTGCCTAGAGAAGGCTGTCCTCAAAAGCTTACTATGTTTTTTGTTACTTTTGCCACTGTGCCTGTCATTTGTTTTGACTGCCTGACATTGTTTACTTATGTTGTGAATTGTGGTTTGTGTTTGCTTGATGTGAAAAATTCTATATTCTGACTTTTTTGTTAAGTAATCTAATAAGATTTTTTAATTAAAAATTGTCACAAGGCAAAAATTCCTTTCTGCAAAATTGTTTGTATGACTATATATTTTATTAAAATTATAATTTTTTGACTTGTTAAATTTTTCAAATAATTCTTTGTATTCTCAAATAATAATAATTTTTAGTATCCCAAGTATGTCAAACAGAAAAGCAGAAGCATTAAATGCTTTGGAGAACAAAGGTTGTACAAAATTTAAGGTAGAATATCTTTTGCCATTCTGATAACTGAACTACTGATTTCACATCAGAAACAAAAAAATAAAAATTGGTGACATATTTATGTATCAAGATACTGGCAAAATTGTATGCACCATTTGTGTGGAAGCAAAAGCGGGGGCACGAGTTCAGTAGTGAAAAAATGGAAGTTAGATTACTTAAAATGACATCTTAACGAGAAAATTATGACTACATCTGCATCATGCTGCCACCCACAATGGACCCCCTACAATTTGCCTACCGACACAACCAATCGACAGATGATGCAATGGCCACAGCTCTACGCACCGTCCTTACACATCTGGAGAAGGGGGATGCTTATGTGAGAATGCTGTTCTTGGACTACAGTTCAGCATTCAACACCATAATTCTATCCAGGCTCGACAAGAAGCTCAGAGACCTCGGCCTTCACCCTGCCTTGTGCAGCTGGATCCTGGACTTCCTGTCAGATCGCCAGCAGGTGGTAAGAGTGGGCTCCCTCACCTCTGCCCTTCTGACCCTTAACACAGGTGCCCCTCCGGGCTGTACACTAAGCCCCATCCTTTACTCTCTATATACCCATGACTGTGTCACCACCCACAGCTCCAATCTGCTAATTAAATTTGCTGATGACACAACACTGATTGGCCTAATCTCAAATAATAATGAGGCAGCCTATAGAGAGGAAGTCATCACCCTGACATAGTGGTGTCAAGAAAACAACTGCCCTTAAGCCTTCAACCTGATGGTATGAACATTTGGGTAGCCTCCAAACTGATGGCATGAACATTGACTTCTTTAACTTCCGTTAATGCTCCAGCTCCCCTTCGTACCCCATCCCTTATTTATTTATTATTATTTTTTTCCCTTTTTTCCCTCTCTTTTTTCTCCCTCTCTTTTTTCTCCCTCTGCCCCTCTCACTATAACTCCTTGCTCATCCTCTGGGCTCCCCTCCCCTTTTCTTTCTCCCTAGGCCTCCCGTCCCATGATCCTCTCATATCCCTTTTGCCAATCACCTGTCCAGCTCTTGGCTCCATCCCTCCCCCTCCTGTCTTCTCCTATCATTTTGGATCTCCCCCTCCCCCTCCAACTTTCAAATCTCTTACTAGCTCTTCCTTCAGTTAGTCCTGACGAAGGGTCTCGGCCTGAAACGTCGACTGTACCTCTTCCTATAGATGCTGCCTGGCCTGCTGCATTCACCAGCATTTTTTGTGTGTGTTGCTCTTCCTCAACATCGCAAGAACAAAGGAGCTGGTTGTGGACTACAGGGGGAATGGAGACAGGCTAACCCCTATAGACATCAATGGATCTGGGGTTGAGAGGGTGAACAGCTTTAAGTTCATTGGCATAAACATCACTGAGGAGCTCACGTGGTCTGTACATACTGGCTGTGTGGTGAAAAAGGCACAAACAAGTAGTTTAGTATGGCTCCCCAAATTCTAAGAACTTTCTATAGGGACACGATTGAGAGCATCCTGACTGACTGCATCACTGTACTTCCCTCAATCGCAGGACTCTGCAGAGAGTGGTGCGGATAGCCCAGTGCATCTGTAATTGTGAACTTCCCATTATTCAGGACATTTACAAAGACAGGTGTGTAAAAAGGGCCTGAAAGATCACTGGAGACCTGAGATACCACAGTCACAAACTATCATCCAGGAAATGGTACCGCAGCGTAAAAACCAGGATCAATAGGCTCTGGGACAGCTTCTTCCACCAGGCCATCAGGATGATAAATTTATGCTGATGCAACTCTATTTCTATCTTAAATTGACTATCCTGTTGTACATACTATTTATTATAAATTACTATTATTACAAATTGCACATTTGAACAGAGATGTAATGTAAAGATTTTTACTCATGTATATGAAGGATGCAAGTAATAAAGTCAATTCAATTCAGATTCGGTTATCAAAGTACACAACCAGAAGAAATGTGAAAGTTTTCCTTCAGAAAAGATGTTTGAATACAATTGAGGCACTGCAGTATGCAAAAGCAAAAGTTAACACTTTAGTCACAGTATATTGATGATACCAGTTATTAGAGTGACAAAGTGAAAGATCTGCTTGCATCTATTAGTTTTAATGTCAATACTGCACCTATTATTCGATTTATTCAATGTGTGTGTAATCATTTGGATAAACAATTTCCTGACAATGAGTTAAGAGCATGGCAAGCTTTTGACCCTGTTGCTATTGAAAACACAACCAATTTAGAATTTGGAAAAGAGAATGCTGTATATAACTGACAAAAAAACACCCAGCTACAATTACAAACTACAATGAAAGCGTTGCCTCAAAAATATTGGAGCAATTCTGCAATTTCAATTTTGTCAGTTCTGAGAAAGTTAAATGTAGTTCAATTAAGGTGTTCAACACCTTAATATGTTGAACTACGTGCTTTGAAATGAAGAATTTGAAGAACTGTCAATTCTTGTTGACATTGTTGGAACATTTCAAGCTTCTCATGCTGACTGTGAACGTAGATTCAGAAAAAGTTTACAAAATCTGAAAAGATTTCCTTTGTACTGTTTTTAATTATACCCTTCATTAATAAATAAAATTAAAAGTATGTGATTTTTCAATTTTCATTCTAAGTATTCATAGTATCCATATTACAAAAAAAGTTTAAAGTGCTTCGCAGTTTTCAGGCCACATAAAAATTTCCTGCTCAGAGCAATGGTTGGTCCGCACAGCTGTGAAAAAAAAATCAGAGGGAACGTTATGAGCAGCTCTTCAAGTTATTCGTTGTACACTACAATGGGTGGTCTAAAGAAAAAGATTCTCTAAAGACTAAATTTATCCAATGTATAGGCAAAGTACAACAATCATGGAATACACAGATTGGTTCTCTGATTTGCTTGGAAGTAATTGAACTCAGTCAGGGTGCAATCAGACTGCACAATTCCATTTGTTTATTTAGACAGAGCAAAATCAGGAAGTGTTCTTTCCAACACGGACTTGGCTGGAAGATTGTATGTAATTTATATCTTGGCAGGTTCAGATATTGCTAATAACTACTTTGAGAGGACAATAGTAATGGTGTATATGTCACTATAGCTAGCAAATGCACCTTCGGAAGAAAAAACAAAGAAAATCTGCACTGGAGTGCAAGACAAATACATTATTAATAAAGCACCAGCCATACATACTAGGTAATTATAATTTAACTTGCTTAGCAAAAAAAATGCTTGGTATCAGATGTAATGCCAGCTTCATATTACTGTCCGATCATTTGAAGACTACAAGTTAATGAGTGTGCAATTACTTTTGCACCCAATTTTGCCAATTTGCTGGCAGCTGGATTATGTTGCGCTTCCTTTCCATGTTTGTTAGTTCTCATTAGTTATTTGTTTAACAGCCCCATGGCCCATTTTCTTAAATCGCACTTTAGCATCTATGTCAAATAATAATAGAAAGTCTGGATACCTTGGGATCAATTGGAGCTGCTCCGTGGTTAAGTAGTGACACAACAATTTGCTCTGGATGATGTTCCAGGTGGTCTTCAACAGCCAGTAAAATACAATCCATTGGTGTGTAGCCAGCACAATTCTTAGCATTCACAGTAGCACCATGCGTTAACAACAAATCCACAATGCCAGGGTGACCATTCCCACAGGCATTGTGGAGTGGGGTATGCTTTTTTTTCCCAGCAGTTTTCACATCAGCTCCACTATTGATCAGCATTTTACAGACTTTGTAATATCTACCAAAAGCCTCGCGTTTCTCCACAGAAGAACAAGCAGCATTGAGTGCAGTTTCTCCTTCACGATTCTTCTTGTGACTGTAAGCATAGTAGCTCAGGTAAAGGTCTACATGTTCATCCAAACCATGCGTTGCAGCAACATGAAGTGGAGTAATCTGTCTCTCTCGAGTCTGCATATTAACTCTGGCATTATGCTCCAGCAAGAGTTTAGCACATCTGAAATAGCCATTAGAAGTAAAAATAACATGACTGTTATCTTAAATATTTTAAATATTTCCTCAGCATTTGCCAACTGCCAATGGTTGATATTTTTGTTAGTTCAGTAAGCTGAGATGAACTGCAAGGACGCAGCAAGCTAATGTAATTTGTACAATAAGTCTCCCAATTAGACTATTCGCTGTTGGTACAAAATGCCATTTTATACAAATAACACACACAAAATGCTGGAGGAACTCTGCAGGTCAGGCAGTATCTATGGAACAAACAGTTGATGTTTCGGGCTGAGACCCTTCTTCAGGCCTGGAAAGGAAGTGGGAAAGATGGCAGAATAAAAAAGTGGGGGGAAGGAGGAGGAGGAGGATAGCTGAAAGGTGATAGGTGTAGCCAGGTGTGTGGGAAAGATAAAGGGCTGGAGCAGAAGGAATCTGATAGGAGAGGGGTGCGGACCATAGGAGAAAGGGAAGGGGGGTTCACCAGGGGGAGGCGATAGGTAGGTGAGAAGAGGTAAGAGGCCAGAGTTGGGAATAGAAGAGGGGAGGAGGGGGATTTTTTTTAAACCAGAAGGAGAAATCGATATTCATGCCAGCAGGTTTGAGGCTACCCAGATGGTATAAGATATTGCTCCTTTATCTTGAGAGTGGCCACATTGTATCACAAGAGGAGGCCATGAACTGACAGGTTGGAGTGGGAATGGGAATAGGAATTAAAATAGTTAGCCATCAGAAAATTGCACTTTTGGCGGATGGAGTGGAGGTGCTCAACAAAGCAGTCCCCCTGTTCATGACAGTTCTCATCAACATAGAGGCCACATTGGGAGCACCAGATACAATAGACGGCCACAACAGATTCACAGGTGAGGTGTTGCATCACCTGGAAGGACTTTTGGGGCCCTGAATGGAGGTGAGGGAGGAGGTAAATGGGCAGGTGTAGCACCTTGGCCACTTGCAGGGATAAGTGCTGGGAGGGAGATTAGTGGGGAGGGATGAATAGACAAGTGAATCACAGAGGGAGTGATCCCCAGGAAAAGCAGAGAGTTTAGAGGGGGAGGGGGGAGGTAAGGATGTGCTTGGTGGTAGGATGTGTTTGGAAGATGGTGGAAGCTGTGGAGAATGATGTGTTGGATGCAGAGGCTGATAGGGAGGTAGGTTATGACAAGAGGAACTCTATCCCTGTTAAGGCTGCAGGAAAATGGGGTGAGCACAGATGTCCTGGAAAGGAAAGCCTTTGAAGAAGGAGGACATCAAACAAGATTAAGTATTTGTTGTGTACAAATAAATACAGTCCAACTGGTCATGCTGACCTCAGGTTCCTCCCTGCTGGTCCCAGTTATTCACATTCAGCCCACAATTCAAGATCTTCCCCTCTACTTACCTATTCAAATGCTTGTTAAATGTTGCAAATGTACTTGTGTTGAAGCTCATTCCAAGAACTTCTGACAGAGGGTAGGGAGTAATCTCTTACATGTTTACCCTCGTATTTTGGATCTATACCCAAACCTGGGGAAAAGACTATGACCTTATCCATACTCATGTTTTTTAATATATAAATCTCTATGAAGTCACGTCTCATTCTCCCAACACTCCAAGGAATAAAGATCCAGCGTGGCCAACCTCTCCCTATAACTCAGGCTCTCTAGTCCAGGCAGACAATGCCTTTCAGTTTGACAATACCTTTCCTATAGCAGTGACCAAAACTGCGCATATGGCCGTACTCCTAAACTTGATGCCCTGATTGATGCTAAAAGCCTACTACACACATTGTCTACTTGTGGCCACTTTCAACAAACTGTGCACTTCTCAGGTCCCTCTGTTCTCTTCCAGTCACTGTATAGGTCCTTCTCTGGTGAATGTCCAAAATGCATCACCTCACACTTTTCTAAGTTGAAATCCATTTGCCGTTCCCCAGCCCATCTCCCTAACTAGTCAAGGTCCCTTTGTAATTCATTGTAACCTACCACTATCGACAAGACCCCCTAATTTTTTCTCATCAGCAAGTTTGTTAATCTTGTCATGTACATTCACATCCAAATTATTTGCATAAATAATAAACAGATGTCCCAACACTGACCTCACACTTAATCTATTCCTTTAGTTAACTCTTCAAAAAAAAACAACTTTAAAATATTCATCAAACATGATTTCCCACACACAAATCCATGCTGACTATTCCTGATCAGGCCTTGACTATCCAAAGTAATGGTAGATCTTACCCTTCAGTAATGTCATTAGAACTGAAATCAGGCTTACCAGCCTGTAGTTCCTTGGCCTGTCCTTGCTAGCCTTCTTGAACAATTAACAACATTATATATCACAGAGCAGTACAGCACAGAAATAGGCCATCTGGTCCATAGGCACATGTTCCAAGACATCAGATTACCCTAATTTCTTTGGCATCTATGGTAGTGTAGCAGTTGGCACAATGCTATTACAGTTCTGGGTGGACTTCGGAGCTCACTTCCAGCATTTTCTGTAAGACAGTTTGTATGTTCTTCCTGTGTGCACATGGGTTTCATCCAGGTGCTCCAGTTTCTTCCCACAGTCCAAAGACGTACTATTTAGAAGAAATTGTCCTGGGCTAGGGTTAAATAGGTGGATTGCTGGGCAGTGCACCTCATTGGGCCAGAAGGGCCTGTTCCAAGCTGCATCTCCAAATAAGTAAATAAATAATATTAAATGGACATTAAGAATCTTTGCTATGTCCCGTGGCTCCACACATAGGTGGCTTTGATGATCTTTTAAAGAACCTAGTCACCATTTTGCTGTTAGTATTACTACAAAACCTCAAGATCATCTTTCACCATGTCTCCCAAATCCACCTCATCAGTGGAGTGGAGCTTTGAGGCTTTGACTCGAGAGGCTTCCATGAGAGGAGGCAGAGGACAAGCTAGCTCGCAGTTAGTTTTTACAATGTCCCCTGAGACGGTGATGTGCCTCTTATGTGAGATGTGGCAGTCTTGGGGGAACTCTCCTCTCCCGCAGAGTCACATCTGCCAGAAGTGCATACGGCTGGGCGATCTGGAAGACCGTGTAAGGAATCTGGAGCAGCAGCTGGATGACCTTCGACTCATAATGGAGAATGAGGCAGTCATAGATGAGAGCTACAGGGAGGTAGTCACACCTAGGCTGTCGGAAGCAGGTCATTGGGTGACAGTCAGAGGGGGGAAAGCGAAGGTGAGCAGACAGGTAGTGCAGAGTACCCCTGTAGCCATTCCCCTGAATAATAAGTTTACCGCCCTGGATACTGTTGGTGGGGACGACTGACCAGGTGTGAGCCACGGTGGCAGGGCCTCCGGCACTGAGTCTGACCCTGTGGTGCAGAAGGGTGGGACGGAGAAGAGGAGAGCTGTCGTCATTGGAGACTCTATAGTCAGGGGACCAGACAGGAGATTTTGTGGACGTGAGAAGGACACCCGCATGGTTTGTTGCCTCCCGGGTGCCAGGGTCCGGGATGTCTCTGACCGGGTGCACGACATCCTGGCACGAGAGGGAAAGCAACCAGAAGTCGTGATACATGTTGGGACCAACGGCATAGGCAGGAAGAGGGATGAGGTCCTGAAGTGTGAGTTTCGGGAATTAGGCAGAAGGCTGAAGAACAGGACCTCAAGGGTGGCGTTCTCAGGATTGCTGTCAGTGCTACGTGACAGTGATGGTAATAATTGGAGGAGATGGCAGTTGAATGTGTGGCTGAGGAGTTGGTGCAAGGAGCAGAGTTTTAGATTTTTAGATCATTGGGATCTCTTCTGAGGAAGGTGGGACCTGTACAGATTGGATGGGTTGCATCTGAACTCGAGGGGGAGCAATATCCTTGCAGATAGGTTTGCTAGCATGGTTCGGGAGGGTTTAAACTAATTTGCGAGAGGGATGGGACCCAGAGCAATAGAGCAGTGAAAGAAGTGCATGGAGTAAAGCCAGATCTAACATATAGAGAGGCTTTGAGGAAAGAGAAGCAGAATAAACGGTATAAAGACAGTAAGGTAGAAGGGCTGAAATGTGTGTACCTCAATGCAAGAAGCATCAGGAACAAAGGTGATGAACTGAGAGCTTGGATACATACATGGAATTATGATGTAGTGGCCATTACAGAGACTTGGCTGGCACCAGGGCAGGAATGGATTCTCAATATTCCTGGATTTCAGTGCTTTAAAAGGGATAGAGAGGGGGGAAAAGGGGAGGAGGGGTGGCATTACTGGTCAGGGATACTATTACAGCTACAGAAAGGGTGGGTAATGTAGCAGGATCCTCTTTTGAGTCAATATGGGTGGAAGTCAGGAACAGGAAGAGAGCAGTTACTCTACTGGGGGTATTCTATAGGCCCCCTGGTAGCAGCAGAGATACAGAGGAGCAGATTGGGAGGCAGATTTTGGAAAGGTGCAAAAATAACAGGGTTGTTATCATGGGTGACTTTAACTTCCCTAATATTGACTGGCACCTGATTAGTTCCAAGGGTTTAGATGGGGCAGAATTTGTTAAGTGTGTCCAGGATGGATTCCTGTCACAGTATGTGGACAGGCCGACCGGGGGAATGCCATACTAAATCTAGTACTAGGTAATGAACCGGATCAGGTCACAGATCTCTCAGTGGGTGAGCATCTGGGGGACAGTGACCACCGCTCCCTGGCCTTTATAATTATCATGGAAAAGGATAGAATCAAAGAGGACAGGAAAATTTTTAATTGGGGAAGGGCAAATTATGAGGCTATAAGGCTAGAACTTGCGGGTGTGAATTGGGATGATGTTTTTGCAGGGAAATATACTATGGACATGTGGTCGATGTTTAGAGATCTCTTGCGGGATGTTAGGGATAAATTTGTCCTGTTGAGGAAGATAAAAAATGGTAGGGTGAAGGAACCATGGGTGACAAGTGAGGTGGAAAATCTAGTCAGGTGGAAGAAGGCAGCATACATGAGGTTTAGGAAGCAAGGATCAGCTGGGTCTATTGAGGAATATAGGGAAGCAAGAAAGGAGCTTAAGAAGGGGCTGAGAAGAGCAAGAAGGGGGCATGAGAAGGCCTTGGCGAGTAGGGTAAAGGAAAACCCCAAGGCATTCTTCAATTATGTGAAGGAAAAAAGATTGACAGGAGTGAAGGTAGGACCGATTAGAGATAAAGGTGGGAAGATGTGCCTGGAGGCTGTGGAAGTGAGCGAGGTCCTCAATGAATACTTCTCTTCAGTATTCACGAATGAGAGGGAACTTGATGATGGTGAGGACAATATGAGTGAGGTTGATGTTCTGGAGCATGCTGATATTAAGGGAGAGGAGGTGTTGGAGTTGTTAAAATACATTAGGACAGATAAGTCCCTGGGTCTGACGGAATATTCCCCAGGCTGCTCCACGAGGCGAGAGAAGAGATTGCTGAGCCTCTGGCTAGGATCTTTATGTCCTCGTTGTCAACGGGAATGGTACCGGGGGATTGGAGGGAGGCGAATGTTGTTCCCTTGTTCAAAAAAGGTAGTAGGGATAGTCTGGGTAATTATAGACCAGTGAGCCTTACGTCTGTGGTGGGAAAGCTGTTGGAAAAGATTCTTAGAGATAGGATCTATAGGCATTTAGAGAATCATGGTCTGATCAGGGACAGTCAGCATGGCTTTGTGAAGGGCAGATCGTGTCTAACAAGCCTGATAGAGTTCTTTGAGGAGGTGACTAGGCATATAGATGAGGGTAGTGCAGTGGATGTGATCTATATGGATTTTAGTAAGACATTTGACAAGGTTCCACATGGTAGGTTTATTCAGAAAGTTAGAAGGCATGGGATCCAGGGAAGTTTGGCCAGGTGGATTCAGAATTGGCTTGCCTGCAGAAGGCAGAGGGTGGTGGTGGAGGGAGTACATTCAGATTGGAGGATTGTGACTAGTGGTGTCCCACAAGGATCTGTTCTGGGACCTCTACTTTTCGTGATTTTTATTAACCACCTGGATGTGGGGGTAGAAGGGTGGGTTGGCAAGTTTGCAGACGACACAAAGGTTGGTGGTGTTGTAGATAGTGTAGAGGATTGTCAAAGATTGCAGAGAGACATTGATAGGATGCAGAAGTGGGCTGAGAAGTGACAGACGGAGTTCAATCCGGAGAAGTGTGAGGTGGTACACTTTGGAAGGACAAACTCCAAAGCAGAGTACAAAGTAAATGGCAGGATACTTGGTAGTGTGGAGGAGTAGAGGGATCTCGGGGTACATGTCCACAGATCCCTGAAAGTTGCCTCACAGGTGGATAGAGTAGTTAAGAAAGCTTATGGGGTGTTAGCTTTCATAAGTTGAGGGATAGAGTTTAAGAGTCGCGATGTAATGATGCAGCTGTATAAAACTCTGGTTAGGCCACACTTGGAGTATTGTATCCAGTTCTGGTCACCTCACTATAGGAAGGATGTGGAAGTATTGGAAAGGGTACAGAGGAGATTTACCAGGATTCTGCCTGGTTTAGAAAGTATGCATTATGATCAGAGATTAAGGGAGCTAGGGCTTTACTCTTTGGAGAGAAGGAGGATGAGAGGAGACATGATAGAGGTGTACAAGATAATAAGAGGAATAGATAGAGTGGATAGCCAGCGCCTCTTCCCCAGGGCACCACTGCTCAAGACAAGAGGACGTGGCTTTAAGGTAAGGGGTGGGAAGTTCAAGGGGGATATTAGAGGAAGGTATTTTACTCAGAGAGTGGTTGGTGCATGGAATGCACTGCCTGAGTCAGTGGTGGAGGCAGATACACTAGTGAAATTTAAGAGACTAATAGACAGGTATATGGAGGAATCTAAGCTGGGGGCTTATATGGGAGGCAGGGTTTGAAGGTCAGCACAATATTGTGGGCCGAAGGGCCTGTACTGTGCTGTACTATTCTATGTTCTATGTTCTATTATTTCCCCCACCCCCCCCCACCCCGATTTCCCTCTTAGCCTGCTTTTAAACTTTTTATATTTGTCAGGGTCTTCATTCGTACCCAGCTTTGTTCTTTGTCTTAATCGGAGTTTCGATATCTCTCACTGTCCAGGGTTCCCTGAATTTGATGTGTCTATCCCTCACCCAAACAAAAACATGGTGCCCCTGGATTCTTGATATGTCTCCCACTTGCCAACTGTTCTTTTATCTTTAAGTAGGGTCATCTAGCTGATCCCAGCTAGATCCTGCCTAATGCCCTCAAATTTGGCCCTGCTTTCGTTCAGCCTATGAACCTGTTCTATATTTTTCCATATCAATTTAGAAATTAATATAATTGTCATAACTGAATCCAAAGCACTCACCAACTGCCGCTTCAATTACTTTGCCTACTTTGTTCCCAAAGCGAAGGTCTAATATTACCCTTTCCTGATTTGTTTCCTTTATCTTTTACATGAGGAAACTGTCTTGAATGCACTGCACAAATTCCACTTTATCCAGGCCCTTAGCACTCCAGATGGCCCAGTCAATATTGGGATAATTGAAATCTCCCATTAAGACTACCCTACTATTCTCACAACTACGTGTAACTTCTTGACACATCTGTTCCTCAAGTTCCTGGTAACTACTGTAGGGAGGGGGTGGGTTTAAGGTTTATAGCTACAGGCAAAACAACAGATTTCCCATCATATTAGTCAGTGATAATTAACCTTATTATGATTCTAAAGTGAGTCAGACTGCCTATTATGAGCCCAGAATTACTGTATATATGTAATATCGATTAGGCATCATTACTGTTTTTCCACTTGTGGTAATGTTACCATCCATTGTCTCACTTAAATTCAGACTTAGCTGACTAAATGCTAATTTTATTTTGGCTCAGTTCCAACTCCATTATACCTTCAGTGCAAGATTCACTTCAGAACTACTATATCTAATAGTTCCACCTAGTGAAAATCATGTCATTGGATGAGCTGTTTATATCAAGACTGACAGTGAAAAGATGAGAAATTTATCTTACTGAACCCAACATGACCAAAGTAGGTTCAGTGATTCTTCACATTTACAAGTTCCCCTCTATGTGAATTGGGTGATATATTTGAAAATGAAAAAAAAACACTGCCAATGCCAGAAATCAGATAACAACAGAAAATGCTGCAAGTTCCCAGAAGGCCAGGCAGCATGCAAGGAAAGACTACCACCTGTCTAGGCACAAGCTCAAAATTGGACCTTATAGAAGGTCAGTGACGTTTCAGATTGGGAGTGGGATGGAGAATTGAGGTGACAGGGCCATTCTTGCAGGGTAAATGCAAGTACTACATAAAGCAATCAGCCAATATGCATTTGCTTTCTCCAAGGCAGAGGAGGCCACATTGCAAGTATTGAGTGCAATATATTAGATTGGAAGAGTAGCAAGTGAACTTGACTTCACCTGGAAGTACTGTTTGGGTCCCTGGAAGGTAGAAGGCAAAAGAGTAGGTGTTTGTAAGGGATGACATATTTGTGGCTGGCTTATTTGACTTTTGAAGCTCGAACACCATATACAAGTTTACTGATAACACCATTGTTGTGGGTTGTATCAAAGGGACTGATGAATCAGCATGCAGGAGGGAGATTAAAAACTTGTTGGAATGGTGTAATAACAACAACCTCTCACTCAATGTCAATAAGACCAAGGAGCTGATTGTAGACTTCAGGAGAGGGAAACCAGAGGTTCATGAGCCAGTAATCATTGGAGGATCAGAGATGGAGAGGGTCAGTAACTTTAAGTCCCTGGGTGTCACTATCTCAGGGGACCTGTCCTGGACCCACCATATAAATATTATTGTGAAGGAAGCACGATAGTGCCTCTACTTCCTCAGGAGTCTGCAGAGATTCAGCGTGTCATCAAGAACCCTGACAAACTTCAATAGGTGTGCGGTGGAAAGTGTGCTGACTGGCTGCATTATGGCCTGGTATGGGAACACCAATGCCTTTGAGTGGAAAATCTGACAAAAAGTAATGGATTCAGCCCAGTACATTATGGGTAAAACCCTCCCAACCATTGAGCACATCTACATGAAACGTTGCCATAGAAAAACAGCATCCATCATCAGAGATCCCCACCATCCAGACCGTGCTCCTTTCTCACTGCTGCCTTCAGGTAGAAGGTACAAGATCCTTCGGACTTGCACTACCAGGTTCAGGAACAGTTACTGCCCCTCAACTGTCAGGCTCTTGAACAAAGGGGGATTACTACACTCATTTAAGGATTCTTTAATCTTGTTATTTCATGCTTGTTATTTATTGGTATTCATATATTATCTGCATTTGCACAGTTTACAGATCCTGTTTCCAGTTGCTGTTCTATAGATTTGCTCAGTATGCCCACAGAAAAAGAATCTCAGGGTTGTATGTGGTGATATGTATGCACTCTGATAATAAATTTTACTTTGAACTTTTGAGCCAATAAAGGTACTCATCAGTAAATGCAAATTCTCTCCCTGCCTAACTGATCATTATTACTAAGGGGTAATCCTTGTTGCAGAATTGGCATCTCTGTAATTTTTTTTGTAGATGGCTCCTCACCTGTACAGTATGGTGAGAGAGCCAACTATAGCTTGATGGTTTGACATGCATGGACAAAATCTGGGGTATTCCAGAGGGTACAAATGTACAAGCCATATAAAATTCTAAAGGTGACATCAAGTTTCCTAAAGGGAATAATAGTCAGTTTTTAGGCCCAATTGCCGAGTACCCCATGGGTAATGATGGTCATGGAAAGTTTACAGTTCTGTAGGATTAGAACTGGGGCAGTGATTCACACAAGATATCTCTTTTGGGGCAATTACAGTCAAGTATTTTCCAAAGAATGCTTCAGTCATTATTAACTGCACATAGGAGTACATTGTATGGTTGGGGGGGGGGGCTTGGTGGGAAGAGAAGAGAAGTTGAGTAAAAAGTGTTCACAATGTGGGCAAATATCATGGGAAGGCTTGGATATCCTTAAGTAACCTACCAACACATGCTATTGTTATGAATGGTACTGGGAAAGGAATAGATTTATCAAGATGCCATCAAACGGGAGACCACTAGGCTTGCCCAGAGGAAATGACAAGACAGAAAACTATAAATTGTTGTTCCAGTACATATGAAAACTGTTCATGATCTGTTTTGCCTGTGAAGAATCATTCTGTCTTGCAATATGCATTGGTGGGACATATTATATAGCAACAGCAGGCATGAGTTATACCAAGGGATGGAAAGTGCCCTTTGGAAAGCCACAATGTCACAACTGGGAATGTGCTTTTAGATCTGGTTATTGGAGGACAACTTTTACTTCATCCTGCAATAAGTTCAGTAATGAAGGAGAACCTCACAATCCAATACACTGATATGGAACAATACTGTGGGACTATGCTGTTTCCAAGTTACAGGTAGATAATTCATCATTGGAGTAAACACACTGAAGTAATTAAAACACATGCTGGTAAGGCAAATGAAGTACTGAGTTATTCATATTTTTGAAGTTTTGGAATTGGGGATCAAATGTCCATGTACATCCATGGGTGAGATGCTGCTGTAATCCTAATCTTATGCATGCTGATAATTGTATTGCTTAATGTATATCAACTTAGAAGGTGAAAGGCTGACATAATGGAAAAAATTAGAGGATGACATTCTTATAAACTGAAGAGACGAGTGTTGATATAAAGAGTGAGTGAATTCAGTAAGTAAACGTTACCTTTATCTTTATATAATGCAAACTTAGCACATCTGCTGGGGTCCATGACAGTCCTATGGGCAGTCAACAGAATGAGAGGAGGATAGTGATCCCAAGATAAATATCGTTGGATCAAGAGGAGGGAGATACTGGCCAGAAAGAATGACAATCAGTGAACAGAAATGGATGTGGCCATTTTCTGAGACTGCCTTTGTAGCTGCTATTTTGTGAACTGTTTGATGAACTGATTCTTACTCCGGGATAACAATCAGAGCAAATGAATGTGGCCACAAGGAGTTTCAGCGAATGACCTGCTAAACCTGAGACCATTCTCAAACAAATGGCTATTTCTTGTGTAAAGTGGCAGGCTTGGAGGAGGAGCAACCTGTGATCTTGTTAGGCTCAGTACCTGGATCATCTGGTTGGAACCAGTTAGGGTTGAAAAGAACAAAAAGGCATGAGGCTGAGGGCAAAGGCCATAGAACAATACTGGTTGTACGTGAAAACCGACCATGGCGGATGTGGAGGAGCTCCATGTCTGACACATGGAGATTAGCTTGGGAGCACGAGGAACATCTGGCCAGTGTGGGACTCTTTTCTATTCTTTGACTGTTCATGGAGGGTCAGGGAAACCTAGTAGTTGTAGACATAGGTCAATTCACGTACTTGTGAACTGAGCTAATAAAGGTACTTGCCAGTAAATATAAATTGTCCCTATGCCTAACTGATCATTATTACTAAATGGGTAATCCTTGTAACAAGAGACATGCAGGCAGATAGGATTAGTATGGTCACATGAAACAGTAGGCATGACACAATGGGCAGAAAAGTCCTTTGCTGCAATTTATGGCACTAAATAATTACAAGCAGCACAGGTGACTTGTCCAACAGTGGTCCCTCTCTCATCCTTTCCCGTCTGAAACTCAGGCTGCTCTGGTTAAAAGCATAAAACGTGGCTCATAATAATAATGTGTACCTCTGGCAATAATAACGAATTTTAATAACATAAGCAAGGACTTTTCTGTAAATCAAGGTGCTAATATAAATATAGTAATTGAAAGATTATTATGTCAACTTATCAATAATGAACTGTATTTATGCAAAGCACACAATGCTATCTATTTCCCTAAATTCTTTACTTGCAAGTTTACGCACTCAATGAAGGAACAATTATCCTGCTTGGAATAAATCGAACATAACTGCACATAACCAAGAAATTAACTTACAAAATGGTCTGGGGGCTGGTGCATAGATGCAAGGGAGCATACCCTTCTTCAGAGATTGCATTGGGATCAGCTCCAATTTTCAGCAGAAGTTTGGCACATTCAGTATGTCCATTGGCGCAGGCAGCATGCAGAGCAGTTGCTCCTTCAGACAAGGCATTAACATCAGCACCATGTCCCAGCAAGTGCTTTACACATTCAGTATGTCCTTGCTGTGCAGTGATATAGAGTGCTGTTGTTTGTTTTTGTTTGGAAGTAAGTGACCAGAGACCTGAAGTACAAAAATATGATACCAGTTTTAAAACTTAATCTTCACATTCAAAAACATGAATTAATTATTTAGAATATAAAAGTTAATTCAATCAGATACATATTTCCTCTGGGTGTCAGTCTTGAAAGGTAATCTGGAAGAAATCTTTGCAATGAAAATGAGAAATCAGCCACTGTTCCTTAAAAAGTCTGTATTTGCTCAAGGTCAATCAAAATTTACAGCTCCAGTCAATGGATTATTTTTACAGTATTAGGTAACGTTACCAAGGAACATGGATCAAAGGTTGAATGGAGATGGAGATAAGTCGTGATCTAATCTGATGATTGAGGGGCTTATAGATGTGGATGTTTTACCATTGTTATGGGAATACAACTAACAGCAACCATTGCGGCACAATATTGTTACATGAAGAGCAAAATGTAACATTTGGCTGATCCTATGCCTTGTCCACTTTCCCACCTGACCACAATGTACTTTAATACCCTCAATCACTGATAATTCAATCTCAGCTTTGATCATAATCAATTATTGAGCACTATCAGCCTTTTGCATTAAAACATTCCAAAGATTTGAGTTATATATTGACTATAAAAATCAAAATATTACAGATTTTCAAATTTAGGAATAAAAATGCTTGAAAATCAAATTAACAAGCACAGATGTACAGACAATAATCAATATAATAGGTTAAAGAAAAGAATAGAACAGTGAGAAAGAAAAAAATGCCATTATACCAATTTACTGAATTGAATAAGACAAGTGCTTATATGGAAATGTAGCAGATGAGATAGGCATTTGAAATAAAAGTAATAGAATAAGAAATATTACTCTATAGTCAAGGGCTCAGATAGGCAATTCTGCAGACGCGAAAAGGAAACACGGATGGCATTTGCCTCCCAGGTGCTAGGGTCCGAGATATTTCTGAACACTCCACAATATCCTGAAAAGGGAGGGTGAGCAGCCTGAAGTCATGGTACATATTGGTACCAATGACATAGGTAGAAAAAGGGAGGAAACAGAAGGAAGCTGAGAAGCAGGACCTCAAGAGTAGTAATCTCAAGATTACTGCCTGTGCCATGCAACAGTGAGGATAGGAATAGAATGAGGTGGCAGATAAATGTATGGCTGAAGAATGGGAGCAGAGGCCAGGGATTCAGATTTCTGGATAATTGGGACCTCTTCTGGGGCAGGTGTGACCTCTACGAAATGGACAGGTTGTACTTGAATCCAAGGGGGGGGCCAATATTCTTTCGGGCAGGTTTACTAAAGCTGTTGGGAGTGGTTTAAACTAATATGGCAGGGGGATGGGAACCAGTGTGATAGAGCTGAGGACGAGCCAGCAGGTTTACAAGTAGATGATGAGTGTACCATGAATGTAAGTGAAGGACAAGCCAATGATTGGGTACAAATGCAGACAAAGAGTTAAATTGTACCACAGGGTGAATTCAAAATGCAAGACTGAAGGTGCTGTATTTAATTGCGCGTAGCATTCGGAATAAGGTGGACGAACTCATGGTGCAATTAGAGTTTGGTCGATATGACATTGTAGACATCACTGAGTCATGGCTGAAAGAAGGCCATAGATGGGAGCTTAACATCAAAGGACATACTTTGTATCGAAAGGACAGGCAGGAAGGCATAGGCGGTGGTGTGGTTCTGTTGGTAAGAGACAGAATTACATCTTTAGAAAGGGGTGACATAGGGTCAGAGAACGTTGAATCTTTGTGGGTGGAGTTAAGAAACTGCAAGGGTTAAAAAAACATTATGGGAGTCAAATACAGGGCTCCAAATAGAAGCCAAAATGTGGGGTAGAGATTGCAAAGGGAGCTGGAAAAGAAATATAATAAGAGTAATGACACAATTGTAACCGGGGACTTCAATGTGCAAGGGGATTGGGACAATCAGGTTCGTGTC
This sequence comes from Mobula birostris, assembly GCF_030028105.1. Classification (NCBI taxonomy): domain Eukaryota; kingdom Metazoa; phylum Chordata; class Chondrichthyes; order Myliobatiformes; family Myliobatidae; genus Mobula; species Mobula birostris. The sequence goes on from NC_092402.1 coordinate 27,893,777, forward strand.
GGTTCAAATGAGAGGGTATTTGTTGAATGCCTATGAGATGGCTTTTTAGAGCAGCTTGTGCTTGAGCCTACTTGGGGAAAGGCTATCTTAATTTGGGTGTTGTGTAACAACCCTGATCTTATTAAGGTGCTTAATGTAAAGGAACCTTAGGAGACGATGTTCATAATATTATTAATTCATACTACAGTTTGAGAGGGAGAAGCACAAGTCACACACAACGGAATAAAGAGAATTACAGAGGAATGGAGGAGGAGCTTGCCCAGGTGGATTGGATGAGGATACTGGTGGGGATAACGGCAGAACAGAGGTGGCTGAAGTTTCTGTGAATAGTTCACTAGGTGCAGGATAGATATGTCCCACAGAAGAAGTTATTCTCAAATGGCAGGGGAGGCAAACGTGGTTGACAAGGGAAGTTAAAGACTGCATAAAAGCCAAGAAAAGTGCATATAAAGTAGCAAAAGTGAGCGGGGAGTTGAATGATTGGGAAGCTTTTAAAATTCAACAAAAGGCAGATAAAAAAGCTATAAGAAGGGAAAAGATGAAATATGAGGGCAAACTAGCCAATAATATAAAGCCGGATATGAAAAGTTTCTTCAGTTATATAAAGAGTAAGATGGAGGTGAGAGTTGATATTGGACCACTGAAAAATGATGCTGGTGAGGTAATAATGGGGGATAAAGAAATGGCAGATGAACTTAATAAGCATTTTGCATCAGTGTTCACTGTGGAAGAGACTAGCAGTGAGAGTGTCAGGGAGCAGGAGTGAGTGCCATTGCTATTGAAAAGGAAAAGGTGCTCTGCAAACTCAAAGGTCTTATGGCGGATAAGTCATGTGGACCAGATGGACTACATCTCAAAGTAGACCATGGGTCATGATCTTTCAAGAATCATTTGATTCTGGCATGGTCCCGGAGGACTGGAAAATTGCAAATGTCACTCCACTCTTTAACAAAGAAGGAAGGCGAAAGAAAGGAAATTATAGGCCAGTTATCCTAACCTCAGTGGTTGAGAAAGTGTTGGAGTCTATTATTAAGGATGATGTTTCGGGGTACTTGGAGACTAATGATAAAATAAGTCAAAGTCAGCATGGTTTCTGTCAAGGGAAATCTTGCCTGACAAATCTGTTAGAGTTCTTCGAGGAAGTAACAAGCAGGGTGGACAAAGGAGAGGCATTGAATGTCATTTACTTAGATCTTAGGAAGGGATTTGATAAGATGCCACACATGAGGCTGTTTAACAAGGTAAAATCCTATGACATTACAGGAAGGATACTGGCATGGATAGCGGAATGGTTGACAGGCAAGAGGCAGTGAGTGGGAATAAAGGGGGCCTTTTCTGGTTGGCTGTCAGTGACTAGTGGTGTTCCTCAGGGATCAGGATTGGTATTGCTACTTTTCACATTGATTGTTAGTGATTTGGATAATGGAATTAATGGCTGTGTGGCAAAGTTTACGGATGATACGAAGACAAGTGGATGGGTAGGTTGTGCTGAGGAAGCAATGCAATTGCAGCAGGACTTATACAAATTGGAAGAATGGGCAAAAATGTGGCAGATGGAATCATCATCACGGCTTGGCTTCGCGAACAAAGATTTAGGAAGGGGGCTGCCCACGCCTGCTGCAGGCTGACGAGGCCAGTACGGGACAGGCAGGCCCGGACACAGCGGCTGCAAGGGAAACTCTGTTCTGGGTTTGGTGCTGCTGTGTCACGGTTCTTCCTCCTTCTCCTTTTGTCCTCAATGCCAGCCCTGCGTGCGTTCTCGAAGGAGGAGACAGACTGGTGAATGGTGTGTCGCCAGGCCTCGCGATCGGAGGCTAGATTAGATCACTGGCGATGCTCAATGTGACAGGTACCAAGGGATCTCTTCAGAGGGACCTTGTATCCCTTCTTCGGTGCCCCTCTGTCACGGTGGCTGGTGGAGAGTTTGCCATACAGCACAATCTTGGGCAGGCGATGATCCTCCATCCTGGAGATGTGCCCTGCCCAGTGCAGCTGTGTCTTCAGTAGCATGGCTTCCACGCTGGTGACCTCCGCCTGTTCGAGGACTTCGATGTTGGTGACGAAGTCACTCCAGTGGATGTTGAGGATGGTGCAGAGGCAGCGCTGGTGGAAACGCTCAAGGAGTCATAGGTGGTGACGGTAGGTGACCCACGACTCGGAGCCGTACAGGAGGGTGGTCAGTACAATGGCTCTGTACATGCTGATCTTTGTGCCTTTCTTCGAATGCTTGTTGTTCCAGACTCCTTTGTACAGCCTGCCGAATGCGCTGTTTGCCTTTGCCAGTCTGTTGTCAATCTCAATCTCTTTGTCGACCTTGGCATCTGACGAGATGGTGCACCTCAGATAGCTAAACTGGAGGACTGTCTTCAGCTCTACCTCACTGACGGTGATGCAGGGAGGGTGGTAATCTTCCTGAGGTGCGGGCTGATGGAGAATTTCTGTCTTCTTCAAGCTGACTTCCAGTCCGAAGAGCTCAGCAGGATGTTATACGCTGCAGGGCTGTCTCTGTGTGGGCGACAAGGGCAGCATCGTCGGTGAAGAGTAGCTCTCGGATGAGTTGCTCCAATGTCTTGGTGTGGGACTGTAATCGCCTCAGGTTGAACAGGCTGCCATCAGTGCGGTATCGGATGTAGACACCGTCCTCGTCATCAAGGTCTTCTGTGGCCTTTTCGAGCATCATGCTGAAAAAGATGAAGAGAGTCGGCGCGAGGATGCAGCCTAGCTTTACTCTGTTGCCTACTGGGAAGGGTTCTGAGAGGTCGTTGTTGTGTCTGACTTGGCCACAATGATCTTCGCATGGCTGGATGATCTTCGCGTAGCTGGATGACCATGCGACTGTGTTGGAAAATGTACGATAATGCATTTTGGTAAAAGAAACAATAGTATGGACTATTATCTAAATGGGAAGAAGGTTCAAACATCAGAGCTGCAGAGAGACTTAGGAGTCCTCATGAAAGACTCCCAGAAGGTTAATTTACAGGTTGAGTCTGTGATAAAGAAGGCAAATGCAATGTTCACATTCATTTCCAGGCAAATAAAAGCAAGGAGAAAATGCTGAGGCTTTATAGCAGCGGTCCCCAACCACCGGGCCGTGAGGAAATGATATGATTTGGCGATATGAGTCAGCTGTACCTTTCCTCGTTCCCTGTCACGCCCACTGTTGAGCTTGAACGCACGTGAGGTCATGACCCTCACAAACTGGACTCTCTGATGGTGGTGTCTGAAAAGAGGATGCTACCCAAGTTGCATGCCATCTTGGACAATGTCTCCCATCCACTACATAATGTACTGGGTGGGCACAGGAGTACATTCAGCCAGAGACTCATTCCACCGAGATGCAACACTGAGCATCATAGGAAGTCATTCCTGCCTGTGGCCATCAAACTTTACAACTCCTCCCTTGGAGGGTCAGACACCCTGAGCCAATAGGCTGGTCCTGGACTTATTTCCTGGCATAATTTACATATTACTATTTAATTATTTATGGTTTTAAAACTAGTTAATTATTTATGGTGCAACTGTAATGAAAACCAATTTCCCCCGGGATCAATAAAGTATGACTATGACTACTATCCGCGCGTCATCCATGTCAGCGCGGGAAGGAGATCAACTCCTTAAGCTTGCAAATGACGGCGGGATGAAAAGTATGTTTGACATAACATCTCTGCCGGCATTCTGGATCAAAGTCAAGGCTAAATATCCTGAGGTAGCCACGAAAGCACTGAAAACGTTGCTTCCATTGCCAACATTTTTCTGCGAAGCAGAGTTTTCTGCAATGAATGCAACAAAAACTAAACTGTGGAATAGACTGGACATGAGGAACCCCCTTCAAGTATCGCTGTCTCCTATCACCCCTCAATAGGACCATGTTGTTGCAGGGAAACAAGCCCAGGGCTCCCACTGATTCAGCGATATTGGTGCGTTGCAATGATTTTATATATTTATACGGGGAAAATATGTGCTGTGTGTTTAATATCCAAATGTTACTTAAAATGTTATGATTCTATTGACTTATAAGTGACTTATATAACCATATATCAATTACAGCATGAAAACAGGTCATCTCTGCCCTTCTAGTCCGTGCCGAACGCTACTCTTGCCTAGTCCCACCCACCTGCACTCAGCCCATAACCCTCCATTCCTTTCCTGTCCATATACCTATCCAATTTTTCTTTAAATGATAATATTGAACCTGACTCTACCACTTCTACTGGAAGTTCGTTCAACACTTACTTCAAGCTCCTCTGATAATTGACTTATCACTATATTCATGCGAGGAAAAGATACGCTGTGTGTTTAATATTAAATATGTTAGATAAATGCTTCTAGAAACGAAATTGAGTGTATTAGCCACTTATCACCTATATTCCGGTCGTGATTAACACCCCCCACCCCTCTGAACAGAATCACCAAAAACAATTTGCAGGAAAAAAATCCGCAGGTACACGCATGCGCACTGGTGCCCGTGCAAGGCGTCATGGTCATTGTAGTCTTTCTCTGGGTAAACACAATGTATTTGACTGCTACACACATCAAAGTTGCTGGTGAATGCAGCAGGCCAGGCAGCATCTCTAGGAAGAGGTACAGTCGACGTTTCTGGCCGAGACCCTTCATCAGGACTAACTGAAAGAAGAGCTAGTAAGAGATTTGAAAGTGGGAGGGGGAGGAGGAGATCCGAAATGATAGGAGAAGACAGGAGGGGCAGGGATGGAGCCAAGAGCTGGACAGGTGATTGGCAAAAGGGATATGAGAGGATCATGGGACAGGAGGCCCAGGGAGAAAGAAAAGGGTGAGGAGGGAAGCCCAGAGGATGGGCAAGGGGTATAGTGAGAGGGACAGAGGGAGAAAAAGGAGAGTAAGAAAAAGAATGTGTGTATATAAATACATAACGGATGGGGTACGAGGGGGAGGTGGGGCATTAGCGGAAGTTAGAGAAGTCAATGTTCATGCCATCAGGTTGGAGGCTACCCAGATGGAATATAAGGTTTTGTTCCTCCAACCTGAGTGTGGCTTCATCTTTACAGTAGAGGAGGCCGTGGATAGACATGTCAGAATGGGAATGGGATGTGGAATTAAAATGTGTGGCCACTGGGAGATCCTGCTTTCTCTGGCGGACAGAGTGTAGGTGTTCAGCGAAATGATCTCCCAGTCTGCGTCGGGTCTTGCCAATATATAGAAGGCCACATCGGGAGCACCGGACGCAGTATATCACCCCAGCCGACTCACAGGTGAAGTGTCGCCTCACCTGGAAGGACTGTCTGGGGCCCTGAATGGTGGTAAGGGAGGAAGTGTAAGGGCATGTGTAGCACTTGTTCCGTTCCCCTCCCCCTTTCAAATCTCTTACTATCTCGTCTTTCAGTTAGTCCTGACGAAGGGTCTCAGCCCGAAACGTCAACCACCTCTTCCTAGAGATGCTGCCTGGCCTGCTGCATTCACCAGCAACTTTGATGTGTGTTGCTTGAATTTCCAGCATCTGCAGAGTTCCTCATGTTTGTGTATTTGACTGCTACTCTTGTCCGTTGGTAACCCTACCCACCCAACCCCGCCCCCCCCGGTCGGCCAGTCCGCAAGAATATTGTCAATATTAAGCCGGTTGGCAGTGCAAAAAAGGTTGGGGACCCCTGCTTTATAGGACACTTGTCAGGCTGCACTAGGAGTATTGCCAACAGTTTTGGGCCGCATATCTCAGAAAGGATGTGTTGTCAATGGATAGAGTCTAGAGGAGATTCACAATGATGATTCCGGGAATAAAAGGGTTAACGTATGAGGAGCGTTTGGCAGCTTTGGACGGAATCTCATTGAAACCCACCAAATGTTGAAAGGACTAGATAAGATGGATGTAGAGAGGATGTTTCCTATGGTAGGGTTATCCAGAACTAGAGGGCATAGCCTCAAAATTGAGGGGCAACCTTTTTAGAACAGGATGAATTTTTTTTAGCCAGAGAGTAGTGAATCTGTGGAATACTCTGCCACAGACTGCAGTGGAGCCCAGTTCATTGTATATTTAAAGCAGAATTTGATTGATGCCCTGACCAATCAGGAAACTAAGGATTTGGCGAGAATGCAGGTGTTTGGGGCTGAGTGGGATCTAGGACCAGCCATGATGGAATGGCAGAGCAGGCTCAATCGGCTAAATGGCCTAATTTTGCTCCAATATCTTATGGTCTTAAATCTGTTCAGACATATAGTGAGTGCATAGTCAAAAAGGGGACATCAGTAGTCAAAAAAAGACATGATTACTAGACAAGCTGAGGTTTCTGGTGCACAATAACCTTGTGTAAAAAATAAATTGACAAAGGTGCTCTTAAACTTTCAGATTAAAATTAACAAATGAACTGAGTTACAGAGTTTTGGGAACATGAAGAAACTAATAACTCAATATATAAGAACACAAGAAATAGCAGAAGGATAGGCCATCTAGCCAGTCGAATCTGTTCCAACAATCAATAAGATCCTGCTAATCTGGCAGTGGACTCAACGCCACCTTCTTCCTTAATTACCCTGCTATTTAAAAGTCTAATTAACTGTGTTTAACTATACAGTGCCTTGAAAAAGTATTCACCCCCACAACTATTTTCCACATTTTATTGTCTCAGTTTCTAAGTTTAAAATACAAAGTATATTTAAGTAGAATTTTTGAGCTTATCTACAAAACATTATGTATTGTCAAATCAAAAAAACCCAAAACCTGTCAACAATTTATTAAAAATTAAAAAACCAAAATTGTGAGGCTGAAGTAGTATTCATCTCCTTTGTAATTACTACGCTAACTTTCCTCAGGGACAATACTGCATATCACCTTACCAACTCACCCAATTTGTTGATGCAGAAAATTGGAGGATCACCTGTTTTTAATGAATTGATAAGAATAAAAAACCCCTCTCTCTAAGGTCCAACAGTATGGTAGATTTTCAAAAGACCAAACCAAAATGAAGACAAAAGAGCATTCAAGGCAAGTCAGGGAAATGATTATAGAGAAGCACAAATCTGGGGAAAGGTACAAGACCATCTCAAAGGTACCAAACATAAGAGCATAATTAATAAGAGCAGGAGTCGGCCATCTGGCCCATCAAGCTTGCTCCGTCATTCAATAAGATCATGGCTGATCTGACCATGGACTCATCTCCACCTATCTCCCTTTTCCCCATAACACTTAATTCCCCTACAATGCAAAAATCAATTCAACCTTGTCTTAAATATATTTACTGAGGTAGCCTCCACTGCTTCAGAGGATTCCACAGATTCACCACTCTTTGGGAAAAGCAGTTCCTCCTCAACTCCATCCTAAATTTACTCCCCCAAATCTTGAGGCTATGTCCCCTAATTCTAGTCTTACCTACCAGTGGAAGCAACTTTCCTGCCTTTATCTTATCTATCCCTTTCATAATTTTATGTGTTTCTATAAGATCTTCTCCCATCCTTCTGAATTCTAGCGAGTACAATCCCATGTGACTCAATCTCTCCTCATAGTCTAACCCCCCTCATCTCTAGAATCAACCTGGTGAACCTCCTCTGCACCACCTCCAAAGCCAGTATATGCTTCCTCAAGTAAAGAGACCAGAACTGCACGCAGTACTCAAGATGCAGCCTCACCAGTAACCTGTACAGTTGCAGCATGACCTCCCTGCTCTTAAATTCAATCCCTCCAGCAATGAAAGCCAACACTCCATTTGTCTTATTGATAGCCGACTGCACCTGCAAACCAACCTTTTGCAATTCATATACAAGCATTCCCAAGTCCCTCTGCACAGCAGCATGCTGCAATTTTTTACCATTTAGATAATAATCTGATCGTCCATTTTTCTTTCCAACATTGAAAACTTCTTCAACCTCACAATTTTGTTTTTTTCTTTCCTTGCATTTACCAACATTGTACTCCATCTGCCAGACCCTTGCCCACTCACTTAACCTATCTATATGTCTCTGCAGACTCCCCGTATCCTCTGCACAGTTTGCTTTTCCACTCCATTTAGTGTCATCAGCAAGCTTAGATACACTAGGTTCTCTCTTCCAGATCGTTAACATATATAGTGAACAGTTGCAGGCCCAGGACTGACCCATGTGGCACACCGCTCACCACTGATTGCCAATCAGAGAAACGCCCATGTATCCCAGCTCTCTGCTTTCTATCAGTTAACCAATCCTCTATCCATGCTAATACACCCCCAACTCTATGCATCCTTATCTTATGGACAAGTCTTGTCTGTGGCACCTTATTGAACGCCTTCTGGAAATACAAGTCAATAACATTCTCCTGTTCCCTGCTATCCACTGTGCTTGTTATATCCTCAAAGAACTCTGTTAAGTTTGTCAAACAGGACCTGCCTTTGCTGAATCCCTACTGCGTCTGCCTGATGGATCCATTTCTTTCCAGATGCTTCACTATTTCATAGGGCTTAGTGTCACACGGCCTAGGTCAGGCTGCCTCTCTAAACTTTGTCACCAGAGGGGAATGACACTTATAAGAGAGGCTACTGTGACACCAACAGTCACTCTGAGTGAGCGCAGAAGTCAGTGTCTGCAACTGGAGATGAAGTTCATGGCTCCACAATCTCTAAGGCTTTGCACAAAAAGAGTATTTATGAAAGAGTGGCAAGGAAGAAGCTCTGGCTGGGAAAAAAAAACATATCCTTGCCTGTAAAAACTTTGCAAAGTGCGTTGTGTACCATTCAGCTAAGTCTTCTAAATAGGCAGTAACAGACAACAACAAACTAAGTGGACCAAACTATACGCATGTTTATTACTTGCAAGGTCATCTGTACATTAAGTCATCTGAAGGTAGCTTCAATCTTACAGCTCAAAAGAAATAATTTTTATACATTTACAGAGTCCAGTCATTCTTCAACTTCATGTCTATGGTCATTCCATCCCTTAATTCCATTCCTGTCTTATCTCACATCCATCTTGAAAGAGCCGCATTTGTCTTTAATGAGCCCAATTATCTAAGGCTCCTTCCTCCCACCCGCCCCCCCCATCAGCTGTTCTTATTTTCTCTGCTTTCATTCATATAATGTCAAAACACACACTGCTATAAATCACATACCTTTGCAAGCTTCTTATAGTAACTACATCACCAAACCAGCAAAGCACTCTGGGATCTCACAGGTTCTATTTTGTCACATTACAAGTTATAAATTCGTAAAGATGTTGGTGTTACAGATATAGTTCCACAAGTATTACTAAGAAGATACTGTAAAGATGTGGAAGAAGGTCTTGTAGTCGGATGAGACTAAAGTGAAACTTTTTGGCCTCAACACTGAGTGGTACGTGTGGCGTAAATCTAATACTGCGAATCAGCCAGGTAGCACCATTCCTAATGTAAAGTATGGAGGTAGCATCATACAATAGGGTGCTCTTCAGCAGCAGGGACTGGAAATTGGTCAGGATTGATGAAAAGATGAATGCCGCTAAATACAGAAAGATCCTGGCTTAAAAAACCTGCTAGCCTCTGCCAGAAAGCTTAAACCCGGGAGGAAATCCGTCTTTCAGCAGAACAATGACATACAGAAACAATGGAGTGGCTTCAAACGAAGAAAATTGGTTTCCTTGAATGGCCCAGAGTCCTCACCGTAACCTGATTGAACATCTCTGGCAAGACCTCAAGATTGCTGTCCACCACAGTTCCCCAATTAACCTGACACAGCTTGAGTAATTTTGCAAGGAGAAATGGGAAAATCTTGTTCGATCACATTGTGCAAAGCTAATAGACTTATCCAAAAAGACTACAGTCTATAATAGTTGTGAGAGGTGGTTCAACTGGGTACTGAGCAAAGTGGGATGAATACTTTTGAACAGCTGACATTTCAGTTTTTGTATATTTAGTTTTTCACACCATAATTTTCCCTGTTCTTTGGGCTCCACTGTGGGAAAAAAAAGGAACATGTGATTTACAAATAAAAACATGCAGTTAAATTGATCAAAATTTTTGGTTGTAATACTCATTCATCTAAACCAAGTATTGGCGACTGAATACTTTTACAAGGCACTGTATTTAATGAGAAATACAAACATTTGTACATTATGATGAGAAATACACAATAGAAGCTGTGGCACGTGGTGCATGTGGAAAGGCATTCAGGACATCACCAACTACAGGACAACATCACCTGCCTGTGCTGGTGATGCCTCCCTCCCAGATGCGTTGAACAACTTCTACACTCATTTTGAGGTGGAAAATGACGTGGTGGCGAGGAAGACCACCCCTTCTCCAAATGACCAGCTGCTGTGTCTTACCGTGGCTGATGTGAGGAAAACTCTATGCAGGGTCAACCCATGGAAGGCTGCTGGACCAGACAATATTCCTGGCAGAGTGCTCAGAGGATGTGCAGACCAGCTGGCAGATATTCTCACTAACATCTTCAACATCTCCCTGAGCAGCACTGTCGTTCCAAAGTGCTTCAAGGCTGCCCCCACCATCCCCGTGCCGAAGAAATCTTCAGTGTCCTGCCTCAACGACTACCGTCCCGTTGTTCTTACATCCATCATCATGAAATGTTTTGAGAGGCTCGTCATGAGGCACGAAAAGACCCTGCTGCCCCCCAACCCCCACTGGACCCCCTGCAGTTCGTGTATTGTCCCAACCGCTCAACAGACAACGCCATCGCCACCACCCTCCACGTGGCTCTCACCCACCTGGGCAAAAAAGATACATACGTTCGAATGCTGTTCATAGACTTCCGTTCAGCATTCAACACAATCATTCCTCAGAAACTGATTGGAAAGCTGAGCCTACTGGGCCTGAACACCTCCCTCTGCAACTGGATCTTAGACTTCCTGACTGGGAGACCTCAGTCAGTCTGGATCGGGAGCAGCATCTCCAAACCCATCACACTGAGCAAGGGGGACCCCCAGGGCTGTGTGCTCAGTCCACTGCTGTTCACTCTGCATAGTTCATTGTTTAATAGAATCAAACTTATAACTGCCTCCATCCTTATCAAGACTCTCTAGGTACCTTTGTGTTTTGATCCCTCTCCAACATTACTATTGCAGAAAATGTTTGTTTCTGCTGATGCCACTGGAAAGCAGCACATACAAATCCTGTTTGACAGTGCATCATTCACTTTCCTTTCACAAATGTTACATCAAAAACAAATAAAACAAATAATATTCAGGGTATGAGAGAATAAATATATCAGTCTAAAGTTTGTGTTTCTGAAGATGCATCTGACCTTACTAAGTTTCTAGCAGGATTATTTACAACAGCATCATTTTAGAAGCATGACCACAAATATGAAATGAGTTCCCTTAGTTCAATAGCAAACTTCAAAGCATCTTTTTTTAAGTTACTGGGAAGAAGACTGAACAAAATTCTCTCCTCTAACCATTTGGGAGGTGAAGTTATCAAGGAAATGAATACAACTGTACAATAATCCCAGATGGTGAAATTTATTAAATATCCTTGTAACCAATGAGGAGAGAATTCCAGAGAACAGGAGGGAGGGAAATGCAAAATTCAAGTCCCAGAGGCAACACCAAAAGGAAAGGGATGTGTTCCATTATAAAGAGGAAGGATGTAGAGGAATGCCGCAGTCCCTCAACCCAATTAAAGAGAAGAGCAAAATAAAATATTATAAAGTTCTACAGTGAGGCATGGAACTACCCTAGTCTGACACTATCGTGAGAATGATAATGTGGATGATGCAATAATATTCATACCCAATTCTGCTGACCAGTTGAGTTCATGACTGGCTGTCTCTATGACCGTATTGACAGAATCCTTGCTCTGGAAGATGCTTCTGATCTTGTCCAAATCCCCACTCAACAGAGCGTCGTGTACAGAAGTATCACTGGAGAACTGGGGCTGTGTTCTTGCTTCTCCAAATGCTCTTAGACGGACAGCAGTCGCTTGCCTTGGCCAGAACAAACCTCTTCTTCTGTCTTCAATATCCTGCAATTCTCTCCGTAACCTCAGCAATCGGCGTGTCGAGGAAGCAGCAAATGTATCCCTAAACATGGTGCAAGTGCAGTCACTGTGATAATTCTCATATCTTGAAGCGGATTACTTACAGATGATCTGCACCGCCGCAGTCGACAAAAATCAACATTTAGTCATGATTCCAAATAATTTAGAAACATGATCACAAGACAAGAGCTGTGCACTGAACTTTGCTAGCAAGTGGTGCTAGGATATAAACAGATCATGAGCGTAGCTGTAAATACCGCAGTGTCAATTTCATGCTTTTAATATGGATAGAATAATCTGAGGTACAGGCAACAATAACATGTTCTCGAAGAAACCTGAAGCATATATTATTTTACCTACACATGACATTGAGTTAATAAACTCACGTGCAATTGGAAAACTAATCACCTTCCTATATATACTTAATAGTAATTTTACTTATCTAGATTAAATCACATACTGAAACAAGCACTCAAAATTTCAGCTGTATGTGTATCTCTGATAAAGAGGTTAATGTATCAATGAATTCCAGCTGTAGCTTTTCTCCTCTACTCCATTTGGCAGCAATGCTTGCCTGTTCTTACACACAATACTTCGTATTTAAGTGTTTTAGGATGTTTGAATGGTGTCATAAAGCATTAAGAAAATAAGATACTTTCTGCGTAATCTAAAAAGAAGATAATTATTAGGTTGGTGCTGAAATTATCCATGTTTAACAAGTTTTGATACATAGAAATTAAAGACAAATTTTTGAAATAGGTTTCCATTATTTATCGCAAGTGAATAAATTATATCTTCTTAATTTCAGTACATTATATTTGAGGAACAACAGTTTTATAGAAGATTATGAAATAGTTTGTTTACAAGCTATGACTTTTGTCCGATAAAAATTGATTTGAGCTCAATATCCTTTCTAAAGCCATAACTTTTCAAAATGTGTTATTGATAGATCTGGCTTATAATAAATAACCATTTGCAATAAACCAATGTGGAGTTACAGAAAATTACTTTAATGAATATTGGAGTAATACTACTCCCAGAATACTCTTATGAAATGCAGCTAGTAAGTCATCATCCATAAGGCATATTCCAATTCAGTGAAAAGTCAACAGGCCAGAAGGTTCCATCCACATTGGTTCTCTGTACTGTTCTTGTAAAGACAGCATTTGGATTGAGGTCTTCGTGTCTCTGACCAAGGTTTGAAGGAAAACAGTGAGGTCTACTTAAGCTGTTTACCTCTTGCCTGCAAGAGTTTTTGTGCATGGTTATTTATTGAGAACATGAATTGCAACTGTGCAGCCCACAAAAATCAAATAGTTTGCAGCACTATCTATTGGTCCTTAGAGTGAGAGACTGAAGACTGCCAGCATAAGTCACCAAAGATAAATAAGCAGAAAATAAATTTGATAAAGACACTCAAATTAAATTCAAAATAATTACGTAAGTCTTCTTTAACATACACCCAGTTGCTAAGTCCTCACATTTCCCATATCCCTTGAGATAGCTCTTTGCAACAGTCTGTCAAAACATTCCAACACGACAGCAAGTAACTTGACTCTGTCTTGGCCTAATGCCTGCAGCAAACCTCCGGGCAAGTAACACAAACTAAAAAGGAGAAACTTAAGGCAAGCTTACCATTTCAAATGATGAACAAGGATATGCATCTTTTTTTTAAATTGGCCAACCTTCATAAATCCACAATATCACTGCAAGATCCCTTCAGAAGATCCCATGGTAACCATCCTTACCTCCTTTTTCATTTAGCTCAATAACTCTTGAGCTCTAGAATGCAGTTATGTACCAAACATTTTATTTCAACATTGTGGCTGTACCAGAAAGCAGATCGAACACCAGGTACTACCTCACTTTCTGACTCTTCAGACTCTTCACCCACACCAAGGCTCATTGGGTGAGTGTTGGAACGAGGCACTGCAACTACAGACCATCAGAATGATACATCACTTTTTCCAAAGTTCAAAGTAAATTTATAAGTATGTACGTGTTACCCAAGATTAATTTTCTTGCAGGCATTTGCAGTAGAACAAAGAAATACAATAATGAAAAGACTATATACAAAAATGGACCGATAACCAATGTGCAAAAGACTAAGTATGCAAATACACAAAAAAACTCTGACAAGTAAATAAAAATCATAGTCCAACAAATTATATTATGACCAATCCATTATTACAGATAGGACAATTCATAATAACCGTCTGGAGCAAATATTACATGATAAATAAGAACGACTTACTTAATAGATATAGTCAGTCCAAACACACACAACATACAGAAACAAGAAAAGTGAAAACACCAGAAATATGCTGGATTATAAAGAGGAAATTGAAAGACTATGGAACATGAACAGGGTTTACATTGTCCCAGTAGTAATATCTACAACTGGTATCGTCTCAAAGTCACTACACAACAGCATTAAACAATTAGGCCTACACTGCAATATTTATGTAAATCTCCAGAAAGTCACAATACTAAACACCACTAGAATAGTCTGAAAGTTACCCACAATTGAGAAATGAGCTGAGTAAAGATAAAAATAAAAATAAATAAATAGTAAATAAATAATACAGAGAACGTGAGTTGAAGAGTCCTTGAAAGTGAGTCCATAGGTTGTGGAATCAGTTCAGTGTTGAGGTGACTGAAGATATCCACTGCAATCTCACTACCAGCATATACCCCAATATCACAAGCAAGGGGATGAACCCTGATTAAAAGAGAAGTGTATAATGCCAGTCTTTACTAGACTGGCATCTCTTTTTTTTTGGTATCCTAGACATGCCTAAAACTGAGATGCCAGTCTAGTAAAGCTGCACCACAGGACTATTAGTATGCAAAAAAATAAAAACACAGCTTTGAGGCTCAGCATGGAAGGGTAAAGACAGGCAGAACGGTAGCTATAGGGGACTCAGTAATTAGGGGGACAAACAGGAGATTTTGTGGCCGCAAAAGAGACACTAGGATGGTGTGTTGCCTCCCGGTAGCTAGGGTCCAGGATGTATTGGAGCGGCTGCAAAATATTCTTAAGGGGGGTTGGGGGGAGCAACTGGAGGTTGTGGTGCATTTTGGCACCAACAACATGGGCAGAAAAAGGGAAGAGGTCCTACACAGTGAGTATATAGAGTTAGGAAAGAGGCTGAAGAGAAGGACCTCCAAGGTAGTAATCTCTAAATTACTCCCAGAGCTAAGGGCTAGTGCAGGTAGGAATGGAGTGACAGCGTGGATGAACAAGTAGCTGTGGAGATGGTGCAGGGGACAGTTCTTGGATCATTGGAACCTTTTCTGGGAAGGGGTGACCTGTACAAGAGAGACGGGTTGCACCTCAATTGGAGGGGAATAAATATCCTGGCCAGGAAGTTTGCTAATGCTGCTTGAAAGAGTTTAAACTAGATTTACAGGGGGCTGGGAACCGGAGCACCAGGTCAGTAAGTGAAGGCTCCGACCAGAAGGTGGATGTCAGGGAAAGCATTGAAAGGCAATATCAAAATAACAGGTATGATGGGTCAGATAGTTTGAAGTGTGTGTATTTTAATGTTAGGAGTATTATAGGTAAAGGTGATGAATTTAGAGCATGGATCAGTACTTGGAACTACGATGTTGTGGCTGTTACTGAAACTTGGTTGAGAGAGAGGAGCAGGAATGGATGATTCATGTACTAGGTTTTTGAAGTTTTAGAAAAGACAGGGGCAGCACAATATCATAGTGGTTAGCACAATGCTTTACAGTATCAGCAACCCAGGTTCAATTCCCACTGTTGCTTGTAAGGAGTTTGTACGTTCTCCTCATGTCCATGTGGGTTTCCTTCACATACTTCAGTTTCCTCCCACAGTCCAAAGATGTACCGGTTAATAGGTTAATTGATCATTGAAAATTGTTCCATGATTAGGTTAGGATTAAATCAGGGGATTGCTGAAAGCACAGCTCAAAGGGCCTATTCTGCACCATCTCAATAAATTAAAAAAAAAGAGGTGGTTAAAACAAAAAATAAGGTGGGGGTTGGGGGGAAGTTGCACTATTAACCAGGGGCAATAACACAGCTGCACACAGGGGAGGCATAATGGACAGTTGAAACACTGAGCCCATTTGGGTAGAACTCAGGAACAGGAAGGGTGTAATCACGCTGATGGGATTGTACTGCAGACCTCCCCCAATAACCACCAGGACATTGAGGAACAGATATGGAATCAGATTGAGGAAATGTGTAAAAATAATAGGGTTGTTGCATGGTGGATTTCAATTTCCCTAATATAAACTGGGGCCTTCTTGGTGGAAGGGTTTTGGATGGGGCTGAATTTGTAAATTGTATCCAGGAGGGTGTTTTAAATCAACATATGGACAGTCCAGTGAGAGGAGGGCCTGTACTGGACCTGGTGTTGGGTAGTGAGCCTGGCCAGGTGACTGACCTTTCAGTGGGTGAGCAGTTAGGGAACAGTGACGACAACTCCTTATCTTTCAGGATAGCTATAGATAAGGATAGGAATAGTCCTTGTGGGAGAGTTTTATATTGGAGTAGGGCAAATCAAGAGGGCATTAGGCAGGAACTAAGAACACCTTATTTCTGGCAAGTCCACATCGAACATGTAGAAGGTGTTTAAAGATCAATTGCACAGTGTACAGGAAAACTCTGTTCCTGTTGGAAGGAAGGACAGCAATAGAAAGATAAAAGAACCTCAGTCGTCCAGAGAGGTGGTGAATTTAGTCAAGAAGAAAAAAAAAGTATGTAAAGCTTCGGAAGTTAGGATCAAATAGAGAACATGAAGAGTATAAAAAGCCAGAAAAGAACTAATAAAGGGAATTAGGAAAGTCAGGAGGGACCTTGGCACCTTGGCAAGTAGGAAAAAGGCTCTTAAGGCATTTTATACATATATCAAGAACAAGAGGATAACTAGAAAGAGGGTGGGGGGGCGGTGGGCGGACATTTTCTTGAATGTAGGGAATGTGAGCGTGGTACTTAATGGGTACTTTGCTTCTGTATTTACCCCAGGAAAAGGACATGGAGGATCAGGAGATCAGTGCTGAGTGCATAAATATATTAGGGCATTTAGAGGTCAAGGAGGTCAAGGTGTTGGGCCTCTTAAGGACTATTACGGTGGATAAGTTCCCTGATCCTGATGAGATTTACCCCAGGTTATTGAAGGGGGCAAAAGACGAGATTGCTGAGGCCTTGACCAGTACTTTCATGACCTTTGTAAGTACAAGTGAGTCCTGGAGGACTGACAAGTGGCTAATGTTATACCATTCTCAGGGATAGAATATATGAGCATTTGTAAGAAATCAATTTACTTATTTGGGTGTAGCAATTACTAGGAATTATAAATTCCTTTTTAAAGAAGTTTTTTTTTACACTTTTGAATTATGTTAAGAAGGCACTATCAAATTGGTCACCCCTCTCTTTATCGTTGATTGGCCGAATTAATTCTATTAAAATAAATATTTTGCTTAAATTTTTATATCTATTTCAGGCCATACCTGTTTTTATTCCTAAATCCTTTTTTGATTCTCTGGATTCTATATCTTCTTAAATATGGAAAAATAAAATTTCTCAATTAAATAAAGTTCATCTTCAAAAAGCTAAAAATAATGGAGGTTTAGCCTTACCCAGTTTTAGGTTTTATTACTGGGCAGTCAATATATGGAATCTTATGTTTTGGTTATATTATATTAATCGAGAGGACTGTCCGGTCTGGGTTTCTTTCGAAGCTAATTCTGTTATTAAATTTTCTATCATTTCTCTTCTCGGATCCTCAATTCCTTTATCTTTAAGTAATTTAACTGATAATTTTGTAGTTAAACACACTTCGAGGATTTGGGTGCAATTTAGAAAATACTTTGGTTTATTGAATCTTTCACTTTCAAGACCCATTTTCTAACTTTTTTTTAAACCTTCTATGACTGATGTAGTTTTTAAAGAGTGGAATAGATTAAATATTAAATGTTTTCAGGATTTGTTTGTTGGAGATAGTCTCTCTTCATTTGAACAACTGTCAGCTAAGAATAGCCTACCCAAAATCCACTTTTTTCGATATTTACAAATTAGAGACTTTTTGCGTTCTCAAGTACATTTCCTAAAAGACCAGATAAGAATTTACTTGATACAATTTTTAATTTGAAACCCTTCCATAATGGATCTATATCTAATATTTATGGTATGTTGGGAATGAGAAATATTCCTTTAGACAAAATTAAAAATCTTTGGGAACGAGATTTACAGATTCCAATTTCTGAGGAAACTTGGAATGAAATTTTTAAATTGGTTAATACCTCATCGTTATGTGCCTGTCATTCCCTTCTTCAATTTAAAGTGGTTCATAGGGCCCATATGACTAAAGATAAGCTGTCTTGTTTTTATTCGGATGTATCTCCCTATTGTAATAGATGTAACAATGGAGAAGCTTCACTAATTCATATGTTTTGGACATGTCCGAGTCTTGAAAAGTATTGGAAGGAAGTATTCCAAACATTTTTGGTGCTTTTTAAAGTAAATTTTAAACCTAATCCTTTGACTGGCTTATTCGGTATTGTTGGAGGAAATTATATTATTTTGGCATCACATGATTTGCATATTTTGGCCTTTATTTCTCTTATAGCCAGGAGGGCGATCTTGTTTAGGTGGAAGGATGTTGCTCCGCCTGCTCATGCTCAATGGTTAAATGATGTTATGTCATGCTTAAATTTAGAGAAGATTCGCTGTTCAATTTCTGAACCTAGACAAGATTTTTTAACATTGTGGGGACCTTTTTGAATTATTTTCAAAACCTTTGATTTGCTATTAAGCACAGATGTTGCCTAACAATATGTTTTGTTATATGATAAGGATTTCTTTCCTTTTCTTTTTTTTTAAACCAAACAGCTGTTTTTTTTCTGGTAGTGGGTTTAGATTTTTTTGTATAATAAAATGATTTCTTTTCAATATTATGTTTAAATCTAATTTATATGGATTTGGGGTAATGAGACCATATTTGTGATTCCAATATATTGTAATAGACATATATTATATATCCTACTGTACTCTGTATTCTTTTATGTAAGAAATCAATAAAAATATTGATAAAGAAAATACTATATGAGCATTTGGAAACCCATGGCCTTACTCATGAGAGCAAGGATGGCTTTGTGCATCGTTGCTCTCATGCCTTACCAACTTGATTGAGTTTTTGGACAAGGTGACAAGAGAGATTGATGAGGGTAAAGTAGTGGATGTTGTCTGTACGGATTTTAGTAAAGCATTTGACAAAGTCCCTCGTGGGAGGCTAATCCAGAAGATTAAGGTGCATTGGGGGTCTGTAACGAATTGGCTGTTTGGATTCAAAACTGGTTTGCACATAAAAGTCAGAGGGTAGTGGTTGAAGGGAATTATTTGAGCTGGAAGTCTGTAATTAGTGGTGTTCTGCAGGGATCAGTGCTGGGACCTCTGCTGTTTGTGATGTATATAAATGACCTGGATGAAAATATAGATTGATGCGCTTGTAAGTTTGTGGATGATACCAAGATTGGTGGATTGTGGATAGCGTAAAAGACTGGCAAAGAATACAGCACGAAATAGATCAGTTGCAGGTATGGGCAGAAAAATGGCAGATGGAGCTTAACCCAGATAAATGAGGTGCTCTACCTTGGTAGGGTAAATGCAGGGAGACAGTACACTGTTAAGGGAAAGATCCTTAACAGTGTTGCTGAACAGGGAGTTCTTGGGATCTAAGTTCATAGCTCCTTGAAAGTGGCTATGCGTTTCAATAGGTACATTTAATGTCAGAGAAATGTATGCAATATACATCCTGAAATTCTTTTTCTTCGCAAACATCACGAAAACAGAGGAGCGCCCCAAAGAATGACAGTTAAATGTTAGAACCCCAAAGCCCCTCCCCAACTCCCCCCTCCCACACACAAACAGCAGCAAGGCAACGACCCCCCACCCCACCCCCACCAGCAAAAAAGCCGTGGCACCCCCCACCGAGCACTCAAGCGTGCAGCAAAGCATCAATAAAGACACAGACTTTCAGTACCCCAAAGACTACTCATTCATCCTGTAGTTTACAAACCACAGGCTCTCTCTCTCTCCCTAATAAGGGAAAAAGAGGTATCCGCATGCCAATAGGGTGGTTAATGAGGCTTATGGAATGTTTGCTTTTATTAATCGAGGTATTGAGTTCAAAAGTCAAGAGGTTATGTTGCAACTTTATAAAACTCTGGTTAGGCCACACCCCGGAGTATTGCATAGTTCTGGTTGCCTCATTATAGGAAGGATGTTGAGTCTTTGGAGAAGGTGCAGAAGAGGTTCACCAGGATGCTGCCTGGCTTAGAGAGGCTCATGAGAGGCTGGACAAACTTGGAATGTTTTCTTTGGAGCAGTGGAGGCTGAGAGGAGATCTGATAGAGGTTTATAAAATTATGAGAGGCATAGAGTAGACAGGGAGTATCTGTTTCTTAAGTAGAAATATCTAATACCAGAGGCATGTGTTGAACTTAGATTATTTTTACTCAGAGAGTCGTGGATGCCCAGAATGTGCTGCCTGGTATGGTGGTAGAGGCAAATACTTTAGATACTTTTAAATGCTGTTTCGATAGGCACATGAATGTGAAGATGGAGGTATATGGACATTGTGTGGGAAGGAGGGATTAGATTTTGGGTGTTTTTGATTTACTTTCTAGCTGGTTCAGCACATTGTGGGCTAAAGGACCTGTTCCTGTGTTGTACTGTCTTGTGTTCTATGTTCTATATATAACAGACAGCACTAAGCTGTTTCACAACCAATATTAGCTCTGCAGTCCTAACATATCTAGTTGTGAATGGTGGTAGACAATTAAACAGTTAACAGGAAGCAGATGTTCCAAGGACATTCCCATGCTCAACAACAGAGTGGCCCAACATGTGATTCTAAAGAAAAGCTGTAATAGTCTTAGCCATGTCAGCAGAAGTGCCAAATAGATGATACACCCCAGGAAACAACAAGGAACATTGTTGACAGTAAAGGCTAACAGACCAGATGACCTCTACTGTAGTAAAGAGCTACAGAGCTGCACTCCAGAACTAGCGAATTCTTTAGTGAAGCTGCTCCAATACAGCTACAACATTGGCAGCTACTGGACAATGTGGAATGTTGCCCAGGTACGTCCTTTACATGAAAATCAAAACAAATCCAAACTGCCTAATTACTTACTGCCCAGTCAGATTACTCGCAATCCAAGAGATAAAAGCCATTGTTGGTAGTGCTATCAAATAACAGTTACTCACTATTAAATTACTCAGCAATGCTCAGCTCCAGGCCTCAGTCCAAATAAGACCAAAGAGCTGAATTTGAGAAGTAAAGTGCCCTTGACATCAAAACATTTGGCTGAAGTGACTCAGGCATGCCAGTAAAACTGAAGTCAATGGGCATCAAAGGATACATACATTGGAGGCATACCTTACATAATGAAAAATTATTGTGGTTATCAGAGGTCAGTCACGTTAGTCCTAGGTCACCATGGCGGGAGTTCCTCAGTATAGTGTCCTACCTCACCAATGACCTTCCTTCTATCTTAAGGTCAGAACTGGGGATGCTTACTGAAGAATGCAGAGCATCCAGTTCCATTTGCAACTGTTCAACAAATAAAGCAGCCTGTACCTGTATGTGGCTAGACCTAGACAACATAGCAGCCTCTTCATTAGGTACAGGAGTGGAACTCGGTACGGTCTTCTGCTGCTGTAGCCCATCCACTTCAAGTTCCAACATGTCATATATTCAACGATGCTCTTCTGCACAACAATGATGTAACATGTGGTTATTTGAATTACTATCTCTTTTCTGTGAACTTGAACCAGTCCGACCATTCTCCTCTGACTTCCCTCATTAACAAGAACTGCTGCTCACTGGATGTTTTTTGTTTTTCCACACAATCTCTGTAATCTCTAGAGACTGTTGTGTGTGAAAATCCTAGGAGATTAGCAGTTTCTTAGACCATCCCTTCTGGCACCAACAATTATTCCACGGTCAGTTACTTAGATCACATTTCTTCCCCATCCAGATGTTTGGTCTGAACAACTACTGAACCTCTTGACCATGTCTGCATGCTTTTATGCATCCAGTTGCTCCTACATGATCAACTGATTAGATTTGTATTAATGAGCAGATGTACAGATGTACCTAATAAAGTGGCCATTGAGTGCACGTTGTTAAATGGCAAGCAATATTCACATCGCTTAAGTGCCAGGCAATAGCTAACTAACCAATAACGTTTAATATTCAATGTCAGACTGGCAGCAAGTTTTTTTTGCTGTTTGCGTGATTTGTTCTTTTTTGCACGTTGGGTGTTTGATGTTTTCATTGAACAGGTTCCATGATGTTTCTTTGTTTCAGGGCTGTCAGTGGGAAGAAGAATTTCAGGGTTGTATACTTTTGATAATAAATGTATTAAAAGATTCAAAGTACATCACCAATACAGGCCCTTTTGCCCAACTCACCTACACTAACTAAGGTGCCTTCATGATCCAGTCCCATTTGGTTCATATCCTGCTGAACCACTCCATGAAATGGTCCAAATGTTATGTATTTTTTTAAACTTTGTAATTGTACCTGTGTCCACCTTTTTGCATAGCAGCTTGTTCCACATTCCCACCACCCTGTTTGAAAATCTGCCCCGCAAGCCCCTTCAAATCCTTTCCCTCTCAATTTAAACTCATTTCCTCCTGCTTTAGACTCTGCTACCATGGGGAATTGTGACCATCCACCTTATCAATGCTGCTCATGATTTTATAACCCTCTAGAAAGGTCTCTGCTCAGCCTCCTTTGCTCTAGGGGCAAACAGTCCCAGCCTATCGAATTTCTCCTTTTCACTCAAATCCTCTCATCCTAGCTACATCCCTGTTAATCTTTTCTGCACACACTCTAACGTAATCACATCTTTTGCAAGGATATGGACATCATATGAATATGAACCAGAACTTCACACAGTATTGCAAGTGCTGTTTCACCAGCATCTGTACAGCTGTAACATGAAGTCCCAACTCTTGTACTCAGTGTCATTATTTGTCACCTCATCTACTCATCTTTTTGAGGTGGTGGATGGAGATACATCTCTACCAAAAGAGATGGAAGGTGCTCCTTCCCTCTGCTAGCCTGCAGGTCACCCTTGGGCAAGGTGTAGCACCTGCTTAGTCCCCTGCTCATGGTCACATGAAGCCTGGGAGCAGGTGTTGGTTGGTTGTACGAGCACCTGGTGATATGCTCATTTGACCACTGATGGCAGGTAATCTCTGAAGAGTATTGATACTGGCTAGGGTCACCCGTCTTGTAAAGACGCTACCCAGAAGGTGGCAATAGCAAACCACTTCTGTAGAAAAATTTGCCAAGAACAATCATGGCCACCCATAACATATAACATGGCACATAAAGAACAAACAGACCCATATTACCACTTAGGAGGAACTATGTGCTTGTACTCCTAGGTCTCTTTGTTCCATATATTCAAGGTCCTCTCATTCACTGTGCATATCTTTCCCTGATTTAACTTCCTACTTGGCCATGACATTAACATCACCAAGTAAACCACCATCAATACACATAGGGCTGGGGATAGAGGGGACTGGTCACTATTGGCAAACACAACTGCATTAGCACCTAAAAACTATGGCTGCAAAAATCAGAGGCTGGCTTTTTTTTGTAGCAAGTGACTCACCCCCTGACACTCTAGATCCTTACTACCATATACCAAGCAGAAATCGGCTGCACAAAGGAATATTTTCCACTTGCCTGGATGAATGCTCAACAAGCTTGAGACAATTGAGGACAAATTAACCCATATGATTGGCACCTCAACAACCACCCTAAATATCGATTCCCTTCACAATGGTGTGCGTGATGTACAAATGTACTGCAGTTATTTGCAAGCACTTCTTTGATTCCACTTCTCAAACCTTTGATGTCTATCACCAAGATGTAGGTACATTGTAACGTTACCACCCTGACATGGAAATATTTCATCAAATCTTTATCATTGTTATTCTAAATCCTGGTTCGCCTTGTCCAGCAGCATTGTGGGAGTACATGCATCAGCAGTGCAAGAAGATGGCTCACAACAACCTCGCCACATAAGAGTCATAGATTTGTAGAGCACAAAAACAGGTCCTTTAGCTCACCATATCCATGTTGAATTTTCTGCCTATCCACACTAATCCTATTTTCTTGCATTAGGTCTGTACCCTTCTATGCCTTGCCCATTCAAGTGATAGTCTAAATGCTTCATAAACATTGTGATTGTATCTGATTCCACACACCTCCTCTGGCAGTGAGTTCCAGATATCAATCACTATCTGTGTAAAAAAAAAAGCTCCAAAACTCCTTCCTCTCACCTTAAACATATGCCCTCTTGCTTTTGATACCACTACCATGAATAAAAGATTCTGACCACTTAACCTATTTATGCCTCTCCTATTTATATACCTCTATCAGATCATTCCTCAGCCTTAGGCTCCAAGGAAAATAAATCCAGTCTATCCAACCTCTTTCCATAGCTAGTGTCTCCAATCCAATCTCCACTGCACTTATTTCAGTGCCACCACATCCTTCCTATAGTGTGGTGACCAGAACAGCACACAATACTCTAGCGGCAGTCTAACCACTGTCTTGTAAAGTTGCAACATAACCTTATTCTATGCCCTGACCCCAAGGCGGCAAACATCTCTGATGCCTTCATCAAAATATCTACCTGTGCTGCCACTATCAGAGTAGCAAGGCTTTGAACCACAAGGTCCCTCCATTCATCAACATTCCTTAGCACCTTTCCATTTACTGTACATACCTACTCCTATTTTACTTGTTTAAGTCATTACTTTGCATTTATAAGTACAACAAATGGCCTTGCCAAACTGAATTAAAAAAAATGATTAGAATGAATATCACATAGCGTTGCCTTAACACTGGTATCGACATCTATTTTCTCTAATTCATTGTAGTTGCAGTCTGTACTATCTATATGATATTACTACAACTTAAAACAAGGAATTTTGTTTCTAATTTCAAAATGAAGGAGGAATAACCAAGTCAGGGACTGAGTAAGTGAACCTGCACTGCAATCATTCATCATTGCCATTACTTTCTCATGGACACCTTCATCAGATGGATACTTAAAAGAAAGCACTACCACCAGGTAAAATATAGATGGCAAGTAATGCTGGTGCTGGAATTACCACATTACTCAAGAATAGTGTCTTAAAGTGAAACAACAAAACTGCAGATGCTAGAAACAGAAAATGCTGGAACACTCAGCAGGTCATGCAGCATCTGCCAAAAGATAAACCAATAACCTTTTCAAGTGCAGGTCACATTGCTCGAACTAGGAAAGAGAGACAGACCAATTAATTTTCAATAACAGAAAAGGTCAGGGAGCAATGGGTGGAACAAAAGGAATATCTCTGAGATGAAAGTGTAATATAACATATAGACAGCGCAGCACAACACAAGGCCTTTGGCTCACAAAGTTATGACCCTTTTAACGTACTTCAAGATCAATCCAATGCTTCCTTGCAGCATAGTTCTCCATTTTTCTTTCATCCAGGTGCCTCTCTAACAATCCCTTAAAAGTGTGAATGTGTCTGCTTCTATCACCACCCATGGCAGTGCCTACCATGCACCCACTACTGTCAGAAAAACCTACCTGACACCACCCCTTCATAGCAATCACCTTAAAATTATGCCATTTCAGCCCTGGTTGTCCACTCTATCAGTGCCTCTTATCATCTTGTACACCTCTATCAAATCACCTATTATCCTTCCCCATTACTAAGAGAAATGCCCTAAAAAAGTGAAGCAAAGTATTCGTTAAGGACCTCCCCACTTCCTCCGACTCCCTCTTTTACCCCTGATGGGGCCAACTCATTCTAGTCATCCTCCTGTTCTTATGAGTTAATAGGACAGTTACAATCACACAAGTTTTTTGTTGGTCTAGTATGTTCTAAGTAGCAATGTTGTGAGGACAATGCCCACCAGACCTGCCTATATCAACAGAATAAAAAAAAATCTAAGCCAATGATGACAGGCAGAAATGTCCCTTTTTAAATAGGCAGAAAGAAAAAGTAAGTTACCCAAAAGTGGAGAATTCAACATTAGCCAGAAGGCTGCAACATGCACAGATGGAATATTGTTGTTCCTCAAGCTGGGATCAGGGTAGGGGGTCACAGGTACAAAGTTTAGAGTGGGACTGTGATCTTGAATTATGTGGCGGAGTTCAAGATCACACCTGCCAATACTGGTGCTTCCAACACTTTCAAAAAAAACTTGATTCTATAAAAAATTTCAGATTCTTAAAGACACTTCAAAACTCCTAAAACCAGTTTAAGTATTTTGAAAATATCATCATATTGGTAAATTGAGAAATATGGTAGCCAATTTATGAACAAACAAATATTGAAACTGGTTATCAACTGGTTAAACAATACTGTTTTAGGACATAAATTACCCCAAACATCCAGAAAGCTCGAAGAATCATTTACATTCAGCTGTGGGGGTCGACACTCACTCAGTTTAATGTATCACCCCAATCCACAATATAGCTTAGATTAAGTGTTCATATCTCAGGGAGGAGCCTTGAAAGTACAACAGAAGGAAGCACTACCACTCAGCCACTTTAAGAAGTGTGGATAAAAAACAAAAATAGCATTTTGGACATGGTAAGTAAACAAACTGATTTAAAACCCAATTAGATCACCTTTGAAGAGAGATACTGGAATTTATACCTACCCATCCTGCAGTCTTTGCAAACAATACATACATGTAGCAAGCTTTGGAAGTTGGAACATGGTACTTGAAGAGACATGACATCAGGGCTATCAGCTTCAAACAGGATGGTAGGATTAGAATGTGTACTTTGTCTTGGCTGACAAATATAATGGGCCAAAAATGGCCTCATTCTCTATTGGAAGTTTTCTCTGACAGTGATACTTCATATCATACTGTGTTCATAGAGGATTCCTCGGTGTACATTAAATGTAATGGTTTGACTTCAATATTTATTCTTAAGTTTTGTAGAAATTCCCCCCCCCCAACTACAATCTTATTTATGGTTCTTCACTTTTAACAGAATAGAACTGAAAGTTACATGTGAAAATAATGGAGTTGTTGGCTTGGAATAATGGAAGACATTTACTTAAGCTGTCAGTCCTCATTTGGAGAATCAGTATCAGATAACAATATTTATAGCTATTAAGGGAATCAAGAGACACAAAGTTAATGCAGAAACATGGCACTATGATAAAAGATTAGCATGACCTTAAGACCATAGGTCATATGGAGCAGAATTAGGCCATTTGGTCCATCAAATCTGCTCCACCATTCCATCATAGCTGACGTACATATTACCTCTTTCAATCCCATTCTCCTGCCTTCTCCCTGTAATCTTTGACACCCTGACTAATCAAGAACCTATCCATCTCTGCTTCAAATGACTTGGCCTCCGCAGCCATCTGTAGCAATGAATTCCACAAATTCATCACCCTCTGGCTAATGAAATTCTTCATCTGTTCTGGACATCCCTCTATTCTGAGGCCTTGCCCTCTGGTCCAAGACAACCACTATGGGAATCATCTCCACATCCACTCCATAAGACATAGGAGTAGAATTAGGCCATTCAGCCCATCACATCTGCTCTACCATACCATCATGGTTGATCCTGGATCCCACTCAAACTCATACACCTGTCTTCTCACCATAACTTTTGATGCCCTGACCAATCAGGAAACTATCAATGGTTGCTTTAAACATACCAACGGTCTTGGCATCCACAGCTGTCTGAGGCAGAGCATTCCAGAGATTTACTAACCTCTGGCTAAAAAAAAAATTGGTTCTTACCTCTTTTCTAAAGGGTTGCTCCTCAATTTTGAGGCTGTATCCTCTAGTTATAGACAATAGACAATAGGTGCAGGAGTAGGCCATTCGGCCCTTCGAGCCAGCACCACCATTCACTGTGATCATGGCTGATCATCCACAATCAGTACCCCATTCCTGCCTTCTCCCCATATCCCTTGACTCTGCTATCTTTAGTCATAGTCATAGTCATACTTTATTGATCCTGGGGGAAATTGGTTTTAGTTATAGTTGCACCATAAATAATTAAATAGTAATAAAACCATAAATAGTTAAATAGTAATATGTAAATTATGCCAGGAAATAAATCCAGGACCAGCCTATTGGCTCAGGGTGTCTGACCCTCCAAGGGAGGAGTTGTAAAGTTTGATGGCCACAGGCAGGAATGACTTCCTATGATGCTCTGTGTTGCATCTCGGTGGAATGAGTCTCTGGCTGAATGTACTCCTGTATCCAACCAGTACATTATGTAGTGGATGGGAGACATTGTCCAAGATGGCATGCAACTTGGACAGCATCCTCTTTTCAGACACCACCCTGAGAGAGTCCAGTTCCATCCCCACAACGTCACTGGCCTTACGAATGAGTTTGTTGATTCTGTTGGTGTCTGCTACCCTCAGCCTGCTGCCCCAGCACACAACAGCAAACATGATCTCACTGGCCACCACAGACTTGTAGACCATCCTCAGCATTATCCGGCAGATGTTAAAGGACCTCAGTCTCCTCAGGAAATAGAGGCAGCTCTGACCCTTCTTGTAGACAGCCTCAGTGTTCTTTGACCAGTCCAGTTTATTGTCAATTTGTATCCCCAGGTATTTGTAATCCTCCACCATGTCCACACTGACCCCCTGGATGGAAACAGGGGTCACTGGTACCTTAGCTCTCCTCAGGTCTACCACCAGCTCCTTGGTCTTTTTCACATTAAGCTGCAGATAATTCTGCTCACACCATGTGACAAAGTTTCCTACCGTAGCCCTGTACTCAGCCTCATCTCCCTTGCTGATGCATCCAACTATGGCAGAGTCATCTGAAAACTTCTGAAGATGACAAGACTCTGTGCAGTAGTTGAAGTCCGAGGTGTAAATGGTGAAGAGAAAGGGAGACAAGACAGTCCCCTGTGGAGCCCCAGTACTGCTGATCACTCTGTCGGACACACAGTGTTGCAAGCACATGTAATGTGGTCTGTCAGTCTATCTAATCCTTTCTTGAAAGCATCCAGCGAATTGGCCTCCACTGCCCTCTGAGGCAGAGCATTCCACAGATTCACAACAAAAAGTTTTTCCTCAACTCTGTCCTAAATGGCCTACCCCTTATTCTTAAGCTGTGGCCTCTGGTTCTGGACTCCCCCAACATCGGGAACATGTTTCCTGCCTCTAGCGTGTCCAATCCCTTAATAATCTTATATGTTTCAATCAGATCCCCTCTCATCCTTCTAAATTCTGGTGTGAACAAGCCCAGTCACTCCAATCTTTCAACATATGACAGTCCCGCCATCGCGGGAATTAACCTTGTGAACCTACGCTGCACTCCCTCAATAGCAAGAATGTCCTTCCTCAAATTTGGAGTCCAAAAATGCACACAATACTCCAGGTGTGGTCTCACCAGGGCCCTGCAGAAGGACCTCTTTGCTCCTATACTCAACTCCCCTCATTATGAAGGCCAACATGCCATTAGCTTTCTTCACTGCCTGCTGTACCTGCATGCTTACTTTCAGTGACTGATGAACAAGGACACCTGGATCTCGTTGCACTTCCCCTTTTCCTAACTTGACACCATTTAGATAGTAATCTGCCTTCCTGTTCCTGCCACCAAAGTGGATAACCTCATATTTATCCACATTAAACTGCATCTGCCATGCATCTGCCCACTCACCCAACCTGTCCAAGTCACCCTGCATTCTGATAACATCCTCCTCACATTTCACACTGCCACCCAACTTTGTGTCTGGACACCGCCCCCCCCCCCGCCCCCCAAATAGGAAACATCCTCACCACATCCACCCTATCTAGTCCTTTCAACATTCAGTAGGTTTCAATGAGATCCCCCCCCCCCCCACCACAGTCTTCTAAAGTCCAGTGAGTACAGGCCCAAAGCTGCCAAATGCTTCTCATACGTTAACCCATTCATTGCTGGAATCATCCTCGTGAACCTCCTCTGGGCTCTCTCCAATGACAACACATTATTTCTGAGATATGGGGCCCAGAACTGTTGACAATACTCCAAGTGCGGCCTGACTAGTGTCTTATAAAGCCTCAACATTACCTCCTTGTTTTTATATTCTATTCCCCTTGAAATGAATGCCTGCATTGCATTTGTCTTCTTTACCACAGACTCAACCTGTAAATTCACCTTCTGGGAGTCTTGCACAAGGACTCCCAAGTCTCTCTGCACCTCTGACATTTGAATTTTCTCCCCATTTCGATAATAGTCCACACTATTGTTCCTTTTACCAAAATGCATTATTAAATACCTCTCACTGTATTCTATTTGCAACTTTTTTTTACCCATTTTCCAATTTGTAGAAGTCTTTCTGCAATCACATTGCTTCCTCAGCACTACCTTCCCCTCCACCTGTTGTAGTATCATCTGTAAACTTTGCCACAAAGCCATCAATTCCATTATCTAAATCATTGAAAATATGAAAAGTACTGTAGTGGCCCCAATACTGACCCCTGAGGAACACCACTAATCACTGACAGCCAACTAGAAAAGGCACCTTTTATTCCCACTCGCTGCCTCCTGCCTGTCAGCCATTCCTCGATCCATGCCAGTATCTTTCCTGTAATGCACGGGATTTTATCTTGTTCAGCAGCCTCATGTGTGGCACCTAATCAAATGCCTTCTGAAAATCCAAGTAAGTGACATCCACTGCCTCTCCCTTGTCCACCCTGCTTGTTACTTCCTAGAAGAACTCTAACAGATTTGTCAGGCAAGATTTCCCTTGAAAGAAACCATGCTGACTTTGACTTAGTTTATCATTAGTCTCTAAGTACCCCAAAATCTTATCCTTAATAATAGACTCCAACAGTTTCCCCAACCACTGAGGTTAAGCTAACTGGCCGATAATTTCCTCTCTTTTGCCTTCCTCCTTTCTTAAAGAGTGGAGTGACATTTGCAATCTTCCAGTCATCTGGGACCATTCCAAATCAAGTGATTCTTGAAAGATCATAACCAAAGCATCAGTTATCTCTTCAGCAACCTCTTTCAGAACTCTGGGATATAGTCCATCTAGTTCAAGTGACTTATCCATCTTAAGACCTTTCAGTTTGCCTAGCATCTTCTCCTTTGTAATAGCAAGGGCAGTCACTCCTGCTCCCTGACACGAACAGACCTCTGGCACACAGCTAGTGTCTTCCACAGTGAAGACAGATGCCCATTAAGCTCATCCACCATTTCTTAGTCCCCCATTACTACCTCATCAGCATCATTGTACAGTGATCCAATATCAGCTCTCACCTCCCTTTTACTCTTTATATAACTGAGGTCTTTTAGTATCTTGCTTTATATTATCTGCTTATATTTAATCTTTTCCTTTCTTATAGTCTTTTTCATTGTCTTTTGTTGGATTTTAAAAACATTCCAATCGTGCAAATTCCCACTCATTTGCTACATTATATGGCCCTTTCTTGGCTTTTATGCAATCCTTAATTTTCCTTGTCAACCACTATTGTCTACCCCTGCCATTTGAGAACAACTTCTGTGGGACATATCTATCCTGCATCTTGTGAAATCTTCCCAGAAACTTCAGCCACCTTTGCTCTGCTGTCATCCTCACCAGTATTCCCCTCCAATTCACCTGGGCAAGCTCCTCTCATGCCTCTGTAATTCCCTTTATTCCATTGTGATGCTGATACATCTGACTTGTGCTTCTCACGCTTAAACTGCAGTATGAATTCAATTATATTATGATCACTGCTTCCTAAGGGTTCCTTTACCCTAAGCTTCATAATAAAATCAGAATTACTACACAACGCCCAACCTAAGATCGCCTTTCCCTGAGCAGGTTCAAAAGCCATCTTGCAGGCATTCAACAAACTTCCTCTCTTGTGATCCGGCACCAACCTGATTTTTCCCAATCCCTTTGCATATTGAGATCCCCCATTCCAATTGTGACATTACGTTTATTACATGCCTTTTCCAGCTCCACATGCAATCTCAACCCCACATCTTTGCTACTATTTGGAGGCCTATAAATGGTTTTTTCACCCTTGCAATTTCTTAACTCCACCCACAAAGATTAGACATTTTCCGACCCTATGCCACCTTTTTATAAAGATGTAATTCCATATCTTACCGAGCAGTGTGATTAATGTGGTTTATGTGGCTTTTGGCAAAAAGAGCCACCGCACCACCTCTGACTTTGTGCCTGTCCTTTTGATACAATGTATATCTTTCGATCTTAAGCTCCCAACTATGATGTCCTTTCAGCCACGACTTAGTGATGCCCACAATGTCATACCGACCATCTGTGGTACAACTTAACACTTTGCTGTCTGTATTTGTACCCAATAATTGGTTTGCCCTTACATTCATATTTAACTTGCCCACAAGGATGTTGGTCACCTTTAGATTTAAGTGCAACCTGTCACTTTTATACAGGTCACACCCACCACAGAAGAGGTCCCAATGATCCAGAAATCTGAATGCCTGTCCCCTGTTCCAATTCTCCACCTACATATTTATCTGCCACCTTATTCTATTCCTATCCTCACTATCATGTGGCACTGGCAGCAATGCCGAGATTACTACCCTTGAGGTCCTGCTTCTCGGCTTTCTTCCTAATTCCCCGTATTCTGTTTTCAGGACATTCTCCTTTTTTCTACCTATGTTGTAGAAATGTATGTATGACTTCTGGCTGCTCACCCTCCCTTTTCAGGATATTGTGCAAGTGTTCAGAAACATCACCACCTGGGAGGCAAACTACCATCCATGTTTCTTTTTCATGGCCACAGAATCACTAATCTGCCCCCCCCCACTATAGTCCCCTATTACCGCTGCCATCCTCTTCAGTTCCCTACCCTTCTGAGCCATGGGGCCAGACTCAGTGCCCAAGGCATGGCAGCTGTTGCTTCCCCCACATAGGTCGTTTCCCCCCCCCAACAGTACTCAAAATGGAGTACTTATTGTCGAGGGGGATGGCCACAGGGTCGCTCTTCACCATCTGAAGTTCCCCCTTCCCTCTCCTGACAGTCATCCATTTATCTGTCTCCTGTCACTTTGGGGTGACTACGTCCCTGCAGCTGCTGTCTATCACCTCCTCACTTTCCATAACAAGCTGAAGGTTATCGAGCTGCAGCTCCAGTTTCCTAACATGGTCTGTAAAGAGCTGCATTTCGATGGACCTAGTGCAGACGAGGCCATCGGGGATGCTGGAAGAGTCCTGGAATTCCCACATCTCACACCCAGAACAGAACACTGGCACTGCAGACATACCCCTTATTCTTTCAAGAGTTAATTAAGAAAAAGAAATAAACTTCCCTACTTACGTTACCTCCACCCATTCTTGCCGAAGCCTTACCACTCTAACTCAGACCACTCCACACGACGGTACCCCTCTTATGGAGACTGTGTTTTTCAAACTCTGCTCCGGACCTGCCTGGGAGCTCTCCTACTGTGTCTGTGCCACTATCCACTCTATCTAGGTCTTTCAATATTCAATAGGTTTCAATGTGATCCCCCCTCATTCTTCTAAACTTCAGCAAGTACAGGAACAGAGCCAAACACTCTTTATATGTTAACCCTTTGATTCCAAGAATCATTCTCATGAACCTCCTTTGAACACTCCAATACCAACACAACTTTTCTTAGATAAGGGACACAAAACTGCTGACAATACCCCCAGGTGCCCTTTGACCAATGCCTTATAAAGCCTTAGCATTACACTCTTGCTTTTATATTCTAGTGCTCTCAAAATGAATGCTAACATTGCATTTACCTTCCTTTCCACTGACTCACCTGCAAGATACTCTACACTCTGCAAGAATATATACACTATATTCCACCTGCCACTTCTTTGCCCATCTATTTAAGTCCTTCTGCAGACTCCCTGCTTCCTCAACACTACTTGCCCCTTCACCCATCTTCCGCAAACTTGGCCAGAAAGCCATTAATTCTGTCATTCAAATCATTAAGCTATGAGAAAAGAAGCGGTGCCAATACCTACCCCAGCAAACACCACTAGTTACTGGCAGTCAATCAGAAAAGGGTCCTATGATTCCCACTCTTTGCTTTTGCCAGTCAGCCAACCTTCTATCCGTGCTAGTATCGTTCCTGTAATACAATGGGCTCTTATCTTGTTAAGCAGCCTCATGTGCAACACCTTGTCAAAGGCCTTCTGAAAATCCAAGTAAACAACATACACCGACTCTCCTTTGTCTATCTTGCCTGTTATTTCCTCAAAGAACTCCAACAGATTTGGCAGGCAAGTTTTCCCTTTAAGGAAACTTTCCTAACTTTGGCCTATTTTATCATGTGCCTCCAAGTACCCTAAAACCTCATCCTGAATAATGGACTCCAAGATCTTGCCAACTACTGAACTCAGGCTAACTGGTCTATAATTTCCTTTCTTCTGTTTCCCCCCCTTCTTAAAGAGTGGAGTGACATTTGCAATTTTCTAGTCCTCAGGAACAATTTCTTCAGCTACCTCTTTCAGAACTCTTGGGTGTAGCCCATCTGGTCTGGGAGACTTACCTACCTTCAGAACTTCTCCTTAGGAATAGCAACTGCACTTGCTGCTGCCTCTTAACACTACTGAATTTCTGACTACTGCTTGTGTCTTTCACAGTGAAGACTGACACAAAATACTTATTCAGTTTATCCGCCAGGTCTTTGTCCCCCATTACTACCTCTCCAGCGCCATTTTCCAGTGGTCCGATTTCCACTCTTGCCTCTCTTTTACTGTTTATATATCTGAAAAGCTTTTGGTAAGTTAGCTTACTTTCATATTTTTTCTTTTCTCTCCTTATAGCTTTTTAGTTGCGTATTGTTGGTTTTAAAATGCTTCCCAACCCCCTAAGTTCAGACTAATTTTTGCCACATTGTATGCCCTCTCTTTTCCTTTTCTGTGTCTTTGACTGCCCTTGTCAGCCATGGTTGCATCTAGAATACTTCATCTTTGGGATGTATCCATCTGCACTTTCCAAATTGCTGCTCTGCCTTCATCTCATCTAGTGTCATCTTCAATCTTATTGAACCCTAGAGCGTTATGAGGAACCAAATGACCTACTCTTGCTTCCATTTTATTTAATGTTCAATTGGGTCTATGCACTGGTAAATTTTGCAATCCCAAGGACTCTGCACAATTCGAAGAAAAGGTCAATTACACTCAACTCCCTAATTAATCTGAAGGTGACAATGGTGAAAATTTCCATCGTCATGGTGTAGCTCCTGAGAGTGTGGTGATATGTTGTTGCCCTTAGATAATTGACCTCTGCCATTTTCCAATCACTGGGATGAGTTACTGCAGCTGATATTCATAAAACCAAGTAAAAGAATCTGGAAATAGAAGAGACAGATCACTCCCAAAGCAACCCGTCTGCATGGATGCTCAATTAATATACTAATTTAGTAAAGCAAAATCACACTCTTTAAAGTTGATTCAAATCTGGAATTGTTTCATAGGTATTTGACAATTAGTAGAGAAGGAAATAAATACAGTAAATCATTGTTGAAAGAGTGATCCCACAATACAAATGAGGAATCAGCAATCAGAATTTCAGAAAAATATTATATAATGTTTTTGTTATGGGTAATAGTCCAAACTTTTAACAATGGCCTTGCTAACCATTTCCTGAAACATCCAAAGAAACTTGTAGCTTTAGTTTTCCTTCTCCCAATTATGTGGTTGAGAAAGGCAAAACACTTCTGCAGCCCAGAAACAAGCAGTATTGTTAAGCTATAGTGAATTGAGATTAAAGGAAGGTGAAATAAACTACAGCAGAAATATGAAAGCTATTTTGAAAATAATATGGCAAGCATTCTGCACCAGTTTATCCGGGAGAGACAAGAGCCCAGTCCATAAGGTACTGTACAGAAAAAAAAAAAATGTATGTTTGGATGGTTTTAAAGGTTGAAAACTACTTAAATGGTAGAGATTTTATGTACACTATAGAGGCCTTTATGTACACTTTATGGATACCAGTCTTTCCTTTTTTTGGCATCCACAAACTGCACATTCTCAAATGTTAAATTTACAAGCTAAAGTTTTAGAACTGTTTCCTATTTCAATTTAGTGCCTGGCTATGTTTGACACAACAAAAACAAAGAGTGACACACATAAAATACTTAGTTTCTCCAGCATTAGGTCTGCTGCTCTGAATTTTCTGCATCGGAAGAACCTCTTGTGTTTAAAAAACAAGAATGACCCTGGGTTCAGCATTGACGTTGAAAGGCAAAAATGCTGGAAGCTGGAATAATGCACACTTTGACCACTAGCCAGTGCTGTTGCCTTTAAAATTGGTTTGTAAAGCAGTATAAATACTTCCGCACTTGCGCAAAGCTCCTTAACACAAATTACCCAATGTGTTTTCATGATCTGGAAACAATTTGAATATCACAAGTAGATTGCAGAAACTAACGTAAATTAAAGTTTAAAGTTCTGATTATCGCTAGATGATCTTATATGCACAGAGCAACCTATGCACAGAGGAATGAAAATGCCTTCAATGGAAATTTGCAAAGAATGCTTCAATTAGAAAAGCTTCTGTCTGCCAAAGCAGAAGGGTCTCAAGGTGAATGAAAGCAAAATGAAATGAGTATATTGGAATATTCCTCATGGACACTGAACATTCTAGAAATGGGAGACTGCAGGGAGAGGTACTTAACTGTTTTGCAAGATCAATTTTCTTCTGTGATTCAGAACTTTCTCTTGATACAAGCTTATGAAGTCTCCATTCTTTGACAAGTTAACAATAATACAAAGTTCATATTTCAGTAATTTCCAAAAATCAGCAATATACAGCAAGATTTAATGAAAAACATCAAAACATTAACAATTACCAGTAAATTAACATTTCAGTTCATTTAAAATGGACCAAGAATATTTTTACAGTAACGTACAAAGACTGCTTTGGTACATCTGAAAATGGCTCTGTAGAGGCAGGTTCGCATTTAGGAGGGGGAATGCCTTCTTAATAACCATAATTTCAAGTCCTGTCAGAAGCAAATCCTGATGATTTTATGATCATCCAAAACTCAGTCGATATTTTAACTCACAATTAACAGTTTAGTAAGAGATAAGTAAGCATCTTTCCAGGATTAAATCCGACACTTAACAGGAAGTTCAAAGGGCAGTGAAGTATTCCTCTGGCAGTTCAGCCATCAGGAAGTCAAGATCATCTGCAAAGAAAAAGCAAAAATTAAGTTGTAGGTAACTGGGCAAGTATGGTAATTTAGAGTTTAAATCTCCCACTCACAGGAAATATTGAAATTTATTATCCTTTAATTTCTGCAGTTGATTTACAAAGAACATTAGATTAATCAAAGACATTTTTGACAAAGCAAACTAAACTATTTGGCACATTAATGCAAGTATTTAATGTCGCATGGCTTTTGTAAATTTCTCAATTAGTAACCTCTAAATTTAATTTTGTCTGAGTAATATTTATTCTTAATCAACATGAGGAAAAACTAGTTGAACACTGTCAACAGGATCCTGCTACTGAACCCATCGTTACCACTCCGCGCACCCCACCCCCGCCACAGGAATTACTCTCCGTGATTCCCTTGCCCAGTTAACCCTCCCCAACTAATCTCTCTCCTGGTACTTATTCCTGCAAGCAGAAGTGGCATACTGGACTATCCACCTTCTCCCTCATCTTCAAATAGCCCTTCCAGGTGAAGCAACACTTCACCTGCAAATCTGTTGGGGTTGCCTACTGTATATGGCGCTCCTGATGCAGCCTTCTCTACATGAGTGAGACTTGATATAGATTGGGGTAACGCTTTGTTGAGCACCTTCGCTCCATCTACAATAAGCAGGATTTCCTGGTGCCAACTGTTTTAATTCCAATCCCCACTCCCATTCTGAGATGTTGGCCCATGTTCTCCTCTACTGCCACGATGAGGCCACTCTCAAGTTGAAGGAGCAACACCTCATGTTCTGTCTGTGTAGCCTCTAACCTGATGGCATGAACATTGATTTCTCCAACTTCTCTGGCTCCCCCTTACCTCTTCTCTTCACTTCACTTGCCTGTCACCTCCCCATGGTGTCCACCCTCCGTCCCTTTCTCAGATGGCCCACTTTCCTCTCCTATCAGATGCCTCCTGCTTCTGTTTTTCCACCTATTACTTCTCAGCTTTTCACTTCATTCCCCTCTCCTCCACCCACCTGGCCTCATCTATCCACCTTCTGGTTTGTACACCTTCCCCTTCCTCCACCTTCTTATTCTGGCATTTTCCCCTCTTCTTTTCCAGTCCTGAAGAAGAGTCTTGGCCTGAAACCTAGACAGTTTATTCCTTTCCACCGATGCTGCCTGACCTGCTGAGTTCCTCCAGCAATTTTTAATGTGTTTGTCAGAATTTCCAGCATCTGCAGAATCTTATGTTTTTGATTTGTTGATGTTTCTTTCTCCCACGGCATCCATAGTTTGAACCATTGATACAGATACAAATACACATAACAACACTCCAATCAAACAAGTCACAATCCTAATTGCAACTTTAGATGTCAACTCACATTTCTTTACCATTACTAAGGCAAAGCATCCTCAATGAGGCTTGGTAAAATCCTAGAAGCAATAACCAAAAGGTTGTTCTATGATGTGAATTTTGAGGTTTTAAAGAGGAATATGCAAATGCATGGATTTCTGGAGGCATGGCCACAAAGTAGTAAAGAATTGATGATGGACAATATGTAAAGTGGAGAGAACATACCAGGTAGAGAACTGACAGTATGGAAAATAAGACAGGAACTGTATTTACTCTCTAATTCTAGATTATTTGGCAATTTTGGGAGAGGAATATGAGATTGAGTAAAACTTAATGGTATTTTTTCAGGCCCGATAGATGATGATAAAACATGCGCTGGATCACATGCACTCAATTTTAAGTCCACTGAATTGCAGGGAAAAAGGACAGAAATTAAAATAAAAAAAACATTAGCTCACACAAGGATAAAAGATTTCATCAGGATGCAAAGATATTCAAAGGTGGGAAAACTTGGGAGTGATTGAGCTGTTATTTGCATACTTTATAATATTATAAAGACTAATCTGCACAGAACTTGATGGAGTTGCAAATTTCAAAGCTCCAATAAAAATTTTAGATCGCTAGATTGAGATCACAATACACAAGTATACCATTTTATCCCTTAGACTTTTTCTTGAAACTAATCTTTTGCATGGATAAAGTTCAACGTATATTCCAATGGTATAGATAAGTTACCCAATAAACACATTCAATTGCTAACCTTATCAAAATTTTCTCTAATTTTAAAACTGAAGTAGATCTCTACTTTGTTTCTGTTAATTTAGATCCAATTTTACCTCTTCTTCAAAATGAAAACATTTTACTTCAGCATCATTCTAAAATATTCCACTGAAATGATTATTTCTTTCAGCTTCTTGCCTCCAGAATTCATCAATTTCTTGTAATGTTGCCTGATCAATACCCCACATACACAAATTTTCCCCTTTTATACAATGGCTACTAAACCCCAAATACCCAAAAGATATATTTATATTTGCACTTCAACAACTGATATACTTAAATATATTTGCATCTATAAATATCTCAAAACATACAAATATTCCCTATATTTTTCTCAATTACACTACTTCACATTTCTCTACTTTGAACTTCATCCACCCAACCACCATCTAACTTCCTTAGTTATTTTTCTTAAGTTTGATATACTAGATGTCATTCCAAACAGAGAACCACACCAGATCTATTTGTTACTGACAGCAGGAAATGAGTTTCTCCATTAATTAAAACCCATAAAAGAAAGAGTAGGGATGTAATGCTTAGCACGTAACGTCTACGGGGGTTGCCAGCCTAAACAATTAAAGAATGTTTTCAAATTTCCCTGAAGGCATTCAGAAGCTGAAAAAATAAAAATAAATTACATGGGATTTAAAAATTGATTAACCAGAAAATATGTTACATTGTATTTGTGCTTCCACCTCCCAAATCTGTTCCTCTTTGTGCAAATTAACTGGTTTGTTCTTAAGAAAAATAGGTTCAGGAATAGACATCAAATGTAATTCAGCAGTAAAGAACTTCAGATGTCTCCTCCCATGGTCCAGATGTTTACATTAGTAACTTTCCTTATTCAATTTATCTCAAAAGACTAACTAAATGTAAAATATTACAGAGAAGATTTTTCATAAATGCAAGTTATTAAGATATCAATTGGATTTTAGGATGTTCAGCATGGAGTTTCCACTTAGTTAAGATATATGTAGGACAATACACAGCTTAAAAATTCATCCTGAACTTACATTAAATTTTTGTTCCCCAAATGCAAATGACTTAAATATTGAATTAGCTTGAACAATTTTTTTTTGAATATCTGATCTACCTGCTTCCCATTCTTCATCACATTGTCCCTGTAACGGCGTGCTTTTCCATTCAGGTATCTCTGAGCCTTCATTTCTTGTACTGGAAGATATAGTGGCGGAGCAGGAGATTTTGTCTGTGGTGACAGAATCACTACATTTTGATTCTAATAAGTCAACAGTGGATTGAAGCCCAAAGTTGTTCTGGAAAAAAATAACTTGGATGAACACAAGAAAATAGCAGAACTAGGTCATTAGACCTTTCAAGTCTATTCGACCATTTAACAGATATCCCACCCTGCAAAAACTCATTTCAGGGAGGTAGCACTCCCCCCCCCTGCCACCGGTCGACCTCCAAGGGTGTATGTAAAACTTTGTTTAGTGATTTTGTCTAATCTGTAAACCAAGTTGGGTATATGCAGCAAATGTAACATTAATATTATATCATATTATCATGTTTATTCTATTACAACTTTAAGCAAGTCTACAGGGAGTTAGGCCTCATCACGTGGACATCAATAGCGTAGCTCCTGGGCAGCTAGCTTAAATAACGTTAGCTATGCTAATGAATGAATGACACCTGTTAATCTCACCTCAACATGTCTTTTACATTTTAACCCACCATGGGCAATAGAAAAGTCACTGTTGCAAACAGTGCAGCGAGCAACATTGTCATTATTTTTGAGGTTGACTGTAAAGCCCACCCACAGAGAAAACTGATAGGTCTACTTTTTTGCACCGCAGACCGGCCGACTGTGGGGGGGGGGCGGGTTGGGGGGTGTTAATCACGACCAGAATATAGGTGATGAGTCAACTATAAGTCACTTATAAGTAGCTAATACACTCAATTTCATTTCTAAAAGGGATTATCTAACGAATTTAATATTAAACACACAGTGCATATTTTCCTCGCATGAATATAGTGATAAGTCAATTATAAATCAATAGCATAACATTTTAAGTAACGTTTGGATATTAAACACACAGCGCATATTTTCCTCGTATGAACATATAAAATCATTGCAACACACCAATATCGCTGAATCAGTGGGAGCCCTGGGCTTGTTTTCTTGCAACAAGACGGTGCCATCAAGGGGTGATGGGAGACAGCGATACTCGAAGGGGGTTCCTTATGTCCAACCTATTCTGCAATTTTGTTCTCGTTGCATTCATTGCAGAAAACCCTGCTTTGCAGAGATATCAAAGTTGCCGGTGAATGCAGCAGGCCAAGCAGCATCTCTAGGAAGAGGTACAGTCGATGTTTCAGGCTGAGACCCTTCGTCAGGACCAACTGAAGGAAGAGTTAGTAACAGATTTGAAAGTGGGAGGGGGAGGGGGAGATCCAAAATGATAGGAGAAGACAGGAGGGGGAGGGATGGAGCCAAGAGCTGGACAGGTGATTGGCAAAAGGGATATGAGAGGATCATGGGACAGGAGGCCCAGGGAGAAAGACAAGGGGGTTGGGGGGGA
The DNA here is from genome assembly GCF_030028105.1 of Mobula birostris. Taxonomy (NCBI): domain Eukaryota; kingdom Metazoa; phylum Chordata; class Chondrichthyes; order Myliobatiformes; family Myliobatidae; genus Mobula; species Mobula birostris. The sequence continues at coordinate 27,935,494 of NC_092402.1, forward strand.
AACCCAGAGGATGGGCAAGGGGTATAGTCAGAGGGACAGAGGGAGAAAAAGGAGAGTGAGAAAAAGAATGTGTGTATAAAAATAAGTAACAGATGGGGTACGAGGGGGAGGTGGGGCATTAGCGGAAGTTAGAAAAGTCAATGTTCATGCCATCGGGTTGGAGGCCCACCCTCTGGCCCCCCCCCCCCGTCTTTCTCCCTGGGCACACATTCTTTCTCTCACTCTCCTTTTTCTCCCTCTGTCCCTCTGACTATACCCCTTGCCCATCCTCTGGGATTCCCCCCCACCCCCCTTGTCTTTCTCCCTGCGCACACATTCTGTCTCTCACTCTGCTTTTTCTCCCTCTGTCCCTCTGACTATACCCCTTGCCCATCCTCTGGGTTTCCCCCCCCCCTTGTCTTTCTCCCCGGACCTCCTGTCCCATGATCCTCTCATATCCCCTTTTGTCAATCACCTGTCCAGCTCTTGGCTCTATCCCTCCCCCTCCCACTTTCAAATCTCTTACTCACTCTTCCTTCAGTTAGTCCTGACGAAGGGTCTCGGCCTGAAACGTTGACTGTACCTCTTCCTAGAGATGCTGCCTGGCCTGCTGCGTTCACCAGCAACTTTGATGTGTGTTGCTTGAATTTCCAGCATCTGCAGAATTCCTGTTCTTTGCAGAGATATGTTGGAAATGGAAGCAATGTTTTCAGTGCTTCCGTGGCTATCTCAGGATATTCAGCCTTGACTTTGATCCAGAATGCCGGCAGAGACGTTATGTCAAACATACTTTTCAGCCCGCTGTCATTTGCAAGCTCGAGGAGTTGATCTTCTTCCCGCGCTGACATGGATGACGCGTGGGTAATGACCTCGCGTGCGTTCAAGTTCAACAGTGGGCGTGACAGGGAATGAGGAAAGGTGCAGCTGACTCATATCACCAAATCATATTGTTTCCTCGCGGCCTGGTGGTTGGGGACCACTCTTAGCACGACGAGAGACCAATCAGGATGCTTGCTCTCCCTCGCCTTCTCAAAAAAAAATCGATTTCTGGGATATTGTCTATAATTTCCGGGCGTTAGGGAGCCACTATCAATATGCGGGAGACTCCCGGACCTTCTGGGAGAGGTGGGATGTTTGCATTTAATATCATGGCAAGTCTAAGCTGGCCTCAGCTCCTTTTCTGTGCATTTCCTCCATAAGCCTCTATTCCTTGAGCTATCAAATATTTATCCAACTCCATGTTAAACACTTCTAATGATCCAGTTTCTATTATCCATTGGGGCAGAGACTTCCAGAGATTTGCCAGACTATGTGAGAATTAATTGCTAGATATCTTAATTTTAAATGATTGGCCCTTCGTCATTACGTCCCCTTGTTCGACTCTCCCACTAGTGAATACATCCCACCATCTACTCAACCAAGCCCCCTTGGAATTTTCTAAGCTTGAACAATATCACCCTCATTCTTCTAAACTGCAAGGAATACAGACCCAAAATTGTTAGCACCTCATGGTAGGATAACTCTCTTAATGAAAGAATTAGCTTGTGAATCTTCTTTGTACTTGAAAAGGATTTAGTGCTTTCCTGGCTTATATGACGAATAAACTCTTCTCGTGCCTCCAGCTGGATACAGGTATTGATTTTAACCGATGCTTCAGTGTTAAACTCTGCCATCTTCATCAGGCATGTCTATTCTGGTGGTATCTATACCCATCATCCATCTCTCCTGATTGGTTAGTCCTCATCTGCTCTCGCACCTTGTTTACAATCAAATTCCAGTTCTTACTTAGAGTGAGACCTTTGTCTTTGTTAAAAGTTCTTTTCTTCTCGTTTCATTTCAATGGCCTCCTTCACCAGCCTGTCCCAAAAGCCACTATGGAGGGAAGGCTGGGGCGGGCGGGGTTCTGAGTTGGATGATCAGCCATGATCATAATAAATGGCGGTGCAGGCTCGAAGGGCCGAATGGCCTACTCCTGCACCTATTTTCTATGTTTCTAAATCATAATAACAGTGCACTAAGGTAGTACAAGATAAAACAATAATAGAATGCAGAATAAAGTGCAACTGCTACAGAGAAAGTGTGGTGCAGGTTGCAATAAGGTGCAAGGTCATAGTGAGGTAAAGTGCAAGGTCAAGAATCCATCTCATCGTTCTAGCGAACCATTCAATGATCTGAACAGTGGGATAGAAGCCATCCTTGAGCCTGGTGGAATGTGCTTTCAGGCTTCTGTATCTTCTGCCAAATTAGAGGGGGAAGAAAGGATAAGGTCAGGAGTGGGAGGTCTCTTTGATTAAGTTGGTTGCTTTGATTTAATAGCCCTATGGCACTTTCTAGAAGGGAGTTTTTGGAAAAGGCAGCTGAAAACTTGAAATGAAGGCCGAAATGAAGGCCAAGATGAAGTATTCAAAACTGAGTGAGAGAATAATTAATAGGTTATTTCTCTTGGTTGTTGAATTAGTAAATGTCACAGACTGATGATTAAAAGTAGAAAAATGAAAGAAAAGCTGGAGGAACTGCTTCACTGCAAAAGCTCATGAGGAAATGGATTTGCTTTGCCAGACATTTTAATTAGATATAATTGAAAAGAAAGGGTCGAAACATCATTAAAGTCAAGGAAGTTTGATAAAATGGCTTTGAAGAGGTAATAGCAGCACATGATCATAGACTGAATAGACTCATACTGTGATGCAACTTTTATAGTTCTGTTTATTGAAATGCACTCAATGGAAGTATAAAATAAATTCAGATGTTAGCCAAGATAAACAATCCCACTGTGCATGTACGTTATTCATTGGTTTCTAAAATACGCAGAGGTGATTCAAGAGAGCAAGTATGAAATGCTAAAGCAGGATAGTTTCAGATGTTTTAATTGATTTAAAAAGGCATTTAAAAAACTCTCTCTACTTCCATCAAATTTACTTTATTTCTAAAAAGATAATTGGTTCTGTCATTTTATAATGTGTTCATTTCAATATGTACACAAATAATTGTATGTAAATTTGTTTTAAATTGTCATCTTGGAAGACTTTGCTGTTTGTATAATCACTAACTTGTAGAGTGAACAATTGCAGAGTTTGCCTCTACAGAGAACTTAACACAACTGGGAGCAGGCAAGGCAATAGCGTACATTTCTGATTTATTGACTTCTTAATTGCTGGGTCAAAGTACTGGACATGACTAAAGCTGGACAGAAAAGGAAAGGAGAGCTTTTAGATGAAGGGAAGATACAAAGGGGAAGGAGTTTCCTAAGAGAAGTTTGAGAGATAAGAAAGCATTTGCCTACTTAGTACTCCTATCAATGCAGAACCAGTTTTAGGAGCAGTATGACACCTTTTACATATGCCATTCTTACCTGGGAACTCTGGGCGATTTGGCTATGTATGCATACAGTAGAACCTTGTGGATATACCTTAATCACATTACTTGGTGTTATATTCAAATAATGATTTCGAACTGATGGAGAAAATACACCAACCTACAGATAGAAATAAAATACTGTTGGAAAAGGACAACTTCACGATTATTTTTGGATTACAGATTGAAAATAACCTAGCAAGATTTATAATCTTTTGATAGACATGTCATCAAATTCGCAAAATGCTTAAAAAAAATCATAAAACATTTTAAGAATTACACCTGCCACAGATGTAACATTAAATATTACCGTTGACTGCCGAAAGCATACAAAAGTGAAAATTTTACTTGGGTGTGTATGCTATTACCCTCTACACAAAAGCCAACCACATTCAATTGACGTTACATGAAGTAAAGTTAATAACCAAAAAAAACTGCAATGTTTAAGTATCAAGCTAACAACCTGCTTCAAGAGGAGCACTGTTCCAACTTTTAAATCATTTGGTTGATCAATCAGAAGTTGTCTGTGAATGGTACCTTGCATCTCACCTGTACAACAGTAATAAAGAATTAAGCTTCAAGCGAATCAAATTCCAGCACTAACATGTTGCAAGTATACTATTAACAATGCTTCATTTGCACAGAAGCTTTCTAAATATTGCTTATTGTAGAAAGCAAGCATTCTTTTAAATAGCCCCATTAAAGACAGGGATGTCTATAGGGGGAAATACATTTATGAATGAAGGGTACAGAAGAAAAAGATAGCATCCCAAGCATCACTCAAGGAACTTCAAAGATAATTAATTTAATACAACTATAACAATCTGGCTTCTAAGAAATTGAATGGAGATCAAATTGGTTTCGAGTCTTGAGTGGTTATCCTAATGCTGAATTTTGAATACTGGCAAATTGTATATTCTATTTTGAAAAGGACATTATGATACCGATAGCTTTTTAACAACAACAACCCCTCTGCAACACACGGGAGTACACTGTATTAGGATCAAAATAATAACTGCAGAGCTTTATAAAGATACAGGCTGTAATTATTAAACATTAGAAAACTTGACATTAATGCTTTTAATCAAGGAAAAATTGGCAAATCACATAATGTGAGCCTCTCAGATGAAACACCCCTTTTCAATAAAACTTTAATTGGTTTCAAAGGGAGAGAAGTAACTTCTTTAAAAAATTAGAGTTTGTAGGCCTTCAGACAGTGACAAATGTCAGATACCAAGATCTTAACTTACTAAGCAAACAGAACAATGATAAATATTGGATCCATCTGAGTTGCCAAATGTTGCAATTAAGCAAACCACAAGTGCTTTTAGATAAGAGATTAGAAAGGCTTAAGGTTACCAAAGAGACATTTTAAGCAGATAAAGATAACTAACTGATAGATAGAACCATGTTAATTTCAGTGATTGCAACCAATCTTACCTGTTCGATTTTATCTGTCAGACAAAACAGATGAACAATTCACATACGGTTTCACATACATTTTGGAAAGACTGAAGAACATACACAAGACATAAATATGCTCTGATCACAGGTGATAATTTTGACACCATGGCAGAGATACCATTTTCATGAGAATGCACAGATTACCGTCATGAATGAAAAGTAGGAATTGCTGGAAAGATTCAGCAGGTTGGGCAGTATCTGAGTAAAGAGAAACAGTCAGTTGTGTGGAGTTGTAACTGTTTCTCTCTCCATTGAAGCTGCCCGATCTACTGGGTTTTTCCAACATTTTCTGTTTTCTAGTTTAGACTTCCAACATCTGAAGCTTTTTTTTGACATTTCATTTGGAGCCAGAGGATTTGACTGAGGCCATAAAGAAATATTTTTCATGTATATTCACCAAAAACATTGCAACTTGAGAATTCAAGGAGATTCTGGAACATATTATTAAAAATGAGTATTGCATGCCTTGGTGGGTGAAAGGTTGATAAGTAAGCTGTAGCCCAGGCTGCTATAGGAGACAAGTTAGGAGATTGCTCGGTCAATTAAAGTGATTTTTAATCCTCGGTCACAGGTGAAGACAGCAAATGGGGTACCTTTACCAAATGATAACAAAGGTAAGTCAGGCTGGGTAGGGAAGTAATCGGGGTCAGGGATGGAGAAGAGGAGAAGCTGAAGCAAGACAGGTACTAATCAAAAATAGCCAGCATGGTTTCATCAAGGGAAAATCCCATCTGAGCAATTACACTAACTTTTTCAGAGGTAACAAGTATACATACCACTTTGGAAACTGTTGGGAGTTGTAGCACAACCTATCAGGGGAAAGCTGCTGCGATCAGGTCTCTGCCACCGAGCCTGGCTCTGTGGCTCAGAAGGGAAGGGGAGTGGAGGAAGAGGAGGAGAGTGGTGGCGATATAGGAATCAATAGTTAGGGGAACACACAGTAGATGTGAAAGGGACTCCTGAATGGTATGTTGCCTCCTAGGTGTCAGGGTCAGGGGCATCACAGATTAAGCCCACAGGATTCTTAAAGAGATAGGAGAGCACAGAAGTTGTGTACGTATTGGTACGAACATCAGAACTAGGAAAAGGGATAAGGTTCAGAAGAGCGAATATAGGGAGTTAGAATTGAAGCTAAAAAGTAGGACCTCAAGAATAGTAATCTCATGATTGCTGCCTGTGCCCCACACCATTGAGGGTAAGAATAGTTTGATATGTCAGATGAAAGTGTGGCTGAAGAATTGGGGTAGGGGGGCAGTATTTCAGATTTGTGGATCATTGGGATCTGAGGAAGGTGTAACCTGTACAAAAGGGACATGTTATATTTGAATATAAGAGGGACCAATGTCCTTGTGGAGAGGTTTGCTAGAACTGTTGGGGAGGATTAAACCTAGGTTGGCAGGGGGATGGGAACCAGAGTGAAAGATCAGATGATGGGACAGTTGGTGTAAAGGTAGATGCAATGTGTAGTGAGACTGTGAGGAAGGGTAAGCAGTGGATAGGGCATAAATGCAGTCAGTTGAATGTGCTGAAATGTGTTTACTTTTAATGCAAGTAGTATCCGGACCAAGGGTGACGAACTTAGAGCTTGTATCAGAATACGTCTATTAAATACTTAAGTTAAAATAAATAATGCAAAAAAAAACAAAAGTAATGAGGTAGTGTTCATGGGTCCAATGTCCAGTTAGGAATCAGATGACAGAGGGGAATCGCTGAGTGTGCCTCCTTCCTGACGGTAACAGTGTGAAGAGGGCATGTCCTTGGTGATGGGGATCCTTAATGATGGATGCCACCTGTCTGAGGCATCGTACATTGAAGTATGTACATGGGACTACAGTGTTGTGGCCATTACAGAAGCTTAGCTGTCACAAAGGCATGAATGGCTACTGGAAGTTCCAGCATTTAGACATTTCAAAAGAGATAGGGAGAGAGGGAGGTAAAAGAGGTGGGGGAAGTGACATTGCTAATCAGGGATAGTATCACAGATGCAGAAAGGGAGGACGCTGTGGAGGGATCCTCCACGCACCCCCTCCCCTGCCAAAATCCCAACAGGAACATTAAGGAACAAATTAGTAGACAGATTTTGGAAAGGTGTCAAAATAATAGGGTTGTTGTCAAAGGTGACTTCAACTTCCCCTAATATCAATTGGTACCTTATTAGTGCAAGTTTAAATACAGCAGAATTTGTTAGGTGTGCCCAGAAAGGTTTCCTGGCACAATATCTGGACAAACCGACTAGCGTCAAGGCCATACTGGATATAGTATGAGGAAATTAACCTGGTCAGGTGATAGCTAACTCTGTGGGTGAGCATTTCAGAGACAGTGACCACAACTCTCTGATCTTTAGCATAGGTGTACAAGATGATGAGTGGCATTGATCGTGTGGATAGTCAGAGGCTTTTTCCCAGGGCTGAAATGGCTAGCACGAGAGGGCACAGTTTTAAGATGCTTGGAAGTAGGTACAGAGGAGATGTCAGGGCTAAGTTGTTGTTTTTTTTTAAATGTAGAGAGTGTTGAGTGCATGGAATGGGCTGCCAGTGACGGTGGTGGAGGCGGATACGATAGGGCCTTTTAGGACACTCCTGGACAGGTATATGGAGCTCAGAAAAATAGGGTGCTATGGGTAACCCCAGATAATTTCTCAGGTAAGGACATGTTTGGCACAGCTTTGTGGGCTGAAGGGCCTGTATTGTGCTGTAGGTTTTCTATGTTTCTGTAACATCAGACAAGGTTAGGAGCAGACAAAATGGGAAAGTATTTAATTGAGGGAGGGCCAATTATGCAGCTATTAGGTCAGAACTTAAACTGAGCTGTTATTAGGTCAGAAATGGGAGCTTAATTTGGGAACAGATGTTCCAAGGGAAGTGTACAACGGAAACATGGAGGTTGTTTAGGGAACAGTTGCATAGGGTTCTGGATAGGTTTGTCCCATTGAGGTAGGGTGACAGAACCATGGTTGACAACAGGTGGAGCATGTAGCCAAGAGGAAGAAGGAAGCATACATCAGACAGGTTTCGAGACTTATAAGGTAGCCATGAAGGAGCTTAAGAAGGGACTTAGGAGAGCTAGGAGGGGATTTGAGAAGGCCTTGGCAAGTAGTATTAGGGAAAACCTAAGGTGTACTACACACACATGAAAAATAGGAGGATAACTAGAGTGAATGTAGGACCAATTGGGAATAAAAAAAGGAAACGTACCTAGAGTTGGAAGAGGTAGGGGAGGCCCTTAATGAATACTTTGCTTCATTATTCACCACTGAGAGGGACCTTGATGAATACAAGGTCAACAAAGAACAGGGCTGTGTCAAGATTATGAAAGAGGTAGTGTTGGAACTTTTGAAAAGCATTAGGACAGCTAAGTCCCCAGGACCATTCAGGATATACCCCATATTACTACAGTAAGTGAAGGAAGAGACTGCTATGCCGTTGGCAATGATCTCTGTCTCCTCACAAGGAGTAGTACAAGCAGCTTGGAGAAAGGCAAATGTTATTCCTTTGTTCAAAGGTAATAGGGATAATCCTGGGTATTATAGACCAATGAGTCTTACATCAGTGGTGGGCAAACTACTGGAGAGGATTCTTAGAGAAAGAATTTATGCACAATTGGAGAAGCAAAATCTGATTAGTGATAGCACAGCTTTGTGAGGAGCATGTCACGCTCCAAGAGTCTGATTGACTTTTGAGGTAAATTGACGAAGGTAGAGCAGTGGATGTGGTGTATGTGGATTTTACTAAGGTGTTCAACAAGGTTCCCCATGGTAGGCTGATTCAGAAAGTCAGGAGGCATGAGATCCAGGGAAACTTGGCTCTGTGGATTTAGAATTAGCTTGCCCACAGAAGACATAGGGTGACTGTAGATGGAGCTTATTCTGCCTGGATGTACTTAACTAGCAAGTGTTCCACAGGGAAGTGTACTGGGACCACTGCTCTGTGATTAGATAATGACTTAGATAAGGAAATGCAAGGGTGGCAGTAAGTTTGCAGATGACAGAAAGGTTGGTGGTGTTGTGGGAAGTGTAGAAGGGTGTAGAAGGTTGTCGTAGGTTACATACATTGACAGGATGCAAAATTGGGCTGTGAAGTGGTAGATGGAGTCCAATCTCAAAAACTGAAATGATATATCTTGGAAGGTCAAACTTGAAGGCAGAATACAAGGTTAAGGACAGGAATCTTAGCAGTGTGGAGGAACAGAGGGATCTTGGGGTCTGCATCCATAGATTCCTCAAAGTTTCCATGCAGGGTGACAAGGTGGTTAAGGTGGTGTATGATGTGTTAGCCTTTATTAGTCAGGGGATTGAGTTCAAGAGCTGCGGGATAATGTTCCAGTTCTATAAAACTCTGGTTAGACCACACTTGGAGTATTGTGTTCAGTTCTGGTCACTTCATTAAAGGAAGGATGTGGAGGTTTAGAGAGGAGATAGTGTCTGGACTTGAGAACATGCCTTATGAAGAAAGGTTGAGCAAGCTAAGGCTTTTCTCTTTAGTGTGAAAGAGAATGAGAGTTGACTTGAATAAAGTGTACAAGATCATTATTTTCTCAGGGTGGCAATGGCAAACATGAGTGGATGACTAGAAGAAAGTATGGACATGTCGGAGGTAATTTTTTTTTTAAATATACAGAGAGTGGTGGGTGCATAGAACACACTACCAGAGGTGGTGGAAGAGACAGATATATTACGTATATTTAAGAGACTCTTAAACAGGTCCATGAATGAAAGGAAACTAGAGGGCTCTGTGGGACGGAAGGGTTAGATTAATCTTGGAGTAGGTTAAAAGGTCAGCACAACATCATAGGCGGTAGGGCCTGTACTATTCAATATTCTAGGTTCAAAATAGTGGATTCCAGTTAATTGGGACACTTTGGAACCAGTACAATTTGGCCCAATTAAGCAGCTGCCCCATTAGCTGAGGTTTCACGGAAATATTTAAAAAGATATTAAAAGGAAAACTACCATTTAACTGAGTAACAAATTATATATTTAAATTAAACACAGAACAAATGAAAACACTACCAACACTACTACAGTACTATGAAACTGTATTAGTTCCTAATAGTTATCGACAGAGGAATTCATCTAATGTACTCATTGTTCTTTTGATTGACTGTAAATAAACAATCAGCGCAGACACCTAGTGCAGAGGGCGGACTGCCTTCAAACAATGTTTTCAATGATTACATCTTCCAAATCTTCATTTTCATTGTAACATTCAGGATGATTGTCCATACCTTCAAACTCTTTGTAGTTCTTAACTTGGAAGTAGAGAAATAGTTCCATTTTCATTCCCAGCCATTTCTGGCATCTGAATGCTTGCAACCACAATGAGCAAAACAGTTCTGAGTTGTCTTACTGCTTATTTCTTGTGAACTATCCGTGACAAAAATCACTGCTTTTTGAACCCAAACACACGCAACTGACGCCATTTAAAAACTGTTCACTCTAAGTACAATGCAATGTCTAACGGTCATTCAAGTGAAAACGACTAACGCTAGATAGAAACTGTTCGGCAACTGTCTCCTGTCCCAATTAAGCAGCATTGTGTCCCAAATAAATGAAGAGAATCCCAGCTATTTTTTCGATTATTTTTTGTTCTTTAAGAGTTGACCCAAATAAACAGCTACCCCGATTAGCTGTCAGCCTAATTAACCAGAATCCACTGCATATTAATGAGGATCATACAGTTGATGTAGTCCACTTGGATCAGTAAGGTCTTTGATGAGGTCCTACATTGCAAACAAGCTCCAAAGGTTAGAGTCCACAGAATCATTGGCAAGTGGGCAAATTGGACCCAAAATGGGCTTTTAATAGGAAACAGAGGGTAATGGTGAAAGTCCGTGACCAGTGGTATATCATAGGGATCAGCCCTGGGATCCTTGCTGTTTGTTATGTACATTACTGATCTGAACATTCATACAGTAAGTATGATTAGCAGATTAGCAGTTGAAATGAAATCTGATCGTGTTAGTGATAATGAGGAAATATGTAGGCTAGAAAAAATTATTAATCAATTGGTAAGATCCGTAGAGCAATGGTAAATGGAATTTAATCTTGACAAGTGCAAGACAATCCAGATCGAGAGCTAGAAGGGTAGGCCTATACAATGAGAGGAGGGTCCGTAGTATTAAGAAACAGAGAGAGCTTGGTGTACTAATCCAAGATTCCTAAAGATGGCAACATAGGTAGATAAGAATAATCCCAAAGTTTTAGACAAGGAGCAACTGTCAGAATTAGATTGACCTGTTTTGTGATTTAGAAGGGATTATTTGCAAGTTCCCTGATGGCTCGGAGTTCATTAATAGCTACTCATTTAGTTTCAGAAAGTGCAAGTTTTGACTGTCTACATTACCCACAGAACAGTACCCATTTACTGTGGGAAAGGCAAGTATGTTACAACTGCTGTAAAGAATTGTAACAAGCAATTTTTACTCCATGCTTCCCACTGGAATTGTATGTTTGTAGTACGAGTATGATGCTCACTACAGTTCCATAATGTGCATATCCTTCACAAATTATTTACTACTACTTTGGCAAGGCATAGTGAAGATGAGAAAAAGGTATATGCCTATGAGATCTTGTTTGTCAATATTTTCACCACGTTCAGCAAAGACAAAGAGTTTGAGAGAGTATGCAAAATAAAATTAGCCAAAAACTAACACATTCCGATGAGACAGGAAATGCAAAAGGGAAACAAAGAGGGTGAGCAACATTTTGGGACAAACTGTCAAGTTTTTTTTCCCTTAACAGGGAAAGACATTATTCAAATCTTGTTTACAGTGACCAATTCAAAAACGAATTAAACTGTTGCCCTTTTAAAAGATGGATCAGTAAGAATAATACCAGACTTCCCCAAGGTCACCCAATAATTCCTTGTTCTTTTTAGGCAACATTAAATTTAAAAGAAAGACTAGCCAGACTAAAGCAGTTAAAATAAGTAACAAATTTTGTGATAATAAATCTGATTTGGAGAGTCTGAACAAAAACCAAAGGAAGCTTTATCAACAAAATAATAATTATCAATTATCTTAACACACGGTGCCAACATGACAAGTATAGGAGTGAGTACTTAGCCTGTGTAGGATCACCTATACCAAGTAATCAAGAGGAAGTGGAATAATGGGGAGCAAAATCTATATAGGCTACACTAATGCCATAACTTTCGGAATAAACATTTGCTTTTGGAAGACTTAGATTTTTTAAGGATCTGGACAGATCCCAAAGTGATACCTCTGTACCAAGTCAAGTTGTTTTCGCAGTTTCAATTATTAAATCCAAAATGAAACATCAGAAGGATAACCCTACCTGATGGATCTTTAAAAACGGCACTGGCATCCGTGTTTGTTCGTGTCAATGACTTTACAAGCACAGCCATGTTAGGAACCTTGCCTTTAGGGAGCTGTTTTAAGGCCGCCTATAGAAACAGTTATGATTCACTTAAAACTATTTTAGAAATGCGTTAGATCATGTTGTTTGATTAAAACACACTCTGAACTACTTTACAGCAAATGAAGTACTTTTCAGTGTCAAAGCAATATATAACGCAAGTACAGTACACAATATGCAAAAAAAAAGACAAGTAACAGATAATCTGCTTTTTATTATGCAGCTTTAAGGCTAAACCTGCATAATAAAATCTTATCTGGAAGAAGATAGCACCAGTGAACAACTCAACATCCTCCAGATGGTTCACGAAACTACTTCTTTTACATTTTGTTTTGTTTTCAAATGTGGTTGCGCTACTATCAGAACCTGTGATTTACATTTTGATGGTGTGTTTTTGGACCAATTGAACGATCTGACGCTTTGCTGTCTCCGAGGGTGTTCGGTGAGGTTTTGAGCAAAATGTGCAGCCTAGAGGTTAAGAAGCCTGGAGACAAGATCAAGATCGACTCCATTTCTCACTGATTGAAGCATCTAGGAAGATTGAAATCATCGAGGCGAGCATGAAAGGTGAGCGGGTGTTCAGCGCCGTCTACTAGCCTCTCACTCACTGCTACTAGAGGAAGTGTGATGGGTCTCCCTCTCTCTCACTGGTCCTGGAGGAAGGTCCCGGCGTTGAAATTGTCTCTCCCTCCCTCTCACTCGACGCTGCTGAAGGATTGTGCTGGGGTCCTGGGACTTGGGCAAGGTTTAATTGACGAGCTTCTGAATTGGATTCTGTAGTTCACATTATAATGTGTTTCTGACTTCTGGCGTCTTTATTTTGTTGCTATTTTGGCTATTTTTGATTGAGGCAGCCTGCAAATAATGAACGACACAGCGCTAGATTGAACTGAAATGTATGACTGGACTCTTGATTTTGTATTTTATATTCTGTATTTTTTTTTGCTTTTTTTTTTGCTGTTTGCGCTATTTTTTTTGCGCGCGGGTGTTTTATGTTTTTCATTGAACAGGTGCCATGGCTTTGTTTCATGGCTTTCTGTGGGAAAATGAATCTCAGGATTGTATAATGCACACATGCTTTGATAATAAATGTACTTTGAACTTGAAATAATGTGCAAGTTGAGAAGGAATTCCTACGATAGAAATTTGGTTACCTATACTAAATGAATAACATGACAGCTTATATGAACTTTTATTTCTGATGCTGAAGCTCATTTTAATCAATCTGGCAAAGGCCCAGCTAGGTTTTTGGCTTTAATTTAGTCAGCTGTTTGATAGTTGTGGCTAGCTGGTTGATACATAAACCTAATGCTCCAGCTGGTGGTCATTGAGGGGCAGCAGCAGCTCAGACTCAATCTCCCCCCACACCTTTTGGGTGCAATGCCTTGCTCAAAGATGCATGGCTGTTGGGATTAGGGGTGCTTTGTTTGTGATCTTCCCATTCCACCGTCCCTCTAACTTTATCTCTCTGTTAGCCTTCAGCTACAAAGATTACATTAAAAGCACTGACTCATCTCTCATAGGTCAATGTAGCCATGATGTTTTGTCTATTTGCTTATAAACCATTTTTTTAAACTTGCATCTTAAAAAGGAACGAACCATAATAATTACTAATTAAAGCAAGGTTATTCTAATGTTATCAGCTTTTCTTTTGGCAACTTTCAATTTTTCATTAGCATCACACTTCTCTCCAAATATAGATAAAGCATACTTCTATGCAATAATTTCAACCCCTAACTTTAGTTTTCTGCAACTACAGCACAGTGTTTTCCCTCCTGTCCATCGACTCCCTTCCCTCCTACTCTAAGATGTTGTGGTGAGCATTCTTTATCCTTAGGTTGCAATTAAACTGTACTTGTGTATTAGGATCAGTAAAGTCCATCATTGTTACTACTACTATAAAACCTACCTTTCGCAGAACCATGACAATGCTATAGTTTCGAAGGAAACAGTTAGTGTCTCCTTCATCCAATCTTAATTCTTCTTTCATGGCAGCCCATGGGCCTCTCCCAAAGTCATCTTCAATGGAATGTTGAGAACTTAGATCTTCCTTAAATGTCAATTATAAAAAAAATTATACAACAGTAAACATCATTTTCTGTCTTCAGTGTTATTAATCTATATTCCAGAAGAATCACATTATTCCAATCCCTACTTGTGCTCTTTGTACTCCCTTGATTAATCATCAATTTTTCACATTACAGGAAAAAAAATCATAGTTCCTGAGCCTGTAGGATATATTGATTGATTCCTGGGATGGCAGGACTTTCATATGAAGAAAGAATGGATGAACTGGGCTTGTACTCGTTGGAATTTAGAAGATTGAGGGGGGATCTGATTGAAACGTATAAGATCCTAAAGGGATTGGACAGGCTAGATGCAGGAAGATTGTTCCCGATGTTGGGGAAGTCCAGAACGAGGGGTCACAGTTTGAGGATAGAGGGGAAGCCTTTTAGGACTGAGATTAGGAAAAACTTCTTCACACAGAGAGTGGTGAATCTGTGGAATTCTCTGCCACAGGAAACAGTTGAGGCCAGTTCATTGGCTATATTTAAGAGGGAGTTAGATATGGCCCTTGTGGCTACGGGGGTCAGGGGGTATGGAGGGAAGGCTGGGGCGGTGTTCTGAGTTGGATGATCAGCCATGATCATAATAAATGGCGGTGCAGGCTCGAAGGGCCGAATGGCCTACTCCTGCACCTATTTTCTATGTTTCTATATACCTTAAGGGAAGGACGTAGTTAAGAAAAAGAGATAAAGGAAAATAAATCAATAATGAATACAGTCACTCAGTGAAACTGACACTTCCTTAAAAAAATACAATCAAATTATTGCCAGTAGAGCAGGCAACTCTTTCCTGTGAATAATTTTCAGCAAGAAAGAGAAAGGCAAACTTCCACATACTGCAGCTTTGAGTGCTCTCAGTTCATTGAATCTGTGTGAATCATGCTATGGTCAACAACTTTTAGTGCCAATGACATGAGATTCGCCCAAGCAATTTGCAGGTATTTACTTGAACTAGCCAAGTACTGAAACTGCTTATTGCAGAACATGTAGCTGCAGCCATTTCTAGTTTGATTGGCCATTTGATGTTTTAAACTATTTGCCATTATAGCTTGCTTATACCAATGCAAGCTCTGTAAGCAGAATGCTTCAAGAGTGACAGCCTAATATTGCCAAAAAAAAAAATCAATATACAAAATCTACCAAGGTGTGCTCTGAGGTGATAAGACATTGATGGAACTTGATTTATATCACAGCTTGCACATGGTAACCAGCTTTCTTGATAGCTCAAGCTCAAACTCATTTTGAAATCTCCTGAATATCAATTCACCTGTAATGTATCTGTTCAAGGGAAGGGAAAAGCAATAAAAGATCACAGGAATCACAAGATCACAATACTGATTGTTACAGTTACAAAGAAAGTACAATGCAGACAGACAATAAGGTGCAAGACCACAATGAGACAGATTGCAAGGTCAAGAGTCCATCTTATTGTACGAGGTCCGTGGGGATGGAAGCTGTTCTTGATCCTGGTAGTAATGTGCTTTCAGGCTTTAAAATCTTCTGCCTGATGGAAGGGGGGTGGGGGAAGAAGAGAAATTGGGTGTCCACATATTCCCTTTAGTATGTGCTCAAAGTGACTACATTTTAGAAATAATTCATTGTGCCTAAGACATTATGGGATGCCTTTCAGTTTTTCCCTTCTTATTGACAGATAAATCTTGACTCAACAGCCACTTTCTCATCACATCTTTCAAATTTTTCGCCAATTTTTTCATGACTTTCATTTATTATGTTAATTAGGAGTTCTTACATAACTTTTAATTTTATTTAGAGATTTTATCTGAGGATCAACTTCATACTTATGAATTTCTAATTTTGTGTCTGCCTACCATTGAGCTCTTCACTATAGTAGCTAAAATAGCAAAATAATTATAACACTCTTAATCTTTTATAGAATTTAAATAAGAATTTCAATAACAAGAATCTTTTGATCTTCACTTTTGCACCCCATTATATGTTCTACTGGAACATATTTTTTGAAACTCAGTCACCATGACTATGATCAGTACTCCAAATAATATCAGAGTAACACCTTAATATAAACTTGCCTTGTTTTGTACATTAACTCTAGTAATGTTATGGATAATCTCTAAAGATACCTGTAGCACTGCTGTACCTTTTCTTTTTGTTCCCTTTAGTTTACACTCCTCCTTTGTTAACCAACTATTTTTTAATTCTCCACAAGAAACTAGGTTCAATCTTTCAAGAAATGTAAATAACAAATCTACTTGCTTACTACATTCCTTGTTCTACTTTGGGATGTTTTGCAAATCTGGGGATTTTGTTGTAATTTATGTCATTAATTGAAATGAAAATAGCGAAAATTTTAGTACTGACTTTTAAGAACATAAAAAGCAGGGCAAATTGCATAGTCCTTTGAGTGTTCACTGCCATTCCTTAAGATCATGGACTCTGTCAGTTAGTCAACAGTTAATAATTAGTCAATAATTTGTGATTTTTTTCCATCTAACAGCGATAGTATATTAACTTGATTGCGCAACTAGAAGGTAAACTTGCCTTTCATCAAGTAGAAGTCATTCAGGGGTATTGAGCTCTGTGCTTAATGGTATTGGTCCATGGCATAAAAAAGGTTGGGAGCCCTTGCATCATAAATCTTTAACTTGTCCTAAGTGAAAGATTTGGATAATCCTATTCTAGTTTTCCACATTCCCAAAGAGCTCAAAGTTCAGGACTAATTTGTACATGTTAAGATCCAACTTTTCTTTATAGAAAATCTGCTAATTTACCTGAGGGCATAGTTTAGGCACTGCACAATATATTGGTGTCTGTGGGACTGAAATCAAGACTTCATCCAGGTTTTTACCATAATGCTGGAAGACAAGCAGGATTGGCAGTAAACATTTAGAGTTAGAACATCAATATGCAATTTACAAAACACAAGTACCATACAAGCTGCTGGGCTCTGCAAATGCTGGTTTAGCATGTTAAAGTTTACTCTTTGAATTCATGTCTATTTATTCCAACAAATTATGTTCACACATTTATCAGAGGAAATTTAAGACATTTCCTCACATTAGAAGATGTTGTACTCATTTTATAAGGTTAAGGTTCGTCCATCGTCATCAATGAAGACCTCGACACCATTAGTACTTTTTATGAGGTCGAGTTGCTGGTTCGATACTCAACTGGGCACGGATGAAAAGTTCAACTGGATTCGAACTCAGGAACCTTGGTCACTGCGCCACCAGCTGGCTATTCATTTTATAATAGGTGCACTTTAGCAGTCCTTGGGATATAGCTCTATGAATATTTAATTTTGTTCATTAATTGCTTTAGAAAATAAAGCAAACATCAATGACATTTCCAAATTGTTTTTAAAGTGCTGTCAAAATAAAGCCTTTACAAATCATGAAATTACAATCATTCTACCTCTCTAAAGCAATCTGCAAAGCATTACTTGAAATCTCGGCATGCACCATCAGGATTTTCCACATAGTAATAATCCTGATGGGAGGCTTTGCACTTTTTATTCTTTTTGCATCGCATTATGATGTCCAAGATATTGCAAAATTACTGTCAACATTCTCCTGCCTTTCCCTTTTGTTCAAATATACATCCATCTTATTTTAAAACTTCTTGCATTCACTTAAGCAGTCATCCGTTTTCTGTTATACCGCTCTCATGAAGATGCTGCCACTTTCCCCAATACCATATATAGCTTCTTGAACTTCATTTTAATATATTAATACAATCTATTATTTCCCCCAAATTTACAGTTACTATATGCACATTTACTTGTTTTTAAAAAAAATGAAATTTTAAACAAATCCAAACACCAAACCAACAAAATTCTGTCTTTTAATCACTCCTACCGTTGATATGCTCTGTAAAAGATCTGCAGACAAGCAGAACTGAAAATTCATGGATAATAAATTGCTCTTGCAAATGAAACTATTATCATACAGTAGCACAATGGTTAAATTTATGGATTAACAGATTAGAGGATGATTAAATATTCAGACACGTTCAAATCCTTACAACAACTAGAGAATTTAAACTCACTGAAAGATGAAATGAACATTAATGTCAGTTCACCACAACACGTACAAAATGCCGGAGGAAATCAGGCCAGGAAAAGTGTATTAGTCAATGTTTCAGGCAGGGACCCTTCATCAGGACTCAATAGCAACAGTGAATATACATTTACAGAATTGTAAAAAAAAACAAATTCACCAACTTCCTTCAGGAAATTTGCTGCTCTAACCTGATCTCATCTGTGCGTGATTCACAGTGCACTGAAATGGTCTGGCAAACCCCACAACTAAAGGGCTATATCATCCCTATTCTGTTAAAAAATAATAGAAGACAACATGTTATAGTTTTTAAGAAATTTACCCATCTTTTATATCAGGGCATCCAGTCCACATTTGTCTTGTTTGAGCATTTATACTGCATGTTTAAGTGGCAATCTACTTTGGCATTCCTCCAGTTTATAAGAGCTTAATTGTGGTCAAGAGTTCTGATATGCCTTCTCCAACCTCCATCAGAATTCTTGAGAGCATGTCTTCAGGAAACTGGGACTTTTCTCACTTTGAAACTATTACTGTCTTTTGAAATGTTCATCTTCTGTATTTATAACATTCTAATTTGAACCTTTTCTTTAATACACCGATCATTCAAAAAGAATTTGAAATATTACACTACTTCCACAACTAAACTTAAGAGACTGAATTTAGTACTGTACCAGCCTGAACCTGATTAAGCAACACAAGATCAAGAAATATTAGCTGGAGGAAAAAAGAAAAAACAGGCTTTCCTTAGAGGTTTTCTTATTTTCTTCTTATTCATGGAACAGAACAGTTCAGTTACAACAGAAGAGTTTCAATTCGCACTGACTAGCTATTAAAAATGAGAGAATTGAGAACCAACTTAAAATGGTGTCAGTCGTCATACCTGTTGTGGAAGAATTCCTGCAGGTCCAGGGAAGCGTCGTTTTGCCCGAGGTCTGTCGACCTTTAGAATTTCTGGTGTCTGATTAGCAGCCGATACCAGTTGAATTAGGCGATTGGTTACAGGAGTTCCTACACAACTTGGATTTGTTGCTGGTGAACACGGAGCTCCTCCAGAAACTGAAGGGCTTTCTATAGTACACATCAGTGCTCGAGATTGACCTGTGGACATAATGGGTCTTCTGAGGCCTCCATCTGAAAACATGGGGGTTAAGCTATTAAGAGGAATTCTTGGTCTAAATGGTGTGGAGTTTGGACAGTTTTTTAAATCAGTAGAGCCCATTTTATGGTGTTGTGCAAATTTCGAACTTGGGGAGACAGTTTTATATGGCCTAATAGTATTATCTATTATACGTTTTCCTAAAGAATTTTGTGGTACTGGTGTTAATAATTCTTCTGTTGCTGTGACCATGCTTGAGGGAATAGGACTACATAACTTAATCTCAGACACAGTCTTAGACATTTCATCTGTGCAACAGTTATCAGTAATGTGACCAGACGAATTCTTGGTTCCTCCCACTGTGACAGCATCAATCTGAACATTACTTAAATTAATTGGACACTGGTTGAATTTATGTGATGATCGATTAAGATGCTTGTAAGCTTTACTTGCATCCTCAAAATTATTCATTACAGACTTCACCTGACCATCCTTATAAATGCCACTTGTAACATTATCGGCTCTTGGCAAACATGGAAATTTGCCTGGTGGGAGATCACCTGTTGAATACATTTGAGAAGAAACATTTCCAGAGGTTGAAAGACTCTCTTCATAAAAAGCTGAAGTCCTGCCCTTTCCCATTGTGGAATTGAGTATATTTTCAGTCTTATTCAGCTTTTCAGAACCAGACCAGAACAGATCATCTTCTTTGTCGACATCCGTGATTGATTTTATAGTGATGTTCTGCCAAGCATTGCTAACAAACTTGTAGTTAGAGGTTAAATGCTGTTTGTTTGGCCACTGCGGTGATCTCAAAGAAACATCAGAAGATCCTGTCAACGTTTTCTTTGCAGGAGTTTCATCATCAGAATCAGGTTTTGATTGAAAATATTTCTGACCTGCAGAGCTGCATGCCAATTTTACAGGTTCGTAATATGAACTAACTGGTGTCCTAAGGGTTGAAGAAATAGGCCTTAGTTCAACACTGGGGGTCATTCCAGATGAGCTGATGGCTGCGCTTTCAGCATCCAATGCCGCCGATAATAAATCCTGCTCACAGCAGATTAGAAAATTAGTTGCACAACACTGGAAAATGAATAGTTGTGTTTTCAAAGTACGAGAAACTTTTTATACTTGTTAAAATTATATCTATTTTAAACATAAAATATGCCAAAATGTAACCATCTGTATAGACATACAATTTAAATTTAGTTATTAATGAGCATTCATATAAAAAATTCATTGTCAAAATATTTATTTAAAACAAAAGTTTAAGATTCAAAAACCAATCCGAACTATTTAGGATACACAGAGAATCAACCCAAACTGGCAAGGTATACCAGGCTGAAACAAAAAATGAGAAACCTATCAGGTTCAGGGATGCCCTTACTCAATTCTTTTTTGAGTTAGAATAGTTTGATGGACTTTTCAACCAAAAAGAGGGAAATAATGCGAAGAAGGTGTCAATCACATTTTATCTTTTTTCAAAAATTAACTTAGTGAACAATAAGAATACAGACTTTTCACCGTCAAGGTATTATTACCATTTGTAATATCATACCTTTAAGTATTAACAAGATATTACATATTGATGTTACTAAACATTTTATATTTCATGTTGTCAACATCTAAATTCTAAGACCAAATCAAAAATATTTTGTCTATGGGTCCTGTTTGAAGCTCTTTCATAACCTCGAAGGCTTTAAGAGCTTCAACATGTCCAGCCCAAGTATGGCTTCGTACAAATTTAACACATCTCAGCCTTTCAGTTCTTTCCTTCCAAAATGCAACGCTTTGTTCAGCTTTTTTAAGTGATTGTATTAATATGTCAATACTTTGAATGACTTATGTAGTTGCAGCCCCAGATCCTTTACTTCCCATGAAGTTCAATCTCATTTCCTATGAGGTGCACAATTATTACTGAAGCAGATCTTACATTGTTCTGAGAACCCAGTTAGTTCAATCTTTGGAACTGAACACAAGGGATAGTTACAGCAGACAGCCTGCTGCACTCATATTTTATTTTACATTTAATATACTAACATAAAAACCAATGGCAATAATGCAAATAAATAATAAGCTCTAATTAACTTTCTCCCAGCAGTCAATGGTTCCCATTTATTCAGTGGGTCTGCTGTGCTTGCACCAAATTTAACCTGAAACAGCAAGCAGTAAGATGGCACAATAGAAGATGGCAGGTTAAATAAAAATTTCTAATCTTCCACAGGAGCTGCACTGTCAAAATGAATTTGAAGCTGCATATTGTATAAAACATCACTTACATCATCATCGTCGTCACCAAACTCTTCTCCAACAGTAAACAGCTTCTGGAAACTACAAGCCTTCAAGGAGGGTAAGGAAGGAAATTCAGGCAAGTCCATGAACGTGAAACGCCATGATTATAATGCAGTCTAGATTCTGTACAATCCTTTATTACTACTAGTGCAAAAATAATAATTTTGCACATTCACAATAATTTTAAACAGATTACATGCTTCATATATAAAATATTTTTCATTTAAATAATGCATGACTTAATATGAAGACTTTAGAGGTGTTTATTGACAGAAAAACATTAGTAACATGCACAAAATAATCTAAATAATGTTACAATAAAGGCAGAGATGCATTTTTTATGGTAACTATGCTTGTGAAATTAGAGGTTTCACTATATTTTCCATCCAAGATAGTTTTTATTAATTTTATTACCAAAAGTATTAGCAGGATGACAACCAACAGCCTCTGATAATGATTAACGTATATATTTCCCCATATGAAGTCTGCTGGGGGGGAATAAAACAGAACTACAGATGTTGAGAATCTGTAATAAGAAAAGGATGCTGGAAATTCTCATGCCAGGCAAGACCCATGGAGAGACAAACAGATTATCAATTATAAATGATAAATCTTCCGTCAGAATTGATGAATAGAGTGATCATCAACCTGAAACACCTCAAATTCTCTCTTCAAATTATGTCTGACCTGTTGAATATTTTCAGCATTCCTCTATGGCTGAGGCCTAGATGCTTGATGTTTATCACAGTGGTGGAGAGCTCTTTCTAGTCATTATTTTCTAAGCTAGGTTGTAATGGGATCAACACCAGAAGAGCATCAAAAAAAGTTCAAATTAAAATATCCTGCACCATGAAAACAGGCAGCAATAGCTATGTCAAGCCAGTAAGTGCTAAAAACAAGGTTGAAGAATTTGCAACCTCATACGTAATAGTACCAAAAAAAAATTTATCTCTACTTTCTCCTGAGACTTCATCACAGATCTTCAACCAATTCAATTTATTGCATGTGATACAAAGAAATGGCTGCAAGCAAAGGCTATGAGCCTTGACAATATACTTAAGACCACAGTTCCAGAATTAGCTGCGCTTCTAGTTAAGCTCTAGTAGTTACTGTACAACACAGGCATCAATCTGACAATGTGGAAAACTACCCAGGTTTGCCATGTTCAAAGGACACTATGTCCACTGAGCACTAAGTGTACCCTTAAGCATTGCAGCAAGGTACAGGAAGGTATCATTAACAGTGACACCAAGCAACATCCCTGAATAACAACTTGCTCAGAGATACAAATACAGAAAACATAGGAAAGATTTAGCAGTTGATGGGTTGCTGACTTAAAACTGTGTTAAATGTTTCTTTTCCACAGATATTAGATTTAGATTAGATTCAACTTTATTGTCATTGCGCCAAGTACAGATACCAAGCCAATGAAATGCAGTTAGCATCTAACCAGAAATGCAAAAAATAATGTTATTTACAAAATAACTGTGAATAAAAAGTCAGTGCTACAGCACACAAATATAAAAGCACTGAGACAGCATAATATGGGTGCAATACTGCTTAGCGCTGTGATGTGAGGTTCAGCAGGGTCACAGCCTCAGGGAAGAAGCTCTTCCTGTGCCTGCTGGTGCGGGAGTGGAGGCTCCTGTAGCGCCTACCAGATGGGAGGAGAGTAAAAAGTCCATGGTTAGGGTGAGATGCATCCTTGATAATGCTTTTCACTCTGCACAGGTAGCGTTTATGGTAGATGTTCTCATAGTCATACTTTATTGATCCCGGGGGAAAGTGGTTTTCGTTACAGTTGCACCATAAATAATTAAATAGTAATAAAACCATAAATAGTTAAAGAGTAATATGTAAATCATGCCAGGAAATAAGCCCAGGACCAGCCTATTGGCTCAGGGTGTCTAACCCTCCAAGGAAGAAGTTGTAAAGTTTGATGGCCACAGGCAGGAATGACTTCCTATGACGCTCTGTGTTGCATCTCGGTGGAATGAGTCTCTGGCTGAATGCACTCCTGTGCCCAACCAGTACATTATGTAGTGGATGGGAGACACTGTCCAAGATGGCATACAACTTGGACAGCATCCTCTTTTCAGACACCACCGTCAGAGAGTCCAGTTTCATCCCCACAACATCACTGGCCTTATGAATGAGTTTGTTGATTCTGTTGGTGTCTGCTACCCTCAGCCTGCTGGCCCAGCACACAACAGAAAACATGATCGCACTGGCCACCACAGACTGATAGAACATCCTCAGCATCGTCCGGCAGATGTTAAAGGACCTCAGCCTCCTCAATGGTGGGCAATTGGGTGCCGATAATCCACTGGGCAGTTTTCACCACATGCTGGAGTGCTTTACCATCCGATATGAGACAATTGCCATACCACACTGAGATGCAGTTGGTGACTATGCTCTCAATGGTACAGTGGTAAAAGTCTGTCAGTATCTTGGGACATAGGTGAGCTTTCTTGATGCTCTGCAGGAAATAAAGGCGCTGTTGCGCCTTTTTGATCAGGGTGGAGGAGTTCAGGGACCAGGTGAGATCCTCGGAAATGTGGACACCAAGGAATTTGAAGCTTGATGCACGCTCCGCTACAGCTCCGTTGATGTAGATGGGGACGTGAGTGTGGCTCCTAGCATGCCTGAAGACCACAATGATCACCTTGGTCTTCTGGGTGTTAAGGGCCAAGTTGTTGTCGGCACACCACGCAGCCAGGTGCTGGACCTCGTCCCTGTAGGCAGTCTCGTAATCCCCTCTGATCAGGCCAACTACCATGGTGTCGTCTGCGAACTTGATTATGGAGTTAGAACCATGTACAGGAACACAGTTATAGGTGAAAAGGGAGTACAGAAGAGGGCTCAGCACACAGCCTTGAGGCATGCCGGTGCTCAGGGTGAGAGTGGAGGAGGAGAGGTTGTCTAACTTAACTGATTGGGGTCTGTTAGTCAAAGTCCAGGGTCCAATTGCAGAGGGATAAGCTGATACCAAGCTGGCGAAGTTTGGCGATCAGCTTGGAGGGGATCACAGTATTGAATGCCGAACTAAAGTCAATAGTAGTCATAGTCATACTTTATCGATCCCGGGGGAAATTGGTTTTCATTACAGTTGCACTATAAATAATAAATAGTAATATGTAAATTACACCAGTAAATTATGAAATAACTCCAGGACCAGCCTATTGGCTCAGGGTGTCTGACCCTCCAAGGGAGGAGTTGTAAAGTTCGATGGCCACAGGCAGGAATGACTTCCTATGACGCTCTGTGCTGCATCTCGGTGGAATGAGTCTCTGGCTGAATGTACTCCTGTGCCCACCCAGTACATTATGTAGTGGATGGGAGACATTGACCAAGATGGCATGCAACTTAGACAGCATCCTCTTTTCAGACACCACCGTGAGAGAGTCCAGTTCCATCCCCACAACATCACTGGTCTTACGAATGATTTTGTTGATTCTGTTGGTGTCTGCTACCCTCAGCCTGCTGTCCCAGCACACAACAGCAAACATGATAGCACTGGCCACCACAGACTCGTAGAACATCCTCAGCATCGTCCAGCAGATGTTAAAGGACCTCAGTCTCCTCAGGAAATAGAGACAGCTCTGACCCTTCTTGTAGACAGCCTCAGTGTTCTTTGACCAGTCTCGTTTATTGTCAATTCGTATCCCTAGGTATTTGTAATCCTCCACCATGTCCACACTGACCCCCTGGATGGAAACAGGGGTCACCGGTACCTTAGCTCTCCTCAGGTCTACCACCAGCTCCTTAGTCCTTTTCACATTAAGCTGCAGATAATTCTGCTCACACCATGTGACAAAGTTTCCTACCGTAGCCCTGTACTCAGCCTCATCTCCCCTGCTGATGCATCCAGCTATGGCAGAGTCATAACTTCTGAAGATGACAAGACTCTGTGCAGTAGTTGAAGTCCAAGGTGTAAATGGTGAAGAGAAAGGGAGACAAGACAGTCCCCTGTGGAGCCCCAGTGCAGCTGATCACTCTGTCGGACACACAGTGTTGCAAGCACATGTACTGTGGTCTGCCAGTCAGGTAATCAAGAATCCATGACACCAGGGAAGCATCCACCTGCATCGCTGTCAGCTTCTCCCCCAGCAGAACAGGGCGGATGGTATTGAACGCACTGGAGAAGTCAAAAAACATGACCCTCACAGTGTTCGCCGGCTTGTCCAGGTGGGCGTAGACACGGTTCAGCAGGTAGACGATGGCACCCTCAACTCCTAGTCGGGGCTGGTAGGTGAACTGGAGGGGATCTAAGTGTGGCCTGACCACAGGCCGGAGCAGCTCCAGAACAAGTCTCTCCAGGGTCTTCATGATGTGGGAGGTCAGTGCCACCAGTCTGTAGTCATTGAGGCTGCTGGGGCACGGCGTCTTCGGCACAGGGACGAGGCAGGACATCTTCCACAGTACAGGAACCCTCCGGAGCCTCAGGCTCAGGTTGAATACATGGCGAAGTACTCCACATAGCTGAGGGGCACAGGCTTTGAGCACCCTGGTACTGACACCATCCGGTCCTGCAGCCTTGCTTGGGTTGAGACGTTTCAGCTGTCTTTTCACCTGTTCAGCTGTGAAGCCCACCGTGGTGGTTTCGTGTGGGGAAGGGGTATAGTCGTGAGAGCAGGGTGGGGGACTGTGAGGAGGGGTAGGAGGGGAGAGTGGAATATGTGTTGGTTGGGGGCCGACAACAGATGGCTCATGTAGGGGATGGGCAGGGCCACAATGTCAAATCTGTTAAAGAACGGGTTAAGTTCATTGGCCCTGTCCACACTGCCTTCAGCTCCTCTGTTGCTAGTTTGCCAGAACCCAGTGATGGTCCTCATCCCACTCCAGACCTCTCTCATGTTGTTCTGCTGGAGTTTCCACTCAAGTTTCCTCCTGTACCTGTCTTTAGCCTCCCTGATCCTGGCTTTCAGGTCCCTCTGTATTGCCCTCAGCTCCTCCCTATTTTCATCTCTAAACGCCCTCTTTTTAGCGTTCAGGATGTCCTTAACGTCCTTTGTCACCCATGGCTTGTTATTTGAATAACAAAGGACAGTTCTTGTCGGAACATTGCAGTCCACACAGAAGTTAATGTAATCAGTGATGCGCTCTGTGAGCCCATCAATATCCTCTCCATGTGGCTCACAGAGTGCCTGCCAGTCTGTCACCTCAAAACAACCCTGGAGCGCCTCGTAAGCCTCCTCTGACCATTTCCTCACTGTCCTCGAGGTTGCAGGTTTACTCTTCACCAGAGGCACGTAGCAGGATTTTAGATGCACCAGGTTGTGATCTGACCTTCCCAGTGGGGGGAGGGGAGAGGAGCTATCTGCATCCTTAACGTTAGCGTAGATCAAATCCAGAGTCCCCTCCCCTCTGGTTGTACAGCTCACATACTGTGTGAAGCTGGGCAGTGTTCTAGCCATGGTAACATGGTTGAAGTCACCCGAGATGGTAATGAGGGCACTCGGGTGCTGGGTTTGTAATCTGGCTATGACGGTGTAAATGATGTTACACGCCGACGTCGGGTTGGCAGAGGGAGGGATGTACACAACAACCACAATTGCATGCCAGATTAACTAAAGTCAATGAACAGCATTCTGACGTAAGAGTTGGGGCTGTCCGGGTGGGTCAGGGCAGAGCGAAGTGCCGTGGAGATGGCCTCCTCTGTTAACCTGTTGGTGCGATAGGCAAATTGATGGAGGTCCAGGATAGTGGGCAGACAGGATGTCAGATGTGATAAAACCAGTCTCTCAAAGCACTTTGCAATGATGGGGGTGAGTGCAACTGTCATTCAGGCCCATGGCAGTGGAATGCTTCGGCACTGACATGATGGTGGCGATCTTGAAGCTTGTGGGGACAACTGCCCGGCCAGGGACATATTAAAAATGTCCGTGAAGACCCCGGCCAACTGCCCTGCACAGACTCTGAGCACACGGCCAGGTATTCCATCTGGACCAGCTGCCTTCCATACATTCAGCCTGCTCAGGGTGGCGCACACATTGGAGGTGGAAAGTGAGAGAGACAGTTCACCAGGTGGGAGATTCGCTTTGAGGATGACCTCCTTGTTCTCTCAGTCAAAGCGAGTGTATAAGTAATTGAGCTCATCAGGGAGGGAAGCAGAGCTGGAAGGGGGCACAGTACTAGGTGGTTTGAAGTCTGTAATGACCTGTATGCCATACCACATGTGCCGGGGGTCCGAGGAGTTGAAATGCTCCTTGATTCTCTGTTTGTATATGTGTTTAGCCTAAGAGATTCCCCTCCTCAGGTTGGCCCTGGCTGAGCTGTAAGCCTCCCGGTCTCTAGACCTGAAGGCTGAATCTCTGGTTTTGAGCAGGAGGCGAACTTCTCTTCATCCATGGTTTCTGATTGGGGAAAATTTTTATTTGTTTTTGTGATGTCACTCTATCTACACACTTGTTGATGTGCTCAAGGACAGAGTTGGTGTATAAATCAATGTTAATCTGAGAATGTTAATGTCATCTGACCAGCTGAGCATTCCCAATTTTTACTTCAGATTTCAAGCATCTACATTGTTTTTAATTTTCACCTACTCATACTCAATTTGGATTTTGATGGGGCAAGTTTACCAGTAACTCATGACCAATTTTTCATCAGTGCCAGGTTTAAGTCTGAAACTCCCTACTTAATAAGATAATGGAGATACTTTCATCAAGCCAGTTGCTCACCACTACCTTCTCGCTGACAGTTCAAAATGGGTTATAAATGTGGGCACATCCGAAAATAATGGAGTAAAAATTAATCACAGTTTAACAATGACATTAATTGTAGTTCATAATCAAATAATCTACAATACAAGAGACCTTAGAGGTCACTGTGGTGTGCAATTGAACATTAGAAATCAAGCCATAGATATAATTTAGCAATGTTTCTCATGATGATTTTAGTATTGAGACATCTCATTTAATAATAACATTAATTGAATACTGCACTATGGAGATTTTGTATTATGGAGGTGGCTATGATCAAAACTATCCTACTAGTATACTGTAACTAGAACAGAGATATAACAATAATTTGATACTTATGATTAACCTGCTCCAGAATATTATGGAGCACAGATATAGGTCATCTGGCCCATGTGACTGTAATGTTTGAAAAGGAGCAACCCAACCTAATCTCATCTTCTAGTACTTGGCCTGTATTCTGCACGTCACTGCTCTTCACGTATACATCCATGGATCTTTTCAATGTGATAAGAGATTCTTTTTTTTTTTAAAAAAAATCATTTTCAACAAGTTCCAGACCACTTATACTAACTGGAGCAAAACTCTGCCTTTGTATCTACTCTATTCCTTTTGTCAATTACTTCAAATATATACAATTCATTTATTGGCCTCTCTGAGGAACATTTCTTAACTTGCATGCCTCCGATTTCAGTTTTAATGTTTTGGCAGCTCCAATAGCCATTCACAGTAAAATCCTGAGCAGTACATTTGCATCTTTCCTGTGATGTGGTACAGAACTATACACTTTTCTCAAGCTGTGGCCTTAAGTAGTGTGTTTAATATAAGCCACAGCTAAACAAAAAAAATGAAAGCACCCTCTTTCACCATCTTAATGAACTCTCTGGCTGCTTTTAAGCATCTGTGAACATGTACTCCAAGCCTTTGCCACTTAATTTCCTCCAATTTGTTGTGTAATGAAGTTAGGTGAGTGGAGCTTGGTAACAGACCAAGGTCATGCACAAATGTTTTTGCTGTTCACATTTCAGATCATAAGATAAAGTAGCAGAATTAGGTTCCACCACTTCATCATGGCTGAGCGCTTGATGGTTCTGGGCCTGTATTCACTGAAGTTTAGAAGAATGGGGGGGTGACCTAATTGAAACCTATCGAATGGTGAAAGGCCTTGAGAGTGGATGTGGAGAGGATGTTTCTAATGATGGAAGACTCTAAGACCAGAGGACAGCCTCAGAATAGAGGGCTGTCCTTTTAGAACTGAGATGGGAAGGAATTTCTTTAGCAAGAGAGTGGTGAATCTGTGGCATTCTTTGCCACAGGTAGTTGTAGAGGCCAAGTCTTTATGTATATTTAAAGCAGATGTTGACAGATTCACAATTGGTCAGGGCTTGAAGAGATACGGGGAGAAGGCAGGAGATAGGGGCTGAGGGGAAAAATATGATCAGGTGGTGGAGAAGACTCGATGGGCCGATTTACCTAATTCTACTCCTATATCTTATGGTCTTATGTCTAAGTTATCCTTATGGTCTTCTGTCTAAGTTACTCTGCAACCTCTCTGCTTCCTCAACACTATCTGCCCCTCCACCTATCTTTCTATCGTCCGCAAACTTGGTCACAAAGCCTTCAATTCCATCATCCAAATCATTGAGATATAACGTATAAAGAAGCAGCCACAACACAGACCCCTATGGAACACTGGTCACCAGCAACCAACCAGAAAAGGCTCCCAATCAGCTAGTGCTTTATCCATGCTAGTATCTTTCCCGTAATACCATGGGCTCTTATCTTGTTAAGCAGCCTCATGTGCGGCACCTTGTCAAAGGCCTTCTGAAAATCCAAGAATACAACATCCATTGATTCTCCTTTGTCTATCCTGCTTGTTATTTCTTCGAAGGATCCCAGCAGATTTGTCAGGCAAGATTTTCCCTGAAGGAAACCATGCTGAGTTTGGTCTATTTTGTCATGCGCCTCCAAGTACCCAAAACCACATCCTTAATGATCGACTCCAACATCTTCCCAACCTCTGAGGTCAGACTAACTGGCCTATAATTTCCTTTCTTCTGCCTCTCTCCCTTCTTGAAGAGTGGAGTGACATTTGCAATTTTCCAGTCCTCCTGAATCATGCCAGAATCCATTGATTCTTGAAAGATCATTACTAATGCCTCCATAATCTCTTCAGTCACCTCTTTCAGAACCCTGGGGTGTAGTCCATCTGGTCCAGGTGACTTATCTATCTTCAAACATTTCAGTTTCCCAAACACCTTCTCCCAAGTAATAAGGTTTTACCAAGCTTATTAACTCTGGGGATCTCCCATCCACTGCCACTAACTTCATAGTTCCCTCACCTCCCGTTTCGACCTCCTAAACAATATCCGCAAACTCGCTTGTCCAGGTAGACCCATTGTTTCAGCTTGAACTCACATCTGCATACCTTGACTCTTGTTTTATCCCCCCTAGTTCAGTCCCTTCCTCCCTACATCCATGACACTCCACACACTCTGGATCTTTTCAATGATTTCAGGTTCCTGGCCCCCATCACCTTATTTTCACTATGGATGTCCAGTCTCGATACACCTCCATCCCCCACCAGAAAGGCCTCAAAGTTCTCCGTTTTTTTTCTGGACACCAGACCTAATCAGTTCCCCTCCACCACCAATCTCCACCTAGCAGAACTTGTCCTCACTCTCAATAATTTCTCCTTTGGGTCCTTCCACTTCCTTCAAACAAAAGGGGTTGCCATGGGTACTCGCATGGGTCCCAGTTATGCCTGCCTGTTTGTTGGCTACGTGGAACAGTCTGTGTTCCAAACCTACACTGGTGACCGTTCCATTTTTCTTACGCTTTTTCAAAGAAAGGGGCTTCTCTTCCTCCACCATCAACGTTGCCCTCAACCACATTTCTTCAATTTCACGCATGCCTGCTCTTACCCCATCCTCCTGCTACTCTACCAGGGATAGGGTTCCTCTTGTCCTCACATACCACCCCACCAGCCTCTGTGTCCAGCACATAATCCTCCAAAACTTCCACCATCTTCACCAGAATCCCATCACAAAGCACATCTTTCCCTGCCCCCCCTTTCTGCTTTCCGCAGTGATCGCTCCCTATGCAACTCCCTTGTCCATTCGTCCCTCCCCACTGATCTCTCTCCTGGCACTTATCCTCGCAAGCAGAACAAGTGCTACACCTGCACCTACACCCCGTCCCTCACTACCATTCAGGGCCCTAAACAGCATCTACGCTCCATCCACAAGAAAAAGTGGGATCACCCAGTGGCCACCCAATTTAATTCCACTTCCCATTCCTATTCCAATTCCGATATGTTCATCCATGGCCTCCTCCACTGTCGTGATGAGGCCACACTTTAGTTGGAGAAACAACACCTTATATTCCATCTGGCTAGCCTCCAACCCGATGGTATGAACATTGACTTCTTGCACTTTCACCCCTCTCCTTCACCATTTCCCATCCCCTTTTCCCTCTCTCTCCATGCCCACACATAGCCTCCCTCTGGTGCTCCTCCCCCCTTTTCTTCCTTCCATGACCTTTTGTCTTTTTCACCAATTTACATCCCAGCTCTTTACTTCATCCCCTCCCCCTTCAGGTTTCACCTATCACCTGGTGTTTCTCTCTCCTCCTCCCCCCACCTTTTAAATCTACTCCTCAGCTTTTTTCCCTCCAGTCCTGCCGAATGGTTTCGACCTGAAATGTTGACTGTACTCTTTTCCTAGATGCTGCCTGGCCTGCTGAATTCCTCCAGCATTTTGTGTGTGTTGCCTGGATTTCCAGCATCTACAGATTTTCTCCTTTGTGATTGAATTCTCCCAAGTAATGGCAACTTCACTCATTTCTGCTGCCTGACACTTTTGAACTTCTGGCATACTGTTAGTGTCTTCCACAGTGAAGATTAATGCAAAATATTTAATCAGTTTGCCCACCAGTTCCTTGTCCCCCATTACTACTTCTCCAGCATCACTTTACAGCAGTCCGATATCTACTCTCACCTCTCTTTTACACTTCATTTATCAGAAGAAACTTTTAGTATTTAATATTATTGGCTAGCTTACCTTCGTATTCCATCTTTTCCTTCTTTATATTTTTAGTTGCCTTCTGTTGTTTTTTTTAAAAAGATTCCCAATCCTCTAACTTCACACTGATTCATGCTCTATTACATGCCCTCTCTTTGGTTTTTATACAACACACATCAAAGTTGCTGGTGAACGCAGCAGGCCAGGCAGAATCTCTAGGAAGAGGTACAGTCAACATTTCGGGCTGAGATCCTTTGTCAGGACTAACTGAAGGAAGAGTGAGTAAGAGACTTGAAAGTGGGAGGGGGAGGGGGAGGTCCAAAATGATAGGAGAAGACAGGAGGGGCAGGGATGGAGCCAGGAGCTGGACAGGTGATTGGCAAAGGGGATATGAGAAGATCATGGGACAGGAGGCCTAGGGAGAAAGAAAAGGGGGAGGGGGGGAAAAAAAAAATTGGATGGGCAAGGGGTATAGTCAGAGGGACAAAAGGAGAAAAAGGAGAGAGAGAGAGAAAGAAAGTGTGTATATAAATAAATAACGGATGGGGTACGATGGGGAGGTGGGGCATTAGCAGAAGTTAGAGAAGTCAATATTCATGCCATCAGGTTGGAGGCTACCCAGATGTAATACAAGGTGTCGTTCCTCCAACCTGAGTGTGGCTTCATCTTTACAGTAGAGGAGGCCATGGATAGACATGTCAGAATGGGAATGGGATGTGGAATTAAAATGTGTGGCCACTGGGAGATCCTGATTTCTCTGGCGGACAGAGCGTAGGTGTTCAGCGAAACGATCTTCCAGTCTGCGTCGGGTCTCGCCAATATATAGAAGGCTGCATCGGGAGCACCAGACGCAGTATATCACCCCAGCCGACTCACAGGTGAAGTGTCACCTCACCTGGAAGGACTGTCTGGGGCCCTGAATGGTGATAAGGGAGGAAGTGTAAGGGCATGTGTAGCACTTGTTCTGCTTACAAGGATAAGTGTCAGGAGGGAGATCAGTGGGGAGGGTTGGGGGGGACGAATGGACAAGGGAGTCGTGTAGGGAGTGATCCCTGCGGAAGGCAGAGAGAGAGTGGGAGGGAAAGATGTGCTTAGTGGTGGGATCCCGTTGGAGGTGGCGGAAGTTACAGAGAATAATATGTTGGACCCGGAGGCTGGTGGGGTGGTAGGTGAGGACAAGGGGAACCCTATTCCTAGTGGGGTGGCGGGAGGATGGAGTGAGAGCAGATGTGCGTGAAATGGGGTAGATGCGTTTGAGAGCAGAGTTGATGGTGGAGGAAGGGAAGCCCCTTTCTTTAAAAAAGGAGGACATCTCCCTCGTCCTGGAATAGGACTAAGGGGCTTTGGACAGTTATAACTTGATTTTAATTGACATGTGGCTGTTGTGTTTTACTATTTATTGTTATGTTTATTATTTAGTGTTGTGTTTGTTATGTTATGATTGCACTGCTCCTGAGAAACGCTGTCTCATTCTGCCCTGCAGAGCTGATGTACGGTTAGAATGACAATAAAGTTTTTTGAATCCTGAATCTTGACGAAGGGTCTTGGCCCAAAATGTCGACTGTGCCTCTTCCTAGAGATGCTGCCCGGCCTGCTGCGTTCACCAGCAACTTTGACGTGTGTTGCTTGATCAGAAAGCCTAATGTCTTTTAAGACTCTCAACAGAACTTCCAGAGATAAAAACACATTTCAATAACCTCACTGAACTGAGTAAGTTCTTAGACTGCAATATAAAGGTAGCTCAGTTGTAAATCTTAACTTTCAAGTTTCTTTTGACAAAATGCCATATAGTATAGAAAGAAATTGGTGGGCAGGTTCATCTTAGATCAATGTAATTTGCCATATTGTACATAAAATTATTAACTACAACCATTCTATAGAGTTTCACAAAGACCTGTGACCCCATTAAGTCACAGGTGTTATCTACACGTGCAGTGAGTAATAAAGCCTTCAACCAAAAGCAGATTTCAGTTCAGTCAAGTCAAGTCACTTTTTATTGTCATTTCGACTTACCCAGGACTGCATAAAGTGCACAAAACAGTGCAGGCATTACAATAAATAATAAACAAGACAATCGGCACAGTAGAGGGCAGTAGGTGGATGTTAGTCTGCCAATGAACCAAAGGATCAAATCTTAATTATATGGTTCCATTGGCCACTTGCAACCTTTTCAATTACACAACTAAAATTAGATGACTGTCAAGTTTGTGCTCAACAACCAACAGACACCACCCAATGAACTGACGCACGCTTTCTCATAAAATGCCAACAAATCTTTACTCTCCTACAGATGCTACATGATCCAGCAGACTTTGTTGCTCCGGATTCCATCATCTGCAGTCTTTTTTTTTTGTCTCCTGATGTGCTTCTTATTCTACAGAACTTTGAGACTAGTTGTTTCCTTACCACTACTACAGCCCCTCTACACAGAAATAAAGTCGAACATTTTTTCAAAACTCTTCCCTTAGTTCCTGAAATACTATTTTCCTTTACTGGAGGTTATTTATTAATAACACAGCCTAGGGGCACGAACTGCTGAGAAACCACTGTTTCGCAGTACATGTGTCAATAATAAACAAATTCCAATTCCTTTTACCTCTCTCGCCGGAACACCCGATTTGAGATTTGCGGGACCGACTGCAAAAACCCCACATCTACATTCCTACCGCCGCCCCATCCTACGCGAGACAAACTATTTCTTACCATGTTTGTCTCTGGCTCTTCACGACGCACAAAAGCAACTACAACAAGAGTAACACGAATTCTCAGGCCCAGGCCTAGGCCATCCGCCAAACAACCGCTTCCGGCAACCTTACCGTTGAAAGTTGCCGCCGCGGTGACGTCATCCAAACCCATAATCCCACCGCGATTGGAGCTCTTCATAGCAACCAGGCTCGCCTATCCTAACAACCATGAAGCAGCAGGATGGGTGAAGGTTCCCTTCCTTTCTGCAAGTTGTAGCAAACGAGGAAAAGAATCAAGTTCATAGTAAATGGGGATAATGAAAGACTTTTCTACTCATTCATTCAAAACGGCAGCTTAGTAGCACAGAAGTGCATCTTAAGTCCTTTGAGATATTTTATTTGCTCTTTCCACCTTTCACTGCATATTATCTGTTGGTTATTTAAATTAAACTTCTCTCAGAAGTTATAGGAACTAAATTGGAGGCTACTGGAAAAGATAACCTGGCATTTGTGACCATATTTATCTTATGTACTTGAGCTGCATAATAAAGAAGCAATATAGATCTTGTTGATGTGTAATTGCCCTGTGGTATGTTTTAAAGACTTAAGCATGGTTAGTACAAGACGCTGGCCCAGAATATCACGATCTGGCACTATTAAGTGTACTAAGCAATGGCCATCATAAGACCATAAACTATAGGTTGCATTCTCAGTGTGGTATCCCTTTTGATTATAGAGCATTTTGGAATTTATGTGCTGCTCAAGATGTACTGTCATTAGGAACCCGAAGCTACAGGGATGCCAGTATTTCTCTTGGTGCCTCCTGATCTCTGCCAAAAGAGATTTAGATTATTTCAACACCTCTCAGTTTGCATGGGCTCTGTTTTCTACTGCAGATGAGAATCTGTGGTTAAAAAAAAAACAGGCCCACAAACTGGGAGGTGTTGAAAAAATCTACAGAAGTTTAAAATTTCATAGCCACTGGCAAAACGTATGCAATTGTTGCTTTGTGGTTGAGGCTTTTAGAATGTCTCAGTGAAGACATTATCTTTATGGAAGTAGAATCACTTCACTTCTTGATACTTATTCAGGTGAGCATAGTACAAATGCCTCTGTAAAGCTCTGGGTGGATAGAATTTGCTGGTAAGTATTTTCTCTCCATCTTCTCTCTTAGCAGGTTGCTCATGCTCTTCACTTTTTTGTATGCAGTTCTTCTGAGAGAAATGTTAACAGCATTTGTGCTGTTAGTCTATGCTTTAGAATGAAGATAGAATTATTTTATGTCGCATGTTATTGACTTCACAAATAGCAACAAGGTCTGAAAATACCAGCATTTGGTACAAATTCAATAAGCAATTAACATGCAGATAATTGTTCTACCAATAGAACAAGTGATATTATCTAAATGCTGGATCATCTGAATTCAGTATGATAACACAGCTGTTGAGTTCTACTTTTATAACACTGGTATCAAATAAGGTTTGCACCATAATCTCAATACTCTCCTTATGCGTACCATGTAAGGACATTGTAGCGCTTGCTAGCATGCTTCACAATGTGCTAGCTGGTGTAATTGTAATGGCAAGTGCACATCAAATTGCACACTGAACCAATATGTGTTATGCAGATAGATTTGGTAGTTATTATTGCATTTAGTCTGGCTTAGAGTGAGCTTTGCCAAACTGGTGTTCTAGTTCTATTCAGTGAATCTGCTCTCTTATATTAGAGGGTCATCCACAAGGGGTGGTTCCAAACTTTCTTGGGCTTTATATTTTTAAATTTTCCTTTGCAGAATTATTCCTCATTATTATTTTTGTAGCTCCTTTAAAACATAACAGTAGTTAGAAAAGTTAATAAGAATACGGTTGTTGATCTACGTCAGATCTTATCAAGTCTTTTTGGGATTTTTTATGATAAAACATCTTAACAATAGTTGTATTTATTTTTGTGCCTCCAACACAGTTAAATGTGTAAAAGTATATATACTATACACAACCTTGAGATTCATCTCCTTACAGGCAGTCACAAAAACAAAGAATCCCAAAGAGCCCATTAAAAAGAGCATCAAACACCCAATGTGCAGAAAAAAAATCAAATTGTGCAAACAATAAAAGTAAGCAAATAACATTCAGAACTAAGTTCATGAAAGTGAGTCCACAGCCACAAAGACAGTTATCACTGTAGCTGGTCCAGTGCCCATTAGTTGCAGGTTATAGCTTCAGTTCAGTACACAGACAAGTAAGTCTCATGGAGCAGTGAGTTGAACACCAAACCATTCCTTGTCTCTGATCTCGATAGATCTGACCTTTTCAATCTGGCCTGACACTTAAATCGGCCAAATAGTGGATTGATCCTTGCTCTCAGACCCAGGCCCTACCGCTTCAATACGTTCTTGGGCCTGGGACTCACCGCCTTGATCCAACCCTTACCCGACCTTTCCAATTCAGCCCGGCGCTTAAATCGGTAAAATCTCCACTCATTCCGGGCTCACGGTCCCAGGCCCTGCTGCTTCGACTGTGCCTTGCCTAGGTTCTGCTGCTTTGAATTGCCTCTAAGTCCAGTCCAGCAGCTCAACACTGACTTGTTCCCTGCTCTTGGGCCCGGGCTCGGGCCCCGGCACCTTGATTTGACCTGTATACAAAATGCCGCAACCATTCTGCACCTTTGAGATTTCATTTCACACCGCAAAAGTGCCAGGCCATTCAGATAGTTCAAAAGCTCTACCCTGAAAGGGAAATTAAATAAGCAATAAGACAATTCAGAATTGTTTTCTTCACTGCGGTTTCAAGCATTTAAGGCCTGGAGATGCTAGAAGTGGCTGGGAGTGAGAATGAAATGATTTCACTACTTCTATAAGTTAGGAAGTATGAAGGATTTGAAGGTATTGACAATCATCTTGAATGTTACAATGAAAATGAAGATTTGGAGGATGCAATCATCGAAAACATAGTATGATGGCAGTCCATTACCTGCACGAGGTGTCTGCGCTATTTTGTTCATTTACAGTCAATCAAAAGAACAGGGCAGCATGATGGTTGTGCGTTGTATCCAACGATGACAATGAAACCTATGGAGGAAAGTTTTTAAAGTGAAAAAGCTGTTGCACTGGGACAGTTCCACTTTCTTGACCTTGTAAGTCTGGGTCCAGTAGTACAAGTCGTTGTCACAAACTGAGGTCTTCCTTGGATTCTGTGGATAACCATGACATCTTCTGTGACTTATCATGCCCATTGTTCT
Source organism: Mobula birostris (assembly GCF_030028105.1). NCBI lineage: Eukaryota > Metazoa > Chordata > Chondrichthyes > Myliobatiformes > Myliobatidae > Mobula > Mobula birostris. The sequence goes on from NC_092402.1 coordinate 27,973,798, forward strand.
GCACGAAGCATTGCAGAACTGCCTTCTTGATCGATGGCGAGTCCATCGGCAACTGAATCTCACTGTTGATCTCATCTGACCAGTCCGCTGGAGCTGACTTCACATACTAGGAAAGGCATGTCCCTATTTTACCGGGGTATGAGGCTGCCAGCTCTCCTCACCTGGTTTAGCCCACCTGTTGAAATGGTGTAGCAGGGTGTGACCACTGTTGTGTGTAAACAGCTACTTGGAGGCGCAGGTCAAAGCTATGCATCTAGTGGGGACCAAAGGTGAGTGGGCTTCCCCAGAATGGACACGACAGGCATTTTCATCAGAGATGCTACCCCTGCCCGGGCACCAGTTTGTTTGTCGATAACTATCAGAAACTAATACACAGTACTACAGTGGAATTGATAGTTCTAATTTGTTCTGTTATTCCATTTGAATACATAATTTGTTACTCAGTTAAATGGTAATTTGTCTTTTTTTATTCCTTTTAAACAACTTCCATGAAACTTCGGCTAATTGGAGTAGTCACTTAATTGGACCAAAATGATGTGGCCCAATTAACCGGAATCCACTGTATACAGTATCCATTCTGCTGAAGGATGATAGATCATGTGGCTTATGTTTCCAGAGTCTTTATGTAGAGAGTAATGAGAATGTTGAACTAACTCATAAATAAAGCAAAATTGCCACCTCTAGGAGGTATTATCACATGTCCATCAGTTTCGAAACATCTCACCCTATCCTTGGGTCATATGGCAGAACCACTTCAAGATTCAAGATTCAAATTTATTTATCGTGTGTACATCAAGACATAGTGAAATACATCATTTGTGTTAATAACTTCCGCACCCTACGGTTGGTTCTGTCCCTTCCTGTCCCTTGCCTCCGTCGGGTAAGCCAGGCTGTCTTGCCATTACCCTGCAGTTGGTTCTGTCCTTTCCTGTGCCTTGCCTCCGTCGGGTGGAGTACCGTGCCCTGACCAGGTGATCCGCGCCCTGCCCAGGAGGAGCTTCAAGACCCCAAGCCTCGCCTCAAGTTTCTAGTCTCAAGCCTCGCCCCAAGTCTCTAGAATCAAGTCTCTGGGCTCCAGCCTTGCCTCAAGTCTCTGGTCTCCAGCCTCGTCCTGCCTGCCAGCCAAGTCACATCCTTGTCTAGTTCTGGGGTCCGAGCCAGAGGCAAGACCCAGGTTCTGGGTTCCTGTCCAGTCTCTGGCTCGGAGTCCAAGCTCGGGCTTCTAGCTCTCTTGTCCAGTCCTGTTCTGGGTTCCCGGTTTTCGTGTCGATGTCCTAGCCCTCGCCCTGTATCCTAGTCCTGTCCCTAATACTTCAGTGTCAGTGTCTTGTACTTGGGTCCGTTTCCCAGCCACCACCCTATGACAGCAATCAATTAGTGAATTGATTGGCTTAGTGAATGAGCAGGAGCAGATGCAATATAATGTGGATTTATTTATTTTGCTGCATTCTTCATTTGCAAAATAGGAAATTATTTTTTCACTGGTGGAAAAATATATACTGTTGATGCCAAAAGGACTTGGGCATCCTTGTACACAAGTCACGGAAAACCAGCTTGCAGTTGCAGCAATAGAAAGGGAAATGGCTTTTTGGAAGAATTTAACTACAAACGTAAAGATCTATTTCTGCAATTATGTAGGGCCTTGGTGAGATCACATCTGAAGGACTGTGTATAGTTTTGGTTAACTTGCATAAAGAAAAGATGCACTTGCCAGCGAAGCAACACAGCAAAGATTCACTTGACTGGTTCCAAGGATGTTTGATTGCCACCAGGAATAAATGGACTGGACCAGGCTGATATTCTGTCAAATTTAGAATGATGAGAGATATCACTAGAATTAATAGGCTGGATGCAGAGATGATACTCTCCCTGATTCATCACCCTTTCCATGAGGAAATTCCTCATAAATAGCTTACCCCATATTTTGAAACTGTGACTCCCTGTTTTAGAATCTTTGGAATTCTCTACACTGGAAGACAGTGGAGGTTCAGTCATTGAGTTCATTATACAGGTCTACAGCAGGTGCAATCTCACTGGCTCTCTGCTTAGCCTTGGATCGTCTGGATAACAGCAATATCAATGTCAGGCTGCTGTTTATTGACTGCAGCTCAATGTTCAACACCATCATTCCTGCAGTAATAATCAACAAGCTTCAAAACCTGGGCCTCTGCATCTCCCTCTGCAACTGGATCTTTGACTTCCTTATCAGTAAACCACAGTCAGTATGGATCGTCCTCACTGATTCACTGACAATCAACACTGGCGCACCACAAGAATGAGTGCTTAGCTCACTGCTCTACTCTCTCCACGTTTATAACTATATAGATAGGTAGAGCTCAGATGTCACCTACAAATTTGCTGATGAAACAACTATTGTTGGCAGTATCTCAAATGGTGTCAGGGAGGCATACAGGAGTGAGATACACTCAGCGACCACTGTACAACTGCCCATTCATACAAATAACTAATCAACCAATCATGTGACCGCAACTCAATGCATAAAAGCATGTAAATATGGTCGAGGTTCAGTTGTTGTTCAGAACAAACATCAAAATGGGGAAGAAATGTGATCTAAGTGACTTTGACCATGAAATGGTTGTTGGTGCCAGACGGGGCGGTTTGAGTATCCCAAAAATTGCTGATCTGGGATTCAATGCACAACAGTCTAGAGTTTACAGAGAATGGTGAGAAAAACAAAACACACCCAGTGAGTAACAGTTCTGTGGGTGAAAATGCCTTGCAAATGAGAGGGGTCAGAGGAGAATGGCCAGACCGTTTCAAGCTGACAGGAAGATGGCAGTAACTCAAATAACCATGCATTACAACAGTTGTGTGCAGAAGAGCATCTCTGAATGCACAACATGTTGAACATTAAACTGGATGGGCTACATTAGCAGACGACTATGAATATATACTCAGTGGCCACTGAGTGTAGATCAGTTGGTTGAGTCATGTTGCAATAACAACTTTGCACTGAACATCAGTAAGACCAATTGATTGATTGTGGACCAGGAAGGGGAAGTCAGTAGTGGAAAGGGTGAGCAGCTTCAGGAAGGGGATATATTGTCATTGTATTTAAAGGCAGCCTATGCTATTGGGGAACCAGTACTTCTCTTGTTATTTCCTGATCTCCACCAAACGAAATTTAGATTAAACCTTATCATTTGTAGTAGAAAACAGTCCTGAAAACTGGGAGGTTTTGAAAAAATCTACAGAAGCTTATAATTTCATAGCCACTAGCAAAACTTACACTATTGTTTCTTTGTGGTTGAGACTGTTGGAATGTTTCAGTGAAGATATTATCTTTACTGAAGTAGAATCACTTCATTTCTTGATTCTTGTTGAGGTGAGCAAAGAGAAATGTTTCTGTAAAACCTTTGGTGGATAGAATTTGCTGATTAGTGTTTTCTGTCCATCATCTTTCTTCACTTTCTTTTTAGTCTGTGGTAATCCTGGGAGAAACGTAGTTGTGAAAAGTGTGTGCAAGTTCAAGAAGGGAAAGTCAGCAGTGGAAGGGGTGAGTAACTTCAAGCTCCTGGGCATGAACATCTCAGAGAATTTATTCTGGGTGCAACATATTGATGCAATCCTGCCAGAGGCTCTATTTCATTAGCAGTTTGAGGAGAATTGGTATGTCATCAAAGACTCTAGCAGATGTTCACACATTCTGTTTGTTTGCATCACTGCCTGGTATGGAGGCTCCAATGCACAGGATCAGAAGAGACTGCAGAGGATTGCAGAGCCAGCTCTATCATGGGTACTAGCCTCCCCACCATTGAGGAAATCTTCAAAGGGCGATGTCTCAAGAAGGCAGTATCCATTATTGGGAACCCTCACCATTGAGGACAGGCCCTCTTCTCATTACTTCCATCAGGGACAAGGTACAAGAGCCTGAATGTGCATACTCAGCATTTTAGGACCAGCTTCTTCCCCTCTGCCATTAGGTTTCTGAATGGTCTATGAACCCATTAACACCATCTCACTATTTTGCTCTCTTTTTGCACTTCATTTATTTTTTATATATCTCATTGTAACTTGCAGTAATTTTAATGTATTAAGACCAGAAGACATAGAAGCAGAATTAGGCTATTTGGCCCATCAAGTCTGCTCTGCCATTCAATCAAGGCTGATCCTTTTCACCTCCTCAGTCCCACTCCCTGGCCTTCTCCCTGTAACCTTTAAAGTCGTGTCCAATCAAGAACTTATCTAGCTCTGCCTTAAAGACACCCAACGACCTGGCCTCCACAGCTGCCTGTGGCAATAAATTCCATAAATTCACCACTTCTGGCTAAAGAAATTTCTCCACATCTCTGTTTTAAATGGACACCCTTTTATCCTGAGGCTGTTCCCCCTTGTCCTGGACTCCCCCACCATGGAAACATCCTTTCCACATTACTCTGTCTAGGCCTTTCAACACCCGAAAGGTTTAAATGAGATCCCCCCTCATCGTTCTAAATTCCAGTGAGTACAGACCCAGAGCCATCAAACGCCCTCGTATGATAACCCTTTCATTCCTGGAATCATCCTTGTGAACCTCCTCTGGGCCCTCTCCAATGCCAGCACATCTTTTCTTAGATGAGGAGCCCAAAACTGTTCGCAATATTTAAGGTGAGGACTCACCAGTGCCTTATAAAGCCTCAGTATCACATCCCTGTTCTTGCATTCTAGACATCTTGAAATGAATGCTAACATGGCATTATTCTTCATCACCTCCGGCTCAACCTTTAGGGTGTTCTGTATAAGGACTCCCAAGTTCCTTTGCATCTCAGATTTTTGTAACTTCTCCCCATTTAGAAAATAGTCCGCACATTTATATCTACTACCAATGTGCACGACCATCCATTTTCCAACATTATATTTCATTTGCCACTTTCTTGCCCATTCTCCTAATCTGTCTAAGTCCTTCTGCAGCCTCCCTGTTTCCTCAACACTCCTTGCCCCTCCACCAATCTTCATATCATCTCCAAACTTGGCAACAAAGCCATCTATTCCATCATCTAAATCATTGATATACAGAATAAAAAGAAGTGGTCCCATCATTAACCCCTGTGGAACACCACTAGTCACTGGCGGCCAACCTGAAAAGGATCATTTGATTCCCACTTGCTGCCTCCTACCAATCAGTCAATGCTCTAACCATGCCAATAATTTCCTATAATACCATGGGCTCTTAACTTGGTCAGCAGCCTCATGTATGATGGCACCTTGTCAAAGGCCTTCTGAAAGTCCAAATACACAACATCCACTGCATCCCCTTTATCTATCCTACTTGTAATCTACTCAAAGAATTCCAACAGGTTTGTCAGGCAAAATTTGCCCTGAAGGAAACCATGCAGACTTTGTCCTATCTTGACCTGTGTCACTGAGTCCTCCATAACCTCATCCTTAACCTGAAGAGTTAAAATTGGCATGTTGCAAGGGTAATGCTCCAGTTGTTGTGGGGGACTTCAACATGCAGGTAGACTGGAGGAATCAGGTTGGTACTGGACCCCAAGAAAGTGAGTTTGTGGAGTCCCTCCGAGATGGATTCTTAGAACAGCTTGTACTGGAGCCTACCAGAGAGAACGCAATTCTAGATCTAGTGTTGTGCAATGAACCGGATTTGATCAGGGACCTCGAGGTAAAGGAGCCATTAGGAGGTTGTGACCATAATATGACAAGTTTTAATCTACAATTTGAGAGGGAGAAGGGAAACTCGGAAGAGTCAGTATTACAGTTGAACAAAGGGAACTATGGTGCTATGAGGGAGGAGCTGGCCAAAGTTCAATGGAACAATACCCTAGCAGGGATGACAGTGGAAAAGCAATGGCAAGTGTTTCTGGGAATAATGCGGAAGGTGCAGGATCAGTTCATTCCAAAGAGGAAGAAAGATCCTAAGGGGAGTAAGGGGAGGGCGTGGCTGACAAGGGAAGTAATGGACAGTATAAAAATAAAAGAGAAGAAGTATAACATAGCAAAGATGAGTGGGAAGCCGGAGGATTGGGAAACTTTTAAAGAGCAACAGAAGGTAACTAAAAAGGCAATACGCGGAGAAAAAATGAGGTACGAAGGTAAACTAGCTAAGAATATAAAGGAGGATAGTAAAAGCTTCTTTAGGTATGTGAAAAGGAAAAAAAATAGTTAAGACCAAAATTGGGCCCTTGAAGACAGAAGCTGGTGAATTTATTATGGGGAACAAGGAAATGGCAGACGAGTTGAACAGGTACTTTGGATCTGTCTTCACTAGGGAAGACACAAACAATCTCCCAAATATAATAGTGGCCAAAGGACCTAGGGTAATGGATGAAATGAAGGAAATTTATATTAGGCAGGAAATAGTGTTGGATAGGCTGTTGGGTCTGAAGGCTGATACGTCCCCGGGACCTGATGGTCTGCATCCCAGGGTACTTAAGGAGGTGGCTTTAGAAATCGTGGACGCATTGGTAATCATTTTCCCATGTTCTATAGATTCAGGATCAGTTCCTGTGGATTGGAGGGCGGCTAATGTTGTCCCTCTCTTCAAGAAGGGAGGAAGAGAAAAAACAGGGAATTATAGACCGGTTAGCCTGACATCGGTGGTGGGAAAGATGCTGGAGTCAATTATAAAAGATGAAATTACGACACATCTGGATAGTAGTAACAGGATCGGTCCGAGTCAGCATGGATTTACGAAGGAAAAATCGTGCTTGATTAATCTTCTGGAATTTTTTGAGGATGTGACTATGAAAATGGACAAGGGAGAGCCAGTGGATGTAGTGTACCTGGACTTTCAGAAAGCCTTTGATAAAGTCCCACATAGGAGATTAGTGGGCAAAATTAGGGCACATGGTATTGGGGGAAGAGTACTGACATGGATTGAAAATTGGCTGGCTGACAGAAAACAAAGAGTAGCGATTAACGGGTCCCTTTCGGAATGGCAGGCGGTGACCAGTGGGTACCGCAGGGTTCAGTGCAGGGACCGCAGCTGTTTACAATATATATTAATGATTTAGATGAGGGAATTAAAAGTAACATTAGCAAATTTGCCGATGACACAAAGCTGGGTGGCAGTGTGAAATGTGAGGAGGATGTTATGAGAATGCAGGGTGACTTGGACAGGCTGGGTGAGTGGGCAGATGCATGGCAGATGCAGTTTAATGTGGATAAATGTGAGGTTATCCACTTTGGTAGTGAGAACGGGAAGGCAGATTATTATCTAAATGGAGTCAAGTTAGGAAAAGGGGAAGCACAACGAGATCTAGGTGTTCTTGTACATCAGTCACTGAAAGCAAGCATGCAAGTTCAGCAGGCAGTGAAGAAAGCTAATGGCATGCTGGCCTTCATAACAAGGGGAATTGAGTGTAAAAGCAAAGAAGTCCTTCTGCAGCTGTACAGGGCCCTGGTGAGACCACACCTGGAGTACCGTGTGCAGTTTTGGTCTCCAAATTTGAGGAAGAACATTCTTGCTATTGAGGGAGTGCAGCGTAGGTTCACAAAGTTAGTTCCTGGGATGGCGGGACTGTCATATGTCGAAAGATTGGAGCAACTGGGCTTGTATACTCTGGAATTTAGAAGGCTGAGAGGGGATCTTATTGAAACATATAAGATTATTAAGGGATTGGACACGCTGCAGGCAGGAAGCATGTTCCCGCTGATGGGTGAGTCCAGAACCAGGGGCCACAGTTTAAGAATAAGGGGTAGGCCATTTAGAATGGAGTTGAGGAAAAACTTTTTCACACAGAGAGTGGTGGATATATGGAATGCTCTGCCCCAGAAGGCTGTGGAGGCCAAGTCTCTGGATGCTTTCAAAAAAGAGATGGATAGAGCTCTTAAAGATAGCGGAATCAAAGGTTATGGGGATAAGGCAGGAACTGGATACAGATAGTAGATGATCAGCCATGATCACAGTGAATGGCGGTGCTGGCTTGAAGGGCTGAATGGCCTACTCCTGCACCTATTGTCTATTGAGTGAATCCAACATCTTCCCAACCACTGAGGTCAAGCTAACTGGTCTATAATTTCCTTTCTGCTGCCTTCCTCCTTTCTTAACGAGTGGAGTGACCTTTGCAATTTTCCAGTCCTCTGGTACCATGCCAGAGTCGAATGAGTTTTTGAAAGATCATCAATAATGCCTCCACAGTCTCTACCACTACCTCTTTCACAACCCTCAGGTGCAGTTCATCTGATTTGGTGACTTATGTACCCTTAGGTCTGTTCGCTTTTTGAGCACCTTCTCCCTTGTAATAATAACTACAGTCACTTCTCTTCCCTCACCCTTCAACATCTGACGCACTGCTAGTGTCTTCCACAGTGAAGAATAATGCAAAGTACTCATTTAGTTCATCTGCCATCTCCTTATCCCTCATTATTATTTCTCTGGCCTCATTTTCTAGTGGTCCTATATCCACTACTATCTCTCTATTTTTTGACATACTTGAAAAAGCTTTTATTATAATCTTTGGTATTGTTTGTTAGCTTGCTTTCATATTTCATCTTTTCACTTTTAATGACTCTATTAGTTGCCCTCTGTCGGTTTCTTAAAGCTTCCCAATCCTCTATCTTCCCACTAAATTTGCTTTGTTGTATGCCCTCTCTTTTGCTTTTACGTTAGCTTTGTCAGCTACGATTGTACTATTTTGCCATTTGAGTATTTCTTCGCTTTTGGAATACATCTATCCTGTACCTTCCTCATTTTTCCCAGAAACTCACGCCATTGCTGCTCTGCTGTCATCCCTGCCAGCATCTCCTTCCAAAATACTTTGGTCAACTCCCCTCTCATAGCACTGTAATTTCCTTTACTCCACTGAAATACTGCTATGTCAGACGTTACTTTCTCCCTATCAAATTTCAAGTTGAACTCAGTCATATTGTGATTACTGCCTCCTAAGGGGTCTTTTACCTTAATATCCCTAATCACCTCCAATTCATAACACCCAATCCAGTATAGCTGATCCCCTAGCAGGCTCAACGACAAACTGCTCTAAAAAGCCATCTCGTAGGCATTCAACAAATGCACTCTCTTGAGATTCCTTTCCAACCTGATTTTCCCAGTCGAGCTGCATGTTGAAATCTCCCATGACTATCATACTACCCTTTTTGCACTGTACTGCTGCTGCAAAACAACAAATTTCATAACATACTGCATGTCAGTGATAATAAAAAAAAAAGAAAGGAAGAAAGATGGCACCAGTAACTGGCAACTTTGCGCGTGCTCTCCCGAGCAAACTGCCCTCTCCACTATCCTATACCCGAGAAACCCTTCTAAACCTCCAATCTAGCAAGATCAAGAGCAACAACACCCTGGCGAAGCTACTGACCCAGCTGGAGACCACCACGCCAGAATTGCTTCTTAAACTCCGGACCACATCTGGACCCAACCAACGAGGTGCACGACATTCCCGGAGACCCGCGGTCTGCTACCGTGCCGGAGCGCTTGGAGACACGGCCCATTCCGACCAGCACCTCTCCGGAGCAGACAACCACACAGAAGTGATGGCGGAGACTTCAAGGTGCCCCAGACGCTCCCCTGGAGCGACCACTGTAAAGCCCCGTTGGTGGCCATCCACAGCTGCCGGAAGTGAGGCCTCCACCGCCGACCTTGGAAATTGAGCCCGAGGCTCGACTGGAGCGGAGGCCTCCGCAACCATGACTCGGCTTAAGGACTTGTTTCAGCCAGGAGCCCGGCAATTCGGGATTAAGTGTCAGCTTTGGGGCCCGACTCAATCGACAGCCTGGGCCCCCGGCAACTGGAAGTGGCAGCGGCTCCTGCCCCGTTACTCGGCCCAACCTGGAGCATCCGACGACGCGAACCACCAATTGATCCCCGCGGGATGCGTCCACCAACCTCAAAGAGCTGACAACAACAGACTGCATCAATGGAAACCTGGAAAGATGAACTATTTACCGAGGAAGTGTGGGAAAAGAGCTGGGCTGCTGGTCAAATTGAAGCTGAGGGGCTTCAGAGTCCCTATGCCCACCATCCTACTAGCTAATGTGCAAGCCATTGAGAACAAGGTGGATGATCTTAAAGGGAGACTCACTACTGCAGGGAGATGCAGAACTGCTGTGTAATCTGTTTCACCGAGACCTGGCTCTCTCCTGCCACCCCTGACTGTGCCATCTGACCGGAGGGATTTTTGATCCATCGGATGGACTGTATGGCGTCTTCGGGCAAGACGAGGGGAGGTGGTGTCTGCCTACTGATCAACACTGCGTGGTGCTCGGACACAGTGGCACTGACAAGCTCCTGCAGCCCGGACCTGGAACACCTGTTGGTGAAATGTCGTCCCTACTATCTGCCATGGGAATTCACCTCGGTCATACTGACAGTGGTCTACATTCCCCCTCAGGCGGACGTGGAGTGTGCTCTGAACATACTGTATGCCAACATCAGTGAACTTGAGACCAGGTATCCGGAGGCTTTGCTCATTACAGCCAGGGACTTTAACCAGGCCAACCTCAGAAAGGCGCTGCCAAAGTTATACCAACGTGTCTCCTGCCCTACTAGAGGCACGAATATACTTGACCACTGCTACAAAACAGTCAAGGATGCCTACTGTTCCGTCCCACGACCTCACTTCGGAAAATCGGACCATCAGGCCATACTCCTCCTCCCGGCTTACAAACAGAAACTGAAGCGGGAGGTCACGGTGTCAAAAGTGGTGTCGCGTTGGAAGGAGGAAACGGATGAGGTCCTCCGTGACTGCTTTGAATCGGTGGACTGGTTAGTATTCAAGGATTCGGCAGCTAACCTCGATGAGTATGCCTCAGCTGTCCTCGATGAGTATGCCTCAGCTGTCACGGACTTTATTTGGAAATGCACAGAGGACTGTGTGTCTTGCAAGACAATCCGGGTATTCCCTAACCGGAAACCTTGGATGAATTATGAGGTCAAGTCCTTTTAAAGGCTAGAGCTGCGGCTTTTAGGTCCGGGGATACCAGTCGCTACACGGAATCCAGGCGTGAACTCCGGAAAGCCATTAAGGGTGCCAAGAGGCAATATTGAGCCAAGTTGGAAGCCCAGGCTAACTAGAGGGATGCCAGTAGACTATGGCAGGGTCTAAATGAGATCATTGAGCACAAAGAAAAGGCTGGGAATATCAATAACTGTGGCGCTTCTCTTCCTGATGAACTTAACGCATTCTACGCAAGATTCGAACAGAAGAGGAGTGTCCCGCTCCTTCTGGATGAACTGGACCTGGTAGCATCGAGATTCATTGTCATCGAGGAGGACGTTAGAAGGGCCTTCCTGAAGATAAATCCAAGGAAGGCGACGGGCCCAGATGGCGTCCCAGGACGGGTTCTCCAGGCCTGTGCAAGCGAGCTAGCTGGAGTGTTTGCTGACATCTTCAACCGCTCCTTGCTTCAGTCTAAGATCCCCTCGTGTTTTAAGAAGGCAACGATAATCCCAGTGCCGAAGAAGAGCAAGGTGGCATGCCTGAATGACTATTGACCTGTGACAATAGGTTATTGTCTTCGCACCATGCACCAGGTTCTTAATTTCCTCTCTGTACTCAAACTCATCATTACCCGAGATACGGCCTACAATTGTTGTGTCATCAGCAAACTTATATATTGAGTTTGATGGAAACTTGGCTACACAATCATGGGTGTACAGTGAGTACAGCAGGGGGCTGAGTACACAGCCTTGTGGGGCACCGGTGCTCAGAGTCATTGTAGAGGAGAGCTTGTCCTCTATTTTTACAGCCTGGGTCCTGTCTGTGAGGAAGTTGAAGATCCAGCTGCAGATCTGAGTGCTAAGGCCCAGGTTCCGGAGTTTAGGAATCAGTTTATTTGGAATGATGGTATTAAAGGCAGAGCTGTAGTCAATGAAAAGGAGCCTTACGTATGCGTCTTTGTTCTCTTGGTGTTCTAAGGAGGAATGTAGGGCCAGAGAGATGGCATCTGCCGTTGACCTGTTGCTCTGGTAGGCGAATTGCAAAGCGTCGAGGTTGACCGGTAGGCTATGGTTGATGTGTACCATAACCAATCTCTCGAAGCACTTCATAGCAATTGATGTCAGAGCCACAGGTCGATAGTCATTCAGGCATGCCACTTTGCTCATCTTCGGCACTGGGTTTATCGTTGCCTTCTTAAAGCACGAGAGAATCTTTGACTGAAGCAAGGAGCAGTTGAAGATGTTAGCAAACACTCCAGCTAGCTCGCTTGCACAGGCCTGGAGAACCCGTCCTGGGACGCCATCTGAGCCCGTCGCCTTCCTTGGATTTATCTTCAGGAAGGCCCTTCTAACGTCCTCCTCGGTGACGATGAATCTCGGTGCCACCAGGTCCAGTTCATCTGATGTTATCTGGGGAGTGATGTGCAGTATTAGATTTACGTCACACAAACCACTTAGTGTTGAGGCCAAAATGTTCCACTTTAGGTTTCATCTGACCACAAGACCTTCTTCTACATCTTTATAGTATCCTTTAAGTGATGCTTTGCAAAGTCTTTACAGGCAAGGATATGCTTTTTTGTAGCCAGGGCTTCTTTCTTGCCACTTTTCTATAAATACCCTTTTTCTGCAAGGCCTTAGAGACTGTGGAGCTACTGACTTCTGCAGCTCACTCAGAGTGACTGTTGGGATCTCAGTAGCCTCTCTTACAAGTGCCATTCTTCTCTGGTGACTAAGTTTAGAAGGGTGGCCTGACCTTGGCAGTGTGACACTAAACTGTGAGGTATGTTCGGCACCTTGGAGGTGGTCTTGTATCTTTCCCCACATTTGTGCTTCTCTATTATCATTTCCCTGATTTGCGTTGAATGTTCTTTTGTATTTATTTCAGTTTGGTCTGTTGAAAATCTACCATATCTTTGGAACTTACTGAGAGCAGGGGGTGGGGGGGTTATTTATCCTTATGAATTCATTAACAACAGGTGATCCTCCAATTTTCTACATTAACAAATTGGGTGAGTTGGTAAGGTAATATACAGCATCGAACCCAAGGAAAGTTAGTGTAGTAATTACTAAGGGATGAATACTTTTTCAGCCTCACAAGTTTGGTTTTCAATTTTTGGTAAATTGTTGACAAGTTTTGGAATTTTTCTTTTCATTTGACATGGTACACAATGTTTTGTAGATTAACTCAAAATCCTACTTCCATGTACTTCAAATTTAGAAAGTGAGAGTAAAATGTAAAAATTGTTGTGGGGGTGAATACTTTTTCAAGACACTGGATTTGCATATCAGATGACACTTTTTAAAATCTATTTTGATGTTAACCATTTATGTAAATTGTCAACTCTACTTTCCTTTCCACAGATGCTGCCTGATTGCCAAGTGCTTTCAGCAGTTTCTGTTCTTATTTCAGATTTCCAACACTTCAGTCTTTTGATTTCCATTTCGATGTATCTGGTTCTGAATAAGAAGTCTTCATATTTTTAAACAGCATTCTTTATTTCAGCTCTTTTGATCATGCTGTTGTCCTGCCAGTGACAATCACTTTACCAAGAGTGATTCTGAATAGAAATATTTCCTCTTTCAACTCTGTTGCAGAGTTGCTTTTGGTCTATTGGGAATCATGTCTGTGTCTGATTAACTTTGTTTACCAATCAAGAGAAGAGACTAAACAGCTTCCATGTGTGCTATAGTGCAGAAATCACCAAAGATAATGATGTGATTATACTTAATCCATTATTTTTACATCCCATTTCCCCTAATCTCACAATCTCTTCTAATTTGCAAAATACATTGTGTAGACACACATTTCTTATTTGGACCTCCCTTACCCATGGCTCAACTGTCTGTTTTTTCCCTTTCCTCTGGCCAAGAACATCAAACTTAACCTTTTGATTATATTAATTATTAATCTCACTAAGGTTTCCTTTTATTTTTCATAATGAACTAATCAATTATTAAAACTTGGGCTGCAGTCCTACTGCTTATTCTGCTCATTCATCTATTCATCTTACTCGTGTCAAAAAGTACTAACTTTCCTTTCAATAACACTTAGGATGTGGTTATCACTGTGACATAAATTCCATCCCCCGCCCCCTCCCCCGATTCTATTGTGCATATTTAACCTCGCAGATTCATAAAATAATGTAGTTCATTCATTATTGAAAGCTTGGTATACTATCTAATTGAATAGCACTCCCACTCCCCCCTCATGCCTTTCGCTGTATTAAACACTGTAGGGTCATTTGAATGGTGATCGCAAATTGCTTCTGCTCACTTCAAATGACTCATAGGTTCTCACAGCCACTTAGAAGCACCCAGCTATAAATAACTGCTCTCTATTGTTTCAAAGTGTTTACCTGTTTTGAACCAGTATTGGATATACTCTAGTAATTAAAACCTGCTAAAGTTTAGCTCTGTCCGCCAGAGAAAGCAGGATCTCCCAGTGGCCACACATTTTAATTCCACATCCCATTCCCATTCTGATATGTCTATCCATGGCCTCCTCTACTGTAAAGATGAAGCCACACTCAGGTTGGAGGAACAACACCTTATATTCCAACCTGATGGCATGAACATTGACTTCTCAAACTTCTGCTAATGCCCCACCTCCCCCTCGTACCCCATCCGTTATTTATTTATTTATTTATATACACACATTCTTGTTCACTCTCTCCTTTTTCTCCCTCTGTCCCTCTCACTATACCCCTTGCCCATCCTCTGGGCTTCCCCCCTCCCCCTTTTCTTTCTCCCTAGGCCTCCTGTCCCATGATCCTCTCATATCCCTTTTGCCAATCACCTGTCCAGCTCTTGGCTCCATCCCTCCCCCTCCTGTCTTCTCCTATCATTTTGGATCTCCGCCTCCCCCTCCCACTTTCAAATCTCTTACTAGCTCTTCTTTTAGTTAGTCCTGATGAAGGGTCTCAGCCCGAAACGTCGACTGTACCTCTTCCTAAAGATGCTGCCTGGCCTGCTGCGTTCACTAGCAACTTTGATGTGTGTTGCTGCTAAAGATTAACTGGACATGAATGAAAGCTACTAAGGCAAAATCTGAGTTATTCCAATTAATTACCACCTACGTACTGATATGATTTCCATTTTAAGACTTAAAATTACTAGTAATGTTGAGTGTTCCAAGAAACATAGAAAACCTACAGCACAATACAGGCCTTTTGGCCCTAATGCTGTGCCGAACATGTACTTACTTTAGAAACTACCTAGGGTTACCCATAGCCCTCTATTTTTCTAAACTCCATGTACCTATCCAGGAGTCTCTTAAAAGACCCTATTGTATCTGTCTCCACCACCGTTGCTGGCAGCCCATTCCACGCACTCACCACTCTCTGTGTAAAAAAACTTACCCCTGACATCTCCTCTGTACCTACTTCCAAGCACCTTAAAACTATGCCCTCTCACGTTAGCCATTTCAGCCCTGGGAAAAAAGCCTCTGACTATCCACATGATCAATGCCTCTCATCATCTTATACACCTCTGTCAGGTCACCTCTCATCCTCTGTCGCTCCAAGGAGAAAAGGCCAAGTTCACTCAACCTATTCTCATAAGGCATGCTCCCCAATCCAGGCAACATCCTTGTAAATCTCTTCTGCACCCTTTCTATAGTTTCCACATCCTTCCTGTAGTGATATGGCCAGAACTGAGCACAGTACTCCAAGTGGGGTCTGACCAGGGTCCTATATAGCTGTAACATTACCTCTCGGCTCTTAAACTCAATCTCATGGTTGATGAAGGCTAATACACCATATGCCTTCTTAACCAGAGTCAACCTGCATAGCAGCTTTGAGTGTCCTATGGACTCAGACCCCAAGATCCCTCTGATCCTCCACACTGCCAAGAGTCTTACCATTAATACTATATTCTGCCATCATATTTGACCTACCAAAATGAACCACCTCACACTTATCTGGGTTGAACCTCACCTGCCACTTCTCCGCCCAGTTTTGCATCTTACTGATGTCCCGCTGTAACCTCTGACAGCCCTCCACACTATCCACAACACCCCCAACATTTGTGTCATCAGCAATTTACAAACCCATTCCACCATTTCCTCATCCAGGTCATTTATAAAAATCACAAAGAGAAGGGATCCTAGAACAGATCCCTGAGGCACACCACTCGTCACCCCCCCCCCCATGCAGAATATGACCCATCTACAACCACTCTTTGCCTTCTGTGAGCAAGTCAATCCTGGATCCACAAAGCAAGGTCCCATTGGATCCCATGCCTCCTTACTTTCTCAGTAAGCCCTGCATGGGGTACCTTATCAAAATATTTCCATAGAACATTTGTTAAAATCATGGAAATGGAAAAAATTAATTGAAATCAGATTTGGTAATTATGAAACAGATAGAAACATTGTTTGCATATTTCCATTTTGATGCACCTGGCTCTAATTTCTAAGAAATTAGAGGCATTGCCATCCCTTCTTTTATATGCTGGATACAGGACAGAATAAGCATCCGAATGTCTTCATTGAAGATGTACATATCAGGATGCTCTTCATTGATTACAACTCCACATTCAATTCTATCATCCCCTCAAAACTTATCAATAAGTTCCAAGACCTTGGACACAATATCTCCTCATGCAAACAAATCCTCGATTTCCTCACTTGTAGACCCTAATCATTTTAGATTGGCAAGAACATCTCCACAAACACCAGCAGCACAGGTGCACCATAAGGCTGTGCGCTCAGACCCCTGCTCTACTTGCTTTATACTTATCACTGTTAAGATAAGTACAGCTCCAACGTCATATTTAATTTTACCTATGACACTACTTCTTCTGCGGTTTGATCGGGGCACGACTGCGCAAGCGTGTGGACGTCAGCCAGTTAGAACAGCGAGAAACGTTTAAAGGTGAGAAGAGTTTAAAGGGAGACAGTTATTTCTTCAGCGGTTTGATTGGGGCACGACTGCACAAGCATGTGGATGTCAGCCAGTTAGAGCAGTGAGGAGAGTTTAAAAGAAGACAGCTTTATAGGGTGGGTGTTAGGGGAGCAGGTGACGGAGTAGATGGAGACAGAATAGGAAGGCTTTGGCTCAATGGGGCATCTGTGTTAATGGGTCGAGGCCAGGTAGGTTATCTGTGTAGAATACAGACAGGAAGTACGTGTGTGAGGCTGGTGTTCTGTGCTCAGGGTCAGATGTGAGAAGTCCTGGAGACTCCAAACCTCCCGGATGCCCACATCTGCACCAGGTGCATTGAGCTGCAGCTCCTGAGGGACTGGGTTAGGGAACTGGAGATGCAGCTCCCTGACCTTCATCTGGTCAGGGAGAGTGAGGAGGTGATAGAGAGGAGCTATAGGCAGGTAGTCACACCAGGGCCTCAGGAGACAGATAAGTGCGTAACAGTCAGGAGGGGAAGGGCAAGTGTCAGATGCTAGAGAGTACCCCTGTGGCTGTCCCCCTTAACAATAAGTACTCCTGTTTGAGTACTGTTGGGGGAACGACCTACCTGGGGGAAGAAACAGTGGTCATGGCTCTGGCACAGAGTCCGGCCCTGTAGCTCAGAAGGGTAGTGAAAGAAAGAGGAAGGCAGCAGTGATAGTTAGGGGGTCAGACAGGCGATTCTGTGGATGCAGGAAAGAAACACAAATGGTAGTTTGCCTCCCAGGTGCCAGGGTCCTGGATGTTTCCGATCACATCCATGATATCTTGAAGTGGGAAGGAGAACAGCCAGAGGTCATGGTACATATTGGTACCAACGACATAGGTAGGAAAAGGGAGAAGGTCCTGAAATCAGACTACAGGGAATTAGGAAGGAAGTTGAGAAGCAGGACTTCAAAGGTAGTAATCTCAGGATTACTGCCTGTGCCACGCGACAGTGAGTATAGGAATAGAATGAGGGGGAGGATGAATGTGTGGCTGAGAGATTGGAGCAGAGGGCAGGGATTCAGATTTCTGGATCATTGGGACCTCTTTTGGGGCAAGAGTGACCTGTACAAAAGGGACGGGTTGCACTTGAATCCGAGGGGGACCAATATCCTGGCGGGGAGGTTTACAAAGGCTATTGGGGGGAGTTTAAACTAGAATTGCTGAGGGGTGGGAACTGAAATGAAGAGACAGAGGAAGAGGCGGTTGGCTCACAAATAGAGAAAGCTTGGAGACAGTGCGAGAGGGAGGATAGGCAGGTGAAAGACAAGGGATACACTCAGACTGATGGTTTGATATGTGTCTACTTTAATGCAAGGAGTATTATGAACAAAATGGATTAGCTTAGAGTGTGGATCAGTACTTGGTGCTATGATGTTGTGGTCATTACAGAGACTTGGATGGCTCATGGGCAGGAATGGTTATTTTGAGTGCCAGGCTTTAGGTGTTTCAGAATTACAGGAGGGAGGCAAAAGAGGTGGGGTGTGGCACTGTTGATCAGAGATAGTGTCATGGCTGCAGAAAAGGAGGAAGACATGGAGGGATTGTCTATGGAGTCCCTGTGGGTGAAAGTTAGGAACAGGAAGGGCTCAATAACTCTACTGGATGTTTTTTATAGACCACACAATAGTAACAGGGACATCAAGGAGCAGATAGGGAGACAGATTCTGGAAAGGTGTAATAATAACAGGGTTGTCGTTGTGGGAGATGTTAATTTCCCAAATATCGATTGGCATGTCCCTAGAGCGAGGGGTTTAGATGGGGTGGAGTTTTTTAGGTGTGTTCGAGAAGGTTTCTTGACACAATATGTAGATAAGCCTACAAGAGGAGAGGCTGTACTTGATCTGGTATTGGGAAATGAACCTGGTCAGGTGTCAGGTCTCTCAGTGGAAGAGCATTTTGGAGATAGTGATCACAATTCTATCTCCTTTACCATAGCATTGGAGAGGGAAAGGAACAGACAAGTTAGGAAAGCATTTAATTGGAGTAAGGGGAAATATGAGGCCATCAGGCAGGAACTTGGAAGCATAAATTGGAAACAGATGTTCTCAGAGAAATGTACAGCAGAAATGTGGCAAATGTTCAGGGGATATTTGCGTGGAGTTCTGCATAGGTTCATTCCAATGAGACAGGGAAAGGATGGTATGGTACAAGAACCATGGTGTACAAAAGATGTTGTAAATCGATTGAAGAAGAAAAGAAAAGCTTACAAAAGGTTCAAAAAACTAGGTAATGATAGAAATTTAGAAGATTATAAGGCTAGCAGGAAGGAGTTTAAGAATGAAATTAGGAGAGCCAGAAGGGGGCATGAGAAGGCCTTGGTGGACAGGATTAAGGAAAACCCTACAAGTATGTGAAGAGCAAGAGCATAAGACATGAGAGAATAGGACCAATCAAGTGTGACAGTGGAAAATTGTGCATGGAACCGGAGGAGATAGCAGAGGTACTTAATGAATACTTTGCTTCAGTGTTCACTACGGAAAAGGATCTTGGTGATTGTAGGGATGACTTACATCGGACTGAAAAGTTTGAGCATGTACATGTAGGTATTAAGAAAGAGGATGTGCTGGAGCTTTTGGAAAGCATCAAGTTGGATAAGTCTCCAGGACCGGACGAGATGTACCCCAGGCTACTGTGGGAGGTGAGGGAGGAGATCGCTGAGCCTCTGGCAACGATCTTTGCATCATCAATGGGGACAAGAGAGGTTCCGGAGGATTGGAGGGTTGTGGATGTTGTTCCCTTATTCAAGAAAGAGAGTAGGGATAGCCCAGGAAATTATAGACCAGTGATTCTTGCTTCAGTGGTTGTTATGTTGATGGAGAAGATACTGAGAGGCAGGATTTATGAACATTTGGAAAGGCACAATATGAGTAGGAATAGTCAGCATGGCTTTGTCAAAAGCAGGTCGTGTCTTACGAGCCTGATTAAATTTTTTGAGAATGTGACTAAACACACTGATGAAGGTAGAGCAGTAGATGTAGTGTATATGGATTTCAGCAAGGCATTTGATAAGGTACCCCACGCAAGGCTTATTGAGAAAGTAAGGAGGTATGGGATTCAAGAGGACATTGCTCTGTGGATCCAGAACTGGCTTGCCCACAGAAAGTAAAGGGTGGTTGTAGATGGGTCATATTCTGCATGGAGGTCGGTGACCAGTGGTGTGCCTCAGGGATCTGTTCTGGGACTCCTACTCTTCTTGATTTTTATAAATGAACTGGATGAGGAAGTGGAGGGATGGGTTAGTAAATTTGCTGATGACTCAAAGTTTGGGGGTGTTGTGGATAGTGTGGAGGGCTGTCAGAGGTTACAGTGGGACATTGATAGGATGCAAAACTGGGCTGAGGAGTGGCAGATGGAGTTCAACCTAGAGAAGTGTGACATGGTTCATTTTGGTAGGTCAAATACGAGATGGCAGAATATAAGGGATCTTTACTTTATTGTCGCCAAACAATTGATACTAGAGCGTAGAATTATCACTGCGATATTTGATTCTGCGCTTCACGCTCCCTGGATTACAAATCAATAGTAAATATCAAAAATTTAAATTATAAGTCATAGACAGAAAATAGAAAACGGAAAGTAAGTTAGTGCAAAAAAAAAACCGAGAGGCAGGTCCGGATATTTGGAGGGTACGGCCCAGATCCGGGTCAGGATCCGTTCAGCGGTCTTATCACAGTTGGAAAGAAGCTGTTCCCAAATTTGGCCATACGAGTCTTCAAGCTCCTGAGCCTTCTCCCGGAGGGAAGAGGGACGAAAAGTGTGTTGGCTGGGTGGGTCATGTCCTTGATTACCCTGGCAGCACTGCTCCAACAGCGTGCGGTGTAAAGTGAGTCCAAGGATGGAAGATTGGTTTGTGTGATGTGCTGGGCTGTGTTCTCGAGCTTCTGCAGCTTCTTTCGGTCTTGGACAGGACAACTTCCATACCAGGTTGTGATGCACCCGAGAAGAATGCTTTCTACGGTGCATCTATAAAAATTAGTGAGAGTTTTAGGGGACAGGCCAAATTTCTTTAGCTTTCCCAGGAAGTAAAGGTGCTGGTGGGCTTTCTTGGCAGTGGACTCTGCTTGGTTGGACCAAGTCAGGTCATTTGTGATATTGACGCCGAGGAACTTAAAGCTTTTGACCTGTTCCACTTGCGCACCACCGATGTAAATTGGGTCGTGCAGTCCGCTACTCCTTCTGAAGTCAACAACCAATTCCTCCGTCTTGCTGACATTGAGGGATAGGTTATTGTCTTCGCACCATACCACCAGGTTCTTAATTTCCTCTCTGTACTCAAACTCATCATTGCCCGAGATATGGCCTACAATTGTTGTGTCATCAGCAAACTTATATATTGAGTTTGATGGAAACTTGGCTACACAATCATGGGTGTACAGTGAGTACCGCAGGGGGCTGAGTACACAGCCTTGTGGGGCACCCGCGCTCAGAGTGATTGTAGAGGAGAGCTTGTCCCCTATTTTTACAGCCTGGGTCCTGTCTGTGAGGAAGTTGAAGATCCAGCTGCAGATCTGAGTGCTAAGGCCCAGGTTCCGGAGCTTAGGAATCAGTTTATTTGGAACGATGGTATTAAAGGCAGAGCTGTAGTTAATGAAAAGGAGCCTTACGTATGCGTCTTTATTCTCCAGGTGTTCTAAGGAGGAATGTAGGGCCAGAGAGATGGCATCTGCCGTTGACCTGTTGCTCCGGTAGGCGAATTGCAAAGCATAGAGGTTGACCGGAAGGCTGTGGTTGATGTGTGCCATAACCAATCGCTCGAAGCACTTCATAGCAATTGATGTCAGAGCCACAGGTCGATAGTGATTCAAGCATGCCACCTTGATCTTCTTCGGCACTGGAATTATCGTTGCCTTCTTAAAACACAAGGGGGTCTTAGACTGAAGTAAGGAGCAGTTGAAGATGTCAGCAAACACTCCAGCTAGCTCGCTTGCACAGGCCTGGAGAACCCGTCCTGGGACGCCATCTGGGCCCGTCGCTTTCCTTGGATTTATCTTCAGGAAGGCCCTTCTAACGTCCTCCTCGGTGACGATGAATCTCGATGCCACCAGGTCTGGTTCATCCGGAGGGAGCGGGACGCTCCCCTTCTGTTCGAATCTTGCGTAGAATACATTAAGTTCATCAGGAAGAGAAGCGCCACAGTTATTGATATTCCCAGCCTTTTCTTTGCGCCCAGTGATCTCATTTAGATGCTGCCATAGTCTACTGGCATCCCTTTGGTTAGCCTGGGCTTCCAACTTGGCTCGGTATTGCCTCTTGGCGCCCTTAATGGCTTTCCGGAGTTCACGCCTGGATTCCGTGTAGCGACTGGTATCCCCGGACCTAAAGCCGCAGCTCTAGCCTTCAAAAGGGACTTGACCTCATAATTCATCCAAGGTTTCCGGTTAGGGAATACCCGGATCGTCTTGTGAGACACACAGTCCTCCATGCATTTCCAAATAAAGTCCATGACAGCTGAGGCATACTCATCGAGGGTAGCTGCCGAGTCCTTGAATACTAACCAGTCCATCGATTCAAAGCAGTCATGGAAGACCTCATCCGTTTCCTCCGTCCAACGCGAAACCACTTTTGACACCGTGACCTCCCGCTTCAGTTTCTGATCTTGGGGTCCGAGTCCATAGGACATTCAAAGCTGCTGTGCAGGTTGACTCTGAGAGGTCAAGATCAAGATGCTCTGAGTGCACTGAGAGCGGTAAGCGTAAAGGAGTTGGGGGCTTGCTGTTCTGGTTAACAACGGATGGTGCAATCCTGGTCATATTACAATCGAGGAACGTGTTTGTAGACCGGATATTGAACTTTTTGCTGTTGGACTCCGGCCATATTCCACCGAGATACAACACTGGGCGTCATGGGAGGTTGTTCCTGCCTGTGGTCATCGAACTTTGCAGCTCCTGCCGTTGAGGGTCAGACACCCTGAGCCAATAGGCTGGTCCTGGACTTATTTCCATCTGGCACAGTTTGCATTTTGTTGTTTGATTGTTTGTGGTTTTTGTATTGCTATATTTATGCTCTATTCTTGGTTGGTGCAGCTGTAACGAAACCTAATTTCCCTCGGGATCAATAAAGTATAACTATCTATCTATCTATTTATCTAATGTTGCAGCTATATAGGACCCTGGTCAGACCCCACTTGGAGTACTGTGCTCAGTTCTGGTCGCCTCACAACAGGAAGGATGTGGAAAGCATAGAAAGTGTGTAGTGGAGATTTACAAGGATGTTGCCTGGATTGGGGAGCATGCCTTATGAGAATATATTGAGCAAACTCAGCCTTTTCTTCTTGGAGCGACGGAGGATGAGAGGTGACCTGATAGACGTGTATACTTTATTGATCTCGGGGGAAATTGGTTTTCATTACAGTTGCTCCATAAATAATAAATAGTAATAGAACCATAAATAGTTAAATAGTAATATGTAAATTATGCCAGTAAATTATGAAATAAATCCAGGACCAGCCTATTGGCTCAGGGTGTCTGACCCTCCAAGGGAGGAGTTGTAAAGTTTGATGGCCACAGGCAGGAATGACTTCCTATGACGCTCTGTGTTGCATCTCGGTGGAATGAGTCTCTGGCTGAATGTACTCCTGTGCCCACCCAGTACATTATGTAGTGGATGGGAGACATTGACCAAGATGGCATGCAACTTAGACAGCATCCTCTTTTCAGACACCACCGTGAGAGAGTCCAGTTCCATCTCCACAACATCACTGGCCTTACGAATGAGTTTGTTGATTCTGTTGGTGTCTGCTACCCTCAGCCTGCTGCCCCAGCACACAACAGCAAACATGATAGCACTGGCCACCACAGACTCGTAGATCATCCTCAGCATCGTCCAGCAGATGATAAAAGACCCCAGTCTGCTCAGGAAATAGAGACGGCTCTGACCCTTCTTGTAGACAGCCTCAGATATTCGTAATCCTCCACCATGTCCACACTGACCCCCTGGATGGAAAGAGGGGTCACCGGTACCTTAGCTCTCCTCAGGTCTACCACCAGCTCCTTGGTCTTTTTCACATTAAGCTGCAGATAATTCTGCTCACACCATGTGACAAAGTTTCCTACCGTAGCCCTGTACTCAGCCTCATCTCCCTTGCTGACACATCCAACTATGGCAGAGTCATAACTTCTGAAGATGACAATCATTAATTTTCGTGATAACACCGACTAGGTCTGCTCGCTTATCGTGGCAAGCTGTTAACATATCAATAGCCTGTAACTGTGTTAGCTCACGTCTACAATATTCAATAATATCCTTCCTCCTGTGCGGCCAGTAAAACTCTTTCATAATTCTATCGACTGTCTTCCTCACCCCAAAATGTCCACCGAGGGGTATCTTGTGGACCAGGTTAAAAATCTCATCCCCATAAATTTTCGGCACTACCACCTGGTGTACCACCCCCCACTCCTCATCTGCAGGCACGGTACTTGGTCTCCATTTCCTCCTTAGTACTCCCTCCTTCACATAATAGCCCACGGGTTCCCTTTTTATTTCTGCTTTGGAGAGAGCTGTCTCAGTCAAAACCATCAGCTCCTTGTCTCGTTCCTGTGCCTGTATAAATTCCTTCCTCGCTAATGATAAATCTACCTCAACTCCCTCACTTCCTTCCACTCCACTATGCTCCTTCTTCTCACTTTCTAACCCCTCCTGGTACAAGGCTGGTAAAAACATCTCAGCTAAATCTACATTCGCTTTGGCAGCCTTTCTGGACATGCGCTGAGTCACTGCGCAAACGGGATAAACCTGTGAGTCCATGGGCGGGTCCTCAGTCCTGGCAGGCTTGCTCATCAGCTTTACTGCTGGGTACACATCTCCACCTGCAAGGTCGTTACTGAGTAAGACCTCCATGTCTTCCATTGGTAATTCGGGCCTCACCCCGATCGTGACCGGTCCGGAGACCAAGTCGCTTTTTAGGTGTATCTGGTGCAAAGGTACTGCTTCAGTCCCTTTCCCAATGCCTTTTATCACACTGGCCTCCCCAGTCTGGGTCTCTGAACTAAAGTCTAACACACTCTTTAAGATCAATGACTGACAAGCCCCAGTGTCTCTCCAGATCCGTACTGGAACCGGGTTTAACCCCTCCTTCACCGACACTAATCTGGCCGAGATAAACTTCTTGCGCCCTTCCTGAACTTTATCAGACCTCTTCTCCCCTAGCAGTTTGTTTGCCAGCTCAATACAGCCAGGCGGAACCGTCGTTTTTCCTTTCCCCATCTCCTTCTTTGGGGCAAAGCACCTGGACGCAAAGTGACCAGCTTTCCCACAATTATAGCATATGACCCCAGGAGACTTCCTACCAAACTGCTCCCGGTCTTCCTTATCCTTCTCACTAGTCCCCGGCTTACTTTCTGACTTTTCTGGCGGACTCTCTCCGCCCTCTTGACTACCCTTCTGGTAGCTTTTACTCGGGGTAAACTTCGCTTTGTGTGTTAACGCATATTCATCCGCTAACTTAGCAGTTGCGGCTAAGGTTTCTGCCTCTTTCTCATCTAGATAGGGCCTCATACCTTCAGGGACACAACTTTTAAACTGCTCAATCAGTATTAGCTGTAGCAGTCTGTCATAATCCCCATTGACCCCTTTCGAGGCGCACCAATGCTCACAGATCATCTGCATCTCACGGGCAAACTCTAAATATGTGCGGCCCCGCTGCTTCCTCACATTCCGAAACCTCTGCCGGTATGCCTCCGGGACCAACTCATAAATCCTGAGTATCACCTCTTTCACCACATCATACCTCTGGGCATCTTCTGCTGACAACGCCGAGTAAGCTTGCTGGGCTTTTCCTTTAAGTGCACTCTGAAGCAAAACAGCCCACTTATCCCTCAGCCAGTTCTGACTTGCAGCAACTTTTCCAAAATGTAGAAGGTACCGATCAACATCGGCCTCCTCAAATGGGGGAACCAGCCTAACCTCCTGGGTCACCCTGAACCCTCCACCTTGGTTCGGCATGGGCCCCTGCGCTAGCGTCATCCTTAACTTCTCCAGCTCAAGTTCCCTTTCCCTCTGTTTCTCTCTCTCTTCTCGTTCTCACTGCCGGTCCCTCTCTTCTCGGTCCAGCTGCTTTATTCTCTCCTCGCGTTCTAACTGCCTGTCCCTCTCTTCTTGTTCCAGCTGTTTTACCCGGAACTCGAGCTTGAGTCTCAATTTTTCCATTTGCTGCTGTACTGCTTCTCCACCAGGTTTCCCCATAGATACCACCTCCAGCTCCCCTTGGGGAAACACACCTTTAGATACATAATGCTCAATGATAGCTCTGTGTATCTCCGCTCTCCTCATTGTCGACTTCCCCTTAAAAAGATTCAACCGTTTGGCCACAGTTGCCAATTCTGATTTCCTGGCATCCTCTAATGCCCCCAAGTTTGGCGCCTTTAGAAATTCCTCAATCTCCATTTCTGCTGTTTGCCCTTTCTTTCTTTTGAGAATTTTAACCCAATCAATTTACCCAGTCCCAAATTTGGCGTTCAAAATCGCGGACAAGATCCCCACTTATGTTACGTACCCCGTAACTGGGTTGCCAAACCAGCAGAAATGGACCACTAGTTGGAGTCTGGTTTACTAGAAACTAATAAAGTTTTATTAAAGAAATAAGTAACACAGTACTCTAATCGTAAGGATATAAATGCAACAGGTTAGCAATGATAAAACACACATGTACACAGAACTAGGGTAATAGGAATCAACCAAGCTCTATCGCAGTCTAGGGGTAAAATGATCAGTCTCAAGTGATGCAGAGTTCAGTTCAGCTTAGTACAGTTTGCAGTAATTGCTGTTGTGCCCGTTGGGGGGGGGGGGGGGAGAGAGAGAGAGAGAGAGAGAGAGATATGCAAATTTGATTCAGGCAGACCTTTGATGTTCTTCGCAGTTGGCTTTCAGGTGGACCCTTTTATGTCTTCTGTGGTCACCGACTGTGACCCCTCCATTCCGGATACGACCGTTCTTCCGCAGTGAACCCGGTACCCAGGCAAGGGCGGACACACACACCAGGTTCCCACCAATCGTACCCTTTTCACCCTGTGCATCTATGGTCGGTTCCCACGAACAGATCTCCAAACTCACACCAACTTGTGGGGGCACACCGCTCTTCCAGGGTCTCATTAGCTCGTGATCTCATGGTGTGTCGTGCCTTAGCGAACCTGTTCTTTTTATCCCCCTGCTGGGGTATCGCCTGTCCACCAAACTTCAAACAGTTCAGGTTCAAAGCAACCGCTCTGTCAATACTCTGAATTGTGTCTCTTTTCGTTATCTCTCTCCTCTCTCACTAACATTTTGAACGTTTCTCCATTTATCTCCCTTATATCTCTCATCAGCATCAATCGTCTGATAACTTGGTTTGTCGTCACACCTTGAACAGAAAAAGACCACAAAAAGTAATGGATACCACCCAGCCCATCACAGGTGAATCCCTCCTCACCATTGAGCATATTTACAAGGAATGCTGTCGCAGAAAAGCAGCATCCATCTTCAAGGATTCCCAACATCCAGGCTATGCTCTCTTCTCACTGGTACCATCAGGAAGGAGGTACAGGAACTTCAAGCCCACAGCACCAGGTTCCGGAAGAGTTCTTACCCTTCAACCATCAGGCTTCTGAACCAGAGGGGATAACTTCAATCACCCCAACAGTGAACTGATTCCACAACCTATGGACTCACTTTTAAGGATTCTACAACATGTGTTCTTGATATTTATTATTTATTTATTTTGAAATTATTTTTCTTTTTTTATTTGCACAGTTTGCAGTCTTTTGCATTGGATGGGTCCATCCCTTTGTGTGGTTGTGTGCGGTTTTTCATTGATCCTATTGTGTTCCTTTGTATCTCCTGTGAATGTCCACAAGAAAGTGAATCTCAGGGTTGTACATGGTGACATATATGTACTTTGATAATAAATTTACTTTAAACTTTTGAACTTTGTCTATGTAAGACACTTTTGAGGAAGGAAGATAGTCCAGTAATTAAAGATACATAATTGGTATATGTATGCCAAAATCATAAATACAGATGAATACAAAGTAATGGCTTGACTGAGAAGCATGGAAAAGACAGGACAGAGCAAAAATCTGTGGATGGGGACATAGAAACATAGAAAATAGGTGCAGGAGTAGGCCATTTGGCCCTTCGAGCCTGCACCACCATTCAGTACGATCATGGCTGATCATCCAACTCAGAACCCTGTACCTGCCTTCCCTCCATACCCCCTGATCCCTTTAGCCACAAGGGCCATATCTAACTCCCTCTTAAGTATAGCCATTGAACTGGCCTCAACTGTTTACTGTGGCAGAGAATTCCACAGATTCACCACTCTCTGTGTGAAGAAGTTTTTTCTCATCTTGGTCCTAAAAGGCTTCCCCTTTATCCTCAAACTGTGACCCCTCGTTCTGGACTTTCCCAACATTGGGAACAATCTTCCTGCCTCTAGCCTGTCCAATCCCTTTAGAATTTTATAGGTTTCAATAAGATCCCCCTTCAATCTTCTAAATTCCAGAGAGTATAAGCCTAGTTGATCCAGTCTTTCAACATGTGAAAGTCCTGCCATCCCAGGAATCAATCTGGTGAACCTTCTTTGTACTCCCTCTATGGCAAGAATGTCTTTCCTCAGATTAGATGTGGAGAAATAGCTGAATCCTTAACATTTATCTCCTGAATGTAAAGATGATGACTAAATAAAGCATGGATGTTACTGGATCCAACTGTTTAATTCTTAGATTAGACTGTTTAATTGTTACTTTCTTTGCAGTTTAACAATCAATTATCTGCTTGTACATTAAACTTTGTATTGTTATGCACATAACAGTTTAATATACTGCTAATGGTTATACAAAGTATAATTCTGGAAAGCCCTGGAAGCTTCTTTGTACTGCATTATTTGAATAATGACCTTCTTATTGGTTAACTCTTATTTATAAATTTGAATGAAATTCCCCCTATCTCTGGGTATAAAATAGCTAAACTCAAAGCAGCGATATCTTCTTAGCACCTTAGTCTCTTTGTTTTTAAGCTTTCTGCTACTAGCTTTTACTTCTGTTTCCTTTGTTCTATCGATGCTTAATAAAATGACTGTGAAACAAGTTTTATGCCTCTTTTCTGACTTCTCCTCCAAAAGGGCCACAACCTTGTTATGGTTTGTAGGATTGTGGGCCTCAGTGACCTGGAGAGCTATGTTACCTGGAATCAGGGCTTATGCTTTGCCTCTTGGTGGGGTCACCCATGCCAAACAGGTCAAAGGGTAGAGGCTGGACTAAGAGTGGCCCTCCAGTCCTCCAGGTTCAGGGGTTCAGCTCAGGGCTAACAACCTTGACTGGTAAAACAAAACTATAACAGAAACAGCTTTGAAGAATCCTTCTAAATCTGAGTGGCCAAGGACAGACAGAGATGGAGGACCTTCATTGTTGCCCTATTGCAGTGGTGTAACGGGCAGTAACTAATTAATTTCCTGACTTCTGAAAGAACCTTGAATTAAAACACCAGAATCCAACAATTGGCATAGTCGACGAAGATTTAGGACTTGGAAGAGTCACACAGATGACATGTTATTTTTAGCACACAATAAAAGGGGTAAGAGCTTCCGCTTATGTTCCAATATGTCTGAAATCAAACTAGTTCTGGCTTCTATATCATTCTTTCTTTCAAATCTTTTTATTATTATTATTCAAAAAATAACACGAGTACATCGAAGTAAGCAACACTTGCAATGTCTTAAGGAAAAAAACATTATTTTAAAGATTGAAAAATTTTTGTGATAATAAAAACCCCCTACTAAGCAGAAAAGTGGGGGAAAAACCCCATTTGGTGCACAACCCTGGAGCCATGTGTCATACAAAAAGCTTCTAAAGATAAACATCAAACCACCAGCAAAAAAAAATACCAGAAATTTCCAGTTAGATTGTGGAGAAAATCTATCAATTAACTCAAAAGATAATAACGAGCAAATGAACCCCATCTTTTCTCAAAACCAAATAAAGGTTCAAAGGTTCCACTTCTAATTTTCTCCAAACTAAGACATAGCATCACTTGAGAGAACCATTGTGACAAAGTGGGAACTGATGTATCCTTCCACTTCAACAAAATGGCCCTCCTAGCTATCAATGTAACAAATGCAATAACATGTTGGTCAGACACAGAAATACCATGAATATTTTGAGGAATTATTCCAAAAAGCACAGTTAATTTATTAGGTTGTAGATTAATTTTAAGTGCTTTAGAAATTGTCGAAAAAACTGACTTCCAGAACTGTTCCGGTATAGAACAAGACCAAAACAGTGTAGCTGTCTCAGTTTTACATCTATCACAATAAATATCAACATTAGGAAATATTTTAGACAGTCTCTCCTTCGTCAGATGGTAACAATATATAATTTTAAATTGAATCAGTGAATGACTAACACAGATCAAAGAAGAGTTAACCAGCTTCAGAATCCACGTCCAATCTGCCGTCATAAAAGTCAAATTGAGTTCCTTTTCCCAATCTTGTTTAATCTTAAATAAAGGACGCTTATTCCATTGTAAAAATAAATTATAAATTCTTCCAGTAGAACCCTTCATCGAAGGGTTCATACTCATAATAGTATCTAACAGGTCAGCCTCTGATATATAAGGAAAATTACTTAAATATTTTTGTAAGAAATGTCTAACTTGAAGGTATTGTAAAAAGTGTGAGTTTGAGAGAGAATATTTATCAACTAATTGTTCAAAAGACATCAATCTATCTTCTTTAAATAAATTCAAAAAATAATTAATTCCTTTATTTTTCCAAAGTAAAAAAATTAGATCACTCAAAGAAGGCTTAAAAAAGTAATATTGATAAATTAAACTACAAAGTTTAAATTTTTTTAAGATTAAAAAATTTGCGGAACTGGAGCCAAATTTGTACTGGCTTCTATATCATTGGATGGGAGTTAAGAGTGAGGAACTGTTGTGTCGCTATTTTAAAATAGATCTATAAAAAAGAAACACAAGCTATAGAGCCATGTACAGACTGGTAGAGTGCAGATTAAATATACAAGAGTCAAAAAATTAAATTAAATTTGTACAAGCAGTACAGCACAGATAAAAAATATAACAAATTTGTGCAAGCCAGTAGAGTGTGAGGAAACTTAAATACATGCAAGTTAGCAGAGCACCGGTGGGGGGGGGGGGGTGGAGGGGGTTGCGGGAAGAATTAAATTCTGGTTGCACGACAGCTTATTGAAATTTTGGCTGTAAACTATTGGTACTTTGAGTTCCCAATCAAAGTAATATAAACTCCAAATGAATTAAGATTGAATCAAAACAATGGCCAAAGTTGTGAAACCAACTACAAAATCTCTAGTTAGCTGGAAACAGGTAACTGAGGGTTTGAGCTCCTACTTGCATAAAACATTCAAGATTTGATAAGGTTGATGAGAGAATACTATTTTACTTCTTTTACATCTGTTTTTCATTTTAAATGTGTCTCTCGAACTGTTAGAGCCCATGATCTATAATCTGGAGGTTGTTTGAGTGATCCATCACTCCGTTAACTTCAAGAAGATTCCGGGACAGCCTCGAAGCAAAGAAGTTTCAAGATGGGATGCGAGCTGATGTTCAACTCTATTTTGCCGATTAAAGCTTCCATTAATCACTGATTAAAGTGTCGTGGAAGATTGAGACATCTAGTAGAATGCCATAGGCTAGTGAGAATTTAGTGCCGACTGCCTTCCTCTTGATTGCTGCCGAGAAGGAGCCTGTGAGCAGACTATTGTGGTGTGGCTTGCTTTGGCAGGCAGGTAGGCCTCTGTGCTCGTGTGATGTCTCTCTTTCATTGACAAAGGAAGATGTTACCGTGGTTCTGCATTATTGATTGGACTATTGAGTTTATGGACTGTGGACTTTCTTAGACTTAAGGTTTTTATGTTGTGTTCTTCAACCATTTTTTTCTGTTTTGTTGAGTGAGGGGATAGTGTTTTGGGGTTGATGTTCTGTTTTGTGTGGGGGTAGTGGGGTTTGGGGTCGATCTTCCGCTTTGTGTGGGGGGAAGTGGTTTGGGAGGGTTGATGATCGGGATGCCTTGTGCAGGGGTGGGTGGGTTTGATGTTTTTCTCAAAATGACTTTCATGTTCTTTCTTTGTTTTTTGGCTATCTGGAAAAAACAAGTCTCAAAAGTTGTATATGGATACATACTTTGATAATAAATGAACCTTGGAACCTTTAGAATATGGATGGAATATACCATCAATGTTGAATCTAATGAAACACATCTCCAAGATAATCTTCTGAAAGTATGGGATAAAAAACCTACTTATTTAGAAATAAGAGCACGTGGTTGGTTTGATTGAATGTGTGAGCGATTGAAAGAGTTAATGGGAAAAGTGAAGTCTTTTACTAATTGAAAGGAACATGAAACTTGTGATAAACTTCAAAAACAGTAAGATAGAGACAGTAAAAAGTCTAAAGAGCAAATCTTTACATTAACTGAATGAGTGAATAAAATCAACACGGCGATTCAATTGAAGTGCATTGTGCAGTGCTCAGACAAAATGGAAAAGTGCAGCTGTAACTTTGGTGGGTGGTCCTGCTACTGACGTTGGTGCTCCACCCTGGGAAACTCCTTCTTCTGAAGCTCTACCTGAGGAATTTTCAGCTCACATCAAACAGTCCCTGGAGAGAGTGATGCTATCTGAATTCCAAGGAATTACAGCCTACACGGGTCGTCTCCCAAAACAGTGACATCATCTGAACTCCGAGGAATTACAGGATGGATCTGACATGGACTCTACAGCAACCCCTAGCAACTCAAGTGAAGATATCAGTGATGGAACAATGAGATTTTGCACCTCTGTCACAGCTTGCTCCAATAAAGACCAAGGGAATGAAGACACACCGGACTTAAGATGAAACCATTGTCAATCAATGTATTGACAAGCTTGTGGTAGGTGCATCAACTATTTTCAATGCCCTGAAGTTATCGCGTAAGTGGTCTACAGTTGTGCCCAATGGATTCTGGTCTGTACCATTAACGCCTGAATGTCCATTGTGGTTGGTTTTTACAGTAGATGCTCAACAGTAACAGTGGATGAGGCTATCACAAAGGCTCCACAACAGTTCCACTGTCTATCACATGACTTTGAGATGGGATCTGAAGGATTTAGCAGACATTGATCCAACTATCGTACAATATGTGGATGATGTCATGATTGAATCTGAAGCTGCAGACCAGAAGGAACATGATGTGCTTTATTTGCTCGATTATCTATACTACAAAGGTCACAAAGCAAATCTAGACAAGGCACAATTATAAGAAGCGGAAGTAATTTATAGTACTCGGGACAGAAAATTTCCCAAGGTAAAGGGAAAATTACTGAGGATCAAGCAAAAGCTGTTAAAGGCTGATGTATACTTGTGCGTCAACTTGAC
Source organism: Mobula birostris (assembly GCF_030028105.1). Taxonomy (NCBI): domain Eukaryota; kingdom Metazoa; phylum Chordata; class Chondrichthyes; order Myliobatiformes; family Myliobatidae; genus Mobula; species Mobula birostris. The sequence goes on from NC_092402.1 coordinate 28,006,903, forward strand.
ATCGTAGGTATGGTGTCACCGCGAACCCTACGCAGAGCCTACACAGATCCCTACGCCGTAGCCTGACGTGGACCTCTCCCAAAATGTAACTACGTGTCGCAGCAACGCAGACCACAACAACTGTGATTGGTCCGCCTGGTAGCATCACATTTCCTTCTAAGCTGCAATAGGTTCCCATTGGCCGACTGAAGGGCAGGGAAGGAACTCTGGCTGCAATGCTTTCCATAAAGCTTTACAGACCTCTGAAATTATGGAGGACACATTTCGCTTTTACGAAAAAAGAAGCTCGCTTTAAACTTGTTTACCCCAAGAAAGACTATCAGAACCATGAAGCCTTGCGCAGGCAGGTGTGTGCGCATGCGCGACGTGCCCGAATTGCAGAGCGACGCAGACACACCACGTACAAGTATAAATGCCCACAACGCGCGTAAGCCACTTGCGTAGGTTACGGCGTCGAGTTGAAGCACAAGTATAAATCAGCCTTAAGTCAGCAAAGCCCCTCTACAACAGTTCAGCAGCTCTGGTCATTTCTCGGTTTTTGCAACTACAACAGAGTATGGGTCAACTCATATGCTGAAGTTGCTGAACTACTCCACAATCTGTTGGAAGGGAAAGTGAGTGCTCTTTTTAACGGAGAACATCTGAAAGCATTTCAAACTTGAAAGGAAGCATTGCGTACTGCAGCTGCATGAGGAATCCCCAGTACAGGTAGACCATTTACCCTGTATGTCAATGAGAAACATGGCTACATGACGACAGTCTTAACTCAAGAACATGGAGACCGACAGCGTCCTGTTGGTTATTATTCTGCCAAGATCTGATTCTCTACATTGATGGCTCCTCCACGATTGAGAGGGGAATTTGAATGGTTGTTTCTGGAACTGAAGGGCTGGTAGCAGGAAGCATGGCTTCTGATACTCTGCACAACTAGCAGGACTGGAAGCTTTGATTAAAGTCTGTAAGTTGACAGAAGGAAGATCAGCTAATACCTACATTGATTCTTGATATGCTTTTGGAGCTGTTCATGATTTTGGAAACCTATAGAGACAATAGGGATTTCCATAAGACCATAAGATACAGGAGCAGAATTAGGCTATTCGGCCCATTGAATCTGCTCTGTCATTTGATCATGGCTGTTCTATTTCCCTCTAAATTGTATTCTCCTGTCTTCTCCCAGTTTTTCACACCTTGACTTATCAAGAATCTGTCAACCTCTGCCTTAAATACACCCAATGACCTGGCTTCCACACCCGCCTGTGGCAATGAATTCCACAGATTCACCACCCTCTGGCTAAAGAAATTCTGCCTTATCTCTGTTCTAAATAGATGTTCCTATATTCTGAGGTTGTGCCTCTGGTCATAGATCCCCCAGTAAAGGAAACATCCTCTCCACACTCAATTTATCTTGGCCTTTCAACATTCAATACGGTTCATTCTTCTAAATTCCAGTGAGTACAGGCCCAAAACCATCAAAAGCTCCTCATATGATAAACCTTTCATGTTTTTATGTTTGTGAACATCCTTTGAATCTTCTTCAACATCAGCACATCTTTTCTTAGATAAGAGGACCAAAACCGCTCACAATACTCAAAGTGAGGCCTCATCAGTGCCTTATAAAGCCTCACCATTACATCTTTGTTTTTATATTCTAGTCCTCTTGAAATGAATGACAACATTGCACTTGTCTTCTTACCACAGACTCAGCTTGCAAGTTAATCCTGAGGGAATCCTCTATGAGAATTCCCAAGTCCCTTTGCACCTTGGATTTTTGAATTTTCTCCCTGTTTTGAAAATATTCTATGCTTTCATTCCTTCTACCAAAGTGTATGACGATATACTTCCTGACAGTAATCCATTTACCACTTCTTTGCCTATTCTCTTAACCTAAGTCCTTTTACAGGCTCCCTGCTTCCTCAACACTACCTGTCCCTCCACCTATCTTTGTGTCATCCGCAAACTTGACCACAAAGCCATCAATTCCATCATCCAAATCATTGACATACAACATAAAAAGAAGTGGTCCCAACACCAACCCCTTTGGAACACTACTAGTCATTAGCAGCTAACCAGAAAAGGCTCCCTTTATTCCCAGTCTTTGCCTCCTGCCAATCAGCCAATGCTCTATCCATACTAGTATCTTTCCTGTAATACCACGGGCTCTTAACTTATTAAGCAGCCTCATGTGTGGCACCTTGTCAAAGGCCTTCTGAAAGTCCAAGTACACAGCATCCACCAATTCTCCTTTGTTTATCCTGCTTGTTATTTATAACCATATAACCATATAACCATATAACAATTACAGCACGGAAACAGGCCATCTCAGCCTTTCTAGTCCGTGCCGAACTCTTGCTCTCACCTAGTCCCACCGACCTGCACTCAGCCCAGAACCCTCCATTCCTTTCCTGTCCATATAGCTGTCCAATTTAACTTTAAATGACAACATTGAACCTGCCTCAACCACTTCTGCTGGAAGCTCATTCCCCACAGCTACCACTCTCTGAGTAAAGAAGTTCCCCCTTATGTTACCCCTAAACTTTTGCCCTTTAACTCTCAACTCATGTCCTCTTGTTTGAATCTCCCCCACTCTCAATGGAAAAAGCCTATCCACGTCAACTCTATCTATCCCCCTCATAATTTTAAATATCTCTATCAAGTCCCCCCTCAACCCCCTCAAGACCCAACTTGTTCAACCTTTCTCTGTAACTTAGGAGATGAAACCCAGGTAACATTCTAGTAAATCTTCTCTGTACTCTCTCAAAGAATTCCAACAGATTTGTCAAGCAAGATTTTCCCTCGAGGAAACCATGCTGACTTTGGCCTATTTTATCATGTGCCTCCAAGTATCCCAAAACCACATCCTTCACAATCAACTCCAACATCTTCCCAACCACTGAGGTCAGACTAACTGGCCTATAATTTCCTTTCTTCTGCTTCCGTCCCTTCTTGAAGAGTGCAGCTCCTCTCTCACGCCTCTGTAATTCCCTTTACTCCACTGATACATTTGACTTCAGCTTCTCCCTCTCAAATTGTAGGGTGAATTCTATTATATTATGATCACTATCTCCTAAGTGTTCCTTTATCTTAAGCTCCCTAATCAAATCTATTTCATTACTCAACAACCAATCGAGAATAGCTGATCCCCTAGTGGACTCAGCCACAAGCTGCTCTAAAAAGCCATCTCATAAGCATTCTACAAATTCTCTCTTGGGATCCAAATTCAGCACCAACCTTATTTAAGCTGTGGATATGCAATGCTTCAAAATTTGAGGAAAAGTTTGAATTCGTCATCACGCCCATGGTTAGTTCTCCTTCAGTGTCTTCAGCTGATCTTGCTCATTGTCCCAAGTCAAGGTATGAAAATTTCTATCCAATTATTTTGGTTAGTGGTCATTATAAGTCATCTTTGCTTGTTAGACCAGGTTCGGATAGCTTTTCATAATGATATGTACATATCAGTAGTATTTGAAAATTGTGGAAGATGTGACAAGCATCGAGGGCATTTAATTTCTTGAAGATTAAAATATGCCATTACTTTAAGACTACTTATATTAATTTCACTCCCGTCCTCAAATGAGTTTGTATAACCACTCTTTATCCTTAAGGTTGACACTGTTCTCATGATGCAAGGTCATCAGTATATTTCTACTATTTCTTCTTTTCTTCTCACACTGCATTTTGATTTTCAGTTCCTTCCATAAACTCTAGCACCACACCACCCCCCACGAATATTGTATGATACAAACATTTTTTTAAATTCATGCCTGGTTGAAGTTGTATTTTCCTCTTCCATTCATTCTGATTCTTCTCTGTTCCTCCCTGTCCCCCCCCCCCCCCAACCAACATTCTTACTCAGAGCTATGAATGGTATCAATGTTAGTAATTGTGCAGTTGCTGGTGAACACAATTGAGGACCGAAGGGCAGGATTGCTGTATTGAAGGTAAATGAGAGGTGAGATGTGGCTTACTCCCAATATACCAGATCAGACGCGAAGGCTTCTCGATTCACAGGATGGACCAAACTGCTGATTCGGAAAAAGTAAAAGGTGGAGGTGTGTGTTTCATGATAATCTCTCAGTGGTGCTCCAATGTGGTGATTTTGTCGAACTCATGTTCCCCTGACTGTGAACACCTAATGGTCAAATGCTGTCCTTTCTATTTACCTATGGAGTTCTCCTCCATAATACTGACCGCAATTTACATTATCACCAGTAGCCAACTGTAATCAAGTGCTTGAGATACTATATGATATTGTCTCCAAACAAGAAACAGTCCATCCCAATGCATTTCAAGTTATAGTCGGGGACTTCAGCCAGGCTTGTTTGAAGAAAACCATGCCCAATTACCATCAGCATATGACCTGCAGCACCAGAGGTCCCAACACACGAGACCTCTGTTATACTAAGATAAGGAAGGCCTACTATTCCATGCCCAGACCACATTTCGGTAAATCTGATCATTTGGCTATCCTTCTCCTACCTGCATACTAAAGAGCTAAAGAGCAAAGCTCCAGAGATTAGGACAACAAAGAGGTGGTCGTGGGAGGCAGAGGAGCAGCTGCAGGATTGCTTCAAGTTGGTGGACTGGGCCACGTTCAATCACTCATCTATGGATCTGAATGAATACACCGTGGTTGTCACAGACTTTATTAAAACAGTTGTAGATGAGTGTGTGCCCACAAAGTCATTCAGAGTCTTCACCAGTCAGAAACCCTGGATGAACTAGGAGATCTGCAATCTGCTGAGAGCCAAATCAGGCGTCAAGTCTGGTGACCAAGAAAGTTACAAGAGGTCCGGGTATGATCTCCGGAAAGCCATCTTATAGGTGAAGTGGCAATTCCAGACTAAACTTGAATCAATAAAGAATACTTGGCAGTTGTGGCTGGGCTTGAATATGATCACCTCTTATAAAGTGGAATCAAGTGACATGGTGCCAACGGGGCTTTGCTTCCAGATAACTCAATGCTTTCTATGCTCGCTTTGACCATCTAAACATGAACGAACCATGATGAACTCCCACAGCCCCTGATGATCCTGTGATTTCATTCGCTGAGGCCAATGTGTGAGCAGCCTTCAGGAGGGTGAACCCACAAAAAGTATCTGGCCCAGATGGGGTACCTAGCCAATTACTAAAGGCCTGTGCTGATCAACTGGCTGGAGTGTTCACCAATATATTTAACCTCTTGCTTTGGTAATCTGAGATGCCCACTTGCTTCAAACAGGCTTCAATTATGCCAAAGAAGAACATGATAATCTGCCTCAACGACTATCATCCAGTAGCACTTTCATCCCCAGTGATGAAGTGTTTTGAGAGGTTGGCAGTGAACCACATCAACTCCTGCCTGAGAAATAACTTGGATCTGCTTCATTTGCTTACCAGAGTAACAGATCCACAGCAGAAGCCATCTCATTGGCTCTTCAGTCAACCCTGGAAAACCTGGACAGCAAAGATGCAAACATCAGGATGCTCTTTATCAACATTCAATACTAATCAATAAGCTTCAAGACCTTGGCCTCAATACCATCTTGTGCAGTTGAATCCTGGATTTCCTCACTTGCAGACCCCACTAATTTCAGATTGGCAACAACATTTCCTCCACGATTTCCATCAGCACAGGCAGACCACAGGGCTGTGTGCTTAGCTTCCTGCTCTACTTGCTTTCCACTTATGACTGTATGGTTAAGCACAGTTCCAATGCCATACTCAATTTTGCTGATGACACCACTGTCATAGACCGAATCAAAGCTGGTGATGAATCAGCATAAAGGAGGGAGATTGAAAATCTGGCTGAGTGGCATGGTAGTGCCTTTACTTCCTCAGGAGTTTGCAAAGATTTGGCATGACATGTATATTGTCTGGCTGCATCACAGCCTGGTATGGAAACGCCAATGCCCATGAATGGAAAATCCGACAAAAAGTAGTGGATATGGCCCAGTTCATCACGGTGAAGTATCTACACAAAGCATTATTGCAGGAAAGTAGCATCCATCATCAGGGACCCCCACCACTTAGGCCATGCTCTCTTCTCGCTGCTGTCATCAGGAAGAAGGCACAGGAACCTCAGGACTTACACCACCAGATTCAGGAACAGTTATTGCCCCTCAACCATTCGGTTCTTGAACCTATGGACTCACTTTCAAGGACTCTTCATCTCCTATTCTCGATATTTATTGCTTATTTATTAATTATTATTATTTCATTCTTTTTGTATTTGCCCAGTTTTGCACATTGGTTGAATACAGTCTTTCATTGATTCTATTATGGATTTTTTGAGTACGTCTGCAAGAAAATGAATCTCAAGGTTGTATATGGTGACATATGTGAAATTTGATAACAAATTTACTTTTAAATATGAACTTTGACTTAGTTCTATGCTAACTTGCTACTTAGTCTCATCTTATAAACAATGCCCAGGCTCTCCTGACAGTATGCATGCACAGTTGATTTGAGTTTAAATCAAGAGAATACTTCAATACAAAGGATTCTCAGTATGGTGTGCTGATACAGTCTATTACATGGAACTGCAGTGAGAATGTGAATTTTTGTGTAGAAAGTTTTTTTGTGCAATTTCATGACTTTCACAGAGAAATTTTTGCTGCAAGATATTACCAGGAGAGAAGAATGCAAATCTAAGTTTGAGATGGCATAATTTTCAAGTGTAATCTGACTGAATATATGCAGATCTAAGAACATAGAAGTTTACAGCACATTATTTCTATGAACATGAACAGTCCAAATCATGAGGCACATTTTAGTCAGAATGAAAAGATTGTTTGCTTTTTGTAGCTGGTGGACTGACTGTTGGAATGAAGTTTTCATTGCATGCCTCTTTGGTGAATTCCCTGTATTGCCATCATATAAAAGGCATTTTGGGATGGACTAAAATCACAGCTTTTGCTAGTGATACCCACGAAATGAATCAATAAAAATAAAATAATTAGCAATTTATTTCTTATGGTCACTTCACCTCCAACTATACTTGGGCAACAGTAAATTTTAGAAACACTTTCTGGTTTCTGGTTAATTACTTCAGTCAAGTGACTGATGAACAAATTAGGTGTAACATCTGCCTTTTAAGAAAGCTAATATTCTTTGGGGAAAATGATTTTTAATTCTTTAATGTTTAAAATATACTGAATAATAGCATTGATATCAGTTCCTGGGTATTGTGGTATCGTATCTTTTATGAACATTTATATAAATTCATATCCTACATTCATGGGGCACTTATTAAAACTCATATGAGGAGCTTTTGTCAGTTATAACAGTAGGTATTCACTGATTTTCTTCAGAATTATAATGTTATCAGGTCACTTTTTTCAGTCTGGCATTGGAAGATAGTAAATGTTTGGTAGTATGGGTGAACACGCTGGGTTGAACATTTGATGAAGGCAGGCAGTGGGGCAGGGAAATGGGAAAAGCAGTATAGAATTTCAAAACTAACATCAGTCTCTGGAAATGTAATGGTATGATACAAGGGAGGAAAGAACAAATATTTTGCCTTTGAAATTTAAGATCTGAAGATCGTATTTGGGAGAAATTGATGCTATTTATTTTTACTCTCCAAATCCCCAGACTTACTAGCTTTTTTGGATAGGGCATCAAGCAATCTCCCACATTGTCATAGATTGCCAGTATAATTTCTCTTAATTGAATAACTTGGCTTGTCTCGGACATCTTTAACATACATGTTTACAATACAACAGCCAGACTCTTCAGGGCTCTGTATTTGCAGCATGCAGTGCTCTTAACCACATATTTTTGTCAACTCAACCAACCATAAGTGAGCACAAGAGCAGCCCAGAGGATGGGTATCTTATTGTGACTGACTCAGACAAGCTGAAGGCTTTTTACCATCTTTGAGGCATGACATGAACATTGCAGAATATTCTCCAACAACATTCAGAAAGCTGATGAATAAAACAGTCCACTTAATTGGCACTCCATCCACAACTTCAAGCGTTCAGGTATAATCAAGAGGAACAAGGGAAACAGATGCATGATATTATTTCCTCTTTTATGTCCTTTTCAATAATCCTCTTTGGTTTTGATTATCATAGTACATCAAATAATATACTATTAGTTGGAACTCCAAACCCATTTTCATGTTATCACCCAAGATTGATAGATTTTTAAATAATCATCTAATACACTATTTTATTACATATTATAACCTCACATTGAGATTGAGATCCCATGCAGGTGATATGTTAAATAGCAGTCATTAATTGCTAGACACAGCTTAAACACAGATCATCATGTATTTGGTCTCTGTTGCCAATGTCCACTCTGTCCCTTAATGCAAATCTAAAATTCATACCTTCTTTCTGTTGTGTATTCAATATTTAAGTAATGTTGGGTAATCTTGTGTATATATTTTCAGACTCCCATGCCTTTTTTTGAATTAGGGTAATGCTTTGAAGTTACAAAACATAACACCTTCCCTTTCACTTTTATGGCTTTGTCTCACTTTGCCGCCCTCAGCCTGTAGTCTAACTTTGACCTTCAGTTTTCTGGCACACCATATTTTGACTCAGCTTCTTTAATTCTCCCATTATTACTGAACATCTATTTTTCACACCATGAAATTGTTATGATTTATGTTAATATCTTAAGGTAAGTTTGTAACTGCAGACTGTTTCTACTTTGTTTTAGATCTGCTCCTACTTGTTTGTGGTTTATGATTTTGAACTTTTGAACTTCTGAACTTCCTCTGATTTTTATAGAACATCTTTTGCACCTTCATCACTTGTCTAAATTATTCAGCTTGAGTTGCCACTTGATAGGTCTACTCATTATTTTCTTTTATTCTTTAATTATCCTTACAGTATATTACTCAATGCAATATTTGTAGTGCAAGTAATACCAAATATCCTTTTTTTGCTATGTGTCTCTTTAGGACAAAATTTATTCTTGAATTTGCCTTGCAATGTAATAATTATCTTTGTGTCGTTTTAGTTCTTTAATCCTTTATATTTCTCATATTTTCCTTTTTTTTAATTGTTAGGATCTTACTTCATTGAAATGCAAACCCTAACTACTTCTAGTTCAGTTTGAGCATCTAATCATTCCTGTTGTGTAGTAGATAGGGCGATTATAGGGAGACAAAGGAGATTGTTATTAACTTCAGGAGAACTTGCACCACTCACACCCTTATTTACATTGGCAGCACAGCAGAGGAAACTGCGAGTAGTTTCAAACTCATCGGTCCTGACGAAGGGTTTCGTCCTGAAGAAGGGTTTCGTCCTGAAATGTCGACTGTTTACTCTTTTTCATACATGCTGCCTGGCCTGCTGAGTTCCTCCACCATTTTGTGTGTGTTGCTTCAAAAGGAGATGAATGAGTTTTTAGATATTAAGGAAATCAAGGGATATGGGATCAACTGTGCTTCTTCCTATGGATGCTGCATGGCCTGCTGCGTTCCACCAGCATTTTGTGCGTGTTACCATGCTTAGAGTGATCTGTTTTTAAGTGGGAACAGTTGTGTGTGTTTGTGTTCAAAGATCAGTGATTTTTATCACTGATAGGTGACCAGAAATAAGCAGTAAGTCAATTCAGAACTGTTTTGCTCACCGTGGTTTCAAGCATTCAGGCTTGCAGATGCCAGAAATTGCTGGGAGTGACTATGAAATGATTTTACGACTTCAGCAAGTAAGGAATTATAATGAAATTTGAAGGTATTGACAATCATCTTGAATGTTACAATGAAAATTAAGATTTGGAAGAGGCAATCGTTTAAAGCATTGTGTGAAGGCAGTCCATTATCTACAGTAAGTGTCTGTGCTGATTTTTCTTTTCAAATCTTTTTATTATTATTATTATTCAAAAAATAACACGAGTACATTGAAGTAAACAACACTTACAATGTCTCAAGGAAAAAAAAACATTATTTTAAAGATCGAAAAATTTTTGTGATAATAAAAAAAACCTACTAAGTAGAAAAGTGGGAAAAATCCCCATTAGGTGTACAACCCCGGAGCCATGCATCGTAGAAAAAGCTTCTAAAGATAAACATTAAACTGCCAGCAAGAAAAAAAAATACCAGAAATTTACAATTAGATCGTGGAGAAAATATATCAATTAACTCCAATGATAATAACAAGCAAATGAACCCCATCTTTTCTCAAAATCAAATAAAGGTTCAAAGTTTCGACTTCTAATTTTCTCCAAATTAAGACATAGCATCACTTGAGAGAACCATTGTGACAAAGTGGGAGCTGATGTATCCTTCCACTTCAACAAAATGGCCCTCCTAGCTATCAATGTAACAAATGCAATAACATAAACAACAGGAATTCTGCAGATGCTGGAAATTCAAGCAACACACATCAAAGTTGCTGGTGAACGCAGCAGGCCAGGCAGCATCTCTAGGAAGAGGTACAGTCGACGTTTCAGGCCGAGGCCCTTCGTCAGGACTAACTGAAGGAAGAGTTAGTAAGAGATTTGAAAGTGGGAGGGGGAAGGGGAGATCCAAAATGATAGGAGAAGACAGGAGGGGGAGGGATGGAGCCAAGAGCTGGACAGGTGATTGGCAAAGGAGATATGAGAGGATCATGGGACAGGAGGCCTAGGGAGAAAGACAAGGGGGGGGGACCCAGAGGATGGGCAAAGGGTATAGTCAGAGGGACAGAGGGAGAAAAAGGAGAGTGAGAGAAAGAATGTGTGTATAAAAATAAATAACGGATGGGGTACGAGGGGGAGGTGGGGCATTAGTGGAAGTTAGAGAAGTCAATATTCATGCCATATGCCAAATGCAATAGCACGTTGCTCAGACACAGAGATACCATGGATATTTTGAGAAATTATTCCAAAAATCACAGCTGATTTTTTAGTTTGTAAATTAATTTTAAGTGCTTTAGAAATTGTCGAAAAAACTGACTTCCAGAACTGTTCCAGTATAGAACAAGACCAAAACATATAGCTGTCTCAGTTTTACATCTATCACAATTACTATCAACATTAGAAAATATTTTAGACAGTCTCTCCTTTGTCAGATGGTAACAATGTATAATTTTAAATTGAATCAGTGAATGACTAGCACAGATCGAAGAAGAGTTAACCAGCTTCAGAATCCGCGTCCAATCCGCCGTCATAAAAGTCAAATTGAGTTCCTTTTCCCAATCTTGTTTAATCTTAAATAAAGGACACTTATCCCATTGTAATAAAAAATTATACATTTTTCCAATAGAACCCTTCATCGAAGGATTCATACTCATAATAGTATCTAACCTCTCATGGTCCCAGAACACATTTTACACAATTATAAAAGTTCACTAATACCTCTGCTTTCTGAGGAGGCCAAAGAAAGCTGAACTATGCACATCTATACTCACTTTGTTCTATAGATGTGCAGTAGAGAGCTGTCACAATGTGGACTGGCAATATCAGAACCCAAGTATGGAGGAAAGGCAGACTCCAATGTGGAGACAGTGACCAGAGTTTATTCATAAGAATTCCAACAGAACATTCGTGGCTCGGTTCGAGTGACACCACAAGAGGTATCATTCTCAAGACTAGGACCCCATGATGGGTGCTAATCAGGCATTCGGTTAAATATTACAAATAACGTGGAATCCGCAAGCCTATCAAAATAAACTTAACAAGTTTAAACCTAAAGCACCAGGAGACCATATTACAAAGAGCAACTAAATGATTAATGATTCTTATTAAACAACAATTAACCATTTCAGGTGCACTAACAACCTTGGAGCCCAACACTCTCTAGCTCCCCACACAAGTCCGAAGAGCTCATTACAGTAACTGTGGTCCGTACCCTTCAGCCACGAGAGACCTGGGGAACTCTAGAGAGACATGGGGAATTCGAGAGAGACTTGGGAACCCTGAAAGAGGGAGAACATTGAATAAACCTTGGAAACATTGGATAAACCAGGGAAACATTGAATAAACCTTAGAAACATTGGAAACCTGGAAAACCTTGACAACCTGGAGAACCTTAAGAACCTTGATGACTGGGGACCCTGAAACTGGGGATGCTTAGACCAGGGATACTTACACTGGTGAGGCTGAGACCTGGAATAAGCTTTGAGTGTAGACTAGAGTCGCTTGGAACATGGACTTGAGAAACTCAAAATATACCCACATCCATTTCTTTGTGCTTAGGATTCCTGTAATGATTATGATGGTTAAGGACACTGGTGAAGTGGCTGCAGTGTATGTAAACGCTGAAGGCATCTCTCCTTGGGCTCAGAGTCAAACAGATGTTGTTATCATTTTACTTTCTGTTGCTACCATAACTGTGCCTTTCATTGCTAACTCTTTGGGGCAGTACTCCTGTTATTTCCTTGGTGCTGGGTCATCAGAGTCTCATAAATAGCAGAGCTATTGTGATTTGCACTGTGAAGTGAAAGTTATCAGGAAGAGTTAGTCTCATGTGATTTTAATAGATGTTATTGTATTATATCAAAGAAGATAACAGAATGCCCCAATTAATATTTATTTCCCCAATGAGCTTCATCAAAACTGAACATTTGACCATTTTCACTTTGTTGTTGATATGAAATTGCTGATTGAATTATTATTTTCCTACAAGCATATTTGCAGTACAAAAATGACTGCACTTTAAAACAATACCCAAAGGTTCCAGAGCTGCTGCTGTGAAACTAAAGGGAGAGCATGAAGTGTAGTGATACATTACCTCGAATAAAGCTTGAAGGAGACTGCTGACTGGTGTGAAGATTTGTTGTTGCTGAGGAGATGTTTAGCGCTCCAGTCATTAATACCACAGTCCTTTCACCTGCTAAAACTTTCTGGAAGATAAGACAGTTGTAAGTTTAATATTCATTCTCATCAATAGTCAACTGGAAAGAGGGCATCAACAAATGTGGAAACGATCAAGTATAGAAAGAAAGAAGAAAGCCCTTAACTCCGAGTAGAGTCATTGGGTCGCCGGCATGACTTTAGCAGGCTTTCTTATTTTTATGAGGCTGAGTTGCTAGCTCGATGCTCAACCCAGTGTGCAAGGGAGCCAAATGGATTTGAACTCGGGAGCCTTCGCTCCAAAGTCCGGCACTGATGCCACTACGCCATCAGCCGGCAATGATCAAGTATGACAGTATGGAAAAAAATGAGAAGGTAGTGAGTGAGGAGCCCTACATAATGAATGCCTGGTGAGTTCAAAAATATGAGGCATTTGTTGGCCAATGCAATCAGGTCTATGGACTCCACTATACCAGCAGAAAGGTTGGGCAATTGGATTTATTGGTTTTGATGTAAATTCTTTCGTTGAGCTGCTTATTGTTCTTTCTGCAGTTAGTACCTAACCTGCTAAGTGTTTCCGTGTTTTCTGATTCTATTTCAGGTTTACAGCACCCACAGGTTTTTGATTTTATATATAAGTTTATGAATAGTCACTCAAGCACATTTCAAAGATAGATTGCTTGGGTAAAAACTATGCGAGTAGCCAATTCTAAAGGAATGGTATGGTGTAAGTGGGCAACTAAGCTCACTCAGCAAAATCTGAGCCATTGGTTATTCAGTAGAAGGTGCTTGTGTTTCTACAGCATTGGTGAGAGCCATACTGATCATAATCACTCAACAGAAACTGAAATCAAAATGGTAAACGCCACATCCAAGTACATTGTAGATATTTTTGATCATGGGGAAAAGAAGTGGCATTTCACTGCATGCTGACTGGAGCTAATTAGAATCAAGAACTGGAGGAGAAAAGGTGAACCAGCATATCCTAATCCCCATTTAGGAGGTAATATTGGTACATCATGGAGGGGCTGAGGCCAATTAAGAGTATGTCATTTTTATATTAATCCTCCACATTTTGTCACCTGCTCAGCCACATCACACTTATAATAAAAAAAATGCAAGTAATATAAATGTACATCTCTTTCTTTCCCCTGGTCTCTGAACAATGGTATATTAGCCCCTTTTTCATTTTAGATTTTCAAGAAAGGCCTCCTGGTCAGGCAATGCAGGAATAAAAGGAAGACAATAATGAAAAAAATCACTGTTATATGACTACACATCCAGTATCACTGAAGGGCTTACTTCTGTTTCTATTTCTTATATTTTTATATTCTTTGACGTTCACTACCCAACTAAACTAGAGGTTCAGTCACTGATATTCAGGACATGACGAGGGCTTCGTCGGTCAGGGTCAACTATGCATGTCGTCTCCTAGCTGCCTAGATATGCAAGCCCAGGTAGTACGATATGGAGAGTGGGCTCTTGCCCATATAGTGAGCTCCCCCTCTCCATGCATGTGATGAACCCAAAGGAATGGCAGAGACTGATACTGTTTGGCACCAGCACCATAGCATGAGTTGCCAGTCAATATTGAACTCAACATAGGACTGCCTTAGGGTCTCCAGCTCCAGATATTTCCTTGGGGTTTACTCCCGAATCCTTCCCATGAGTGGGTATAGCCACAAGGCAGCGGATGTTTGAGATCTGAGTTTTCCTTTCCTAGGTGAGCTGCCAACCACGGCAGATGAGCCCCATCTGCCCAAAGTGACTGGTTTTAAGACATCAGTAGCCCATCTTTGCCCCTTTTCCTGTCAGAGGAAATAGTTCCACTGGGCTTAGTAGCTAAGCCACATGTGAAGGCCAGGAGCTGGACTTGGTTGTCAGAGGTTATTTGAGTAGCACACCACTGGGAGCATCTAATAGGTAGTGGGACCTTATCCCCACTACCACTCCCAGCTATAACATCTTTAAGGAACCTGTTCAGGACAAAAATTACTAGAATTCCATATATAATCAAATCAATGGATAGGGAGGAGCACTGAAATGAGGAATCAGGATTCCAGGAGTAAAGCGTGCTTGAGTTCTGTTTGATTTTCTTCTTGTTCAGAACTATGGAGCAGCATGGCTCACTGAAACCAAATGAGATTTCATAAATAATTTGCATCATGGTATATGATTGAATATATGGAAAGGATGAAGGACATCCTTGCCTCAAATGAAATTGCAGGAGGAAAGAAGTTCATTTTCCTGCCATCTTCAGGTGCTAAAATATGCAAGTTGATAAAAAACTTTCCTGGGACCAACCAAATATTTTGGTTGAACTTCCAGCCCTAAAACTGCAGTGGTATAAATCTTACAGCCAGAAGTAATATGCAAATAAAACTTTTACAGACTACTGGTACAGCTTTCAGACAGATTGTGGAGCATTGTGAGTATGGTACAAGGTCAGAGAAGGTGTTTGTGGAGTTTTGAAAAGGTTTTGAAATCATACAAGTGTGCAGTAAAAGGAGGTTGAGTGAAGATAAAATTAATTTCAACAGGCATTTGGTACTGTCCAACCAGTAAGTGGAGGAATAAACTTCTCAAGCTGTGGTTGGGGTGTGAAGTGTTCAATTACTGAATTGTGAATTTACGATGTGCAGAATCTTGTAAAATTAAAACAATGATATTGCTAAAATAATGACATGATAATACATTCTCTATTGGAGTGCAAACTCAATAGAAAACCTAAAAGGAGATGTAAATTTTATGCCATAAATATGGGGTAAACTTTGGTGCATTATAAGCACAGCCATTATTTTTGAAACAGGCCTTTGGCAAACCATATCCATACAGACCATCATTAATCCATTTAAGCTAACCCCATTTGCCTTAGTTTAGCTCATAGCTTTCCATATCTTCGTGCTTCAAGTGCTCATTTAAATGTTTCTAAAATGTTATAAGACTACCATCTCCTCAAGCAAACTGGTGTGTTTGTAAACCTTTTATAAGCTACCATTCCATCTTTCATTTTTTCATGTGTCCAAATTTGGTAATGAAATTTTCAAAGTCAAACTTTTTGACAATTTTCTTTTAATATGTAAAATTGGTAGAGCAGGAAGTCTTCCTTCATGCATTGACGATTACAAGTAATCCTTAATTAGTTTAAAAACAGCTGAAACTTCATTCAATTTGAGCATGTCTTTTGGTGTTGACATATAAATTTGATGAAGCGTATTCAAATTAGGAAGTGCACATAGCATGTTATTATCAATGAGAAAAAGAAGGATTTTTTTCTTTATCAGCTATATTATCGACTGGTGAATCATCTCTTATAAAGATATGCTAACTTTTCACATTGTTAAACAAGTTAAAGTAAAAAGCAACACACACAAAATGCTGGTAGAGCCCAGCAGGCCAGACAGTATCTATAGGAAGAGGAACAGTCGACATTTCGGGCCGAGACCCTTCGTCAGGACTGTAAAAAGTCCTGCTTTGGCAGGAATTATCATCATCATCATCATCATCATCAGGTGCCATGCCCCGTTTGAGCTTTGACTGCCATGGCCCACACACTCCTGTTTCGGGTCAACTGGATCAATTCATTGGTATTCATTTCCAGTTCTCTGGCTGCTGTCTCCATCATCATTTGTCTTTGCCTTCCTCTTGCTTTCTTCCCTTCAATCTTTCCCATAATTACCGTGCTTTCTAACTCCTCTTTCCTAATCACATGTCCAATGAAGTCATGCAACACACATCAAAGTTGCTGGTGAACGCAGCAGGCCAGGCAGCATCTGTAGGAAGAGATGCAGTCGACGTTTCAGGCCGAGACCCTTCCTCAGGACTGACTGAAAGAAGAGCTAGTAAGAAATTTGAAAGTGGGAGGGGGAGGGGGAGATCCAAAATGATAGGAGAAGACAGGAGGGGGAGGGATGGAGCCGAGAGCTGGACAGGTGATAGGCAAAAGGGGATACGAGAGGATCATGGGACAGGAGATCCGGGAAGAAAGACAAGGAGGGGGGAGGGACCCAGAGGATGGGCAAGAGGTATATTCAGAGAGACAGAGGGAGAAAAAGGAGAGTGAGAGAAAGAATGTGTGCATAAAAATAAGTAACAGATGGGGTACGAGGGGGAGGTGGGGCCTTAGCGGAAGTTAGAGAAGTCGATGTTCATGCCATCAGGTTGGAGGCTACCCAAACAGAATATAAGGTGTTGTTCCTCCAACCTGAGTGTGGCTTCATCTTTACAGTGGAGGAGGCCGTGGATAGACATGTCAGAATGGGAATGGGATGTGGAATTAAAATGTGTGGCCACTGGGAGATCCTGCTTTCTCTGGCGGACAGAGCGTAGATGTTCAGCAAAGCGGTCTCCCAGTCTGAGTCGGGTCTCGCCAATATATAAAAGGCCACATCGGGAGCACCGGACGCAGTATATCACCCCAGTCGACTCACAGGTGAAGTGTTGCCTCACCTGGAAGGACTGTTTGGGGCCCTGAATGGTGGTAAGGGAGGAAGTGTAAGGGCATGTGTAGCACTTGTTCCGCTTACACGGATAAGTGCCAGGAGGGAGATCAGTGGGGAGGGATGGGGGAGACGAATGGACAAGGGAGTTGCATAGGGAGCGATCCCTGCGGAATGCAGAGAGAGGGGTGGAGGGAAAGATGTGCTTAGTGGTGGGATCCCGTTGGAGATGGCGGAAGTTACGGAGAATAATATGTTGGACCTGGAGGCTGGTGGGGTGGTAGGTGAGTACCAGGGGAACCCTATTCCTAGTGGGGTGGCGGGAGGATGGAGTGAGAGCAGATGTACGTGAAATGGGGGAGATGTGTTTAAGAGCAGAGTTGATAGTGGAGGAAGGGAAGCCCCTTTCTTTAAAAAAGGAAGACATCTCCCTAGTCCTAGAATGAAAAGCCTCATCCTGAGAGCAGATGCGGCGGAGACGGAGGAATTGCGAGAAGGGGATGGCGTTTTTGCAAGAGACAGGGTGAGAAGAGGAATAGTCCAGATAGCTGTGAGAGTCAGTAGGCTTATAGTAGACATCAGTGGATAAGCTGTCTCCAGAGACAAAGACAGAAAGATCTAGAAAGGGGAGGGAGATGTCGGAAATGGACCAGGTAAACTTGAGGGCAGGGTGAAAGTTGGGGGCAAAGTTAATGAAGTCAACGAGTTCTGCATGCGTGCAGGAAGCAGCGCCAATGCAGTCGTCGATGTAGCGAAGGAAAAGTGGGGGACAGATACCAGAATAGGCACGGAACATAGATTGTTCCACAAACCCAACAAAAAGACAGGCATAGCTAGGACCCATACGGGTGCCCATAGCTACACCTTTAGTTTGGAGGAAGTGGGAGGAGCCAAAGGAGAAATTATTAAGAGTAAGGACTAATTCCGCTAGACGGAGCAGAGTGGTGGTAGAGGGGAACTGATTAGGTCTGGAATCCAAAAAGAAGCGTAGAGCTTTGAGACCTTCCTGATGGGGGATGGAAGTATATAAGGACTGGACATCCATGGTGAAAATAAAGCGGTGGGGGCCAGGGAACTTAAAATCATCGAAAATTTCAAGAGCGTGAGAAGTGTCACTAACATAGGTCGGAAGGGATTGAACAAGGGGTGATAAAACCGTGTCGAGATATGCAGAAACGAGTTCGGTGGGGCAAAAGCAAGCTGAGACAATAGGTCGGCCAGGACAGGAAGGTTTGTGTCATATATTTGTGTTATATATTGGCGAGACCCGACGCAGACTGGGAGACCGCTTTGCTGAACACTTACGCTCTGTCCGCCAGAGAAAGCAGGATCTCCCAGTGGCCACACATTTTAATTCCACATCCCATTCCCATTCTGATATGTCTATCCACGGCCTCCTCTACTGTAAAGATGAAGCCACACTCAGGTTGGAGGAACAACACCTTATATTCCGTCTGGGTAGCCTCCAACCTGATGGCATGAACATTGACTTCTCTAACTTCCGCTAAGGCCCCACCTCCCCCTCGTACCCCATCTGTTACTTATTTTTATGCACACATTCTTTCTCTCACTCTCCTTTTTCTCCCTCTGTCCCTCTGAATATACCTCTTGCCCATCCTCTGGGTCCCCCCCCCTTGTCTTTCTTCCCGGACCTCCTGTCCCATGATCCTCTCATATCCCTTTTGCCAATCACCTGTCCAGCTCTTGGCTCCATCCCTCCCCCTCCTGTCTTCTCCTATCATTTTGGATCTCCCCCTCCCCCTCCAACTTTCAAATCCCTTACTCACTCTTCCTTCAGTTAATCCTGAGGAAGGGTCTTGGCCTGAAACGTCGACTGCACCTCTTCCTACAGATGCTGCCTGGCCTGCTGCGTTCACCAGCAACTTTGATGTGTGTTGTTTGAATTTCCAGCATCTGCAGAATTCCTGTTATTTCCAATGAAGTCATGTTGCCTTTTCATGATCTCATACATTATTTCCCTTTTTGTGCCTGCTCTGTTCATGACATCCTCATCAGATATTCGTTGCCATGATATCCATGATATTCTTTGCATCCTCCTCAAAAACCACATCTCTGCTGTTTCAATTCATTTCCTCATGTTACTAGATATTGTCCAACATTCTGATCCATATAACTGGATAAATGTAAAATTTCAGTTCTCTGCTGCGGGTTGTCATGCCTAGTTTAGTGTTGCTCAGTATACTCTTCATTCTCGTAAAGGTGTCTTTTGCCATCCCTATTCTTCTTTTGATGTCCATGTCGCACCTGCCATCTGATGTCACCCAGCTTCCTAAGTAGCAAAAGTTCTGTACAGTTTTATGTCTTCCCTGTTTATTCTCAGCCTGCAGATAGGATTCTCCTTCTTTTTGGATATCACCATACATTCTGTCTTTTTGCAATTGATAGATCGATAGACCCATTGGCAGGAATACCAGGACTTTTTCTGTGTTCAAATCCAAGACAGTGAAGCTTTCATCAAAATGCTTCTATGGTCCGTTTTACACAGAATAAAATGGATTCACTTTTTGTTGTTTGCAGTCAGCTCATTTGAATTCATTTTATCAAAACATGTCATGCGTTTATATGCCCTTTCTTGCTGAAACAATGTTGTTGTCTTGTATATTTTGGCTGATTATTGCATTGTTTTTGATGTGATGGAGGTTGGTATATACAGTGCCAATAAAAAGAATTCACCCCTTGGAAGTTTTCATGTTTTATTGTTTTACAACATTGAATCACAGTGGACTTAATTTGGCTTTTTTGGCACTGATCAATAGAAAAAGACTCTTTTGTGTCAATCTGAAAACAGATCTCTATAAAGTGATTTAAATTAATTACAAATATAAAACACAATAATTAATTACATAAGTATTCACCCCCTTTAAGTCAGTATTTAGTAGGTGCACCTTTGGCAGCAATTACAGCCTTGAGCCTGTGTGGATAGGTTTCCATCAGCTTTGCACATCTGGATACTGAAATTTTCCCCCATTCTTCTTTAGAAAACTGCTCAAGCTCTGTCAGATTGCATGGGGATCATGAGTGAACTGCCCTTTTCAAGTCTAGCCACAAATTCTCAATTGGATTGAGGTCTGGACTCTGACTTCGCCACTCCAGGACATTAATTTTGTTGTTTTTAAGACATTTCTGTGTAGCTTTGACTTTATATTTGGGGTCATTGTCTTGCTGGAAAACAAATCTTCTCCCAAGTTGCGGTTCTCTTGAAGAGTGCACAAGGTTTTCCTCCGGGATTTCTCTGTATTTTGCTGCATTAATTTTACTCTCTACCTTCACAAACCTTCCAAGGTCTGCTGCAGTGAAGCATCCCCACAGCATGATGCAGCCAACACCATGCTTGACGGTAGGGATGGCATATTTTTGATGATATGCGGTGTTTGGCTTACGCCAAAAATAGTGTTTAGTCTGATGACCAAAATGCTCAATTTTGTTTCATCAGACCATAGAACCTTCTTCCAGCTGACTTCAAAGTCTTCCACGTGCCTTCTGGCAAACTCTAGCCGAGATTTCAGGTGAGTTTTTTTTCCAACAGTGGCTTTCTCTTTGCCATTCTCCCATAAAGCTGTGACTGGTGAAGCACCCGGGCAACAGTTGTTGTCTGTGCAGTCTCTCCCATCTCAGTCACTGAAGCTTGTAACTCTTCCAAAGTTGTCATAGATCTCTCGGTGGCCTCCTTCACTAGTCCCCTTCTTGCAGGATCACTCAGTTTTTGAGGACTGTCTGCTGTAGGCTGATTTACAGCTGTGCCATATTCTTTCCATTTCTCAAGGATTGACTTAACTGTACTCCAAGATGTATTCAGTGACATGGAAATTTTCTTGTATCCATCTCCTGACTTGTGCTTTTCAATAACCTTTTCATGAAGTTGCTTGGAGTGTTCTTTTGTCTTCATGGTATAGTTTTTGCCAGGATACTGACTCACCAGCAGCTGGACCTTCCAGATACAGGTGTATTTTTACTACAATCAATTGAAACACCTTGACTGCACACAGGTTTATATATAGCTGGAACACCTTAACTAATTATGTGACTTCGAAAACCAACTGGCTGCACCAGTGATGATTTTGTGTGTCATATTAAAAGGGGGTGGGGGGGGGGTGAATACTCATGCAATCAATTATTTTGTTTTTTATATTTGTCATTAACTTAGTTACTTTGTAGAGATCTGTTTCCACTTTGACATTTTTTTTCTGTTGATCAATGTCAAAAAAGCCAAATTAAATCCATTGAGATTCAATGTTGTAAAACAATAAAACATGAACATTTCCAAGGGGTGCGGTGAAATCGTTTTATAGACACTGTATTTCTGTGAAGGATGGTGTTTGTGTGTTTTTCGGAGTTAGCACATGTAGCAAATAACTTCAGCAATTGACTTCAGCCACAATCTTCAGATTCTGTCGGGTTTCAGTGGGACTCAAGTGCAGACCGATGAATACTTTTTCACCAGGACTTGTTAGGGAGCACAAAGGCAACAGTCTTTCAAAAACAGAAGGCAGGCACGAATCCGAAATGGCAGGC
Source organism: Mobula birostris (assembly GCF_030028105.1). NCBI lineage: Eukaryota > Metazoa > Chordata > Chondrichthyes > Myliobatiformes > Myliobatidae > Mobula > Mobula birostris. The sequence goes on from NC_092402.1 coordinate 28,028,589, forward strand.
AGAGGTCTTAACCAGGAAAGGCAGTCAGGCGAGGGCAGACAATCCAGAGAGCACAGGCAAAAATCAGGTCCAAGAACGGGCAAAATCCAAAACATAGAATCAGGCAAAATCAGTTGGCAGAAGTCACAATAACAGGCTGGAAAGACACAGGTCAGAACTGGGACAAACTGGCTGAGAATGCTACTCAAGACGGGGTTTAAATGGACAGGGTAATGAGTGAAAATTAGAAACAGGTGGGTGAAAATGAGGAGACAAGCAGGTAATTGGAAGAAGTCCAAAAAGGAAAGGGGCTGGACCAGAACCCACATGGCCAGGTGAAAGAAAACAGAAATTAAAAACTGTCGTGATCCAGAGCTACCAGCAGAGGCCCTTCGGCCCAGTGTTCAGGCCGGATCCTTAACAGTACCCACCCACCACGGGCATCTCCAGATGCCCTTCTTGCTGTTACGGGATGGCTCCTAGGGAAGTCCTTAATGAGAGAGGGATCCAGGATATCTCGAGCGGGAACCCAACTCCTATCTTCAGGGCCATAGCCCTCCCAACCAACGAGGTATTGCAGTCCACGACCTCTGCGTCGAACGTCCGGTAATCGGCGCACAGTGAAGGTCTCTGAGCCATCGATGAGACGGGGAGGGGTCTTGGGGGTGGGACAGAGGGGGCTGCAGACAAAGGGCTTAATCCTTGAAACATGGAATGTAGGATGGATTCTGCGAAGGGTAGGGGGTAGTTTTAGACATACCGCCAAAGGGCTGATCACCTTGGTGATGGGGAAAGGTCCAATGTAGTGTGGCGGCAGCTTGTGGGAGTCCACCTTCAAGGGGATGTCACGTGAAGATAACCACACCTTCTGACCCTGGCGGTAACAGGGAGCCTCGATGTGGTGACAGTCTGCTTGCTGCTTCATTCTGGCTGTAGAAGGCATAGTCCGGCAGGATCGGGAAGAGACCCGTGGAAGAAGAGAAACGGCAGATTGAGGGCGCTTCCCGGTCCCTAGGGGATCTCCACAGAGCTAACAGAATTCAGAGTGCACACAAACAAAGGTAAGCACTTTTTAGCGACAATTTGGACTAAGAATTCTGTTGGTTTTTGGGGAGATCTCGGGGACTCAGAAGTGTGAAACAACTGCCAAAGGGTCTCTCCGATTCAAAGAATCTGGCAGAATTGAGGGTTAAAAGGAGGCTCAGAGGATTAATCAAGAACACTGCAGTGAGGGGGGTGACTATGAATAAGGTAACGAGAAGTTAAGTAAGAAAAATTCCATGTGGTGTTGCTAAGTCCCTGTGGATACCGCTTCGTATGAGATGAAGATCTGAATGAGCAGCGAAAGAAAGAAAATAAGAGAAAATCCTCGTGAATACCGCCTTAAGAAGTGTAAGGGTCTGCATAGGCAAGATGCAAAAGAGAAAATGCTCGTGAATACCGCCTTAAGAAGTGTAAGGGTCTGCATAGGCAAGGCGCTAAAGAGAAAATCCTCGTGAATACCGCCTTAAGAAAAGTAAGGGTCTGGATAGACAAGGTGCAAAAAGAAAGTTCTGCGGATACCGCCTGAGAAAGGGGTCTGCGCGGGCAGAACAGAATAGCAGATAAGGATAGCTTAAGCAGATAATTTAGACGCAGGTGAAAAGAAACCATAAGATTAGATAGAGAAATAGGTTACAGAAAATAGTATTACTGAGGTGTGAGATGTTAAGAGTACCTTAAAAAGGGGAAGAACAATATGACAGGGAAAGGAACAGCAGTAGAAATAGAGTAAAATATTCCCGGTGTGTCAAGGTAAGATCGCGGAAATTTCAGAAAAATGGGGAAAAAGAACCAAAAATCTGGTCACGAAGTGGCCGAAAGAAGGAACATTTGATGTAAGTTTATGTAAGGAAATGGAGGCGCTGATTAAAAATCACAAACCAAGAGATAAGTCCAAAAAAAGAGAGAAAAAAAAGAAAATAGGAGATAGAAGTGTTAAAACTCTTTAGAATGGAAGGAGAAAGATTGAGAAAGAAAGGAAGAATATCAGAAGCAAGTAAAGAAGACACTGAGAAACAAGAAAAGCAGTCTGGTAAACCACAGGAGAAACCGAATAAGGAGCCGACTCTATACCCAGACCTGAGAAATGTAGAAACCCCTCCCCCTTATTACGAGAAGGAAACTCTTAAACAATGTCCTGTATTATCAGGAGAACTAGAACTGGAGGGAAAGTTTAAAGTCTGGGAGACCGAGGAGGAAAGAAGAAAATAGGAGGAGTCGGGTGAGGAGGAAAATCAGAATACGGGGAAAGAAGGAAAAAGTGACGCCGTTGTTAGTAAAAGGGTCAGGACAAGTACAGTATGTTCCTTGGGGCTCCCAGGACCTGGAAGGGCTGAAAAACACCCTGCCTAGCTTACATGAAGGAGCAGGGAAGTGGATTACAGCCTTTGAAGAAGAAACTACGGGACGGTTATTGGCTATGGGAGATTTGAAGGCACTGCTGATAAGGTTGATGGGAAACTCCAAATTAAAAGAGCTGATGGAAACGGCTGGACTACTAAATGCGTTCAGCCCAATGACTGACGGGACCAGCTTTGACCAAGTGAGGCAGAGGGTATGGCAGGAAGCTTTACCCACCCGAAGTGGACCCCAAAGCTTTGAAAGGGGATACGCTGGGGGACACTGAGAATCCAGCAGCTTATGTAGAAAATCAGTTAAAAAGGTGGAGACTGGAGATTGAGCAAGAAGTGGAAGGCAACTCGCTTATGACCATACTGTTCCGAACCACTAGAAGGGGAAGATAAAAAGGTCTTGTTTGTAGATGGCTCCTGTTATAGGGATTATGATGGAAATCATGCAGGTTTCTCAGTAGTGCAGCAGGATCAGACAAGCTTTAAGACTATTCGAATGGAAGCTTGCCCCCAACCGTGTTCCGCCCAATTAGCGGAAATCAAAGCCCTGACAGCAGCATGCGAAATGATGGAAGGTGAGAAAGTAGACATTTATACTGATTCGGCATATGCGCATGGAGTGTGTCATTGTGCAAGGGGGGAAGTGATAAGGAAAATATAAAAAGGATGATTTTTGGTCGCCTTTACAGGCTTCAGTAGATCATGTGCTGTTGCAGTGCGAGGTATGTGCACAGAATAATGTTCGGAAAGGAATTACAACCCCAATAGGTCATATACCCGTGCCCGAAGGGCCATTTAAACATTTAGTGATTGACTACGTAGATATGGCCCTTGCGGCTAAAGGGATCAGGGGTATGGAGGGAAGGCTGGTACAGGGTTCTGAGTTGGATGATCAGCCATGATCATACTGAATGGCGGTGCAGGCTCGAAGGGCCAAATGGCCTACTCCTGCACCTATTTTCTATGTTTCTATGATAAGGACAGTAAGAGGGAAAAGATACCTGTTAGTAGTAATTGATAGATTCAGTAGATGGGTAGAAGCGGTACCCTCGAAAGATCAAGGGGCAGGAACAGTGTAAAATTCCTGACAAACGAGGTGATCCCAAGATTCAGAATACCTAAAGAAGTCAGCTCAGACAACGGTTCAGCGTTTATCCAAAAGGTGGTCAAATTAGTAGTGCAAGAACTAAGAATAAAGCAGAGGTTTGGATGTGTGTATCACCCTCAGTCGCAGGGTATGGTGGAAAGAATTAACGGGACTCTAAAAACCAAACTGAATAAAATTTGTGCGGGTACTAAACTCAACTGGATCGACGCGCTGCCGTTAGCTTTAATGAGATACCGCATGCAAACTAATCGAGTGACGTGTCTAACACCGCATGAAATGCTAACCGGAAGGCCAATGCCAGTGCCCAGTGGAGAGGAACATACAAAGGGCCTAGCTTGGAACAATTGGAAGTAGAACTAAAACAATACATGCAGCAACTAACCTTGATACAAAAGTCTATCTCTGCACAGGAAAAACAGAAAGAGCCGGAGATCGTGCAAAGGGAAGGACCTTTTACGGTAACCAAGGCGTCACCCACCGCAGTTCAAGTAGAGGGACGTTCCACCTGGTACCATCTCAATTACTGCACAAGAGCAGTCCCGCAGGTACAGCCAGGTGTGGAGCCCGAGGTAAGTGGTGAAGAGGAACGGATAGCAGGGGACAGACGAGAAGAACAAGAAGTTGTCACTGTACCACAGGAGTTTGATCGGATGATAAGGGAAGTTTTTGGTTTTGAGAACAGGTCTGGTGACCCTAAGGATGGGGTTGTGGATAGTAGTACTCCTTCAGACAGTGAGGATGACTTGGGAGCGACCAGTCTTGCCCCTTGGGACGATACACCCACAAACCCCTGTACGGACTTGGAAACCATTAATTTGGCCGATATGGCATAGGAATGTTCGGACTCCGCAAACCTTAAAGGAAAGGAGTAAGCGGAGCGCAACAGTTACCTCTTTGCAGTGGTAACAGACACGTACTAGCCAGTGGTACCAATGGGCACAATACACAGCAGGAATGATGGAGAGACAGAATTGTTATCAGTGCTCCAGGGCAAGTCCGGTGCAACACGTAGCTCCCATGCCTTGTAACTCCTCCACCTGCACACAATGGCAAAAGGAGCAGAGGGGGCAGTGTGCGCGGCAGTGTCCAAGTGTAGTCAAGACCTGCAGCATGGGAATTTGTAGCGGGATGGATCCTTGTTATCAGAAATGTATTGATAACACCCCATATTGCCCTTATTGGTGTATGCTATCCCAAGCCTCCTCACAATTTGATCGAAATGTGCTCGCCCATAAATGTAATTACAGCAGACCTTGGGCCATTGGTGAAAGAAGTCAGACCCCCATAGTGGGAAAACTGATAATGCAGGATCATTTGAAATATGAATGCTTTACACGGACAGGTGCTTTCTCGGTTGGCCATTTTAGGGGTAACTGCGTCCAGGCTTGGGATGTAACCCCAGGCCGAAGATACATAGTAGGTACCCCTCCACCCGAAGGTGCGTTTGATGTCCAGAACATTCCATTAGCGGACACTTGGTGGTTGTGCGGAATGGAGGAAGGCCTGAGATCCACGATTCCCCTTAGTTGGGCAGGTACATATACACGGGTTATGCTGATTCAAGAAGTTGTAGTATCCCCTGAAGTACAGTTTGACGCTCCGAAGCAGCAGACACTGCGGCGGAAGAGGTGAAAATATGAACCTAACCCAACGATCCGAATCGACAGTATAGGACAGCTAAGAGGTATACTGAACGAGTTTAAGGCAAGAAATGAGATTGCTGCTGGCTGGGAAGCAATTATACCTGTAATAGGGGTTAGCAAAAACATTGAGTGAATAAATTCTAATCAGCAGAGATTCATTAACCACACCGATGATGCGCTGGAGGCACTAGGACAACAGCTGGGTGCAACTAGTAGAGTGGTGTGGCAGAATAGACAGGTGTTAGACTGGCTGTTGGCAGAAAAAGGAGGTGTTTGTGTAATGTTTGGAGAACAATGCTGTACTTTTATACCAAATAACACTAGTCCGGAGGGATCATTTACCAGCGCAATGAACAAATTGAAAAGTCTGAGAAGAGAAGTTAGACAGAATGCAGGGTTCAGGCATCAGTTATTTGACTGGTTAGATAGTAAACTAGGGGGATGGGGAGCATGGCTAACCAAGATAGCAATAACAGTAGGTATTGTGTTGGTAAGCTGTGCGATTGTTTTGTGCTGTTTTCTTCTGTGTCTCAAGTCTCTTATAGTGCGGGCCGCAACAAAACACTTTCTGATGCCCCTGGAAATTGCTGAATCAAGCCCAGTGGAAAGAGAAACACCGATGATGTACTGTTACAGCTTACACGACATGCAAGATGTACAGGAGGGAAATGATAATGTGGCAGTAGACTGTAAAGGCTCCTGAGTCTTTTTTCCTGTCTCAGACATGAAGGGACAGGTTTTTGGCTCAGTGGCCTAGGAAGGTAGGGAGAGAACACTTCGAGTTCTAAGCACAAGAAATTATAGTTTGACCTAGATTTGGGAGTAAATTCTGGAGTTTATTTGAGCTTTTGTGTGTGGACTCGTAGTTTCCTCTCTCGCTCTCTCTCTGTGAGACTTTGTAAGTCTCAAAGGAGGGATTATATTGGAAAAACATTGTAGCACTCTGTTTTCTAAGCGTTTATTTTAAGTGTTGCTTTTATTGCACATCAAGTGTTTATTCAGATGTTGACCATGTCTTTATTATGCATTAAGTGTCTGTTACTGAGTGCATGGGATTACCATGGTATTTGGGATGTAACCATTGAATGAAACCTGTGTACTTTTAACCCCTCGAGAAAAACGAATGTAGCCAAGTAAGAGAGATAAGAGTAATTGATTTATTAGCTAGATTGAAACTTCCAGCGATATGCTAATACTGTTAACCCAGAAGGGGTGCTATAAAGAATGCTGTGGGAAAACATCGACAGGCATTCAGTGGTGGGCATTCAAAGGCTAGCCCTCTGTCTGTCTCAGCTTTACGTTGCAAATTAAAGTTCAAACATTTCTCGAAGAATCTTCGGCGCCTCTTTGTCATTTGTAAAACCACGACATAGATTGAAGCAGTGCCTTTCGGGCTTGTCTCCAGGTCCGTGAACACCTCTGGACAAACACTTCAGCTGAGGGAATGCCCACTTCCTCCTCCTGAGATGCGAATAAGGGGGGTTGCTAGCCAAGACAGCACTGGAATGGTGATAACCTGAGGAAACAGAAGGCAAAGAATTAATGGCGTACTCGACCCAGGGAAGTTGCTGACTCCAAGAGGACAATTCCTGAGACGTCACACAATGGAGCATCACCTCCATCTGCTGTTAGCCCGCTCGGTCTGGCCATTACTCTGTGGATGAAACTCAGATGAGAGGTTAGCCCTGATCCCGAGTAGTTTGCAAAAGGCCCTCCAAAAGTGGGAGGTAAATTGCGAATCTCTATCAGATACCACTTCAACAGGGAGACTGTGAATACGGAAATCATGCTGAATCACCAGGTTGGCAGTCTCCTTGGCAGAGGGCAGCTTGGGAAGGGGAACTAAGTGGACCGATTTGGGAAAATGATCCACTAAGGTAAGAACTGTAGTGTTACCGTTGGACGGAGGGAGTCCGGTGACAAAGTCCAGTGCAATGTGTGACCAGGGCCTTCTAGGAACAGGCAGGGGTTGCAGGAGACCAGTTGGTGGCTGGCTGGAGGTCTTGTTCTGTGCACAGACTGGGCAGGCAGAAATGAAGCTCTCAACATCCTTCCCCAGGGATGGCCACCAAAATCCTCAACTGATGAAAGCTGTCGTGCGTCTGATGCCAGGGTGAGATGCCAGTCTGGAGGTGTGTACCCACTGGAGAACCTGGGAGCGGACAGACTGGGGAACATACAATAGATTAGCAGGGCAGGCACTAGGGGGAAAAAAGGCACACGGGTGTAGCTTGTTGTCCTCTGCTGAACGCAGTGACAGTGGAGCCCCTACTCCTACATCAGAGGTGTCAGTCTCTACAATAAACTGCCTTGTAGGATCGGGCTGGAGGAGGATAGGTGCCGTGGTGAAACGATTCTGGAGCAATTCAAATGCAGATGACATAAGAGGAAGAGGATAGCAGTTTTTAAATGGTGACCTCATCGAGACCTCTATAGTCCACGCAAGGATGCAGGGACCCGTCCTTCTTGGCTACAAAGGAGAATCCTGCCCCTGCTGGGGAGGAAGAGGGACGGATAATTCCTGCAGCCAGGGCCTCCTGGATATACTCGTCCATCGCTTCCCTTTCAGGTGGAGACAGGGAATACAGACAGCCCCAAGGTGGCAAGGTTCATGGAAGGAGATCTATAGCGCAGTCATAGGGGCGATGTGGGGGTAAGGTGGTGGCCCGAGTCTTGCTGAATACCAGATTTAGGTCCAGATATTCAGGGGGTACAGAGGACAGATCGGGAAACTCTTCTGTAGGCAGAGGAACCGGACTTTGAGTAGCATGAGCAACACGCAGACAATGATTTAGGCAGAAAGGACTCCAGCTTAACACTCTGTTATTAGACCAATCAATGCTGACCTAGCCATGGATGGCCTAACACAATTTCAGCTTTGGGGGAATTTATTACATGGAAAGCAATGCTCTCCTGGTGATTGACAGAAATGGGGAGACTCACCGGAGCTGTAGAGTGGGTAACCGTGGCAAGTTTCACTCCGGTTACGCCGCTGGCCTCCAGGGGTTGCTTCAGACGGGAGAGTGGCATCCCGAGATTGGCCTCAAAACTGGAACCGAAAGTTTCCCTCAGCCCCAGTGTCGATAAAAACTGAATCGGTGCGTCTCCTCCCTTCAGCCAGTATAAAATCAGGTATCAGGGTTCGAGTGACGGAGAGGGGAAAGGAAGCACTGCTCGCCCGTAGTCCCCTCTGTACGAGCGAGCGTTGGCTTTTACGGGACCAGCCTGATCACAAAGACGGGAGTTGGTACTGATTCTCCTCCTTCTTTCCGAAGGGGTCACGGTCCGGATCGGGGTTTCTTTAAATTTACTTTGTTTACGTTCCGATCCGGACCGTTGACTCCCTGTTCCCCTTTGGTTTTATGTTTTCACGTGTCCCTCGGCCTTGATGATCAGAGGCAATTTACTCCCGGCTAAACCGGTAGTTTATAGTCTCCGGCTCTCAGCTGTTCGACGCGAGAGTGTTTGCAAAGTCATCTGGCCGGAGCAAGTCTAGTCTCCGGCCTAAGCGAGTTCGGGTAATTGGCCTTTCCTCAGCGGAGGAACCATGTCGTTATCCCGCCAAAACGAGCCTGCAAAGTTTCGTCACCGAGGTAGGTCCGTCAGTTAACCCGCCGGAGGGAATGAAGAACCGCTGTCTACTGTTCCCAGGCCGAGTTGAGAGCTCGGCACTACAGGTGCCCCCCCCCCCCCCCTTTTTTCGAACGTTCGCTTTACGGCGACTGTTAGGAAAGACCTACATTAGTACCCTGTTTTCGCTTTTCACTATTACGGAAAAAAAATCAGCGCGCGATAAAAGGCAGCGCGCCCCGAGCAGCCGCTCTCCCCCGGATTCGGAACTGCATTGCTTAAATACGTGCTTGTGAGAAACCATAGAAACTACAGCACAGAAACAGGCCTTTTGGCCCTTCTTGGCTGTGCCGAACCATTTTCTGCCTAGTCCCACTGACCTGCACACGGACCATATCCCTCCATACACCTCCCATCCATGTACCTGTCCAATTTATTCTTAAATGTTAAAAAAGAACCCGCATTTACCACCTCGTCTGGCAGCTCATTCCATACTCCCACCACTCTCTGTGTGAAGAAGCCCCCCTAATGTTCCCTTTAAACTTTTCCCCCCTCACCCTTAACCCATGTCCTCTGGTTTTTTCTCCCCTTGCCTCAGTGGAAAAAGCCTGTTTGCATTCACTCTATCTATACCCATCATAATTTTATATACCTCTATCAAATCTCCCTCATTCTTCTACGCTCCAGGGAATAAAGTCCTAACCTATTCAACCTTTCTCTGTAACTGAGTTTCTCAAGTCCCGGCAACATCCTTGTAAACCTTCTCTGCACTCTTTCAACCTTATTTATATCCTTCCTGCAATTTGGTGACCAAAACTGAACACAATACTCCAGATTCGGCCTCACCAATGCCTTATACAACCTCATCATAACATTCCAGCTCTTATACTCAATACTTTGATTAATAAAGGCCAATGTACCAAAAGCTCTCTTTACGACCCTATCTACCTGTGACGCCACTTTTAGGGAATTTTGTATCTGTATTCCCAGATCCCTCTGTTGCACTGCACTCCTCAGTGTCTTACCATTTACCCTGTATGTTCTACCCTGGTTTGTCCTACCAACGTGCAATACCTCACACTTGTCTGTATTAAACTCCATCTGCCATTTTCCAGCCCATTTTTCCAGCTGGTCCAAGTCCCTCTGCAGGCTCTGAAAACCTTCCTCACTGTCCACTACACCTCCAATCTTTGTATCATCAGCAAATTTGCTGATCCAATTACAAGATGAGTTCTGTGATATCGGAAAAGCCTGAAAGAACTGGTAAGGGTGTTACACTTACGGTAAAACTAGACATAATTATGCATTTTGATCATGGTGAACGAAGTAAGGACAACGTGAGTGTGGCTTGTGGAAGTTAACGAAGATGATGTTGAAGAGATTTTGGCATTCCATGACCAGGAACTGACAGATGAAGAGCTGATGCAATTGGAAGAAAAAAGGATAACAATCGAAACCAAATGAGTAATGATAAAGTACGACTTTAACTTTGAGAGGGTATGTCGGTTTAGGGGATATTTGCAGGATGGTTTGAGTCATTATTAAAGAACTGTGTGATAGAAAAATACGTGAGGCTCAGCAGTCAAGCAAGCTTTCCACATCAGCCACAGTGGATGACGAACCTTGACCTTTGACATGGAGGCGGGCAGTCATAGGAGAAGATGAGCTGCCTGCTCTAATGGAAACAGGTGATGAGATGACACCCCAGTGACCCACCACCCCAACCTCCAGGCCACGGGCAGATACTGTACGGATTCGCAGAGAATGCAAAGGTAGGCGGGAGGCACACAGCACATCTTTAAGAAAAAAGCCGAAATAAAAATGCTAATTAATTAGGTGCCGCCGACACGTAATTGTCGGCCCAGACCAGAGACGACGCAATTGGAAATCAGCACTGATCTGGGCTGACAATTACGGGCGGCACCTAATTAATTGGCATGTTTGTTTGGGCTTTTCTCTTAAAGATGTGCTGTGTACCTCACGGCTACCGCTGGACCCCTGCGTTCTTCGCGGCAATGTATCGCTCAGCGGCCTGGAGGGTGGGGGGGCCACTGCACCACCCAAACTCTGACGACTCAGTCTAACACACCATCATCAGTGTGCTCGGCGCTGTCCCGATTTCAATAAGTGATACTACACCGTACATACATTATTTCTACTTTATTGGCTGTGTATTTTTACGTGTTATTTGGTATGATTTGGCAGCTTCATAGCTTAAAGGTTACTGGAGAGCGCTTGCCTCGTGTTTTTGCCAACAGCGCTTGCATGAGATTTTCTGCCGAGAGCACTTACGTGAGATTTTCGCTACGGAGAACAGTTCAGTAGTGATTGTGGAAAAGTATTTCTACTTTATATAGGCTGTGTATTTATCATATCATTCCTGCCTTTACTATATGTTACTGTTATTTTAGGTTTTATGTGTTATTTGGCATGATTTGGTAGATTATTTTTGGGTCTGCAAACGCTCACAAAATTTTCCCATATAAATAAATGGTAATTGCTTCTTCACTTTACGACATTTCGGCTTACGAACCGTTTCATAGGAACGCCCTACCTTCGGATGGCGGGGGAAACCTGTACCCAGAGGCTCCAAGTCAAGTCCCTGCCCCAGGGGGCATCCAAGTACCGAGTCAAGTCCCGGCCCTGGTAGTCTGTGATTCCTGTCCTACCCCCCTGTCTGAATCCCTTCTCTGCCCCTCCCGCCTCTAGCCCTTTTCTGCAGCCCCCGCCTGCACTTCGGTCTAGTTCCATCGCCGGAGCTAGATAGGTACTGTCTGGTGGTTCATTCGTATTGGTCTTGTCTTGTCCTCACCTCCGTGGGGTGAGTCAGGCTGTCTTGCCGTTGCCCTGCAGTGGGGGGGGGGGTCATGTCTTGTCTTGTCCTCACCTCCGTGGGGTAAGTCAGGCTGTCTTGCCATTGCCCTGCGGGGGGTTCATGAGTCCTGGCCCTATGTCCTGTACCCAAGGAGGGTTCCCGATTCTGTGTTTGTGTCCATGGTTCCATGTAACTGCTCTCCCGAGACCGAGGCTCTGTTTTTCCCTGTTCCTCCTCTCCCTAGCCCATGTCATGTCCATGCCTGGTTCTGGGGTCCGAGCCCGAGGCAAGACCCAGGTACTGGGTCCTTGCCCAGTCCCTGGCTCGGAGTCCATACCATAGCCTCTTCATGTCACCTCTCGTTCTGGGATCCTATTACGAGTCCAAGCCCAGACCCTTGGTCCCAGCCTAGTTGTGTTCCTGAGTCCTTGTCCAGTTCGCTATTCCTGCTTCTGCTTTGCTCTCCTGGTATCAAACAACAAACTCAATTTAATTAACCTCACAAGATGTGTCTTGCATTTTGGTCCAGCCTTGCTCCCAATGCCTCCGCCATTTTGACAGAAGGAGACAGACGGGTACGATCAATCTACGTGAGCTCCGTTGGGCTGGATGGGGGTGGCTGAGGACTCGGAGAAGGAGATCTGGGTGCTGGCTGGGAAGAGGTGAGACGCCCCCTCACGGTTCTTCGTGACCCCCCCCCCCCCCCCCCGGACATCAGGCTCCTGCTGACACTGTTTTATGCGCTGTCAATCTTAATGGCCAAATCGACCAGCTCTTGGAAGCCAGCAGGCAGGTGGCGGGTGGCTAGTTCATCCTTAACCTCTTCGCTAAGCCCATAGAGGAACATGTCAGATTGGGCCACTGAATTCCAGTTGGTAGTTGAGGCTAGTGTGCGGAACTGAATGGCGTAGTCTGAAACAGAACGGTTACCCTGACGAACTGGCAATATCTCTCTTGCTGCCTCTCACCCCTGCTGGGAACGGTCAAAGACTCTTCTCATCTCCTCACAAAAGTCCTTAAACGTGTGGCAAAAATGGGCTCTGCTGTCCCACACAGCCGTACCCCACTCTCTTGCTCCTGACAGCAGCGTGATAACATAAGCAATACAGGATCAATCAGAGGGAAAGGTAGTGGGCTGCAGCTCAAAAATCAGTGAGCATTGAGACGGGAAGGATCTGCAGATGCCTGGTTCACCATTGTAAAGTTCAGGTGGAGGTAAACGGGGCTCTCCGGCTGGTTGTGTTGGAGTCGGTGGGGCTGATGGCGCAGCAAGAGAAGGCGGGTTAGAGCTCAGCGCCAGCTGATTCTGCTGTAGCTGGGAGCCCTTGCTGGTCAGAGTGGCGGAGAAGGCTTCCATCGACTGGTTGATAGAGGCGAACTGCATTTCATGTCTCTCTAGCAATACACCTTGTTGGGAGAGGGCCTCACGCACCTGGTTGGTGTCCACTGAGTCCATCTTGGCCAGTTCATTCTGTCAGGTTACGGGTGGAGACCAATGAATACTTTTTCACCAGGATTTATTAGGGAGCACAAAGGCAACAGTCTTTCAAAAACAGAAGGCAGGCACGAATCTGAAATGGCAGGCAGAGGTCTTAACCAGGAAAGGCAGTCAGGCGAGGGCAGACAATCCAGAGCGCACAGGCAAAAATCAGGTCCAAGAACGGGCAACATCCAAAACATAGAATCAGGCAAAATCGGTTGGCAGAAGTCACAATGACAGGCTAGAACAACACAGGTCAGAACGGGGACAAACTAGCAGAGAATGCCAGTCAAGGCAGGGTTTAAATGGATGGGGTAATGAGTGAAAATTAGACACAGGTGGGTGCAAATGAGGAGACAAGCAGGTAGTTGGAGGAAGTCCAAAAAGGAAAGGGGCTGGGCGAGAACCCACATGGCCAGGTGAAAGAAAACAGAAATTAAAGACTGTCGCGATCCAGAGCTACCAGCAGAGGCCCTTTGACCTAGTGTTCAGGCCGGATCCTTAACAGATTCAAATATGAACTGTGGATTAACTCTAAAATGCAGCTCTGAACAACAGGTTTCCAAGAACTGTGAGCCACAGTTAATTGGAAGACCAGACAATGTTGATTTGAATTTGTTATTTGGGTGTCTGTAGTGTGGGTGTGAAGAGGGAGGTGTGAGGATGTTGTGTAGTTCAAAGGAAGCATTGTAAATATGAAATTGTTCTGAATTGTCCTTTGATATTTTGAATATTAATGTCCCGTAGTGTTGGGTCAAGCAGACCTTTATCCTCCAAAAAGGGTCTCAATATGATGGCTGCTCTGTTGCATTTTGTCGAATAAAGGGACTGCTTTATATCTGCCAGTACTTCTCTCCGGTGACTTTATCCACGCGACAACATTTGGGGGCTTGTCTGGGATACCTTCTTGCAACCCATCATGTGGCCAGCAATCTCAGCAGTCAGAGTAGGTGAGTATTTTAAAATTAGCACTCATACTTGGACCTGTTCGGGTTAGTGGCTGTGGGACCATGAGATATCACAAACACAGCAGAGAGCTGAACTGGTAGATATAAAAGGTGTGTTTGTGTTTATGTAAGAGAGTAAACTTTGTGTGTTAATTTTGTGAGATGGAACCACCAGTTGCAAAGGGAGGTTATTGAAGGTTTGGGATGCCAGTGGACTGTGTATACCCATTCTGGGCACTGTATTTTAGCAGAAGCGTTTGCAAGTGTGTGTGCCTTGGTGTAACAGATGCAAAGGAATACAGCCGACATTACGAGTCTAGATGCATATCAGTGGCAGATTGTGAAGTACATAATCACTAGGTAAAACATTTATGTTTTACCTAGTGCGAAGATATCTCAGGGAGAGTTTTACCCAGATATATCTGTCAGGATGGCACCTATTGAGGTCAACCAATATCAGGTCAAGAACCCTGATGGTCGGAGCCAGCCCTTGACCCTGATTACGACCATCCATAAGCTCTTCATCCCTGGGGAGAAGCAGAGCATTTTGTCAGAGCTGTCCTCACTTGAGTTTGCCTGTGAGAATGCAGAATTCTGGCACAAGCTTGAGCAGATGGTTGAAATTCACCAGATGCACCCAAAGGTATTCACGTGTTGGTAAAAGCAAAGTGCCCGTGGAATATGTGGGACCGTTTGGCCCAGGGAGTGTGGGATAGTACATGGGCAACTAACAGGAATGCCAGCAATGAAGAAAGATATCACTTTTTTAAAGGGAAGTGAGATAGTGACTGCGGGGAGGTGAGATTAACTGTGGAACAATAATGTCAGTGGCTCAGAGAGCTGATGAGCCAGCCGTGGAATATCCAGAACATAAATATCGAGGATATGAGGAGTAATTCAGGCTTGGATAATCCAGGGAGAGACAACCCAGTCTTCCTGAAAATGCTGAAGGAAGGCTTGATTTCAGCCCGCCAGGAAGTTTTAGATGTGGGGGTGAGATCAATGTACTCTGTGATAGTGTCATGGGCCAGTGAGATAGACCAGAGGAGGGGGAGGGGAAGTCATAAAGTGGCTGTAGTGAATGTAGCCTATGCGACACCACAGAGAACTTGCTTTGTGTGCTGGCAAATGGGGCACGTAGCAAGGAACTGCTGGAATAGACATGGGAGGGTAAAGGAGATGATTTGTTACAGCTGTGGCCTCTCAGGCCTTGGTTGGAGCGCGTGTCCTGAAAAGAAAGCAAAGTGTGCGAATCACTCACCAAAACAGGCAGAATCCGCAGTAGTGCCCTCTCTTTCTGATCTGACTGCGGACCAGATTATAGAGCTGGTGCGGTCAGACAAATGGCTGACGGCAGCCTCTGTGGCCAGTGGTGGTCATCCATGGATGTACACAAGCAGTTTATTAGAGAGCAAGCAATGTGAGATGTCAGTGGACACAGGATCATTAGTATTGATAACTGATCTACCCTTGTACACGACTGGAGAGATGATATACATTACCAGTGCAGGAGGTGAAACAATGAGGGCGGACAGAAGTCAGCCCCAGGTGCTTGAGATTGAGGGAGAGCAGCTTCCTGTAGACCTTTGGGTGTGCCCAAACAATGAAAGTACCATCCTGGGGACGGACACACTGAGTAAGGCAGGTGTTATCATAGACTCAGGAAAAGGAGAAATAACATGGACAAGACAGGGACAGCAAACATGTGTGACCTGCAAGCCAGCTAACATGGCCCACAGAGAGACAGCAGCCCCAAGCAGAAAGGAGAGACAGGGCAATGTATAGGAATCATGTCAGGAGGGCCCAAGGGTTGGGCTGAGCACAGTCAGGAGCTGTTAGAAGTAGTGGCAGAGGAACTGAATGCGTATTTTGCATCAGTCTTCACAGTGGAAGACATCTGCAGTATACCGGACATTCAAGAGTGTCAGGGAAGTGAAGTTTGTGCAGTGAAAATTACGATGGAGAAGGTGCTCAGGAAGCTTAATGGTCTGAGGGTGGATAAATGTCCTGGACCTGATGGAATGCACACTCGGGTTCTGAAGGACGTAGCTGGAGAGATTGTGGAGGCATTAATAATGATCTTTCAAGAATCGATAGATTCTGGCATTGTACTGGATGACTGCAAAATTGCAAATGTTACTCTGCTATTTAAGAAGGGTGAGAGGCAGCAGAAAGGAAACTATAGACCTGTTAGCCTGACATCAGTGATTGGGAGGTTGGTTGGAATCGATTGTTAGGGATGAGATTACGGAGTACCTGGGGGCACATGACAAGATAGGCCAGCATGGTTTCCTGAAAGGAAAATCCTGCCTGACTAACCTACTGCAATTTTTTTATTATTAAGGAAATTACAAGCAGGCTAGACAAAGGAGATGTAGTAGATGTGGTATACTTGGATTTTCAGAAGGCCTTTGACAAGATGCCGCACATGAGGCTGTTTAGCAAGATAAGAGCCCATGGAATTACAGGGAAGTTACTAGCGTGGGTGGAGCATTGGCTGGTCGGCAGAAAACAGAGAGTGGGAATAAAGGGATCCTATTCTGGCTGGCAGCTGGTTACCAGTGGAGTTCCACGGGGATCGGTGTTGGGACCGCGGCTTTTTATGTCAATGATATATGTCAATGATTTGGACTATGGTATTAATAGATTTGCCAATGATATAAAGATAAGTGGAGGAGTGGGTAGTGTTGAGAAGACAGAGAGCCTGCAGAGAGACTTAGATAGTTTAGGGGAATGGGCAAAGTAGTGGCAAATGAAATACAATGTTGGAAAGTGTATGGTTATGCACTTTGGTGGAAGAAATATTATTTTGATGGGGAGAGAATTCAAAATGCAGAGATGCAAAGGGATTTGGGAGTCCTTGTGCAAGATACCCTAAAGGTTAACCTCCAGGTTGAGTCGGTTGTGAAGAAGGTGAATGCAATGTTGGCATTCATTTCTAGAGGTATAGAATACAAGAGCAGGGATGTAATGTTGAGGCTCTGTAAAGGCGCTCGTGAGACCACACTTGGAGTATTGTGTGCAGTTTTGGGCTCCTTATTTTAGGAAGGATATACTGACATTGGAGAAGGTTCACAGAAGATTCACAAGAATGATTCCAGGAATGGAAGGGTTACCGTATGAGGAACATCTGGCAGCTCTTGGACTGTATTCCCTGGAGTTCAGGAGAATGAGGGGGGATCTCATAGAAACATTCTGAATGTTAAAAGGCCTGAACAGATTAGATATGGCAAAGTTATTTCCCATGGTAGGGGATTCTGGGACAAGAGGGCATGACTTCAGGATTGAAGAACGTCCATTTAGAACTGAGATGGAGAGAAATTACTTTAGTCAGAGGGTGGTAAATCTGTGGAATTTGTTGCCACGAGTGGCTGTGGAGGCCAAGTCATTGGGTGCATTTTAGGCAGAGATAGATAGGTTATTGATTAGCTAGGGCATCAAGGGGTAGGGGGTGAAGGCAGGGGAGTGGGGATAACTGGAAGAATTGGATCAGCCCATGATTGAATGGCGGGGCAGACTCGATGGACCGAATGGTCTACGTCTGCTCCTATATCTTATGGTCTTACAGTGCAGTGCCCTGAAGTGAATACAGTAAATATCACAAGTGGACCCAAATGCAGGACACAAACACGTTTTGTAGGGTTAACTAAATTGAGTTTATTATTCGTTACAAAGAGAGCAAACAGAAGCGGGAATAAGCGTAATGAACAAGGGCTCAGGCCCTGGACTAGGCTGGGACTCAGGGTATGGGCCAGGACTCGGAACATGGACCTCGGAGCCAGGACTTTATACTTGGAACCTCCGGAGCCAGGACTTGGAACTCAAACACAGGACATAGAACAATGAACCGGGACTCCTCCTTTGACACATGATATGGAGTCGGGACTCCTCTTACTCATTAGACAGACTCTGAGACAGGACATAAAACACTGAGCCGGGAATCCTCCTCAGACACAGGATAGAGTCGGGACACTTCTTGACACAGGGTCAGGACCCTTCCAGGGTACAGGGCCGGGACCCCTTTTAGACACAGGACATGGATATGGAAACCACACAACGATGGACAGAACTATAACTGGGCACAAGTACTCTGCAAGCAGCGGTGAGCTCTTGACTCACCCCGGCGGGTTAACTTTGACAGACCCGCTCTGGCAAGGGAAGGCCGCTTGCTGGCACTTGCTTTGGGAGGAGACTAGGTTTGCTCCGGCAAGAAACTTAGTTGGCTCCGGCCAGATGACATTGGCTCGCACTACCTTCGGTGACTTCGTTAACGCTCTCGTGCTGAACAGCTGAAAACTGGAGACTTATAAACTGCCGGTTCAGTCGAGAGTAAATTGCCTTTTATCACCAAGCCCAAGGGACACGGGAAAACAGGGAATTAAAGGGAAATAAGGAGTCAACAGTTCTGATCGTAACACAAACAAAAGAAATTTAAAGGGAACCCGATCCAGACCATGATAGTAGCCCCTCCCCAATGGGAGCCTCCAGTCAACTCAACAGGTTTGCCCGTACTATCGACGACTTGGGTGGGTGGAGGGGGTTTTGGTTGGCGGACAAAACAGAATAACAACACACTGACCTTATATAACTGTTGTTGTATTTACACAATTCCTCCTAAACTGATACCTGGGAACTTTGAGTCACTTTCTTGAATTTCTAAGTTGCACTCTGGGCAGGATTCCAGCAGGGGATTCTAGCTAACAAGAGTTTGGAAAAACTGTGTTTGTGTCTGCTGGGTTCATGTTTGGCGAGAGTGTTCTGTCATAAGTGCGGAGCAAGGGTGGACTCAAATGAAGGACACAAACACGTTTTGTAGAGTTAACTAAATTGAGTTTATGACTCATTACAAAAGAGAGCAAATGGAAGCGGGAATAAGCGTAATGGACAAGGACGCAGGCCCTGGACTAGGCTGGGACTCAGGGTATGGGCCAGGACTTGGAGCACGGACCTCGGAGCCAGGACTCGGAACACGGACCTCAGGGCCAGGACTTGGAACTCAAACACAGGACATAGAACAATGAACCGGGACTCCTCCTTTGACACAGGATATGGAGCCGGGACTCCTCTTACTCATTGGACAGACTCAGGCACAGGACATAAAACACTGAGCTGGGAATCATCCTTAGACACAGGATGGAGTCAGGACACTTCTTGACACAGGGTCAGGACCCTTCCAGGGTACAGGGCTGGGACCCCTTTTAGACACAGGACATGGATATGGAAACCACACAACGATGGACAGAACTATAACTGGGCTCAAGTACGCTCCAAGCAGCGGTGAGCTCTTGACTCACCCCGGCAGGTTAACTTTGACTGACCCGCTCTGGCAAGGGAAGGCCGCTTGCTGGCACTTGCTTCGGGAGGAGACTAGGCTTGCTCCGGCAAGAAACTTAGTTGGCTCCAGCCAGATGACATTGGCTCGCAGTACCTACAGTGACTTTGTTAACGCTCTCGTGCTGAACAGCTGAAAACTGGAGACTTATAAACTGCCAGTTCAGCCGAGAGTAAGTTGCTTTTAATCACCATGCCCGAGGGACACAGGAAAACAGGGAATTAAAGGGAAACAAGGAGTCAATAGTCCCGATCGTAACACAAACAAAGGAAATTTAAAAGGAACCTGATCCGGACCATGACAGTAAAGGCTCACCAAAAAGGGAATGGGTGGGCAGACAGCAGTGTGAAGAGGGCAGTAAAAGAACAAGAAGCAACAGAAATTACAAATATAATTTCTGCCAATTTAGTAAGATTATATGGAGGTATGAAGGACCACTGTAACCAGGGTAGAGTGTTGAAGGACCGAGGAAAACAACAGTAGCAAATCGCTGATCAGAGAGAGCCAGAAGGAAAGGAGCTGGTCCTCCCACAGCCGTCTGATCAAGTCATAGTGAGGATGCTGCCTGAAAGGGCAGGGTTTGCTCCCAGATGGACAGGACCGCAGATGGTACTTTTAACAAATGGCACTTGTGTCTCGGTGCAGGCTCGGCGAGGCAGCCAGTTAAATTGCACGAATCACCTTCTTGCTGCCCCCACAGACAGAGTGGGAGACCAAGTGTACCCAATAACAGTGTAATTACAGAGAACCCAAGAGATGAACACCAGCCGGCTGCACCAGACCTGACCACAGATGATGGAAACAGACCCACAGGAAACACGAAGGCAGAGACACTGAAAGCGTATGACAGAAAGCTTTGAAAAGCATATAGTGCAATGGTAATGGTACTCTGTAATGAAGACTGGTTGGTGATGGTAGATGACTAGTTGTATAAACATAGAAAATAGGTGCAGGAGTAGGCCAATCGGCCCTTCGAGCCTGCACCGCCATTCAGTATGATCATGGCTGATCATCCAACTCAGAACCCTGTACCAGCCTTCCCTCCATACCCCCTGATCCCTTTAGCCACAAGGGCCATATCTAACTCCCTCTTAAATACAGCCAATGAACTGGCCTCAACTGTTTCCTGTGGCAGAGAATTCCACAGATTCACCACTCTCTGTGTGAAGAAGCTTTTCCTTATCTCGGTCCTAAAAGGCTTCCCCTTTATCCTCAAACTGTGACCCCTCGTTCTGGACTTCCCCAACATCAGGAACAATCTTCCTGCATCTAGCCTGTCCAAACCCTTTAGGATTTTATACGTTTCAATCAGATACCCCCTCAATCTTCTAAATTCCAACGAGTACAAGCCCAGTTCATCCAGTCTTTCTTCATATGAAAGTCCTGCCATCCCAGGAATCAATCTGGTGAACCTTCTTTGTACTCCCTCTATGGCAAGGATGTCTTTCCTCAGATTTGGGGACCAAAATTGCACACAATACTCCAGGTGTGGTCTCACCAAGGCCTTGTACAACTGCAGTAGTACCTCCCTGCTCCTGTACTTGAATCCTCTCGCTATAAGTGCCAGCATACCATTCGCCTTTTTCACCGCCTGCTGTACTTGCATGCCCACTTTCAATGACTGGTGTATAATGACACCCAGGTCTCGTTGCACCTCCCCTTTTCCTAATTGGCCACCATTCAGATAATAATCTGTTTTCCTATTTTTGCTACCAAAGTGGATAACTTCACACTTATCCACATTAAATTGCATCTGCCATGAATTTGCCCACTCACCCAACCCATCCAAGTCACTCTGCATCCTCTTAGCATCCTCCTCACAGCTAACACTGCCACCCAGCTTCGTGTCATCCGCAAACTTGGAGATGCTGCATTTAATTCCCTCATCCAAGTCATTAATATATATTATAAACAACTGGGGTCCCAGCACTGAGCCTTGCGGTACCCCACTAGTCACCGCCTGCCATTCTGAAATTGTATGCACTGAGATAACAAGTTTTTTATCTTGTTGAGCAGAGTCATGAAACAGGTTTCAATCAACTCAGAATCATGTGGAGAGTTAACTAAAGAAGTTTCCATAAAGTTTGCAGTCAGTAGTTTGGAGTAAAATTGAAAAGCATACTTCTTTTAAAGTCAAAGCATTCAATGCACTACAAAATCAACTTTTTTATCTTGATGTGCAGAACAATGATGTAGGTTTCAAACAACTCAGAATCATGTTAGAAGTCATGTTGAGATGTTTTCATAAGGGTTGCTGTCAATACTTGAGAGTAAAATTGAATTGAATACACTTTCAAAGAGAAAGCATTTTATGCACTGAGATAACAGCTTTTTTTATCTTGTTGAGCAGACTCATGAAACAGGTTTCAATCAACTGAGAATCATGTGGGAAGATGTGTTGAGATGTTCCATAAGGTTTGCAGTTAGTACTTGTGAGTAAAATTGAGAAGTATATACTTTCATTGAGAAAGCATTGTATGCACTGAGATAACAGCTTTTTTTTCTTGTTGAGCAGGGTCATGAAACAGGTTTCAAGCAACTCATACTCATGTGGGAATTTAAGTTAAGAATGTTTCATAAAATTTGCAGTCAGATGTTTGGAGTAAAATTGAAATGTATATTGCTTTTAATGTCAAAGCAGTCAATGCACTGAGAAATCAACTTTTTTATCTTGATGTGCAGAGCAATGATATAGGTTTCAAACAACTCAGATTCATGTGGGAAGTTGTTTTGAGATGTTTCCATAAGGTTAGGAGTCAATACTTGTGAGTGAATTTGAAAAGTATATACTTTGATTGTGAATGTATTAGAAACATAGAAACATAGAAAATAGGTGCAGGAGTAGGCCATTTGGCCCTTCGAGCCTGCACCGCCATTTATTATGATCATGGCTGATCATCCAACTCAGAACCCCGCCCCAGCCTTCCCTCCATACCCCCTGATCCCCGTAGCCACAAGGGCCATATCTAACTCCCTCTTAAATATAGCCAATGTACTGGCCTCAACTGCTTCCTGTGGCAGAGAATTCCACAGATTCACCACTCTCTGAGTGAAGAAGTTTTTCCTAATCTCGGTCCTAAAAGGCTTCCCCTTTATCCTCAAACTGTGACCCCTTGTTCTGGACTTCCCCAACATCGGGAACAATCTTCCTGCATCTAGCCTGTCCAAACCCTTTAGGATTTTATACGTTTCAATCAGATCCCCCCTCAATCTTCTAAATTCCAACAAGTACAAGCCCAGTTCATCCAGTCTTTCTTCATATGAAAGTCCTGCCATCCCAGGAATCAATCTGGTGAACCTTCTTTGTACTCCCTCTATGGCAAGGATGTCTTTCCTCAGATTAGGGGACCAAAACTGCACACAATACTCCAGGTATGGTCTCACCAAGGCCTTGTACAACTGCAGTAGTACCTCCCTGCTCCTGTACTCGAATCCTCTCGCTATAAATGCCAGCATACCATTCGCCTTTTTCACCGCCTGCTGTACCTGCATGCCCACTTTCAATGACTGGTGTATAATGACACCCAGGTCTCGTTGCACCTCCCCTTTTCCTAATCGGCCACCATTCAGATAATAATCTGTTTTCCTATTTTTGCCACCAAAGTGGATAACTTCACATTTATCCACATTAAATTGCATCTGCCATGAATTTGCCCACTCACCTAACCTACCCAAGTCACCCTGCATCCTCTTAGCATCCTCCTCACAGCTAACACTGCCACCCAGCTTCGTGTCATCGGCAAACTTGGAGATGCTGCATTTAATTCCCTCATCCAAGTCATTAATATATATTATAAACAACTGGGGTCCCAGCACTGAGCCTTGCGGTACCCCACTAGTCACCGCCTGCCATTCTGAAAAGGTCCCGTTTATTCCCACCCTTTGCTTCCTGTCTGCTAACCAATTCTCCACCCACACCAATACCTTACCCCCAATACCGTGTGCTTTAAGTTTGCACACTAATCTCCTGTGTGGGACCTTGTCAAAAGCCTTTTGAAAATCCAAATATACCACATACACTGGTTCTCCCCTATCCACTCTACTAGTTACATCCTCAAAAAATTCTATGAGATTCGTCAGACATGATTTTCCTTTCACAAATCCATGCTGACTTTGTCCGATGATTTCACTGCTTTCCAAATGTGCTGTTATCACATCTTTGATAACTGACTCCAGCAGTTTCCCCACCACCGATAGCACAGAATAGAAAAGATTTTAGGGAAAATAGATGGGGGAGGATCCAAGTTACAACAGAAACATCAAGTTCCACATTTTCGGTGGCATGGTAGACAGAGAGAGAGAGAAGAAATTGCACAATGGCATCTGAAGGAAGTCACCCCCAGCCTGAATGGGGAGTGAATACAAATGAGCTGGGCCCTTTCAGCAGTCAGGTCAGTGATCGACTGAACAGTTTGGAAGGGGGCACCACCAGGGAGAGGTCCTTGCAGTCATTCGAATAGAGATCATCTCAATCCCTTCCTGTACATTGATCAGAGAGCCTGTGAGCCTGATGCACTTACTTTGCTGGTGCCCCGAGAAGGAGAGAGTTTTAGCTATCAGAAAATGAAAGAGTGAAGGTAAAGAATGTGATTTAACTGCAGTCAGCCAGCAGGGAAGGAGGCAACAGGCATCCTGAAATTTAAAGTCTTTAAAGATGCAGTTTTGTTCATATGCATCTAAGATAATTGGGTGGAATTCTGATGCAGGGCATTTCTGTTGATTAAGTCTGAACTGATTTGCACTACAACTTCAGTCTTGATATGTCACCTGGACCAGATGGCGTACACCCCAGGGTTCTGAAAGAGGTGGCTGAAGAGATCATGGAGGCATTAGTAATAATCTTTCAAGAATCATTAGATTCTGGAATGGTTCTGGAAGACTGGAGAGTTGCAAATATCACTCCATTCTTCAAGAAGGGAGAGTAGTAGAAGAAAGGAAATTACAGGCCAGTTAGTCTGACCTCAGTGATTGGGAAGATGTTGGAATTGACTATTAAGGATGAGGTCTCAGGGCACTTGGAGGCACGTGATAAAATATGCTGTAGTCATCATGGTTTCCTCAAGGGAAAATCTTGCCTAACAAATATGTTGGAATTCTTTGAAGAAATAACAAACGAGATAGATAAAGGAAAATTGGTTGACGTTGTGTACTTGGATTTTCAGAAAACCTTTTGACAAAGTGCCATACGTGAGGCTGCTTAACAAGCTATGAGCCCATGGTATTACAGAAAAGATTCTAGCATGGATAAAGCAGTGGTTGATTAACAGGAGGCAAAGAGCGGGAATAAAGGGAGCCTTTACTAGTTGACTGCCGGTGACTAGTGGTGTTCGGTGTTCCACAGGGGTCTGTGTTGGGACCAATTCTTTTTACGTTATATGTTAAACAATTTGTATGATGGAATTGATGTCCTTGTTGCAAAGTTTGCAGATGATATGAAGATAGGTTGGGGGAGGGCAGGTGGTTTTGAGGAAGTAGAGAGACTACAGAAGGACTTGGATTAGGAGAATGGGCAAAGCAATAGCAGATGGAATACAGTGTTGGGAAGTGTATGGTCATGCACTTTGGTAGAAGAAATGAAAGGATTGACTATTTTCTAAATGGAGATATAATACAAAAAACTGAGGCACAAAAGGACCTGCAGTCCTTGTGCAGGATTCCTTAAAGGTTAATTTTCAGGTTGAGTCTGTGGTGAGGAAGACAAATGCAATGTTCACATTCATTTCAAGAGGACTAGAATATAAAAGCAAGGACGTAATATTGAGACTTGATAAAGTCTCACTTGGAGTATTGTTAGCAGTTTTGGGCCTCTTATCTTAGAAAGGATGTGCTGAAACTGGAGAGGGTTCAAAGGTGTCATGGTCTGGTCCATTAACTACTTATTTCATTTAATTTCCTTTTCCCCATGTTTCACTGGGCTCCTTGATTAGGGCACCTGATCTTCATCTGAACCGGCAGGATAACAACCCCGGCTTACAGCTACTCGGGGCTGCTCCGTCACCGTAGCCAGGGCAGTGGTGAATGTTCCGAGCCGCCAACAACAAGGGACCATCTTCACGAGCTTCTCCGTGTCAAGATTCGTATTGTCTGTTGTTGTTTGTTTTTGTCCTCTTGTGTCCAGCCTAATGTTGCCGGCCATTTTGCCGCTGCTCTGAGCTGAGATGCGAGTGGTCTGTTGTTGTTTTGTTTTGAAGGCTCCAAGTCCCAGTCCAAGTCAAGGCTCCGAGTCCAGTCAAGGCTTTGTGTCCAGTCAAGTGATTGCCGGCCATTTGCCGCTTCATGAGCTTCTCCTTGTTAAGATATGTATTGTCTGTTATTGTTTGGTTTAGTCGTCTTGTTTCCAGCTGAGTAGGTCCGGCCGCTGGCCGCTTGCCGCTACTCCGAGTTGGGATTTCTGTCTCTTCGTGTCCCTGTCCGAGTCCAGGCTCCGTGTTTCAGTCAAGTCCGAGTCCGTCTCCGTGCCTGTGTCTTGCACTTCGGTCCGCTTCCTCCAGCCGCCCATTGTAACAAAAGGAGGTTCACAAAAGTGATTCCAGGATTGAATAGCTTGTCATATGAAGAGCCTTTGATGGCTTTGGGCCTGTATTCACTGGAATTCACTGGAATCTCATTGAAACCTTTCAAATGTTGAAAGGCCTGGAAAGGGTAGATATGGAATGGATGTTTTCCATGGTGGGAGAGTCTAGGACAAGAGGCACAGCCTCAGGATAGAAGGGCATCCATTTAAAACAGAGATGCAGAGAAATTTCTTTAGCCAGAGAGTGGTGAATTTGTTACTACAGGCAGCTGTGGAGGCCAGATCATTGGATGTAATTAAGATGGAGATTGATAGGTTCTTAATTGACCATGGCATCAAATGTTATGTGGAGAAGGCCGGGGAGTGGGGCTGAGAAGGGAAAAAAAAAGGATCAGCCATGATTGAATGGCAAAGCAGACTTGATGGGCCAAATTACCTAATTCTGCTCTATATCTTATAGTCTTATGGTCTTATAAGAAAAGCACTATTTATTCTCCTTATGTTCTGTTTTTCCAAAATCTCATATTTTTGGAAGTGAGGAGTATTATTTGGAATTCTAAGAAAAAAATTGGGACTGGTGGAGAAAGAGGCTACAGTTATTCAAGCTGTGCACACAATAGTTAACATAGGTCTTCATTGCAATGCAGCTACTCTTGACTCTTGCTTAGATTTCTGAAAGGCGTCTAGATATAATCCTGCCTTTGTCATAAGCTTGATGAAATATAAAACAGTAAGGCTGAGTTCATTAGTGTGTGTACATATCAGTAAATCACTGTTCCTCAGTGGTGCTGCTTGGAAACTAGTGAATTTCAAATCGTGTTCAGCATTTAGATAAGCTTTAGTAACACATTTAAGGTAATAAGGAAAATTAATCTACTATGCTAATATCAAATGTAGAATCCATAATAATCAAAAGTCTTTGTATGTTCGTTTCATGGCCTCACTTAATGCCAGGGTGTCTGTCCTCAGCCTCCTCTACTGCCACAATGAGACTCAAATCAGGTTGGAGGAGCTACACCTCATATTCTGTCTCAGTAGCCCCCAAACCTGATAGCTTGAATGTAGATTTCTCTAACTTCCAGTAATTTCTCCCCCCTCACCCCCTTCTCACTTTTTCCATTCCCATTCTGGTCATCCTGTCACCCCTTATCTTCTCCCCTCTTGCCCATCGTCTTTCCTCCGGTTCCCTTCCACCTTCCCTTTAATCCATGATCCACTGTCCTTTTCTGTTAGATTCATTCTTCTTCAGCTTTTTACCTCTTCCACCTTTGACCTCTTAGCTTCATACTTCATCCTCCCAACCCCACCAGCCTACCCAACTTCCTCCTCACCTGACCTATCACCTGCCACTTTGTACTCTTCTCCCTCCCCACCTTCCTTTTCTGGCTTCTGCCCTCTTCCTTTCCAGTCCTGATGAAGGATCTCGGCCCGAAACATCAACTGTTTATTTCCACCCAGAGATGCTGCCTAACTTACCGAGTTCCTCCAGGATTTGACGTGGGTTGCTAAAGAATTATTCAAATCTTTGTTCTAAAAAAACTTGCTGTTAATGCCCAGGATCCCTAATCCTACATATTCTCTATGCTCTCTAAACCCTGTTTGGCTAAGAATAACATAGCATCCATACACCGTTTAAGTATTTGCCAATTTGGTAAATTTAGAAAATCCACAATTAAGAATAGCCCAAGTGTCACACTATTTTTCATCTTTGTTGCCAACAAATGAAAATAGTAACAGAAGTACTTGCCTGACTTTATCAAGTAAGCTAGTGACTGTCTACATATATACCAATGGCCAGCACTTGTATAAGGAGCATTGAATTGCCAATGATCATATTGACTTGGACCAGTTTAGTGTGGAGCTTGTGCAATAGAATACACTAGACATTGATCCTTCTTTTAAAAAAAAGAAGGCCCTCTCTGATATTCAGTGTATTGAAATGTATGAGCCATTTGGCTGACTATTATCCAACTATTTCTCTTCAGACTCACAATCATTATCAGATGTTTTGGAGCTGAATTACTTCCAAAAGGTGCTGTATGCATACTGAGGAAGCTGTGAGCTTTGAAGTTCCACTCATTGATTTTTCATTAGCAGCTTTATTGGTCACACTCAGTGTAGGCATTTCATTTTGAGATACTGATGCATTTGAGAAGAAGTTGATTAAAGAATCTGAAGCCAGCAATTTTATTGCTTTACTTCCTTGGTGCTTTCCAGCATCTAATGAGCATTTCTTTTGTGAAATACAACAGGCAAACGAGTGAAAGCAGCTGAATCCATATGTGCCCTCTACAGTGGACAAAACTAAATGCAGACTGGGTTATAACTTCGCAGAACACCCATTTGTTCAGGCTGCAAGAATGATTCTGAGCTTCCAATGCCTATCATTCTAATTCTGCATTCTACTCCCATTCCAGATGTCAGCTTGAGGAATAGATTGTCATGATAATTTAATGTGTGGTGCCATTGCTCACAGCTTCAGTGTCCCTCAAGTTCAAGTCTGACCTCTGGTGCTTTCCATGTAGAGTTTTTGGGTGCTCTAGTTTCCTCTAATAATCCAAAAAATGTACTGGTCAGTAGATCAACTAGTTGTAAATTATTTCTGGTATTGGTCAGTGGAAGGAGGACCAAAGCAAAGCTGATGGGCATGTGAATGAGGATAAACTGGTGGGAAATAAGTGGATGAGTAGGATTGATGGTAATGGCCTGAAGATCGGCAGAGTCTCAGTCGGTTGAATTGCCTCTTCCTACCTTATGAGGAAATTTATGAAAACCTCATCTTCTGTCTATGTAAGTTGAAGCCTTTAGAGTTCAATATTGAATTCAGTAATTTCAGATGTCATTTTTCCTGTTTGTATCAGAAGTTGCCAGTTCTGCTGCAAGTTTAGCCATCTGTGATATTAAGTCATATTTTCTCTCTCGGCGGTCACTGACTGATTTATGGATCATTTCCTGCATGCTGCCTTTTCATTTCAGATCTCAGCAACTAACTTGCATTTCACAGCTTTACATTTCCCTTTTGTCTGTTCTGTGTTTTTCATAGTACCCTCATTAATCTATTCACTGGATGGCTCTGTAAACTGAGCTAGGTCAGATCAGATACATCCCTTTTGTCGTCCCACCCTCTTTGCAGCTTAAAACTAACTTAATTTCTCTCTTTCCCAGTTTTAATGAAGAGGCTTTAAACTGAATTGTTAACTGTTTCCCTTTCCACACATGCTGTCTGTCCGCCTGTATGTTTCCAGCATTTTCTATTTCAGATTTTTTTTCCATTGATAAATAAGTAAATCCTTTGCAGCCAATGAGGAGCAGGGAAAGTCTCCCTGAAGTCTATCTGAGCCAACAGATAGTCTCTTACAATCAAACCCTTACCCAGTTCAACACACCTTATTCCATGATCACGAGCCCCAGAGAGTGATGTTCTCCTTTACACCAACAAAGTCAGTGATATCTTGCCATGACACGAAAATACTCAGTTAATACTAAGTATAAAATGTTGTTGAACAATAAGCATTAGCACTTAGATGTGAAAATAAAAAAAGTGTTGGAAATCTAACATTAACAAAAACTGCAGGAAATACTCAGCAGTAGAACTAGTGTAATTAAGGGTGACACCTTAAAAAGAAAATATACGACTCACGGGTGATACTCCTTTGAAAAAGTGAACTACATAATTCATAACAAACAAAGAAGCTACGAGATAGATTGAATCTGTAAAAGAGGAAATGTTAGAGATTTATTGTAATATTGTACATTATTGACTATTTTTTTCATCTACAATAAAGATGAATGGTAATTCTTGTGAGAAAGGTTCCTTTAAAACAGGGTTTCCCAATCTTTTTTATGCCATGAACCAATACCATTAAGCAAGGGGTCCATGGATGCTAGTTTTAAAAGATTTAAAGCTGTAAAAGATTTAAATTATTTAAAAATTTAATAAGATTCTATTACTTTCAACTAATGATTGGATAAAAACACAAAATTATATGGCTTCTCACATAGAAAACACATGGTGAAAGTGCTGAACTGTGCCGCCTTTTCTTGTTGTTTGCTTACACTGAACGTCCTGGTAATTACTCCCTACCCTAGTGGAATATTCATCTTAACATCCCTCTTGTGAAACAATGTATCCTTGAAATCAGCTTGAAAACACTGCTGAGAGTTTATTTAATAGTCAATAAAGATTGAAAGCAGAAGAGTAGGCACTCTAAGGAGTTTTCAATGAATAATCGTGTAAGCTCTGCTTCTATGAAGTCGTTGTCTTGCATGCTGTTAGAGAAGACCTTGATGTTGAGTATCTAGACTTACAATATCTATAATGATTTTATGTGTATTAAGTCTCACACACAAGCTTCCTTCATTGTGAAAGGATAAATGTCAAAGCATAATATCTAAGATCAACATCTTGTAGACATTTCTGAATAGGTTTTGTACCCTTAGCTGCTACTGTGTGGCTCAAACCACTGTGTTACTACAATGTATCAT
Source organism: Mobula birostris (assembly GCF_030028105.1). NCBI lineage: Eukaryota > Metazoa > Chordata > Chondrichthyes > Myliobatiformes > Myliobatidae > Mobula > Mobula birostris. The sequence goes on from NC_092402.1 coordinate 28,058,855, forward strand.
ATGCAGACCAAGTTTATGAATGCAAATATGTAAGCATAAGATTCTGATTATTTAGCTGTCCTGTAACTACCTAATGAACCAAGACTTAGTTTCAACTACTAAGAAGAATCAGTATAAAAACATCATTTGTGGAATTAAGCTATGTTTTGATTTAGTGTTATAAACCAATAATTGTAAATTTTGCTTTGTCTGAGATGAGTCCTGAAATATTTGTTAACGTAGTAAATTAGTGCAAAAATGTTATTTTGTACATTGGCTGATGAAATTTTGCCAAAGTGCATCTAGTTTATTCACATTTTATTAATATGCTTAATAAAACTGAGATTGAGCATTAAATATCAGATATAAATAGACTGAAGAACAATGAAGAAAAATCACTACAATATAAATATTAGGCAGATCATTCAATGTCAATAAGACTTTCTGGACTCATTCCATGTCCCATGGGAGAATATTAGCTGAAGACAGCTATGAGTTGTGAACCAAAGTGAGGCATCTAATAAAAGACCCAAAAAGCATGTATTCTATCAGATCTAACGCTAAGACCATATTCAATGTGAGATGTGATTAAATCTGTCCTTAATTTGAGACTGTATCTAAAACTGAGCTGAAATTTGATATTTCACTTGCACAGTATGATAAATATTTTGTCTAGCGCTTTTGCCAAAATGACAAGTATTTTGGCAAAGGCACTGTTATTTGAGATAAGAGCACAATTCATGTCAGTTTCATTGCCCTGTTTCACTTATTTTTAGGCATCGTCAAGATATTGCTATTTGTTCATTATAGAGATACTGGTACCTATCTTAAAGTAAGTTGCACTTGGCAATAACTGCACTCCAATGATTCTCCTGTATCAATTCCGCAGGACTACACCTTGGGGCTTGGATGCCAGATTTGCATCTCTCCAAGCAAGTCATCTGTTCCCAACTTGCCTCTGATCATAGATCCTGTGGTGGTCAGAAGATTTACCACAAGAACATGTCTAGGTATAACAAGCTGAGTAATGCTTTTAGATAATTAGGCTTATTAGTAATGCATACTCCATCAGGCAGCAGCTTATGTTAAGAGACTCCAGGATTTTGAAATGAGAGAGAGAAGGAAGAATCTGCACCTTCTGCAGGTGAGTTTATGATTGTAGGATTAGGCTTTTGAGGCACCTCAGAACATATAACAAAATCTGAGGCTGAGATCATTTGTGATTCTTTTAAGTATCATAGAAGTGAAAATGTCAATTTTGCTACCACCATCCAATCATTTAATATATTTCTTGGTTTGAGATGGTTTGCATTTCTTTCACACTCAATGTATGAGTGTCAATCCAACTTATTCATCTGCACTTTTTCCTGGATTTCTTTTACTGTGCTAAATCCCTCTGGTGCTTTTCTGCAATGAGATCCATTGTAATTTAACATTATGATCACCTAGACAATGTAATTAATAAAGGAAGAGGAACTAATAATGAGTAAATTAATTGCTGGCTGCTTTTGTGTCTTTCCATATAGCTGGCACAAAGTAGCTTGCTTGTTGTCTTAAGCCCATGAGAAATAGCAAATGCTAAAAGATGGAAAAAATACTAAAACAGGGAAAATAATAAGCTTTTTCATGAATGATGGCTTTTCATTATCCATTTCTTTCTGTGAGCAGGCTTTGAGATAACTTGCAGAACTATGATCATGATTAGTTATCTCCCGCCTTTTCAAGCTGTCGCTGTTCTGCAGGTTTCTTTTGCTTATTGCAAATCATTAAAGAAAAAAGTCTTTCAGATAATTCATAATGACAGTACCACATATATTACATATTTAATAAAAGACATCAATGAGAATTGAAATAATTGAAAGCCCTCTGGGGTCCCTGAAAGCTTATTCTGATAAAAAAAACACAAAACACATGACAACAATTTTATTAATTAATTCAAACAGGTCAAAGGAGAAATATTAAGGTTGAACTAAAATATATATTGCTTGGGGGTAATACGATCTCTGCATTGTGCAAACATAATAGTGTCATTTATAAAATATTAATATTGGAAACAATACATTGTGGACATTATTTTGTGGGCCTTCTGTCTCTTCCCAGAATGGTGACAGTTGATGGTAAAGGTAACTGAAGTCCTTCCAACATTATGTTCTTTTTCTTTTTCAGCCAGAATATGAAGTTGGATTTTAGATGGTACATAATGAGGTAATTTCAGAGAGGGGATGCTTAATTAGGATAGCTCTAAGCACAAGAATATTTAGGGGTTAGGAGGGTCTTTGCTTTGTGAGCATCCTCAGGTAGATTGTTCAGTGGCTGGTAGAAATAGGCCAAGTTAGACATGGCGTATTATCAGTCCAATTATATCTGGGAATTGGCTATATCTGATCCGTTGGCTAGCCACCTAGCTATAGGTACATCTGAAGATTTCATCACGTGAGCCTTGGGCAAATTGGATTGCTTTTGGTCCCACCTTCTGATTTTCAATTGCTATATGCCATTTTTTTTAGAAAGGGATTACGTGATGAGATGTTGAATAATACACCCTAATTTTTTTTGCCCCAGGATTAAATATTTTAGGGCTATCTACCTCTAAACATAGAACTAAAACTCCAATCAAGGCTTTAATTTCTACAACTCTCTTAAGTACACAACAGTAAAAACTGGACCTAGAAATTCTATTACTAAAGTTGTTAATTTCAGTTCAACTCAACTGAAGAAGCACCCCACACAAAATAAAACACGATCATCATTCCTGAGTCTATGTTGCTTTGTAGATTTTGGCTGGGAAATTTCACAACATGAATTGCCCTTGTCTGTTTAATGTGATTTCTGTGTTAGATGCAGGCCAAGAGATGTAATTTTCTGTGCAATGTGCTTTTTGTTGTTCTGGGAGCAATCATCATTTATCACTTTTGAGACAATCATAATTTCATAGCATGATACCACCAAGTTAACTTCGATTAAATACCTTATATTCTCTTCAGCCTTCAGCACACTTTAGTAATCTTGCACTCACCTACAAAACCTCCCTAGACCTGATCCTAACTCTACTCCCCCTGCCCCCCCACCACCCACTGTCAATGGCATTTACCCCATATTACTCTTAGACAATGCACCAAACCCCCAAAGGAGGTCTCAGCCCTTCAGTTTCTCTTTGCCCTCTTTCCGGGACCTGATTGCTGGCCTTCTCACCCTCATAACCTGACCCAGTGCTAAATGGTGTATTTCTTTGTCTGCCGTGGTTGTGAGTGTGGCATGCAATGACTATATAGAGTAGCAACATTGATATTTGCAGTATTTCACAGATATCTTTTGTGTAGCTGTTGCACAGTGGAATCCAACTTTCCATGAATTCAATATCAATATGGATTCAGATACAGAAAGGCATTTATAGTTTAGAATTCAGATTTCTTAGTGTCTAATTTCAATTTCTATTTGGATTCTTGAGTTTGGTTTCAAATTCAGTAAGTTTAACCCTTAAAAAAACAGATTCAAAAACATGAATTTCAAGCCAAGAAATACATGCTATTTTAAAATCTGCCATCTGCTAGATTGTGGATGATTGGACAATTATCAGCCAAGCGTGCTTGGATGTAACAGTCCTCTTCCTTATGGCTGCTTAGATTGATTTCTGTGATGGGAGAGCTGTTCAGATTTGTTCTCAGTGTCGGTTTGAGTGGTGATAAAAGAAGATTGGCCACAACATCGTATTTGTTTGTATTTTTCAGTTTATTACAGATCATTGTCTGGACTGCTCTTTGAATAAAGGATCTGCATCTGTTGGATCAAGATCTATTGTGAGCAATGTCATTGGTAAAACTTAACTATTCTCCAGCAGTTTTTAAGACTTTTCTTTTAGTTAACCAAATAAATTGTTGGTTTTATTCTGAAGTACTTGATGCAGTATAGCACCATCCCGGTACTGAATCGTTAATGGAAATCTTCCTTCCTTCCAAATGTGAAGCTGTCTGTTCATTGCCTGCAAGGGGCCAAACCCATTTCAGACACACTCTCTCCAACCACCATTGTCCCCTTGGACTCTGCCAACAGATCCACAACAACACCTTCTCTCCCCAGAATATTTACTCACTCATGAATGATGACTTGGCCACCCACAACTTTCATATTCCTTTATTCCTGAATATGGATTTTGGTGCTTACATCTACCTTTGCATCTTTGTTTATATTGGGCTATACTCAAAGCAATTTGTCAGCATTAAGCAAAACACGAAGTGTCTCAATAACTCAGTTCAATCCATTGTAACTATTATTTCAATACATTTTATCATGAAGCATTCAGTTATTAACTTAGTTAAAACTAAAAGCCTTTTCAACTGAGTATACCTAGGGCTGACTGGAAGGTTCCTGATATGGCCGTGGCCCAAGGCCCAATACAACATATGACTAGAAAATTTAATGTCAATTATGTTTTGATCAGAAGGCCAGATCAGAATAGAATGTCTATAGATAGATAGATAGATAGATACTTTATTGATCCCAAAGGGAATTACAGTGTCATAGTAGCATTACAAGTGCACAGATATACAAATATTAGAAGAGAAGTAGAAAGAGTAAAAAATAAGTTACCTCAAACAGTCTAACAGGAGGGGGTTATCACTTCCCCGGCTATAGGTTGACTCATTATTGAGCCTAATGGCCAAGGGTAAGAATGACCTCATACAGTGCTCCTTAGAGAAGAGCAGTTGTCTTAGTCTATTACTAAAAGTGCTCCTCTGTTCAGCCAAGGTGGCATGCAGAAGGTGAAAAACATTGTCCAGAATTTCCAGGATTTTCCGTAGGATCCTTTGTTCTACCACAGCTTCCAGTGTGTCCAGTTTAACTCCAATAACTGAGCTAGTCTTTCTAATCACTTTATTGAGCCTGTTGGCATCACCCGTGTTGATGCAATTGCCCCAGCACACCACCACATAGAAGGTTGTACTGGCGATAACAGACTAGTGTAACATGTGAAGGGCAGGCCTGCATACTCCAAAGGACCTCAGTCTCCTCAGGAAGAAGAAGTGACTCTGGCCCTTCTTGTACACAGCTTCTATGCTGGTGCTCACTCAAGTCTGTCAGCCAGGTGCACCCCCAGGTAATTGTAGGTCCTCACCACATCCACGTCCCCACCATCAAAAGTAACAGGGAGTAATGCAGGCTTAGTCTTCCTAAAGTCCATCACCATCTCCTTTATCTTACTGTTGTTGAGCTGCAGATGATTCAACTTGAACCATTTGAGAAAGACCTCCACTAGGGACCTGTATTCATCCCCCTGTCCTCCCTTTATACACCCAACTATTGCTGAGTCATCAGAGAATTTCTGCAGATGGAATGACTCAGTTTTGCATCTAAAGTCTGCGGTATACAGGGTAAACAGGAAGGGGGCCAATACAGTTAATAATAGATATTAATTCTGGATAATTATGTCTGTATTTTCTAATGATAAATCAAAGTATGTAATTTGCATATAAATGCAGACTTGCATAACTTTAGGTAGTAAAATAGGTTAACTCTCCCTGGGTACGAGATTAAAAGGAACTAGGTTAGACTTTGCTATGAATTGCTATAGGCTGCAGAGATAAGCAGGACGCTGATAGTCTATGATCTGCTAAAACAAATGAAGCTCAGGGATCATGACATTGTGCCTTCGTAATTAGTTCATTGTAAGTCGATGACACAACAAATGACTCTCTGTATGGATCATACTTCTGCTGAGAATATGTTTACATTACAACTCAAGTAGTTAGTGTTTCGGAAAATCTTGGACAGTTTAGAATGAGGATCCTGCTGCATTTGCACACTAGGTGGTGTGCATTCTATTCTGATCAGGCCTGGTTTTCTTAATGCTGATCAAAAAATAATTGACATTCAATTCTGTGGTTATATGTTCCATTAATCTGGCTACAGCTATATTGGGAACCTCCCAGGCAGCTCGAGGTTTCGACTAGGTTAATAACTGAATAAATCATGCTAAAATGTATTGAAATAATAGTTACAATGGATTGAGCTGAGTCAGTGAGTTATTTTGGGCTTTGGTTAATGCTGACAAACCACAGTTTTCATGAAAATAAATTGTTCCAAGGAGAAGTGGACATATTTACAACCAAACAATTTACTACGTCACTTTTGAGAGCAGTAGAAGACAATAAGGTATGGGACTTGGGTTATTTGTTTGGTTTGGGCAGTAGATTCATTTCCCAGACACATCTAACTGTAACAGTTGAGCTTTTACACCTGCTATGGCTAGTTTCCTGGTCTTAGCCGATGAATGAATAAACCTCTTTATTTCAATTCACATCTTACCACATCCTTGTTTGACCCTTTAGGAGAAATAACTACCCACGTTTCTCTTGCAGTTTTCTTCAGCATGTGTTTATTTTTAATTGTGACCCAAATGTAGTTTTGAGCAACAGGTATAAATGAAAACTGATAAATAAACAACAGTTGGGAATTGAAATTTCATATCCATTGAGGGTTTAATATCTGCCTGTGGCTCATTGGAAATTAATTATTAAAAGCAATGGCTGCCTCTCTCCACCCCAGCATTAAATACAGCGCTCAGTCACACTTGACCTAGATGTGTGTGTGCTATGTCTTTCCTTCTAAGTATCCCCAGATGAGAAGGTACAAATACATTATATCGTTGCCCAGAAATTCAACCCCAATCAGCAGTGCTAAATGCACCAAAAGGTAGCAGGAATACATTGTACACTGTCTCTGAAATTCAGTTCCATTGAAGTTATTTTAGTGCTATATGTTTGCTATTTCCTTATTATTCATTATAGTTTCACTTATAATCCTTTTTAATGGGATCATGTTCCTCTTATCATTATCTTCTAATATATTTACCAAATTTATAGTTAGCTGTCACACATTTTTGTTCTTTTTCTTACTACTTTCCTTGTATCTCTTTATTGTGTTATGTAATTCTCCCACCCTGCTGAATTTCCTTTCCCCATTTCTAAGTCTTTTATTTAAATTTAATATTGTTTCTTGTCTTCTTTGTTTCCATGATTGCTTAATCTGACATTCTTGTATAGGGCATTACTAATTAAAATTCCACAGTGGCAGCAGACATTGTCACAGGCTGAGATGAGGACAAGAGACCACTGTGATGAGCTGACAGCGTAAAGGCTTTAAAAACTGCCCAGAGGTGAGGGTGATGCATTGCATAGAGTAGCACATGTAGAAGCCATAGATTGCTCTAACTTGGATTGGCAAGATTCTTCTGCAGTCTTTTATATTCATGACAGAAAGCAACATGTATTGCCAGCTCTGGATTACTTGTACTTATTTGATTTCCACATACGTGCAAAGCATATCTGACTCCTGGCTTCTTTCTACCTTCTGCATTGTAATGCACCTACAATGACAGACTAATTATTGTTAACTGATATGTCATATTGATATCAGATAAACTATGTCACCACTAGAAAGCACAGAACTAGTGAGTTGAATCACTATTCCATCTTGTCTGAATTCATCATTTGCCTTACACGTTATGTAAGAGAAGATGACAGCACTTAAGTGCCTTTTTAAATTATCTTTCATATGTTTTCGTGTCATGAATGATGATAACTGCATGTAGGTAAGGAGAATGCAATATTGCTTCTCATAGCCAGCTTGTTTACAGAACGGAAGGAACTACACAAAGAAGATTTTCGTTGAATGCAAAAACAAAAATGCTACAAATTCTGGAACTTGAAAAGAACCCCTCAGAAAGCTCAGGAAATAGCAGGTTAAAACACTATGAAAACAGTAACATAGTTATGATTCACTTCGATGATGCATTATCAGAAATGAACAGAAAATGTTGGAAAAATTCAGAACATCAGGTTGCATCTGTGGAGCGAACACTGACTCATTGTTTCAGGCCTTTCACTAGAATGAACAAAGCCTTAATTTTGAGATTATGTCCCCATTTCCAGGTTGGTCAGCTAGAGGAATAGATATTAGTATTGATGAGATGTTGTAAATACATGCTCTTATTTATGTATTCATGCACATTTTATTCCATATCCGCACTTTAACCTTTAGCTTTATTTTTATATAATTCTTTATTCTTTATAACTGTTGAATATTGTTTTTTGTTGCATGATGCGCCAACACAAATTCATAATACATGTAAATGTATATGGTGAGTATGGTGAATAAAGTTGATCCTTGATCCTTAAATTTCTCTTCCAAATGAAGATTTGAATTTGCAGATGGTTATGAAGAGAAATCTAGCACATTCCTTATATTTAAAAAGCAGTGTTCAGAGAACATAAATTTCTGAGTTTTGTCAATAAATTATAGAGATTGTGAAACTAATATGATCCCACAGGAATCAGATTCTGGATTTCTTTAGCTTTATATCTTCTCAAGTATTCAGCATTGGGTAATCAAAAGCTGATTATGGAGAATATACACTTAGTGGCTACTTTATTAGATACAGGAGTGGAATCCAGTGTGGTCTTCTGCTGCTGTAGCTCATTCAGTTCAAGGTTCAATGTGTTGTGCTTTCAGAGATGCTCTTCTGCACACCACTGTTGTAACACATGGTTATTTGAGTTACTGTCGCCTTCCTGTCAGCTTGAACATTCTCCTCTGAACTTTCTCATTAGCAAGGAGTTTTTGTCCACAGTACTGCCACTCACTGAATGTTTTTGCACACCATTCTCTGTAAACTCTAGACACTGTTGTGTGTGAAAGTCCTAGGAGATCATCGGTTTCTGAGATACTCAAACCACCCCCTCTGGCACCAATAATCATTCTGCAGTCAAACCCACTTAGATTACATTTCTTCCTCATTTTGTTGTTTGGACTGAACAGCAACTGAACCTCTTGACCACATCTGCATGCTTTTATGCATTGAGTTGCTGCCACATGATTGGCTGATTAGGTATTTGCATTAATGAGCAGGTTTACCTAATAAAGTGGCCACTGAGTGTACATTTGATGATGATAAACTGCAAAACTAAACGGGCACTCCTAAAAAAAATTGTAATCCATACTATTTTAATTCAATTTGTCTGCTATATGTAGTAGATGGTAAAAATCTCTTTGCATCTCAAGCCAGGGTCAGATTAAGAAAAATTGATTAGCTGATTGAAGCTGCTTGATGCCAGTTCAGGGGAACTGTTATAATTGATACATAGAATGTGGGGAATGCACAGATGATGGAAATAAAAATAAAAGATGCCAGAAATGCTCAGCAAACTGGGCTGCATCTCTGGAGAGTGCTTCAAATTGATACCTTCTATTTAATTAGTTATGATAAAAGGCCATTGACCTGAAGTATTGCTACTATTTCCACCTGTGCACTTGCTGCGTGATATATTGAGTATATATATCAATATTTTGCTTTTCATTTTAGACTTCCACTGTATTATCATCCACAATATTTGCACTTATACCATTGATTGAAATTCCTTGAACACCCAACTCTGTCTGAAATTACCACAGCATTTGAAATAGAATAAGTACATATTTACTGTCTCCAATGCTTAATATTGAATAAACTACACCTCTATAATACCGTTTGTAGATATCAATGTAATCACCACCATTCTCTGATGAGATGATGAAGCATTTAAATGGTGAAGACACTTACTAAGTATACTTGAAAGTTAGGCAGCTAGATGGTGGATGAAATCCAATGTGGAGAAAAGCAAAGTGCTTCAGTAAAGTATTACAGCACGGAACCAGTAACGAACACAGAGAATAATTGAGATTTGGGGTGAGATGGAGATGCAAAGAGTGTTGGGGATACTGAGCAGGCTTTGTGATGTAATAAAAGGTTACAAAAAAAGAGTTTTGTCAAACTTTGACTCTGCTTCATTGTTTTTCAAAGAGGTTGCTTGCCTGGAAGGCAACTTGCTGAACAGTCTTGGCTCCCTGACAGGCAGGCCAGCCCAGAAGACGAACAGTTAGGTTCTCTGCCCTCTGAGATCACAGCTGAGGCTGAAGGTTTGGGCACAGCATGCACTGGAAAGATAGCGGCTGATGGGGGTTATTAATGAGAGAATGATCAAAGCTCAGGGAAAGATGGTGGACCAGTAGACTTAATGGGAGTTGGCAATCACAGGGGATGGAGGTATAGTTCCATCAAGTGATCACCTGTTTTAGCATTTATAGAAATAACACATGGTTTGTAACACACATACTTTACTTTAAGAACAGGAGAAATGATCCAAAGTGGTGTGTGAAAAAGAAGAGTAGTGATGGGAAATGCAAACCCCTTAGAGATAGAGATGGGAAGAAGATATATAAAAAAAGCTGAAAAAATACTAGGGAATCAAATGTCCACTGCTTTCAATTGTAGGAGAAACTAAAGGTAATATTAAATTTGAAAAGAACACTTACAAAAGTAAGGTCACTCAGTAAATTAAGTAAACTTCAGGATTAGAGTGTTCTAGATTTCAGCACAAGATAACCAAGAAATTGATAGTGAAAATAGGATATGGGAGTAAGCTCGTGACACAGTAAACAGACCAAGAGATTTTATAGGCACCTGGAAAGGAAAATAGTAGTGAAAGGAAATATAATCTCTTGGAGAGAGTGGTGGAAAGACACAAACAAAAACCTTCCAAGAAACAAATTTCATTGCATTTAGTGGCATAAAAGAAATTAGAAAAGTTAAAAAAAGAAAAGTATAAGAAAATTCTATTGGGGAAGTTAATGAGCCTGTAAACTGATAAATTGCAAACAACACAAAAAATGCTGGAGGAATTTAGCAAGTCAGGCATCATCTATGGAGGGGAATAAACAATTGATGTTTTGGGCCAAGACCTTTCATCAGGACTGGAAAGGAAGGGGAAAGAAGCCAGGATATGAAAGTGTGGGATGGGGAGAGGGAGAGGAGTAAAGACTATCGACCATAAAACACAGGAGCAGAAATGGGCCATTTGGTCCATTGAGTCTACTCTGCCATTCGATCACGGCTGATTTATTTTCCCTCTCAACCCCATTCTCCTGCCTTCTCCCTGTAACCTTTGACACCTTTACTAATCAAGAACCTGTTGTAATGTGAGCATTATTAAAAGTAAATGAATGCAAATTAGGATAATGGGGGGGGGTTTACTTCTGTTCTTTTTACTTCTGGTGTGCATTGTATATAGTCTCTCTGCCATGCCGTATGAGTTAGTGAAAGCCTCTGTATATGTATATCGGTTTTACCGTTCTGGATAAAGACATTCTTTTGGGCATGAAGTTGTCGAGTGTGCCTTTTTCAAAGTAGAAGATACCACATATTTTTGGCGATGAGGTGAACTGGTTTCGTGGACGTGTCGGCACGTTTTGAACAGGAGCAGCAGCGCCGATAAGGGGCCTCACGTTCAGGTGGCTAAGTTTGGGACTATCGGTGAATTTGTGGAGGGAACCGAGGACTGGCCGGAGTATGAGGAAAGGTTGGGACACTTTTTCTGTGTTAATGGAATTACTGAGGAGGCTAAGAAGCGCTCTATTCTCCTGAGTGCATGTGGGGCAAAGGCTTACAAGCTAATAAGGAACTTAGCCGCGCCGCGGAAACCAGGGGATGTTCCGTATGATGAACTGGTCAAGCTCGTGGGGAACCTTCTGATTCTGAAACCTTCTGTGATAGTCCAATGGTTTAAGTTTCACAGCCATTTTAGGAAGCCAGGTCAGTCTGTGGCCAATTTCATGGCCAAGCTTCGGCAGCTGTTGGAGCATTGTGATTTCGTTGCGGTGTTGGATGACATGCTCCGCGATCGATTGGTATGCGGCATTAATAATGACGGCATACAACACCGCCTGTTAGGGGGAACTTCACCGCTGACCTTCAGGGAAGCCTTAGAGATTGCCTAGGGCATGGAGATGACTGCTAATAATGTCAAGGATATCCAGAAAGGACATGGGGGGTCGCAGTCGGCGGCAGTGCACGAAGTCAGGAGGGAGACTGGTAAACAGGCAAAGTGGGTGGAATGTTTCTGGTGTGGAGGGACGCACTGTGCAAATGATTGCAAATTCAAAGACACTGTCTGCCATGCTTGTAGCAAAAAGGGATGCTTAGCTAAAAAGAGCAGAAGTTCAAAGGGTAAGATTAAGCCTGGGCAGGAGAAGGCTCAACAGGCTCAGGCACCATCTAGAAGAAGCAGATGAAGAGGCAGCGTGTGCCTACAACATGTTTGGAGTGGAAACAGATTGAGGAACCACCTGAACCATATTATGCCACAGTCACTGTCAGGGGAAAGGACATTAAGTTTGAAATTGATTCAGGAGCTACTGCATCAGTCATTAGTGAGGAGACCTACAGGAGGACATGGGGGTCCAACCTGCCTCCCATCAGACCGTCAAAGATCAAACTTACGACCTATACGGGGCAGCCCATACCTCATTTAGGGGTATTATATGTGGACATTTCAGCCGGGGGTCAGAAGGCTGAAGCCAGGCTGGTGATAACTAAGGGCAGTGGGCCCAATCTTCTGGCTTCGCAAAACCCGGCTAAACTGGCATGAAATTAAGTATGTGCACATGATGGAGGACATTCTGCAGCTGTACAGTGACATTTTCAGGGATGAGCTAGAAACACTGAAGGGAGTGACAGTGAGACTGCATGTCGACCCTGAGGCTACACCATGTTTTTTTAAGCCCAGGTCGGTGCCCTATGCCATGAAAGGGAAAGTCGAGGAGGAGCTGGAACGTTTACAGAAGCTGGGCATCATTGAGCCCGTCCAGTTTTCAAGGTGGGTGGCTCCCATTGTTCCAGTTTTGAAGGCAGACAAAACGGTGAAGATATGTGGGGGTTATAAATTTACGGTGAATCAGGTCTCTAAGCTGGAGGAGTACCCATTGCTACGGGTGGATAACCTGTTTGTGACCCTGTCAGGGGGTAAGCTGTTCACAAAGCTGGACATGAGCCACGCCTACCAACAGTTGCTGCTGGAGGAGAATTCAAAGGAGTACATCACAATAAATACGCACAGGGGATTATTCAAGTACAATCGCCTGGTGTTTGGAGTGGCATCCAGCCCTGCCATTTTCCAAAGGACAATGAACACTTTGCTGCAGGGGATTCCGCACGTAGCAGTGTACCTTGATAATATTTTGACCACAGGGACCATGGAGGTGGAGCATCTGGCTAGTTTAGAACGGGTGCTGAAGAGGCTCTCAGACGCAGGGCCGCGGTTGAAATGCAGAAAATGTGTGTTCCTGACATCGAGTGAGACTTACCTGGGACACAAGATCACAGCTGAGGGGCTTTGCCCTGTGGAGGACAAAGTGAGAGCTATTAAGGAGGCCCCGAGCCCTAGGACTGTCACGGAACTCAGATCATTTTTGGGCATGGTGAATTATTATGGCAAGTTTCTTCCTGACCTCTCAAGGGTTTTGACCCCACTGTATAAGCTGCTTCACAATGACACTAAGTGGCAGTGGGGTGAAGAGCAGGAGAAAGCTTTCAAGGAAGTGAAAGAACTCCTCCACTCAGCGAAGCTGCTTGTTCACTATGACCCAGACAAGGAGATCACCCTGGCATGCAATGCCTCGCCCTATGGAGTCGGGGCAGTTCTCTCACATGTAATGGAGGACCGTTCAGTGAAGCCTATTGGTTTTACTTCACGTACCGGACAGCTGCTGAGAAGGGATATTCACAGCTAGACAAAGAAGGTCTGGCCATTGTTTTTGCGGTCAAATGCTTTCATCAGTACCTTTATGGATGCGTATTTACAATTTATACGGTCCATAAATCACTGATGAGCCTGTTCAGTGAGACTAGATGCATCCCACCGCTAGCCTCAGCCAGGATACAACGTTAGGCTCTTACATTATTAGTCTACCAGTATACTATAGTGTACAGAGTGGGTGGGAATAATGCAAATGCTGATGCACTGATTCGACTACCTTTACCTGAGACACCTGTTACTATGTGCCTCCAGAGACTGTGTTTTCATTGGAGAGGCTGTCAGAGACACCTGTAAAGGTGACGCAGATCAAGCAGTGGACAGAGAGGGACCCAGTCCTGTCCCAAGTCAAGACTTTTCTTTTACAAGGTTGGCCCAGAGTCGTGGAAGGAGAGGAACTGAGGCCTTATGCCATAGCAAGACAGAACTCAGTCTGCAGGATGGCTGCATTTTCTGGGGGAGGGGAGGGGGGGCGAGGGTCATTGTGCCTCCCCCTGGCCGTTCACAGATTGTGGAGGAAATTCATGAGACTCACTGAGGAGTGTCTTGAATGAAAAGCCTTGCAAGATCCTACATTTGGTGGCCAAGAATGGATCAGGATCTGGAGAACAAGGTAAAATCATGCACGCAAAGTCAGACTAATCAGAATATGCCGCCACCAGCTCCTTTGCACCCATGGGAGTGGCCAGACCACCCCTGGTCTAGGCTACATTTGGACTTTGCTGGCCCTTTTATGGGGCAGATGTTTCTTGTAATGGTAGATGCGCATTCTAAATGGATCGAAGCTCACATTATGAGCAACATCACAGCCCCCTCAACCATAGACAAACTCAGGCAAGTGTTTGCAGTCCACGGGTTGCCTGACACTCTGGTCACTGATAATGGCCCGACGTTCACCAGTGAACTGTTCAGTGAGTTCATGCAGCAGAGTTGCATTCATCACATTCGGACGGTTCCTTTCCACCCAGCCTCCAATGGTTTGGCTGAGTGGGCTGTTCAGACAGTGAAGGAAGGCCTGAAGCGGATGATAGGGGACTCTCTTAGCATGCGGCTTTCACGTTTCCTGTTTAAATACCTCCTCACGCCACAGACTATGACTGCCCGCACTACAGCAGAGATGCTGATGGGGCGTAGGCCCGAGTCAAGATTGGACCTGCTGTGCTTGGACATGAAGGCAAAAGTGAAGAGAAAGCAGGAAAAGCAGAAGGAGGGACATGATCAACGAGAGAGACAGTTAAAACCGGATGACAATGTCTATGTGAGAAACAATCAGCAATGGCTGCCTGGGTGAAGCACCTTCAATAACTCCAAAAGACTGAAATAGGGTAAGTACTGAAAGGCTTTTATTCGCTGTACAATACGACCTCCATGCTGAGTGTCTGCCCCGGACTGAGGGGGAGGAGCAAGGCGAAATCACGTTTATTCAGGGTCCTGTGGGAGGAGCCACAGGGGCAGTCAGCAGAGGGGCGTATCCAGACAGTTAACCCAGTTACAACATATATATATGGTTTACCACATTCACCCCTCCTTTTTTTAAAAGAGTCCCGCGGGGTGAAGTGACTGACAATATCTAAAACAAGTATACTTACAGGTCAAGTCTATCAGGCGGTCGAGTCCGTCGCTGTGATCTACATAGCACCAGTGGTGATTGCATTGGTGACAGTGGTTGTGCTGGCTCCGGCCTGACTTGAGGTGTCAGCACGTTAGGCGTCGGTAATCCCTCGTGCGTGTGCGTTGCGCCCGGTATGGGAGTGTCGTGTGGTGTCTGTGTAGGGCTTGGAGTGCACGGTGTCTCGTGGGTATATATATCAGTGGGTACGGGGTCAATAGTCACCACGGAGTGTTCAGGGTAGGGGCCCAGTATTCTTGATGGCGCCAGGTCGCGGATGGAGACCATATCCTCCCAACCATCAGGTAAAACCATGTAGGCATACTGGGGGTTCGCATGAAGTAAGTGAACCCTCTCGACCATCGGGAAGTATTTATTGCTCCTTGCATGTTTCCGGAGCAGCACTGGCCCCGGGGACATCAGCCAAGTTGGTAGGGTGGTTCCAGTGGTCGATTTTCGGGGAAAAGAAAAGAGCCGCTCATGAGGGGTGGCATTGGTGCCTGTGCATAACAGGGAGCGGATGGAGTGGAGTGCCTCGGGAAGGACCTCCTGCCAGCGGGAGACCGGCAGTCCCTTTGACCTGAGGGCTAAGAGTGGGGCTTTCCACACCATGGCATTCTCCTTCGCCACCTGTCCATTCCCCGGGGATTATAGCTCGTGGTCCTACTAGTTGCAATTTCCCGAGCCAGCAGGTATTGGCGCAGCTCGTCACTCATAAACGAGGGCCCTCTGTCACTGTGGATATAGCATGGGTATCCGAACAGAGTGAAGAGCTTGCGCAGGGCTTTTATAACTGACGTGGTAGTGGTGTCGGGGCAGGGGATGGCGAAGGGGAACCGCGAGTACTCGTCGATAACGTTAAGAAAATACACATTGCGGTCGGTGGAGGGAAGGGGGCCCTTAAAGTCAACACTCAGTCGCTCAAAAGGGCGGGTGGCCTTGATGAGTTGTGCCTTTTCGGGTCGGTAGAAGTGCGGTTTGCACTCTGTGCAGACTTGGCAGTCCCTGGTCATCATCCTGATCTCCTCAAGGGAGTAAGGCAGGTTCCGGGCTTTCACGAAGCGGAAAAGCCGGGTGACTCCCGGGTGGCAAAGATCTACATGTAGGGCGTATAGCCGGTCGATCTGCGCACTGGCGCATGTTCCCCGGGATAGGGCATTGGAGGGCTCATTGAGCTTCCCAGGCCTGGACATGATGTCATAGTTGTAGGTGGAGAGTTCGATTCTCCACCTCAGAATTTTATCATTTTTGATTTTGCTCCGCTGTTGATTATTAAACATGAATCCGACTGAGCGCTGGTCAGTTAGCAGGGTGAACCTTTTGCCGGCAAGATAGTGCCTCCAGTGCCTAATAGCTTCCACTATGGCCTGGGCCTCTTTCTCTACCGCAGAGTGCCGAATTTCAGGGCCCTGAAGAGTACGGGAGAAGAACGCCACCAGTCTTCCCGCCTGGTTGAGGGTAGCAGCCAGTGCAAAGTCGGAGGCGTCACTCTCTACTTGGAAAGGAATGGCCTCATCCACCGCATGCATTGCTGCTTTGGCAATGTCCCCTTTGATGTGGCTGAAGGCCACGTGGGCCTCAGCTGAGAGGGGGAATGTGGTGGACTTGACCAGGGGGCAGGCCTTGTCTGCGTAGTTAGAGACCCATTGGGCGTAATATGAAAAGAAGCCCAGGCACCTTTTGAGGGCTCTGAGGGTGTTGGGAAGAGAGAGTTCCAACAGGGGGCGCATACGGTCAGGGTCAGGGCAAATGACTCCATTCTCCATGACACACCCAAGGATAGCAAGTCGGGTGGTCCCAAATACACACTTGTCCTTGTTATAGGTGAGGTTGAAAGTTTTGGCCGCTTGGAGAAATTTTTGGAGGTTGTTGTCATGATCCTGCCAGTCATGACCACAGATGGTGATGTTAATCAGATATGGGAACATGGCCTTCAGTTGGCACTGGTCCACCATCCAGTCCATTGCCCTCTGGAAGACAGATACACCATTCGTGACACCAAAGGGGACGCGCAGGAATTGATAAAGCCTGCTGTCCGCCTCAAAGGCGGTGTAAGGGCGGTCCTCCCAGCGGATGGGGAGCTGATGGTAAGCGGATTTTAGGTCTATGGTCGAGTACACCTTGTACTGTGCTATCTGATTGACCATGTCCGCGATGCGGGCTAGAGGGTACACGTCGAGCTGCGTGAACCTACTGATGGTCTGGCTATAGTCTACGACCATCCTATTCTTCTCCCCGTTCCGAACAATGACCACCTGCGCCCTCCAAGGACTTGTGCTTGCCTCAATGACCCCCTCCCTGAGCAGCTGCTGCACCTCTGACTTAACGTAAGCTCTGTCCCCCGCGCTGTACCTCCTGCTTTTAGTTGCCACAGGTTTACAGTCGGGGGTCAGGTTGGCGAACAGCGGTGGGGGAGGGATCCTGAGGGTGGAGAGGCCGCAAGTGGCGTCGGTAGTGTGGCAGTTGGCATGATGTTGGGTGGGATGTGCGGGTCGGAGTGTGTGCGTGGTCAGTAGCGGGGTACGTGACATATCTCTACAAAACTGGGGATTTACAACAGTAATTGGTGGGAGGGGCCCATCATACTTCATTGTCACACTTTTCAGGTGGCTCTGGAAGCCGAGCCCCAATAGCACAGGGGCACACAGTTGAGGCATGACCAGTAATGTAAAGTCTCGATATTCTGTGCCCTGCACCACTAGTGTCGCTACACAACCCCCCCGGATGTCTGTTGTATGCGACCCGGAGGCCATGGTGACCCTCTGACTTACCGGCCGTATCATGAGTCCGCAATGCTGCACCGTGTCCGGGTGGATAAAACTCTCCGTGCTGCCTGTGTCAAACAGGCAGCTTGTCCTGCGCCCCTCCACCAGGATGTCAATCATTGACCTTGCGAGCTGGTGGGGAGCGCTTTGGTCGAGGGTCACAGAAGCCAGGGTTGGGTCGCTGTCTTTGTCCGGCGTGGTGGGGTGCCCCGTGAGCACCCGTTGGTCGTAGGTGGTGGGAGGTGGCGCTGACCAAGATGGCCGCCCCCATATCTCACACGTGGTGGCGGCGTGCAGGCAAGATGGCGGCCCCCATGTCTCGCACGTGGTTGTGGCATGCAGGGAAGATGGCAGCAGGCAAGACGGCGACCCCCATGTTTCGCACGCGGCGCTGCTGGATCCCGCTCGCGATTTGGATTTACAGACTTTCGCGAAGTGGCCCTTCTTTCCACAGCTGGAGCAGGTAGCTTCTCGGGCCGGGCAGCGTTTCCGGGGGTGCTTCTCCAGTCCGCAGAAGTAGCACTTTGCGGACTGGAGACTGGCGGCAGCCGAGGTCGATTCGCCGGCAGGTTGCGGGGACTTGTGACTGGTGGCAGCCGAGGTCGATTCGCCAGCGGGTTATGGGGTCTGCGGCGCCCACGAGGCCATCGGGGGATCGCGTGCCTGGAGAGCCTCGGAGTTATGCAGAGCGGCCTCCAGCATGTCGGCCAGCTCGATCGCCGAACTTAAGGTAAGATCGGCTTTTTCAAACAACTGATGGAACACATACGCAGACCTGGTCCCCGTGACGAAGGTGTCTCTCACTAGGAGTTCTGCATGCTGTACCGCCGTCAGCTCCTGGCAATTGCAGGCCCGCACGAGTGTACGTAGGGCCTGGACTAACTCAGCACTTGATTCCCCGGGCCGTTGTTGCCGTGTCACTAAGTGGTGCCGAGTATAGACGCTGTTTATCGGCCGCAGGTATTGTCCTTTGAGGGCGCTCATCGCGCCGTTGTAGCTCGGCTGGTCTCTGATCAGTGAATAGACCCGTGGACTGACCCTGGAGAGTAGAACTCTGCGCTTCGCTACGGGGTCGGTCGCTTTAATCTCCTCTAGACACGCTTCAAAGCAGGCCAGCCAGAGTTCGAAAGCATTTCCAGCGTCAGGTGTTTGCGGATCGAGATCAAACCTGTTCCATGCTTTAAAGTTACAGCGAATAAAATTGAAGCACCTTCAATAACTCCAAAAGACTGAGGTTTGGTAAAATACTGAAAGGCTTTTATTCGCTGTACAATACGACCTCCATGGTGAGTGTCTGCCCCAGACTGGGGTGGAGGGGGGGGGGGCAAGGCGAAATCACCTTTATTCAGGAACTGTGGGAGGAGCCACAGAGCAGTCAGCAGAGGGGCGTGTCCAGACAGTTAACCCAGTTACAACATATATATGGTTTACCACACTGGGGTTATTCTTAAGCAGAGTGGTCCCGTCTCCTATGTTGTTAAGTTGACTGATGGGCGTGTTTTCTGCAGACATCAGGACCATGTACGCCTGCGTCATGATACTGGCTCAGAGGCAGACAGTTCCATGGAGTTTCCATTTGTGAGACAGACTACGGTGGAAGCATGTCCACCAGTGACTTTGCCAGAAGGAGAGACGCTGGCAGAGGAGTTGGAGTCCCCTGAGGAGGATGGATATTCTCACGCAGACACACAGACCCCTCTCATGCCCCCAACACCAGATCCACCCAAAACACCCTCACCAGATATGTGCCTGCGGGGTCACCGGGGGTAGTGTGCAGATCACAGCGCACTCGTAAACCTCCTGACAGACTGAATCTTTGACGGGACAGTTCTTTTTTGTTATTTTTAGATTGAATGTTGAATCTGTCACGTTTTCCAGATGTTTTGTATTGATAAACGGTTGCTGAGATACTAGTATAAGTTTTCAGGGGTACGCAAGTTAATAACACCACTGTTTTTATTTCCTAGTTTTTAACATTTGGGGAATGTTGGATTTTAAAGGGGAAGAAGTGTTGTACTATGAGCATTATTAAAAGTAAGTTAATACTAATTAGGATAGTGGGGGGGGGGGGTTTACTTCTATTCTTTTTACTTCCCGTGTGCATTGTATATAGTCTCTCTGCCATGCCGTATGAGTTAGTGAAAGCCTCTGTATATGTATATCAGTTTTGCCGTTCTGGATAAAGTCGTTCTTTTGGGCATGACATTGTTGAGTGGTCCTTTCCAAAGTAGAAGTTACCACACCTATCAACTTCCACTTTAAATATACCCAATGACTTAGCCTTCACAACCATCTGTGGCAGTGAATTCCACAGATTCATCACCCTCTGGCTAAAGAAATTCCTCCTCATCTCTGTTCTGAAGGAATATCCTTCTGTTCTGATGCTGTGCCCTCTGGTGCTAGAGTCTCCCACTACTGGAAACATCCTTTCCATGTCCACTCCATCTAGGCAGTTCAGTATTCAGTTAGTTACAATGAAACCACCCCTCATTCTCTATACTCCAGTGAGTACAGGCCCAGAAGCATCAAATGTTTCTCATACGTTATCCTTTTCATTCCCAGAATCATTCTGTAAACCTCCTCTGGAGGGAATGGATGATCTGGTTTTCACCTTCCAAAATTCAGTAGATTCTGGGATCATTCCTGTAGACTGGAGGGTAGCAACTTTGATCTCGCTACTTAAGAAAAGTAGAAGAGTGAACACAGGGAATGAAGTAAGGATAATTATCAGCTACTCCAGGCAGAAGATCTTTAGAGATCTGGTAAGGGCATGAGTGCAGTTTATGACTAGCAGCACTTTAACGAAGCCTGCAATGCAGCTACAGTAAATATGATGCTCACTCCGCTTGTTGTGTGCTGAAGGAAAAGTAGATGATGTCCTTTCCACTTGTGTATGGAGTTTGACTGACCCCTTAAGAATGCATTGAGCAAGAATCTGTAATACATGGCTGAGATCATTATCAGCAGCATAGAATGATCCTGAGGCTACAAAACTGAAACTGACTGTGAACTTGATTTTCAAGGACAATGCATTCCAGCGATATTTCGGGTATAGTTGTTGCTGCAAGAACATATCTCAAAGAATACAACAAATACAATTTGAGCGTTGGTCTTTTTATTAGCATGGTTTCTGCAAAATGGGATTAACTAACTTCAGTGGTTCTGTAAGGAAGTAGAAGTGTTGTTTGTCAGACCTATGGCATTGGAAATCTTGCTGTAGGCGAAGTTTGAGTATTGCACTACTTCTGTTGACTTCATTTGGGTGAAAAGTGCACAAAACAGTGCTGCTTTGGTTTAAGCCAATTTTCAACTACATACCGTTGTTTCTTTGGAACTGTATGGACATCATGGAGGTTGATGTGGTTGGTGTTAGTGGCATTTTGATGAATGATGGTTGGATTACTGAAAGAGACTGAGGCACCTTGATGAGTGAGAAAGCAGGAGACAAATATTGATAAGCAAACTTGTTCAGTAGGAGTGTTTTTGAATTCTAGTACAAGGTTACATCATATAAGGATTTGGCTATTTTTATTATAATTCCAGTCAAAGTTTTAACAACATGACGAGGAAGTTAACAAACATAAAAACATTTTTATTAAATCATAAGAACAGCAGATTTTTATTTAGTACAATTATGCAAGTTAACACACTACATTTCCAGCCCCTTCAATCAGGCTTCATTTTTTTTTGCTTCCTTCAAATTGCTGTTGCCTAAGTAAGTTCATAATGGTAACATAGCTTTCCTTCCCAGTTAAATCTCTCTCCCTGAATCAATTTATTCATTGTTGGAGTGTGATTGCCCAGGTAACAGTCAGTACCTTACCTCATTTCCTTTCTGATTGCTTTTCACACATTCTTTTCTTTATTTAGATAACAGGCCCTTCTGGTTCAACAAATCCATGCCACCCAATTACACCTATGTAACCAATTAACCTATGAACCCGTTCATCTTTTGGAATGTGGGATGAAACTGGATCACGTGAAGACCCACATGGTCATGGGGAAAACACACAGACTCCTTACAGACAATGGCAGAATTGAACTCGGGTCACTGGCACTGTAATAGCGTTACGCTAACCGCTATGCTACTGTGCCGCCCTTAATCACAATCAAGTCGGATCTTGCACTCATCCAACATGTATATTCTAGCAGAGATACACTCCATATCTCTCCATATGGTTTCATTGTTAGTACAGTTTCTCGGATTTTAGGCTTTCAGGACAGTCTATCTATTAGTTTATATTCTCAGGATAATTTATCAGACATATTTGTATTCACAACTTTTGAGCTCCAGTGCTTACTGTACCTAATTTGTATGAAGAGTTTATTTTCTGTCCTTGATGCCTGCAATGTCTTTATGATGTGGAAGCTGTGTCACTCGGTCCATTGTTTATCAACAATGGAACAGCTGCATCTCCAGCCTTGAACTCCAGGCCAGGTCTTTATGTGCCACTATTGTGACTCCCGTCTCCCCTTCCCCCACCAATACTCTGCAATCCCGTCTCCCTCAGATCCCACCGTCAGCTCCTGGGCCCTCGGAGGCTCCATCTTCCTCTCACCCCAACCCTCCCCTCTCTATTGACACCCCCAGCTTCCCCCCTCCCCTCTCTGATCCCAGCTCTCATCCGTGCTCATCTTTACCATCCCCTCTGACCTTCAACTCTCTGAGGCAGAGCGTTCTGTCCTCAGTAAGGGCCTCACCTTTGTCCCCCTTCGCCCACACCTCAGTGAGTTCCGTGTTCGCCACGACGCTGAACTCTTCTTCCGCCGTTGGAGGCTACCCAGACGGAATATAAACCTTGCCGAGGCACAGCGACAACTCGCGGATACCTCCTCTTATTTACCCCTCAATCGTGACCCCACTAAGGAGCACCAGGCCATTGTCTCCCACACCATCACCGACTTTATCCGCTCAGGGGATCTCCCATCCACTGCTACCAACCTTATAGTTCCCACACTTTGCACTTCCCGTTTCTACCTCCTACCCAAGATCCACAAACCTGCCTGTCCTGGCAGACCTATTGTCTCAGCTTGCTCCTGCCCCACCGAACTCATTTCTACATACCTCAACACGGTTTTATCCCCCCTTGTTCAATCCCTTCCTACCTTACGACACTTCTCATGCTCTTAAACTTTTCAATGATTTTAAGTTCCCTGGCCCCCACCGCTTTATTTTCACCATGGATGTCCAGTCCCTATATACTTCCATCCCCCATCAGGAAGGTCTCACAGCTCTCTGCTTCTTTTTGGATTCCAGACCTAATCAGTCTCCCCCTACCACCACTCTGCTCCGTCTAGCGGAATTAGTCCTTACTCTTAATAATTTCTCCTTTGGCTCCTCCCACTTCTCCAAACTAAAGGTGTAGCTATGGGCACCCTTATGGGTCCCAGCTATGCCTGCCTTTTTGTTGGCTTTGTGGAACAGTCCATGTTCCAAACCTATTCTGGCATCTGTCCTCCACCTTTCCTTCGCTACATCGACGACTGCATTTGGCGCTGCTTCCTGCATGCATGCTGAGCTCGTTGACTTCATTAACTTTGCCTCCAACTTTCACCCTGCCCTCAAGTTTACCTGGTCCATTTCCGACACCTCCCTCCCCTTTCTAGATCTTTCTGTCTCTGTCTCTGGAGACAGCTTATCTACTGATGTCTGCTATAAGCCTACTGACTCTCACAGCTATCTGGACTATTCCTCTTCTCACCCTGTCTCTTGCAAAAATGCCATCCCCTTCTCGCAATTCCTCCGTCTCCGCCGCATCTGCTCTCAGGATGAGACTTTTCATTGCAGGATGAGGGAGATGTCTTCCTTTTTTAAAGAAAGGGGCTTGCCTTCCTCCACTATCAACTCTGCTCTCAAACGCATCTCCCTCATTTCACGCACATCTGCTCTCACTCCATCCTCCCGCCACCCCACTAGGAATAGGGTTTCCCTTGTCCTCACCTACCACCCCACCAGCCTCCGGGTCCAACATATTATTCTCCGTAACTTCCGCCACCTCCAACGGGATCCGACCACTAAGCACATCTTTCCCTCCCCCTCTCTCTCTGCCTTCCGCAGGGATCACTCCCTACACGACTCCCTTGTCCATTCGTTCCCCCCATCCCTCCCCACTGATCTCCCTGCTGGCACTTATCCTTGTAAGCGGAACAAGTGCTACACATGCCCTTACACTTCCTCCCTCACTACCATTCAGGACCCCAGACAGTCCTTCCAGGTGAGGCGACACTTCACCTGTGAGTCAGCAGGGGTGATATACTGCGTCCGGTGTTTCTGATGTGGCCTTCTATATATTGGCAAGACCCAACGCAGACTGGGAGATCATTTCGCTGAACACCTACGCTCTGTCGGCCAGAGAAAGCAGGATCTCCCAGTAGCCACACATTTTAATTCCACATCCCATTCCCATTCTGATATGTCTATCCACGGCCTCCTCTACTGTAAAGATGAAGCCACACTCAGGTTGGAGGAACAACACCTTATATTCTGTCTGGATAGCCTCCAACCTGATGGCATGAACATTAACTTCTCAAACTTCCACTAATGCCACACCTCCCCCTTGTACCCCATCTGTTATTTATTTATATACACACATTCTACTTCTCTCTCTCCTTTTTCTCCCTCTGTCCCTCTCACTACACCCCTTGCCCATCCTCTGGGCTTCCTCCCTCCTTCCCCTTTTCTTTCTCCCTAGGCCTCCTGTCCCATGATCCTCTCATATCACTTTTGCCAATCACCTGTCCAGCTCTTGGCTCCATCCCTCCCCCTCCTGTCTTCTCCTATCATTTTGGATCTCCCCCTCCCACTCCCAAATTTCTTACTAACTCTTCCTTCAGTTAGTCCTGACGAAGGCTCTCGGCCTGAAACGTCGACTGTCCCTCTTCCTAGAGATGCTGCCTGGCCTGCTGCGTTCACCAGCAACTTTGATGTGTGTAGCTGCATCTTTCTCCTTATTTTCAAAAAGAACAATTTCAACAAAAAAAAAACTGAAGTGAGAAGTTTCTGTAAAATTTTATGATTGGTCAGGTATTTCATAGTACTGACAGTGAACCATTTTTTGTGGTCCATTGAGATCCACTAATTCAGCACAATGTGTATTAGTCCTGGGATTTTTAAAAATTCCAATTGCTAGAAATTGTAGTGATCTTCTCTCCTTATGCAGTTCTCCGAAGTTAAGGATGACTTACTTCTTTTCCTAGTCTGTAAACTCCGAGGTGGCTATTGAGACCTTTGTAGGATCTATAGACTCTGATGCAAATGGGCAAAATGCATGGACAAAACAGACAATGGGCACTTTGAGAGGTCTTGATCTTCTTCAGCCATGTATATTCCAAAAATTTACAAGGGGTCAGAGGTCACTGCTGCCTGGTAAACCATGCGTTTTGTGTTTGGTTTATGATTTTGACTGTCGTCACTCTTCTTCGGATGGTTAAAAGTTGTCTTGGTGCACTGAAGGCAACAGTTAATATCGTCAAGTGATGGCTTTCAAGAAATGGGAGGTGGTGTATATTTTCTAGTGTCTAGTGGTCCTATCTTGTCAAGGGTCAGTGTTGCATAGTTAGGAGAGTTAGATGAGGGCTTTGATTTTACATTGTTAAGTGTAAGGACCATTCTTTCTGATGTTTCAATGAACGAATCTATGATGATTTTGATCTGGGCCTCTAAATGTACACATACATAAGCATTGTTTATGCAGTGGAGCTCAGTGACAGAAATTGGGTCACTATCAAAACTCAGCTGTTTTGAGAGTCACCAACAATAGTCACTACCATGAAAACATGGATTTATTTTACTGTAAATTCCCCAAAAGGCTTGATGTGTAACTAACATAGAAATCATGTCTGGCAGGAAAATAATTTCAATGTGCGAATGTTGGGAAACCTTGAGGAATTCCTGGGGAGTTGCAAAATGTTCTAATTTCATCTATTCAAGGTGAATTTTCAATCAAATAACAGCAAAGTAAACAATTACATTGCTAGCCCTTTATGTTTTGTGAATAAATGCAACTAACTTGCGCTTGAGGTGTATGGGGTGACCAGGGAGGGGTCACCTTTGAATAAGGGGCTTGTCGTGTCTATTCTGGGGCAGCTTACTCATCTTTGGTCCTCACCAGACTCTCAGCTCTCACCTGTGGCTCTATGTAGCTGTCACACCTCAGTACACCACTTTGACAGGCAGCTAAGCCAGGTGAGGGTAGCCGGTGGCCTCATACCTCAGTGAGACAGGGACATGCCTGTCCTAGCATGTGAAGTCAGCTCCGGCTGACTGGGCAGAGGAGATCAACAGTGAGATCCAGCAGCAGGAATGCGGTACTGCAACGTTCTGTGGAGAGTGAAGGACATGACAAGGCACAGAAGACATCATGGTCATCCACTACAACCAAGGAAAACCCCAGTTTCTGATGCTTGTTTATACCACTGGACTCAAACTTCTGAGGTCAAGAGAGTGGAACTGCCCCAGTGCAATGACTTTTCCACTTTAAAACTCTCCTGCAAAGGTTTTCCTGTCATTATCAGACACAACAATTGATCAACACCACCATTTCCAAATTGTTTCATATTTCCAAGTCTGCTTCAAAATGAAGCATTTTTTATTTCAGAAATTGTAACACAAATTATCTCAGTCAGTTACCATTCTACTTGTCTATACCAAGGTTTGCTTTTGTAATTCTCTATAAATTCTGCTGTGTACATACATCTATTGATGCTCCTGGACACATCTTCAGTGATGTTCCTGGAATCATCGAGTGTTTCGGGTCTTTCAACATCATACAACTTCCTCCAGGTGACCCAACCGGGGCTGATCAGACCCCAGCTTGTGTCCAGATGGCTAGCTACTTATGACTCCATGGCTCCCCTCTTTTGAGCCACAGCCATCTTGAGGCCCTCTCTGCCGCATCGGTGATACTGCGGATGGCTCTCCTCTTCCTCTCTCCCTCGATTGCCAAATTGCTGAAGGCCCTAACTAAAGAACGGGCTGCGAATTCCCTACAACCAACCTCCACTGGGAGACACCTCGCTCTCCATCAGCCTGCTGACAGTTGCTGACCAGTCCTGCGTACTTGGAGAGCTTCTTAAGTCTGATGATGTCTTAATAATCTCCAAATTTCTGAAAGGATGCAATAATGAAGAACACAGCGAACCCCTTAATTTTATTGTAACACTAACAAAATAGTAGATTCTATCAGAAGGAGAAATAAACCTTTGTTTTACTTATTTGATAGACATTGGCTGTAGATATGTTTACAGGATTCTTGTTGGTTCCAAAATATTGATGTTGCCTATTTTGTAATGTCGCCTCCCTTTTTGTTAAGATGCTGGCATATATGCAGCTAATACCCATAAGAAATCATACTGTCAAGCAGCCTCCAACACAGATTTCACATTAGCACTGTCATACACTGTTATTTATTCAGTAGCAGGAATGATCTTCCCACCAGCTCCATGTAAAGAGATAGCCAGTAGCAGTTTTGTTATTGATTGATTTTTACTGGCTATTATCGTTGTACTTTCCAGTGTTCTTAAAATTTGTTTAAAGTCTAAAATGTGACAAATAGTAATGGATTTTGTCTTGACTTTAAGGCTACTGAAAAAAATCAGTTGCTCACAAATATGAGTGTATTAGTAGAAAATCCTCTTCAAGTATGACCTGATTATGAGAATGATTGAAAAGCAGTAAGTTTAACTGTTAAAAGTAAGAAAGATGAGAAAGACTGTCACCAGGAGGTCCTACCCACCCAATGTGTTGAGAATGTATTTCTCTTTGTTGAGCCTTTGACATATATATTTGACATGCAAATGAAGATTCTACTCCAGATCAAATTGCAGTGAGATAATCTGGAGGGCCAGCGAATTGTAGCCATGAGCTTTTAAACTTCCATCTTCATCCAAACTGTGTTGGAGATACTTGTAGGATCTTGCAATTTGTATTTGCCATTATCTAAGTGTGGTCAGTGATTCATAATTTCAAAAGAGCTGATTGCACTTCATTCTGTTTTGTTAGCAGCAGGGGAAGAGAATATCTGGCTTCACAAGATTTCTAGTCATCTCCCTGCCCATTGGTTTTGACCGCATGCATGTCACATGTCAATTCTGCAAAGTTCTCCAGCAAAATGTCCAGCTACGATACACTCCATATCATGTAGATCAATAGAAAGCCAAAAAGTGCAGATGCCAAAAATCTGAAATAAAAAATCCCAGAAATGCTGGTGGTACTCATATGGTCAGAATTACACTTTGGAAAGAGAATCAGCCTTAATGTTTCAGATCAATGATCCTTCAGCAGAACCATAAAAAGTTGGAAAAACAGGTCCACGCCTCATAGCTCGACAGCAGTTATGGTGCCTTTACTCTGCAGGAGAGGGTCTGCTTTCCGTGTTTGAGTCTCCAAGACAAAGCAAAGGCAGCTTTAAGTTGGCAAAAACTGTTATTTGTTAACACCAGTGTACTAAGATGCACAACTTTGGTCTTTATGGTGAAATGCCTGCAAGACATATATGTGACAGATGATCAAGAAAACCATTGGCTTGCTGAAAAATATTAATACCCCTGCCTAGACTGTCCTGAAGAAGCCCTGCAGTTCTCAGCATGATGGGTCTCAAGGTCTATGATGGTTTGCTTTATGTTGCACAATATTAGCATTGTAAAAGCACATACCTTGCCATCAGCAACACAGTGAACAGCTATGGATATTAGGAGGAGGTGCAATGCAAGCTAGACATGTCTTTTATGGCCATTTGTTTGGACTGTGGCCAACTCATTCATGTACAATATGAATAAATGTAGTCACAATTCTTCATTCATAAACACCTCTATATCTTAATATCCCTTTGCCACTCAACATCATATTGTCCACTTTGTGATTAAATATAGAAGAAAATTTAAAAGTATGTCAACAAATAGTGTATTATATAATCCTTGATTTACATTTTCTGAATGTCTGTCCACTGTCCCCTTTGCCATTCTTAATTCTCCAATGCATTAGTTCTGGCATGGCTGTTAGGAAGCTCCTGACTTGTCCTTTGAGAGTAATTTGAACTGCTCTGGTCTTGAAAATCTTCACACTGCAATATCTGAGCTGATAGGCAACAACACACATCAAATTTGCTGGTGAACGCAGCAGGCCAGGCAGCATCTCTAGGAAGAGGTACAGTTGACGTTTCAGGCCGAGACCCTTCGTCAGGACTTGGTCGAAAAGATGAAGAGCCAAAGAAATTACAGATGAGGAGCAGTGAGAAATGGTTTCACTGAACTCCCGTCGAAGAGAGGATTTAAACTTCTTCAGTGTAGGCATCACGGAAGAGGCTTTGCAGTAGTGAATTTAAAAACATAAACACGAGGAATTCTGCGGATGCTGGAAATTCAAGCAACACACATCAAATTTGCTGGTGAACGCAGCAGGCCAGGCAGCATCTCTAGGAAGAGGTACAGTCGACGTTTCGGGCCGAGACGTCAACTGTACCTCTTCTTAGAGATGCTGCCTGGCCTGCTGCGTTCACCAGCAAATTTGATGTGTGTTGCTTGAATTTCCAGCATCTGCAGAATTCCTTGTGTTTATGATGATAGGCAACAAGAAGGGTTTGGCAGAGTGGCAATGGTTAGGTTACAAGTATAGTTACCTTGAAAGAGCACAGATGATTTCTGCACTATGAACTCACTGCCATTTCCCTTTGAAAAGCACTTCACTTTCCTGGGCTGTAATCTGTTGAGGAAATACTGTTAGACTGGCAGGATATCTTATAATTCCTCTGAAGACAGAATGATAACTGTCTGATCTTGCATGCAGCAAACTGATTTATATGACTGCAGAAGTTGTATATTGGACGCTCTTTCAACTATTGCCGGAAATGTGAGGCACTGACCAGTAGGTGCAGCATAATGTGTATGTCGACCTGGTGTTGAAATGTAACTGAACATTATCCCTGCATTGTAAAGGAAGATCTTTGCATGGGGCAGGAACTTTTATGATTGACTCCTCAATGCTCCAAACATTGAAAGCGGCCTTTCAGCAGGTCCACTAATGGATTAAGCCTTTCGTTTTGCATTTCCATCGGCTTCATTTATAGCAGTCATTCGAAGAGCTCATCTGAAGCAGAACTGATAGACGGCCTGGCCTTCTGAGGACATAGTACTTTGGTTGCACTTTCCCTGGTGTAGGGCACTTATACCCAAGGATTCACCACATCTACAGATACCACAGGAGTGCCGATAATGCGTTGCAGCATATTAACACTAGGTATGAATCTTGATTAAGAGAGTATATTTATAGATATGTAAAGGTTGGCAGCACTTTTTAAAATTTGTTTATTTGTAGGATATAAAAATCGCTCCAAGTCTAGCATTTACTGTCCATCCATAATTGTTTTGATCTGATTGGTCTGCTGGGTTGTGTTAGAGATAATTAAGAACTGACCAAATGACGTTGGGTTTGGAGTTGCATGCAAGGACAACAGATCTCTCTCCCTATAGGATATTAATGAACAAATGGGTTTTAATGACAATTGATAGTCTCCTGTTCATCACACATGGTATCTTTTTAACACACACATAGACACACACACACACACACACACACACACACATATATATATATAATTTAAATTTCTCAGTTCCTACAGTGAGATTTACTCTCATATCTCCATATTGTTCGTTCAGATCTCATGATCACCATAAGTCTGTACTTACACATTTCTCCGTATACATTGAGCTACGTTTGAGATATTTGATGTAGCTGGTGACATAATGTTTTTGAAGGTTAGAATACATGGGATGCAGGGTGTTACAGCAAATTGAATACAAAATTGACTTGGTAGTGTGAGGCAGAGGGTGGTAATGGGAGGTTGCTTTGCAGACTGAAGACCTCTAATTAATAGTGTGCCTCAGTGATCAGTGCAGGGTCCTTTATGGTTCATTGTATATATTAACGGTTTAGAAAAGCACGTACATAACATGATTAGTAAGTTTGCAGATGACACCAAATCTAAAGGTTTGTAGACACTGAAGAGCTGTATCTAAGGATACAACAGGATCTATTCTAAATGACCTGGTATGGAAGTTGTCCTGTCCAAGGCCGAAAGAAGCTGCAGCAGATCGTGAACACAGCGCAGCACATCACACAAACCAATCTTTCGTCCGTGGACTCACTTTACACCGCATGTTGTCAGAGCAGTGCTGCCAGGATAATCAAGGACATGACCCACCCAGCCAACACACTTTTCGTCCCTCTTCCCTCCGGGAGAAGGCTCAGGAGCTTGAAGACTCATACGGCCAGATTTGGGAACAGCTTCTTTCCAACTGTGATAAGACTGCTGAACGGATCCTGACCCGGATCTGGGCCATACCCTCCAAATATCCGGACCTGCCTCTCGATTTTTTTGCACTACCTTACTTCCCATTTTTCTATTTTCTATTTATGATTTATAATTTAAATTTTTAATATTTACTAATTTTAACTATTTTTAATATCTTTAATATTTAATATTTGTAATCCAGAGAGTGTGAAGCGCAGAATCAAATATCGCTGTGATGATTGTACGTTCTAGTACCAATTGTTTGGTGACAATAAACTATAAAGTATAAAGTATAAATCAACTGGGAAAGTAGGCAAGGGAATGGTTGACAGAATTTAACCCATACAATTGTGATGTGGCACATTTTGGGAAGTTAAAACATGCCAGGACATTCTGGGAAGTGGAAATGAAGAGCAAGACCTTGGAGTACGAGGACATCGTTCCCTGAATGTGGCATCATAGGTAGAGAGAGTGGTGAAAAAGGTTTATAGTATGCTTTCCTTTATCAGCTGAGGCTTTGAATGTAAGATCTGGTACATCATACAGCAGTTGTAGAAGTTGTTGTTTTGGCCACACTTGTTGTATTGTGTGCAGTTGAGGATGCCGGGCTTTAGGAAGATGTGACAAAGCTGGAGAGAGTGCACAAGAAGATTCTTGGGAGTGGTGCCTGGACTGAAAGGCTCGTACAATCAGGAGAGATTGGGTAGGCTGGAATTGAGTTTCCTGAAGTGAAGGAAGCTGGGTGGGGGAGTGATCTTATAGAACTTTATAAAATTGTGAGAAAAGGTTTTGAGCGATATCGGCCAATGGGATTTGCTTAGATAAGCACCTTGTTTGGCATGACAAGTTAGGCCAAAGGGCTGTATAAATCCATGACTCCATTAAAGGGTGCATTGATTAAGCTTGACACTTGAGTAGGGTCATTATACTTCTGCATGAAGATAATTAGTGTTTGACTGCAGGCATTGACCATTGTAGCTATTTCCTCACAGTTCCTTATTAAGACTCTTGGCTTCTCATGAAATAGGACAATAATGCTATTTTGTACCTTCCAACAACTTGGGTGCCACGGTAGTGTAGCGGTTAGCTATCACAGTTCAGAGTTCAATTCCGGTGGCATCTGCAAGGAGTCTCTGTACATCTTCCCCATGGAATCTGTGGACTTTCCCTGGGTTATCCGGTTTCCTCCCACAGTCCAAAGACGTACAATGTAACTTAATTGATTGTTGTAAATTGTCCCATGATTAGACTAGTGTTAAATTAGTGTTGTCAGGGATTGCTGGGGCATGCACCTTAAAGGACTGCATCAATAAATAAATAAACAAATTTTACTGTATAGCATAAGAAAGCTTCAGTGCTTGCACTCTCCTATGTGTACCACTTTTCACTATTTCTAATTTAGCATGATTTTATAACAACTACTTGTCCCTATAAGGGCTGGCTGGCTTTAACTAATATAGACCATCTCTAACTATTTCTCACACTGACAATGGGGCCAGCTGCTGTGATTGGTGCAGTAATGGGAATGATGATGTCAGAATCAGAATCAGGTTTATTATCACTGGCATGTGATGTGAAATTTGTTAACTTAGCAGCAGCAGTTCAATGCAATACATAATCTACAGAGAGAGAAAAAAAATAATAATAAAATAAAACAACAATAATAATTAACAAGTAAATCAATTATGTATATTGAATAGATTAAAAATACGTGCAAAAACAGAAATGTTGTATATTTAAAAAAAGTGAGGTAGTGTCCAAATCTTCAATATCCATTTAGGAATCAGATGTCAGAGGGGAAGAAGTTGTTCTTGAATCGCTGAGTGTGTGCCTTCAGGCTTCTGTACCTCCTACCTGATGGTAACAGTGAGAAAAGTGCATGCCTTGGATGCTGGAGGTCCTTAATAATAGATGCTGCCTTTCTGAGACACTGCTCCCTAAAGATGTCCTGGATACTTTATAGGCTAGTGCCCAAGATGGAGCTGACTGGATTTACAACCTTCTGCAGCTTCTTTCGGTCCTGTGCAACACTCACAACATGCTGGAGGAACTCAGCAGTTCGGGCAGCATCCGTGGAAATGATCAGTCAACGTTTCGGGCCGGAACCCTTCGCCAGGACTGAAGAGGGAAGGGGCAGAGGCTCTATAAGGAAGTGAGGGGGGAGGGTGGGAAGGAGAAGGCTGGTAGGTTCCAGGTGAAAAACCAGTAAGGGGAAAGATAAAGGGGTGGGAGAGGGGAGGCAGGGAGGTGACAGGCAGGAAAGGTGAAGAAAGAATAGGGGAAAACACAATGGGTAGTAGAAGGAGGCAGAACCATGAGGGAGGTGATAGGCAGCTGGGGGAGGGGGCAGAGTGAAATAGGGATAGGGGAAGGGAGGGGGAGGGGATTACCAGAAGTTGGAGAATTCTATGTTCATACCAAGGAGCTGGAGACTACCTAGATGGTATATGAGGTGTTACTCCTCCAAGCTGAGTTTAGGCTCATCATGGCAGTAGAGGAGACCATGTATGGACATATCTGAATGGGAATATGAAGCAGAGTTGAAGTGGATGGCTACTGGGAGATCCTGTCTGTTGTGGCGGATGGAGTGGAGGTGCTCGACGAAGCGGTCCCCCAATCTGCGTCGGGTTTCACCGATGTAGAGGAGGCTACACCGGGAGCACCGGATGCACGAGGTGACCCCAACAGACTCACAAGTGAAGTGTTGCCTCACCTGGAAGGACTGTTTGGGGCCCTGAATGGTGGCAAGAGAGGAGGTGTAGGGACAGGTGTAGCACTTACGCTTACAGGGATAAGTGCCGGGTGGGAGATCCATGGGGAGGGATGTGTGGACCAGGGAATCGCGGAGGGACCAATCCCTGCGGAAAGCGGAGAGGGGTGGAGAGGGAAAGATGTGCTTAGTGGTGGGGTCCCGTTGAAGGTGGCGGAAGTTGCAGAGGATAATGTGCTGGATCCGGAGGCTGGATTGTGGGAATGAGCTATAAGCTATTAAATGCTGAGCTATAGTCGATGAACTATAGTCCTGACGTATGTGTTTGTGTTGTGGTCAAAAGCCGTTTGGAGAGCCATTGAGGTTGCGTCTGCCATTGACCTATTGTGGCGATAGGCAAATTGCAATGGGTTCAGGTCCTTGCTGAGGCAGGAGTTCAATCTAGTCATAACCAACCTCTCAAAGCATTTCATCACTGTCGATGTGAGTGCTACTGGGCGATAGTCGTTAAGGCAGCCCACATTATTCTTCTTAGGCACTGGTATAATTGTTGCCTTTCTGAAGCAAGTAGGAACTTCTGGCCGTAGCAGTGAGAGGTCGAAAATGACCTTGAATACTCCCGCTAGTTGGTTGGCACAGGTTGGAGCCTTACCAGGTACTCCATCGGGACCTGCCACCTTTGAGAGTTCACTCTCTTTAAAGACAGCCTAACATTGGCCTCTGAGACAGAGATCACAGGGTCATCAGGTTCAGCAGAGATCGTCACAACTGTAGTTGTGTTCTCCCTTTCAAAGCGGGCATAGAAAGTGTTTAGTTCATCTGGCAGTGAAGCATCACTGCCGTTCATGCTATTGGGTTTCGCTTTGTAGGAAGTAATGTCTTGCAAACCCTGCCAGAGTTGCCGTGCATCTGATATCACTTGCAACCTCGTTTGAAGTTGTCTCTTCGCCCCTGAAAAAGCCCTCTGCAAATCATACCTGGTTTTCTGGTACAGGCCTGAGTTGCCAGACTTGAATGCCACAGATCTAGCCTTCAGCAGATGATGTACCTCCTGGTTCATCCACGGCTTTTGGTTTGGGAATGTGCTGCCTGCATTGGAAACTATGGTATGGGTTTTATGGCTGTTTGTGATTCTGCAGTCATTTTCTGAAGCCATCTAATTTATCTTCCATTGGCACCCATGCAATTACTCGAAGGAACCATGGATCAGGACTGCAACAGTTCTAGGCAAAAGTTAACGCTGTAGATTATCCTTGTCAACAATACCACTCTGTCAATGAATTAACTTCCAACTTTCCAATGGCTTTTTAACATTACTCTTTATTTTCCAAATGGAGTATTAGAATAATGGAAGTTTTCTACTATATTGCTGAAGCATCAATTCCTGAAACTTATGGCAGGATGTTTAATATATATTAATTATTTTATTGCTGATGGAAGCTTACTCTGGTCTTGTCCTTGCCTATTGTTGCATATATTCATCAGAGATTCCTTCATGATTTTTCACTCCCCAACATATCTACACACCCTTATTCCTCCCCCATCCCTGCAACCCCCCACTCTTCCCACCATTCTATCCTGCCTGACCTCTCATCTCCCTTATAGTGGGACCATAGTTACACCAAACAAGATTAGAGGAGAATGGGAATTCAGCCAATTATCCCCAATCTATATTGTACACTATATTCTGCTTTGTTTAGTGAGTCATTATGAAACCCAGTGACTTTAAAAGAATGTATTGCCCTCATGTTGTTTTACTAGATATTGAGTTAGGGCACATCAATAAAATTCAATTTCCTCACATTAACCTTAATAATACACAGCCCCTGCAAGTCACCAGCAATATGGCACTTTTGTTGATTTTGATGTCAAGACCTTGTTCCTGTGTTTTTCAGTGTCTGAGTCAAAGATTGTGGCATGAATGCAACCTGAAAATAATATCATCCTTGCTATCTGTATCAGGTAAGAGTTGGTAACTGGAGAGTTCAGATGTAGATAGTATACTCAAAAAATTAATCATGATCTTGGAGCTCAGGTCCCATCCAAAAACTGCATGCCAAGTTAAAACAATAAGCTTTAGTTTCATTTTTCCATTAACACTCTTAAGTTTGGGTTCATTGGTCTTCATCTGTGTGAGCTTTAACAGCTTCAGTGTCACTGTAATTACATACACACTCTCTCTGAATAATTATACATGCATTCACTGTCACTGTATCATTTATTTTGTCTTACTTTTTCTCTGTTTCATTTGTAATCATGTATTCTCTTACTCTGTACAATAATATATGTATATTTGTCTGTCTCTGTCTCTGTGTAATTATGAAATCTCTTTGTAATTATATATATTTTGCCATCTTCTATGTAATTGCTTCTTTTTTATTTGGCTCTATGAAATGATCTTTTGTGGTATGAGTTGTACCTCAAAAATGAGCAAGAACAGTGATACCCAAAAAAGCTTTGAGAGCTGATGAAGTATGCAAAGGGAAAAACAGTTACATTAGTATGAGTTCTGTGCTGATCAAAAGCCTGAACATTGCAGGCCACAAATGTTAAGTAAAAAAAAGATTTGTTTAATTATCCCAAAATGCTCCAAAAATACTCTATAAAACAAACAATGTTCATTATGCATATTAGAGTTCAGAACAAAAATAAAGATAATAATGGCAAATATTCACAAAAGCAAATGAAATCAAATAACTTAGGTTGGAGGAACAACACCTTATATTCCATCTGGGTAGCCTCCAACCTGATGACATGAACATTGACTTCTCTAACTTCCGCTAATGCCCCACCTCCCCCTTGTACCCCATCCGTTATTTATTTTTATACACACATTCTTTCTCACTCTCCTTTTTCTCCTTCTGTCCCTCTGACTATACCCCTTGCCCATCCTCTGGGTTTCCCCCCCCCTTCTCCTTCTCCCTGGGCCTCCTGTCCCATGATCCTCTCATATCCTATTTGCCAATCACCTGTCCAGCTCTTGGCTCCATCCCTCCCCCTCCTGTCTTCTCCTATCATTTTGGATCTCCCCCTCCCCCTCCCACTTTCAAATCTCTTCCTTCCTTCAGTTAGTCCTGACGAAGGGTCTCGGCCCGAAACATTGACTGTACCTCTTCCTAGAGATGCTGCCTGGTCTGCTGCGTTCACCAGCAACTTTGATATGTGTTGCT
This sequence comes from Mobula birostris, assembly GCF_030028105.1. NCBI lineage: Eukaryota > Metazoa > Chordata > Chondrichthyes > Myliobatiformes > Myliobatidae > Mobula > Mobula birostris. Next base: position 28,095,996 of record NC_092402.1, read on the forward strand.
TGAATTTCCAGCATCTGCAGAATTCCTCATGTTTACGTAACTAAATTATTTTCTTTGTTTTACCTTTTTGGTTCCTCGGGTGTCTCTAAATTTAATCGTTCTGAATTGACATATAAAGACAATAAGAGGTCTGTCTTGTTTCTCAGTTAACAGGGTTATACTTCTTTCTAAAAAGATCTTGAAACTGTATATGGAGCATCATTGTGTAGTAATGATACTGGCTAGCCTAATTGATTTCCAGTTGTGCTTCCTGCAGAATGTGATTGATTTCACACCTCTCAAAAAATACTGGGTGTTTGGACAATTGCAAAAACTCAGTTCTCATGTTTATTAACTCTCATGTTTAGATCATACTGGAGTCATCATACAACAAGAATGATGTTCCTTAACTTGAGATGTGAGTAAAGTTTTGCTGGCATTGGGGTATGAATCATAAACCTATCTAGCAATTACTTTTGGTTATTAAATTATTGAACATACTCATCATCCATCACTGCAATCTTTAAAAATAATGGAACATTATGTGAAACTTAATTGAATGTTTGGAATAGTTTATGTGAAACAAAAAATACACAATTCATGACTTACTTTTAATTGCAATGGGCATCTTTAGATTAAATAAGCATGAAGATACTAACAAAAAGATTACAATATAAGAATATGGTAATCCTTACAGATGATGTTTAATACATGTATAACCCTTGTATCTTTAAGCATTATTATTTGACACCATGTGACTTTAACTGGCTGGTGAACATCCAGTGCATAATTGAAATGAGCCAACAGTTATTTGGATGAGATCTTTTGGCACTAGATTTGATTATTATCTTATTTGTGACAGTTTTCTCAAAATCCAGGATTTTTGCAGATTTCCCTACCTTAGTAAAGAGATGGAGGATCGATAGATGCAAGAGTGCCTTCCCATTTACTTGCTGGATCTATTTTGCCTGTTCCTATCCTTGAAGATCACTTCATTGTTCATTCCTCTGACCTTCCCCATGATGTTGATCCTGCCTAGTTCCCAGTTTTTTAAATTCTATCCTGAGATGTGCATGACACTGGCAATGCTATATGCACTGGCAACATTATGCTATATTTAATTATCCTAATGAAGGATTTCCTCTAGTTTTCACAGCCTCTGATCTCCTCAACCTTGGAATCCTCTGATTGCTTCTACTAATGAGACTGTGTTTTTCTTTGCTGAGTTCCTTTTGATTTCCCTCAGCATTACACTGATTACTTTCAGCATTATCCCTTGCAACCTCTCCACTGAGGACTGATCTACACACAATACTGTCTACATTCAAGGATTTCACGATTTCATATGGCACAGCTAATATCATAAAGGAAAGCTATCAAAAAGATTATGACAGACTGCTTATGACAGAGAATGATTATGACAGATGATTAAAGAATATTTTTTGTAAGGGTGGCAGGACAACAATAAGGTTCAGAGAGAACTACTGAACTGGTTTGTACCAGCTGAAGGCATGGTCACTAATGTTGGAGTGAATAAAACAGGAGATAAAGTCATTGAGTTATACAGTACAGAAATAGGCCCTTTGGCACAATTTGTCCGTGCTGACTATGGTGCCATATTGAGCTGGTTCCATCTGCCTGCATTTGGTCCATATTGCATTTTGAAATCCACACTGCATTTTGTCTGCATATGGACATCAGGAAGGGGAAGTTGTGGGAACACAAACCAGTCATAGAGTCACAAAAAAATACAGCACAGAAACAGGCCCTTCGGTCCATCTATCCTAAGCCAAACCATTTAAGCTGCCTACTCCCATCAAACTGCTCTGGGACCATAGCTCTCCATACCCCTACCATCCATGTACCTGTCCAAACCGCTCTTAAACATTGAAATCGAGCTTGCATGCACCACTTACTCTGGCAGCTCGTTCCACATTCTGACAACCCTCCAAGTGAAGAAGCTTCCCCTCATGTTCCTCTCATAGTCCGGTTGGTGAAGTCCGCATTCCAGTTCATGGTCCGGTCCATCGACCCTTGCTCCACATGTTCCTGCCTACCCTGTTTCTGTTTCTGTTGAGCACTAATTGAGGCAGCTGGTACTTGTTGGGGCTGGCTGCATAAATACCTCCAGAGACCAGGGCGTGGCTGCTGGATTGTTCTTGTCCTTATTCCTTGTATCCCTTCCCCTACCTTCTGTTTCCTCGCCTGAAGCCTTGCCTAGTCTTGCCGGTAACTCTCGCCTCACCTGAAGTTCTTGTTTCGCCTTGCATTGCCTGAAGCCTTGCCTTGTCTTGCTGGTAACTCTCGCCTTGCCTGAAGTTCTTGTCTCACCTTGCATTGCCTGAAACCTTGCCTTGTCTTGCTGGTAACACTTGCCTTGTCTTGCCTGAAGTCTTGTCTTGGAGCCACCCTGTATCTATGTCCCTTCCTGTCCCTTGCCTCCGTCGGGTAAGCCAGGCCAGATTGCCGTTACCCTGCGGTGGGTTCTGTCTCTTCCTGTCCCTTGCCTCTGTCGGGTAAGCCAGGCCAGATTGCTGTTACCCTGAGGTTGGTTCTGTCCCTTCCTGTCCCATGCCTCCGTCGGGTAAGCCAGGCCAGATTGCTGTTACCCTGCGGTGGGTTCTGTCCCTTCCTGTCCCTTGCCTCCATCGGGTAAGTCAGGCCAGATTGCTGTTACCTTGCGGTGGGTTCTGTCCCTTCCTGTCCCTTGCCTCCGTCAGGTAAGCCAGGCCAGATTGCTGTTACCCTGCGGTGGGTTCTGTCCCTTCCTGTCCCTTGCCTCCGTCGGGTAAGTCAGGCCAGATTGCTGTTACCCTGTGGTTGGTTCTGTCCCTTCCTGTCCCTTGCCTCCATCAGGTAAGCCAGGCCAGATTGCCATTACCCTGTGGTAGGTTCTCTCCCTTCCTGTCCCTTGCCTCCGTCGGGTGGAGATCGGCGCCCTGTCTAGGAGGAGCTTCAAGACCCCAATCCTCTAGCCAAGCCCCGCCTCAAGTCTCTGGTCTCCGGCCTCGCCTCAATTCTGAAGACTCCAGCCTCGTCCTGCCTGCCAGCCCAGTCACGTCCTTGTCTAGTTCTGGAGTCCGAGCCAGAGGCAAGACCCAGGTTCTGGGTCCTTGTCCAGTCTCTGGCTCGGAGTCCAAGCCCTGGCTCCTAGCTCTCTTGTCCAGTCCTGTTCTGGGTTCCTGGTTTTCGTGTCCATGTCCTTGCCATCGCCCTGTATCCAAGTCCTGTCCCGAGTACTTCAGTGTCTGTGTCTTGCATTTGGGTCTATTCCCAGCCGTGCCCTTATGACAGTTCCCCTTAAACTTTTCACCTTTCACCCCTAACCCAGGAAGCAGTGATCATAAAATGATTGAATTCATACTGCAATTTGAGAGGGGGAAGCATAAGTCACATGTATCAGTATCACAATGGAATAAAGGGAGTTATGGACTCATAAGAGAGGAGCTTGCCCAGGTGGATTGGAGGAAGAAACTGGTGGGGATGATGGTAGAACAGGGATGGCTGATGTTTCTGGGAATAGTTCACAAGGTGCAGGATAGATATGCCCCACAGAGGAAGAAGTTCTCAAATGGCAGGGGTAGGCAACTGTGGCTAACAAGGGAAGTTCAGATAAAAGCCAAAGAAAGGGCATATAAGGTAGCAAAAGGGAGTGGGAAGTTGGATAATTGAGAAGCTTTTAAAATCCAACAAAAGGCAACTAAAAAAGCTACAAGAGAAAACATGAAATATGAGGGCAAACTAACCAATAATATAAAGCAGGATACTAACAGTCTTTTCAGTTATATAAAGAGTAAAAGGGAGGTGAGAGTTGATATTGGACCACTGGAAAATGATGCTGGTGAGGTAGTAATGAGGGACAAAGAAATGGCAGATGAACTGAATGTGTACTTTGCACCAGTCTTCACTGTGGAAGATACTAGCAATGTGCCAGTGGTCTGTGAGTGTCAGGGAGCAGGAGTGAGTGCCATTGCTATTACAAAGGAAGAATTGCTAGGCAAACTCAAAGGTCTTAAGGTGGATAAGTCACCTGAACCAGATGGACTACATCCCAGAGTCCTGAGAGAGGTTGCTGAAGAGATAACAGATGCATTAGTCAGGATCTTTCAAGAATCACTTGATTCTGGCATGATCCCAGAGGACTAGAAGACTGCAAGTGTCACTCCACTCTTAGTAAGGGAGAAAGGCAAAAGAAAGGAAACTATGGGCCAGTTAGCCTAACCTTAGTAGTTGGGAAAGTGTTGGAATCTATTATTAAAGATGAGGTTTCGAGGTACTTGGAGATTAATAAAAAAGTAAGTCAAAGTCAGCATGGTTTCTGTAAAGGGAAATCTTGCCTGACAAATCTGTTAGCATTCTTCGAGGAAGCAGCCAGCAGGGTGGACAAAGGGGAGGCAGTAGATGTCATTTACTTGGATTTTCAGAAGGCATTTGATAAGGTGCCACACATGAGGCTGCTTAACAAGATAAAATCCTATGGCATTACTGGAAATATATCAAAAGCGTTCTTTATGACCCCATTTACCTGTGACACCACTTTCATTGAATTATGGACCTGTATTCCCAGATCTTTTTGTTCTGCAGCATTCCTCAGTGCCCTGCCGCTCTCTGTGTAAGACATACTCTGGTTGGTCCTATCGAAGTACAATGCCTCACAATTGTCTGCATTAAATTCCATCTGCCATTTTTTCAGCCCATTTTTCCAGCTGGTCCAGATCCCTCTGCAAGCCGTGATAGTCTTCCTCGCTGTCCACTACACCCCTAATCTTGCTGTCATCCACAGAGCTGTTAGGGAGGGTTTAAACTAATTTGGCAGGGGGATGGGAACCGGAATGACAGAGCAGAGGAAGGGGAAAACAGAAATAAATCTAAGATAGTGAGCAGTAAAGATGTCAGGAAAGACAGGCAGGTGATGGGGCAAATTTGTAGCCATTGGGATGAGTTGCAGTGCAATAAAGTTGCAGTGAAATCAAAGCAAAAAGTACCAAATACTGGTCTTAAGGTGTTGTACTTAAATGCATGCAGCATAAGGAATAAGGTGGATGATCTTGTCGTACAGCTACAGATTGGCAGGTATGATATTGTGGCCATCACTGAGACATGGCTAAAGGATGCACGTCTCTGGGAGCTGAACGTCCAAGGATACACGGTGTATCAGAAGGATAGGAAGGTAGGCAGAGGGGGAGGCGTGGCTTTATTGGTAAGAAATGATATTAAATCATTAGAAAGAGGTGATATAGGATCGGACGGTGCAGAATCTTTATGGGTTGAGCTAAGAAATTGCAAGGGTAAAAGGATCCTGATGGCAGTTATTTATAGGCCTCCAAACAGCTGCAGTGATGTGGACTACAAATTACAACAGGAAATAGAAAAGGCTTGTCAGAAGGGCAGTGTTATGATAATTGTGGGGGATTTTAACATGCGAGTAGATTGGGAAAATCAGGTCGGCAATGGATCTCAAGAGAGAGAATTTGAAGAATGTCTGAGAGATGGCTTTTTAGAACAGCTTGTTGTTGAGCCCACTAGGGGATCAGCTGTACTCGATTGGGTATTGTGTAATGAACCGGAGGTGATTAGAGAGATTGAGGTGAAGGAACCCTTAGGAGACAGTGATCATAACATGATTGAGTCACTGTGAAATTTGAAAAAAGAAGCCGAAATCTGATGTGTCGGTATTTCAGTGGAGTAAAGGAAATTACAGTGGCATGAGAGAGGAACTGGCCAAAGTTGACTGGAAAGGGACACTGGCGGGAAAGACGGCAGAGCAGCAGTGGCTGGAGTTTATGCGAGAAACGGGGAAGGTGCAAGACAGGTATATTCCAGAAAAGAAGAAATTTTTGAATGGAAAAAGGATGCAACCGTGGTTGACAAGAGAAGTCAAAGCCAAAGTTAAAGCAAAGGAGAGGGCATACAAGGAAGCAAAAATTAGTGGGAAGACAGAGGATTGGGAAGTTTTTAAAACCTTACAAAAGGAAACTAAGAAGGTCATTAAGAGAGAAAAGATTAACTATGAAAGGAAGCTAGCAAATAATATCAAAGAGGATACTAAAAGCTTTTTCAAGTATATAAAGAGTGAGAGTAGATATAGGACTGATAGAAAATGATGCTGGAGAAATTGTAATGGGAGATGAGGAGATGGCAGAGGAACTGAACGAGTATTTTGCATCAGTCTTCACTGAGGAAGACATCAGCAGTATACCAGACACTCAAGGGTGGCAGGGAAGAGAAGTGTGCGCAGTCACAATTACGACAGAGAAAGTACTCAGGAAGCTGAATAGTCTAAAGGTAGATAAATCTCCTGGACCAGATGGAATACACCCTCGTGTTCTGAAGGAAGTAGCTGTGGAGATTGTGGAGGCATTAGCGATGATCTTTCAAAAGTCGATAGATTCTGGCATGGTTCCGGAGGACTGGAAGATTGCAAATGTCACTCTGCTATTTACGAAGGGGGCAAGGAAGCAAAAAGGAAATTATAGATCTGTTAGCTTGACATCGGTGGTTGGGAAGTTGTTGGAGTTGATTGTCAAGGATGAGATTACAGAGTACCTGGAGGCATATGACAAGATAGGCAGAACTCAGCATGGATTCCTTAAAGGAAAATCCTGCCTGACAAACCTATTACAATTTTTTGAGGAAATTACCAGTAGGCTAGACAAGGGAGATGTAGTAGATGTTGTACATTTGGATTTTCAGAAGGCCTTTGACAAGGTGCCACACATGAGGCTACTTAACAAGATAAGAGCCCACGGAATTACAGGAAAGTTACATACGTGGATAGAGCGTTGGCTGATTGGCAGGAAACAGAGAGTGGGAATAAAGGGATCCTATTCTGGTTGGCTGCCAGTTACCAGTGGTGTTCCACAGGGATCAGTGTTGGGGCCGCTTCTTTTTACATTGTACATCAACGATTTGGATTATGGAATAGATGGCTTTGTGGCTAAGTTTGCTGATGATACGAAGATAGGTGGAGGGGCCGGTAGTGTTGAGGAAATGGAGAGTCTGCAGAGAGACTTGGATAGATTGGAAGAATGGGCAAAGAAGTGGCAAATGAAGTACAATGTTGGAAAGTGTATGGTTATGCACTTTGGCAGAAGTAGTAAACGGGCAGACTATTATTTAAATGGGGAAAGAATTCAAAGTTCTGAGATGCAACGGGACTTGGGAGTCCTCGTACAGGATACCCTTAAGGTTAACCTCCAGGTTGAGTCAGTAGTGAAGAAGGTGAATGCAATGTTGGCATTCATTTCTAGAGGAATAGAGTATAGGAGCAGAGATGTGATGTTGAGGCTCTATAAGGCGCTGGTGAGACCTCACTTGGAGTACTGTGGGCAGTTTAGGTCTCCTTATTTAAGAAAGGATGTGCTGACGTTGGAGAGGGTACAGAGAAGATTCACTAGAATGATTCCGGGAATGAGAGGGTTAACACATGAGGAACGTTTGTCTGCTCTTGCACTGTATTCCTTGGAGTTTCGAAGAATGAGGGGAGACCTTGTAGAAACATTTCGAATGTTGAAAGGCACGGACAGAGTGGATGTGGCAAAGTTGTTTCCCATGATGGGGGAGTCTAGTACGAGAGGGCATGACTTAAGGACTGAAGGGCGCCCATTCAGAACAGAAATGTGAAGAAATTTTTTTAGTCAGAGGGTGGTGAATCTATGGAATTTGTTGCCACGGGCAGCAGTGGAGGCCAAGTCATTGGGTATATTTAAGGCAGAGATTGATCAGTATCTGAGTAGCCAGGGCATCAAAGGTTATGGTGAGAAGACGGGGGAGTGGGACTAAATGGGAGAATGGATCAGCTCATGATAAAATGGCGGAGCAGACTCAATGGGCTGAATGGCCGACTTCTGCTCCTTTGTCTTATTGTCTTATTGTTTAAATTTGCTGATCCAGTTAACCACATTATCATCCAGATCATTGATATAGATGACAAACAACAACAGACTCAGCACCGATCCCTACGGCACACCACTAGTCACTGGCCTCCAGTCAGAGAGTCTACAATCTACTATCACACTCTGGCTTCTCCCACAAAGCCAATGTCTAATTCAATTTACTACCTTACCTTGAATGCCAAGTGATTGAACCTTCTTGACTAATCTCTAATGCGGGACCTGTCAAATGGCTTGCTAAAGTCCATGTAGACTACATCCATTGCCTTACCTTCATCAATTTTCCTGGTAACTTCCTTGAAAAAGATTGGTTAGACACAACCTACCATGCATAAAACCATGCCAACTATCCCTAATCAGTCCCTGTCTATCCAAAAACTCATATATCTGGTCCCTTAGAATACCTTCCAATAACTTTGCTACAACTGATGTCAGGCTCACTGGCCTATAATTTGCAGGTTTATTTTTAGAGTCTTTCTTAGACAGTGGAACAACATTGGCTATCCTCCAATCCTCTGGTACCTCAGCTGTCACTAAGGATGATTTAAATATCTCTGCTGGGATCCCTGCAATTTTTGCAATTGCCTTCCACAGGGTTTGAAGAAACACCTTGTCAGGTCCTGGGGATTTATTCACCTTAATGTGCCTCAAGATAGCAAGCACCTTCTTCTCTGTAATATGTACAGGGTCCATGAATTTGATATCACTTTGCCTCACTTCTATAGACTCTGTGGGGTCTCTCCTGAGTAAATGCATACAAAATATTCATTTAAGATCACGCCCACCTCTTTTGGCTTCATGCATGGATTCTGATTTTCCAGAGGACCAGTTTTGTCCCTTGCAATCCTTTTGCTCTTCACATATCTGTAGAAGCCTTTAAGGTTCTCCTTCTCCTTGTATGGTAGAGAAACTTCATGCCTTCTTTTAGCCCTCCTGATTTCTTTCTTAAGTGTTCTCTTGCATTTCTTCTACTTGTGACGGGGTCCTGAATTACCCCTATAAAATGTGCTTGATTACCCCTATGAACTATGCTTTTGAGAAGAGAGAGAGTTATTTAACACAAACACCTTGCTTAAAAGAGAGAGAGAGACAAAGACTGCTCACAGGTTGTTTACATTTTCTCCAAGGACATTGCCTGCTTGTACATTCTTACACAGACAGAGAAGGGAGGAATTATTTGAGAGACAGTTGGTACTCAGTACGGTGAGATAAATAGTAGGTCGGATGATACACCTGAGACACATGATTTTGGACACTGAATAAACTTTGTTGTACCCACAGAAAAAGTGGGTTTTGGAGGGTCGATCAAGTGGATCGATCAGTGGCTGTTGCAGTGTGAACAGGGCGTGACCGGTGGGGAATTACTTGTGTGTCCAACCCTCGCCTGGGTTGATAATTCCACCACAGAAGAACGGTCCCCTTTGTTGTGGTCACAGTCGGTGACTTCTAAAGGATTTCGGAGGACAACGGAAAGATCAACGGCGTCAGCTCACCTGAAGACTCAAATCTCTCCCTCTCGCTCTCTCAATCACTACTCAACTCAACACCACGAACTGAACTGAACTTTACTCATTATCGAAAGACTATCTATTTACCCCTAGACTTGAAGAAGCTTGGTTTTCATATATATTCCACACTTACTTATATATAATCATTGCTAACCTGTTTGATTTATCTGCAGTTATATTACTGTATTGCGTAGTTACTAATAAATATCATTGGTTAGTAGCAATACTGGACTCCAAAGTGTTTTCCATTTTTGCTGGTTCTTTAACCTGTCATGGGGTACGTGACATACTCCATAAGCACCTCTTTTATTCCTACCTGCCTATACCTGCCATGCACCTCCTTTTTTTTCCTTTAGCCAGGGCTTAAATATGTCTTGAAAACTATCTCTAGTCCTTTGACAGTATGGATGTCCCAGTCAATATGTGAAAAGTTAAAAACCACCTACTATAATAACCTTATATTTCTTGCAACAGTCTGTGATCTCTACAAATTTGTTCATCTAAATCCTTTGAACTGTTGGGTTGAGTGTAATATAGCATGGTCATACCTTTGTTATTCCTCAGTTCCACCCATAATGCCTCACTAGATTAGTTCTCCAGTCTATCCTGACTGAGCACTGCAGTGACATTTTCCCTGACTAGTAATGCCACATGTCCTCCTTTAATACCTCCTGCTTTGTTGCGTCTAAAACAACAGAACGCTGGAATATTGAGTTGCCAGACCAGCCCCTCCATCAATATCATAATTCCAGGTCTTGATCCATGCCTTGACCTCATCCACCTTTCCTACAATCCTTCTTGCATTGAAATATATGCCACTCAGGGCATTAGTCAGACAATGCTCAACTTTTTGATTGCTGACCTTGTGTGAGGTCTTAACAACATCTGTCTCCAAAACCTCTCCACTATCTGTTCTGGCACTCTGGTTCCCATCCCCCTGCAACTCTAATTTAAACCTCAGCATACAGCATTAACAAACCTTCCTGCTAGGATATTAGTCCCCTTCCAGTTCAAGTGCAAACTACCCCTTCTGTACAGGTCCCACCTCCCCTGGAAGAGAGCCCAGTGATTCAAAAATCTTATGCTCTCCCTCCTACACCAAATCTTTAGCCACATATTAAGCTGCATAATCTTCCTTTTTTTGGCCTCACTAGCACGTGGCATGGGTAGCAACCCTGAGATCACAACCTTGGAGGTCCAGCCCCTTTAACTGGGCACTTAATTCCCTGAACTCCCTAAGCAGAACCTCGTCACTTGTCCTATCCATGTTATAAGTACCTACATGGACCATGACCTCTGGCTGTTCACCCTCCCTCTTAAGACTGCTGATGACTCAATCCAAGATGTCCTGGACTCTGACATCATGTTGACGCAGAAGGCAACATACCATCCAGGAATCTCGTTCTCACCCACAGAACCTCCTTTCTGTTCCCTTATCTAACGAATCCCCCACCACTACAGCTTGCCTCTTTCCCCCACTTCCCTTCTGAGTCAGAGAGCCAGACTCAGTGCCAGAAACCCAGCCACTGTGACTTTCCTCTGTTAGGTCATCACCCTCAATAATAAACTGGGAGGAAAAATCTACCTAAAGCTTTTTCTCTCACTCAAACCTCTTCCTCAATGAAGCCTTGAAGAGCTAAAGGCTCAATATCCCCCTCCCGATGTGGTCTCAGCAACATCTTGTGCAGCTGTAACATGATATTCTCACCTCTTGTATTCAATGTTCTGACTGACGAAGGCAAGCATGCCATGTACCTTCTCCACAGCCCTTTCTACCCATCTTGCCATTTTATGGAACTAACTTCCCACTAACTTCGGCTTCCTTGTATGCCCTCTCTTTTGCTCTGACTTCACTTGTTAGCCATGGTAGTGTCCTTCTTCCATTCGAAAAATTCTTCTTATTTGGAATATATCTGTCTTGCACTTCCCTCATTTTTTGCAGAAACTCCAGCCATTGCTGCTCTGCTGTCCCTCCTGCTAGTGTCCGTTTCCAGTCAACTTTGGCCAGTTCCCCTCTCATGCCTTTGTAATTTCCTTTATTGCACTGAAATACCGACACATTGGAATTTAATCTCGCCTTCTCAAATTTCAAAGTGAACTCAATCATATTGTGATCACTATTCCCTAAGGGTGCCTTAACCTTAAGCTCTCTTATCACCTCTGGATCATTGCACAACACCCACTCCAGCACAGTCGATCCCCTAGCTGGATCAACAACAAGCTGTTCTAAAAAAAACATCCCTTACACATTCTACAAATTCTCTTTCTTGAGGTCCAGTGCTGACCTAGTTTTCCCAATCCAGTTTCATGTTAAAATCCCCAGCGATTATCATGACTTTGCCCTTCTGACATGCCTTTTCTATGTCCTGCTGTAATTTGTAATCCACATCCCGGCTGCTGTTTGGAGGCCTGTATACAACTGTCATTAGGGTCCTTTTACCCTTGCCATTTCTTAACTCAACCCATAGAGACTCTACACCTTCCGATCCTATGTCATCCCTTTCTAATGATTTAATATTACTTCTTATGCACACGGCCACGCCATCCCCTCTGTCTACTAACCTATCTTTCTGATACACCATATATCCTTGGACATTCAGCTCCCAATGGCAACCATCCCTTAGCCAAGTTTTAGAGATGGCCACAATATCATACTTGCTAATCTGTAGCTGGATTTCAAGATCGTCCATTTGATTTCTTATGCAGCGTGCATTCAAATATAACACTTCTGTCCAGTATTTGTCCAGTCCAGTTCTTGGGCCTTTGTGTTTCCATAACAGGCAATGATGTAACCAGTTAGGATATTCTCCTCTACGCACCTAAAGAAGCTTGTGAAAGGTTTTGGTGACATATCGGATCTACACAAACTTCTAAGAAATTAGAGGCACTGTCATGCCTTCTTTCTGATGTGCTGACCCCAGGATATAATGATGCCAAGGAATCTAAAGCCACTGACCATCTCCACCTCTGATTCCCTAACGAGGAATGGCTCATGGACCTCTGGCTTCTTCCTCCTGTGGTCAATAATCAGCTCTTTGGTTTCGGTGATGTTGAGTGAGAGGTTGTTATTGTGACATTACTCAACCAGATTTTCAATCTCCCTCTGAGATGTGAACTCGTCACTGCATTTGATTTGACCAACAGCAGTGGTGTTGTCAGCGAACTTAAATACGGTATTGGAGCTGTACATAGGCACACAGTAATCTGTATAAAGTGAGTAGAGCAGGGGGCTAAGCACACAAACCTGTGGTGCACCTGTTTTGATGTTGGGTGTGGAGGAGATGGCAGTGAGGAAATTTAAGATTAAATTGCACAGGGAGATATCAGGCAATGTTCCCTCTAATTTGTAATGACCAGTGTGCACAAAAATCTTGTGCTGTGCAATTTTTACCCAGTGACAACAACGTGTGCGCACTGAACAATTTCTTCAATAAAAACAGTATAAATAAGCTAGTTCTAAATTCTGCACACAAGTCATTACAGACTCCACGTTGTCAACACTACCTGCATTGGAAACTGAAAAAGGAAATGTGATTGTGTACGATTGTGAAATACACTTAACATGCCAACGAGGTAGAGGGGGACAACCTTTTGTGCGCAGTTTAAATTCCTTTGTGCACTCATAGCAAAAACGCACACGCAAACCTTAGAGGGAACATTGGTACCAAGGCAAACAACAGGAATTCTGCAGATGCTGGAAATTCAAGCAACACACATCAAAGTTGCTGGTGAACGCAGCAGGCCAGGCAGCATCTCTAGGAAGAGTCCTGATGAAGGGTCTCGGCCTGAAACGTCGACAGTCGTGACGAAGGGCCTCGGCCTGAAATGTCGACTGTACCTCTTCCTAGAGATGCTGCCTGGCCTGCTGCGTTCACCAGCAACTTTGATGTGTGTTGATTGGTACCAAGGCCCAGGTCTTGGAGCATTATGATAGCATGAGGGGAGGATAGCATGAATGCTAAGCTGTTGTCAATGAAGAGCATCCTGACATATGTATCTCCATTGTCCAGGTGTTCCAGAGCTGAGTAAAAAGCCAATGAAATAGCATCTAATGTTGACCTGTTGTGATGGTGGGCAAATTGGAGTGGTTCCAAGTTGCTCCTCAAGCAGGAGTTGATATGCTTCATGATCAACCTCTCAAAGCACTTCATCACAGCGGATATGTTACTGAAGGATAGCCACTGAGGCAGGTCAACATACAAAATGATGGAGGAACTCAGCAGGTCAGGCCCCTCCTTCTTCCATTTCTTCCATGATCCACTCTCCTCTCCTATCAGATTCCTTCTTCTCCAGTCCTTTACCTTTCCCACCCACGAGGCTTCCAGATAGTTCTCCTTCCCACTCTTCCATCTTTTCATTCTGGCATCTTCCCCCTTCCTTTCCAGTCTTGAAGAAGAGTCTCAGCCCAAGTTATTGACTGTTTATTCATTTCCATTGATGTTGCATGACCTCCTGAGTTCCTCCAGCATTTTATGTGTGTTGCTCTGGATTTCCAGCATCTGCAGAATCTCTTGTGTTTATGAAGAAGGAATCTGAGGAGAAAAGGTAAGAGGCCAGAATGGGGAAATAAAGAAGAGGTAAGGGAGAGGAGAGAAATAATAAAATAGAAAAACAAATAATTACTGGAAGGAATAATCTATGTTCATGCCATCAGGTTGGAGGCTGTCTGGACAGAATATGTGGTTTTGCTCCTCCACTCTGAAAGTGGCTTCTTCATGGCAAAAAGGGGGGGGGGCATGGATTGACATGTTGAAATGGGAATGGGGATAGGAATTAAAATGGTTGGCCACCAGGAAATTCCGCTTGTTGTGGATGGAATGGAGGTGCTCGACAAAGCGGTACCCCAGTTTACGTCAGTGCTCACCAATGTAGAGGAGGCCACATTGGGAGTACCAGATACAATAGACAACTCCAACAGATTCACAGGTGAAGTGTTGCCTCATCTGGAAACATTGTTTGGGGTCCTGAATGGGGTTAAGGGAGGAGGTGAATGAATTGCTTTCAGGGATATGTGCCAGGAGAGAGTTTAGTTGGCAGGAGTGAATAACAAGGAAATTATCACAGAGAAAATTATCCCTGAGGAATGTGGAGAGTGGGGGGAGGGAGAAAGTAAAGATGTGTTTCGAAGATGGCAGAAGCTGTGGAGAATGATGTGTTGGATGCGGAGGCTCATGGGATGCTAGCTGAGGACAAGAGGAACTCTATCACTGTTTAGGAGGCAGGAAGAAGTGGTGAGTGTGGATGTTTGGGAAGTGGTGGAGATGCGGGTGAAGACAACATTGATGGTGAAGGAAGGGAAATCCCATTCTTTGAATGAGGACATCTCTAATATTCTAGAAAGGAAAGCCCCATCCTGGGCCATTTTCTTCTTTGGCACTGGTATGATAGTTGCCTGCTTGAAGCACGTGAGTATTTCAGACTGCTGAAGTGAGATGTTGAAAATGTTCATAAACACTCCAACCAAATGATTAGCGTAGGTCTTTAGTACTGAGCCAGGTATGCCGTCTGGACCAGATTCATTCCATGTTTTCACCCTCCTGAAGGATGCTATCATGTTAGCCTCAGAGACTGAGATCACAGAGTCATTGGGGACTGTGGGGGTTCGTGAAGGTGCCTCCAAGTTCTGGCAGTCAAAGTGAGCATAAAAGGAATTGAGCTAATCTGGGAGTGACACTTCATTGCTATTTATGTTACTTGGTTTCACGTTGTAAGAGGTGATGGCATTCAAACTCTGCCACAGTTGTCAAGCATCCCTCTGTGATTCCAGTTTAGTCTGGAATTGACATTTTTCATATTAAATGGACTTTTGCAGGTCATACCTGAACCTCTTGTATTTTCCTGGATTGGCAATCCTAAATAGAACTGATCTAACCATCAGCAGATTGTGAATCTCGTGGTTCATCCAGGACTTCTGCTTAGGGAAGACTCTAAATGATTTTCTGGAGATTCATTCATCCATGAGTGTCTTTATAAACTCTGTGACAAACGTGACATGTTTATTCAGGTCTCCTGATGAGTCCTTGAACGTGGCCCAGCCCACCAAATTGAAGCAATCCCATAGCCACTCCTCTGCCTCCCGTGATCACCTTTTGGTTTTCTTTATCTTTGGTGCCTTGCTCTTTAATCTCTGCCTATATGCATGTAGGAAGACAACAGCCAGATGGGCAAATTTCCTGAAATGCAGTCAAGAGGTGAAATAGTAGGCATTCTTGATGGTAGAGAAGCAATACTCAAAGGTGTTGGGCCCACTGGTGCTGCAGGAGATGTGCTGGCAGTAATTTAGGATGGATCTATGATAATTAAAACCTGTATGCAGTGATTTTATGGGCTTTAACTTTTAATAAAATTAACAGTTTCCTGTAAATGATGCTATACTGTAAATTTATCAGTTAGGAATAGCAGTAGACCATTCAGTTACTCATGCCTATTTCTACTTTCAGTAAGATTGCAACCCCAAACCCACATTTTTGCCTATTCCCATTAGTCTTTCTTCCCCTTGTTTACCTAATGGCAAAATGATTAGAAAGGGGAAAACAAAATAGGATCCTACTTCTGAGAGGTAACTAATAACCTTTGCTTCAATTTCATGTGTCAATGCTGGGCAAGGATAGGATCAGTCCAAGCAATGGTAAACATAAGGTTCGTATGTCATCATAATCTGTGACTTCATTGCCTGGTATAACATTAACTCTACCATTATACCCATGCCAATTTTTTAGTCATGCTGGGAACAGTATGCTCAAAAATAAGGTGCCATCCTGATGAAACTGCATCATGAATACTAATTGTGAAAAGTAACACAAAAAAGACAAAGCTAAACAAGTCCACATACAATGAAAGGATCAAAGCTCTGCTGCCCTGCCTTATTTAGTTCTGAATGGTGGTGGATTAACTAAACAGCTAATTGGAAGAGATGGTTCAGGAACATCACCATCCTCAGTGACTAAAGAGCCTGCCATATGAGTGCCACAGGCAAAGCAGAAGCATGTATATCCCCCTAAATCAGAAGAGCTATACAGATTATCCATTTGCCATTCAACCAAAGTCTACCCCATTACAGAAGCCAGTCTTCAGCCAATTTGATTCACTTTATATAATATAAATGAACAATAAAAATCATTTGATTAGAGTAAAAATCATTGGAATTGGGCTCCGTTCTATCCTTAGTGATGAAAGCTTGTGATCCTGAACTAACCACATCTCAAGCCAAGTCGTTCGAATTCATTACAACATAGCATTCTATCCAGTCATGCAATAATTGCTCAGGTGTGCCTTAATCACAAGAAATAGTACAAATGAAATCTGGCTAATTAGTGCTCAGTTGATCCACTCTTAATTATCAGTTATTTGATGAAAGCTGTGCAGCTCATCATTGCTCAGTATGAGTTTTGTAAGGATTTTCTGGTTCCAGGCTTCATTAAAGACTTAAACTAAAGATTGAAGAGCAGAATTGCAAAGGTGAGGTTAGCGTGATTGTCCTTATATCAAGGGAGCATTTGATGTGGTGTGGCATAAAGAAGCCCTGGTAAAATTGGTAAATGGATACAAAGAGGGAAATGCAAGGATAGTTTTAATTATGTTTTTCACAGTGCAAGGTGGTTCTGCTTATTGGGTTCAATTAGTTCAGACCGAGATATAAATACTGTGGTTGTTCAGGTAGATACTATGATCCAAACATCTTCAGCTGCTTAGGATGTTCTTGAGCATATTATTGACAATAATGTGCTAATGAAAAGCAATCATTGTAGTAATGTATAAAATAAAGTAGGCAATATATCCACAGTAATTGAGACGAAGGAGGGGCCAGGCCCGGAGTCACCCCATAGTGCCCGGAACCTCCAAGTGTTGCAAACTAATCCCTCGAACATGAAGTCTAACAGGAGGCGGATCAAATGGCCTGCAGCTAACATGACTTCACTGTGGAAGCAGTTTGATGACGATGTTAACCAAATTCTGGAGGCAACGGCGAAGGGAGGAAGCTGCAAGCCATGACAACAATTATTGTCAGTATCGCAGCTGAACGGTTTGGAGAAGAGGAGAAGGAAGGCTCCAAAACATCTTACTCAAAGAATCAAAGAGCATTGAGGATCCACAACATCAGGCAGGAGATGAAAGCGTTGAAGTCCCAATACAAGGAGGCAGGAGAAGAGGAGCGCATTGGCTTGGCCCAGCTGATGTGCAAACTACGAAAGAAGATCAGGGTCCTCCGCCGGGCAGAGTGGCATCAGAGGCGGCGTCGTGAAAGGGCTCGAAAACGTGCTGCCTTTATTGCCAACGCCTTCAAGTTCACCAAGGAGTGGCTGGGGGAGAGGCGCAGTGGGAAACTGGCCTGTTCGCAGGAAGACATAGACCAACATCTGAAGAAGATAAAAATGATCCTGAAAGAGAGCAGGAGTCGGGACAGTGCTACATCCTAATAGACCCACCTGAACTGGATGTGCAGTTCGACATGTCAGAGCTGCAACTAAAGGAAGTCAGAGAGGTCGTCTGCAAAGCAAGGGCAAGCTCGGCTCCAGGACCAAGCAACACCTCGTACAAAGTGTACAAGAACTGCTCCAAACTCCTGCTGCGTCTGTGGAAAATCCTGAGAATCTTCTGGAGAAGGGGGAAGATCCCAGAACAGTGGAGAGTGGCTGAAGGGGTGTGGATCCCGAAGGAGGAAAATTCCACCCAGATAGATCAGTTTCGCATCATCTCCCTGCTGTGTGTCGAGGCGAAGATCTTCTTCAGTGCAGTTTCCAACCGGTTGTGCACCTACCTAGCAAAGAACAGCTATATCGATAAATCAGTCCAGAAGGGTGGCATTTCAGGGATGCCAGGCTGTCTGGAGCACATCGGTGTGGTGACACAGCTCATCAGGGAGGCCAGAGAGAACAAGGGCAACCTGTCAGTGTTGTGGCTCGACCTGGCAAATGCACATGGCTCCATTCCGCACAAGCTGGTGCAGCTCACACTGACCAAGTATCACATCCCCAGCAGAATCAGAGACCTTATCGCTGATTATTACAGTAACTTCAGAATGAGAGTCTCTTCAGGAGCAATTACATCAACCTGGCACAAGGTGGAGATCGGCATCATCACAGGGTACACTATCTCAGTGACACTGTTCTCCCTAGCCATGAACATGCTCACTAAGTCTGCTGAACCAGAGTGCAGAGGGCCCAGAATGAAGTCTGCTCAACGGCAACCACCTATCAGGGCATTCATGAATGACCTCACAGTCACCACAGAATCAGTCCCAGGCTGCCAGTGGATTCTGCAAGGGCTCGAAAAGCTGGTGGAGTGGGCCCGGATGCGTTTCAAACCTGCCAAATCAAGATCGATGGTGCTGAGGAAAGGGAAAGTGGAGAACAAGTTCTGGTTCAGCATCGCAGGCACAGCTATCTCAACCATCACAGAAAAGCTAGTCAAGAGCTTAGGCAAAGTTTTTGACAGCTCTTTAAGGGACACAACATCCATTCAGGCAACCTGCACCGAGTTGGATGGCTGGCTGAAATCTGTGGACAAGTCTGGCCTACCTGGGAAGTTTAAAGCCTGGGTGTATCAGCATGGCATTCTTCCCAGAATCCTGTGGCCCCTCTTCATCTATGCAGTTCCGATCTCGACAGTCGAAACCTAGAGAGGAGGGTTAGCAACCACCTCAGGAGATGGCTGGGGCTGCCAAAGAGCCTGAGCAGCATCGCACTCTATGGACACCACAACAAACTGCAACTGCCATTCAAATCCTTGGAGGAAGAATTCAAGGTAACAAGAGCCAGAGAAGTGCCACAGTATAGGGACTCAAGTGACCCGAAGGTGGCTAGAGCAGGGATCCAAGTAAGTACTGGCAGGAAGTGGAGGGCAGAGGAAGCTGTTCAGGAGGCAGAGGCGAGGCTGCGTCGCAGGAGGCTGGTGGGAGTGGTCACACGAGGCCGAGCTGGGCTAGGATCCTTTCCAACTCCCCAAATGGACACCAGAGGGAAGGAAAGGCGTCGTCTAGTTCAGGAGGAGGTGAGAGCAGTAGTGGAGGAGATGAGAGCCTGCAAGGTGGTGGGAATGAAACAACAGGGAGCTTGGACAAGATGGGAGAATGCGGTTGAGAGAAAAGTGACCTGGGCTGATCTTTGGAAAGCCGAACCATACCGCATCCAATTTCTCATCCAGGCAGTGTACGATGTGCCTCCAAGCCCATCAAACCTGCACACATGGGGCAAGGCAGAGTCATCTGCGTGCCCACTGTGCTCCAAGCGAGGAACCCTGGAGCACATCCTCAGCGGCTGTGCAAGGGCACTTGGTGAGGGATGGTACAGGTGGAGGTACGATCAGGTCCTGAAGACCATCGCTGAGGCCATCAGTGCAGGAGTTGAGTGGGCGAAGTGGTCCCGACCCTCCAAGCAGACCATTGCCTTTGTCAGAGCTGGGGAGCAGCCAATACCTGCCAAAAGAACATCTGCAGGCATTCTGACCTCTGCAAGGAACTGGCAGCTGTTGGTGGACCTCGAACGGCAGCTGAAGTTCCCCAACCATATTGCAGCCACAACCCTGCGACCAGACATTGTCCTAGTGTCTGAGTCTACTAAGCAAGTGGTGCTGCTGGAGCTGACAGTCCCATGGGAAGATAGCTTGGAGGAGGCCTTTGAAAGGAAGCTCTCCAAGTACATAGGACTGGTCAGCAACTGTCAGCAGGCTGGATGGAGGCCAGTGGAGGTTGGTTGTAGGGGATTTGTAGCCCATTCTTTAGTTAGAGCCTTCAGCATTTTGGGCATCAAGGGAGAGAGGAAGAGGAGAGCCATCCGCAGTACCACTGATGCAGCAGAGAGGGCCTCAAGATGGCTGTGGCTCAAAAGAGGGGAGCCATGGAGTCATAAGTAGCTAGCCATCTGGACACAAGCTGGGGTCTGATCAGCCCCGGCTGGGTCACCTGGAGGAGGATGTATGATGTTGAAAGATTCGAAACACCCGATGATTCCAGGAACATCACTGAAGATGTGTCCAGAAGCATCAATAGATGTATGTACACAGCACCAATAAGAAAATGATTAAATTTTCAGTGAGGTTGAAGAAGGGATAACTGTTGGCTTGGACATCAGGAATAGTTCCTTTTTGAATTGATATGACTGGACTTTTCATATCCCCTGAGGGATAAACAATGACTCACTTCAATGACTCCAATGTGGGGTAATTTTTTTAAACCAAGAAACTTAAGTCCAAACCTTTAGACTTGAACATTGGTCCTTTTAAGCCAGTGATTTCAGGAGAAGAGTCAGTTGAAATGATGGGTGAAATTGTTCAAGTAAATAAACTGTGACTCAGGAGAGGGGAAGAGAATAGGCAACAAGTGCAGAGTACCCCTATAGTGTTTCCCTCAATAATATTGTTGGGGTGGGGTGGAATCAACCTATGAGGGGAAGCCACAGTGACCTGGTCTCCAGCACTGAACTTGGTTCTGTGACTCAGAAGGGAAGGGCAGGGGAGAGAAGAGGAGTGCAGTAGTAATAGGGTATTCTGTGGATCTGAAAGAGACTTCCAAGTGGTATTTAAAAACGTAAACACGAGGAATTCTGCAGATGCTGGGAATTCAAGCAACACACATCAAAGTTGCTGGTGAATGCAGCAGGCCAGACAGCATCTCCAGGAAGAGGTACAGTCGACGTTTCAGGCCGAGACCCTTCGTCAGGACTAACTGAAAGAAGAGCTAGTAAGAGATTTGAAAGTGGAAGGGGGAGGGGGAGATCCAAAATGATAGGAGAAGACAGGAGGAGGAGGGATGGAGCCAAGAGCTCGTTTCTGCATACCTCGACACAGTTTTATCTCCCCTTGTTCAACTCGTTTCTGCATACCTCAACACAGTTTTATCCCCTCTTGTTCAATCCCTTCCTACCTACGTTCGTGACGCTTCTCATGCTCTTAAACTTTTTGATGATTTTAAGTTCCCTGGCCCCCACCGCTTTACTTTCACCATGGATGTCCAGTCCCTATATACTTCCATCCCCAATCAGGAAGGTCTCAAAGCTCTCCGCTTCTTTTTGGATTCCAGACCTAATCAGTTCCCCTCTACCACCACTCTGCTCCGCCTAGCGGAATTAATCCTTACTCTTAATAATTTCTCTTTTGGCTCCTCCCACTTCCTCCAAACTAAAGGTGTAGCTATGGGCACCCTTATGGGTCCTAGCTATGCCTGTCTTTTTGTTGGCTTTGTGGAACGATCTATATTCCAAATCTATTCTGGTATCTGTCCCCCACTTTTCCTTCGCTACATTGATGACTGCATTGGTGCTGCTTCCTAAACGCATGCTGAACTCATTGACTTCATTAACTTTGCCTCCAACTTTCACCCTGCCCTCCAGTTTACCTGGTCCATTTCCGACACCTCCCTCCCCTTTCTAGATCTTTCTGTCTCTATCTCTGGAGACAGCTTATCCACTGATGTCTACTATAAGCCTACTGACTCTCACAGCTATCTGGACTATTCCTCTTCTCACCCTGTCTCTTGCAAAAATGCCATCCCCTTCTCGCAATTCCTCCGTCTCCGCCGCATCTGCTCTCAGGATGAGGCTTTTCATTTTAGGACGAGGGAGATGTCTTCCTTTTTTAAAGAGAGGGGCTTCCCTTCCTCCACTATCAACTCTGCTCTTAAACGCATCTCCCCCATTTCACGCACATTGCTCTCACTCCATCCTCCTGTCACCCCACTAGGAATAGGGTTCCCCTGGTCCTCACCTACCACCCCACCAGCCTCCGGGTCCAACATATTATTCTCCATTACTTCCACCACCTCCAACGGGATCCCACCACTAAGCACATCTTTCCCTCCGCCCCTCCTCTGCTTTCTGCAGGGATTGCTCCCTACGCGACTCCCTTGTCCATTCATCCCCCCCATCCCTCCTCAATGATCTCCCTCCTGGCACTTATCCTTGTAAGCGGAACAAGTGCTACACATGCCCTTACATTTCCTCCCTTACCACCATTCAGGGCCCCAGACAGTCCTTCCAGCTGAGGTGACACTTCACCTGTGAGTCAGCAGGGGTGATATACTGCGTCTGGTGCTCCCGATGTGGCCTTCTATATATTGGCGAGACCCGACGCAGACTGGGAGATCGTTTTGCTGAACACCTACGTTCTGTCCGCCAGAGAAAGCAGGATCTCCCAGTGGCCACACATTTTAATTCCACATCCCATTCCCATTCTGACATGTCTATCCACGGCCTCCTCTACTGTAAAGATGAAGTCACACTCAGGTTGGAGGAACAACACCTTATATTCCGTCTGGGTAGCCTCCAACCTGATGGCATGAACATTGACTTCTCAAACTTCCGCTAATGCCCCACCTCCCCCTCGTACCCCATCTGTTAATTATTTTTATGCACACATTCTTTTTCTCTCTCTCCTTTTTCTCCCTCTGTCCCTCTGAATATACCTCTTGCCCATCCTCTGGGTCCCCCCCCTTGTCTTTCTTCCCGGACCTCCTGTCCCATGATCCTCTCGTATCCCCTTTTGCCAATCACCTGTCCAGCTCTTGGCTCCATCCCTCCTCCTCCTGTCTTCTCCTATCATTTTGGATCTCCCCCTCCCCCTCCAACTTTCAAATCTCTTACTAGCTCTTCCTTCAGTTAGTCCTGATGAAGGGTCTCGGCCCGAAACGTCGACTGTACCTCTTCCAGAATTGCTGCCTGGCCTGCTGTGTTCACCAGCAACCTTGATGTGTGTTGCTCCAAGTGGTATGTTGCCTCCCAGGTACCAGGATCAGGGGTGGATCAGATTGGGTCCACAACATTCTAAAGGGAGAGAGTGAGCAGCGAGGAGCCTATGTACCTACTGGTACCAAAGATATAGTTGAGAAAAGGGAGGAGGTCCTGAAGAGAATATAGAGAGTTAGATAGAAAGCTGAAAAGCTTGACCTCCAGTGCAGTAACCTCTAGATTGCTGCCTGTGACACACTCCAGTGAGGGTAAATATAGGATGATATGGCAAATGAATGTAGGCTGAGAAACTGGTGCAGGAGGCTGGGGTTCAGATTTATGGATCATTGGGATCTCTTCTGGGGAAGGTATGATCTGTACAAAAAAGTTGGGTTACACCTGAACCTGAGGGGGACCAATATGTTTGTGGGCTGGTTTGCAGAGCTGTTCAGGAGGGTTTAAGTTAACTTGGCAGGGGAATGGGAACCAGAATGATAGGGTTGAGGATGGAGCAGTTGGTATACAAGTCAATGCAGTGTGTACTGAGACTGTGAGGAAGGACAGGCAGATGATAAGGGCAATGTTGCAGTCAGTGGGATGAGCTGAAGTGTAACATGGGGGTAAAATCAAAAAGAGTGATCAATGTCGAACTAAAGGTGCATGCAGTATATCGAATAAGGTAGATAGATGATCTTGTGGTGCCGTTAGACCTTGGCGGGTATGATGTTATGGTTGAAAGAGGATCAGAGTTGGCCGCTTAACGTCCAAGGATACACATATATTGGAAGGACAGGCAGGTAGGCAGAGGGGGTGGGGTGGCTCTGTTGGTAAAGAATGAAATCAAATCCTTAGAAAGAGGTGACATAGGATCAGAAGATGTAGAATTCTTGTGGGTAAAGTTAAGAAACTGCAAGGGTAAAAAGGCCTTGATGGAGTCATATAGAGGCCTCCAAATAATGGCCAGGACGTTGTCTACAAGTTACAGTGGTAGATAGAAAAGGCTTGTAATACGGGCAATGTTACAGTAGTCATGGGGGATTTCAATATTTGGGTAGATTGAGAAAATCAGGTTGGTGGCGGACCCCAAGAGAGGAAATTTGTAGAATGCCTATGAGATGCTTTTTAGAGCAGTTTGTGGTTGAGCCCACTAGGGGAAAGGCAATTCTGGATTGTGTGTTTGTAGTGAACCAGATTTGATTAGGGAGCTTAAGTAAAGGACCCTTAGGAGACAGTATGATAGAATTTACCCTACAGTTTGAGAGGGAGAAACGAAAGTTAGATACATCAGTATTACATGGAATAATAAAGGGAATTGTAAAGGCACGTGAGTGGAGCTGGCCAAAGTTGATTGGAAGGGACTCCATCAGGGATCTAAAAGAAGTAGCTGATGAGATTGTGGAGGCATTAGTAATGATCTTTCAAGAATCACTTGATTTTGGCATGTTTCCAGAGGACTGGAAAATTACAAATGCTACTCTGCTCTTTAAAAAGGGAGGGGCAGAAAAAAGGAAGAGAGGCAGAAAAAATAGGTCAGTTAGGTTGAACTTTAGTAGCTGGGAAGATGTTGGAGTCTGTTATTAAGAATGAAATTTCAAGGTACTTGGAGACATGTGATAAAGTACGCCAAAGTTAGCATGGCTTCCTTAAGGGGAAATCTTGCCTGACAAATCTGTTGGAATTCTCTGAGGCAATAACAAGCTGGATAGATAAAGAGAATTGGTGGATGTTGTGTACTTGGATTTTCAGAAGGCCTTTGACAAGATGCCATACATGAGGTTTCTAAATAAGATTAAGAGCTGATGGTATTACAGGAAAGATTCTAGCATGGATAGAAGATTGGCTGACTGGTAGGAGGCAAAGAGTGGGAATAAAGGGGCCTTTTCTGGTTGGCTGCCGGTGACTGATGGTGTTCTGTAGGGGTCAGTGTTGGGACCGTTTCTTTTCACGTTACGTGTCACTGATTTGGATAATGGAATTGATGGCTTTGTGGCTAGGTTGTTGATGATACAAAGATAGGTGGAGGGGAAGGTAGTGCTGAGGAAGCACGGAGTCTGCAGAAGGTCTTAGACAGATTGGGAAAATGAGCAAAGAAGTGGCAGATGGAATATGGTGTAGGAACATGTATAGTCATGCAATTTGGTAGAAGGAATAAAGATGTAGACTATTTTCTAAACAGGGAAAACATTTAATAAATCAGATGTGCAATGGGACTTGTGTCAGATTCTCTGAAGGTTAACTCCAAGGTGAGTCAGTGGTAAGGAAGGCAAATGCAATGTTAGCATTTATTTTGAGAAGAATAGAATATAAGAGCAAGGATTTGATGCTGAGGCTTGAAAAGGCATTGGCCAGACTGCACCTGGAGTATTGTGAGCAGTTTTGGCCCACTTATCTATGAAAAGATGTGGTGGCATTGGAGAGGGTCAAGAGGAGGTTGACAAAGATGATTCCAGGAATGCAAGGGCTAACGTGTGGGAAGCGTTTGAGGGCTTTGATCCTGTACTCACAGGACTTTAGACAAATGAGGGAGGACATCATTGAAACCTACTGAATATTGAAGGCCTGGACAGAGTGGATGTGGAGAGGATGTTTCCTATGTTGCAGAAGTGTAGGAATAAAGGGATGTCCATTTAGACCAGGGATGAGGAGGTATTTCTTTAGCCAGAGGGTAGTGAATCTGTGGAATTCATTGCCACAGATGGCTGTGAAGGCCAAGACATTGAGTATATTTAAAGAGGAGGTCGATAGGTACTTGATTAGTCAGGGCATCAAAGGCTACGGTGAGAAGGCAGGAGAATGGAGTTGAGAGGGATAATGAATCAGCCATGATGGAATGGTGGAGCAGACTCAATAGGCTGAATGGCCTAGTAGTGCTCCTAGGTCTTATGGTCTTACAATAAATGCTGACCTTTGGTTTTCTACTTTAGATTGCTTATAATTTTCTTTGGAAGTTATGCTGGCAACTAGGGAGAGCGGTTTACTGCACTGACAAATTGTAACAGATTCTTATTCTTTGCAGTTTACTTGAGGTTTAAAGTTAGTGTGACTAGTGGCAGATCTATTGGCCTGGCTTTTTATTTCTCCTTAGGATAAAGTACAATGTTTATGATATATATAATTTTTGTACAGATGTATGATGATAATTTTTAACATTCAGTCCTGTTGATTCCATTACTCTAATGTATTGAGCTTAATAAATGAATGGGTATGTCATTGTTTTACTACTGGAGCTGGTAGCTGAGGCTTATGTGATTGCAAATAACATCACAAAGGTTTGCGAATACTCATATTAACACAAGAGGTTCTGGAAGTCTTGAGCAACACTCAGATTTGCTGGAGGAACTCTGAATGTCAGGCAGCATCTATGGATGGGAATAAACAGTTGATATTTCGGGGCAAGACCCTTCATCAGGACTGGAAAGGAAGGGGGCAATAGCCAGAATAAGAAGGTGGGTGAGGGGAAGGAGTACCAGCTGGCAAGTGACAGGTGATAGACAGGTCATTGGGGGTGGGGTAGGAGAAACGAAGGGGTGGAAAAGCCACCAGAATGAGGGAAGGCTAAAAGGGTAGGGGTTGGGGGTGGGAACAGAGAAATGGCAGGATCTCTCGGTGTCTACCCACATAAGTTTGACTTCCCATTCCCGTGCTGACATGTCTGTCCATGGCCTCCTCTACTGCCATGTGGATGCCAAACTCAGGGTGGCGAAGGAACACCTCACATCCTGTCTGGTTAGCCTCCAACCTGATGGCATGAACATTGATTTCCCAAACTTCTGGTAATTTCAAACACCCTGCCCCCTGTCCCTCCTTCTCTTTTTTCTGTTCTTCATTCTGGTTACCCTTTCACCCCTTCTCTTCTCCTCACCTGCCCATCACCTCCTTATGGATCCCCTCCTTTTTCCCTTTCTTCCATAGTCCACTGTCCTTTCCTATTAAATTCCTCCTCCTTCTGTACTTCAGCTCTTCCACCTATCCCCTCCCAGATTCTGACTTCAACTCCCCTCTGCCCACCCACCTTCCCCTCACCTGGTCTCACCTATCACCTGCCAGCTTCTCTTTATGGCTTCTGCCCACTTCCTTTCCAGCCCTGATGAAAGGTCTCAGCCTGAAACATTGACTGTTTATTCTCCTCCATAGATCCTGCCTGACTTGTTGAGTTTCTCCAGCATTTTGTGTGTGTTGCACAAAGGTTTGAGAGTTTTTAAAAGTGAGACTTTAGAAGAATCACAGTAGTCCTTGAAGATCACAAACCACCACCTGCTGAGAATTGTTAAGGATGGGCAATAAACATATGCCAGCAAAGCCCAAATACCATAAATGACTATAAAATAAAACTTTTTGTGAGAAGTAGAAAAAATGCCATTCGATGTGAGGAATGTGTGCCTGGACTGTTTCATGGTGTCATTTAAAAAAAAATTAAATCTGAAAAGGCATTGTAAGTCTATACTTCTGGAGAGAGGTTTATTGTTACTACATGATGATGCTATCCATTTCTTTAATAATGACTTAGAGGTGATTAAGACAATGTTCATTGGCTACACTAGATTTATACCTATTTCTGTAAGTAAGAAGCACTTGGACAAAATATCACATTTTGAGATATTCATCAATTCCATGATGCACTAGACAGCTTGTCTGGAGGGTAGCTAGTTCAGAGTACAAGGTTTCAGGACTATAACTTCCACAGCCATAGCTGTTGGTTCTTGATGGTACAGCAGTGAACTGACTTGGCTAGATAATAATTTTCATGATAGTGGGGATCTTGGGGAAAAAACTGGGGTGAATCTTACATTTGATAAATTTTTAAAACAGTGGGCCAGAAATTGCATCACTGCTGCTGAAAGATGCCAAAAAAAAAGACAGTCATGGAACAACATTCTCAGGTTTTCTACATGATACCATGCTGAAACTGACATTGTCGGTTTCAGTGTGGCTGTTTTGTTGATGTGCTGCCAGTTATCGACTGTTGTCAGCAGTTATCTCAGCTAGTGCAAACTTTGAAGTCTGTCCTTCGAGGGATAATATATTCACAAAGCAAGTGACACACTTCCAGCTCCTACAAGGCGTTGCCACTGATTAAATGGTCGCAGCTAGATTGTCAGGCCAGTGGAAGAGTGCTCCCAAAGGACCAGAGGGACCTGGACAGAATGCCCCCACAGGAGACATGTTTTGTGTGCAATGGAATCTCAGACATCTTTCAGGTTATGGCCAAATGCTCCTCACAGCAAGTCGCCAAAGAGGTCTCAGTGATGACATTAGTGCAAACTATGAATGGCTGTACAAAAATGGAAAACCTTCAGGAGTCAGGCTTTCCTTCATCAGTGTGTCAGTGTGGTATTCTCTGTTGATGTGCTGCAAGTTGTTACTGCCGTTAGCAGCCCAATCAAGAATTTCTAAGCCCATTCTGCCTGCTCCTGTGAGCTAATGGCAATGTAGATGGTGGCTTCTCTCCTTGAGATTGAATTTTTGATAACCTCCTCAGTATAACAGTGAGCAGCAAACTGCGAGATAAATAGATAGATACATAGATAGATAGATACTTTATTGATCCCAAAGGAAATTACAGTGTCACAGTAGCATTACAAGTGCACAGATATACAAATACACAAATATTAGAAGAGAAGTAAGAAAGAATAAAAAAAACTTATCTCAAGCAGTCTAACAGGAGGAGGGTCATCATTTACCTGGCTACAGACTAACCCATTATTGAGCCTAATGGCCAAGGGTAAGAATGACCTCATATGGTGCTCTTTGGAGGAGCACAGTTGGCTTAGTCTATTGCTAAAAGTGCTCCTCTGTTCAGCCAAGGTGGCATGCAGAGGGTGAGAAACATTGTCCAGAATTGCTAGGATTTTTCCATAGGATCCTTTGTTCTACCACAGCCTCCAGTGTGTCCAGTTTGACTCCTATGACTGAGCTAGTCTTTCTAATCAGTTTATTGAGCCTGTTGGAATCACCTATGTTGACGCCATTGCCTCAGTACACTACCTCATAGAAGATTGCACAGGTGACAACAGACTGGTAGAACATGTGAAGGAGAGGCCTACATACCCCAAAGGACCTCAGTCTCCTCAGGAAGTAGAGGCAACTCTGGCGCTTCTTGTACACAGCCTCTGTGACAGCAATCATCATCAGTCACCTGGAATGGCCCTGAAGTTGAAAATCTCACTGCAAGTCAAGTTGGTGTGCTGCATTACTGTTGATATCAGTAGTGCAGAATGGGAATGGGATTACGCTGACACTGGAAAAAAGTAGTAAGAAGAACAAAAATCTGTCAAAAAAGGAGAATTTCCTTCCACGCGTTAAGGCATTGAGAAACATGCAAAATTGCTCTAATTTTCATGAACATTCTCAACTTGGTATAGTCTGCTATGTGACTACTTAAGCCTGTCAAAAATTATTAAATGGGAGTTTTGCTGCTTTAAGTTGATTTCTGCCTTTCAATCTCAGATAAATACTTGAAGCAGAAACAATGATTCATTTATGCTTAAATGTCTTACCATATTCTAAAGCAATGCTGCTTTTTGGCTGATGTTTCCATGCAGTGTTTACTGAACCAACTCAATCATGTTTACCTGCTGCATGTTGGGTATGTGAACTGCATACCCTAAACTCTGAAGAAGTTGACATTTCCTCCAGTACACTGAGCCTTTAAGATTGCAGTGCTCTTCTCATTCATATCTCTTGTTCATGAGTAAATGTAATCACTCTTCCATTGGGAACCACTTCATCTGCAACTAATGTCCTCACCTCTTGAGCTTGCTTCCTTTATATGGTCCTTAAGACCTGTTGTTCTGTTCAAACTTTTGGTCTCTTGCCTTAATATTTTTGCTATATTTCTCAGCATCATTTCTTTGTTTTATGCTAAATAAATAACTATTCAAATTAAACATGTTGGAAAAATAGCAGATAGTTTATGATGATGAGTTTCTGAGCAAGCCATCTAAAATAGCTCAAACAATTTTCCTTTTTATACATTAATTGTTTAGAGAATGTTTGAAATCCATCACAATATTCCAATATTTGAATGACAATATGAATTAAGCCAAACAGACTGCCCATGTTCAGGTGGTTGTGGATCATCAGCAGATTTTCCTCTGGACAATGCCTTGATGTCAGTAGCACATGTGATGCCTTCATCCTCAAGGAGATGGCACTGTCAAACATTTTCCAAGGTCAGCACTGCCTCAAGATGGATCCAAGGGATGCAAGCTGCTTTCTACTTCCTTACTTCCTCGCACCAATTTGTTCTCCTGCCACAGCAGCTGAACATCATTGCAGAGAGAGTTGTGCAAGTCCCAAAAGCATTGTAAAACATGTCACTGGTTTACTAAAAATAAGATTCCGTTACTTGTATTAGCTCAAGGGCTCCGTGTAGTATATGCTGAGAAGTAAGGAGGCCATCATTATGTGTTGGGTGCTACATGAACACCAATAGAGACCAATCAGTGCTGGGTTAAAAAAGCACCAGGGAGATCCTTAGACAGAGCAGGAGGGAAAAGAAGTTTACTGGTGGATGTCCCTGCTCACAACTGAGCAGAAGAGTTAGGTTTTATCTCTGGGATATAAGAAACTTCTCGATAGTGGGACACCTGTCATGGTCTGGTCCGTGAAGTCTGCGTACCAGTTCACGGTCCGGTCTGTGGACTCTGGATCTTCCGGCTGTTCTTTGTTTCAGTTGGGCTTAATCATAGGCACCTGATGCTCGTCTTGGGGCTGGGAATATAAGTGGCCCTGGGTTTGAGTGTAGTTGCTGGTTCGTCTCGTCAGTATCCCATCCTTGTCTCTGTGGGTTAGGTCAGGCCATCTTTGCTGTTACCCTGTGGTTAGATCTGTCCTTGCCTCTGTTGGGTAAGCCAGGCCATCTTCACTGTTACCCTGAGGCTGGACTGTTCCCTTCCCTTCTCTCCTTCTGGAGCCTTGTCTGCAACCTTGTCAAGTTCAACCACCGGAGCAAGACCGGAGCCTTGCTGTGTCTAGATAAGGAACTGTCTGTCGTTGTTTTGAACTGTCTCTGTGTCCACTCCTTCGCTAGGTAGGTCCGGCCATTTGCCGCTACCTAGTGTTGGGAACCATCTCTGTGTCCACACCTTTGCTAGGTAGGTCTAGCCGTTTGCCATTACCTAGTGTTAGGAACCGTCTCGTCGTGTTCAGCAGTCTGTGTAGAGTCCTGGCCCTAAGGAGGGGGTCCCAGCTCTGTGTTCCATGTCCCTGTGTTCCTGTCTCTCAAGTCCAAGGCTCCATGTTCCCATGCTCTAGACCAAGGCTCTGTTTTCCTGTCCTCCCCAAGTCCAAGATTCCGAGGTTCCTATCGACCCAAATCCAAGGCTCGGCTGTTCCTGAGTACCAAGTCAAAGCTTTGTGTTCTCGTCCTGTCTATGTGCTTCGTCCTGTACTGGAGTTCCCTCGCCCTGTCCAGGAGTCTCTCGTTCTGTCCTGTAGCCTCGCCTAGTCCTGTCTCCCAAGACCACATCATGTCTTTGCCTAGTTCCGGAGTCAGAGTCCCAGTCAAGACCCAGGTTCTGGGTCCTCGTCCAGTCTCTGGCTCGGAGTCCAAACCCAAACCACAAGGAACCTGGATATCTTCATGGAATTTAGGAACTTTTTCCCTCTTTATCTCCTCTATGCTGGTCATAGTGTGTTTCTATTTGGATACCATGTGCCTTTATGGATGGACATTCCTCTCAGAATAGTATTCTGCAAAGAAGTTTCACTCAGCTGAATATGGTCTCATTGGAAACTGTGTAGGAATCATTGTAGCATATGCTTCAAGCTATTAATCACCCTAAAGCTGTTTCAAATGATTTTATGGTAAATTTTGCAAAATTTTGTAAGGAATCTAAATGGGTGTTAGCATGAAATGCAAATCTCTAGGCATATGATTCTATTCCACATGAATATGTACAGTGTTTTGGTCTTGAAATGCAGTTAGTTTGTAATCAAATGTATGAAGTATTACTTGGTTGGATTGAGCCTTTACATG
This sequence comes from Mobula birostris, assembly GCF_030028105.1. Taxonomy (NCBI): domain Eukaryota; kingdom Metazoa; phylum Chordata; class Chondrichthyes; order Myliobatiformes; family Myliobatidae; genus Mobula; species Mobula birostris. Next base: position 28,128,013 of record NC_092402.1, read on the forward strand.
GATAAGGACATTTGTTTCAGAGATACTTCTACTTAATGAAAATATTTGTGCCAGCTTGATGAGATGGCTTGATTTGATAGATGATTGAAGTTAAACCATTTTTATCATAAACAAAGGCAGAAAAAGGTGGAAACAGCCAACAGGTCGGGCCACATCTGTGGGAAGAGACCCTTCATCAGAACTGAAAAGGAGACAAAAGAAGTTTATTCATCTGCAGGGAAGGTGAAAGGTGGGGGGAGTGTCTCTGGTGAAGTGAAACAAAGGAGACCACAGGCAAAGAATGACAAACCCCTTCCAATTTATAACCATCACCAATTAGTACTCATCTTGACCTAATCTGCTGATCTTCAGCCACTGACCATCCCTTCTCATCTATGAGCTCTCATTGCCACCTCTGACTATTTCCAGTCTCTGGGGCTTATTTTCTCTGTTAACCTCTGATCACTGATGTCCGATCTCCAATCTCCTCATCCTTTCTTGGTCCCTAACTACCCCTTTCTGATGCCTGGCTATTGGTTTCCTACTCCTTTTAATGCTATCTATCAATCCCACTAATCTGTCCCTCACTCCACTATCATTTGATCCTACCTATTGTCTTGCTCTTTGTCTTACCCCCACCTTTGATAACTGGCCACTGCCCCTTCCAGCTGCTGACCCCACAAACTCCAATTTCCATTTCATGGTACCTGCTTTTCAAACACTGGCTTCAGTAGTTGTCCCTTTTCATTCTTGGCTGAAAAACTGCTCCTTCCAAATCCTGGTCATTGACATGGCTTCCAATCATTGTTTGACAAACCCACATACCTTTTGATCCACTATGTCTTACCAATTCTTCATATCCTTCTACTGTTGCATTCTCCTCATTTCCTACAGCCTGAAACGGATTTATCTGATTCCAACAGTGGTGTAGAAATCAGGTAAATCAGTCTGGATCTCATAATGAATGAATTTTGCAGTTCACACTCTGCTAAACATCTTTACCAGCAACATTCATTTTCAAGGAATTTGTTTTTGAACACTAAGAATAAAATGTGAATTCCTTTTGGCAGTATTTCAGTTTTAAAAGTATTTTAAAAATAGTGACAATCTACTTGCTCGACTGAGTAAAAACATGTAACTACTGTACATCTGAATTCTTTTCAAATAGCACCAAGTGTGAGAAGGTTCATTAACAGCAAAGGGCAAATATAATGCAAGGTTTATCAATACTTATATGCATGATGGCAGGTTTATGATCAATATATATTTGAAAGCCAATGTCCCTTATGTTACACCACAATGAATTAGAAATGCTTCAGAGCATGAAATGTGTAATGCACAGTGGCCCTACACATACTTTTAGCAAGGACCAGCTGCTGCAATTTTATTTCCAGTGAGACTAAGGTATATAGAGATGTCAGTCAGGAACTGGAGCTGGCTGGGGTTTTTTTTTTTTTTTTTTTTTTTTTTTTTTTTATAAAAAGTTTCTGATAGAGATCACAGTTTGATCCTTATGGTGGTATTTCCATCTGTTGTAATTGAGCAGTGGTATGATGGATGTGATAAAGACATCTGGTACAATCCTTAAGTTTTAAACTTAAAATGTATTTACCTACAGCCAACTTCCAGCTCTAGATTGCACAGGCTAGGATCTTTTTAGCCAGATACTGTCATAGCAAGCTTCACATTTGTTGGGAAGGCTGCTTTTGTATGAACACCCTGTGCCATCAACAGGTAATGCATGCATTACTGAATTTCCTGGAATGGTGACCAAATGTGAAATGCACATCATTAAATGTTACTACCATATATAAACACATCTTATGAATAGAGATCCCAGAAGCAAAATCAAATGATTCTGCAGAACTTTCTATAAAATGTTATGGTATGATAAATGTAACATTAATATAACATTAGTTCTATATTGACTAGAACAGAACAGTACAGCACAGGAATAGGTGATTTGACCTATGATTTCTGTTCTGACCATAATGCCAATTTATAATAATTCCATCTGCCAGCACCTGGTCTATGTACCTCAAATCCTGCATGTCCATTACCTGTCTAAAAGCCTCTGAAACATTGCTATCATATCTGCTTTCACCATCTACCTATCTCTCACTGTGTGTAAAAATAACTTGCCTTGTAAATTTTCTTTGAAGTTACCCTTCTCATGAAGAAGCTATCATTTCTCATATTTGACACTTCCACCTTGGGGAGGAAAAAAAAAACTCTGCTTGTCTACCCTAACTATGCCTCTCATAATATTATATGCTTCTGTCAGGTTACCCCTTAGCTCTGTAGAATCCTTTGACAACCTTTCTCTCTATTTACTAATCAACATAACTACATTTTCATCTGTATCATTTATATACATGTCACATGGGGTGCTGGGAATGGACCCAAATGCAAGAGACAGACACTGAAGTACAAGGAACAGGACTTGACTAGAGTAGGGACATGACAGGATTCAGACAAGGAGCAGGGACAAGAATGCAGAGTTGGGCTGGGGAAAGTGGGACCAGGACTAGGAACCATGGACTAGGAGACAAGTCTAGGACACCGAGCCCAAGACTGGACAAGGACCCAGAACCTGGGTTTTGCCTCAGGCTCAGAACCAGAACCAGGCAAGGACATGACACAGCTGGGGTCTAGAGGCCTGAGTTTGGAGACAGGCTGGGGTCTTAGCTCTTGAGGCTTGGGGTCTTGGCTGTGGGATCCTCAAGTCTTCAGTTCTTGGGTCTTGAGCTTGGCTGCAGGATCCTCAAGGCTTGAATTCTTGAAGCTCAGAGACAGACTGGGAACCAAACATCAACATAGAGCCAGGCCTTATCCTTTGACAAGCCAGGACTCATCTTTAACATGACACTAATATGAGACAGGACAGAACAAAGACAGAGCCAGGACTTATCCTAAGACAAGCCAGGACTCAACTTCATCTCCACACCAAGGTGGGACAGGTCTACCTGTTGGGTAACAGCAGGACAGCCAGACTTACCCAACAGAGGCAAAGACAAGACATGTCCCCCCACAGGGCAACAACAAGACAGGCAGACTTACCCAACAGAGGCAAGGACAAGAGACAAATACCAAAGAACAGCAGACAGTTCCATCTCTGCTCCAGGGTAGCTCCAAGTCTCAGTTCAGCCAGCAACCACAGCTGGATAAGGAAACAGCCAGATCCCTACCTAGCTCAGAGTGGCTGGCAGCCACTCAGCTGGCCCAGGAAACAACCAAATCCATACCACAAAGACAGCTCCAACTACTGACAGCAAGGATCCATGAGGGGATGGTTTCCCAACACAGCCTAGAGATGGCAATTGGCTGTTCTAGCCTTCCACCAGCAAGTTACTCCAATGGGGACTGACAAGACATATCAGCAGCCCACACACAATCCCAAGGCTACTTATATTGCAAGCCCAAAGATGGGAATCAGGTGCCTTTGATTTAGTCAAACAAGGGACAGCTGGAAGACCCGGTGTCCTGAGTCCATGGACCGGACCATGAGCCGGAATGCGGACTTTATGGACTGGACCATGACAATATACTGTTTTGCAAACAAGACTTCCCAGCACTGACCCTTGCAGAACACCACTAGTCACAGAGCTCCAGTCAGAATAACACCGTTCACCACTATCCCCTGCCTCTTGGGACAAACCAAGTTTGAATCTAGTCCATCAAGTTTCCATGGATCCCATATGCCTTAATCTTCTGCATCAGCCTGCTATAAGAGTCATTGGCAAAAGCTTTACTGAAGTCCATGTATACAACAGTCAACTGAATGTTCTTCAAGAGTCGCAATACCTCCTCCTTCTTGATATCAACTTGCCCTAGAATATCAGCATACCCCTTCCTGATCTTGCAATTTTCCGTATCCTTCTCCTTACTGAAAACTGTCATGAAGCATTTGTTTAGTACCTTGCTCAATCACTCATGCTCCAGGCATAAAATCCCTCTTTCATCTTTGAGTGGTCCTATCCTCTCTGTAGTCTATTTATCTCTCTCGCTCCCACTCTCACTCCCTTTCTCTCTATTTAACTCTCTGTATCTCTATAATTCATGGCCCTCCTGATTCTCTGTTTGAGTTTTCCCCTATTTCCTTTATATCCAAAAAAGCATTGTTCAATTTCAGCTTTTTAAATGATAAATGTGTTTTATTTTCCTTCTAACTAAATTTGCAACATCTCTCTTCATCCAAGGTTTCTGAACCGTATCTTGTCTTTCTTTCTTGTAGAATCAGAATCAGGTTTATTATCACCGGCATGTGACGTGAAATTTGTTGACTTAGCAGCAGTTCAATGCAATACATAATATAGCAGAGAGAGAGAGAGAAAAAAAAATAATAATAATAATAAATATAATAAAACATAATAAATAAACAAGCAAATCAATTACATGTATTGAATAGATTTTTAAAGTGCAAAAACAGAAATACTGTATATTAAAAAAAAGTGAAGTAGTTTTCAAAGCTTCAATGGAACATATCGGTCCTGAATTCTGACCAGCTCGTCTTTGAATGGGTCCCACATATCAGATCTGAACTTTCCCAATAACAACAGTTCCCTATCTACTCACTTCATCTCCTGCATAATATTGTTGTAATTATCCTTTCCCAGTTTAGTACACCTTCTCCATAACTATCTGAAAACTTTGAGTTATGATTACTGGTCCCAAAATGCTGTCCCACTGAAACTGTAATTACCTGGCCAAGCTCATTTCTCAATACAAGTTCCAGTATGGCCCCTTTCCCTGGTTGGATATTTGTATACTCTGTCAAGAAAATCTCCTGAATGCATCTAACAAATTCCATTTTGCCTATGGCACAAAGAGTCCCAGTTAATACCGGGGAAGCTGAAGCACTACAGCTACGCTGCTATTTCCTCATCCTTCCATAACCCTGTTACATATCTGTTCCTCTATTTCTCTGGCTATTAGGAGACCTATAATATAACCCCATCATAGTGTTTGTATCTTTGTTATTCCTGAGCTCTACCCACATTGCTTCAGTTGTTGAGTCTTCCAGTCTGTCCTCTCTAGGTGCTACTGTGCCATTCCTCTGATCAGTAGTGTAACTACCCACCTCTTTTACATCCCTTTTATCATATCTAAAGCATATGAATTCTGGAATTTGGAGCTGCATTTTAATCTGTATATCGGGTGCGAATAGTGACACTAGATCATACATTTTTTTCAAAAGTGTTGCTTCCTCAGAGTTTTTCTTTGTTTATGATAGACTGCTTGAAGTTGAACACAAATATATTTTAAGACTACTTGTATCACGTATGAATTTGGAGAAAAAAGGAATGAACTTTTATTGAATACATTGCCTTTAATTGCATAACAGTGCTGATGCTTTGCAATAGTTCAACTGAGCTAAAAATGTTCTGTTGATGATTTTCATTTGTATTCTGTCTCTGAGGCTTCTCACTTAAATGTTCAACAATAATCAGCCAGCATTGATGGATTCCAGTTGCCCTGATACCGTTTCTCCATGACCACAGAGTCCTGGTGAAAACTTTCACCACGCTCAAAACTGACGGCACCAAGATTTGCAGGGAAGAAGTCTAAATGGGAATGCAGGAAATGAATCTTTACTGACATGTTGCACTTCGTGGTAGTTGCCAAGAAAATTTTCAACAACATCTTTGAATGCCTTCCATGCAATTTTTTTCCAGTCCCACTAGAAGTTCTTTGAATTGCCTGTCATTGATGTCCTGTTTGATTTCTGGGAAATATCTGTCTCAAATTTTGAAATCTGTCACCTTCCTTGTTCATTGCTTTTACAATATTTTTCATAAGCCCCAGTTTTATATGTATTGAGGTTCTTCAGCATGTCTGTCACATTCGCAAATGAAACAAAAGTACTTGGTGTATCTGAGCTGCATTCCTCGTAGCAGCCTTTCTAAAGCCTGTCTTACCATGCAGCATCCGACCTGCCCGACCACACCTGGACAAGATGGAAAACTTTTCACCTCCTCTGTGGGCAACATTTTAATTGACTTGACTTATGAATTGAAGCAACAATGACTGGCAATTTTAATAAAAATGGTGTGTGATAGGGAAATTTCATTGCATTTTTCATGATCAGCAGCCCAAAATCCGTAAGACTTGCCTAAAAATATTCAGGAAGCAAAATCTTTGTTGTCCAGTGTAATTAATACTATTGGGATATAGTAAAATAAATGGTTAGTTTATTGAAGGCTGAGGTATAAAGAAATGAGTTGAAATTTCACTGATTTTATCTGAGGAATTTAATAAACAATTATTACTGGTAGTGTCCATAAGATTGCCAGATAGTTTTAAAACCCATTTCTTCCAATAATATCATTTAGAAAAAGAAATCTTCCATTCTTACCTCATCTGGCCGACATGACAATAAGCGGCTGCAATGTGGTTGATTCTCAACAATGTGCTTCAAAAAAAGCTGTCGTAGATTGTGACAGTTGAAGAAGGCTGCTCAAGGGCATATAGGAATGGATGTGTATGCTGGGTGGATAATAAATGTTTCCATCCAACCAATGAACAAACATAAAAATCTCTGTTCTGTACATTATACTTGCTATCTTTTTATATTGTAAAGGGAATACATGCATAATTGTGTTTTGTACAGCAGGGAAGCTGAATAATCTACAGTCATTACACTGTGCAATGTTAATAGTCTGCACACTTGTATTGCTTCTATGAATGGGTTGTGCATAAGAACAAATATATCAGGAGCCCTTGAGTGAAGCCACCTGGCCCCGTGAGGCTGCCCTGCCATTCTATAAGATTATTGTCAGATCGTAAACATTACCTTATGATTCTCTCCCCATTGCGCTTGCTAACTTGTAGTTTAAATGTCTGTTATCTTCTGCCTTGAATATATTAAATGACTCTACTTTCACTGCACTTTGGGTAGAGAATTGCAGGAATCCGTATGAGATGATATTTCTGGGTAATGCCTTATCCTGAAACTATGCCCTAAGTGCATTCTAATTCTTTATACTTCATGTACAGTATTTGTAATCTCATATTCCTTTATACCACACCATTTTATGGTCTTTGCACTAAACTTAAGATCGGTTAAATGAGTGGGCAAGGGTCTAGCAGATGAAATATAATATTGGTCATCCACTTTGGAAGGAAAATTAGAAGATCAGATTATTATTTAAATGGTGAAAGATTGCAGTATGCTGTTGTGCAGAGAGACTTGCTGGTGCATGAATTGCCAAAGGTTGGTTTGAGGGTGGAAAAAGTTATCAAGAAGGCAAATGGAATGTTGCCATTCATCGTTAGAGGGATTGAATTTAAGAGCAGGAAAGTTATGCTCCCTACTTGAGGAAAGATATGCTGGATTTTGATGCAGTACAGAGGAGTTTCATCAGGTTGATTCTAAAGATGAGTGGGTTAACCTATGTGGAGAGATTGAATTGCCCGGGACTATGCTTGCTGGAATTCAGAAGAATGAGAGGGGGATCTTATAAAAACTTATAAAATTATGTAAGCAATAAGTAAGATTGAAGGCAGAAAGTTGTTTCCACTGGTAGCTGAGACTAGAACTAAAGGTATAAGATTCGAATTTTTTTCAAATCAGCCATGATCTTATTGAATGGCGGGACAGGCTCGATGGGCCAGGTGATCTACTCCTGCTTCTGCTTCTGATGCTCTTATGTGTATTCTGAAGTTTTCGCAGACTGCCCTTTGATCTGCTAATATTGCCAAATCAACATCTTTTTTCAACATTTAAGAAATTATTGAGGTGATCTCATTTTTAGTATTTAAAATGATTACATTTTTTTAGCTTTGGAATTTTGCAGAGAATTGTACTCCATGAGCTGAGTGATTGATAGTTCAGCAAAATTGGTAATCAGCGTATGCAATAACACTCTGAAGCCTTCTGCAAATTGGAAGAAGTGCATAAAATTTACTCAGTTTATTACAATAATGTGGATGTAGGCAGTGGTAGAATTTGTTCACTACTGAGCCTTTTTTTTTCCAGGAAATCTGCTCTATGTGCTTTCCATCATATCATTGCAAGATATTTCCTGTGTGAGCTACAGGCATTTAAATTGTATTCTGTACAATTACAGTAAATTGAATAATAAACTTGTAGAAGCACTGTGCAAGTTTAACTGGTCATATGACCCATTTCAGCTTAGATTTACAGGTTTCTATATTAGAGGAATTGAGAGTAGTTGGTGAATGCTTCCATTGCTCCTAATTTAGCTTAAAAATATAGTATGTAATTTCATGAAAAAGAGCCAAAATATTCATACCTTTTGAAATATTCTCATCTGAGAAATGTTGAAATTCTACATTGCCAACAGAGCTAATACTGTAGTGCATTAGTAGGATCAAGGACATGTTCATATTTTTGGCTTTAAGATGGCTTGCATTATTGCAGTGAGTTCATATTTCATCTTGTTGGGAAAATGTCTGTTCCAGGTGACCCTTGTTAAAAGAAGCCTATGTGTCTTGTTGATGCAGTTAGGTGGGATATCTATTATTTTTTTGTGATGTCTTTCCAATGTCTCCAGTGCTACCTTCAATGCTTAGATTGAGCAAGGTTGCCTCTATGTTCATTGGTATTTAAATACACATAACACTCTACGAGTCTTTGTATAGGTCGACAATGGACGGCTGTTCCCATAGGCTGGAAAATTTAGAAGTAGGGGCTACAGTCTTGGGACTCGATGGGCCAAATGGCCTACTTTTGCTCCTATATCTTGTGGTCTTATAAGACATCAGTAACTAAGGACAGAGATGAAGAAGAATTTCTTTACTCAGGATCTTCAAATATTTTGAAATTTGTACCTTGGAAAAAGATGAAGGTGAATGTGTACATTGATAAATGGATCATAGATGGATTTTTGGACACTAAGGAAATCATGGGATACAGGAACCACATTGAAAGTGGAGATGAGGTCGTGACACCAGCTGAATGAATTAAGCATCTTGTTTATATTTGGATGTTCTTAAAGCTTTTCCTTCAACTTCCAATATCTTCTTTAAAGTTAAATGGGAGTAGTTTCTGGTTACTTCCATTAACCCCATTATTCCATTATTTATAGAATATATTGTATCAAACCCTAATACACAATGATACTGTCTCTGTTCTTTTGCTGTAAACACAGAGAATGATGACAATGGACACACAGATACATTCATATTGTAATGAACATACTGTATGTACTGAGACTGTAACTATTTCACACATGCATTGATAAACAGATTCATTCTGCAAAATAGCATGCTGTGATAATTGTACTCACTTAACTTAAAGACAGATAATAAATGTTTGTTGTAGTAAACATAGTTACACTGTGATAAACACAAACATCTTGAAATTCAGCTATCTCCAATAGGGAAAAAATGGAATCAAACATCTTTTGAAGTAAACCAGCATTAAATTTATTACACTATAACAGTTCCTTGTAGAATCTTCTTGTGTTTTGTGTGTGGAAGTACAGGAAGTCTCTACAATTTTTTCTGTGATGCACGAAGAATTAATTGATCTGGTCATCAGGTGACATTTGGGAATCTGAAAGAGGTCAGACTTGTAAATATATCACAAATGAGATGAGTATCAAAAAGACAGGAAAATGGTGCATTTAGTTTATGTTAATTTTTAGAGTTGTAAGTTTTTAAAGTATATTGGAGTTAATGAAAGATGTGCTGTTCTCAAGAATGTAATTTATATCTTGGATTGCAAGTTACATTTTTTCTGGGTTCCATCAAAAATAATGTGCGTAAAATGTTGCTGATAATAAAGACACAGTTTCAATAATCTATTATTCAATAATCAAGTGGCCTATTGCAATTTCCTTAGTAATAGATGAAACACCGTGTTTTCCTTGGCTGTGTAAGTCTGGAGAAGATACTCTCCAGTCCCATCAAAGTCGTGAGATTGAGGTGCTCTCCTACCCCAAGCCCCGGTTTGTGTGGATGCTGTGTTATTTGCTACCCTGTTACAAATTAATGCCACGAAATAACAGACACTGCATACGATTAAAGGAATTGTATTTATGAATCTTAATTGAAGGTTTAGTAAAGAATAACAAAAAGAAAAGGGCCCATTCCAATTAAACAGTCAAATGTGCACAAGTTGGAACTCATCTTGAACGTCTCTGTCACTCATGCGCTGGGCCCTCGGTCAACGTGAAAACACACACCACCTTCCGAATGGTGATTGCAATCCACCTCGAACAAACAGATCTCCCATCAGATAGTATGCTACGACCGGTTCTCCCCAGCTTCTTCTCTCTTCCATCTCCTCTCAAACAAATGCCCCAAGCCCAACATTAATGTCCCTTACCAGAGAAACCTCCCCTAAATTCAACCATCTTAAATGGATGGCACACATTTCTCCTCATCTCTTATCTTCAACAATAACCCAAACAAGCTGAAAACAGAACAGACTGCCCTTACAGAACTGCTAAATGAAATGCATACAGCATAACAGTGAAAATATGAACCAGGGCATTACATAGATTTTCTAATTTTTCCTGCTCCTGATATCAGGCTAACTGGCTTGTAGTTTTCTCATGCCTCTTCATATTTTCTTACAACATAGAAAGAGACCATTTGGCTCATTTACTCTTTTCTAGTAGTCTGTGCATTCCATTAGTTATTGGGAGAACTATATTAGAACAGGAACATTGTGAAATATATTGAACTTTTCACATTATATTCCTAATTCAGAACAATTTAAATCTGGTCTAATTGAACAATCTGCAGTTGTATCAAGAGTTACTGTGCATCAACATTTTTGTGGAAACATCTTGCTAAATGACTAAATTGTTCATTTCAAAGTGGAAAGAATCCTTTTGCCTATCTAGGTATAATTGAGAAGGAAGAATAGCTGAACATTTGCTGCCAGGGAGCTCAATAAACTATCCTCAGTAAGAACCTAAGAATAAAAGAACAAGAAGTAAAAATAGGAGAAGACTTTACAATGCCTCAAGCATGCTCTTCACTAAGATCTAGGCTGATATGATTGTTGGTCTCAGCTCAACTTCCTTGTCCTACCCCATAACACAAAATTTCCCTGTAGTACAAATATCTATTCTGGGCTTGAATATAAGAAGTGCATTGAAGCAGTAAGCCAGTTAGTAATGGAAACAGTAGGAATAAATGGGTCACCACTGGGCTTCAGCATCAATGTCTTCTTGTTATTCCCGCATTGCTTGGCCAAGTTGTAGATAGTTTGTGTAGAGAATTCCAAAGGTTTACTCTCCTCTAAGTGAAGAAGTTATTTATCTTAGGTTTGAATGCTGATCCCTTATTTTGAGACTGCAACCCCTAAATCTAGATACCTCAGCCAGGTGATACATCATCTTTGCATCCATCCCGTTAAGCCTTGTAAGTTTTGTGCATTTCAGTGAGAGAACCTCACTAATATAAGAGCACAATCTACTTAATCTCTCATAGGGAAACTGTGCCACTCCCAGGAATCAATCTGAGGAACCTATATTTTTCCAAGTATATTCTTCTTGGGGTCAAGAGACTAGAGCTGGACAAAAGATGGGGTTACTAAGACTGTACCCATGTACTCAAATCCTCTTGTAGTAAGGATCTTGTAGTAAGTTTGCCCTCCCAATTGTTTACTATGCCTGCATTTGAATATAATGACATCTGGGTAGTTTTAAACACCAACAGTTTATTGAACTTTCAGTATTACAAAAATACTCTGGTTTTAATTTTTTCTACCAAAGTGAATGTCTGCATATAGAATACTTCCTCATCATGTTCCACCTGCTATGTCCTTGCTCATTCTCTAAAGCTGTTTATATCCCCTTGAATCTTCTCTGCATTGCACTCATAATTCACACTGTTATGTAGCTATGTATCATGAGGATTGATAGATTACATTTGCTTCAATCATAGAAATCATTGATATACGTTTAAGCATCTGAGATCCCAACATGAGTTCTTGCCACAGAGTCCCAACCTAAAATTTCATTTATTTCTACTCGGGTTTCTATCTGTTAACCAATCTGCAGCTCACGACCAGAATATCAGCCCCAATTCTATGTTCTCTAAATTGTTTAATAATTTCTTGTTACCTTATTTAATCGTTCATCATATTCATTTGTTTCCTGATACAGAGTATCTATTCTGCTGGTTACAACCTTAAAAAAAGCTAATAGATATGTCATACATGATTTACATTTCATGAATCCATGTTCACTTTGACCAATCCTATTGTGTCCTGTTAACATTTCCTTAATGATCAATCTTCCCTGCTCTCGATTCAGGCTAACTGGCTTGTAGTTTTCTCATATTATAGTATTTTTATACTTGCTGACAACCTAGAAAGAGACCATTTGGCTTATTGACTCTTATCTGGCAGTCTCTTCATTCTTGTTAGTCATAGGGAGAATGTGCAGACACCACAGTGGCAGTACTCAAGATGGATTGTGTTGTGTTCTTTATATTTATACATACTGTGGGTTAACAATCAAGAATTGTGTTCTGGAAGAATTAGAACTTTTACTTACAGCAACAAAACCAACCACATTTTTACGAAGCCATGTTTCAGATCATTCTCTCATTTCTGTGCATGCTCCAAACTCTGTCCAATTACGTTCTGACACGTGATTATTACAAGGTGGCGTTGGGAGCAGACCCAAATACAAGACACTGACACTGAAGTGCTAGGAACTGGGCAATGAGTTTATCAAGATAGCAAGGTGAGTAAGGAAGAAATGATACTGGACATTGACACAGGCTCTGGACGAGACTAGGATTCAGGGCCTGGGCAAGGACTAAGACTAGAAAAGCGGGACCAGGACAAGGAACTTGGAACTAGGAGCCTGGGCTAGGACTCAGAGCCAGAGACTGGACAGGGACCCAGAACCCGGGTCTTGACTTGGGCTTTGACCATGGATCTAGGTGAGGACAAGACGTGGCTACAGGACTGGACGTGGAACTCCTGCACAGGACGAGGCACATGGACAAGACCAGAACTCAAAGCCTTGACTTGGACAGGACGAGGTCCTTGGATGTAGGCTTGGACAGGACGAGGGAACTCCAGCCCTGGGCTGAGCGAGGTACTCCAGCACAGGACATGGAACTTCAGGGCAGGACTTGGCTCTTGGACTTGACTAGGCTCAGCTCCTGGACCTGACTTGGTTAGGCCCTTGGGTACGGAGCCGGGACCCCTCCTTGGAGCGCAGGGCCTGGACCCTTTCTAGGACGCAGGGTGGGATGACTGCTGAGGGAAGCTGCCGAGAATTCGGATGGGGATGATCCAGCACAGGACGAGGAATCTCCAGCACCATGCTGGGCGATGTACTCCTGGGCTGGGCGAGGCACATGGACTGGAAGAGGACACGAAGCTCAGACTTGGACAGGGCTGGAACACGGCACCTGGATTTGGTCTTGAAACACAGAGCCTTGGACTTGAGCACAGGAACACAGAGCCTTGGACTTGAGCACAGGAACACAGAACACAGAGTCAGGACCCCTCCTTGGGAACAGGACCTAGGGCCGGGACTCTTCTTTGTCACGGACACTAAACACAGGGACACAAAGAGACAGTTCCAAGCTCATTGATAGTTAGTTCCTTATCTTGGCATGGCAAGGCTCTGGTCTCACTCCGGCAGTTGAGCTTGACAGGGATGCAAGTGAGGCTTCAGAAGGGGAAGGGAACGGTCCAGCAGGGAATCCTTGGTTTGAGAGGTATTTATGTGCCAGCCCGAATCGAGAATCAGGTGCCTCAATTAAGGCACCCGACAGAACAAGGGAGAAAACAGGAAAACCCGGAACAAGGATCGATGGCCCGGACCATGAACCGGAATGCGGACTTCACGGACCGGACCATGACAGTAGTCCCTCCTCTACAGGAGCCTCCTGGCAATCCAAAAGGCTTCCCCAGACTATGGACCACACGGGTGGGAGGGGGGGTGAATTCAACAGGAGGGAACCCAGGATGGCAAGAGTAAAAGATAGTGTCTGTGTCGCTGGGTCATAAAACATAGAATAATACAGCACAGTACAGGCCCTTCAGCCCACATTGTTGTGCCAACCCTCAAACCCTGCCTCCCATGTAACCCCCCACCTTAAATTCCTCCATATACCTGTCTAGTAGTCTCTTATATTTCACTAGTGAATCTGCCTCCACCACTGACTCAGGCAGGGTATTCCACGCACCAACCACTCTCTGAGTAAAAAACCTTCCTCTAATATCCCCTTTGAACTTCCCACCCCTTACCTTAAGCCATGTCCCCTTGTATTGAGCAGTGGTGCCCTGGGGAAGAGGCGCTGGCTATCCACTACCTCTTAATATCTTGTACACCTCTATCATGTCTCCTCTTATCCTCCTTCTCTCCAAAGAGTAAAGCCCTAGCTCCTTTAGTCTCTGATCATAATCCATACTCTCTAAACCTGGCAGCATTCTGGTAAATCTCCTCTGTACCCTTTCCTCTGCTTCCACATCCTTCCTATAGTGAGGCGACCAGAACTGGACACAGTACTCCAAGTGTGGCCTAATCAGAGTTTTATAGAGCTGCATCATTACATCGCGACTCTTAAACTCTATCCCTCAATTTATGAAAGCTAACACCCCATAAGCTTTCTTATGTCTCACTCCAGCAGTTGAGCTTGGTAGGGATGCAAGTGAGGCTTCAGAAGGGGAAGGGAACAGTCCAGCAGGGAATCCTTGGTTTGAGAGGTACTTATGTTTTAGCCTAAAATGAGAATCAGGTGCCTCAATTAAGGCACCCAACAGAATAAGGGAGAAAACAGGAAAACCTGAAACAAGGATCGATGGACCAGACTGTGAATGTGAAGTCCGCATTCTGGGACTGGACCATGACAGTAATATCACCACATCTTCCTTTCCTTAAAAAGAAAACAATTAGCAACATTGATCAAAACAAGTGCATAACTTAACATGTCTCTATCAGTCTCTCTGGGGGTTTACGAACACTAGTGGACCTTCTACTGGTTCACACTGTTCTTGTGTTTCATTGTTATTTCCATGTTTTGTCTGGTCTGCATCAGTTAACTGAAGCTCTGAAGTTGGCTCTTTCTTAAGGTCTTTGCGATTTCTTCTTAACACTGCTCCTTCTTCTGTTTGGACCGTGTATGATCTGGGTTGTACTTCAAGTACTGTAGCTTTCTTAATTCCTTCACTTCCATTTGTAATGAAATACGAATCTTCTTTTCTTCATCTAATTCATTCACTAACTGTGTAATCTCTTTTTTATGCTGAGACTTCATCGTTTCAATAAAACTTCTCAATTCCTTCACTTGTGCTTTCACTTCTTCAGTTGGATCCTGATTCTTGTCACTCTTTGGCTTCAGATCAGTATTGTACTGTACCAGCAAGTTTGGCCTCTGTCCTCCTGCAGAGGTGAGATAGTGATGGAACGCATGGTCCATTGATGCATGTGCGTTACTTCCAGAGGGCAAAATTGCCACTCCTGGTTTTGGTGGCAATGCTTTGTCAGCTGCTGGTAACAAAGGGATGGGTCTTGTAGCTTTCTTTATGACTTCTAGCCGTTCCATTCTGTCACTGTATTCTGACTCTGTGTCACTGTCCAGGACTAAAACTCTTTTCACCAAATTCAGTCTCTCACAGGCAGATAGACCCAGTATTGACTGTACATTCTTTGGCACCACCACAAATGAAAGCATGTGCACAATATTTTTGTGTGATACTTTTGCCACACATGTTCTTTTAACTGGAATGTCTGCACCTGAATACCCAGTTACTTTTATATTTGTCTTATGTAACTTTGGTCTTGGCTCTAATGCATTAAACTCAGATACTGCAAGAACATTTACTTGTGCTCCAGTATCAAGTTTAAACAGAATATTGTTTTGGTTCATTTGCAATGGAATAGTCCAGTCATTCTTACTTTGTTTGTTTTCACAAAGCATTTCTATATAAAACTCCACAAGTTCATTTTCAAGCACTGCATTTACTGGTTTTATTTTCTTTCTACTTCTGCAACAGTGTGAAAAAAAAACAGATAAAAAAAAAACCCACTACACTATAGAGGGGAAAAAACAGAAAAAGGGAGGATACAACCAAAAAAGAAAGAGAGAAGGACTTTCTGATCAAATCTAAAACTTCAAAAAAAAAGATTGAAAGAGTAATAAATCAGATTAAATGAAAATATTGGATAAAAGGTCGTCGGATTTGCTCAAATTTAAAGGATGTATCAAATGTCCGACTTCTTATTTTCTCTAAACTTAAGCAGGACATAATGGGGGAGAGCCAATAAAAGACCGTAGGTGGATTAGAATCCTTCCACTTCAATAAAATAGCTCTCCTAGCCAGTAAGGTCGAAAAGGCTATCATACATTGAGCGGAAACAGGAATATTTCCTGCTTACAATGGGATAATCTCAAAAATTGCTGTAAGCAAATTAGGTTGTACATCCAAATCCAAAACTTTGGATAGTATTTTAAAAACATCTCTCCAAAAGTTATGGCAACACATATCAAATTTGCTAGTGAACGCAGCAGGCCAGGCAGCATCTCTAGGAAGAAGTACAGTTGACATTTCAGGCCGAGACCTCTTCCTAGAGATGCTGCCTGGCCTGCTGCGTTCACCAGCAACTTTGATGTATGTTGCTTGAACTTCCAGCATCTGTAGAATTCCTTGTGTTTGTGTCCCCAAAAGTTATCTAGCTTTATACAAGACCAATACATATGAGTGAAAGTGGCCAGCTCAGTATTACATCTGTCACAAATAGGATTGATATTGGAGAAAATACACACTAGTTCATCCTTTGACATATGGGCCCAATGCACTAGCTTGAACTGTATCAAGGAATGACGGGCACAAATAGATGAGTTGTTAACTGAATGAAAAATTTTACTACATTGATTATCTGAAAATGATTCTTGAAGTTCCGATTCCCAAGCACGTTTAATTTTATCATTAGATATCATTCATGAGTTCAATAAGCGTTTATAGATTATAGCTATCAACACTTTTTGAAATGGTTTAAACTAAAGTAGAGCATCTGTCATATTAGGTGGATAAGCAGAAGGGTAATTTGGCAACAAACCACGTAAAAAATTCCTAATTTGTAAATATCTAAAAAGGTGTACATTAGATAAATCATATTTATCCACTAACTGAGAAAAAGCATTAAGCAGTCCCCTAAAAACAAATCTGAAAAAGTTAATATTCCCTTGGTTTTCCAAATTAAAAAGGCCTTATCCAAAATTGATGGTTTAAAAAAGTAATTGAGATGATTATTACTAGAAAGAATAAAATTATTTAACTCAAAAAATCTACAAAACTGAAACCAAATTCTTAATGTATGTTTAATAATGGGATTAAATTCTTGTCTGCTAATCTTAGAAAACAAAAAGTGAAGAGGAGCTCCCAGTAAAGAAGCCAAAGAGAATCCTTTTACCGAGTTTACCTCTAAATCCAACCATGAAGGACAATCATGTATATCTGAATAGTGAATCCAAAAAGTAATATATAGAATATTAATTGCCCAATGGTACATTCTAAAGTTAGGCAAAGCCATACCACTATCCTTTTTTAATTTCTGCAATAAGGGTTTACTCAATCTAGGATTTTTATTTTTCCAAATATAAGATAAAAATATAGAATCTATTCTGTTGAAGAACTTTTTAGGAACAAAGGAAGGAACTTCCTGAAATATACATAAAAATTTTGGTAAAACTATCATTTTAATAGCATTAATTCGACCTATTAATGATAATGTCATAGGCGACCATTTAGAAAGCATTTGTTTGGTGTAGCCAATTAATGGAAAAAAATTATATGTGTAGAGATCCTTAAAATTTTTAGTAATTTTAATACTAAGAAAGGTAAAGTAATTTTCAGCAATACTAAAAGGTATTTGATGATTTGGATCAGAGTAATTATTAATAGGAAATAACTTTATACTTTATACTTTATTGTTGCCAAACAATTGATACTAGAACATACAATCATCACAGCGATATTTGATTCTGCGCTTCAAATAAACTCACTTTTATGTAAATTTAATTTATACCCAGAAAAACTGCTGAATTCAGAAAATATAGATAACATAGAAGGAGTAGATTTCCTAGGATCTGAAATATAAACTAACAGGTCATCTGCATATAACGAAACCTTGTGTATTTTGTCCCCTCTCTTAATACCCTGAACAGTATTGGAATCTCTAAGAGCAATAGCAAGGGGTCCTGAGGCCAAGTTAAATAATAAAGGGCTAAGAGGGCATCCCTGTTGAGTACCCCTATGTAATCTAAAATAGGGAGATTTTTGATTATTAGTTATAACGGCAGCCATAGGAGCATGATAGATCAACTTAATTCAGGAAATAAATCCCGGACCAAGATTAAATCTTTCCAAAACTTCAAATAATTAAGACCACTCCACCCTATCAAAAGCTTTCTTTGCATCAAGAGAAATAACACATTCAGATTCTTTAGATGAAGAAGAGTGAATAATATTTAATAATCTTCGAATATTAAAATGTGAATATCTATTTTTAATAAATCCAGTTTGGTCATTGGAAATAACAGTAGGTAAAATATTCTCAAGTCTATTAGCCAAAATCTTAAATCCACATTCAATAGAGAAATTGGTCTATAAGAGGCACATTCAGATAAATATTTATCTTTTTTAGGAATTAAAGAGATTGAAGCTTCATAGAAAGTTTTCAGGAGAGTCCCAGAGGACATAGAATCAGTGAAAATTTGACATAAATGAGGTATGAGTATATCAGTAAAGTCTTATAAAATTCCACTGTATATCCATCCGGTCCCAGAGCCTTAGCTGATTGGAGAGAGGGTATAGCCCTTGCTATTTCCTCTTGTTTAATAGGGGCATCTAATGTATTCATATCTTGAATAGAGATTTTAGGTATATTCAATTTTCATAAAAAACTATTCATAAAGGTAATATTATCTGAAAATTCAGACTCATAAAGATTATAGTAGAAATCCATAAATATCTTATTAATTTCATAAGGATCTACCTTTACAGTTCTATCAGGTCTTCATGCTTTTAGGATCTGCCTTCTAGCCATATTTGCTTTTAACTGACTAGCTAATAATTTGCCTGATTTGTCCTCATGTATATAAAATTGGCTTTTGGATTTAAGAAGTTGCTGTTCAATGGGAAAAGTCAAAAGCAAATCATGTTGTGCTTGGAGTTCCACCTTTTCCTTAAAGAGATCTTCACTAGGTGTTACTGAATAGAGTTTAACGATTTCTTTAATCCTATTAGGTTAGTTTTTTTTTGACTGGGCAGTCCTGAGGGGTTTATCTTTGTCAATCATCTTGCTTTTCTTTCTAAACGAGTCAAGCTTCGCTCTTTCTTCCAATTTAGACTGCGCCTGCGCATTAGATTACATTATAAAATTTTTACATTACATTTTAAATATGGATCTTAATAAAATCAATATAATATCTTGGAATTTAAATGGTATGAACCAACCTATTAAGCGCAGAAAGATTTTTAAGAAATTAAAAACACTTCATGCAGATATTATTTTTGCACAGGAGACCCATATCCGTAGACAGGATGAAAATAGCTTTTTTAAATTTTGGAAGGGACCCTTATTTCATTCTTTATCAGTAAATAAAATAACAAGGGGTATCTATTTTTATTAATTCTAAAATCCCTTTTGTTCATTTTAATACTGTTACTGATTTACTTGGAAGATATTTAATTGTCACTGTTTTGTTGTGTGGTCAAAAGGTGGCTTTGATGTGTGTATATGCACCTAATATAGATAGTCCTGAATTTTTTAAGAAGCTATTTTCTGTATTGCTGAATTTAAATATTTTTAATATTTAATATTTGTAATCCAGGGAGTGTGAAGCGCAGAATCAAATATCGCTGTGATGATTGTACGTTCTAGTACCAATTGGTTTGGTGACTATAAAGTATGAAGTATATAAGTTGATTATGGGTGGTGACTTTAACTGTTGTCTTAACCCGTCGATTGACAGATCATCCACCAATCCGTCACTTCCTAATAAAGCTGCGACTTGTATTAATTCTTTTTTTATTAGAATATGGTCTGATTGACATTTGGAGATTTAAATTTCCTAAAAAAAAAATTTTCTTTTTTTTCACATGTGTACCATAAATATTCAAGAATTGATTATTTTTTCTTGGGTATGCAATCAGTGCCTTCTGTTGTTGAGTGTGTGTATGATGTGATTGCGTTGTCAGATCATGCACCTATGAAACTAACTTTGGAACTCTTTGATAATATTCACATACCTCAGTGGAGATTTAATATTTCATTGTTGCAAGATTCAACTTTTGTAAATTTTATTAAAGAACAAATTTCTCTATTTTTTTAATTGAATACAACTGAGGGAATGTCAAATTTGGTTATTTGGGATGCGATAAAATCTTTTATTAGAGGACAGATAATTTCATATTCGGTAGGCTCAAGAAGGAAAACTAAGGCGGAACTTTTACTGATCACTAATAGGATTAAAAATGATTACTCTTACCACAGTCGTTGCACATTTTCCCATATGCTGGACACTGTTTTGGCCGGTGCTGCCGCCCACAGCGATCACATAGCTTTTTTCTCTCAGATAATGTCTTGCTCTCTGTTGGTTTTGTTGTGGTTTTATTATTATTTCTAATATGTTCGCACTTATTCACAGTGTGTACGTTGCAGTTCTCAATAAAAAGCTCTTTAACCTGTGACGTTACGGTTTCTGAAGCTTTGCAGAGCATCAAAGCTTTTGCAAATCCAAATCTTGTTCTCGTAACAGTCTTTCTCTCAGACCATTATCCAGAATGCCACGAACAATTCTGTCTTTAATGAGAGAGTCTGTCAGTTCTGCAAACTCGCATGTTTTACTGTGGTATCTCAACTCCATAACAAATTGATCAATAGTTTTACCAGCTTTCTGCTTACACGTGAAAAATTTGTACCGCTCATACGTCACTTTACGCTTTGGTATACAAAATGCTTCGAATTATTATTGATTTCAAATTTAAACTATCTCCATCTTCAACAACAAAGTGATTATATACCTCAATTGCGTCATTACCTGTTACGTGGAATAGAAGCGCAGCTTTCATTTTTTCCCATTTTTTATCTGCTCCGATCGCTGATAAATATATTTCAAAACGCTGCTTGAATTTTCTCCAGTTCTCGGCTACGTTCCCAGTCAGCTGAAGTGTTGGTGGAGGTTGCAAACCTTCCATTTTTGAAACTGTTAGCAAACACCAAACAGTTCGAACTCTTTTTTTCTTCGATTATCTTCACTTCTCCCGTGTTAGTGAACGTATTATTCTTCCAAACCGACTTCTGACACCATGGGGTCTTCCAGACCGACTTCTGACACCATGTTGTGTTCTTTGTATTTATATGTATAGTGGGTTAACAATAAAGAATCGTATTCTAGAAGAATTAGAGCTTTTATTTACAGCAACAAAACCAAACCACGTTTTTACCAAGCCATGTTCCGGATCATTCTCTCATTTCTGTGCATGCTCAGAACTCTCTCTAATCACATCCTTACACATGATATCACCACAGATTGAACAAGGTCACTCGAGATGTGCATCAGCTGCACTAACTGCTGCTCCACTGCATCATTTTCTCTACTTTCTTGCCTAAGCAGCTAAGTTACATCTAATACATTTCAATATGTGGGAACCATATTAGAATTTATAGAATTTCGCAAGGTGACAATATATGAATCAATTATCATTGTGGCAACAGCTTTCAAAATCTTGGGATGCAGGATATCAGGTTCTGAGAATATACTGGTTTTCAGACTCATTCATTTCTCTAATTTTTTTTCATCAATTCTAATTTATTTTAGCTTTTCATTAAGCCTAGCACTATATTTCTCCACTATTTATAGGAGGTTTTTGATATTTGTTATGAATACAGGTACAAAATCTTTGTTTAATTTCTTTTCCATTTTTGTACTCTCCAATACAACTTTTTTTTGTCTCGGTATGTAAAGGATGCATGTTAAATTTCACTAAGCAGGAACTATAACTTTTACCATAGAACCATAGAACCATAGAAACTACAGCACAGAAACAGGCCTTTTGGCCCTTCTTGGCTGTGCCGAACCATTTTCTGCCTAGTCCCACTGACCTGTACACGGACCATATCCCTCCATACACCTCCCATCCATGTATCTGTCCAATTTATTCTTAAATGTTAAAAAAGAACCCGCATTTACCACCTCGTCTGGCAGCTCATTCCATACTCCCACCACTCTCTGTGTGAAGAAGCCCCCCCCCCAATGTTCCCTTTAAACTTTTCCCCCCTCACCCTTAACCCATGTCCTCTGGTTTTTCTCTCCCCTTGCCTCAGTGGAAAAAGCCTGCTTGCATTCACTCTATCTATACCCATCATAATTTTATATACCTCTATCAAATCTCCCCTCATTCTTCTACGCTCCAGGGAATAAAGTCCACTGATCCCTATTGTGAGCATAAGTGTATTATCCAATGCTCCCAGTGTGACCTCCTCTGAATCAATGTGATCCAGTACAAATTAGGGTTTGCATCGTCGAGCACCTTTGCTAAATCTGGTGTAAGTGACTGATCAGCATCTCCTGGTGACCAATCATTTTAATTGCACTTCACATTCCCACACTGACATGTCCGTCCATGGCCTCCGACACTGCCACTCTGAAGCCAGGATCAACACCTTGTATTCCATCATGGTAGTCTCCAACTTGATGGCATGAATATCTATTTCCCTAACTTCCAGTAACCTCTCCCCCAAGCTTTCCTTTATCCCTATGGCTCCATTACCCCTTCTCCTATCCTCCCCAACCTTCATGATCTTCCTCCTTCCGCTTCCCTGCCCCCTTCCCTTATTCCATGGTCTGTTGTCCTCTCCTAACAAATTCCTCTTTCCTCAGCCCTTTACCTTCCTCACCCATCATTTCCCAGTTTCTCACATTATTTCCTTATTCCATCCTCCTCCCCCCTCCTGCCTCCCCCCCTCATCTGGATTTGCCCATCACCTGCCAGCTCCTGCTCCTCCTCCTCCCCATAACCTTTAATTCTGGCCTCTGCCCCCTTTCCAGTCCTGATGAAAGATCTTGGCTGAAACACTGGCTTTCCGTTTCCCTCCATAGATGTTGCCTGATCCGCTGAGTTTCTGCAGCATTTTGAGTATATTGATCCAGATTTATAGCATCTGCAGTATCTCTTGTGTCTAAGTATTCCCAAATCACTTAATCACAAATCCGCAGCTTTTATTGTACCTGATGTGGACAAATGTTCCTCAGGCAGACAGTCTGGGCTGAATTTTCTTTTTCATATAACTGATTAGATCACCTTCAACTCTTACAGTCGTTCACCTGCATCTGACTGCAGTTCTGACTGCTACTGACTGTAATGGTCCTAGTTACTGATTCTTCCTACTCTTTATCCTCATTGTTCACTGATGCAAATGCATGATCAATAAACTGATTTGCCACTGAGGCCATATTCTTCTAGTATTTTGATTATATGAGACCCCATCTGTATTTTCTTTCTTTATTGTTATCCTATATATGTTATTAATTCCTCTGAACAGTTTTGCCTTTGATTAATCCATAACACCCTGTTTTATAAGTTAATAATGGCATCAGCGTCAGACTCCAGAACGAAGGCTCCTGAGTTCGAATCCAAGACTGGCCACTCCCCGAGCACGCTTTCCATCCGCGCTGGGTTGAACGTCGAGCTAGCCACTCAGCCTCGTAAAAAAAAGTGCCGAGCCAGGAACGTTCATATCGTGACCCGGTTAATCCGAAAGGAAACCAATCCTGACACCATGCACCAGAGAAGAATGGCTGACTGTCTGGTGCAACAACCTAAAAAAAAAGTTAATACTGCCCTTCACAGTTAAGAACTATATCATGATGTAATATAGGCCCTCATAATTCAGCATTCTTGATCATTAGATTTCCACAGTTGTATTTTTCTGTTAATTTTTTTCCAGACAGTTTTAATTGCATACATCAATTTAAATAGTTGTAAAATGTCTTGACATTCTGAGATATTTAATAACACTTCAAAACCTTTGACAGCTCAGAGTATTCCGGAAGTGGGGAGAGCGTACGCCACCTGAAGCCAACTTCTTTCTCAGAGGCTTGCCATTCCTCCGATGCAGTGGGGTTGCTTGCTTGGCACTTTGCATCCAGGAAATGTAATAGAACTGGTGGGCATCATGAGCAGCATCCTGCATCCAGTGCAATCTAGTCCAGCACATGTGGATCAGACTTTATTATGGAGTGAAAAGGATTAATGAACAGTAGTTAGGATGATGACAGCTTTTGCTTGAACTCAAAGTATACTCTGGCCCCTCCTAGTGGTTAACTTTATACTGCATATTCCCTTGAAAAGAAGGGATAAGTATGAAACATTTTGAACTTAACTTCCTTAAAGTAAAAATATATATAAATTGGCTTTTATATATCAAGTGTAAATCCGAGATTATTTGTTGAATCTTTTCCCGATTTCCCCTTGTCAATTGTATCGGGTTTCCTCCTGTCAGATGGTGTATAAACTGTAGAAACCATTGAAATTCTTTAGAAATAATAGAATTTCAATCAATGGGTGAACGTTTTTATTGAAATTCACTGATTAGCATAGAATGTGGTCAGTAGTTAAATTAGCACTTTCAGAAAACAATATCTCTGGTCCCTCTGTCCTCTGACTGCAATAAATGAGTACTTGTTAATTGACTGAAGATTACTGCAGTTTACTATTCTGTTATACAAGGGATATCAGTCATTCCTGTTAAATATTACTGTAGTCTAGATTACCAGCAATTATCCCTTGCAGTTTTCCAGACACTAATAATGTATGCTCCCCTGCCACTGAAAATGTACTGGGTTAGATTACAGGGGAAATTATAGCCCATTGTCATGAAATCAATATCTAAGATCTCCTAGTGTATATGGAATTCCATATTTAATTGGTATGGTTAAAATTCTGCATTAATCATGATGAAATGAGTTCACTTCACACCGATTTGATGACCACGACTATTTATCTCATGTAACACTCTCCTTTTGGATCCAATGGATAAAATTTTCTTCTCAAGCTGTCACGGAATAAATGCATCTTTGAAATTCTCTGATACCTGATTCTCTGCTGTAGTAGGCCAGCACGAAAGATTGTTGTTCAGGGTTATATTATAGACATTTACCAAAGTTATGCTTGTAATACTGTCACTTTTAGAGAGAATATTGTTGAGAAATCACAGCCAAGTCTTGATTGAATTCTAGAATGCATTAAAACCAAACAGATTTCCACTTGCTTCAGAATACTATACTATTTTGTCACTTTGGAATATTGGAGTACTGTTAGGATCCATTCTCTCCCTAGAAAGCAGAAACAGAACTTTATTATGTATACAATGTTTTCGTGCTTGATACTAACTGATAATACAAAATGGCTACAGTCATTTTTCATCTCTCAGGAAACACATTAGTAAAATGTTTGATCATGCAAGCAAAGTCAGGAGAGCATTCTGTGGGTGAATAGCCATTTGTACTTTGAACCTGCATGAGAAGCTTTGGTGTTACATATGTTTCATACTGTGAAGTTGACACTTAACTAAATCTGAATTTAATCTTGCATAACATGTCTTGTTTCTTCTGAAATTTAAATGTTATGCATTGGAAGTTCTGTCATGCCTTAAAATATGTGTATTAGAAAAAGACAGCATGTCATTTTTTTTTTAGCATTTTCACAGCAGCTGACCAGAAAATATTTTCTGATTGATCTCAGGATGCACCTATTTATATCAATAAGATCTTTTAGCCTCATGGAAGATCCAATTTATACATTATATGCTACAAAGGATATTGACTTATTTTATCAGGGATACATAAGGACAGAAAATGCTGAACGTTCTCAGCAGATTAGGTAGCATCTGTGAAGAAAGAAAAAATTTCTGGCTAATGTTATTTCATCAGACAGGAGAAAGTTTTAAGATACAGAGAGGAATGGGGAAGAAAGAGGAGGAGTGAACAATTGCTCAGTCTGAAGTAAGTTTGGGGAATGGAAGTGGTCGAATATCAAAGGGGATTTTCTGTTTTTATTTCAGTTTTCACACATCTTTTTCTTTCTTTATTTCCTTATTCTGAACAATCACATGGGTGGTTCAATGGCTGTAAAAAATATATTAACTGGTTTGTGATAAATTCCCCTGAATATTGCTAAAACAAGCATATTTAAAACATTGAAGTTTAAAAAAAACAATATGACCACACCTGTAATCCTATCCTCTTAGAAGTACGGGTCAAGCTTAATCTTTTAAAGATATTCAAACTGAATAACCTTGATTTGATTAACAAGGCTGATTGTTGCTTTTACCGACTCCTCATTAGAAATAATCCATGATCATTCCATTCAGTTAGAATTTAGAGTCATGCTTTAAGTAGTCATTATGTTCACTAGTGCTTTTCCTTAAATTCAGTGCAGCACAGTAGTAATGCATGTACTCGTTTGACCAGAATCACTTACAGTAATGGGTTAAGAATGGCAAAATCTAAGCTACTGTTGTGTCTGAGGAGGTTAATGTAATATTTTGAACAGCCACCTTAAACCTGGATCGGGGTTAATGCAAGTCAAGCATACACAATTATTTTATTTTAGAAGGCTTGGTTAGTTATTATACGTGATGAGTGCAAGCACTAAGAGAAACATCAACGCCTCTGCACAGACGATAATCCAGGCTTCCCCTCCTCTGCTTTGCTGTTCGGCAAGCTCCCAGTCAGACACCACTGGAAGCTGCTGTTGTAATTCCCTCAACTGGATGATGTATTTAGCCTGAAACTCCACACAGACGAGCACCAGATGCAACAGATCAATGAGTGCTTGCTAATGTCAATCGCTCTCGGCATCAAGTACTGACTGTATTTTTGGTTTTCTTTATGTTTTTACTGAATTTATTTCCTTTAAACATTCCGTAAAGTTATTTGGCATGCCAATTGCATAATCTATCTTTTTAAAAAAATTTGCATCAGAGTACTGTTTTTGCTTGAAGGCTCTAGATAGCTTGGGATACCAGTATAACTAATGTGCTCATTGTGAGTCTGTGGAGCCTTCTGCTGTTGTTACTGCTGCTGATGCTGCTGCTGTTTTAGTTGCAGACTGTCTCTCCTCACTCTCTCCTATCTGTTTGCTCTCTCTCTCTCTCTCTCTCTCTCTCTCTCAATCTCTTCCTCTCTCTCTCTCTCTGCTTTCTTATTTAGCAATCCATTCTTTCTATCCGAAGATCCTGGGATCACACTGAGAGCATCAGGAAAGTGCCCAGAGGTGGTTGGACTCCAGTACTCCAGTAGTAAACACCATAAGAGATAGAAAACCAAGCAATCAAATTAAGGAATTGTTCTCTTATAAGTCATCACTACAAGGCTGGCATCCCTGTGGATACTGTGCAGAGCATTTACACAAGCTAACGGACTGCAGGCTGCTTCGTGGTTTAAGTATTTCATCAGGAATATTGTCAGCTGGAGAATCTTTAATACGATTGGTGGCATCCTTTATCCCTCCCACCCTATCTTTCCATCCCCGCTGCTTCCAAACAGACGAAGGCTTTTTGATGGTGCTGTGGAAGTCAAAGGCAAGAGTTTGCTTCTATCTGTTGTGAAAGATTTTTCTTTTGTCCCCACACAAAGGGCCAACTAGATCAGCCAAAACAGAGCTCTTAGGATAAAACGAAAACAACTGCTTTATGAAATTGAAGCTCTAAGTGCATTAAGCAGCTGGAAGACAGGTAAAATCACTTACATACAAATATAAATAAAGAAATGGATGAGAAGGAGAACAGCACAGGCAGTGTGGGGAGTCTGCAGCCTTCCACTATCCATGTTTTTGCCAACACTTCATCCCTTCATGGAATCAGGCACATATTTGTTTATGGGCCCATGACCATGCGTCGATTCATGTGGACGGTAGTATTTATTGGATCCTTGGGCCTACTCGTGGTGGAATGCGCAGAACGTGTGGCTTTTTATTTCTCATACCCGCATGTTGCCAAGCTGGAAGAGGTGGCCACAAACAACCTGGTCTTTCCCGCTGTTACTATCTGCAACTTGAATGAGTTTCGCTTTTCAAAGCTAACAGCAAATGATCTCTACCATGCTGGTGAGCTCCTGGGATTACTCAACGTGCACCTCGAGATCCAGAGCCCCCATCTGGCTGATCCCATTGTGCTGAAAGCTCTCAAGAAGAAAGCTGATTTCAAACATTACAAGCCAAGGGTATTCAATATGCATGAGTTTTATGACCGTGTTGGCCATAGTCTTAAGGATATGATGCTGTACTGCAAGTTCCGGGGAGTGCGATGTACTCATAAGGACTTCAAAACTGTGAGTAAAAGTTTTAACTTGGCCCATTTCTGTCACTCCAAGTTATTCTATTTTCAAAGTCCTTCCTTCCTGTTCATGCTGTCATAAAAATGTAACTTGTATCAGTGAAAATATGAAAGCAATATTTACAAATTACTCATTAGAGACTTTTGTTGGACGCAAATAGTTTCAATTTTTACTCAGTAAATATCTTCATCTATGATTTTGCCCTATATTATGGTTTTGGTAGATATCTGAAAATAAAAGGTCAGTGAGATCACTCAGGAAGCAATAAGGATTGAATAAATAGCTTTTAATAAGAGACTACAACTGCTTTGAGTAAGTGCTACTGACAAATATCTGCAGGTGCAAAATCTCTTATAATGTTGCAGGAGTGAGAATATGTCTAACAGTTCTAACCTATATCCTAAATTTAATTGACCAGTCTGACCTATTCACCAAGCCACTGGAGTGACCTTTGAAAGATTTTTTTGACTAGTTGTGCTTAGAGCTGTGATTATAATTATTCTTAAATAGATTTGAGTTAAGCGTGTCGCCAAATCATTCATATTGCCATGTCAATTTTTCTATTGAGAATGTGATATTACAATTGGAATTTCTTACCATACATTTTACTTTGGTTATTTTCAAGAGAAGGCAGCGTAACAATATTATGTCATTTTATTTAGTGTTGTTCCAATGTATATCTTTTCATCAAAACATTGACAAAATAAGTCAGCTCTATTGCATTTGTGCTGTAATAGTTACAAGTTCAGAAATTACTGTAACTGATTTCAACAGACTAATGACTAATATTTTCCCAGAACATTACTTTGACTGTTACTCTTGTGGAATTGCTCATTAATTCTTTTGGACCATGTAATAGTGGATAAAGGAAAACTTTTATTTGTCTATTAATCCTTGTATGCTGTATTGGAAATTTGTTGTATCCTTTAACATGATGTTATAGCAGAGTCCTTGGTGCAGACTTTTCCTCAGTAGTCCAGAAAATAAGCTTGATCAAGTATACCTTTCTGAAGTGACCTGCATTTAATAAGCAGTATTTTGTAAAGAAACAATTGTTTACTCAGTTAATGATTCACAAGGTATTAAGCAAAGTGAATATTTATGTTAAATTGTAGTATGTGAATACAGTTTATGCTTTACTTTATGCTCCACATTTTTTCCTCTCCTTCCAAAAGGGCATTGCACTGTTAGTGTAGGCTGTACAATACTTCATCCCCATCACTTGCAAAGTCCCTGAGTCATTAAATGAACTTGCCATTGGTGCAGATGCTGCATAACTGCAGAAGCTAAATGCTTTTAACTGCTTACCAGCAGTCTATAAAGGAAGTTCTTGCAAGGTCTGATAAAAACACATTATATATGTTCAATGTAAGATAATGAACAACCTCCCTTCGCATGCTGTGCAAACATAGATTACTGTAAGCTATCTAGTTTATTGAAATATATCAGGTTCTTCCTTAATTCTGTAATTATAATTGATACATTCATCTGATGTAGTTAACTTTCCCAATAAACTCTTTTGGCTGTACTTCCATCTACGTGAAGTTTGTGTAGACACGACATATTACTAGTGCAACTCAATTTTTCTTCCTCTGAGTCATAGCAGTTGTAAATTTCCAATGCTTATTTCAAAGCTGTTTGAAATCTGCAGACGTGTGGCAATGTATCTCCTTTTCAAACCCTTACATGAATGCAAATATTCGTGGACTAAATAGTGAATGAGAACTTTTTGAAGATTCCAGTTTAATTTGTAAACTTCTTTTATCAGGTCACTAAAATTGTAATTGTTACAATGTAATAATTTTCTCTTAAGATTTGACAGTCTTTTACAATAACACAGTATTTATTATTTTTGAAGGTTTTGTTGACTAATGCTTCAGAGTGATGTGTGAAGACATATCATTTGATATGATTTAATATAGGGTGTTGAGGAAGCAACTTCTGGAAATCTTGATTGCATACTGTATATATTGTTTGGTAACCTTTTTTCAGGTGTGTTTTTTCTATCCATCCATGAACAATGGGCAACTACGGCAAGGTCAGCATTTAATGCATAGCTGTAATTTTCCTTGAACTGCAATGTCATTTCAAAAGAGTCAATCACATGGGGTCTGGAATCAGAAGTAGGCTAGCATAAGTGAGGGCAGTAGATTTTCTTCTCCAAATGATAATAATGAACTATTTATATTTATATGACAATCAATTCATGGTTGCTATTATTGATGTATACTTTTTATTCCAGATTATTTAATTAGGAGAGTTTAAATTCCCCAGTCGTCATGATAGAACGTAGAACCATACAGCATAGGAACAGGTGCTTTGGGTGCAATGTTGTGCCAAAGTAATTAAACTATCAATAATTAGCCTACCTAAACTTGTTCCTTCTGCCTACATGCCCATGTCCCTCCACTTTCTGTGGATTCATGTGCCCAACTTAGAGCTTTTTCGACATCTATGTTGTATTTGCCTCCTCTACCACCCCTGGCAGTGCACTCCAGGCACTCGTTACTCTCTGAAAGAAAAACCTGCCCCACAAACCTCGTTCAAACTTATTCCTCTCACTTTAAATGCATGCCCTCCTGAATTTGACATTTCAACTCTGGGAAAAAGATACTCGCTGCCGATTGTATCTATGCCTCTCATAATTCTGTAAACTCCCATCAGGTCTCCCCTCACTCTCTGCTGTTGCACCGAAAACAACTCAAGGTTATCCAGGTAGCATCCTGGTAAACCTCTTCTGCACCCTGTGTAAGACATTCACATCCTTCCTACAATGGGACAACTAGAATTGAATGCAAGACTTCAGGTAAGGCCAAACCAGAGTTCTATAAAGCTGCAACATTACTTACTGAATCTGGAACTCAATATTTTTGTCTCATAAAGGCAAGCATGCCTTACCCACCAACATATGCAGCCACTTCCTGGGAGCTATGGACTTGGACCTCAAGATCTTCTGCGTATCAACACTGTTAAGGGTCCTGCTATTAACTGTGTACTGTCCCTTTTGCATGCAATCTTCCAAAGTGCAACACCTCACATTTGGCTGGATGAAACTTCATCTGCCATTTTACTGCCTATATTGGCAACTGATCTATATTCTGCTGTATCCTTTTGCCATCTTCTGCACAATCCATAACATCACTAAACTTTATATCATCTGCAATCTTACTAACCCACATATCCACATTTTCATCTTGGTAATTTATATCACAGAGGTGCCAGTATGACCTCCAGCCAGAATAAGTTCCATTGACCACTACCTTCTGTCTTCTATGGGCAAGCCAGTTCTGAAGCTAAACAGCCAAATCATCATGGATGTCCTACAACTCAATTTTCTGGATGAGGCTTCCATGAGACACCTTGTCAATTGCCTAACTAAAATCCAATTAGACTACATCAACAGCTCTACCATCATCAATCACTTTGGTCACCTCCTCAAAAAATTCAGTCACATTAATAAGGTATGACTTGGCTTGCACAGAGCCATGCTGACTATCCCTAATTAAGCTTCTCTAAATGATCATAAGACCATAAGACACAGAGCAGAATTAGGCTACTTGGCCCATCGCGTCTGCTCCACCATTCTAAATTGGCTGATTTATTATCCCTCTCAACCTCATTCTCCTTGCCTTCTCTCTGTAACCTTTGACACCTGATTAACCAAGAACCTATCAACATCTGTCTTAAATATACCCAATGACTTGGCCTGCACAGTTGTCTCTGACAATGAATTCCATAGAGTCACCACCCTCTGGCTAAAGTACTTTTTCTTCATTTCTGTTCTAAATGGACATCCCTCAATTCTGAGGCTGTACCCCCTGGTCCTAGACTACCCCACTATAGAAATCCCAGTGCTAAGAATTCTCTCCTACAGTTTCCCTACCAATGACAGAATTTTAAGTAGTGATCAGATTTGAAATAATGCATGCAAATGTATAGTCTGGGCTTCTAGATCAGCGGTTCCCAACCACCAGGCCGCAAAGCATGTGCTACCAGGCTGCGAGGAAACGATATGAGTCAGCTGCATCTTTCCTCATTCCCTGTCACGCACTGTTGAACTTGAACATAGGATTGCCAACTGTCCTGTATTTGCCGGGACATCCCATATATTGGGCTAAATTAGTTTGTCTCATACGGGACGACCCTTGTCCCGTATTTCCCCTGCTAAGGTAGAGCGTTCCTATGAAACCTTTCATGCCGAAATGGCGTGAAGCAAAGAAGTAAGTACCATTAATTTATATGGGAAAAATTTTGAGCGTTCCCAGACCCAAAAAATAACCTACCAAATCATACCAAATTACTCATAAAACCTAAAATAACACTAATATATAGCAAAAGCAGGAATGATATGATAAATACACAGCCTATATAAAGTAGAAATAATGTATGTACAGTCTAGTCAGGAAGATTAAGCCAAAACTGATTTATGGAAAAAAAATCGGCACGTATGCACATGCGCACGTCACATATGCGCAATGTCACGTATGTGCACACAGGTGACCAGGCAAGACTTCATGGTCATGGTAGTCTTTCTTCGGGTAAACACAAGTGTCCCGTATTTGACTGCTACTTTTGTCCCTTATTTGGGAGTTAGAAAGTTGGCAACCCTAACTGTAAAAGACATGTTGAGGTGAGTTTAACCCTACTTGAACAACCCCCCCGGTCGGCCAGTCCGCAAGAATATTGTCAATATTAAACCGGTCCGCGGTGCAAAAAAGGTGGGGACCCCTGTTCTAGATCACATGAATAACATGCTCTGGTCCTTTTGAAAGAGACAATTGAGACAATTGATAAGGACAATAAGTTGAAGCAGACTTTAATGATTGACCAATGTAGGTCAAACTCAGCTCAGTTCACACCCTGAATCAATGCAACCAGAGCTTTTATCGGGCCAAGCAAGGACATATTGCACAGTAAATGACAATTTTAAGAAAACTGCAGAATTAGGAAATAAATTCAAACATAAAATGCTGGAAACACTTAGCAGGTTAGGAAGCATTCGTGGAAGGATAAATAGAGTTAATGTTTCATATTTGAGAGGCTTTATCAGAACTAGGAAAGAGAAGACTCAAGTTGATTTACAGTAGTACAGAAGGTGGGGCAGGATGTGTGGAATTTTGTTAGCAACACAGATAAACTAAATTGAATTGACTTTATTACTTACATCCTTCAAATACATGAGGAGTAAAAATCTTTATGTCACCATTCAAGTGTGCAATGTGCAATTATAGTAATTTATAATAAATATTATGTACAACAGGATAGTCAATATAACATAGAAATACAGTTGTGTCAGCATGAATTAATCAATCTGATGGCCTGGTGGAAGAAGCTGTCCCGGAGCCTGCTGGTCCTGGCTTTTATGCTGCGGTACCGTTTCCCGGATGGTAGCAGCTGGAACAGTTTGTGGTTGGGGTGACTTGGGTCTCCAATGATCCTTCGGGCCCTTTTTACTCACCTGTCTTTGTAAATGTCCTGAATAGTGGGAAGTTCACATCTACAGAAGAGCAGGGCTGTGGGATGTGCCCAGTAGGCCAAACTATAATGACAGAGAGAGAAAAACTGAGCCAAAATGACAGAATGATATCTGGCAGATATTGCTAGTTTTGATTCAAATGGAAAGACAGAACAAAGGTTTCAGTATTGTTTCTGGAATGCTGCAATGTGCCCAGACAGAAGATGACTTGTTTTTTCTCTTTCCCAGTTCTGTTGATCTTAGACCTGAACCAGTAATTTTTTTTTCTCCATGCATGCTGTCTGAATTACTGAGTGCTTCCACTTTCTGGTTTTATTTTCCAAGCAGCCTCAGTAATAGTTCTATCAGGCCTTTGCCACCAAATGTATAACTCTGATGAAAATATCCAAAATCAAACCAAAACAGAACAAGTGCTTTTAAGCCAAGATGAACTTCACCTGAAGGACATTTAATTATTTGTAACAGGCACATGGTATTAACAATTAGAAGAAGTTTCTGGATCTATATAAACTAAACACTGTAGCTTTCTTCTGGTGAATCCACATCACAGTTTCATAAAACTAACTGATGTGCACTTGCAGTTTGGTTGTTTTTTACTGCTGAAGGTTAAGAATATCATCTACTTTTTACATTTGCTATGTGAATGGGGAAAAGCAAATGCATGGTGCAAAGAGTGAAAGTGAGAATCAGTGGATGGAAATGTATTGCCTGGAGCTGTTGGAGTCGGGGGCGGTGGGGGGGGGGGAGGAATAAGTTGTGAGGAAGGATGGATGAGTATGGCAGAACTCAACTGTCCTGATAACATATTGATCCTGGTTCTTGATTAACTGGAAATAGGGGGCATGATGGAATGTACAAGAATCAATTTCTGTGCATGATTTGAAAGGACATTGAAAGCAAGAAATTTGATGCCCTCTGTCATTGCCTGTACCACTATTGAAGAAAGGAAACCAAAGGTTGCCTTCAAGTTCATGGGTGCCTCACTGAATGCACTGGCATATGCAAAGGTGTGTTCCCTGTGGTAATTGGAAGATGCCTAAAGGAAAGCATACATATAAATAGCTGTAGAAATCAGCAGAAGGAATGTGGTCCCATGTTCATCAATTTGTTAAGTGAAGAAAGGTGAGCACATTCATACTGCACTGATGTAACTTTGACATCTAAATCCACTACTCTGGTGTGGTTCGTAGAACACAGAACATAGGCCAGTACCACACAGCAATGTTTCCCCTAAGGTGTGTGTGCGCACATCTTTTATTATGAGCATACAAAAGGTTGTTACCCTCTAGCTCGTTGGCATGTTAAGTATATTTCACAATCGTACACAATCCATTTCCTTTTCCAGTTCTGATGCAGATGGTGTTGACAATGTGAATTTCGTGATAATTTGTCTACAGATTTTAGAACTCGCTTATTTATACTGTTTCTATTGAAAAAATTTTTGATTCACTATGATGAATTCCAAAGAAGCAAAGGGCATAAACTCAGAAGAATTGCTAGTTCATTTAATGAAACAGTAGAAACAGCTACAATGCTATGATTTCCACATAAATTACCTGTCTGGATATTTTGTCAACTAGCTTTGTAATTTCATAAGTTTTGTTTGACCATTTCAAACAACTTTAATAGCATGTGAAAAGATTGATATTACTGCACGCTGTCATATAGTACATGAGAAATAAGGCTCATTGATGTGTATTATTTTATTTATTTTAAACAATGAACAACAAACTGGACCTGGTAGTTTATTATCCTTTGAATAGCTTTGGGTAAACTTCCACTTAAAAATTCAGTGTGCACATTTTGTTGTCATTGGGCAAAAAATTGCACAGCACAAAAGTTTTGTGTACACTGGTCATTACAAGTTAGAGAGAATATTGCCGTGCAGTCGGGCCTTTGGCCCACCTATTCCGTGATCAATCTAATCCTTCCCCACTACACAGCCCATAACCCTCCATTTTTCTTACATTCATGCCTATCTAAGAGTCTTTTCAATGCCCCTATTCTATCACCCTTTACCTCCATCCCCAGCAGTGTGTTCCAGGCACCACCGCTCTGTGTAAAAAAAATTTACCTCTGACATCTTCCCTAAACTTTCCTCCATTCTCCTTAAGTGGATGTCCTCTGGTATTGGCCATTACTACCCTGGGAAAAGGAACATCATCTCTTGCACATATTCACCTTATTACTGTTTATAAGTATTTTCCTGTAAGTCTGTATATTTTCATTCAATTTCATCTCAATGTGATTTCACATCTCTCTTAGTGTCACCACAGCAAGTGTTCTCTATGCAACAATCCGTTCCACATGTGATTATGCCTTTATTTATTAGTTTATTCCATTCTTTCTACAAGGTAACGTCAAGGAGAGGCAGAAAACTGGAGGTAGTTCTCATCATTAGTTCCATTAACATGATCAATGGGTGATGTAGATATACCTGGGATATCCGAGTACATAGCTAGTGCAGGAAGGGAGATAACAGACTTACACCTACCTGGTTACAGAACTCTACCTCAGGTATGAGCTTTGCCCATATGAGTTACACATCTGGCTGCATGTTAGAGGCAAGTTAAAGATAAATCTATTAGTATAATCATGAAGATCCTCAACTTGAAGGCTCTCATGCGTGGTTTCATTCTCGCACAGAACCTTCACTAATCCCACAAAATATGTAGCAGGAGGGTGACAATGCCGAGCCCTCAGAGAAGGTCACTTACTCTGTGGATGCATTGTCAAAGGATTCAGACTTCCTTCCACCAACACATATTTTCATCAGTGAGTCACCAGGGCAGAAAAGTGATCTTACTTACAATGTTGAACAAGTCGCATTGTGCATTATAGTTATTGGTATGAGTTGGAACAACGTCGGAATATCCATGTAGGAAGTCCACATTCTGGTCAGTCGCTTTTCCAAGGCATTCAACACCAGACACTCCTGGAGCATCCTAGCTGCTTTACGCACTCTTATGGAGGGATTGTGGGAGCCTAATTTGAGTCTGAGGAGGAAGGGGGTCAAAGGTCTTTGTGATGATATCTTTGCTTATGGAAAAATAGCCACTCTCTCAAATGTGGCAACCAAATGAATGTATGCAGGCTCACCACGCCCACAGCAATGGCTTGGATGTTATGAATGCTCCCTTTGATAGGATATCAAATATCTTGGCCTTGGTTGCTCCTCACCTGATTGACCTGGTGCAAAGTGTCAGTGGCCCTTAGCTTTCAGAGAATTCCAGGAACCATCAGAGGCTGATGATGACAGAGAACATGGAAGCAGGTGTTCTGAACAAATGACTTCCCATTCTTCCTACTGACTCTTCCTTGCATGGGTTCTGTCCAGATGGCCAGGTACAATGCCTATAAAAAGTATTCACCACCCCCCTCCCCCCAACCTTTGAAAGTTTACATGATTTGCTGTTTTACAACACTGAATCACCAGTGGATTTAATTTGGTTTTTTTTGACACTGATCAACAGAAAAAGACTCTTTTGTGTCAAAGTGAAAACAGATCTCTACAAAGTGATCTAAATTAATTACAAATATGCAATCAATTACTTTGTGTTCTATAATTATTCACCCCCTTAACATTGTTACAGCCAGGGGTGGTAATGGGGACAAGCTCCCACTACCTATTAAATGCTCCCAATGGTGTGCGCCTCAAATAGCCTCTGACAACCAAGTCCAACTCCAAGCCTTCACATGTGGCTGAGCTACTAAGCCCGGCATTTCTACTGACAGGAGAAGGGGCAAAGGCGGTTACTGGTGCCTCAAAACCAGTCACTTTGGGCAGGTGGGGCTCGTCAGCCATGATTGGTAGCTTATCTAGGAGAAGGAAAACTCTGATCTCAAACCTCCACTGCCTTGCAGCCATATCCAATCCTGGGGAAGGCTTCAGGAGTAAACCTCAAGGGAAGGATCCAGACCTGGTGTCTTTAAGACAGTCTTAGAAAACACAGAAAACCTACAACACAATACAGGCCCTTCGGCCCACAAAGTTGTGTCAATCATGTCCCTACCTTAGAAATTACTAGGCTTACCTATAGCCCTTTATTTTTCTAAGCTCCATGTATCCATCCAGAAGTCTCTTAAAAGACCCTATCGTATCCGCCTCCATCACTGTTGCCGACAGCCCATTCCACATACTCACAACTCTCTGAGTAAAAAAACTTACCCCTGACATCTCCTCTGTACCTACACCCCAGCACCTTAAACCTGTGTCCTCTTGTGGCAACCATTTCAGCCCTGGGAAGAAGCCTCTGACTATCCACACGATCAATGCCTCTCATCATTTTGTACACCTCTATCAGGTCACCTCTCATTCTCTGTTGCTCCAAGGAGAAAAGGCCAAGTTCACTCAACCTATTCTCATAAGGCATGCTCCCCAATCCAGGCAACATCCTTGTATAAATCACCTCTGCACCCTTTCTATGACTTCTACATCCTTCCTGTAGTGAGGCAACCAGAACTGAGCACAGTATTCCAAGTGGGGTCTGACCAGGGTCCTATATAGCTGCAACATTACCTCTCAGCTCCTAAACTCAGTTCCACGATTGATGAAGGTCAATGCACTGTATGCCTTCTTAACCACAGAGACAACCTGCGTAGCTGCTTTGACCGTCCTATGGACTCAGACCCCAAGATCCCTCTGATCCTCCACACTGCCAAGAGTCTTACCATTAATACTATATTCTGCCATCATATTTGACCTACCAAAATGAACCACTTCACACTTATCTGGGTTGAACTTCATCTGCCATTTCTCAGCCCAGTTTTGCATCCTATCAATGTCCCACTGTAACCACTGACAGCCCTCCACACTATCCATAACACCTTCAACTTTTGTGTCATCAGCAAATTTACTAATCCATCCCTCCACTTCATCATCCAGGTCACTTACAAAAATCATGAAGAGTAAAGGTCCCAGAACAGATCCCTGAGGCACACCACTGGTGACCGGCCTTGCCTTCTGTGGGCAAGCCAGTTCTGGATCCACAAAGCAATGTCCCCTTGGATCCCATGCCTCCTTACTTTCTCAATAAGCCTTGCATGGGGTACCTTATCAAATGCCTTGCTGAAATCCATATACGCTACATCTACTGCTCTTCCTTCATCAATGTGTTCAGTCACATCCTCAAAAAATTCAATCAGGTTTGTAAGGCACGACCTGCCCTTGACAAAGCTATGCTGACTATTCCTAATCATATTATACCTCTCCAAATGTTCATAAATCCTGCCTCTCAGGATCTTCTCCATCAACTTACTAACCACTGAAGTAAGACTCACTGGTCTATAATTTCCTGGGCTATCTCTACTCCCTTCCTTGAATAATGGAACAACATCCTCAACCCTCCAAACCTCCAGAACACCTCCCGTCCCCACTGATGATGCAAAGATTATTGCCAGAGGCTCAGCAATCTTCTTCCTCACCTCCCACAGTAGCCCCGGGTACATCTCATCCGGTCCTGGAGACTTATCCAACTTGATGCTTTCCAAAAGCACCAGCACATCCTCTTTCTTAATACCTACATGCTCAAGCTTTTCAGTCCACTGCAAATCATCACTATAATCACCAAGATCCTTTTCCATAGTGAACACTGAAGTAAAGTATTCATTAAGTACCTCTGCAATTTTCTCCGGTCCCATATATACTTTCCCACTGTCACACTTGATAGGTCCTATTCTTTCACGTCTTATCCTCTTGCTCTTCACATACTTGTAGAATGCCTTGGGGTTTTTCTTAATCCTGCCCACCAAGGCCTTCTCATGGCCCCTTCTGGCTCTCCTAATTTCCTTCTTAAGCTCCTTCCTGTTAGCCTTATAATCTTCTAGATCTCTAACATTACAGCTCTCTGAACCTTTTGTAAGCTTTTCTTTTCTTCTTGACTAGATTTATTACAGCCTTTGTACACCACAGTTCCTGCACCCTACCATAAATTCCCTGTCTCATTGAAATGTACCTATGCAGAACTCCACACAAATATCCCCTAAACATTTGCCACATTTCTTCTGTACTTTTCCCTGAGAACATCTGTTTCCAATTTAAGCTTCCAATTTCCTGCCTGATAGCCTCATAATTCCCCTTACTCCAATTAAACACTTTTCTAACCTGTCTCTCTCCAATGCTATTGTAAAGGAGATAGAATTATGATCACTATCTCCAAAATGCTCTCCCACTGAGATCTGACACCTGACCAGGTTCATTTCCCAATACCAGATCAAGTACAGCCTCTCCTCTTGTAGGCTTATCGACATTGTGTCAAGAAACCTTCCTGAACACACATAACAAACTCCATCCCATCTAAACCCCCTGCTCTAGGGAGATGCCAATCGATATTTGGGAAATTAAAATCCCCCATCATGACAATTCTGTTATTATTTACACCTTTCCAGGATCTGTTTCCCTATCTGCTCCTCGATATCCCCGTTGCTATTGGGCGGCCTATAAAAAACACCCAGTAAAGTTATTTACTCCTTCCTGTTGCTAACCTCCACCCACAGAGACTCCGTAGACAATCCCTCCATGGCGTCCACCTTTTCTGCAGCCATGACACTATCTCTGATCAACGGTGCCACTCCCCCACCTCTTTTGCCTCCCTCCCTGTCCTTTCTGAAACATCTAAAACCCGGCACTTGAAGTAACTATTCCTGTCCCTGAGCCATCTAAATCTCTGTAATGGCCACCACATCATATCTCCAAGTACTGATCCACGCTCTAAGCTCATCCACTTTGTTCACAACACTCCTCGCATTGAAATAGACACATCTCAAACCTTTGGTCTGAGCGCATCCCTTCTCTATCACCTGCCAATCCTCCCTCTCGCACTGTCTACAAGCTTTCTCTATTTGTGAGCCAACCTCCTCTTCCCCAGTCTCTTCAGTTTGGTCCCCACCCCCTAACAATTCTAGTTTAAACTCTCTCCAGTAGACTTAGCAAATCTCCCCGCCAGGATATTGGTCCCCCTGGGATTCAAGTTACATTGAGTTCAGTGCTGACCGGCAACTCCTGCGACGCTGCTGGTACCAAACTGTATCCATTTTTGCCGTTCCTTTGGGTTCATCAGATGCACGAAGAGTGGAAGCTTGGTACATGGGGAACAGCTTGCTCCCCATATTGTACTGCCCAGGCTTGTGTATCTAGACAGCTAGGACACAATATCCATGGTCAGCTCTGACTGACGAAGGCCCTCACTGACTCACTCACTCACCCCCTTCAAATCAGTATTTAGTAGATGCACCTTTGGCAGCAATTACGGCCTTGAGTCCATGTAGGTAGGTCTCTATTAGCTTTGCACATCTGGATACTGCAATTTCCCCCAATCTTCTTTACAAAACTGCTTAAGCTCTGTCATATTGCATGGGGATCACGAGTGAACAGCCTTTTTCAAGTCCATCCACAAATTCTCAGTTGGATTGAGGCCTGGACTCTGACTTGACCATTCCAGGACATTAACTTTGTTGTTTTTAAGCCAGTCCTGTGTAGCTTTGGCTTTATGTTTGGGGTCATTGTCTTGCTGGAAAACAAATCTTCTCCCAAAATGCAGTTCTCCTGCAGACTGCATCATGTATTCCTCCAGGATTTCCCTGTATTTTGCTTCATTAATTTTACTCTCTACCTTCACAAACCTTCCAAGGTCTGCTGCAGTGAAGCATCCCCACAGCATGATGCAGCCAACACCATGCTTGACGGTAGGGATGGCATGTTTTTGATGATATGCGGTGTTTGGCTTACGCCAAAAATAGTGTTTAGTCTGATGACCAAAATGCTCAATTTTGTTTCATCAGACCATAGAACCTTCTTCCAGCTGACTTCAAAGTCTTCCACGTGCCTTCTGGCAAACTCTAGCCGAGATTTCATGTGAGGTTTTTCCAACAGTGGCTTTCTCTTTGCCACTCTCCCACAAAAATATGACTGGTGAAGCACCCAGGCAACAGTTGTTGTATGTGTAGTCTCTCCCATCTCAGCCACTGAAGTTTGTAACTCTTCCAGAGTTGTCATTGGTCTCTTGGTGGCCTCCCTCACTAGCCCCCTTTTTTGCACTGTCACTCAGTTTTTGAGGACTGTCTGCTCTAGGCAGATTTACAGCTGTGCCATATTCTTTCCATTTCTTGATGATTGACTTAACTATATTCCAGGGGATATTCAGTGATTTGGAAATTTTCTCGTATCCATCTCCTGACTTGTGCTTTTCAATAACTTTTTCATGGAGTTGCTTGGAGTGTTCTTTTGCCTTCATGGTAGTTTTCGCTAGGGTACTGACTTACCAGCAGTTGGACCTTCCAGATACAGGTGCAGTTTTACTACAATCATTGAAACACCTTGACTGCACACAGGTCTACAAAAACGGATCTCCGTGTGACTTCTAAAACCAATTGGCTGCTTCAGTGATGATTTAATGTGTCATACTAAAGGGGGGGGGGTGAATACTTAAGCAATCAATTATTTTGTGTTTTATATTTGTAATTAGTTTAGATCACTTTGTAGAGATCTGTTTTCACTTTGACACAAAAGAGTCTTTTTCTGTTGATCAATGTCAAAAAAGCTAAATTAAATCCAGTGTGATTCAATGTTGTAAAACAATAAAACATGAAAGCTTCCAAGAAGGGGGACTGAATACTTTTTATAGGCACTGCACAACAAGCTGAGGAGGGTCTCTCATGTATTTCAAAAACCCAAAGAACATCCCATTTGACAGAGCATCCTTTCTATTCTTTGGCTAAATTCAATATGGCTCGACCAAATAATAAAGTAGAGAAACAAACAAATTCAGTTACACAGTAGTTATTTGTGCAGAGTTACAGTGCTGAGTTTCAACTTGCATTCACTTTGAAATAATTATTCAATTCTGTTTTCTTCTTTGCAGTTGTTATGATTGTTGACTAGCAAGTGGCTTTACACTTTGTGTTGCACTAAAGACAATACACTGTAGATAATGGCTGATAGATAAGACATGTAAGATTGTGAGATCACTTGATGCTGGTGGAAAGGACGTCGCATAATTTCCATCATAATGCAAATTCTGGGCACTGCCGAAGTCAAAATGAATTGAACAAAATACAGTGTATCCTAGGAATCCATTGTAGCAGAAGTGCAGCGATGACTATTTCTAGGTCATTTCAAATGACTTTGGAAATTAGGCTGGGGATTTGCTGGTATGAGTCATTCTTGTACTTCTGACATGAAATCCACAATACATGCACATCAACTGACACATTCTCTGTGGAATCCTGTGATTGTGCCTTCCTCTAGTGGATTGTGATCAGCCCGGTCACTGTAGCCCAGAGTCCTTGGTCACTCTGAACCTCATTCTGATCAGTCACTCCAATTTCTACCCCTCCCCCATAACTCTGAAATCAACCCCACAATCGTTGCTTTCCTGACTGACCCCTGGAAGTTTTACTCTCTACCTGCTGCCTCAAATGGCGTCTGATGTAGCATCATCACCAATTCTAATCAAAGAAGCAGCCACCCAGGCTCTGACTGCTGCAGCATCCAATTTCCTAACAGGAAAGAACATTCTAGATGTAGGAAGGAAGTTTCCAATGGCAGGAAATCATGGAAATTATCTACCACAGAAAGCAAATGTAGTCAAATCACTAAATATATTAAAGAGAATTTGTTTTGTTCTTATGGCCAAAGGAATTAAGGAATATGGGGAGAAAGCGATCAGCAATCATTTATGTTGAATGATGGAGCATGTCTGAGGAGTTGCTCCTATTTATTATTCATGCTGCTATTTTCTATGTTTCTATATTTCTAGACCCTGATTGATATATGTATCTACTGGAAAGATATAATACTGCCATGTTTTGAATTGTACTGAATTTAAGAATTTTCAGAGTTCAAAGTTCCTGTTTTGTGATGCACAAGTGTTTGAATCCCGACTCCATATATTGATAGGTGAGGTCACATTTTAATGATTTAAATACTGGTGAGATCAATGTGACCTCCAGGAATCTATGCGGTTTCTCTTTAAAATACAGTGTGCTGATGACTGGCCACTTGTGAAACCTGGGTAGACGATATACTGGTACATTGCTACACTGCAGAATTATTTCAATTTTACAGCAATTTAAAGTGGCAGTAAAATGCCAGACCACTGATTATTATCTCGAGCACATTATAGAGTAGGTAAAACAACAGACAGCTGGGGATTTCAAGTCCATTGCTGGCTCTCTGCAGCTTCCCATTGTGGAGTAGAGACATATTACAGGATCAGGAAAAAAGCCCTACAGTGCTAATCATCAACAAATTGTAACAATTTGCAACAAAATGTGGACGTGCTGCCACATGAAAAGAGGTAGAGATCTTAAAAAATTTAACCTTCTTAGTTTAATTTATCGAAACTATTTGTTTAAACCTTCACTTAGTGATCCTACCTTTACTCTTTGGAGGAATAAAGGAGTTTATTCCTTCATGGATCTATTTCAAGAAGGCCGATTGATGTCTTTTGAGAAATTAGTAACTAAATATTCTCTTTTGTACTCACATTTCTTGCAATATCTTCAAGTCAGACATTTCTTACAAGA
Source organism: Mobula birostris (assembly GCF_030028105.1). Lineage (NCBI taxonomy): Eukaryota > Metazoa > Chordata > Chondrichthyes > Myliobatiformes > Myliobatidae > Mobula > Mobula birostris. The sequence goes on from NC_092402.1 coordinate 28,172,282, forward strand.
ATATTTAAGTAATTTTCCATATATACAAGATTCTGACCTGTTAGACATTATTTTAAAAATGAATCCTTTAGTGAAAGGTTTTATTGGGAAAATTTATAATTTACAATTACAACAGTATAATTATCCTTTACTTAAGATTAAGCAAGATTGGGAAAGAGAGCTTAACATGACCTTGATAACAGAGGATTGGTTGCGAATTTTGAAGTTAGTTAACTCTTCTTTGATTTGTGCCAGTCACTCTCTAATTCAATTTAAAATTGTACATTGTTACTATTTGACAAAGGAGAGACTGTCTAAAATATTTCCTAATGTTGATAGTCAGTGTGATAGATGTAAAACTGAGACAGCTATATTGACACAAATGTTTTGGTCGTGTTCTGTATCGAAACAGTTTTGGAAATCTATTTTCTCTACAATTTCTAAAGCTATAAAAATTAATTTACAACCTAATAAATTGACAGTTTTGTTCGGTATAATTCCTCGATATATTCATGGTATTTCTATATCAGACCAACATGTAATTGCATTTGTTTCATTATTGGCCAGAAGGGCTATTTTATTGAAATGGAAAGATGCCTCTGCTCCCACTTTGATACAATGGTTCTCTCAGGTGATGTTATGTCTTAGTTTGGAGAAAATCAGAAGTTGAACTTTTGATCCTCGATTTGACTTTGAGAAAAGGTGGGGTTCTTTTGCCTGCTGCTATCATTTGATTTGAGTTAATTAAGATGGTCCCCTTCTGATTCTTGTGTAAATGGATTTGGTTGGCAGATTGATGTTTTTCTTTTATGGGAGCTTGTATGGCGTATAGCTCCGGGTTTGTGCTCCAAATGGTTTTTTTCTTTTTTTTTGTTATTAGGGTTTTTTTTTGTTTTAGTTAGTAGGGGTTCTTTTTTCCTTTCTTTTTTCCAAAAAAATAGTTTTAACATTTTGTTCTTCTTATTATTGATATATTGTTTAGCTTGGTTATTCAGTTATTTGATAGTTTAACTCTTATTGTACATATTGATATGTTGACTTGATTACTTTAATGTATTTTCTTTTGTTGATTTTCAATAATAATTAATAAAAAGATTTAAAAATGAAAATGAGAAGAGATAGAGCAGAGCACTTAGTGGGCTGAAACAGTGGCTCTTCCACCAACATTGTTCTGGAAGAGCCCCAGTGTACTTGGCAGGGTGGATGCCAAATACATCATTAGGAGAGCACCAGCCATACAGCAAGACACTGAAAGACAGAGGAGGATGAAGAAGAGTATGCAGAAGGGAGAAACTAGCACAGTAGGTTTATCTAACAATTTGTAGATTAGAGTGGAAGCTACTCGGACATCCCTTTTTGCCCAGGCTTTTCTGAGTTTCAGAAGTATATGGTGACATATGTTATATGTAAATAATGAATTTACTTTGAACTTTGACAAATGGTGGAGTTCCGTGATATTCTCTTTATTTTAGTTGGTTCGATTAAGTGCTCTTCTATTAGTTTTCAACTCAACAGCTTTTGACAATTAGTATTTGTAAAATTAGTAATTTTAATGACTCAGTTTATAGCACTCACTCATATAAATGTATGAATCTTCTCATCTGAAAGTACTGTGAACCTTATAAACTTGTGGATGATCAAATACAAGTGGTCAGATCAGCATAGACATGATCTCTTTCTCTCCTCCCTCTCCCTCCGCTCCCCCTCTTTCCCCTTCCTTCCCCTCTCTCCCCCTCCCTCCCCCTTATCCCATTAACAAGACTACTTAACCTGGAATCATGATGCCAGTAAACTGACCATTCATGATGTAGGAGAACTTGTGGGCATCCTTCTTTCCAACTCAGCTGCTATGCTATGCTTGGCCCTGGACCAAACTGCAGGCTAATTGTGCCTGTTGCCTGTGCATAGGATCTGCCACAGTGCTTTTCAGTGCATCGTCAGTATGTGAGCTGGTTGCTGCAAGTATGAAATCAAATGATACGTGGAAATATCTGATTATTCACTATGATCAGAGGACCAGAGATAATGTATTTAAAAGGTATAAGCTTAATAGTTAGTGTTCAGAGTGATCTGAGTGTATTCTTACAAGAGATATTCCAATTAAAAACAGAAAAACTGGAAGCATTCAGCAGGTCAATGACCAGACATCGTCATAAGGGGGTGCTGTTGAGAGGACCTAAATGGAAGACACAGACACTGAAGTACTAAGAACAGGACTTGACTAGAGAGCTGGGACAAGAACACAGACTTGGGCTAGGACATTGGCTAGGCAAGCGGGATCAGGACGAGGAACTGGGAACTAGGAGCCTGGGCTCGGACTCCGAACCGGAGACTGGACAAGGACCCAGAACCTGGGTCTTGACTCAGGCTTGGACTCTGGAACTAGGTGAAGACATGACATGGTCTTGGGAGACAGGACTAAGCAAGGCTACAGGACAGAACGAGAGACTCCTGGGCAGGATGAGGGAACTCCAGCACAGGACGAAGCACATGGACAGGACGAGAACACGAAGCCTTGACTTGGTACTCAGGAACAGCCGAACCTTGGACTTGGGACGACAAGAACCTTGGAACCTTGGACTCGGGACGACAGGAACGCAGAACACAGAGCCTTGGTCTTGGGGAGGACAGGAACACAGAACTTAGGACTTGAGAGACAGGAACACAGGGACATGGAACACAGAGCCAGTACCCTTCCTTGGGAACAGGACTTGGGGCCAGGGCTCTACACAGAATACTGAACACAACGAGACGGTATTCAACACTAGGTAGTGGCAAACGGCCGGACCTACCTAGCAAAGGCGTGGACACAGAGACGGTTCCCAACGCTAGGTAGCGGTAAACGGCCAATGGCCAGACCTACCTGGCGAAGGCGTGGACACAGAGACATTTCCCAACACTAGGTAGCGGCAAACGGCCGGACCTACCTAGCAAAGGCATGGACATGGAGACAGTTCAAAATAACAACAGACAGTTCCTTATCTAGATGCAGCAAGGCCCCAGTCTTGCTCTGGTTGTAGAACTTGACAAGGTTGCAGGTAAGGCTCCAGGCACAGGTTGCAGGCAAGGCTTCAGAAGGAAGGGGAAGGGAAGGGAACAGAACAGTCCAGCCTCAGGGTAACGGCAAAAACAGCCTGGCCTATCCAACAGAGGCAAGGACAGGAAGGGACAGATCCAACTGCAGGGTGACTTACCCCACAGAGGCCAGGACAGGATATTGACAAGACGAACCAGCAACCACACTCGATCCCAGGGCCACTTATATTCCCAGCCTCAAGACGAGCCTCAGGTGCCTATGATTAAGCCCAACTGAAACAAGGGACAGCCGGAAGACCTGGAGTCCAGAGTTTACGGACCGTACCATGACAGACATATTGTTTTTATTGTACACGGATGTCATCTGGTCAGCTGAGTATATCGAGTATTTTTTGCTTTTTTGTTTTAGTTTTTTGCATTTTTTGATCTTAAGAAACTGCCTTAAGCCAAAGTTAATATGTAGGTTAAAATTTTAGGAAAGTACTTGGAATGTTACCTTTATTGCAAGAGATAATGGAATACAAAGGTGGGAAATCTTGCTCCAACTTTACAGGTTGAGACTGAGGCCATACCTCAGTTTTTGTTGTCCTAGTTTAGGATGAAAATACTTGTATTGAATGCGAATCAAATCAGGTTTAATATCACCAGTGTACATTGTGAAATTTGTTAACTTTACGCCAGCAGTACATTGCAATACAAAAGACATATAGAAAAAAATATCTGAATTGCAGATAAAATAGGTTAAAAGATGGACCAAAGGGCCTGTACTGTTCTATGTTCTATGATAAACAAGTGAAAAAGATTACTGTTTGTTTGGCACGGACTAGAAGGGCCGACACTGCCTGTTTCCATGCTGTAATTGTTATATGGTTATATGGTTAAGACAAAACCAAGGTTGCAGTTAGATCAATGATAATCTTATAGAATGGCCTACTCATTCATCCAATTCCAATGTTTTATGGTGTTCTTACACAAAATATAATTACAGGCTTTGTCTTAGCTGCTGCTGCGAAAGTACTTTATTGTGGAAGAATCTAGAATTGGTGCATTTACTGGAATAAAGGTCAGCCATTTCAGATGGAAGTTAGGAGAATTTCCTCTCTCAGAAGATTTGAATCTCCCGAATTCTATAATCAAGTGGGTTGTGGAGATAGCCTTAAGTATAGTTCATGATTCTGAGACAGGCTTATGGAATATTTCAGTTCTTACAGCATTCCTAAAGAACAAAAATAAAAATAAGGGTTCTTAGACATACTGTAACAGTTTCTTTTGTAGTCAGTATGTGCATCTCCTGCCAGCAGTTTAATCCAGAGACAAGTTCTAAATGATCTCAGCTTTTGGTGTCAATGTAATGAGCTGTTAACCAGCTGGAAGCCTATCACTTATGAGCTGAGCATAACATGTTCAACCATGCGCAATTGAGTTCAATTAATCTCCTCCCATCCTCCACACCCCTTCCTACACCCCACCCCCCCACAGTTATTGGAAGGTCTTCCTTTTGAATTTATCTCATTCCTCACTGACTCTTAGTCGGCTATTATAAGTCAGTACCTCTATAACTGTACTAGCTCCAAGCATTAATTTACTATGTCTTTTATGGTGGCCTATCACTTGGCAGTTAAAGCGACAACTAATGTGAAAGATTGGCCTCTACTGCACACAAAGTAAGATCCTAATGACGTAATTAGGCCCCAGCTGATCTTTTAAGGAACACATCGGTAGAGCTTACAAAGTACGATCTATAGCCTGTGTACTTATGTTGTGTTAAAGAAATATTTAAAACAATACTTATTTTTTTTTAACCGAGCAAGGTGCTCATGTGGCTTTCTACCCACCTTGAGTGGATCATTGGTGTTCTACCACCTAGCCAATGTTTAGTAAGCTGATTTAATAAGGAAACCTACTTAGAATTAGACTAGGCTAAAATAATACTTATGCCCTTGTCAGGAACCCACAAGTCAAAATTATATTTATATTTTCTGATATGCTGTTCTTTCCCTTTGTTTGATACAGCAAGTATTCTAATAATTTATTATTTTACATCTAACAATGTAAATATTCTATTTTGACCTCTTTGGACTTCAGCTAAAATATCTTCTTCAGGTCAGTTTATCAATGATTCCCATATGTGGATTCTCTATACAAAAGTGTGGGTACTACATACATAGCATTGGAGAGGGATAGGAACAGACAAGTTAGGGAAATGTTTCATTGGAGTAAGGGAAAATATAAGGCTATCAGGCAGGAACTTGGAAGCATAAATTGGAAACAGATGTTCTCAGGGAAACATACGGAAAAAATGTGGTAAATGTTCAGGGGATATTTGCGTGGGGTTCTGAGTAGGTACGTTCCAATGAGACATGGAAAGGATGGTAAGGTACTAGATCTGTGATGTACAAACGTTTGTACAAAGGCTGTTGTAAATCTAGTCAAGAAGAAAAGAAGGGCTTACGAAAGGTTCAAAAAACTAGGTAATGATAGGAATCTAGAAGATTATGAGGTTATCAGGAAAGAGCTTAAGAATGAAATTAGGAGAGCCAGAAGGGGCCATCAGAAGGCATTGGCAGACAGGATTAAGGAAAACCCCAAGGCATTCGATAAGAATGTAAAGAGCAAGAGGATAAGACATGAGAGAATAGGACCAATCAGGTGTGACAGTGCATGGAACTGGAGGAAATAGCGGAGGTACTTAATGAATTCTTTGCCTCAGTATTCACTATGGAAAAGGATCTTGGCAATTGTAGGGATGACATGCAGTGGACTGAAAAGCTTGAGAATGTAGATATTAAGGAAGAGGATGTGCTGGAGCTTTTGGAAAGCATCAAGTTGGATAAGTCACCGGGACCGGATGAGATGTACCCCAGGCTACTGTGGGAGGCAAGGGAGGAGATTGCTGAGCCTCTGGCGATGATCTTTGCATCATCAATGAGGATAGGAGAAGTTCTGGAGGACAGGAGGTTTGAGGATGTTGTTCCATTATTCAAAAAAGTGAGTAGAGATAGCCCAGGAAATTATAGACCAGTGAGTCTTACTTCAGTGGTTAGTAAGCTGATGGAGAAGATCCTGAGGGGGCAGGATTTGTGAATGTTTGGAGAGGCATAATATGATTAGGAATAGTCAGCATTGCTTTGTCAAAGGTAGACTGTGCCTTATGGGCCTGATTGAATTTTTTTGAGAATGTGACTAAACACATTGATGAAGGTAGAGCAGTAGATGTAGTGTATATGGATTTCAGCAAGGCATTTGATAAGCTACCCCATGCAAGGCTTATTGAGAAAGTAAGGAGGCATGGGACCCAAGGGGACATTGTTTTGTGGATCCAGAACTGGCTTGCCCACAGAAGGCAAAGAGTGGTTGTAGATGGGTCATATTCTGCATGAAGGCTAGTCACCAGTGGTGTGCCTCAGGGATCTGTTCTGGGACTTGTACTCTTTGTGATTTTTATAAATGACCTGGATGAGAAAATGGAGGGATGGGTTAGTAAATTTGCTGATGACACAAAGGTTGGGGGTGTTGTGGATAGTGTGGAGGGCTGTCAGAGGTTACAACAGGACATTGATAGGATACAAAATTGGGCTGAGAAGTGGCAGATGGAGCTTAACCCAGATAAGTGTCAGGTGGTTCATTTTGGTAGGTCAACTATGATGGCAGAATATAGCATTAATGGTAAGACTCTTGGCAGTGTGGAGGATCAGAGGAATCTTAGGGTCAGAGTCCATAGGACATTCAAAGCTGCTATGCAGGTTGACTCTGTGGTTAAGAAGGCATACAGTGCATTGGCCTTCATCAATCGTGCGATTGAGTTTAGGAGCTGAGAGGTAATGCTGCAGCTATATACTGTAGGACCCTGGTCAGCCCCCACTTGGAGTACTGTGCTCAGTTCTGGTCGTCTCACAACAGGAAGGACATGGAAACCATGGAAAGGGTGCAGAGGAGATTTCCAAGGATGTTGCCAAGGAGAATAAATTGAGTGAACTCGGCCTTTTCGCCTTGGAGCAATGGAGGATGAGAGGTGACCTGATAGAGGTGTACAGGATAATGAGAAGCATTGATCCTGTGGATAGTCAGAGGCTTTTCCCCAGGGCTGAAATGATTTGCACAAGAGGGAATAGTTTTAAGGTGCTTGGAAGTAGGTACAGAGGAGATGTCGGGGTAAGTTTTTTACACAGAGAGTGGTGAGTGCGTGGAATGGGTTGCTGGTGGCGGCGGTGGAGGCGGAAATGATAGGGTCTTTTAAGAGACTCCTGGATGGCTACATGGAGCTTAGAAAAATAGAGGGCTATGGGTAACCCTGGGTAATTTCTAAAGTAAGTACATGTTCGGCACAGCATTGTGGGCCGAAGGGCCTGTATTGTGCTGTTTCCCATGTTTCTATAGAATTGTAACTTAGGAGTTTAATGATGTCATTCCCTTATGACCTAAACTGGAAACTCATGTCGCTTGAAAATTGATATATATTTCTCATTTTGAATGTGGTAAATTCTGGTCAGCCAAAGCCAGATAAAATGCCTGTGTTAATAAATATTCAGAGAAAAAGAACTAATTGGATTCAAATTCAGTGTATTGTATGTAGTGGAAATAATTTAACTTGCTGATCATTGAAATGGAGAGTTACAAAGTAAGAAATCTGATTCTGTGCAGTAATGTATTGATGAAATAATTATAATGCAAGGCTGTTTTCTACTTCATTCACGAACTATAGTTGATTAAGTGCCATTTGGATAATTGAGTATGATTCTATTGAAAAAAACCATGAACTACCTTTAACATAACTACAAATCAATGCACGATAAAACTAATATAATGCAATGTAATTTAATTTTTTGTGAATATCAAATTAAGGTGGAATCATATAGATTTTGTAAATATTGATGGAGTATAGAAACAAAAATGAGAATATTAAAAAGCTGGGTTTAGAATTTCTGGTCTAACACATATGGTGTTGGAATATGAAAGACAATTTGGTTATGGGACGTAGCTTGAATGATGCCCTGGTCATTCGGAAGTGAAACATAAGAATACGCGATATGTGGTTGAATACGCGAAATAATCCAGTCATGGATATTAGTTTGTTTCACTCCAGGTAAAGTCAAGCTTCAATCATTTAGAGTGGAGAAAACAGTGCTGTCTGATTGAATGTTATGGTCATGGCGCTGAACTGATTTGAAATACAGTACTGAGGCTATATTGATTAATGTATAACTGTAAGAATCAGGTTTCATCCTTGATATAAATTGGATGTCTGTGTTGTGTATTTAATATTTCAGTAATATTTGAGTAATATTGTAAATATATAGCTTGATTAAGCATTTTTTGTTATGTATATAATGCATTGCGAGTTATATGTAAACGTATGTAAATGGCAAACAGCATTACGCTACCAGGTTATACGTGTGTGCTTTGCTTAAAGTAAAAACAAAACTAAGATCCGTTCTCCTCAGCTCCTGTCATTTTCTTGCAATTAGTTTCATGTTTTGGAGTTACAAAACATCATATTTGCCCACATAATGATGGTATTGGGAATGTTGATTATTTTACATGGTCAGGTCTTGAGGGGAGTCCCCCAGGGCTCTGAATAATGATCTGGGTTGGAGAATTATAAGGAGAACACCCTTATAATGTCGAAGTTAAGGAGAGTGTGAAGCTTGAGAAAAGACCACCTGAAGTACATTCATCCTCCGCTTACTTTAGTAAGCAATTCCTTTTAGTAACACTTCCTTGGCTGTTTCCTGGTCTTCTTTGTGGGCACATCGAGAGAATAGTGGTAACATCACTGAGAGACCTAAAACTTATTCTGGAGCTTTAATTGGATGATTTGATATTATTTATATGGAGGTTAACTCCTCCCATGAACTCCCTAAATAGAGAATGCTATAAAATTAGTGCTGTTCAAGTGGAGAGTTAGTGGGACTTGTGAAACTTTACATCTATCAGTTCATGCTTGGGAGATCAAAACAATACTCATATAATTGAAGTGGATGATGAATCTTGTGCAATCACAATGGTCCTTTGTATTGCATCTTCAATGTGCAAAACAGCCCGAGGTACTTCACAGGTTTGTTAAAGTATGACATTTACACTCAGCTGCATAAAGGGCATGTTAACATAGGCTTGTGAAATGTACAGATTGATCGACAATCAGATCCTCCAGTTTTTAGATAGGAAAAATAGAATTTTACAAATGTATAGAATCATGGATAACTGGAGGAGTGCTGAAACAAAACCCTTAAATATTCTAAACATTGAAGATTCATTGGCATTTGTAAAGAGGAAAGGCAGGTATTAATGTTTTTGATGTGTACTTTCATCTGCGGCACAGAGTGACACATAGCTAGATGGAAGATATTGTGCAGAATGATGCATTACTGGATACATGAAGCTGTGTGGAATGATAAATACTAAGAATGGATCTGTGCAGAATGAAACGTAACTGGGTGATGGAACTGCACAGGATAATATATAATGCACATATAATCAGGACACTTGAGCTATATAGAAGAATGTATAATATGTGGGATTGTAAGATAATTTGATATTGTGAAACATCTGACATGCTACAAAGCTATTAAATAAGAACTGCATTGTTTTGTTACTTATTACGAGAAAACAATTCCTTCTGGAAAAGAAGTCAAAAATCATTGTAAAGCAATGTTTGTCTTTAGACAAAACAATTATGAACAAATTTTAATCCTTCCACTTTCAGACTTTATATTTTCATTCAATCAAGATGGACAGAAGCTGATCTGAGATAGAGTTAAACCAATGACCAGAGATTTCAGTGCACTTAATGGTTCAGCAACTTAACTTAAAAAAAACATTGATGTGGCATTGTAATTACCAAGGTTCTACAGCTAATGTGGATTGTTATCATCTGAGACCACTACAATATTTTGTTTGATTTTATTAATAGATTTGTGAGCTGATGGTGTACCTTAAATGTTCCATGGATGTTCCCCTCCAAAATTGGGCTTTGTTTCCTGAATAATTGAAGCTACCCCATGCTGGCCACAAGCTATTACACCAATAGGCTTTTATGCCTTCCTGTACTACCTGCAATCAGAACGTTTCTCTGACAGGTTTTCATAGACTACATGATAGTTAATTTCACTAAGTTTCTGTCTTATTCATCTCACTCATCAATTTCTATATATCAACGATCATTATCACTATTTGTATTTGCCCTTATCCATACCATGGATGAGTACTTTGACATCTAGACCTAGGCTGGACCTTGGTTTGTGTATATTGAATCCCATTTTACTTGCCATCACCTGCCCTGTTGAGACCACTGGAGTGGTTTCTGATCTTTATCACATCCTAGTTGTTCACTTCTCTCTTTTAGCCTCTTTAACTTTTTCTTAAAGCCCTTTCACCACTTGAACTCTTCCCATCCTGAGTTCACCTCAAGATATTCCCTTAATTTACCTTCCACAGAAATTGTAATGAGCAACACTCTATTATCCATCTCATCTCTTTAGCCTCTCTCCTGAACTAATATCCATTCATTTCCACTTGCACATTTACCTGCATTTAACTTTGCCATTCATATTCATGTATACTCCCTTTGACCATTTCTCCATTTCACCACTTATCATCCACTTTGTTCTGATCTCAATTGTCCCAGTATCCATATTTGGAAAAAGGGCTTTCATATCGATAACATCATTTCCAAGCTTGCAGCTGCACATCTGAGAAATATCTCACTGCAATCCCATTTAATTCAGCTGCAATTCCAATGGCACTCATGGTTGACTGTTGGGCTTCCATTGCAATCTTACCAAATACTGCTTTATCTCAATACAGGTAAAATTTATAACAAATGTTCTCGTGTTATACAATTGCTGTCACAAAGTTTGTGCTCAGTTAGCTAATGTATTATTGTAATACCACATTAATTCCCAGGGGATAAAATTAATATGCATTCACAGACCTAACATCGATAGTTAAGCTCAAATAAAATTCTGTTAATTCTGTATATGCTTGGAAAATGTTTTCTATTACATTTCTGGTAGTGTACTGATATCTTCCACTCTTCAAGCAACAGTCAATTACGATAAACCAAATATCTAAAAAAAAATCTGTGTGGTTTTAAAAAGTGATTCCATTAGAAAAGGCAATTTATTGTTGCATTAGACCTCTGGGAAAACACTGGCAATAGTTACAGTAAAAGGTTAGACCACATTACTGCAGACTCAGTATTTTTGCAAAGATCTATGGTGGCGTAAGTTTATAATGGAGCTTCCGTGGATAGACTTCTCACTTTTAGTCTTTGTGCAGTTCCACAAGGTACAATTTTGTTTAATGGTTTGATGCATTTACCTTTTACATTTTTGGAGCTCTAAGAAGTATTTTTTGGGTAACCAAGTAATCAATCATTGCTTCTGAGCAGACAACACATTACTTGTTGCTGGTCACACAGCAATTCAATTGGAGAAGAGATTTGGCTAGGTAGAGGCAGTGCTATTAGTGTGCAAACTTAAAGCACACGGTATTGGGGGTAAGGTATTGATGTGGATAGAGAATTGGTTAGCAGACAGGAAGCAAAGAGTGGGAATAAACGGGACCTTTTCAGAATGGCAGGCAGTGATTAGTGGGGTACTGCAAGGCTCAGTGCTGGGACCTCAGTTGTTTACAATATATATTAATGACTTGGATGAGGGAATTAAATGCAGCATCTCCAAGTTTGCGGCTGACATGAAGCTGGGTAGCAGTGTTAGCTGTGAGGAGGATGCTAAGAGGATGCAGGGTGACTTGGATAGGTTAGGTGAGTGGGCAAATTCATGGCAGGTGCAATTTAATGTGGATAAATGTGAAGTTATCCACTTTGGTGGCAAAGATAGGAAAACAGATTATTATCTGAATGGTGGCCGATTGGGAAAAGGGGCGGTGCAACGAGACCTGGGTGTCATTATACACCAGTCATTGAAAGTGGGCATGCAGGTACAGCAGGCGGTGAAAAAGGCAAATGGTCTGCTGGCATTTATAGCGAGAGGATTCGAGTACAGGAGCAGGGAGGTACTACTGCAGTTGTACAAGGCCTTGGTGAGACCACACCTGGAGTATTGTGTGCAGTTTTGGTCCCCTAATCTGAGGAAAGACATCCTTGCCATAGAGGGAGTACAAAGAAGATTCACCAGATTGATTCCTGGGATGGCAGGACTTTCATATGAAGAAAGACTGGATGAACTGGGCTTGTACTCGTTGGAATTTAGAAGATTGAGGGGGGATCTGATTGAAACGTATAAAATCCTAAAGGGATTGGACAGGCTAGATGCAGGAAGATTGTTCCCGATGTTGGGGAAGTCCAGAACGAGGGGTCACAGTTTGAGGATAAAGGGGAAGCCTTTTAGGACCGAGATGAGGAAAAACTTCTTCACACAGAGAGTGGTGAATCTGTGGAATTCTCTGCCACAGGAAACAGTTGAGGCCAGTTCATTGGCTATATTTAAGAGGGAGTTAGATATGGCCCTTGTGGCTACGGAGATCAGGGGGTATGGAGGGAAGGCTGGTGCAGGGTTCTGAGTTGGATGATCAGCCATGATCATAATAAATGGCGGTGCAGGCTCGAAGGGCTGAATGGCCTACTCCTGCACCTATTTTCTATGTTTCTATGTTTCTATGTTTCAAATAACGAGGAATAACATTTGAGCTATGGGGACAGACTTACCACAGAAGGAACAACAGCATCTCTTGATCATCGGGATTGTGTGCGGGCACCCGATTACTGCAGATTAGAACCTCAATCAGTATGCAATTCAAATATGACACAATTGCCATTTTTTAATGCCGAATCTATCCCCTGCTCTGCTTTAATTATAAATAGCTGAGCATGATATAAAATGTTGTGAAGGACCCCCAGCTGCTTTAATTAAATGGATCAACAATGACTTATAGATTAATTGCTGAATTATTTCTCCTGGCGGCTGCTGCTGCTACAGTTATTTTATGTTTCTCCAATGCTTCCCTGAAGCATTGAATAGTTGAATAGTTGGACAACAAATCAAATATGGGCAAGTAAACAGCTGTCTTCCCTCAGCTGATGAATCTGTTCTTCATGTGGAACTAAACTTAGCAATAAGTAGCATGGGCATAGAATCTACTCTGAAGGGGAACTTCGGAGGTCGGGCATTGTTTACGGAACACTTACATAGGGTTTTGGATAGGTTTGTCCCACTGAGACAAGGAAAGAATGGTAGGATACAGGACCTATGGTTGATAAGAGATGTGGAACATTTCGTCAAGAGGAAGAAGGAAGCATATTCAAGGTTTAGGAAGCAAAAATCAGACTGGGCTCTTAAGAATTATAACATAGCCAGGAAGGAGCTAAAGAAAAGAATGAGGAGAGCTAAAATGGGATATGAGAAGGTGGATGTGGCGTATATGGATTTCAATTAGGATTAAGGAAAACCCTAAGACATTCTGCATGTATATGAATTAAAGGAGGATGACTTGAGTAAGGGTAGGCCTGCTTAGAGATAACGGGCAAAATGTGACTGGAGGTGGAGGAGGTAGGGTAAGTCCTTAATGAATACTTGGCTTCAGTGTTCACCAAGGAGAGGGACTTTGACGAATATGAAGTCAGCATAGAACAGGCTAATGCGCTGGAGCATGTTAAGGTTAAGAAACTGGTAGTCTTGGAGCTTCTAAAAAACATTAGGATAGATAGGTCATGGGGCCATATGGGATATACCCAAAGTTATTATGGGAAATCGGGTAAGAGATTGATGGGGCATTGACGATGATCTTTATGTCTTCTGTTCACGGGAGTGGTACAGAAGATTAGAGGATAGCAAATGTGTTCCATTGTTCAATAAAGGTAATAGGGATAATCCTGGGAATTATAGATGAGTGAGTCTTACATTGGTGGTGGGCAAATTATTGGAGAGAATTCTTAGGGACAGATTTATGAGCTTTCAGAGAAATTTTGTCTTAATAGTGATTGTAAGGGGTAAGTCATGCCTCCTGAGCCTGATTGAGTTTTTTGAGGAAGTGACAAAACTTATTGATAAAGATAAAGTGGTGGATGTGGTGTATATGGATTTTCATAAGGCATTTGACAAGGTTCCCCATGGTTGGCACATTCAGAAAATAATGAGGCATAGGATCTATGGAAACTTGGCTGTGTGGATTTTGATTGATTTGCCCACAGAAGGTAAAGGGTGGTAGAAGATGAAACATGTTCTGCGTGGAATTTGGTGACTACTGGTGTTCTGTGTGGATCTGTTCTGGGACCTCACAGATATTTATAAATTACCTGGATGAGAATTGGAGGGATGAGTTAGTAAGTTTGCAGATGACACAAAGGTTGGAGGTGTTGTGTATAGAGTAGAAAGTGTAGAAGGCTGTTGTAGGTTACAATGGGATATAGACAAGATGTAGACTTCGGCAGAGAAGTGGCAGATTAAGTGTAATTCAGAAAAGTGTGAATTGTTACACTTTGAAAGTTCAAACTCAAAAACCGAGTACAATATTTAGCAGTATGGAAGAATAGGGGGATCTTGGGAACCTCCTCTATAGATTCTTCAAAGTTACTGCACAAAATTGATAGAGTGGTTAAGAGGGCATAAAGTATGCTCGTCTTCATTTGTTGGAGTTGAGTTCAAGAGCTGCAAGGTTATGTTCCAACACTAACAAACTCTGGTTACATCACACTTGTAATATTGTTCCATTCTAGTTGCCTCATAGTCGGAAGGATGTGGTAGCTTTAGAGAGGGTACAGAAGAGAGTTACCAGGATGCTGCCTGCAATAGAGAGCATACCTTGTGAGGGAAAATGAGTGTGCTTTTCTGGGGCTTTTCTGTTTGGAATGATGGAGAATGAGAGGTGACTTGAAAGAGGTGCTGTATATAGGATTATGAAGGATATGGATGAAATGGGCAGCCAGCACCTTTATCATAGGGCATTAGCAGCAAATACCAGAGGACATCCATTTAAGGTGAATGGAGGAAAGTTTAGGGGAGATGTCAGAGGTAGTCTATTCACACAGAGAGTAGTAGGTGCCTGAAATGGAGTGGTTCATTACACAGCACCCAATCCAGAATAGCTTTTTCTCTTGTGGGCTCAACCATAAGCTGCTCTAAAAAGCTATCTTGTAGGCATTCTATAAATTCCCTCTCTTAGGATCCAGTACCAACCTGATTTTCCCAATCTACCTGCATATCGAATTCCCTCCATGACTATCGTAATAAGGAGTAATGGAGTTCATGCTGGGAACAGCAACAGGATAAGCTAAAAATGAAGTATCACTCTGGTGAAACGGCAGCCTTGGATAACAGGAAAACCTTTGTGTTATAGACAAAGTTTGCAATTGATGAATTGGATCAAAACTTTACAGTCCTCTCACATCTCGCTATAAATATTGGATGAACAATGAAATCACTAACTGGAGGAGGAGAATCCATGAAAATTCCCATCTTTGGCCTAGCATATGACTACTAAAGGGAAGACTGAATCATCAGATTCAGTTTCAGTGGAATTTTACATTGGGGCTCTGACAGGGAGTTTTGGATCCTTTGAGACAGGTAAGGTCTCAAAGGACTTCCTGTTCAAAAAAAAAGTAGTAGAGTCAAATCAGGAAATTATAGGTCAGTGGGCTGTATATCAGTGGTAGGGAAATTATGGGAGAAGATTCTCATGGATGTGATCTACAGTCATCTGGAAATGGGTACAATTTATTTGGGATTTATCAGGGATATTCAGCATGGTTTTAGGCATGGGAGGTTATTTATTACAAACTTAATTGAGTTTTTTGAGGCAGTGATGAAGGATTGATGAGTGTAGGGTAATGGCCGTTGCATACATGGACTTCAGTAAAGCTTTTGACAATATTCTTCATGGTAGGCGGGTCCAGAAAATTAAAGCACATGGAATTCATGGAGACTTGATGGATTGGATTTGAAACACCCTTGGCCATAGAAGTAGAAGAGGGTGGTGGAGGGGGTATTAGTCTGACTGGACACCTTTGACCAGGTGATATTCCATAAGGATCATTGCTGGGACATCTGTTCCTTATGATATACAAATGACTTAGATGGAAGTGCAGTGGACAGATGACTCAAAATGGCAGAGTTGTGGATAATGAGGAAAGATGTCAAATGATTCAGTAGGGTATAGACTAGACTACGGCTACGGTAGGAAACTTTGTCACATGGTGTGAGCAGAATTATCTGCAGCTTAATGTGAAAAAGACTAAGGAGCTGGTGGTAGACCTGAGGAGAGCTAAGGTACCAGTGACCCCTGTTTCCATCCAGGGGGTCAGTGTGGACATGATGGAGGATTACAAATACCTGGGGATACAAATTGACAATAAACTGGACTGGTCAAAGAGCACTGAGGCTGTCTACAAGAAGGGTCAGAGGCATCTCTATTTCCTGAGGAGACTGAGGTCCTTTAACATCTGCCGGACGATGCTGAGAATGTTCTACGAGTCTGTGGCGGCCAGTGCTATCATGTTTGCTGTTGTGTGCTGGGGCAGCAGGCTGAGGGTAGCAGACACCAACAGAATCAACAAACTCATTAGTAAGGCCAGTGATGTTGTGGGGATGGAACTGGACTGTCTCACGGTGGTGTCTGAAAAGAGGATGCTGTCCAAGTTGCATGCCATCTTGGTCAATGTCTCCCATCCACTACATAATGTACTGGTTGGGCACAGGAGTACATTCAGCCAGAGACTCATTCCACCGAGATGCAACACAGAGCGTCATAGGAGGTCATTCCTGCCTGTGGCCATCAAACTTTACAACTCCTCCCTTGGAGGGTCAGACACCCTGAGCCAATAGGCTGGTCCTGGACTTATTTCATAATTTACTGTCATAATTTACATATTACTATTTGTAATATGTAACGAAATTGTAATTTGCAACTCTTAACGAAAACCAGTTTCCCCCGGGATCAATAAAGTATGACTATGACTATGACTATGACTAGTCAGAAATGTGGCAGAGAAATGACATAAGTAATTTAATAGAAATATGTGAGGTATTGTACCTTTGAAGGTTAAATGTTAGAGGCAGATATACAATAAACTGCAGGACCTTTGGGAGTACTGATGTACGGAGGATTCCTGTCAAAGTCCAATACAAGAGAGCATACCTTGAAAAGATTTACATGGCAAGGTTTAGAGGGCAGAGTGGTAGATCCTTGGAATGTACTGCCAAAGGAAGTGGTGGAAGTGGTAGAAGTGTTTAAGAGGCATTTAGATTGCCAAATGAACAAGTAGGGAATTGAGGGATATAGACCACATGCAGGTTGAAATTGGCATTATGGTCAGCACAAACATAGTGAACTAAAGGGCCAGTTCCTATGAACAATCCATCTCAGCTTTCTCCTGAGATCTCCTTATCGCAAATGCCAGTTTGATTCACTATATAATACCGAGAAGTGGCTCAGCACAATGAACACAACGAAAGCTATGGGACCAGAGAAATATTCATTGTAATACCGAAGACCGGCACTCCAGAACTAACTGTGCCTCTAGTAAAACAGTACATGTACAGTTACAGCAATGGCATCAACCCGACTGTGGAAAATTGCCTAGGTATGTGTAATGTTACACCAAAAGTTTCCTGGCTACAACTCAGCTGGGCAGAAAGACTCAGACTCTAATTATCTACTTCGAACTGCAAAACTTTGTTCATTAGGATGGAATAGTAAGCATTAAAACACTTATCAAGTTGTGCGCAGGCCCCTCTTACTGCAGTACAGCCATTTTCATCTATTTCACCAATAACCTCCCACAAATTAGGGTTAGAAGTGGAGATGGTTACTAATTTGTTTGCACAGAGTTCAATTCCATTCATAAACCTTCAGCAAATAAAGTAGTCCATACATTGAAGGTGGTCCTAGAGAGATTCACCAGGTTAATTTCTGGGATGAGATTGACCTGTTAAGAGAGGATCAACAAATTGCACCTGTATTCTTTGGCATGTAGAAGAATGAGGAGTGATCTTATTGAAGCTAACTCATTAGAAGTATTTCAAGTGGAAGTAGGTAATATTTTGAATGCTTATGAGAGTTGAGGGCTATAGGAATCTGGCAGAAAGGAGTTGTTTAGGCCCTGGAGAGGTCAGTCATGATGGTATCAAATGAGGGGGCAGGTGTGAGGGGCCAAGTGGCCTGCTCCTGCTCCTATTTTCTCTTGTTCTTGTATGTATCAATGGAGCAGCATACTTCTCTGCTCGATTCGACCTTTCTCACAGGATCCTGTCACTTTTTTCATTTCCTTATGTTGAGAAGTGTTGGCACACAGCAGATGGGTCATCTCAGCATGTGAACTACTTGAAATTTATTTGTCTCTCAAAGGAGTACATCCTTCAGAAGTGGCTGTGATTACTAATGCAATACTGAAGGTATTGTAATACCCTGAGCTGCAGAGGGATCTGGGGTTTGTATGATCAGTAGAAGACTAGTATGACTAGTATGCAAGTTCAGCCAATAATTACAGAAATTTATTGTTTGGGGAATTGAATAGGGAGGTTTTGCTTCTATTACATAAGGCCACAGCTGGAGTACTGCGTACACTATTGGTTTCTTTATTTATAACATTGAAGGACAATATGCTTAATGGGAGAATTGCTTGGTCCCGGGACATTGGGGCTACAGTGTATTATGTTGATGATTATATTCTTTCATTTTTGAGTTCTTTCACTTCTAATTGCTGTCTTATTTTGAATCACAGTCTAATTTGCTGTACATTTTAAGACAACTACCTGGAGACCACCATTGGATTACATTCGTCCTTGACAGCATAAGTGAACATTTATTGTACATTTATGTACCGTACATGCTGCAACTTCTACCTTCCTGGAGAGCAGGTCATGGAGCAATTACTTAACTGTAAATAGAAATTCTTAATTTAGAATAATTTCATACGTGGTCTAATTTACAAGCAGTCAAAGGATTTTTGCCGCATTAATCAACTTAAATGCCTTTGTCCATTAGATAATAATTTAGTACTTGTTACACTCATGTCGGAATATAAATGTTATTCATGGCTTAACTACTGGTCTGTTTACTTTAGGTTCACAGGAGCAATAGATTGAGATACATTTTAAAAAATCACAGGTTGAAGTGCTAAAACAGAAATATCACTGCAGTCAGTAGAGCTGAGGAATAGCAAATGTAGTTGATGTCATGAGGCCAGATAAATGAGAGAATTTAATAGGAAGACTAAAAAGTATTAAGCGAAAGGCCAAGGAATGAAGATATTAAGACTTGAAAAAGATTAAGGTTTGATTTATATGTTGTAATTTTGAGAGTGAGGGATTGTTATCACTGCAAAACAATTTATTTTTATTACTGCTGTTCAATCCCATTTGACAGAAGCCATCAATTTGCAGTCCTCAATGCTTAAGTTACGCTGGTAATAGTTGCACAAATAGTTGTAATGAATGTTGGCACATGTTAATAACAATTCAATAGTCAGCATTGATGCATATTAGAATGGGTCTTATTGTCATGATTCTAAACAATAGTTTTGTATAAGTGAGCTTTTAATAGTTGATAGCAGCAGAAAACAGTTAGTAGTTTTGACTGGAGTGTGAATTATACCACCCTGAGACTAATATGTTAGTGCTGAACTTTCACATGAGATTTTCTTTATTGATTCCTCTCTTAATTCTTCCATTCAATTTGTGGTTGTGTTTAGTCTGTTGCCAATATCAGTATGATACACAGATTTCCTGTTTACTGGCTCAAATCAGTCATGAGATATTTCTTTGCACAAATAGAAAGTAGGAGTATGATTCCAGATGCATATTCTTTGAAAGATCATGCACTGGATCATGTATATAAAATATGTATATAGCTGACACTTTCACTGTAAAAGGTGGCACAGTGGTTCAGTAGATAGTGTTGCAGCCTCACATTTCCAGGCACTTGCTGCTGTCCGTATAGAGTTTGCATGTTCTCCATGTGGAGATATGGGATCCCACCAACCCCTCTAACACCCTCCATTATCCCGAAGGCAGGCTGGTAGGTTAATTGGCTGCTGTAAATTACCCCTAAATAAGTGGCAAAAATAGCCAAAGGGGGTTGATGGCATTTGAGAGTATGAGTTACAATGAAATAAGGAGGGGTGTAAAGATCTGCTGGGAGCCAACATTGACATAATGAGCTGAATAGACTCCTGTTTTGTCAAAATAAGTAAATTGGTTGTAAATTGATTCAGTTTATTCAATGAATTGAAACTAAGATGATCTTTGACATGAAATTATGTTTAAATTAAATGTTTCATTTTGACAACAATTCATTCAACTTGGCTTTTAATTTGGCAGCTCTCAAAGCCTGTAAACAAATGTGGTTATACTTACCCACAACACAAAAGACATCTGTCAAATTCATACTAAATTTAACACTATCTATCAACTTTGGTGCCCTTTTTTCATTACTCTTTTGCAATCCTGATGTTTCCTCTATTAGAATCAGAATCAGGTTTATTATCACTGGCGTGTGACATGAAATTTGTTAACTTAGCAGCAGCAGTTCAATCTAGAAGAGAGAAAAAAATAAAAATAATAATAAACAAGTAAATCAATTACAGTATATGTATATTGAATAGATTAAAAAGTGAAAAAAAGATACTGTATATTAAAAAAGTGAGGTAGTGTTCATGGGCTCAGTTTCCCTTTAGGAATGGGATGGTGTCTTCAGGCTTCTGTACCTCCTACCTGATGGTAACAGTGAGAAAAGGGCATGCCCTGGGTGCTGGAGGTCCTTAATAATGAACACTGCCTTTCTGAGACACCGTTCCCTGAAGATGTCCTGAGTACTTTGTAGGCTAGTACTCAAGGTGGAGCCGACTAGATTTTCAACTCTCAGCAGCTTCTTTCAGCTCCTGTGCAGTAGCCTCCGCCACCATACCAGAACGCTCTCCATGGTACAACTATAGAAGTTTTTAAGTGTATTTGTTGACATGCCAAATTTCTTCAAACTCCTAATAAAGTATAGCCACTGTCTTGCCTTCTTTATGACTACATCAATATGTTGGGACCAGATTAGATCCTCAGAGATCTTGACACCCAGGAACTTGAAACTGCTCCCTCTCTCCATTTCTGATCCCTCTATGAGGATTGGTAGTGCTCCTTCGTCTTACCCTTCCTGAAGTTCACAATCAGATCTTTCGTCTTACTAACGTTGAGTGCCAGGTTGTTGCTGCGACACCACTCCACTAGTTGGCATATCTCACTCCTGTATGCCCTCTCGTCACTACCTGAGATTCTACCAACAATGGTTGTAGCGTCAGCAAATTTATAGATGGTATTTGAGCTATGCCTAGCCACACAGTCATGTGTATATAGAGAGTAGAGCAGTGGGCTAAGCACACACCTCTGAGGTGCGCCAGTGCTGATCATCAGCGGGGAGGAGATGTTATCACCAATCTGCACAGACTGTGGTCTTCTGGTTCGGAAGTCGAGGATCCAATTGCAGAGGGAGGTACTGAGGATCAGGTTCTGCAACTTCTCAATCAGAATTGTGGAAATGATGGTATTACATGCTGAGCTATGATCAACGAACAGCATCCTGACATAAGTGTTTGTGTTGTCTAGGTGGTCTAAAGCCGTGTGGAGAGCCACTGAGATTGCAACTGCCATTGACCTATTGTGGCAATAGGCAAATTGCAATGGGTCCAGGTCCTTGCTGAGGTAGTTCAATCTAGTCATGACCAACCTCTCAAAGCATTTCATCACTGTCGATGTGAATGCTACCGGGCGATAGTCGTTAAGGCAGCCCACATTATTCTTCTTAGGCACTGGTATAATTTTTGTCTCTTTGTAGAAAGTGGGAACTTCCGCCCGTAGCAGTGAGAGGTTGAAAATGTCCTTGAATACTCCCACTAGTTGGTTGGCACTGGTCTTCAGAGCCTTAGTAGGTACTCCATCGGGACCTTCCGCCTTGCGAGGGTTCACTCTCTTTAAAGACAGCCTAACATTGGCCTCTGAGACGGAGATCACAGGGTCATCAGGTGCAGCAGGGATCTTCACAGCTGTAGTTGTGTTCTCCCTTTCAAAGCGTGCATAGAAGGCATTGAGTTCATCTGGTAGTGAAGCATCGCTGCCATTCATGCTATTGGGTTTCACTTTGTAGGAAGTAATGTCTTGCAGACCTTGCCAGAGTTGCCGTGCATCCGATATCGCCTTCAACCTCGTTCAAAATTGTCTCTTCACCCTTGAAATAGCCCCTCGCAAATCATACCTGATTATCTGGTACAGGCCTGGGTCGCCAGACTTGAACACCACTGATCTAGCCTTCAGCTGACGACGTACATCCTGGTTCATCCATGGCTTTTGGTTTGGGAATATACAGTAAGTCTTTGTAGGCACATGTTCATCCACAGAGGTTTTAATGAAGTCAGTAACAACTGCAGCATACTCATCCAGGTTTGAAGCTGAATCCCTGAATACAGTCCAGTAAAACCGTACCTCACTCTATTTTCCTGAGGGCAAACAATGCAGTCTTTATTTTCTTTGGTAGGCATTTACTTACTTACTTAAGCCCATCAGTCCTACTAGGGTATAGGCCGCCAACAGCAGCTCGCCAGTGTCCTCTGTCCTGGACCAGTTTTTCAAGTTGTCCCCGGGTGTAGCCCATCTTCGAAGAGCCTTCCTCTCCCAGGGATGAGGTCTTTGGAGCTTCACTTGGCATTTCTCGAACTCTGTTTTTCACGGGATGGGGTCGTCAGTCCCATGCCCAACCTTCCTCCTTTCACAGCTGGGCTTGGGACCATCCATGGCAGAGTTGGGAGATATTTGGTTCATTATCAATTCCCAGGTTTGTCTGGGCCACTTAATGCACCAACTGATACTGCTATCCATTGATAAACCATTCACTACTCAAACCTCACCCAGGACTTGCTATCTTGAAATCATCTTTATGTAGCCCCCTGGTAAGCCTAGGCTCACTCAGCTCGCTTCCGTCTAGGGGGAGCAGCCTTCAGCCCGCCAAACTGGGTAATCAAGTTTGTGTGGATGCTGTGTGTTGCGTCCCCTGTGTAACATCAGTGCCCCGAAATAACAGTCAGTCCACAATGTGTGGTTACACGATTAAGATTTTTATATTTAAGTACAGGGTTTGTAGAGAAACAAAAGAAAAGGAAAACAAATAAATGGCGCCAATAACCTCCAGTGCACAAACTTTGGAGCTCACTGATTCCCTTTCACTGATCCTCCTTCGCTTGTCATCGCTCCCTGGGCTCCTGTCCCGAGCCCAGGTGCAGCGGGTCCAGCAACCATCTCCTTAAGCAACGTCTTCTCTCCTCATCCTCTTTGCGCCTTCTCCGACGAAGCCCGCGTAAACTAACAGCTTTCACACAGAGAGAATAACATCTATCCCAATTGGTTAACAAATGAATACAAGTCCCGTTATCACTAACTGCTATAGAGAACCACTGTCTCAGCATTTAACAGTACAGAAAAGCCATTTTATTCACCTTAGCAGTAACATAATAGAAGAAACCCTAACACACTCCCCCCACCAAATTTAGTCATGTCCTCATGACTTCTAAATAACTTGCCAACCCTTCCTGCAGACACAAGAACCCAAACAGTAGACCTTATACCCTGTTCCCCAGGTGCTACAAAGGCCAATCTATCTGGGAGTTTCCTAATCCCCCGAGACCTCCGTACCCCCTCACCTAAACCCTTCAGGCTCGGACACTACTGGGGGATACCTCGGGTCTGCTTGCCAACTCCTCTCTCAATCTCTCACTCATGCCCCCACTACAACTCGGAGTCCCCTGTCCCGTGTCCAGGGCACCATTTCTTTTCCTACAGGGTCCTACAGTAACTCAGACTGCCCACAGCTAGCCCTCCCCACTACACCTGACTCAGTGGGAGAAGGGCCAAATGTCTCTTCCTCAATCAAGGGGAAGTTAGCGAAACGCAGCATTTACCACACATCCCACATATCATCCTTCAAATCCGTATTCTTCCTCATTTCCTTGATAGGTAGCTGCTATTTGATTTTCTCCAAAATGAAGCACTTAGCCTGGGCTGCCTCTGCAGCCTCTGCAGCCTCCTGCAGTTGAGATGTCAGCTTCTTCTCTGACTCCTCCAACTCTCGCCCTAGTCTCAGCAGTTCGGACTCACACTTCTTGGCCATCTCAATTTGGGACGCGTTACTCCACCAGCTTCTTCCACCCTGACCTGAAAAGCAGCAGTTAAAGGATGATCAGTTTAGTGTTCACTGATCTTATCTCCAGGTCATCTTTCAGTTTTTCCACTTCATTCAAACTGTCGATGGTCATCTTCAGGTTCCCTTCAAGCGTCCACTTCCCTCTTCCGAGATCTGTCCTCAATTGCTTCACCTCCTCGGAAGTGTAGTCAGACTCCCCTCTCTGGGCTCTCGGTTTTCTGCTGGCCTTAGTCAGACAGCGTCCTTTGTTTTCCCCAACTTGTAAGTCTTCCAATCTTTTCTGGATTAATTCATCAGTAAGTGGCCGCGGTTTCTGCTCGAAATTCCAGTTCTCCGTCTCCACGTTGACGAGTGTGGGACTCCAAGTCTTCAAGGTCTGTCCCAAAAGTGCGACACTCAGTCTCCAGCCTACATTTCTGAGCGCTCAGTTCAGCAGTGTAAATCCCCTCTCTCCAGTGTTTCATTTCGATTGACGACCTGGGTTTCCTTCCCCCGGTCCACCACCATCTGTTCCAACACCAGGAAGCTCAACTGGTATGTCAGGTCATTTCTCTCAGATTACACCAAACTCCGCCGTGCAAAAACTACTCCATATTTTAGACTTCACCTCTGTCTCTTTTCCCCCTCCCTTTCTTCTCCAAGGGAGGGTAGCCACACAGCTGCGGATTCATGGAGTGCCGCACTTTGCCGTAGTCCCTGGCAAATCTCCAAGAATTACTGTAGAATTCCACAGCTGAACACAGAGCACGCATGAACCGCATCTTTCTCCAGACCTGGCACTTGTCCAAAGAAAGTTTTAATTCTTTAACTCTTTGTCGCCCGGGCTTTGCCACTCGCCTCGCATCATAGTCCCCCAAGGCGAATCCAAACCCTAGGCGATCATCCACATACGCCAAAACTCCAAACACCTCCACATCCCCCATGGTCTTTCCTATGCCCCACGGGAAGGATGCAGGGGCTCCGAATATGCTCTGTGGCATCTTTTTGACCCGGAAGAGTCCTAGGGGACCTATAACGGCCGTCTTCTCCTTGTTGGCCTCACTCATCAGGATGTGGCAACATCCACTCCTCAGATCCAGCACATTAAGCCATGTCGCACCACACAAATAGGCCATAGTGTCTTCGGCCCTCAGGACCGTATTCTAGTCAATGACAGTGCGCCTGTTCAGAGTCCTACAATCCACACACATGCTGCCTACAACTTCCACGGCTACAGGGGCCAGTCGCCGCAACCTCGCTCTCTCCGAGGTGTCTTCAGCAGTCAACTCCTCCCCCACCACGTGGTACGTCAGAGCATCCACTAAGAAGGGTCTCACGTTCAAATACTTCCCCCAGGCCGTACCACCATCGGCTCTTGTTTAAATTGGGTGCTTGCCCAATGCTGCTACACACGTCCTCACAAGCAGCTCGAAACACTGGGTGCACAGACAACACCCCTGAACGGCTCTCACCCGCCTCCTCCTGGCAGGCCCCCATGCGCCTCCTCACCAGCGGGGTCTTGGTTCCCTCCAAAATTGAAACGATGCCCGTCTCAACAGTGTCCGGACACATCAGCACAAACGATTCCCACCTTGGCCTCTGAGAACTCCAGTTTCACTTCTGAATAATCGTCTTCTGAATAATCCTTAGCACTGATATTCCGAATTTCCAGTGCCCTGAATGGTGTCGAGAGTAAATTCTTCAAATACCGGTTGCAAAATGAACTGTACAGCAACTTGACATGCGCCCAGGTGTCGAGGATGGCTTTAGCATTGTTTTCATCTATCCGTAATGACACACGGGGGCGTAATCCCTCTAAGCCTTCAGGAATAGGGTCTTTTCCATTCGGGAGTTCCTTGGTACATTGCTGAGAACGTGTTCCCCCAGAGACCCCAAGCCGTTCACCCACTGGGCCTCCACTAAGTTTCCTGGCACCTCTCTAATCAGCTGAACAACTGAGGGAGGGGCTGATCCCCTTAAATTATCCCCCTGGCACTGCAAGCAATTTAGCTGCCCTCCTAGCCAGAGAAGAGGCACTGAAAGCTTTTCCTCAATCTCCCAACACAGGTATGGAAAGCCCCCCCCCAGGTGCTGCATTTTATTTCCAGTGGAACCAAATGAATTTTCCTCCGCTTTCAGATAATTAGTAGCTGTCACTACGGGGTAATTGAACCTGATAGTTCTGACAACGTCAACAGCCCGCCTACTCAAACTTTCAACCAATTCCTGTCGCTTTCGCTCAGCCGAGCACTGCCACTCACCTAACAACTGAGAGATCTGCTCCACCCACACCTCCGCCCCTTTAGGGGTGGATAGTATTCCAAAGACCGGGCGGAGCCTGCCATAGCGTTAACATTCCCACCACTCTTTCCTCTCCCTCCTGATAGTATGGACAGCCCCTGGCCCCGCCTCCCCCGGGGCACCAATAGACACTGGCAATCCCACCTCCATGACGTCAGCACTAGCCTGCGCTGAAGCAAGATCTGAGCCTGTCATTTTATCAGACTTTTGCGCTACGGTTTCAACTTCGTCATCAGCTTTAACCATACTCAAAAATTGAATTAACAATTCATCCAAGGTACAAATATCCACCCTGCTCAATCCGTTACTAACCGCAATCCCACGGAGGTACACATTACTAACAGCAATCCCACAGAGACACAGCAGCACTGATTTAGACAGGGCAATCACACAGCACCCTACAAAAATCTACATCCCGGACGATAGCCCCCACAATGTAGCCCCTTGGTAAGCCTCAGGCTCGCTCAGCTCACTTTCGTCTAGGGGGAGCATCCTTCGGCCCCGCCAAACTGGGTAATCAAGTTTGTGTGGATGCTGTGTGTTGTGTCCCCTGTGTAACATCAGTACACGAAATAACATTCAGTCCACAATGTGCGGTTAAACGATTAAGATTCTTATATTTAAGTATGGGGTTAGTAGAGAAACAAAAGAAAAAGAAAACAAATAAAAGGCGCCAATAATCTCTAGTGCTCAAATGTTGGAGCTCACAGATTCCCTTTTGCTGATCCTCCTTCGCTCATCATCGACCCCTGGGCTCCCACCACGAGCCCAGGCCCAGTGGGTCTGGCAACCGTCTCCTCAAGCCACGTCTTCTCTCTTCATCTTCTTCGTGCCTTTTTTCACGAAGCCTGCGTAAACTAACGGCTTTCACACAGAGAGAATAACATCTATCCCAATTGGTTAACAAATGAATACAAGTCCCATTATCACTAATTATAATCCAAACATACTGCTATGAGAACCACTGTCTCAGCAGTTAACAGTACAGAGGAGCCATTTTATTCACCTTAGCAGTAACATAAAAGAAGAAACCGTTACATTTATAAACCACTGCCTTACCAAACTGAATTCCAACAAGTGAAAGGAGCTTAAATGCATATTCAACAAAAATATTGAGATCCTCTCACTGGTCAAGTATCATCTTACTCCAAGTTCCATTTATCCATCACCTTTTTGGATTCAGAATGACTTTGGGTTCAAGTCCACCACGTAGGCAGTGATGATATGCTGTAGAGGATTGACATTGGAGCCCCTTATTTGAATAATAAACAAAACTTCTTTAACTTAACTTTAGCAAATTCAATGATAGTCTAATGCAATGATAGCATATTCCTGGTCAGAATGTTGTTTATCACCATGTGTCCTGAATATTACTATTGCACCTTCTCTCTGGACATTGTTATTTTCTCACTGCAATTCCTTTGAATGTTGTTCAGACCAATTCACCTTTGACTTTATCTGTCCAATCTGTCCTGAGAAGGACCAAAATCCTTACTGGCAGATTTGCTAGAGCTGTTGGCCCTGGGGTACAAACTAATTCTACAGGGAAATGGGAACCAAAGTAATAGAGCTGAGGATGATCCTGTTGGTATACAATAAGATGCAGTGTGTGGTGAGACTTTGAGGCAGAATAGGTAGATGAAAAGGCAAAATTGCAGTCAGTGGGATGAGCTGCAATGTCACAAAAGGGTGATGAATATGGGACTGAAAATGATGTATTTAAATGCATGCAACATACAGAATAAGGTAGATGAACCTGTAGCACAGTTTGAGATTGGCTGGTTTGACATTGTGGGCATCACTGAGTCATGGCTGAAAGAAGATTATAGTTGGGATCTTAACATTCAAGGATGCACATTGCATTGAAAGGACAGACAGGTAGGCAGAGGGGATGTCCTAGCTCTGTTGGTTAAAAATGAAATCATATCCTTAGAAGGAGCTGACAAGATCGGAAGATATAGAATCCTTGTGGGTGGAGTTAAGAAACTACAAGGGTAGAAAAAAAACTCTTATGGGAGCCATATACAGGCCTCCAAACAGTAGCCAGGATGAGGGCTACAAATTACAATGGGAGATAGAAAAGGCATATAAAAAGGGCAATGTTATAGTAGTCAGGGGGCAATTCAATATGCAAGCAGATTAGGAAAATCAGGTTGGCATTGGATCCCAAGAGAGGGAATTTAGAATGCCTACGAGATGACTTTTAGAGCAACTTGTGGTTGTGCACAATAGGGAACAGGCAATTCTGGATTGGGTGTTGTGTAATGGACCAGATTTGATTAGGGAGTTTAAGGTAAAGGAACCCTTAGAAAGACAGTGATTATAATAAGATAGAATTCACCCTGCAGTTTCAGAAGGAGAAGCTAAAGTCAGATGTATCAGTATTACAGTGGAGTAAAGGGAAGTATTGGGGCATGAGAGAGGAATTGTCCAAAATTGATTGGAAAAGAACACTGGCAGGGATGACAGCAGTGCAACAATGGCTGGTTTTTCTGGGGAAATTCGGAAGGCACAGGAAAGATACATCCCAAGGATGAAAAAGTATTCTAAGGGCAAGATGACGCAACTGTGGCTAACAAGAGAAGTCAAAGCCAACATAAAAGCCAAAGAGAGGGCATAAAATATAACAAAAATTAGTGGGAAGTTAGAGGATTGAGAAGCTTTTAAAATCCAACAGAAGGCGACTAAAAAAGTCATTACAAAGGTAAAGATGAACGACAAAAGTAAGCTAGCCAATAATATTAAAGAGAATACCAAAAGTTTCTTCAGATACACAAAGTATAAAAGTGAAGTGAGAGTGGATATCAGACCACTGGAAAATGATGGTGGAGAGGTAGTAATGGGGAATAAGGAAATGGCAGACAAACTGAATAAGTACTTTGCAGTAGTTTTCACTGTGGAAGACACTAGCAGTATGGTAGAAGTTCCATGTGTCAGGGTTCATGAAGTGTGTGAAGTTACAATAACTAGAGAGAAGGTTCTTGGGAAACTGAAAGGTCTGAAAGTAGTTAAATCACTTGGACCAGATGATGTACTCTCCAGGGTTCCAAAAGAGATGGCTGAAGAGATTGTGGAAGCATTAGTAATGATCTTTCAAGAATCACTAAATTCTGGAGTGGTTCTGGAGGACTGGAAAATTGCAAATGTCACTCCACATTTCAAGAAGGGAGGGAGGCAGAATAAAGCGAACTATAAGCCAGTTAGTCTGACCTCAGTGGTTAGGAAGATGTTGGAGTCGATTGTTAAGGATGTGGTTTCAGGGTACTTGGAGACATGTGATAAAATAGGCCGAAGTCAGCATGGTTTCTTCAAGGGAAAATCTTGCCTGACAAACCTGTTGGAATACTTTGAAGAAATAACAAGCAGGATAGACAAAGGAGAATTGGTTGATGTTGTGTGTTTGGATTTTCAGAAGGCCTTTAACAAGGTGTCACACATGAGGTTGCTTAACAAGTTAAGAGCCCATGGTATTTTGGGAAAGACACTAGCATGAACAAAGCAGTAGCTGATTGGCAGGAGGCAAAGAGTGGGATAAAGGGAGCCTTTTCTGTTTGGCTGCTGGTGACAACTGGTGTTCCACAGGGGTCTGTGTTGGGACCGCTTCTTTTTATGTTATATGTCAATGACTTGAATGATGGAATTGATGGCTTTGTTGCAAAGTTTGCGGATGATACAAAGATAGGTGTAAGGGCAGGTAGTTTTGAGGAAGTAGAGGCGCTATAGAAGGATTTAGACAGACTAGGAGAATAGGCAAAGACGTGGCAGATAGAATATAGTGTCGCGAAGTGCATAGTCATGCACTTTGGTAGAACAAATAAGAGGGCAGATTATTTTCTAAATGAAGAGAAAGTTCAAAAATCTGAGGCAGAAAAAGACTTGACTCCTTGTGCAGAATTTCCTAAAGGTTAAATTGCAGGTTGAGTCTGTGGCAAATGCAATGTTAGCATTCATTTCAAGAGGACTAGAATATAAAAGCAAGGATATAATGTTCAGGCTTTATAAAGCACTGGTGAGGCCTCACTTGGAGTATTATGAACAGTTTTGGGCCCCTTATCTTAAAAAGGATGTGCTGAAACTGGAGAGGGTTCAAATGAGGTTCACAAAAATGATTCCAGGATTGAATGGCTTGTCATAACAAGAACATCTGATGGCTGTGGGCCTGTATTCACTAGAATTCAGAAGAATGAGGGGCATTCTTTTAGAATGGAGATGAGGAGGAATTTCTTTAGCCAGAGAATGTTGAATCTGTGGAATCTGTTGCCACAGGCAGCTGTAGAGGCCAGGTCTTTATGTATATTTAAGGCAGAGTTTGATAGATTCTTGATTGGTCAGGGCATGAAGGGATACGGGGAGAAGGCAGGAGATTGGGACTGAGAGGAAAAGTGGATCAGTTATGGTGAAAAATCGGAGCTGACTTGTTGGGCCAAATAGCCTAATTCTGCTCATAAATATTATGGTCTTCTTGTCTTAAGTATTTTGTGTCAGTCTTCTCTGTGGAAGACATTAGCAGAATGCAAGAAATGTGAGAGTGTCACGGGGCAGAAGTTAGTGTCATTGCTATTTTTAAGGAGAAAGTTCTTGGGAAGCTGAAAATTCTGAAAGTAGCTAAGTCACCAGGACCAGATGGACTACACCCCAGGGTTCTGAAAGATGTTGCTGAAGATATTGTGGAGGCATTAGTAGTGATCTTTGAAGGATCACCAGAATTTAGAATGGTTCATGAGGACTGGAAAATGCAAATGTCAAGCCACTCTTTAAGAAGGAAGGGTGGCAGAAGAAAGGAAATTATGGGTCAGTTAGCCTGACTTCAGTGGTTGGAACGATGGTGGAGTTAAGGATGAGGTTTTGGCATCTGTGAAGGCATATGATTATATAGTCCAAGTTCAGCATGGTTTTCTAAAGGGGAAACCTTCATTGACAAATCTGTCGGAATTCTTTAAGGAAATAACAGGCAGGATAGACAAAGGAGAGTCAGTGGATGTTGCTTTCTTGGATATTAAGAAGGCCTTTGACAAGGTGCTGCAAAACAAGATGAGGGCCCATGGTATTACAGGAAAGATACTAGCATGGATAGAAGATTGGCTGATTGGCAGGAGATAAATAGTGGGAATAAAGGAGGCCTTTTCTGGTTGGCCGTTGGTGACTAGCGTTAGTAGTCAGTGTTGTGACTGCTTCTTTTTACATTATATGGTAATGATTTGGATGATGGAATTCTTGGATTTGTGGTCACGTTTGCGGATGATACGAAGATAAGTGGAGGGGCAGGTAGTGATGAGGAAGCAGGCTGTCTGCAGAAGGAGTCAGATAGATTGTGGGAATGGCCAAATAAGTTGCAGATGGAGGGGAGTGTATGGTCATGCATTTTGGCAGAAGGAATAAAGGCATAGGCTGTGTTCAAACTGGGGAGAATATTCAGAAATCAGAGGTACAAAGGGAATTGGGAGTCCTTGTGCAGGATCCCCTTAAATGTTAAATTGCAGGTTGAGACCATAAGATCATAAAACATAGGAGCAGAATTCGGCTATTTGGCACATCGATTCTGCTCCCCCACTTCATCATGGCAGATCCATTTCCCTCTCAGCCCCATTCTCCTGCCTTCTTTCCCGTAACCTTTCATGTTCTGACTAATCATGAGCCTATCAACCTCCACTTTAAATACACCCAATATCCTGGCTTCCACAGCCATCTGTGGCAATGAATTCCACAGATTCACTGCCCTCCGGCTAAAGAAATTCTTCTTCATCTCCATTCTAAAGTGACGTACCTCTACTATGAGAATAAGCCCTCTGGTCCTAGATTCCCCACCACAGGAAACATTCTCTGCACACCCACTCTAAGTAGGCCTTTCAACATTTGATAGGTTCCTATAAGATGCTTCCCACCCCCATTCTTCTAAATTCCAGCAAGTAAAGGCCCAGGGCCATTAATTGCTCCTCATACGATAAGCCTTTCATTCCCAGAATCATTCTCCTGAATCTCCACTGAACTCTCTCAAATGTCAGAACTTCTTTTCTTACATAAGGGCTCCAAAACTGCTTACAATACTCCAAGTGAGGCCTCACCAGTGCCTTATAAAACTTGAGCATTATATCCTTGCTTTTATATTGTAGTCCTCTCAAGTCAGTAGTAAGGAGGGTAAATGCATTGTTAGCCTTCATTTCAAGAGGATGAAAATACAAAAACAAGGATGTAATACTGAGGCTTAATAAAGCATTGGTCAGACTGCATTTAGAGTACTGTGAACAGTTTTTCGCCCTTTATCTAAGAAAAGA
Organism: Mobula birostris; assembly: GCF_030028105.1. NCBI lineage: Eukaryota > Metazoa > Chordata > Chondrichthyes > Myliobatiformes > Myliobatidae > Mobula > Mobula birostris. Next base: position 28,204,978 of record NC_092402.1, read on the forward strand.
TGTGCTGGCATTGGAGAGAATCCAGAGGTGGTTTGCAAGAAAGATCCCAGGAATGAAAGGGTTACCATATGAGGAGTGTTTGATGGCTCTGGGCCTGTACTCGCTGGAGATTAGAAGAAAGCTGGGTGGGATCTCATTGAAACCAATAAATATTGAAAGGCCTAGATGCAGTGGATGTGGAGAAGATGTTTCCTATAGTGGGGGAGCCTAGGACCAGAGGACATAGCCTCAGAAGTGAAGGACATCCATTTAGAACAGAGGTGAGAATAAAGTTCTTTAGCCAGAGGGTGGGGAGTCTGTGGCATTCATTGCCACAGACTGTTGGGATGATCAATCAGCCGTGATGGAATTGCAAAGCAGACATGGGGGACCAAATGGCCTTATTCTGCTCCTATGTTTTATGGTCTTATGTCTTTCTACAGAGAAGAATAACTGATGTCAGATTTACAAGGTGGCAGGATTTTTGGTTCAATTAGAACATAGAACATCGAATGTAGAATGTAGAAATCTACAACGCATTACAGGCCTTTTGGCCCACAATATTCTGTCGACCATGTAACCTACTCCAGAAACTGGCAAGAATTTCCCTAGCGCATAGCCCTCTATTTTCCTAAGCTCCATGTATCTATCTAAGAGTCTCTTAAAAGACCCTATTGTATCTGCCTCCACCACCATCACTGGCAGTGCATTCAATGCACCCACCACTCTGTGTGTGGACAAACTTATCTCTGACATCCCCCTTGTACCTACTTCCTAGCACCTTAAAACTATGCCCCCTCATGTTAGCCATTTCAGCCCTGGGAAAAAGCCCTTGACTATCCACACAATCAATGCCTTTCATCATCTTATATCCCGTATCAGGTCACCTCTTATCCTCTGTCACTCCAAGGAGAAAAGGCCAAGTTCACTCAACCTATTCCCATAAGGCATGCGCTTCAATCCAGGCAACATCCTTGTAAATCTCCTCTGCACTCTCTCTATAGTATCCATATCCTTCCTGTGGTGAGGTAACCAGAACTGAACACAGTACTCCAGGTGGGGTCTAACTAAGTTCGTATTTAGCTGTAACATTACCTCACGGCTCTTAAACTCAGTCCCACAGTTGACGAAGGCCAACACACCATAGGCCTTCTTAACAACATTGTCAATCTGCACAGCAGCTTTGAGTGCCCTATGGACATGCACCCAAGATCTCTCTGACCCTCCACACTGCCAAGAGTCTTACTATTAATATTCTATCTTCAAATTTGACCTACTGAAATGAATCACTTCACACTTCTCTGGGTTGAAGTCCATCTGCCACTTTCCAGTCCAGTTCTGCATCCTATCGGTGTCCTACTATAACCTCGGACAACCCTCCAGACTATCCATAACACCCCCAAATTTTTTGTCATCAACAAGCTGGGATAGTGTGTTTCCTCCCGGGTGCTAGGGTCCAGGGTGTCTCTGAGCAGTTGCAGAATATTCTTGAAGGAGAGGGTGAGCAGCTGGAGGTCGTGGTACATGTTGGTTGCAATGACATAGGCAGGAGAGGGGTAGAGGCCCTGTGCAGGAAGTGTAGGGATTTGGGAAGAGCAGGACCTCCAAGGTGGTAATCTCTGGATTACTCCTGGTGCAACCAGCTAGAGAAGGTCAGAACAGCCAAAAGGCTGGTCCTGGACTTATTTCCATCTGGCATAGTTTGCATTTTGTTGTTTGATTGTTTGTGGTTTTTGTATTGCTATATATATGCCCTATTCTTGGTTGGTGCGGCTGTAATGAAACCCAATTTCCCTCAGGATCAATAAAGTATATCTACCTATCTATCTAACAGGAATGAATGGCTAATGATGGCTGCTCTGCTGACCCCATCTCTCTCTTATGGTTTAAAAAATAAGATAAACCCCCATGCAAGGAGAACTGACTCACCGTGTTTGGTGGTGCTCCGCCTGCCTTCCACTGCCAGTGATGCCTCTGACGCTTCCTGCGCCTGCACACTGGCTACTGTCTTTAAGAAAATCCCCCACACAAGGAGAAATAAATCACCACATTTGGTGGTGCTCTGCCTGCCTTCTGCTGGTGAAAATTAATTTTTAATTCATAAATTAATTTTTACCCTTCCATTTCTCCCGCCCTATGAGCTATTAAATAGCCCAGTAATAGCTCCATATCAAATAAATCACTCCTGAATTGTTGTCACTTAAAAGACAAGTCAATATGGCAGGAACCTACAGCTTTGGCCAAAAATGATTTAGGAATAGGTGTGTTAATGTAAAAGACTTTTCTATAATCATATCCATCAATGAGTGGAGACATGACTGTTGTTTTCCTAGGTGGAAATTGTACCTATAACTTGGCCCTTGGGGTCAGACATAGAAGCTCAGTTTCAGTGGAACTGTTTTCTTTTATCTTGGTGAGACTAGATTTTGATGCTAAAAATCTATCTCTCAAGTATATATCACACTGATATGACAAAAGCAAATTCATCATCAAAGGTCATCAGAAATATACTAATTCCAAACATTCCAAAGTACCTAAAGCACAAAACAATGATCCTAAGGAACTTCAACACACTGAAAGATGCAGTTTAACATATAGCAATTCTCCTGGCTGTGAATGATTTAACTTATGGAAAATCAACTTCATGCAAGTTCTCTCATTCATTTTAAAGTATTTTTCAAGTTAGTTATAATAATAATAAAATAGTTCATGGTATTCATTAATGATGGGATGCAGTATATATTCTATTAGTTTAATTATGGGTGGAGTTAGGATGGTTATTGAATGAAATGAAATAATTATACCAAGTGTATTGCACAATACTACCTGGGTTAAAATAGAAAATGGATGTTTCTGACTCATAGAGAAATTGGTTTATGAGCAGTACACAGGAACGGAATCCGTACATAACCCAGGAACTGCCTGCATAATCACAACTGTGGATATAACTTCCTCCAATGCTTTTTTCTGTGCATTCCAAGGATTATTAGCTAATGATTTACCCTGGTACTCAACCATTAATTTAATTTCTGTTTTCTTCCATTACAACATATTCCAGACTCCTCTCCTCAGTACTATTACTGAAACAATCAGATAATATATTTTGTGTATGTATGTTGGAGGGGGGAGTGGCATTGGGGCGTCAGTGCCTTGATCATTTAAGATGCTCTTTTACTGTTCTGAGCTACATTGTAGAGTTTTCTTTTTCGTGAAAGAGTGGAAATGACAAATAGCAGAGGGCAGAGTTTTAAAGTGAGAGGGGAAGAACGATTTCAACGATTCTTGCGAGGCAGATTTTTTAATATGAGTGCCTAGAATGTATCACCAGGGTAGGTGGAAGCAGATACACAGTAATATTTAATCTGGCATCAAGTTCCACACAGACATGATGGGCCAAAGGGGCTGTTAGGGTGCTATACTTTTTCTATTTTCTGTTATGTTCTATAATGATGTCATATTCTACAAGTGGTTTCAAGTGATGGCCATGTCCGAGATCCTTTCTGCAGTGTAAGCTTGGCATGAATTATCACATCCTAATTACCTCGCATATAGCCAATCACAAATGCATACACTAGTCTCCCAGTATGAGGTCACAACATTCATTCAGCTCAAAGCATTCTTCTGTTGAACATACTAAAAGATCAAAATGAATCCAGAGATCATTGCTTATTTCGCCTCACTGATCCAATTATTTCTGGTCATAGATATAAAATCAATTCACTTAAAATAGAAATGTTCATTGACATGGAAACAGCACTTCTAAGAGAAAGTTGCTATTCTTAATTACACTTACCTGACATTCATAAGAATGTGTATTTTATGTGCAATCACACACTCTTCAATCATTTGAGAAATATAGAAACCCTAGAGCACAATACAGGCCCTTTGGCCCATGATGCTGTGCTGAACATGTCCTTACTTTAGAATTTACCTAGGGTTACCCATAGCCCTCTATTTTTCTAAGCTCCATGTACCTATCCAGGAGTATTGTAAAAGACCCTATCATATCCATCTCCACCACCGTCGCCGGCAGCCCATTCCATGCACTCACCACTCTCTGCATAAAACACGTACCCTTGACATCTCCTCTGTACCTACTTCCAAGCACCATAAAACTGTGCCCTCTCATATTAGCCATTTCAGCCCTGGGAAAAAGCCTCTGACTATCCACATGATCAATGCCTGTCATCATCTTATACACCTCTATCAGGTCACCTCTCATCCTCCACCGCTCCAAGGAGAAAAGGCCGAGTCCACTCAACCTGTTCTCATATGACATGCTCCCCAATCCAGGCAACATCCTTGTAAATCTCCTCTGCACCCTTTCTATAGTTTCCACATCTTTCCTGTCGTGCGGTAACCAGAACTGAGCACAGTACTCCGAGTGGGATCTGAGCAGGGTCCTATATAGCTGCACCATTACCTCTCAGCTCTGAAACTCAATCCCACGATTGATGAAGGCCAATGCACCGTACGCCTTCTTAACCACAGAGTCAACCTGCGCAGCAGCTTTGAGTGTCCTATGGACTCGGATTCCAAGATCCCTCTGATCCTCCACACTGCCAAGAGTCTTACCATTAATATTACATTGTGCTGTCATATTTGACCTACCAAAATGAACCACCTCACGCTTATCTGGGTTGAACTCAATCTGCCACTTAGCCTAGTTTTACATCCTATCGATGTCCCACCCTCCACACTATCCATACCACCCCCAACCTTTGTGTCATCAGGATATTCACTAACCCATCCCTCCACTTCCTCATCCAAGTTATTTATAAAAATCACTAAGATAATCTTGATAATGATCATGGATCTCTTTTGGTCTAGTGTTTTTCCAGCTTCTACTTTAAAATTTCATCTATCACACTATAAATTTCAGGAGCTCTGCAAGATGTTTACTATCCAGTGTTTTAATCTCCCGTGCACCAAGCAATGACTGGAGACTTCTCTTTAATCTGCTCTAAAGTTCTCTCATGTGGATATTGGCAGCCTGCTTTTCTCAACCTCTGTACAAATTGCCTACTTTGAGCATTTTATATTTTCAAAGCTTGCTGATGCATCAAAATTTGATCATGTCTGAACAGTGCTTCCTTTGTCAAACAATGTCTTGTAAAAACAGGACATCAAGTGGAGCCTGTTGTAATAAATGCAATATATTACAGTAATCTAGGCCAACTTTCTTATTCTTAGATTGTCAGTCAGGGCAAGGTTGACTTGCTTCTACCCTAGTTCTCTGGGTTCTCAAGTTAATAAAGTGTCCTACAGATGTTCTTGGCCTTTGCCGCAGAAGAGATAGGAGGTGCTTAGTGGGTCAGGCAGCTAGATTGTTTCATACTCTTTCTATTGTTTTTGCTTGGTTTTCAGTTCTCACACCGAAGGAAACAGATACAAGTCTACTCTGCTTCAAAATTAAAACCTGACCTGAACCTGGTCGTCCGCGGTTAACCCAAACCCAATGAGATTGAGGACTTGTAACATTTTTGATAGTCAAACTAATCAAACCAAACCATTGGTAAGAATCCGATTCTAGTGCAGGCCACAGCACATGACTAGTGACTACTGAGCCAGTTTTGCATGGCTCCTTGAACAGAATTTCATAGGTATCTTCCAGGGCTATGCTGACAAAGCTAAGGTAGCAGGTCACCACCAACAGGCATCAATCTTGTATGAGTGAGTATTAAAGGGCACATCAGTGAGCGTTACTGCCTCATAGCTCCTGGTTTGATTCTGAGCATGTGTGATTTCCCCTGAGTGCTTCTCCTAACAGTTAAGAGTCCCAAATAGACACTGGTAGGTTAATTGACAACTGTAAGTTACTCCTTAGTGTAACTAAGTTGGAAAGGAATCAGAGAGGAGGGGTAGTTGATGGACATATGAGGAAGAAGTTGCAGAGGTACAGAGAAATAAAGAGGAAATGATGAGACTGCTCTTTTGAGAGCTAGCATGGACATGATGGACTGAATAGCTCTAATAGACCATTATGTAAAAACCTTTTCTAACATTTATTTATGTTCCATGAACAAAGAGGAAATTACTTTCCCAAGGTTTCACAGTATGCCAGGTGCCTCATCCCATAATTATCCTTCACAGCATTCCAGGACAAAAAAAAAAGGTCATTCTTGCAGTATTGTTTATGAAGCTTCTGGTGTTTAAATTAGCTGCTGTGTTTTCTATATTACAAGAGATTGGACTTCATTGGATGTAAGACACTGTGGGGCATTCTGAAAGGGACAGTGATATAGAGCATCTCTCCACAGGAAGGAGATTAGTTATCAATATTACCTTGACACGAAGCATATTTTCCTGATTGCACTTTCTGACTTGCTATCTGAGCAGCTCCTGTGTGCTTGTGGAAATCTGTTTTGTTCCACAATGTATTTCTGTTTTGCTTACTAAAGTGGCATTTACATAATAAGACAGAGTACCCATTTACAAATAAATGCCAAAACAGTTCATATGGAGTCTACAATGCCACATAGTGAGTTAGCCCAAGAGATCTGGTGTAATGGTGCATCAAAGATGCCTGATGTACTGTATCAGAATGTGAAAATATACATAAAACAGTAAAAATTTTACTTTCCAGAATCTCCTAAAATATGCATGCAAACTATTTTTGCAAAGCGCTTCTTCATCACACAAGACCACCAGCAATAATGTACTTGTTTTTTTTTTTTTTTACACTTTTTGCAAAATAAAGAATGTCTTATCTCTTTTCAGTAATTCTTAACCGAGGAAAAAGTGCATATCTGCATAATTTTTGGTCCAAAATTTCCTATTTGTGGTTTTCCAGAAATAATGACCTTCAATGAGAGGAATGTTGTTGCTATAAGGAGAGGATGAAGGTGGCAATGTGACTGAACATGGAGCTGCAACTTATTTGATGTGATCTTATTTATGATAAATCAATACAATTCCTTTGCATCATCATCTGAGGATTAATTTATCCAGAAGCTTAACTTGTCTGTGGTCTATCTCCAAAGAGCAGGAGTTTCAATCAAGCACCTTTTTTCCTGGCAGGTTGAATTCTATTTTCCTAATCCCTTTGTAAAATAACATAACATCTGGCAGCTGTTCATCCCTGTCCTGCATCCAACAACTGTCATTATAAGACCATAGGAAATAGGACCAGAATTAGGCCATTTGGCCCACTGAGTCTGCTCCACCATTTCATCGTGGCTGACCCTTATTCCTCTCAACCCCAATCTCCAGCCTTCCCACTATATCCCTTTATGCCCTGACCAATCAAGAATCTATCGACCTCTGCGTTAAATATAAATAAAAACTTTGCCTCTACAGCTGCCTGTGGCAAAGAATTCCACAGATTCACTACCCTCTGGCTAAAGAAATTCCTCCTTATCTCTGTTCTAAAAGGATATCCCTCTATTCTGAGGCTGTGTCCTCTGGTCGTAGACTCTCCATCATAGGAAACATCCTCTCCACATCCACTCTAGCAAGGCCTTTCACCATTTGATAGGTTTCAATGAGGTCATCCCTCATTCTTTTGAATTCTAGTGAACACAGGCCTAGAGCTATCAAACACTCTTCATATGGCAAGCCATTCAATTCTGGAAACATTTTCGTGAACCTCCTTTGACCCTTTTCCAGTTTCAGTACATCCTTTTTCAGATAAGGGGTGAAAACTTCTCACAATACTCTAAGTGAGGCCTCACCAGCACTTTATAAAGTCTCAACATTACATCCTTGATTTTATATTCCAGTCCCCTTGAATGCTAACATTGCACTTGCCTTCCTCACCACAGACTCAACTTGCAAATTAACCTTTAAGGAATTCTGCACAAGGACTCCCAAGTCCCTTAATGTTGTTGATTTGATCATCTCGTCTTCTTTCCAATTCCCAGAGTTTTCTTCTTCTCATTTCTGATAGCTCTCCCCATATTATTAATTCCAACAATTCTCCTGGTTTCTAATCTTGCCAATTTAGTTTATTCCTGGTTCTGGCCATTCATCCCTAATTCAAGTTTAACAATTGCAATGTTGTGGTCAGTAATGGTTACCATGATGTTTGTAAATCATAACAACACAACTTCTCTCTCTCTCTGCATCTTGTTTTACAGCAGTTGGCACCCAGTTTAATGGTGTATTACTGCCACTTTCTGCTCCAGAGTGTGCAATAGACTTACATTCTAAATCCCTTCACCCAATCACACATCCACACATACCCTAACCTACACTTTATCCTCCTATCTTTGGCCATCCTAGTATCCTATTCCTGTTTATCCATCATATCCTATAAAAAAACCCCTGTACCCCTTAAGAAAGCTAAAAATACCCTAACATGTGCTCTCTCACCCATGCCTAGCAACCCTTTTAATGTGAATTCCTGCACCCCCAATTCCCTTAGTTTAATTCTCATCATCTCTCTGTATCCCATACTTCCTGCAACTCAGAACTACATGTTCTACTGACTCCTCTTCCTGACATTCCTCACACAATCCTGTCTGGTGTTTCCCTATCATTTTCAATGTTTTGTTTAATGCACAATGCCCCAGCATTAACCTAGTCCACACAATTTCCTCTCTTCTGTTTCCATTACCTACCCTAGTAACTGCAACACTCTTTTGTATTTGATATAAATGCCTCCCTTTCCCCTCCCTGTCCCATCTTTCTTGCCACATTCAGTTGACTTTTTCCCAGATTACACACTTAACCTCTGCTTTACTGATACTAATGTGCATTTCCACATTTTCTTTCTTTAACGCCCTCTTTGCCAACTCATCCACCCTCTCATTCCCCTTCACCCCTACATGTGCTGGAACCCATAGAAATTTTACCTGACCTCCCTGATTTGCAATCGTTGTAACTAACTGAAGGACTTCATAAAGTACATCTTGCCAACTGTTTGTGTGAAAAGACCTTAAACTTGCTAGAAATGAGGATGAATCTGAGCATATCAATGCTTTGACTTGTCTAGCTTTCTCCACCTATTGCAACGCCTCCAACACCACCAGCATCTCCACTGTAAACACCCCTAACTTATTAGATGTTCTTCTGCTGATTTCAATTTCTTTTGCTGGTATAGCCACCCCAAACCCTGTCACTCCTGTTTCAGGTTCCTTAGCACCATCCGTATAAATCTGAGTATAATCACTATACTTTTCCTGATCCGCAAACAGTGACCTACTTATATCCACTGGTACCTTTGTGAAGGCATCATTGATCATAATGATGAAAAGTAACAGGCTAATCACACTACCTTGAGGTGTGCCATTTCCCACTATGTACTGTTTAGATAATTCTGATCCAATCCAAACTTGAATTTTTCTACCAAACAAAAAAATCCTTAATCCAATTAAAAACTCTCCCACCAACCCCCATCTGGTGCAGTTTAATTAATAATCCTTCCTTCCACATCATATCATAGGCTTTTTCAATGTTAAAAAAACACTGCAACTACTGAATCTTTATTTGCCTGGGCCTTTCTTATTTCAGTCTCTAACCTTATCACCAAGTCCATGGAATTCCTTCCCTTCCTAAAACCACTCTGATAACTTGCCAGCATTCCCCTCTTCTCAAGCTCATACGATAACCTTTCTGTTATCATCCTTTCCATTATCTTACATATACTTGATGTTAATGCAATTGGTCTGTAGCTAGTGGGTTTTGATGGATCCTTGCCAGGTTTCCTTATTGGAATTACTACTGCTTCTTTCCATGCACTTGGTAATCTTTCCTCCTCCCACACTCTGTTATAAAAATGCAGCAACTTCAAGAGCGCTCCTTCTCCTAGATTTTTTAGCATAACATAGCATATCAGATCGTTCCCTGGGGAGGTTGGTCTCGATCTCTTTATTGCTCTCACCATTTCTGCTAATGTAAATGGATCATCAATTATATCATCTGTTTCTTCCCTCCTGTTTAACACACCTGGGTGTTGACTCATTATTCTTTCCCTTCTTCAGACAAATTTTCTGAACTGTGTATCAGTACAAATGACTTGGCCATGATCTCAGCCTTATCCCTACTGGAGACTGCTGTTTCCTCCTCAGATATCATTACTGGATATTCCCATTCCCTTCTATCTTCCCCCATCCTCTTAATCATTCCCCATACCTCTTCCACAGGTGTTGTTCTTCCTATTTTGTTACAAAAACTCTCCAACTTGCCCTTTTAGCTTGACATATAGTTCTTCTCACCACTGCCTGTGCCTTCTTATATTGAACCAAATGCTGCATATTATGGGTTCTTTTAACTAGCCTGAATGCTCTATTTCTGTTTTTTACAGCCTGACAACATTCCTCTGTCCACCATGGTAACAGTTTTCTATGCATTCTATTTTTACTCTGGGTATAGATCCTTCTGCTGCCATAATAATTGCTGAAGTCACTTGACTGTTTAATTCATCTATATTTCCAGAAATGTCAATCTTTGTCAACCCTTCTTCACTCAACTTCTGGAACTTACCCCAATCTGCTTTTCCAAACACCCACTTTGGGGTTCCGCCACCTGGTCTTACTTCAACTCTTTCACCCACTGAACATAAAACTGGGTAGTGATCACTGCCTACTGTTGAAGCAGTCCAAACTCCCCAGTTACTAATGCCAGCCAAGGTATTAGACACTAACGTAATATCTAACACTGACTCAGTTCCTGTTGTTATATCTATCCTTATGCCGCTACCATCATTCATACACACCAAATCCCTTTCTTCCATCAAATCTTCAATTACCTTTCCATTTGAATCTGCAATCGGATCCTCCCATATTGTGCTGAAAGCATTGAAATCTGTACACCACACTACTTGTCTGTTTTGTCCTTGTATCCTTAATAGGCTGTCCAAATCCAACCTTTTACATGAATTGTAGTAGTTAATTATAACCACTCCCTCCCCTCTCTCCCACACTTCCACCACTATGTATTCCTGATCATCTCCTTTTTCCAGTACACTATATGGTATACCTTGCTTGATTAACATAGCACAACCCCCTCCTCCCCCTAGATTTCTATCTTTCCTTATCGTTGTATATCCATGTACCACATAGTCTAAAGTTGGTTTCAACCAAGTTTCCTGAATACACACTACATCCGGTTTTACAACCATTTCTTTAATAAAGTGCTTGAATTCCTGGCTATTGGCCAGTAAGCTCCTTGCATTCCATTGCAAAGGAATCACCATAATTAGTATTAACCAACCCATGACACTTCCTGGCTTGACTGATTGGTGAGGTTCTCCCTCACTTCTTCCCATGTCAGTCCTACTAACCCGAAATAGTTTACTGCTGCTTTGACCACCAGCAAATTTTGTCACTTTTTGACTTTACCTCAGCCATACTATTAATCACTCCTGCAATGAATGTTACTAGAGCCTTTTTGTCTACATAAATCCTGTCATTTGTTCTTTGTTGCATCTCTCACATCCCTATTGCTCCCTGTTCATTAGGAACATTATTCTGTTCTCTTGACATTCTTACAGCTTCTGCACAAGTGATCTTTCTTTTCACTCTTATTTCTTGAATTTTAGTCTCCCGTCTCACAACCTCACACCCACTATATGCAACATTATGAGCTGCTCCACAATTGCAGCATTTTGGTTGAACTCCTGTTCTGCACTTTCCATATTCATGATCACCCCCACATCTAGCACATCTCCTCTGCCTTTTACAGTTTTTAGCTATGTGTTCAAACCTTTGACAATTATAGCACCTCAATGGCTTTGGCACATACACCCTTACTGGGTAGCTCATGAAACCCAGGAACACCTTCCTTGGCACTCTTTCTTCCTCAAATTCAATCAATACTGATTCACTTTCCTTTTTCACTCCCTCCTTTGTTGTTTTCAGTCTTTGAACATTCATTACTTTCCCTCCTTTGATATTCCTCTTTAACTCCTCCATATTTATACTCATTGGTATCCCCGTGACTCTTTTAGCTTGAGTGCTTTTTCAAGTTGTTCCTCATTCACACATCTTACCAATAGGTTGCCATCATTAAGGGCTTTTGCAAATACTATTTCCCCTATCTTATTTGCCAGAGTTGTTGTTGGCACAAATGGGTTAATTTTCTTCATATGTCCCTGAGCCTTCTCATTAAACCTAATTATGACAACACCTTCTCTCTGAACTTGTTTATGTTCCTCACTTTCAGAGCCCTCTCCGCTGTCATTTCTTATTCTTTTATTCCCTTTGTCTCAGTTTTCAATCATCCATCCATCCCCTCACTATCTCCTCATTCCCTTTATTTCTCCCTTCACAATAATCCATTTCTCCCCAGTTGCCTCCCTCCGAAACCAAATCCCTATCCTGCTCCTTCTCCACTCTTTCCCTCAACACACCCCCCCCCCCCCACCTTGTCTGCCATTACCGGACCCGTGCGACCCCCTCCCAGCAATTCCTGCTCCTTCCCCACTCTGTTTCCCTCAACAAGTTCCAAACCACATTCACACATGCACCCACTCCCAGCCCAGCCGGAACCAACAACACAACTTGGTTCACTTGTGTCCTTTAAGAAAGGCAATCAACCTGCTTAACTTGGTTGGCCTACAGGTGGCATGAATGTGGGTGAGGGTTCTTCTTCTTCTTCTATTTCTATTTCCGGCTGTTTAGACGCATCTAGGCGTATTACAGCCGTCCGCAGGATGTATAATTAATTATATAACTTCAAGGAACCCAAATTCTCGAATATAACCTAGTCTCATGTATGAATTGAATAATCTCTTCAATCAGAGGTTGATTCTCTTGATGGCTAAACAAAGATTTAATAGAAAACCAAAATAAATTTAAGCCAGACAGCCTCTTGAACAACATGCTTCTTTCAATTTTGTGTTGATTACAGCTCAGCAAAACATGCTGGACTGTCTCTGGACTACCACGGTCACCTAATCCAGTAGGATGTTTTCCTATTATCTTTAAGTAATAGTTTAACCCACAATGCTCCAACCTAAGTCTTGTTAATTTCACCATATCTCTACGACTTAAAAGGTAACAGTCTGAGACCTTTTTAACTAGTGGGTGACTAGAAAAATAATGCCTGCCCCTTAATTCATTTTTCCAATCCTCCTGCCACTGTCAGGACAAGCTTTTGACTTACTCCCTTTTATAGCTCTAAGGCAGCAGCAGAATCCGAACAGATGATAACCTATGTGGTCGAGAGTCTTCTATCCACCATAAGGTCCAGAGGATTGCTAATAATTCTGTTGCAAAGACAGAAACACCATCTGAAACCCGGTGTCCAATCTTAACTCCAAATTGAGACACATACATCCCAAATCCTGCCCTACTGCTCTCTGGGTCCACTAAGCCATCAGTAAAAATCTTCAGATGCGATCCCCATTTATTATTTAAATATCCATTTGTGATCAACACTGATGAAATTGCACTGCTTCCTTGAAGCTGACAAAGGAGGAATAGGTCTACTTCTGGTTCTGAAAAGAGCCAAAAAGGGATGGGTGGCAAGCAAATTTGGTCAACTATGTCTTCCTCAGTCAGTTTCAATTTCACAGCCCGGTTATTAACCAAATCTAAAAATGGGTATCTTTTAATTTTACTTTGGTGCTCCGACTTCCCCTGCAAAAGAGACTTTGGTGGACAGCTGTGATTGAATCCATTTAGTTTTGCCCAGTACAGCAGGCCCAACTGAATTCATCTCAAATGCAGAGGCAATTCTCCCATCTCCACACATAATGCCGGGACTGATGTTGTTCTAAAAGCTCCACAACAGAGTCTAAGTGCTTTAGACTGCACAGTGTCTAGTTTTCCAAGCACTGCCGTAGCAGCGGAACAATAAGCAATACAACCATAATCTATAACTGATCTAATCATGGCTAGATATATTGAGTACATAGTTTCCCGCCCTGCTCCCCAGTCGCATCCAGCAATACTTCTCATAATATTTAAAATTTTCACACATTTTCCAATTGTTTTATCTATATGAACCCTCCAAGTAAGTCTTTCATCAAACTAGACACCTAAAAACTTGAATACCTTGACTTTTTCTAGTGGAGAATCACGTAGACAAAACTCACAATCAGGAATCTTTCTTCTAAAGCCAAAAATCATATATTGGGAGTTAGAAGCAGAAATCCTGAAACCCTATTTATTAGCCCAGTTTTCAACTGATCTTAAAGCCTTTTGTACCTGACTTAATATATACTTGATGTTTCTTCCTCTTTTCCAGATTGCACCATTGTCTGCAACAATGATTTGCCAAATCCTGTCCCTACCTGATCAAAGATATCATTTGTCATGACATTAAAAAGAACTGGACTAATGACACTTCCTTGAGGGGTACCATTACCTATTTTAATTGACTTAGAGCTTGTTCCACCTATTCTTACTTGAATTGTCCTTTCCTTAAGAAAATCTTTGATCCAATTAAACATTCTACCTCTAATTCCCGCATCATAATGAATAAGCTATCCCTCCGTAGTGAGTCATACGCTCTTTCAATATCTAGAAATACACTTACCATTACTTCTCTATTTTGAAACACTTTTTTAATATCATGATCTAAAAGGACAACAGATTCCATTGTTGATCTTCCAGTTCTAAAACCAATTTGATAGGCAGCAAAATGTCCCTTATTTTCCAAAAAATAAACAAGTCTGTTGGTGACCATTCATTCCATAGTTTTACAAAGCACTGACGTTAAAGCTATAGGCCGATACGAACTAGGACTAGACATGTCCTTACCTGGCTTTAAAACTGGAACTACCACCGCATGCTTCCATTCTACTGGTAATTTTCCCTTTTTTCTACACTGAATTAAACAACGCTAGAATTTCTATTAATACAGAGACATCTAAATGCTTAAGCAATTCATAACACAGTCCATCCCTACCAGAAGTGTTTGAACCTGATTGGACAGCTTCCTGCAATTCCTGAAGGGAGAAAAACAAATTTATGGAGCTATTATCATCCAAACTCCTGTCCAATTTCCAACTTTCCTTTAACATAATTTCCTTTCTCAAATCACCTAGCTCTCCAGAACTGTGTAATGCTTGGAACACCTCTGCAAACATATCAGCCTTTTCCTTATTGGTTACAGCTTCAATATCTCCTTCCAGCAAAGCTGGGATAGATGGTTTCCTATATATCCCTGACGTTCTGTGAATGATCGTCCATAGCTGCTTTATAGGTGTCTCACGGCCCAGGGTTCCACAAAATCTTCTCCAACTATCCCTCTTTGCATTTTTAATTACTCTCCTTGCTACTGCTCTTTCCTTTTTATACTCCATAACATTATCCAACACTGGGTACTTTCTTAATTTCCTGTAAGCTCTATTTCTGTTTCTTACTGACATATCACAATTTTTATTCCACCACAGAACTATTGCTTGAGTCTTAGGAACATTCCGTAGCGGAATAGTCAACTGAGCAACTTTATGAATTATAGAACAGAGGGATTCATTCCAATCGTCTGTGGGGCCCTCGCTATTAATCTCTTGTACTATATCCACAGCTTTCTCCTGGTACTCATCCCAATGGGCCAAAGAAAAATTATACCTAGCAGACCTCTCCTCAACTTCTACTATCAAATTTCTACCAAATCTACATAATATAGGATAGTGATCACTTCCTAGTGTGTATCTGTCCATAACATCCCATTTCCCAACCCTAGCTAAGTTTGAGGAAGTGATAGATAAGTCTAAGTGACTACACGTATTCTTTACAATATTAAATCTTGTAGGCCTTCTGTCATTTAGCAGTACCATGTTGAATTTATCTAGAAACTCCTCTACTACCGCTCCATTACTATCTTTACTTTCACCAACCCAGATTACTGGGGATCTTACCTTATTCATAATTTCATCTAAATCTGATAACATCATATTACCTGGATTATAAAAGTTGATCAAAGTTATTTGACCACAAGAGCTCCAAACCTCCACAGCCACAATTTCAAGGTTAGATTTAAAATCAAGTCTTCTGAACTGGAGTCCTGTTTTTATGAAAGTTGCACACCCTCCACCAGATTTACCCACTCTGTCAGCTCTCAAACTATCATATCCAGGGATCATGAAATCTAAATGAGGCTTTAACCATGTCTCCTGTATACATATCAAATCTTTAAAACTTCCAACAAATCTTTTTAATTCTTGACCATTTGCAGATAAGCTACTTACATTCCATTATAATATTAAAAACATCCAAATACTAATTCTTGGCCTCTTCACCCACAAAAAGCTGCTCCGTACTCTCTGATCCCAACGACTGGGAAGTATTCAGTGATTGTTTGTCTGTCATATACTCATGTAATTTTTCCAACGAAATCTGTTTTATATCAAGGAATCTCTCTGCAGCTCCAACAGCTACTTTTATCATATCTGACCTCTTGGCTGTAGTTTTAGCCCCGACCAGTACATCAACAACAAACGCCAAAAAAGACTCTTTAGTCATCAACAACATGCCTGAAGGAACCATAGTTGGAGAACTCGGAATGAACTGACTCCCCATCATTCCAATCTTTTCTTTACTTATCCTTTGCTCTCTATCAACTCTCTTTACTGCCTCAGCATATGATATTTTTTGTTGAATACTAACATCCTGAATCTGCTTTGTCTTACTAAAATACTAACATCCTTTGAATGCCACTATATGGTCCCCTCCACAGTTACTGCATGTAGGCACAGCTGCCTTACATGCTTTAATATCATGATCCTCTCCACATTTCATACATCTTCTTTTACCTCAACATGAACCAGCAACATGTCCAAATATCTGGCAATTATAACAGCATAAGGGAGGTCTAATGTATTCTCTAACTTGATAAGACATGCACCCAAGATAGACTCTAGTTGGAAGAACATCACCTGCAAAAACCAGAAGAACAGGAGAATCCCAATTACCACCTTCTCTTGATTTTAATCATTTGGCTTCAATCACTCAACCACCTTTAATATTGTTCAAAATTTCCTTTTCAGTTATGCCGGACCAAATACCATACACTACCCCCTTAACTCCCTTCCTTTCTTTCTTTCAGAGTAACACACTCCACTTTCACAACCAATTTTCCCACTATTTTAGCACTGTTATGTTCATCAATATCTTTGCAACAAATTTTCAGCAATCCATTCGACAAAATCTTGGCCTAGAATTCTTTACCTATTTGGTTCTCTAATGCTGCTGCCACTTTCAAAGGATTAAGAGCTCTAAATCCTCCTTCCCCTTTCTTCTGACCTTTAATTTTATACAGAGCTATAAATTCCTCCAATTCACCCTTTTCTTCAATTTGTTGTCCCACATTACTTCAGGTCTTTCACTTGATGCACCCCTTTTTTGGCTACACTTACTTCTGGAGTATTCCACAGTCTTCTACCTTCCTCCTTCAATCTCAAACCCACCCTCACCCTCCCCCTCCCTTTTGCAGCCATAGGCTACAAACTAACCCTTTCCAAACTACTAGGCTGCTCCACACCAAAGTCCCCACCCACTCAATCAACAGCCAACTCCTTCTCCAGCCCACCCAACCTTGCTCTGGGTGAGGGTTAATTGGCTTCTGCAGATTTTGACTTAGCCAATCATTGAATTCAGCCTTGAACAAATCAATGAAAGAATTAAGCATTAATTGTAAGTTCTTGTTGTGCACTGGCTTAATCACTGGGAATAACTAAACTTGACACAAAGAGTTATCAACACATTGCATGTCCATATTCAATCACTTTGCCTTAAATGATCACTAGCTTGCTAAGGAAATGAGTTTGTGGAAATATGTCTTATTCCAAACCATTGGAAAGCCTTTGCAGTTTTAACTCCATTGATAAGATGTAACTTAGCCTTTTTTTTTATTAATGCAAGCAATTTTCACACGACTCAACCTCTCCACTATACCCACAACAGTCAGGAAAGAGTTGAGAGATAGGTTCAATATTAAAAATCTGAAAGCTGATTCGATCCATCAAATGTTATCACTGTCTCAATTAAGGTTAGCTGGGACAATTTGACTGACCTGTTCTTGAAACTAGATCAGTTTTTAAATATATTAATAAGACTGAAATAACATATGATTGATTAACAATCTCATCATATGTTAATGAGATTGAGACAGAAAAAACTGCCTCAAGTTTTTACAAGCCTTTAGATTTTGGTTCGACTTTGCTGAGTACTGGGAAACCTGACAGCTGAAGGGAAGCAAAAATGACATGATTCAATACGTAGATGCATTTCAGCTACTGATTAAGGACCAGGGGTATCTGCAAAGCATTCCTTTGCCTCCCATTCCTTGAGCATATCCCCAACATCTTTATTGCATCCCTATAAATTTCTGGGTTGAAATATCCAGGTATGGCTATATTCAGTATTCTTTATATGTAATTGAGAATTCTTGGTAAGTAAAAGCAGTTTTGAAAACAACATGACTGCAGATGGTTGCAATGAGATTAATTGACCTTAATATTTTAATATTTTTTAATTGCAAAGCAATTTGCATTGATCTTTCTTGAAGCATTTACCATTAGCTCTCTGCATAACTGTCATTCTTCAGGAGTAAATGTATTCTAAGAGCCTTCCTGACACTTGAATTTGCTGATGAGGATACAACAATTTGACTAGGTATTTGCATATCCTGCCACTCTCACTTAAGAATGTCTGTAAGTGAGCAGCTGCCTTCTTTCCAAGTTGCAAACGGGAAAAAAAAATGATCAGCAAAGGTGAATACAATGTTGATCATGTGAATTGGAATGCAGAAATTGTACTGAGACATTGTCAAACCATATCTGCAGTACTGAAATTGTTGTTCAAATTCCAAACCATGTGATAAAGATATTGTACTTGGACGAGGTCCAGGAAAGATTTATCAGAACAATACCAGGGCTTAACTGGTTAAATTGGAAGTCAACATAAACTTGGCTTCAACACTGCATCTACATTTATACCAACTGCCCCATCCTCAGCTCTATCACTCCAGTTCCCATCCCAGGCTAAATTAGTTTAAACCATCCCCAACAGTTCTAAAAACCCTGCCCGCAAGGATATTGGTCCTCCTCAGGTCCAGGTGTAGCCTGTCCCTTTTGCCCTTTTGTACATGGCATACCTTCCCCAGAAGAAATCCCAATGACCCAGAAACCTGAAGCCCTGCATGCGTTCCTCAGTCATGCCTTCATCTGCCAGATCATCCTGGACTCACCCTCACTGGAGTGTGACATAGGCAGCAATCAAGAGATTACTACCCTGCAGATCCTGCTTTTCAGCTTTCTACCAAACTCCCGAAATTCTCTCTTCATGACTTCCTCCCTTTTCCTACTTATGTCATTGTTACCAACATGTACCAAGACTTCTGGCTGCTCACCCTCACCCTGACCCTAACATCTGGGAGGCAACATACCAGCTGGGTGCCTCTTTCATGTCCATGGAATCTTCTGTCTACTCCTCTAACTATGGAATCCCCTGTCACTACTGTAGCTCTCTTCTCCCGCTTCCCTTCTGAGCCTCCAGCGCCAGACTCAATGCAGAGACCTAGTTGCTGCGGCTCCCCTCAGTAGGTCGACACCACAACAGTATGCAAAGTGGTATAGAAACATAGAAACATAGAAAATAGGTGCAGGAGTAGGCCATTCGGCCCTTTGAGCCTGCACCGCCATTCAGTATGATCATGGCTGATCATCCAACTCAGAACCCTGTATCAGCCTTCTCTCCATACCCGCTGATCCCTTTAGCCACAAGGGCCATATCTAACTCCCTCTTAAATGTAGCCAATGAACTGGCCTCAGCTGTTTCCTGTGGCAGAGAATTCCACAGATTCACCACTCTCTGTGTGAAGAAGTTTTTCCTAATCTCGGTCCTAAAAGGCTTCCCCTTTATCCTCAAACTGTGACCCCTATTCTGGACTTCCTCAACATCGGGAACAATCTTCCTGCATCTAGCCTGTTCAATCCCTTTAGGATTTTATACGTTTCAATAAGATTCCCCCTCAATCTTCTAAATTCCAACGAGTATAAGCCTAGTCGATCCAGTCTTTCCTCATATGAAAGTCCTGCCATCCCAGGAATCAATCTGGTGAACCTTCTTTGTACTCCCTCTATGGCAAGGATGTCTTTCCTCAGATTAGGGGACCAAAACTGCACACAATACTCCAGGTTGTGGTCTCACCAAGGCCTTGTACAACTGCAGTAGTACCTCCCTGCTCCTGTACTCAAATCCTCTTGCTATGAATGCCAGCATACCATTCGCCTTTTTCACCGCCTGCTGTACCTACATGCCCACTTTCAATGACTGGTGTATAATGACACCCAGGTCTCGTTGCACCTCCCCTTTTCCTAATCGGCCACCATTCAGATAATTATCTGTTTTCCTGTTTTTGCCACCAAAGTGGATAACCTTACATTTATCCACATTAAATTGGTTCTGCCATGAATTTGCTCACTCACCTAACCTATCCAAGTCACCCTGCATCCTCTTAGCATCCTCCTCACAGCTAACACTGCCACCCAGCTTCGTGTCATCTGTAAACTTGGAGATGCTGCATTTAATTTCCTCATCTAAGTTATTAATATATATTGTAAACAACTGGGGTCCCAGCACTGAGCCTTACGGTACCCCACTAGTCACCGCCTGCCATTCTGAAAAGGTCCCATTTATTCCCACTCTTTGCTTCCTGTCTGACAACCAATTCTCTATCCACATCAATACCTTACCCCCAATACCGTGTGCTTTAAGTTTGCACACTAATCTCCTGTGTGGGACCTTGTCCGTCAAAAGCCTTTTGAAAATCCAAATATACCAAATCCACTGGTTCTCCCCTATCCACTCTACTAGTTAAATCCTCAAAAGATTCTATGAGATTCGTCAGACATGATTTTCCTTTCACAAATCCATGCTGACTTTGTCCGATGATTTCACCACTTTCCAAATGTGCTATTATCACATCTTTGACAACTGACTCTAGCATTTTCCCCACCACCGATGTTAGGCTAACCAGTCTATAATTCCCCGGTTTCTCTCTCCATCCTTTTTTAAAAAGTGGGGTTACATTAGCCACCCTCCAATCCTCAGGAACTAGTCCAGAATCTAATGAGTTTTGAAAAATTATCACTAATGCATCCAGTATTTCTTGGGCTACTTCCTTAAGCACTCTGGGATGCAGACCATCTGGCCCTGGGGATTTATCTGCCTTTAATCCCTTCAATTTACCTAATACCACTTCCCTACTAACATGTATTTCCCTCAGTTCCTCCATCTCACTGGACCCTCTGTCCCCTACTATTTCCGGAAGGTTATTTATGTCGCCTTAGTGAAGACAGAACCAAAGTAGTTATTCAATTGGTCTGCCATGTCCTTGCTCCCCATAATCAAATCACTTGTTTCTGTCTGTAGGGGACCTATATTTGTCTTACGCAATCTTTTTCTTTTCACATATCTATAAAAGCTTTTACAGTCAGTTTTTATGTTCCCTGCCAGTTTTCTCTCATAATCCTTTTTCCCTTTCCTAATTAAGCCCTTTGTCCTCCTCTGCTGGACTCTGAATTTCCCCAAGTCCTCAGCCGAGCCACTTTTTCTGGCTAATTTGTATGCTTCTTCTTTGGAATTGATACTATCCCTAATTTCCCTTGTCAGCCATGGGTGCACTACCTTCCTTGATTTATTCTTTTGCCAAACTGGGATGAACAATTGTTGTAGTTCTTCCATGCGATCTTTAAATGCTTGCCATTGCATATCCACCGTCAACCCTTTAAGTGTCATTTGCCAGTCTATCTTAGCTAATTCACGTCTCATACCTTCAAAGTTACCCTTCTTTAAGTTCAGAATCTTTGTTTCTGAATTAACTATGTCACTCTCCATCTTAATGAAGAATTCCACCATATGATGGTCACTCTTACCCAAGGGGCTTCTCACGACAAGATTGCTAATTAACCCTTCCTCATTGCTCAATACCCAGTCCAGAATAGCCTGCTCTCTAGTTGGTTCATCGACATGTTGGTTCAAAAAACCATCCCGCATACATTCCAAGAAATCCTCTTCCTCAGCACCTTTACCAATTTGGTTCACCCAATCTACATGTAGATTGAAGTCACCCATTATAACTGCTGTTCCTTTATTGCATGCATTTCTAATTTCCTGTTTAATACCATCCCCAACCTCACTACTACTGTTAGGTGGCCTGTACACAACTCCCACCAGTATTTTCTGCCCCTTAGTGTTATGCAGCTCTACCCATATCGATTCCACATCCTCCCGGCTAACGTCCTTCCTTTCTATTGCGTTAATCTCCTCTCTAACCAGCAATGCTACCCCACCTCCTTTTCTTTCATGTCTATCCCTCCTGAATATTGAATATCCCTGAATGTTGAGCTCCCATCCTTGGTCACCCTGGAGCCATGTCTCTGTGTATTATTGAGGAGAATGGCCACAGGGGGTATTTTGCACTGGCTGCCCATTTCCTTTCCCTCTCCTGATAGAATCCAGGTTCCTGCATCCTGCAACTTAGGCGTGACTATCTCCCCATAGCTCCTTCTCATTTTCCCATATTTGGGATTTTCAGGAAGGAAGGTTTCCTGCACAGTAGAAGAGTCAGTGGCATATCCCTCTATATGTAATATGATATACCTTTCCAGAGAGAACATATTGTTATAATTAGCATGAGAAATTCATGATCCCGAGCATCAGCATCTCAGAGGATCTGTCACGGGCCCAACACATTGATGCCATCACAAAGAAGGCACATCAGTAGCTATATTGTATTAGGAGTTTGAAGAGATTAGATATGTCACCAAAGGCTCTGATTAATTTCTACTGTGTTTGATGGAGAGCATTCTGAATGGCTGAATCACGGCCTGATACAGTATAGGGGCTCCAAAGCATAGGATCGCAAGAGGCCACAGACTCAGCCAGCTGCACCACAGCTACAACCCTCCCCACATGGAAGACATCTTCAAAAGGCAGTTCCTCAAGAAGGCGGCTTCCCTCAGTAAGTACCCTCAGAATCCGGGGCATGCCCTCATCTCACGTTTAACGTTTTAGGAACAACTTCTTCCCCTCCACCTTCAGATTTCCGAATGGTCCATAAACTCATGAGAACTGCCTCACTATTCCTCTTTGGTATTGTGTATTGATTTAATATTTGTAACTTTTATATCCTGCACTGGACTGTTCCAACAAAATATCAAATTTCACGGCATGTGTTAGTGACAATAAACCAGGTTGTGCTTCTGATTCTGATTTCTCTCAGTTCTAGTACAATGCATGTTTCTATGATGCAAATTAACTGTAACATGATTGATGGATTAGGGAACACTATTTACATTACTCAGTCCACATTGGTCATATTGGAAACATGAAAACCTGTTTAAGTCTGTGCTTTGAGGGCAATTACTGCATATCTTGCTATAACATGGTTCTATATTATGTGATGTTTCTTGGGAATGTAAATATCAAGTTATAGCAGGACTACCTGTACTATTTAAAAGTTAATCAAAATGAACTGAAGCAATACATATTGGATCTTTATTCCAGCAAATCATACTATTGGAGAATTCTGATCCATTAACTTATGATGTGTCTAATAGAAGTGTTTATTTTTGACAGTTGTCCTCTGTTTGTTTATCTTTATTTGGAGTGCATTACGAAACAGTGCATTACACTCAGGTTGGAGGAACAACACCTTATATTCCGTCTGGGTAGCCTCCAACCTGATGGCATGAACATCGACTTCTCTAACTTCCGCTAGGCCTCACCTCCCCCTCGTACCCCATCTGTTACTTATTTTTATGCACACATTCTTTCTCTCACTCTCCCTTTTCTCCCTCTGTCCCTCTGAATATACCTCTTGCCCATCCTCTAGGTCCCCCCCACTGTCTTTCTTCCCGGACCTCCTGTACCATGATCTTCTCGTATCCCCTTTTGCCTATCACCTGTCTAGCTCTTGGCTCCATCCCTCCCCCTCCTGTCTTCTCCTATCATTTTGGATCTCCCCCTCCCCCTCCAACTTTCAAATCCCTTACTCACTCTTCCTTCAGTTAGTCCTGACGAAGGGTCTCGGCCTGAAACATCGACTGTACCTCTTCCTAGAGATGCTGCCTGGCCTGCTGCGTTCACCAGCAACTTTGATGTGTGTTGCTTGAATTTCCAGCATCTGCAGAATTCCTGTTGTTTACAAAACAGAATGGTTGTTGCACGGGGCGACTGAGGAGAACCCAAGTGCAGGACACCGGCACGTCGGCTGAGTTGGGGATGCTGGCGTAGACGTGAACGTAGAACAGCAAACTGGAGGAATCTTGACAAGGAGATGGGATCTACAGGGACTATCTTGAAACTAGAGCAGAACTCGGAACTAAACTTAGAACTAACGGTTCTAAGCGGACGAGAGAACGAAGTATCACACAAGAATAGACCAACAAACTGGCGACCTGTGTAGTGACGCCATCGCACTTATTTCACAGTCTCTGATGCAAACCAGGTGTTCTGTATTTAAGTAAGCTAGCAGCAACTGGAAATCTAATGGCTGTAATTAAGGCATAATCAGGGAGAAAGGAGCGTTAAAGGGGAACAACCAAACGGAACCATGACAATGGTATTATTTACCATATTATCCAGATTCAAATGGTGCTAAGCAGAACTTGGTGAAAATTATTAAGGACGCACTGAAGAAATGAGACATTAATCACCAGAGTTTTCGCCACACAGTTGGCACCAGCATTTGCCAAAGAGGTTACTCAGCTCCAGATTGAGTTGTGAATATATAGAAAACTTAAAACAAAATTGAGCTTAATTTAGGCAATTCATTCGAAAGCTGCAGAAGAATGGAAAAAGAAACTAAAATTGTGTTTCAAGCCACAGGGAAGAGACATTTAAAGTAATACAAAAGGTTTTGTGTATTGTCACCATTCAGTCAATGTAATTTTTAGAAAAAAGGACGTTGGAGAAATAGTTTCAAGCGTGCAACAGATATGTTGTAAAATAGCAAGATAAGAATCAGAATAGCAAATCATTTAATTCCTGTAAGTGATGGAAGTGCCAAAACTGTCGTGATAATTAATATACTGCAGACATTTATTTAGTGCTGTGGAAGAGGTAACAACTTCCTCACATCAAAAAGTGAATGCAATTGTAGTGACACAAGTTCCTATGGGGAAATCAAGGGGACTCTTAAAACCTGGTCTTATGGTCTTAAAACCTGTGAACGAGTTAAATCTAATTACACATGAATCACTTTTCCTGTTCAAAATGAAAAAAAAAATGATTGCTTGAATTTGTGATGTGTGAGTGACTAATGTGCAGTGTTATTGAACTAAGATGGACTTATTTTAGTAGTTTTCTGTGTCCCTTAATAGGTCATTATATTCTGAGCAAAACAGCCATGTAGAGTGAGGATGTGTGCACACTCTACATTCTTAAACATTGCTTTGCTTACAATATTTTCATTTCTTTCTTTAGCTTCAGCATTTAAATTCAACTGACTCACCAGCTCTCTTCGCTTTTTCTTCTCTTTGCCTAAACTCCATGCTCATATTTACTATTTCAATTGCTCCTTCCCTGCCCTTTAGTCTCTACAGTCCTCTACTACTTCCCTGTGTTTTGCTTTGATGAATTACAGTTTCCTCAACAATGTTTTCTGTTTTAATAAGCACTGTAGGGAAACGCTTATGATGAAGGTGCACTGGATAGGACGGGAACTTACCAAAATCTTAATGTTGAGTACTTGTCCTGACTGAATGGCTTTAGGACAATCTTTATAGCAGATTCCTCTGAAACATAACACTATATTGCCAGGGGAAGCCAAGACAAATGTTGTCCTGAAATTATTCAGTCTGGGACTGTTCTAACTCAGAGCCTTGGATCTGGCAAGGGCCAAGTGCTGTCCAACCTATACCGGGTGGTTGAAGTCTTACGGAAAGTCTCCCAAAGTTAGTCAGCTTGGACGTGAAGGGACTGTTAGATTGTGAGTCCATTTGGTCAGCTATTTTTGTCCTGCTGGTGTGTGCTCCATGGAAATAGAGCTTCACTTGGATTACATCTGATTGTGATGCAGCTAAATTGTGCATTGGCTCCTTGCATTCCTGATCATAGTTCTGTTTTAAATAATTATCTTAATCCCAAATGCCAGACAACAATATACTTGTGTACTATTTGAGAAGTACCAATGGTGTCTTTTCATAGGTTAATAGAACTTGACTTGTGACTTTTTATCTTCAGTGTTTGCATTTTGAGGCAGGAATACAGCAGGATGCCACAAGAACAAGACACTTTGATAAGATTATTTTTAATCAGAACTGTCATTCTTAAAATTGAAGTATTAATTGTATGCATGTGCAATATCACCAATGCATGCCACTATTTTGTTTAAAAGTCATGGGCCCACTTTTGAAAAGAGATTTTCCTTCCTCTGGAAGGATTCATCATAAATAGAAACATAGAAACATAGAAAACCTGCAGCACAATACAGACCCTTTGGCCCACAAAGTTGTGCCAAACATGTCCCTACCTTAGAAATGACTAGACTTACCAATAGCCCTCTATTTTTCTAAGCTCCGTGTACCTATCCAAAAGTCTCTTAAAAGACTCTATCATATCCGCCTCCACTACCGTCGCCGGCAGCCCATTCCACGCACTCACCATTCTCTGAGTAAAAACTTACCCCTGACATCTCCTCTGTACCTACTCCCCAGTACTTAAGCCTGTGTCCTCTTGTGGCAACCATTTCAGCCCTGGGAAAAAGCCTCTGACTATCCACACGATCAATGCCTCTCATCATTTTATACACCTCTGTCAGGTCACCTCTCATCCTCTGTCGCTCCAAGGAGAAAAGGCCGAGTTCACTCAACCTATTTTCATAAGGCATGCTCTCCAATCCAGGCAACATCCTTGTAAATCTCCTCTGTACCCTTTCTATGGCTTCCACATCCTTCCTGTAGTGAGGCAACCAGAACTGAGCACAGTACTCCAAGTGGGGTCTGACCAGGGTCCTATATAGCTGCAACATTACTTCTCGGCTCCAAAATTCAATTCCACGATTGATGAAAGCCAATACACCATATGCCTTCTTAACCACGGAGTCAACCTGCGCAGCTGCTTTGAGTGTCCTATGGACTCGGACCCCAAGATCCCTCTGATCCTCACACTGCCAAGAGTCTTACCATTAATACTATATTCTGCCATCATATTTGACCAACCAAAATGAACCACCTCACACTTATCTGGGTTGAACTCCATCTGCCACTTCTCAGCCTAGTTTTGCATCCTATCGAGGTCCCGTTGTAACCTCTGACAGCCTCCACACTATTCACAACACCCCCAACATTGTGTCATCAGCAAATTTACTAACCCATCCCTCCACTTCCTCATCCAGATCATTTATAAAAATCATGAAAAAGAGGGGCCCAGAGCAGATCCCTGAGACATACCACTGGTCACTGACCTCCATGCAGAATATGACCTGTCTACAACCACTCTGCCTTCTGTGGGCAAGCCATTTCTGGATCCACAGAGCAATAAACCCTTGGATCCCATGCCTCCTTACTTTCTCAATAAGCCTTGCATGGGGTACCTTATCAAATGCCTTGCTGAACTGAGAGCTTGGATACATACATGGAATTATGATGTAGTGGCCATTACAGAGACTTGGCTGGCACCAGGGCAGGAATGGATTCTCAATTTTCCTGGATTTCAGTGCTTTAAAAGGGATAGAGAGGGCAGAAAAAGGGGAGGAGGGGTGGCATTACTGGTCAGGGATACTATTACAGCTACAGAAAGGGTGGGTAATGTAGCAGGATCCTCTTTTGAGTCAATATGGGTGGAAGTCAGGAACAGGAAGGGAGCAGTTACTCTGCTGGGGGTATTCTACAGGCCCCCTGGTAGCAGCAGAGATACAGAGGAGCAGATTGGGAGGCAGATTTTGGAAAGGTGCAAAAATAACAGGGTTGTTATCATGGGTGACTTTAACTTCCCTAATATTGATTGGCACCTGATTAGTTCCAAGGGTTTAGATGGGGCAGAGTTTGTTAAGTGTGTCCAGGATGGATTCCTGTCACAGTATGTGGACAGGCCGACCAGGGGGAATGCCATACTAGATCTAGTACTAGGTAATGAACTGAGTCAGGTCACAGATCTCTCAGTGGGTGAACATCTGGGGGACAGTGACCACCGCTCCCTGGCCTTTATAATTATCATGGAAAAGGATAGAATCAAAGAGGACAGGAAAATTTTTAATTGGGGAAAGGCAAATTATGAGGCTATAAGGCTAGAACTTGCAGGTGTGAATTGGGATGATGTTTTTGCA
This sequence comes from Mobula birostris, assembly GCF_030028105.1. Classification (NCBI taxonomy): domain Eukaryota; kingdom Metazoa; phylum Chordata; class Chondrichthyes; order Myliobatiformes; family Myliobatidae; genus Mobula; species Mobula birostris. The sequence goes on from NC_092402.1 coordinate 28,233,121, forward strand.
GGGAAGTGTACTATGGACATGTGGTCGATGTTTAGAGATCTCTTGCGGGATGTTAGGGATAAATTTGTCCCGGTCAGGAAGATAAAGAATGGTAGGGTGAAGGAACCATGGGTGACAAGTGAGGTGGAAAATCTAGTCAGGTGGAAGAAGGTAGCATACTTGAGGTTTAGGAAGCAGGGATCAGCTGGGTCTATTGAGGAATATAGGGAAGCAAGAAAGGAGCTTAAGAAGGGGCTGAGAAGAGCAAGTAGGGAGCATGAGAAGGCCTTGGTGAGTAGGGTAAAGGAAAACCCCAAGGCATTCTTCAATTATGTGAAGAAAAAAAGGATGACAGGAGTGAAGGTAGGACCGATTAGAGATAAAGGTGGGAAGATGTGCCTGGAGGCTGTGGAAGTGAGCGAGGTCCTCAATGAATACTTCTGTTCGGTATTCACCAATGAGAGGGAACTTGATGATGGTGAGGACAATATGAGTGAGGTTGATGTTCTGGAGCATGTTGATATTAAGGGAGAGGAGGTGTTGGAGTTGTTAAAATACATTAGGACAGATAAGTCCCTGGGGCCTGATGGAATATTCCCCAGGCTGCTCCACGAGGCGAGAGAAGAGATTGCTGAGCCTCTGGCTAGGATCTTTATGTCCTCGTTGTCCACGGGAATGGTACCGGAGGATTGGAGGGAGGCGAATGTTGTTCCCTTGTTCAAAAAAGGTAGTAGGGATAGTCCGGATAATTATAGACCAGTAAGCCTTACGTCTGTGGTGGGAAAGCTGTTGGAAAAGTTTCTTAGAGATAGGATCTATAGGCATTTAGAGAATCATGGTCTGATCAGGGACAGTCAGCATGGCTTTGTGAAGGGCAGATCGTGTCTAACAAGCCTGATAGAGTTCTTTCAGGAGGTGACCAGGCATATAGATGAGGGTAGTGCAGTGGATGTGATCTATATGGATTTTAGAAAGGCATTTGACAAGGTTCCACACGGTAGGCTTATTCGGAAAGTTAGAAGGCATGGGATCCAGGGAAGTTTGGCCAGGTGGATTCAGAACTGGCTTGCCTGCAGAAGGCAGAGGGTGGTGGTGGAGGGAGTACATTCAGATTGGAGGATTGTGACTAGTGGTGTCCCAGAAGGATCTGTTCTGGGACCTCTACTTTTCGTGATTTTTATTAACGACCTGGATGTTGGGGTAGAAGGGTGGGTTGGCAAGTTTGCAGACAACACAAAGGTTGGTGGTGTTGTAGATAGTGTAGACGATTGTCAAAGATTGCAGAGAGACATTGATAGGATGCAGAAGTGGGCTGAGAAGTGGCAGATGGAGTTCAACACGGAGAAGTGTGAGGTGGTACACTTTGGAAGGGCAAACTCCAAGGCAGAGTACAAAGTAAATGGCAGGATACTTGGTAGTGTGGAGGAGCAGAGGGATCTCGGGGTACATGTCCACAGATCCCTGAAAGTTGCCTCACAGGTGGATAGGGTAGTTGAGAAAGCTTATGGGGTGTTAGCTTTCATAAGTCGAGGGATAGAGTTTAAGAGTCGCGATGTAATGATGCAGCTTTATAAAACTCTGGTTAGGCCACACTTGGAGTACTGTGTCCAGTTCTGGTCACCTCAGTATAGGAAGGATGTGGAAGCATTGGAAAGGGTACAGAGGAGATTTACCAGGATGCTGCCTGGTTTAGGAAGTATGCATTATGATCAGAGATTAAGGGAGCTAGGGCTTTACCCTTTGAAGAGAAGGAGGATGAGAGGAGACATGATAGAGGTGTAGAAGATAATAAGAGGAATAGATAGAGTGGATAGCCAGCGCCTCTTCCCCAGGGCACCACTGCTCAATACAAGAGGACATGGCTTTAAGGTAAGGGGTGGGAAGTTCAAGGGGGATATTAGAGGAAGGTTTTTTACTCAGAGAGTGGTTAGTGCGTGGAATGCACTGCCTGAGTCAGTGGTGGAGGCAGATACACTAGTGAAGTTTAAGAGACTGCTAGACAAGTATATGGAGGAATCTAAGGTGGGGGCTTATATGGGAGGCAAGGTTTGAGGGTCGGCACATCATTGTGGGCCGAAGGGCCTGTACTGTGCTGTACTATTCTATGTTCTATGTTCTATGAAATCCATATACACTCCATCTACTGCTCTACCTTCATCAACATGTTTCGTCACATCCACAAAAAATTCAATCAGGCTCGTAAGGCACGACCTGCCCTTGACAAAACCATGCTGACTATTCCTAATCATATTATACCTCTCCAAATGTTCATAAATCCTGCCTCTCGGGATATTCTCCATCAACTTACCAACCACTGAAGTAAGACTCACTGGTCTATAATTTCCTGGGCTACATCTACTCCCTTTCTTGAATAAAGGAACAACATCTGCAACCCTCCAATCCTCTGGAACCTCTCCCGTCCCCATTGATGATACAAAGATCATCGCCAGAGGCTCAGCAATCTCCTCCCTCGCCTTCCACAGTAGCCTGGGGTTCATCTCGTCCGGTCCCTGTGACCTATCCAACTTGATGCTTTCTAAAAGCTCCAGTACATCCTCTTTCTTAATAAATGGGCCAATGAAGCACACAAATAGAATTTATTCAAACATAGGAAGACTAAAAGCATTTCACAATCATTTGCTTTCAGGTGGAAATACAAAACTGGGACATCGAAAGGACTTCAGACAATTTTCACATTATATTATGCATGAAAACATATGGTATTTTGCATTCGGTATGGAATATACAATAGTTAGAACATAAGTTGTATACATGGACTAGACTAAATATTTTGAATTACTTTTACAGAATATATGTATGGGATGATGAAGAGTAACCAGCTTTTAATTTAATTACTCCTTGAAAAAAACTGTAAAGTGGTATGAAATGCTGTTGTATTGTGTTAGATAGAGATGCATTATTTATTATTTGTAGTCAATTCCATTTTGATGAATCTTCCACAGCCCATGAGCCTATTTGTGTAATGTTTCAAAGAGACATAGAAAATAGAACATAGAAGAAAGAAATCTACAGTACATTACAAGCCCTTTAACCCACAATGTTGAGCCGAACATGTAAACTACTCGAGAAACTACCTGGAATTTCCCTACTACCCAGCCCTCTATTTTTCTAAGCTCCATGTACCTATCTAGGAGTCTCTTAAAAGACCCTATTGAATCCGTCTCTATTACTGGTACTGGTAGTGCATTCCACGCACCCACCACTCTGTGTGAAAAACTTACCCCTGACATCTCCCTTGTACCTACTTCCAAGTACCTTAAAACTGTGTCCTCTCGTGCTAGCCATTTCAGCCCTGGGAAAAAGCCTCTGACTATCCACACGATCAATGCCTCTCATCATCTTATACACCTGTATCAGGTCACCTCTCATCCTCCGTCACTCCAAGGAGAAAAGGCCGAGTTCACTCAACCTATTCTCATAAGGCACGCTCCCCAATCCAGACAACATCCTTGTAAATTTCTCTTTTGCACTCTCTCTATAGTATCCACATCTTTCCTGTAGTGAGGTGACCAGAACTGAACGCAGTATTCCAAGTGGGGTCTGACCAAGGTCTTATATAGCTGTAACAGTACCTCACGGCTCTTGAACTCAATTCCACGGTTGAAGAAAGTCAGCACACCATACGCCTTCTTAACAACATTGTCAACCTGCACAGCAGCTTTGAGTGTCTTATGGACATGCACCCAAAGATCCCTCTGATCCTCCACACTGCTGAAGAGTCTTACCATTGACTTTATATTCTGTGTTCAAATTTGACCTACCAAAATGAACCACCTCACACTTATCTGAGTTGAACTCCGTCTGCCACTTCTCAAAATAGTTCTGCATCCTATCAATGTCCCACTGTTACCTCTGACAGCCCTCCACACTATCCACAACACCCCCAACTTTTGTGTCATCAGCAAACTTACTAACCCACCCTTCTACTTCCTCATCCAGATCATTTGTAAAAATCAGAAAGAGGAGGGGTCCCAAAACAAATCCCTGTGGAACACCACTGGTTACCAACCTCCGTGCAGAGTACAAACCATCTACAACCTCCGTTTCCCTTCTGTGGGCAAGCCAATTCTGGATCCACAAAGCAAGGTCTCCTGGGATCCTGTGCTTATTTACTTTCTGAATGAGCCTTGCATGGGCAATTTTATCAAATGCTTTACTGAAATCCATATACAATACTTCCACTGCTCTACCTTCATCACTGTGTTTTGTTATATCCTCAAAGAATTCGTAAGGCATGACCTACCCTTGACAAAGCCATGCTGACTATCCCTAATCAGATTATGTCTCTTCAAATGCTCATAAATCCTGCCTCTCAGGATAATCTCCAACAACTTGCCGACTACTGAAGTAAGACTCACTGGTCTATAATTTCCTGAGTTATCTCTACTCCCTTTCTTGAATAAAGGAACAACACTTGCAACCCTCCAATCCTCTGATACTTCTCCTGTCACTATTGATGATGAAAAGATCATCACCAGAGGTTCAGCGATCTCCTCACTCGCTTCCCACAGTAGCCTGGGTTATATTTCGTCGAGACCCGGTGACTTATCTCACAGAATGCTTTTCAAAAGTTCCAGCACATCCTCTTCCTTACTGTCTATATGCCTAAGTGTTTCAGTCAGCTGTAAGTTATCCCCACAATTGCCAAGGTCTTTTTCCCTCATTAATAGTGAAGCAAAGTATTGATTAAGTACCTCCACTACCTCCTCCGATTCCATGCACACGTTACCACTGTCACACTTGATTGTTCCTGTTCTTACAAGGCGCATCCTCTTGATCTTCACATATTTGTAGAATGCCTTGTTGTTTTCCTTAATCCTGTTCACCAAGGCCTTCTCATGGCCTCTCCTAATTCCATTCTTAGGCTCCTTCCTGGCAACCTTGTAATTTTCTAGAGCTCTAACAGTACCTAGTTTCTTGAACCTTTTGTAAGCTTTCCTTTTCTTCTTAACTAGATTTTCTACATCCTTTATACACCATTGTTCTTTTACCCTACCATCCTTTCCCTGCCTCATTGGAACATACCTATGCAGAACGCCATGCAAATCTTCCCTGAACATTTGCCACATTTCTGCCGTGCATTTCCCTGAGAACATCTGCCCCCAAATTATGTTCCCAAGTTTCTGCCTAATAACATCGTATTTCCCCCACCCCAATTAAATGTTTTCCCAAATAGTCTGCTCCTATCCCTCTCCAGTGCTATGGTAAAGGAGATAGAGTTGTGATCATTACCTCCAAAATGCTCTCCCAGTGAGAGATCTGACACGTGACCAGGTTCATTTCCCAATACCAGATCAAGGTGAGCCTCTCCTCTTGTAGGCTTATCTACATATTGTGTCAGGATACCTTCGTGAACACACCTGTTTGTGAAAGATCATATCTTTGTGATGTTGAAGCACTGGATGGAATCTACGTGGTAACAGGAAGAATATGGAAGACATGAAAACTACTTGGTTGTTATCTCTCCCATATACTCTGCCTCTATGTGTAGATCTTTTATGATTCCTTCATGTTCTAGCCAATTGTTATTTGTATTCATATGGAGGACTTCTTGATTTTTTTAATGTTATAATAGTATAATATATAGACATATCTATCAAAATGGTTGTTGTGATGCATAGAAACATAGAAAATATGTGTCTAGTGTGGTACTGTAGTGGGTAGTGCTTGTCGCTCCCACTTCCAGCTTCCACCGCTGGCTAGCAGTCTTGCAAAAAGGAGAGCTGAATGTGCAAGTCTTTCCCTGCCAGTACACAGCCTCTCCAACAGCAAGCCTCATCTAGTGCCTCCTCGCTGGCGACACACACAGAAACTGAACTCCTCTCGGACTCTGACTGAACTACAGAGGACAAAGAGGAGGTCTGGCCCTTGCACACATAGCACACAAGCCCACCGGTGTGTGGACACACCCTGGTGCTCATGAACCAGATCCCCAGCTATGGGTAAATAGCCTCACTGCCCTGTGGACAGCCTCGGGAGAGACGAAGGCTACAGGAGTAAACCCAGACAGCAAATCTGGAGTGGAACCCCTAAGGTGACTGGACATCATTGAATATCCTTCCGGCAGCTCCTGCAGCCAAGCTAGTGCCAAACGTATTGCTACATAAGCTCTCCTTTGGACTACACTGGTGAGGCCAAGAGGGGGATCTTGACAACTGGGCATCTCGGATCTCCATACCTTTTGCCCGGGCTTGTGATGATGATCACCATCATCCATTGTCCTTTGAGACGAACGGATGCCACCCATATACATTAGACAGTACGACACAGGAAAAGACCCTTGTCCTGATCATGTCTGTACCAATCATAAAGCCATTCCAAACTAATCTAATCTGCCTGCAAGTGAGCCATTTCTCCCCCTTCCCGGTATGTTCATTTTCTTGCCCAAATGCATCTTAAACAACACTGTCATATCTGTTTCCATCACACCCCCTGGCAGTGCATTTCATGCACCCATCACCTTATCCGTAAAAACTTGCCTCACATATTTCCTTTAAGCTAACCCCTCCTCTGACATTAAAGCCATGCCCTCTGGTATTCAACATTTCCACCCTGGCAAAAAGGCCTTGGCTATCTGCCACATCTATGCCTCTCATTACTTTATATACTTTTATCACGTCAACCCTCAACTCCGACACTGGAGAAAACAATCCAAGTTTGTCCAACTCTTCCTTATAGCTAATATTCTCTAATCTTGTTCAGCTTTTCTGCATCCTTCCTTAAATGCAGTGACCATAAATGCACATAATGGTCAAAATATGGCCTAACCAAAATGTTATACAGCTTCAACATGACTTCTCTATTCGTATGCTCAACACCCCAACCGATGAAGCAAGCATTGTTTACCACTCTCCTTCCTTGTGTTGCCATTTTCAGGGAGCTATGGAATTAATTCCCAAGATGACCTTGTTCAAAACTGCTCTTCAGATTCTGTTTACACTTGATTTTCCAAAGTGCAAAACCTCACATTTGTCTGGATTAAACTCCACCTGCTATTTTAAAGCCCATATCTCCAATTATTTCATTATAATCTGCTGTTTCCTTTGATGTCCATTACTCTCCACAACTCCTTCAATTTATGTGTCATCTTTCAACTTACTATTCAGCCATCCACATTTTTGTCCATTACATGTGTGTGTGTGTATATATATATATATATATATATATATACACACACACAGACATACACTGAGCCCCGTGGAATGGCATTGGTCCCAGACCTCTAGTAAGAGAAACGTCCCTCTTTCTTCAATGGACAAACCAATTCTGATCAATAGATGCATCCACAATAAAACTCTTGATGCCCTATTGTTTAGAAATGGTTCGACATTCATTAATATGCTAAATCCTCAATCTGTGGGTCTACGTAACCTTAAGGTCACCAATGTATTATTGGGAATGTGAGTTGAGATTGGAGCACCCAGCGTAAGAATTTGGGGAGGTCCAGATTTGGGCTGAGTATGTGGCTGGAGTCAGGGTGCAGAGTGCTTTGACAAAATGCAATGTACATATAAGCTGAGACTTGCAAACTGAAATTCTCCAGATTCTGTTTTCTGCACTTTAAGCTCTCCAGAGCTCAGTTTTCCATTCTCTTTAAACTCAGTGGGTGCTTTGGAGAATTTTTTAACTACTGCTGGGTTAGCAGTCTGGAACATCTGCTGGTCCTATACCACCTAAATTCTGAGACTGCCACATTATTGAAGTTTTACTTTCTGGAAATAAGTATAAGTGTTTTTAAAAAAAGGAGTTGGGGATATTGAGGAGCAACAAAAAACAGTTTCAATAACTTATATTATTTTAATTAATAGCAACTCACAAGCTGTTGTACCAGATCATTATCAATTCCAATGAACTGAAGGATTTGGCAAAAGGCTTCCAGTAGCATCCTTAAGAAGTTGGGGAAGACAAAGAGAAAGGAATACAGAAGAAATTTCCAAGCTTCATGGTTTTGCACATGAGGCAGAGTCAGCAATGGCTTTGTGCATGAAATTGGGTTGGAAAAATAGTCAGATTTAGAGAGAGATAAAGATCTCAGAAGGTTTTATTGCAAGTGGAGTCTGTCTCCTTATAGCACAAGTACAAATGTTTGCCAGTGATATTGATGACTATAACTAGAAACTGATGAACTGAAATATGCCAGGCCTTACACACAGGGTGATTTGCTCTACTTGCTTAGCATCCAAGTGGAGACAGGAAGGGTTTATTCTCTGGATCATCTGTGCATTCATTTCTTCTTCTTTTGAACTGAATAGAGTGAAACCATCCATAGTATTTGCAGAAATGAAGGATTAGCCTTATTTGTCACAGGTACATTGAAACATACTGTACAGTGAACTATGTTGTTGGCATCAATGACCAATACAGTCCAAGGATGTGCTGAGGGCAATCTGTAAGTGCCGCCATGCTTCTGGTACCAACACAGAATGTCCTAACACATGCATCTCTGATCAGAAGAAATACTGATCATGAAACTTAGAAGGCACCTGATCTCAGCAGCTGAGAATACATAATTGACTTTAATTGAATTATAGTTCTTCACATAAGAGAAAAAGTTTGCATGGAAGGTCATGTTTGACAAATCTTATTGAATTTTTTGAAGAGGTTACTAGGAATGTTGCTGAGGATAAAGCAGTGGATGTTATCTATATGGACTTCAGTAAGGCCTTTGACAAGGTTCCACACGGAAGGTTAGTTAGGAAGGTTCAATCGTTAGGTATTAATATTGAAGTAGTAAAATGGATTCAGTAATGGCTGGATGGGCGATGCCAGAGAGTAGTGGTGGATAACTGTTTGTCAGATTGGAGGACGGTGTGTAGCGGTGTGCCTCAGGGATCTGTACTGGGCCCAATGTTATTTGTCATATACATTAATGATCTGGATGATGGGGTGGTAAATTGGATGAGTAAGTATGCAGATGATATTAAGATTGGTGGAGTTGTGGATAATGAAGTATGTTTTCAAAGCTTGCAGAGAGATTTAGGCCAGTTAGAAGAGTGGGCTGAAAGATGGCAGATGGAGTTTAATGCTGATAAATGTGAGGTGCTTCATTTTGGTAGGACTAATCAAAATAGGACATACATGGTAAATGGTAGGGCGTTGAAGAATGCAGTGGAACAGAGGGATCTAGGAATAATGGTGCATAGTTCCCTGAAGGTGGAATCTCATGTGGATAGGGTGGTGAAGAATGCTTTTGGTATGTTGGTCTTTATAAATCAGAGCATTGAGTATAGGAGTTGGGATGTAATGTTGAAATTGTACAAGGCATTGGTGAGGCCAGATTTGGAGTATTGTTTACACTTTTGGTCACCGAATTATAGGAAAGATTTTGACAAAATAGAGAGAGTACAGAGAAGATTTACTAGAATGTTACCTGGGTTTCATCACCTAAGTTACAGAGAAAGGTTGAACAAGTTGGGTCTTTATTCTTTGGAACGTAGAAGGTTGAGGGGGGACTTGATAGAGGTATTTAAAATTACGAAGGGGATAGATAGAGTTGACGTGGATAGGCTTTTTCCATTGAGAATGGGGGAGATTCAAACAAGAGGACATGAGTTGAGAGTTAAAGGGCAAAAGTTCAGGGGTAACTTGAGGGGGAACTTTGTGGAATGAGCTTCCAGCAGAAGTGGTTGAGGCAGGTTTATTATCGTTTAAAGTTAAATTGGACAGCTATATGGACAGGAAAGGAATGGAGGGTTATGGGCTGAGTGCAGGTCAGTGGGACTAGGTGAGAGTAAAAGTTCGGCACGGACTAGAAGGGCCGAGATGGCCTGTTTCCGTGCTGTAGTTATTACATGGTTATATGGTTATATCAAGAACTTTTGATATGATTCTATTATCTCCTAAAACTTTTCAGCGTCAGTCATGTGTAGTTACTGTTATAACATAGGGAAGATTGCATCTTATTAAATAAGGCAAGGTTCCCAAAATAGCAGTGAGATGAATGGTAAGATAATTGGCTGGAAATTGAAAAATATGTGTTAAAGTAGTACATGTTTTGTGCAGGCCTAACTACTACTACTACTACTACGTCGACTCAGACCTAGGGGGCCAGCGTTGGGCAGAGATGCGTAGGGCAGGCCTAAGATGGCAAAATTCTGTCATGCATGTCCTTGTACTCTTTGTGGATATAAAAGCTAGCTACCAAGATTGCAAAACGAGAAGAGGAAATTGGTTAGAATTCAGTAGCTTCTAAGAGGCTGTTTCTTCTATTTGGAAATTCTGAATTGGGATCAGGGACTTGGATGGGGAGCTGGCAATTTTGGACTGGGATGAAGAGAAATTACTACACTCAGGTGACTGTGAATCACTCTGGATTATGGATGCCAGGTCAATGAATATATTCAGTGCTAGGATTACTAGAATTTTGAACATGAAGAAAATCAGTGGATATCAAAATGTAGTGGAAGTAGGATTTAGCTGAGATCTTACTGAATGACAGTCCAGGTTTCCCCTGCCATCCGAAGGTAGAGCATTCCTATGAAATGGTTCGTAAGCCGGAATGTCGTAAAGTGAAGAAGCAATTACTATTTATTTATATGGGAAGATTTTGTGAGCGTTGGCAGACCCAAAAATAACCAACCAAATCATGCCAAATAACACATAAAACCTAAAATAACAGTAATATATAGTAAAAGCAGGAATGATATGATAAGTACACAGCTTCTATAAAGTAGAAATACTTTTCCACAATCATTGCCTGAACTGTTCTCCGTAGTGAAAATCTCACGCAAGCGCTCTCGGCAGAAACACGAGGCAAGCGCTCTCCAGTAACCTTTAAGCTATGAAGCTACCAAATCATATCAAATAACATGTAAAAATACACAGCCGATAAAAAGTAGAAATATGTATGTACAGTGTAGTATCACTTACCGGAATTGGGAAAGTGCGGAGCACACTGATGATGTGTGTTAGACTTGTCGGAGTTTGGGTGGTGCAGTGGCCCCCACACTCCAGGCCGCTGAGCGATACATTGCCGCGAAGCATGCAGGGGTCCAGCGGTAGCCTGGACGCATCCAGCACATCTTTAAGAAAAAAGCCGAAATAAACATGCTAATTAATTAGGTGCCACTCGGCACGTAATTGTTGGCCCAGATCAGTGCCGATTGCCGATTGCGTCGCCTCTGATCTGGGCTGACAATTACGTGTCAGGCGGCACCTAATTAATTAGCATGTTTATTTCCCCTTGTTTCTTAAAGATGTGCTGTGTGCCTCCTGGCTACTGCTGCATTCTCCGTGAATCGGTATCTGTCCGCGGCCTGGGTGTTGGGGTGGTGGGACACTGGGGTGTCATCTGGTCATCTGTTTCCATTAGAGCAGGCAGCTCATCTTCTCCTATGACTGCCCGCCTCGATGTCGAAGGTCGACGTTCGTCGTCTGCTATGGCTGATGTGGAAGGCTTGCTTGACTGCTGAGCCTCGCGCATTTTTCTATCACAGAGTTCTTTGTAAGCACTCAAACCATCCTGCAAATATCCCCTAAACCGACTTACCCTTTCAAAATTAAAGTCGTACTTTATCATTACTCATTCGGTTTCGATTGTCATCCTTTCCTCTTCCAATTGCATCAGCTCTTCATCTATCAGATTTTGGTCGTGGGATTCCAAAACCTCTTCAACATCATCTTTGTCAGCTTCCACGAGCCAAACTCACTTAGTCCTTACTTCGTTCACCACAATCAAAATACTTAATTATGTCTAGTTTTACACTAAGTGTAACACCCTTACGAGCTTTTTCAGGCTTTTCCAATACCTTAGAACTCACCTTGCAAACGGCTGCTCAAAGACACATGTTTAAGCAATGCTGGCGAGAATGCAGTTCCGAATCCGGGGCAGAGCGGCTGCTCGGGGCACGCGCTGCCTTTTGTCGCGCGCTGATTTTTTCGTAACAGTGAAAACACCTTCTGTTAGCGAAAACAGAGTGCTAATGTCGGTCTTTCATAACAGTGAGGTTTCGTAAGGCGAGTGTTCAAAAAGTGGGGGAATCCTGTATAGACTTATGTGGCTGAGTAGTCTACTTTCTTTATCTGGTGTGATTATTCATTCAAATCTGAGAGCTTCTTCCAGTCTGTTCCTGCTCTTCCATTCTATTGAATGCAATTGTTATAGGGATCCTTATAAAAACAAAGTTGTTCCTAGTTGTTACTTAACAGTGCAGAACAATTTGCAGCACCACAGGGCTTTGAGAAACCATGGAACATAAGTAACTGTGGTAAAATGTCCATATGTTTTCAGTATTTTAACTAATAAAAATATAGAAAATATTCACATAGAAAAACAGAGCAAGAACAAGCTACTTAATTCTTTTGGAATCTCTTCTCCATTGTCTTTCAGTTGCTTCTCAATCTTTCTGACCCAAAGCCTATAGTTAAAAAGGAATCTGGAGGAAATTTTACTACTTAAGTGCTTCCCAGAGTTATAGAGTCGCGGGGTTTCGCCCAACTTGTCCATGCCCACCAAGCTCATTCTACTTGCTGTGTTTGGCCCATATCCACGTAGATCTTTTCTTTCCATGTTCCTACCTGACCAAATGTCTTTTCAAACATTGTAGCTGTACCCATCTCTAAAGCTTTCTCTGTCAGCTTGTTCCAGGTACCTTCCACCTGCTGTGTGAAACAGTTGCCCCTCGGGTCCCTTTTAAATCTTGTGCTAAGCCCATATTTTTCCAACTTGCCAATGGGATGCAAATATCAGTCCCTCCACCTCTGCAGTGGAAACAGACCCAGAGGGAGAATGTGCCAGATAGGCAGACATTATGTATTGGTTGCAAATGTCCTTAGCTTTTTACATTGTGATCCGTGTTAACCAGCATGGGGCAACTTGGATCAGCATTTAGTCATTTAATATACAAACAGAACAAGCCACAGTTAGGCTTACAAGCTAAGGACTTATTTAATTGATGAATGCTCAGGCAAGAAGGATATGTCTATTAATTGGTAAGTATTGTTTCCTCAACCACTGCTGATCATGTTGAGGAATATATTTAGATGATTCATTCTTCACAACATGCATCTCTTTGCTCTACAAATAATATGTAATGTCTTATTCCAATGATTTTCAGGAAGTATGATCTTGCAGTTTTATTTACAAATTATAATCATTTGCTGGGCTAATTTTAACAATGTCCTAAACAATCAATTTCAAAGCTTAACCAATGTTGACTTATTTCATTCCACAATTTCGTGCTTTGCCAGGTTTAATGTAATAAATTGTTAATATTTTGATGTAAATTGACTTCAGCAGAAATTGTTAGTGTGAGCATACATGTAGCTGGCAATGGGTGCATTTAGTGTGCATCCCTAGTTATTTCGGTAGAAAGAATGTCATTGAGGAACCTTAAATTGGTAGGTTTGGAGTCATATAGGCTAGACTGAGTAAGGACAGCAGATTTCCTTTCTGGATGACATTGTTGAATTGAATAGGTTTTTACAACAAGCTGATTGTTTCATAGTTAACATCACTGAGATGAGATTTTCAAAAGAAAGCAGTCTGATTTATTTAATAACTTAAAGTTAAATTTAAGGATATTGATATTATCACGTATCTGTAAATAAATTATCAAATCTTTCCTTTCAAGCACATAATTTGTAATTCTCTTTCACCTATTGCTAATCCATGTATAAATCAGTTAACTGGTAATCATAGCTTGTGAAAAAAAATGGAGACATTATTTTGCATATGAACATTTAAATTCTTTGATTACATTTTACCCTTGAATTTAGTCATGGGTATCCAAGAGGCTATTTCTAAGTTATCTGCATCCCTTGATTAGATTTTATTTTTCAACTCACTTCTGGGTTACTGTTATTCTATGCAGAAATAATTTAAACCAATTATCAGATTCTAATCTGTTGCTCACTCTTGGAGGGCCATCTTTAGTCTCTAGATGAAGTAATTAAATTTCCTGATTAGATTTCAACCTATAATTCACACTCAGGTATACTTAAATTATTCAATACCACATATAAACTACGTAAATTTGATTTTTCCTTAACTAAAACAGTTTCATTATAATTAATTACCTATTTAGTCAAGGGCTTTGATATGGAACTGGAAAATTTGTGATTCTGGTATTGCCAATAAAGCATTTGATGTTCCTTCCTTCATTCTATGAGTTGGATTTATTTCAGCAGTATTTTTAGTTTGTTTCATCTCAAAGACATTAAAAGGACATGACTGTGGTGCTGACAATGAGTCTGTGATGTCTGTATGGGTTTGAATGCAGTATGTTTATTGACATAAAATTTGCTACCAAAGTGTGGTTTTCCATTAGAGTGCCTTTTCTGACTCTGATAGAGGACTGTGCATTTAGAACCATGAATTCCACGTTCAAAACATAGTGAGATGAGATCAGATTGAGCAGACCAAACAGGTAAATCAGTTCTTTTTTATTTGACAATAACGTATTCATCTTCGCTCACTTAATGCCCCTACTGACATTCTTTCCTTCAATCTGCTAATTTATCTCTGACCAAAGTTTACTTACGCAATCTAATATCGCCATCTTAGCCCTGATTTACATTTTTGTTTCATTCTGTCTCTGTGGAGCGCCTTGAAATTTTGTTAAAGTGTCAGTGTAAGTCTAGCTCATCTTAAAACAGAAAAACATGAGAAACATGAGAAAGCAGGTGTAGGTAATAGAAAATCAGACATACAGCACAGAAATAGGTCCATCAACCCAATATGTCTGCAGAGACCATGGTGTCAATGTACTATAGTCTGTATCCCTCTATTTTCTTCCTGTTCATGTGTTTCTCTAAATGTTATTTTAATGTTGCTATCGTATCTTTTTCTATCATTTTCCTCCTTCATTCTAGACTCCTACCATATTCTTTGTAAAAAAAAGTCTTGTGAATCTCCCTTTCAAACTTGCCCTTCTCACTTTGAAGTAATGCTTGCTAATACTTGGTATGTCTATTCTGGAATAAAGATTTTGACTATTTTTGCCTCATATGACAGTAATTCTACAGTAATAGGTCATTCCTTAGCCTCCAGCACTGCAGACAAAGCAATCCACGTTTGTCCAACATTTTCTTATAACTAATTTCTTCCAGTCGAGGCAATTTTCTTTTCACTAATTTATTCCATTGCTAGTGAACCTATTCTGCAAGCTTATCCATGTCCTTCATGTAGATCAGTGACCAGATCTATTCAGAATACTACAGGTGTGGCCAAACTAGAGTTTTATGCAGTAACAATAAACTCATTACCCAGACCAATGTAGTCAAGCATGCCTCCTTTACCACCTGTTTACCCGTGCTGCTACTTTCAAGGAGCTATGGACATCCATCATAAGTTTCTTTTCTACATCAATGCTCCTAAGAGTCCTGCCATTTATGGTATACTTTCCTCTTATATTTGACTTCCTAAAAAGTAACACCTCATAATTGTCAGGATTAAACTCCATGTGCTATTTCTCCACGCAGATTTTTTATTGATACATATCCTACTTTATCCTTTGAACAACCTTCTTCATGATCCACAGTTTCACTAATTTTAATTAAGTCCTGACGAAGGGTCTCGGCCTGAAACGTCGACTGCACCTCTTCCTAGAGATGCTGCCTGGCCTGCTGCGTTCACCAGCAACTTTTATGTGTGTCACTAATTTTAATGTTGTCTGCAAACTTACTACATTTCCACCTTCAGTTGGACTGTACACGTTCTTGTACAAATCACATAATTCCATTAATGTCCAAAATTCTATATTCTCTCCGTTCAATATTTTTATGGCTTGCATGTTATTTTTATGGTATGGTTTCCAAAGGTTTCTTACATGGGGACTATCAAAGATTCATTACTCTTTGGGCAAAGGAGTTTATTCTCACTTCAGTTCTGAATCACTGCTTTATTTTTGAAACAGTGATCTGTGTTCCTGATACCCTAGCCTGTAGATATATCATTCCCTCATCGAACCTGTCAATTCCATATGAATGTTCTATGTCTTGTTAGTCATTCTCAGGCATTCATCCTGGATTATGAACCTCTTAATTCCCTTTCTATTTTTTTAAATGATTAACCTGTTTTGGTGGCTTCTTGTTACAGTATGCTTCACAACAAGTGGAAGCAATCTGTCAATATCCAATCTGCCAAATGTCACTGACTTCTGCTAAGTCACTCCTCATTCTACTCTCAGAGAAAGAAAAGGATTCATTCATCCTTTCTTGATTTTTACGTTCTTGCATTTGTAGTATCGTGCTTTCACTTGTCTTGTAGCTTAAAGGTGTATTTATAATATGGCATTCTGGTGCAAGTGGAAAATAATACTCAGCAACTATGTTCAATAGCAATTTTTCTCAGTCATATTCAATAGTTTCTTTCTTCTTTTCTCACTAATTGTAAGCAAGGGATCTATAGTGAACTGGTAGATTAGATTCAAAATTGGCTTGGGTATAAAGGACAGAGAGTAGTGGTGTAATAGTGGTTAGAAGTCTGTGACCAGTGCTCTTCCATAAAGATCATGCTGGGCCTCCAATGTTTGTGATATGCAGTAATCAATGATTTGTTGAAAATGTAGGCGGATATGCTTGCAAATCACACAAAACTGGCAGAGTTTTGGATAGTGTAGATGGTTGTCAAAGAATACAGCATGATATAAAACCAGTTGGAAATGCGGGCAAAGAAATAGCAGATAGAGTTTCATCCCCACAGGTATGAGGTTTTGCACTTTGGGAGGTCAAATGTAAGAGGAAAGTTCACATCAAGTGGTAGGACCCTTAGGAGCATTGATGTACAGGATTTTGGGGTACAAGTCCATATCTCTTTGAAAGTGGCAACACAATTAGATAATATGGTGAAGAGGGCATATATCATATTGACTTCATTAGTTGGGACATTGCGTGTGAAAGTTAACAAGTCCTGGTGCAGCTGGTAAAAAATTTGGTTTGGTCACATTTAGAGTAATGTGTTCAGTTCTGGTTGCTGCACTGCAGGAAGGATGTAGAGACATTGAAAAGGGTGCAGAAGAGGTTTATCAAGATGTTATCTGGATTACAGAGTACTAGCTGAAAGGAGAGGCTGGACAAAGGTGGATTGTTTTCACAGGTAAATTAGATAGTCAGAGGCTTTTTTCCAGTGTGGAAATGTCAAATACGGAGAGTATAACTTTAAGGTGAGAGAGTTAACATTTAAACAAAATTTACATCACAAGTTTTCGCAAGGTGTAGTTTTTGCTAGAACAGTGGAGGTGGTGGAAACAGTTTAAAAGGTTCATTTAGACAGGCACAGGAACAGGCGGTGAATAAAGGGATATAGGCCACATGTAGGCAGATATGCAGTTTAAATTGGCATCATGGTTGACACAGCCCTGTTCTGTGCCATTGTATATTCTACAATAGTGCAGTTTTCAGTCCACGTGGTTTACATGGACTTTAGTAAGGCTTTTGATAAGTTCCTGCAGACTAGCTAGAAAATCAGTAGAATGGTGGAAGATGGAAGTTAATCCAGACAGATGTGAGGCAATACACTTTGATAGGTCAAATTAGGTCAAATTTTGGTAGGGCATATACAGTAAATGGCAGGGTCTTCAGGAGTTTAGATGTACAGAAAGATCTTGTGCACAAGTCTATAGCTTTCTGAAAGTGGCTACATGCATGGATAGGGTAGCAAAATCTATTTGGTGTGCTTGCTTTCATAGGGCAAAACAACGACTATAAGGATTAGAATGTTATCTTGCAGTTGTAATAAAACATTGGTTGGACTGCAGTTAGAGAAATAGCGTATTAGTGGTTCCAGTTGCCACACTAGAGGGAGAACATTATAGTCATAGAAAGAATGCAAAATAGATTCACCAGAAAGTTGCCTGAAATGGAAGGATGGAGTTACAAGGAGAGATTGGACAGGCTGGGTTTATTCTCACTGGTTATAACAGGCTGAGAGGTGACTTTATGAGGTTTTATAAAATTATGAGGGGCATAGATAGGATAGATAGAATCATTTTTTTCCAAGAGAAAGAGGGTCTAGAATTAGAGATCAGAGTTTTAAGGTGAGATGGGAGAAATTTGAAGGAGATCTGAGGGCTATTTTTTTCCACCAGAATCTATTGAAAATCTGGAATGAGCTACCAGATTAGTAGAGGCAGATACAATTGGAATGTTTAAAAACTGTTTGGGCAAATACTTGGGTAGGAAAGGCATAGGGGGATATGGACCTATTGCAGGCAAATAGAATTAGGATAGATAGATATTGTAGATATCGATCATAAGATTAAATAGGTATCGTGATCATCATGGATGAAGTCAAGCAAGGTCAAGTCAAGTCACTTTTTATTGTCATTTCAACCATAACTGCTGGTACAGTACACAGTAAAAATGAGACGATGTTTTTCAGGACCATGGTGCTACATGAAACAATACAAAAACTACACTGAACTATGTAAAGCAACACAAAAACTACACTAGACTACAGACCTACCCAGGACTGCATAAAATGCACAAAACCATGCAGGCATTACAATAAATAATAAACAAGACAATAGGCACAGTAGAGGACAGTAGGTTGGTGTCAGTCCAGGCTCTGGGTATTGAGGAGTCTGATGGCTTGGGGGAAGAAACGGTTACATAGTCTGGTCGTGAGAGCCCAAATGCTTCGGTGCCTTTTGCCAGATGGCAGGAGGGAGAAGAGTTTGTATGACGGGTGTGTGGGGTCCTTCATAATGCTGTTTGCTTTGCAGATGCAGCGTGTGGTGTAAATGTCTGTAATGGCGGGAAGAGAGACCCCGATGATCTCAGATAACCTCACTATCCGCTGCAGGGTCTTGTGATCCGAGATGGACTAATTTCCGAACCAGGCAGTGATGCAGCTGCTCAGGATGCTCTCAATACAACCTCTGTAGAATGTTGGGTGGGAGATGGACTTTCCTCAGCCTTCGCAGAAAGTAGGGATGCTGCTGGGCTTTCTTTGCTATGGAGCTGGTGTTGGGGGACCAAGTGAGATTCTCTGCCTGGAGAACACCAAGAAATTTGGTGCTCTTAATGATCTCTACGGAGGAGTCATCGATGTTCAGCGGAGAGTGGTCGCTCCGTGTCCTCCTGAAGTCAACACCACCTCTTTTGTTCACATTCAGAGACAGGTTGTTGGCTCTGCACCAGTCCGTTAGCTGCTGCACCTCCTCTCTGTATGCTGACTCATCGTTCTTGCTGATGAATCCCACCACGGTTGTGTCATCAGCGAACTTGATGATGTGGTTCGAGCTGTGTGTTGCAGCACAGTCGTGGGTCAGCAGAGTGAACAGCCGTGGACTGAGCACACAGCCCTGGGGGGCCCCCGTGCTCAGTGTGATGGTGTTGGAGATGCTGCTTCCAATCCGGACTGACTGAGGTCTCCCAGTCAGGAAGTCTCGGATCCACTTGCAGAGGAAGATGTTCAGGCCCAGTAGGCTCAGCTTTCCAATCAGTTTCTCAGGAATGATTGTGTTGAATGCTGAACTGAAGTCTACGAACAGCATTCAAACGTACATGTCTTTTTCGTCCAGGTGGGTTAGGGCCAGGTGGAGGGTGATGGCAATGGCATCGTCTGTTGACGGTTGGGACAGTACGTGAACTGCAGGGCTGCGAACTGCGAACTGCTGTTTCTATGATTCACTGATTTTCTTCCTTCAGTATTTCAGTTCAAAAATCATAAATAGATTTAAGATGAAACATTTGAAAATAATAGCTAATAAATAACTTCAAAGCAGTTGCCTTCTTCCTATGTACATAACCATCAACTGAACACATCTGTCTGTTGAATATAGGAAGACCTGCCAATCAAAAATTTATCTGATAAAATCAGACAATATGCTTGAGATGAAACGTCAAGCGAAGTGCCTGGAGAAAAAACTAACTAGATGTCAACACATTGCCTTAGATAAGCCTAAGGAATGAAATTTACAAGTGAAACTTCCCTAATATTTCGTGACAGAGTTAAATAAAGCCAGCATAGTTTTGTGTTTCCTGAGTTAATAGCAATCAGCTGAAACATGGCATAGTTTGCAACTTAGAAAGAATATTGTTGAAGCGGCCTTTGAATAAAAATGGGCAAGAAGTTGATGCTAGCAGTGGTCCCCAACCTCTGGGCAGCGAACCGATACATTGCCGCGAAGCATGCAGGGGTGCAGAGGTAGCTGGGATGCACCCAGCACATCTTTAAGAAAAAAGCCGAAATTAACAAGCTAATTAATTACGTGCTTCCCGGCACGTAAATGTTGGCCCAGATCAGAGGCACCTAATTAATTAGCATGTTTATTTCGCTTTTTTCTTAAAGATGTACTGGGTGCGTCCCGGCTACTGCTGCACTGCTGCATGCTTCGCAGATTGTTATCGGTCTGCGGCCTGAAGGTTGGGGCCCACTGTGCTAAAGAACTGGTTTGGAATGCTTATCCAGGATACCATCTAGAGCGTTGCAAAACTCCATTAATCTGCTGTTTAATTATTCAGAAATACTGATGATTAAGCATCTGGCTCACCAGGTTGTGTTTCTTAAGCTCCATTTATGTTGACTGGGGCCTCATTTCCCAGGCTCACAATTAACTCACTGGGACCCCATTTCCTGAGCTCTGCTTAAACTTACTGGGTTCACAGGAAGATTTATTGTATTACTGTTTGTCATCTTTTAAAAATAGTGACTTTTAAGTCAGGTATTAGGACCATAAGACATAGGAGCAGAATTAGGTCATTTGGCCCATCGAGTCTGCTCCACCATTCAATCATGGCTGATTCTTTCCCCCCTCCTCAACCCCAGTTACCGGCCTTCTCCCCGTAACCTTTGATAACATATCCAATCAAAAACCTATCAAGCACTGCTTTAAAACCACCCAACGACCTGGCCTCCACAGCTGCCTGTGGTAATAAAATCCACAAATTCACCACCCTCTGGCTAAAGAAACTTCTCCACATCTCTGTTTTAAATGGATGCCTCTATCCTGAGGCTGTGCCCTCTTGTCCTAGACTCTCCCACCATGGAAACACCCTTTCCACATCTACTCTGTCTAGGCCTTTCAGCATTTGAAAGGTTTCAATGAGATTCCCCCCTCATCCTTCTAAATTCCAGCGAGTACAGACCCAGAGCTACATTAACCTTTTCATTTCCAGAATCATCCTTGTGAATCTCCTTTGAACCCTCTCCAATGCCAGCACATCTTTTCTTAGATATGTAGCCTAAAACTGTTCATAATACGCAGGGTGAGGCCTCACCAGTGCCTTATAAAGCCTCAGCATCACATCCCTGCTTCTGTATTCTAGACCTCTTGAAATGAATGCTAACATTGCATTTGCCTTCCTCAGCAGAGACTACCTGCAAGTTAACCTTTCGGGTGTTCTGCATAAGGACTCCCAAGTCCCTTTGCATCTTAGATTTTTAGATTTTGTTCCCATTTAGTAAATAGTCTGCACATTTAATTCAACTGCCAAAGTGCATGACCATGCATTTTCCAACATTGTATTTCATTTGCCATTTTCTTGCCCATTCTCCTAATCTATCCTTCTGAGGCCAGGGTAAATGGTCTATAATTTCCTTTCTGCTGCCTTCCCCCTTTCTTAAAGAGTGGAGTGACATTTGCAATTTTCCACTCCTCTGGCACCATGCCAGAGTCCAATGAGTTTTGAAAGATCATTTCTAACGCCTCCACAATCTCTACTGCTACCTCTTTCAGAACCCTAGGGTGCAGATCATCTGGGCTGGGTGATTTATGTATCCTTAGGTCTTTCAACTTTTTGAGTGCCTTCTTTCATGGAATAGTAAGTGCACTCACTTCTCTTCCCTCACACCCTTCAACACCTGGCACACTTCTAGTGTGAAGTCTTCCACAGTGAAGTCTGATGCAAAACACTCATTTAGTTCATCTGCTATCTCCTTGACCCCATTATGATTTCTCTAGCCTCATTTTCTATTGGTCCTAAATCCACTCTCATCTCTCTTTTACTACCAACTTTGATATTGTTTGTTAGCTTACTTTCATATTTCATCTTTTCCCGCCTAATGATCTTTTGGTTGCTGTCTGTAGGGTTTTAAAAGATTCCCAATCCTCTGTCTTCCCACTAATTTTTGCTTTGTTGTATTCCCTCACTTTTGCTTTTACACTAGCTTTGACTTCCCTTGTCAGCCATGGTTGTACTATTTTGCCATCAGTATTTCTTTGTTTTTGGAATACATCTATCCTTCACCTTTCTCATTTTCTCAGAAACTGATGCCATTGCTACTGTGCTGTCATCCTTGCCAGCAGCTCCTTCCAATTTACTTTGATCATTTTCTCTCTGATACCACTGTAATTTCTTGTGCTCCACTGAAATACTGTATTAATAGGAGTAGTATTTAACAGTCTGGCACCAAAGACCCTAGGTTGTTGGATTATTGGTTTTACTATATACTAAGAGCAATCCTAATATAATTACAGGTCTATGGTTCTGTAGTGAAGGGGGGCATGATTTATTATTATTTCATAAGATACCATCAATGCACATTTAACTCAAAATCTCTAAAAAAAGGCAAATAAAGCATTAAAGCTTTCCTAATCTCAATGAAGCATCAGAGATCTGTTTGACTTACTGATTTGTATTGCTTTCAGGAGAGATGTGTAGTGAACTGGGCAGGTACTAAAGTTTGTTAAGTGCTATTATTTGTAAAGTAATTAATGTTTAGAGTAGGAAATATGTCCAGTGGCTAATAGGTATGTAGATATGATAAAGGCCTTGTTGCAAATATCTTTGTTGTGCTTTTATAGAAATGTTAATGCTAAAATGGCAGTACAACTCCATTAGAGACACCAAATCACAAAAGACCTCCAGCTCCCACTTAAGGAGTCTGGTTCACCCAAGCTTATATTTTATATAAAGTGCAGTACAACTTGAGTTGGTGGAAGGGTTTTATTTTTAAGAAGAGTCCAGCTGTCCTGTTGCACTTTTATGCTTGTGAGAAAGCTGTCTTTTTTTTTCTGAATACTGGCAAATGTTCCACTCACTAGATGAAACTATGCACTTGCATCCAAACAAACAACAGAGTGTTGTTATTGCTGAACTCAGTGCACCTTTAATTTGGAGGTATTATGATGAGTTGTTGTTCCAATGCACTTCACAAATATAAATACATTCACTAAGGAAGAGCTTTTATATGAAATAGTGTCATTAGCTGGAGCACTGTAAGTGATTGTAGTAAAGCTTGCATAGTGTCAACCATAATCTTAGGACATCCCAAAACATTTTTAAGCCAATTACTACTAAATTCTGATCACTGTGGCTGCAAGCATTGCAATTCATTACCACACCATGACCAATAATAATATTAGAAGTCAATATGCTTTTTGCAGTGTTAGTTAAAGATTGAATATCAGCTGGGACACTGGAAGAGTTCTCATGTCATGTTTGAATTGCTCAGTACAATCTATTACAGTCGCTTGAGCAGCCAACCACTTGGTTCAACAACTTATCCAGAAGTCAGAATCATTGACAATGCAGAATTCCCTCGGTGCTGCACTGTAGTGTCAGTCTAGATTATGTACAGAAGTCCTACAATTGAAAAGGTCACAAACCCATGTAAAGATATACTGGCTGAAAGTAAAGCTGTGCCAATATTTTGTCATAATGACATTGAGAGCTAACAAGATTGAATTTGGTGAACTGTTGCCATTATGTAAAGTTTGCATGACTATTCTTCCAATCTAAGATTTGTTTGCTGTCAAAGATGAATGAAAATGATTATTATCCAATTTTTTAATTAATTTATTTTATTTAGAGATACAGCATGGAACAGGCCTTTCCGCACAACGAGATGAGCTGCCCAGCAACCCACCTATTCCTGTATCAGAATCAGGTTTAATATCACTGGTAGATGTCGTGAAATTTGTTAACTTTGCAACAACAGTTCAATGCAATATATGATAATATAGAAAATAACTGAATTACAGTAAGCATATAATGTCTATTAAATAGTTAGGTTAAAATAGAAATAAATAAAAAAAGTAATGAAGTAGCGCACACGAGTTCAATGCTCATTTAGAAATCGGATGGCAGAGGGGAAGAAACTGTTCCTGAATCACTGAGCGTGTGCTTTCAGGCTTCTGTACCTCCTACCTGATGATAACAATAAGAAGAGGCCATGTCCTGGGTGCTGGGGGTCCTCAATAATGGAAGCCGCCTTCCAAAGGCACCACTCCTTGAAGATGTCTTGGATACTACAAAGGTTCGTACCCACGATGGAGCTGACCAATTTTACAATTTTCGGCAACTTACTTCAATCCTATGCAGTAGCGCATCCTGCCCCCCTCCACCCCCACCCCCACCCCCACCCCCCATACCAGGCGGAGATACAACCAGTCCGAATGCTCTCCACAGTACATTTGTAGAAGTTTTCGAGTGTTTTAGTGGACAAACCAAACTTCCTTAAACTCCTAATGAAATATAGCCACTGTCTCACCTTCTTTATAGCTGCATCAACATGTTGCATCCAGGTTGGGTCTTCAAAGATATTGACACATAGGAACTTGAAATTGCTCACTGTCTCCACTTCTAATCCCTCTATGAGGATTTGTCTGTATTCCGTCATTATACCCCTCTGACATCTGCAATCAGCTCTCTGGCCTTACTGTCATTGAGTGCCAGGTTGTTGCTATGACATCAACCAATTAGCTGGTATACCTCACTCCTGTACCTGTACCTATTTAACCCTAGTCTAATCACAGAATAATTTACAATGATCAATTAACCTACTAAGTGGTGCGTCTTTGGACTCGGGGAGGAAACCAAAGCACACGGAGAAAACCCACAAAGTCACAGGGAGCTAGCCTTTAAGTTACCATGGTGCCCCAAATCAGCAGAGTTTACAAATGACCAAAGTTCAGAGGGATCTAGTGCAAGAATCACAGAAAGTGAGCAGGGGAGGTCCGACCAATAATTAAAAAGGTAAGGAGCATTGTGTCTTTTATTAGAAAGAAGTTGGAATTTAAGAATAGGGAAGTGTTTTTCTTACATTTGAACATCACATTGGTGAGGCCACACTTGAATACTGTGCACAGTTTTAGTCTCCTTGCCACAAAAAAGGAGCATTGGAAGTCTTCCAGAGAAGATTTTGCAGACTAATTCCAGGGGTGAGAGGGTTGCCTTATCTCAAGAGACTAGACAGTTTGCATCAGAATCAGGTTTAATATCACCGGCATATGCCATGAAATTTGTTGTTTTGTGACAGCGAGTCATTTCAATATATAATAATAAAAACTATAAATTGCAATAGTAAGTATATATAAAATAAATTCAATAAGTATAATTATTGTATTATTTAAATAAGAAGGGCACCATAGTAGTATCGTGGTTAGTGCAGTGCTATTACAGCTCAGGGCGTTCTGGAGTTGAGTGTACAACCCTGGCATCCTCTGTAAGGAGTGTATCTACTCCTTACCCCATGGAATGTGTGAGTTTTCTCTGGGTCCTCCAGTTTCCTTCCACAATCCAAAAACGTGCCGGGTAGGTTAATTGATCATTGTAAATTGACCCTTGATTAGGTTTAGGTTAATCGGGTTTGTCAGGGGTTGCTGGGGCAGCCTGGCTCAAAGGGCCGGAAGGGCCTACTCTGCACTGTATCACTAAATAGGTACATAAGCAAAAGAGAAGGTAAAAATAGTGAGGTAGTGTCCATGGGTTCATTGTTTATTCAGAAATCTGATAGTGGAGGGGAAGAAGCTGATCATGAAATGTTGAATGTGTGTCTTCAGGCTCCTGTACCTCCTCCTTGATGGTAGCAATTTTTTAGAGTTTAGAAGCATGAAAGGTGACCTTATTCAAGCATATAAGGTCCAAAAGACTCTTGACAGGGTGGATACTGAGATGTTTTCATTGGTAGGTGAGTCACAAACATAGCTACAAGATAAGGGGCTGATCATTTCAAACTGAAGTGTAAGGAAATCTCTTCTCCCAGAGGTCAGTGACATTAAATATATTTATGGTGAAGATGGATAAATATTTGAAAGATCAATGAATTGAGAGTTATGGGCAATGGCACATAAGAGGCCATCACAGATCAGTCAGGATCACATTAAATACCTGGACAGGCTTGCAAGCCCACTCCTCTTCTCATTTTCTTGAGTTCTTGTATAAGGTTTTATCCTATTTTGAAGAAAACCAGAAATGGCTCTTTAATTTTCATTGACTTGTATCAAAGGACTTCATTCATCTATTTAGATGACTTCTGCAGTCCATAGTAAATAAGTGTTGCTTGCCACGCATTACACTTCTTCAACTTGTCCAAACAACTTGGAGCTTTCTTAATACTAGTTCAAAATCAGAAATTCCAAACAGCAAGGTGAATACTACAAGGGTTCTGAGTGAATATGGCAACAACTACTGTATGTATCTTTTGTCTTTCAGGACATGTAAAAAAAGACAGTGTTCTATACATCAATTCTGTCCTCTGTACATTTTGAGCAATAGGAGACCTAGCCAACCAGTACTAGGGAGGGAACAGAGAAAAAATATAGGAATGCATCCTTGATAAATGTAGAAGTAGCCACTAGTGGCCCATCACCCCCTTTAGAAATGGAATTAGGTGCCCTTAGAGTTGAGTTTAAAAGAAATAAATTGTTGATCTTGTCGTGGTTTTACAAATGACAAGGAAGCACCGAAGATTCTTCGAGAAATGTTTGAACTTTAATTTGCAAAGTAAAGCTGAGACAGACAGAGGGCTAGCCTTTGAATGCCCACCACTGAATGCCTGTCGATGTTTTCACACAGCATTCTTTATAGCCCTTCTGGGTTAGCATACCGCTGTAAGTTTTTTACTCTAACTAATAAATCAATTACTCTTATCTCTCTTACTTGGCTACATTCGTTTTTCTCGAGGGGTTAAAAGTACACAGGTTTCATTCAATGGTTACATCCCAAATACCATAGTAATCCCATGCACTCAGTAACAGACACTTAATGCATAATAAAGACATGGTCAACATCTGAATAAACACTTGATGTGCAATAAAAGCAACACTTAAAATAAACGCTTAGAAAACAGTGCTACAATGTTTCTCCAATATAATCCCTCCTTTGAGACTTACAAAGTCTCACAGAGAGAGAGCGAGAGAGGAAACTATGAGTCCACACACAAAAGCTCAAATAAACTCCAGAATTTACTCCCAAATCTAGGTCAAACTATAATTTCTTGTGCTCAGAACTCGAAGTGTTCTCTCCCTACCTTCCTAGGCCACTGAGCCAAAAACCTGTCCCTTCGTATCTGAGACAGGAAAAAAGACTCAGGAGCCTTTACAGTCCACTGCCACATTATCATTTCCCTCCTGTACATCTTGCATGTCGTGTAAGCTGTAACAATACATCATCGGTGTTTCTCTTTCCACTGGGCTTGATTCAGCAATTTCCAGGAGCATCGGAAAGTGTTTTGTTGCAGCCTGCACTATAAGAGACTTGAAACATGGAAGAAAACAGCACAAAACAATCGCACAGCTTACCAATACGATACCTACAGTTATCGCTATCTTGGTTAGCCATGCTCCCCATCCCCCTAGTTTACTATCTAACCAGTCAAATAACTGATGTCCAAACCCTGCATTCTGTCTAACTTCTCTTCTCAGACTTTTCAATTTGTTCATTGCTCTGGTAAATGATCCCTCCGGACTAGTGTTATTTGGTATAAAAGTACAGCATTGTTCTCCAAACATTACACAAACTCCTCCTTTTTCTGCCAACAGCCAGTCTAACACCTGTCTATTCTGCCACACCACTCTACTAGTTGCACCCAGCTGTTGTCCTAGTGCCTCCAGCGCATCATTGGTGTGGTTAATGAATCTCTGCTGATTATAATTTATTCACTCAATGTTTTTGCTAACCCCTATTACAGGTATAATTGCTTCCCAGCCAGCAGCAATCTCGTTTCTTGCCTTAAACTCATTAGGTATACCTCTTGGCTGTCCTGTACTGTCGATTCGGATCGTTGGGTCAGGTTCATATTTTTGCCTCTTCCGTTGCAGTGTCTGCTGCTTCGGAGCGTCAAACTGTACTTCAGGGGATACTACAACTTCTTGAATCAGCATAACCCGTGTATATGTACCTGCCCAACTAAGGGGAAACGTGGATCTCAGGCCTTCCTCCATTCCGCACAACCACCAAGTGTCCGCTAATGGAATGTTCTGGACATCAAACGCACCTTCGGGTGGAGGGGTACCTACTATGTATCTTCGGCCTGGGGTTACATCCCAAGCCTGGACGCAGTTACCCCTAAAATGGCCAACCGAGAAAGCACCTGTCCGTGTAAAGCATTCATATTTCAAATGATCCTGCATTATCAGTTTTCCCACTATGGGGGTCTGACTTCTTTCACCAATGGCCCAAGGTCTGCTGTAATTACATTTATGGGCGAGCACATTTCGATCAAATTGTGAGGAGGCTTGGGATAGCATACACCAATAAGGGCAATATGGGGTGTTGTCAATACATTTCTGATAACAAGGATCCATCCCGCTACAAATTCCCGTGCTGCAGGTCTTGACTACACTTGGACACTGCCACGCACACTGCCCCCTCCGCTCCTTTTGCCATTGTGTGCAGGTGGAGGAGTTATAAGGCATGGGGGCTACGTGTTGCAAGGGCTTCGCCCTGGAGCACAGATAACAATTCTGTCTCTCCATCATTCCTGCTGTGTATTGTGCCCATTGGTACCACTGGCTAGTACGTGTCTGTTACCACTGCAAAGAGGTAACTGTTGCGCTCCGCTTACTCCTTTCCTTTAAGGTTTGCGGAGTCCGAACATTCCTATGCCATATCGGCCAAATTAATGGTTTCCAAGTCCGTACAGGGGTTTGTGGGTGTATCGTCCCAAGGGGCAAGACTGGTTGCTCCCAAGTCATCCTCACTGTCTGAAGGAGTACTACTATCCACAACCCCATCCTTAGGGTCACCAGACCTGTTCTCAAAACCAAAAACTTCCCTTATCATCTGATCACACTCCTGTGGTACAGTGACAACTTCTTGTTCTTCTCGTCTGTCCCCTGCTATCCGTTCCTCTTCACCACTTACCTCGGGCTCCACACCTGGCTGTACCTGCGGGACTGCTCTGGTGCAGTAATTGAGATGGTACCAGGTGGAACGTCCCTCTACTTGAACTGCGGTGGGTGACGCCTTGGTTACCGTAAAAGGTCCTTCCCTTTGCACGATCTCCGGCTCTTTCTGTTTTTCCTGTGCAGAGATAGACTTTTGTATCATGGTTAGTTGCTGCATGTATTGTTTTAGTTCTACTTCCAATTGTTCCGGACTAGGCCCTTTGTATGTTCCTCTCCACTGGGCACTGGCATTGGCCTTCCGGTTAGCATTTCACGCGGTGTTTCGACACGTCACTCGATTAGTTTGCATGCGGGATCTCATTAAAGCTAACGGCAGCGCGTCGATCCAGTTGAGTTTAGTACCCGCACAAATTTTATTCAGTTTGGTTTTTAGAGTCCCGTTAATTCTTTCCACCATACCCTGCGACTGAGGGTGATACACACATCCAAACCTCTGCTTTATTCTTAGTGCTTGCACTACTAATTTGACCACCTTTTGGATAAACGCTGAACCGTTGTCTGAGCTGACTTCTTTAGGTATTCTGAATCTTGGGATCACCTCGTTTGTCAGGAATTTTACCACTGTTCCTGCCCCTTGATCTTTCGAGGGTACCGCTTCTACCCATCTACTGAATCTATCAATTACTACTAACAGGTATCTTTTCTCTCTTACTGTCCTTATCATATCTACGTAGTCAATCACTAAATGTTTAAATGGCCCTTCGGGCACAGGTATGTGACATATTGGGGTTGTAATTCCTTTCCGAACATTATTCTGTGCACATACCTCGCACTGCCACAGCACATGATCTACTGAAGCCTGTAAAGGCGACCAAAAACTGTCCTTTTTTATTTTCCTTATCACTTCCCCCCTTGCACAATGACACACTCCATGCACATATGCCGAATCAGTATAAATGTCTACTTTCTCACCTTCCATCATTTCGCACGCTGCTGTCAGGGCTTTGATTTCCGCTAATTGGGCGGAATACGGTTGGGGGCAAGCTTCCATTTTAATAGTCTTAAAGCTTGTCTGATCCTACTGCACTACTGAGAAACCTGCATGATTTCCATCATAATCCCTATAACAGGAGCCATCTACAAACAAGACCTTTTTATCTTCCTCTTCTAGTGGCTCCGATCGTAAATCTGCTCTTAATTTGGCAAATGCCATTGTTTCCCTTACACAGTCATGGGGTTCTCCTTCCTGACCCAAGGGGACGTAATCAGCTATATTACTGGTAGTACATCTCTGTATAGTTATATCTGGAAATGTCAATAACATGGATATGCTGTTATTCTGGTTGGTGTCAACACGAATTTACCTCTTTCCAGTAATTCTATTACCTTGTGGTGTGTGTACAGGATCACAGGGTAGCCCATGGTCACGGATGATGCCTTTTCATAGGCATAGTACAATGCTGCTAGTCCCTGATAACAGGGTGGGTACCCCTGAGCCACTTCATCCAATTTCACACTATAGTATGCTATTGGTTGTTTAGCTTTTCCTGTGCCCGTCTCTTGTGTTAGAACTGCTGCGACATAGCCTTCCTGCCGGTCGGATACATACAAATGAAAGTCCTTTTCATAGTCAGGCAAAGCTAACGCTGGGGCTGACTGCAATTCCTGTTTAATAGTATTAAACGCTATTTCCACCTCCCTTGTTATCACTGGGTAATGTCCCTTCCCACCTGGGTTCTCTGGGCACCCCTAACATCTTGCATAGGGGTTCACGGGTCCGCCTGAGCCTGCGGGAGCTGGTTCTTGGCTAACCTGCGGTTCCCTTCTCATCGGTCCCTGCTGGTACGTGACGGGCCATGACCTGAGTGGACAGTCTCTTCTCATGTGTCCTGGCTGGTTACGCCCCCATCACAGTCTCTCTATCGCTTTCTCCCCTTGTCTCCTCGCTGGCCCTCTTTGTCCATAATCTCTCTGTCCCCCTCCTTGGGGTTTCCAGTCCTGTCTGGGCTGCTGTTTAAATTTACTCTGTTCCTGATAGGGCATTCGTGGGAATGCTCCTCCAAAGACGTTTATTATTGGCATGGGGTTTTCTGGCCCCTGTCTGACAGCGCGACCGGTTCCTCCACACAGTGGTGTTTCATTCATTTCAACGGTTGCACTCAAATCGGGTGCTACTGGCAGCATCTTTTATCCCTTCTCCTTTTCCTTCTTTTTGAGTTCTTCAAGCTGCATTTGCATTAGCTTTCTTTGCACCTCTTCCTGCTGCTCAATCAGCTTCTGTTTGTCTTTCCGATATTTCTCAACCGCATGGACTACGTGGTCTCTAAATTCTTGTGAGTTCATTGACATCAGTCCGACCACCTCCTCCAGTTTAGATTTAACTTGCAGAGGCACTGCGTCCGAAACGGTGGTTCGCAACAGTATGGTCATAAACGAGTTGCCTTCCACTTCTTGCTCAGTCTCCAGTCTCCACCTTTTTAACTGATTTTCTACATAAGCTGCTGGATTCTCAGTGTCCCCCAGCGGATCCCCTTTCAAAGCTTTGGGGTCCACTTTGGGTGGGTAAAGCTTCCTGCCATACCCTCTGCCTCACTTGGTCAAAGCTGGTCCCGTCAGTCATTGGGCTGAACGCATTTTGTAGTCCAGCCGTTTCCATCAGCTCTTTTAATTTGGAGGTTCCCATCAACCTTATCAGCAGTGCCTTCAAATCTCCCATAGCCAATAACCGTCCCGTAGTTTCTTCTTCAAAGGCTGTAATCCACTTCCCTGCTCCTTCATGTAAGCTAGGCAGGGTGTTTTTCAGCCCTTCCAGGTCCTGGGAGCCCCAAGGAACATACTGTACTTGTCCTGACCCTTTTACTAACAACGGCTCACTTTTTCCTTCTCTCCCCGTATTCTGATTTTCCTCCTCACCCGACTCCTCATATTTTCTTCTTTCCTCCTCGGTCTCCCAGACTTTAAACTTTCCCTCCAGTTCTAGTTCTCCTGATAATACAGGACATTGTTTAAGAGTTTCCTTCTCGTAATAAGGGGGAGGGGTTTCTACATTTCTCAGGTCTGGGTATAGAGTCGGCTCCTTATTCGGTTTCTCCTGTGGTTTACCAGACTGCTTTTCTTGTTTCTCAGTGTCTTCTTTACTTGCTTCTGATATTCTTCCTTTCTTTCTCAATCTTTCTCCCTCCATTCTAAAGAGTTTTAACAATTCTATCTCCTGTTTTCTTTTTTCTCTCTTTTTTTGGACTTATCTCTTGGTTTGTGATTTTTAATCAGCGCCTCCATTTCCTTACATAAACTTACATCAAATGTTCCTTCTTTCGGCCACTTCGTGACCAGATTTTTGGTTCTTTTTCCCCATTTTTCTGAAATTTCCGCGATCTTACCTTGACACACCGGGAATATTTTACTCTATTTCTACTGCTGTTCCTTTCCCTGTCATATTGTTCTTCCCCTTTTTAAGGTATTCGTAACATCTCACACCTCGGTAATACTATTTTCTGTAACCTATTTCTCTATCTAATCTTATGGTTTCTTTTCACCCGCGTCTAAATTATCTGCTTAAACTACCCTTATCTGCTATTCTGTTCTGCCCGCGCAGACCCCTTTCTCAGGCGGTATCCGCAGAACTTCCTTTTTGCACCTCGTCTATCCAGACCCTTACTTTTCTTAAGGCGGTATTCACGAGGATTTTCTCTTTAGCGCCTTGCCTATGCAGACCCTTACACTTCTTAAGGCACTATTCACGAGGATTTTCTCTTTTGCATCTTGCCTATGCAGACCCTCACGAGGATTTTCTCTTTAGCACCTTGCCTATGCAGACCCTGACACTTCTTAAGGCGGTATTCAAGAGGATTTTCTCTTTTTCATCTTGCTTATGCAGACCCTTACACTTCTTAAGGCGGTATTCACGAGGATTTTCTCTTCTTTCTTTCGCTGCTCATTCAGATCTTCATCTCATACGAAGCGGTATCCACAGGGACTTAGCAACACCACATGGAATTTTTCTTACTTAACTTCTCGTTACCTTATTCATACTCACCCCCCTCACTGCAGTGTTCTTGATTAATCCTCTGAGCCTCCTTTTAACCCTCAATTCTGCCAGATTCTTTGAATCGGAGAGACCCTTTGGCAGTTGTTTCACACTTCTGAGTCCCCGAGATCTCCCCAAAAACCAACAGAATTCTTAGTCCAAATTGTCGCTAAAAAGTGCTTACCTTTGTTTGTGTGCACTCTGAATTCTGTTAGCTCTGTGGAGATCCCCTAGGGACCGGGAAGCGCCCTCAATCTGCCGTTTCTCTTCTTCCACGGTTCTCTTCCCGATCCAGCCCGACTACGCCAATTTTGTCGTGGTTTTTACAAATGACAAAGAGGCGCCGAAGATTCTTCAAGAAATGTTTAAACTTTAATTTGCAAAGTAAAGCTGAGACAGACAGAGGGCTAGCCTTTGAATGCCCACCACTGAATGCCTGCCTATTTTTTCACACAGCATTCTTTATAGCCCTTCTGGGTTAGCATACCGCTGTAAGTTTTTTACTCTAACTAATAAGTCAATTACTCTTATCTCTCTTACTTGGCTACATTCGTTTTTCTCGAGGGGTTAAAAGTACACAGGTTTCATTCAATGGTTACATCCCAAATACCATAGTGATTCCACACACTCAGTAACAGACACTTAACGCGTAGTAAAGGCATGGTCAACATCTGAATAAACACCTAATACGCAATAAAAGCACACTTAAAATAAACACTTAGAAAACAGAGTTAAAATGTTTTCCAATAACCTGAACCCAGCAGTTTTGTATAGGTGGAGGATGAATGCTCCACAGAGACGGATCTCGAAAGTTTAATTTAGAGTAGTCAATGCAATGCCAAATCATCTACTGGAAATGAAATCCAGAGAGGAATGCAGCAAATTACCAACAATATGGCATCCAATTGTTTGGAAACTCTCATGGTTTGCCATCCGGCTCATTCCTTTCTATAGAATACGAGCAGGAGGTTAGGAATGCAAATGAGTTTTGTGGCCAGACCATGGGTAGGGTGAATAATTGCAGCTGAGGTCTGGAGTGTTTGTGCATTTCCTGCTCCATTGATTCACTGTTTTGTCTAAGCTATGTGGCTGTGCAGTGGCGCAGTAACTCAACGTTCAGTCTGTCAATGCACTCAGTGGCTCTTGTAAAACTAAGTAGACCAACTAAAGCTCCCTGCAAAAGACTTTACGTTCACTAGACATAAATTAGAAGCAGAAGCAGCCTTTTGAGCATTCTCTGCTAATTAATAAGATCATGGCTGATCCATTTATGACTTCGGCTCTGCATTCCCATCTAGATGCAGTTATCTTTCACCCCCTTGCTAATGAATATCTGCCTCTGCTGAGATTTCTACATCTTTGGCCTTTTGAGGAAGTGCTTCAAAGAGAAAATAATTTACTTCATCCCTGTTTTAAAGGATGATCACTTATTTAGAACTATGACCACTGGTTTCAGGTTCTCTCACAGAGGAAACATTCCCTGCACACCTACCTGATCAAGACCTCTCAAGGTCTTCTGTTTCAATAAAATTACCTCTGGTGGTAATAATAATAATAATAATACTAATAGTAAGAAGAAGAACAAGAAGAGGAAGAGCTTTATTGATCTCGAGTGGGAAATTATTTTGTTACAGCAGAAATATTTAAAAACACATTAAGTAATAATAATAAATATAATAATATTAACTAATAATAAAGTTCATAATAATAATAATTTACCAATGTGCAATAATAATGTACAAAATAATAAAACAGAGACTATTGTACTGTGATGTGTGTTCACCTAAAACACAGAGACAAACTGTTAAATACAATCCTGTGGCTTCAATCTTTGTTCATAAGATAACTCACCCATTCTTCCAGCAAAACTTCTCAGACCAATGCTGTACACAGTACTTCACATGTGGTCTCACTAATGCAGTAATCTAGTATTACTGAAGCACAGCCTCCCAACCTTTGTATTCATTTCCTCTCACAATAAGCAATACAATTTCTGATGAAGAGTCACAGACCTGAAATGTAGATTATTTTTCTTTCCATGCTGTCTGATCTGAGTTTTTCTAACATTTTCTGTTAATATTTCAGAATACCAGCATCTGCATTTTTTAGTTTTCAGATTGAAGGGACTTTACAATCTATTACCATGTCGCTTCCTTTGAATAATGCCCATTTTCACTTGTACTGACATAAATTGGAGCTCAATGGTCTAAATTACAGTGTGCCTGTCAAGGAGCAAATTCACTGGAACTAGTTTGTTGCTCCTTTTGCTATTTATATGAGCACCTACTGACATTGGAAGCCCTAACTGGTCAGCTTGAGTGCTAACTACAGGCTACTCAGATAATTTCTGAAGTCCACAGAGTGTACTTAAGTCACAGCACAGTTTCCTGAAGCATTTAGCTGCTTCAAGTGACAGCACAGGTATCTCTTCATTACCAGAGGTATTATTATGGAAAAGAATAAACATTCAGCTTGTGGTTGAAACCTGGGTAGTGTGATACAATGATTCCCCCCCCATCAGTGAAGGCCCTATTTATATAGACCCTTCAGAGTTATCACATCCTACCCGAACGCCTCTGATGAATGATACTTCATCTGTGAAGAGCATTCTGACTGGTTATGTCACAGCCTGGTATAGAGGCTCCAGTGCAGAGGATCACAAGAGACTGCCGAGTGTTGTAGACTCAGCCTGCTCCATCATTGCCACGACTCTTCCCACTATTGAGGCCACTTTCAAAAGACGATGCCTTAATAAAGTGGCGTCTAACACTAGGGACCCTCACCCTCAGGGACATGTCCTCTTCTTGCTACTACAGTTAGGGAGGAGGTACAGGAGCCTGAGGACACAATCTCAAAGATTCAGGAACCGCTTCTTCCTCTTTGCAATCAGATTTCTGAATGGTCCATGAACCTGTGAACACCACCTCATTATTCCTTTTTTGCACTATTTATTTGTAACTGATGGTAGTAATTTTATGTTTTTGCTCTGTATTGCTGCTGCCAACCAACAAATTTCACATCACATAGGTCAGTGATAATAATTTTGATCCTGATAAGCTTTGAGACTTTTCAAAAGCCTGCTAGATCGCCCTGTATATCATATTAACTACATTGCCCTTATTGACTCCTTTTGCTACCTCATCAAAAATCTTTCAAGTTAGTTAAACCCAACTTGTCGTTGACAAATTCATGCTGGCTTGCTTTAATTTATCCATTTTTTTCTCTAGGTGACAATTACCCATGTTTCCAAAACACTTATGCATCACTGAAGTTAAGTTGACTGGCATCTGGTTGCTTTATCCCTTACATATTTTGAACAAGAAGGTAATGTTTGACATTGTCCAATCCTTTGGCATCACTCCTGTATCCCGGTAGCAGTAAAAGATTATGGTGAGTGCCCCCAGAATTGGCTCCTGTTCTCCCCTCAGAATCCCAAGATGTATTCATCACATCCGGTTCTGATCAGTCACTTACTTCAGGTTGAGCAAATGTTCTGATATCTCGATGCTATCACTTCCTAGCATATCTACTATCTCAGCTACCTCTTCCTTCACTATTATTTTGGAAGCATCCTCTTCCCTTGTAAACATGATGCAAATGCTCATTTAACATTTT
The DNA here is from genome assembly GCF_030028105.1 of Mobula birostris. Lineage (NCBI taxonomy): Eukaryota > Metazoa > Chordata > Chondrichthyes > Myliobatiformes > Myliobatidae > Mobula > Mobula birostris. The sequence goes on from NC_092402.1 coordinate 28,269,718, forward strand.
AATACTGCCCTCAACATCCATGTGCAAGTTCCCATTTCAATCTTAATCAGTTCCTTTCCTCCATGTATGACTATTTTTTTACTGTTTATATACCTTTAGAACTCTTTTAGATATCAGTTTATCTTGAGCAGCTAAACTCATTAACTATCTCATATTTTTGTTTTCATTTCCCTCTGATAATTTCACCTGGCTTTTGCTAGGTTTTACATCCTGGCATTTGGTACAAGCAACCTTCTTTTTCTTTATTTTCCACTGTGTCGTTTTCATCATCCAGGGAGCTCTATCTTTATTTTTCTTCCTTAGTCTCATAAGTGGGTGTGCCTGGCATCAACCCTTACTTTTAAGTAGCCAATTGTTCTGTTATAGTGTATCTGTCAACTTTTGGCATGTTTCTTAGAGTGCAACAGGGTGCTCTCTCTCATTCTCCCATCAGCCTTTCTTTCTTTAATGGCAGCTGAAATGTGTGTGATTGCTGCCTGACTGGCTGTGGTGTGAACACTGTAGATATGAAGTGTTAGGAAATGTGCTCATTGAATATATTCTTTGGAACCAAGGTTTTGTTCAATCATTGATTTCCGAGTGTAAGAAACTCTGCTGTTTCAGACATTTCTTTGACCAAATTCATGATTTTTGGCATTGATGCTAAATGAGTGCACCAAAAATAGTTACTTGCTATTACAAACCACAGCATTTCCTGGCACATACAAGATATGTATATTTGTGTTCAAATGACATGTCTTGTGGTTTTATTCTAAAATATGTGCTGTGGAGGAAGCTCATCTGTTGATCTATGCAAGTAGTCTCGATGTTCTTTTATCTGAAAAGCAGTGTTTCAGCCTTTAGACAAGAAGGTAGTCAGGAAAATTTTGTAAGATAGTCCCTTTTAAATCTTGTCTTCATTTTTTTGACATTGTAGATTCTATAATATCCTTGAAGGTAAAAACAACCTTTATGGGAACCCTACTACAGACTTGCAATATACTTTGAGCTTGAAGCTAAATAGGAAAGTGAAATACATGATCACACACAATCTCTACTTACACCACCTGCATGGTTTCCCTGTACATTGTATTTTGCTGCTGGCTCTGTGTTGCAGTGAACACCAGGTTGCCAAAACAGTCTCCTACACACACCTAAACAACTACATCTGATCTACTCTGTAGCTGAGCTCTTCATCAAATGTTAGTGTGTTGAAAAATGGAAAGCAGATGCAGAGAAGTACCAATCAAAATACTTTGAAATGTTGCAGGTGTGTAGAAATGGGCTAGATGTGCATTTGGTTCTAATTCATTTAGAAAGAGACTCTTGCTGTTGTTAAATAGAAAATATCAGACTGTAATAGTTAACTCATATTAATCCACCTTGAGCTATTGTCAAGTTGTTGCTGACAGCTTTTAAATCTTTAGTCAACATAATTTTTAGAATGATATTGTTTCTTCTGATTTGAGTCATTGATAGTAAATATGACGGTATTAGTGGAATTAGAAGATATTGGACTTTTAGATTTTATGGATGTTATATTACCCACTTGAATCCTTTGCTCAATATTATGTGACAATCTCCATACAGGGGTTTTAATGAGCTTTTCAAAAATTGATTTGAAAATGGGTTCAGGATTGATTCAATATTGCAAGCCTTATTTTGAAGAGATAAGATGGCACACAGATAAGTGAAATTATCTGTTGAAGATACACTGAGCACCATTATGAAATTTAAGAGAAGAGCATAGTTCTTTTTAACAGTCTGTTTCCTACAGCACTTAGTAAAATAAAGATGAATAATTATAATGGTTTGCACGTTAATTAGTGGTTCAAAGGAGCAGATAATAGTTTCAGCATGTCAATAGTTTCAGTTACTGTCCAGACCAAGGATCAGAATGGGGAAGAAATGTGATCTAAGTGACTTTGACCATGGAATCATTGTTTGTGCCAGATGAGGTGATTTGAGTATCTCAGAAACTGCTGATCTTCTGGGATTTTCATGCACAGCAGTGTCTAGAGTTTACAGAGAATGGTGTGAACAAAAAACATCCAGTGAGCTTAGTTCTATGAGTGAAAAAGCCTTGATAATGTGAGAGGTCAGAGAAGAATGATTAGACTGGTTCAAGCTGACAGGAAGATGACATTACATCAAATAACCACACATTACAACAGTGGCATGCAGAAGACCATCTGTGATTGTACAACACATTGAACCTTGAAGTGGGTGGGTTACAGCAACAGAAGACCATACCGGGTTCCTCTGCTGTGCCTAATAAAGTGGCCACTGTGTGTAGATCTGACATTATTGAAAGCAATGATTGATTAAAGTTCTATGAAATATTAGTTTCTTTTTTTCATATGTTCTCAGATACATTCATAATTATTAACTTTGGGAATAGGTTCTACCTGCAATTCCTGACAGATTATTATTTGAAAGTTTAGCAGTGTTAGGCACAAAGTATGAAGTACAAAGTAACTTGAAAGAGGTATATTTGAAAGTATATTTAGAACTATTGTCTACAGCACACAGAAGATTGCCGACAATCACCGGTGCCATCTTGGTGAATATTATATTAAAGTGTAGGAAAACAAAATGCTGGGAATACACACAACACACACAACTTGCTGAACGAACTCAGCAAGTCAGGTAGCATCAGTGAAAGGGAATAAACAGTTGATGTTTCGGGTCAAGACTCTTCATCAGGACTGGCTGACCAGTTCTTTACAGATGGTACTATAAATAACCAGATGCAAAGGGAAGATAATATAAATTAATCATTTGTATGTCTAGAAATTTAGTCACAGCATACTGTTTAATTTAGCAGCTGGGCCATTTTAAATCTGAGTCACATATTCCCCAATATGATTTCCATATTTGGGAGCATTGGATCATTCTTTATGCAATGCTCCCTTTGGGATATTGTGGCAGAGCTTGTAGTCACAGACCACAACAGAACCAGGCCCTTTGGCCCATCTAGTCCATGCCAATTATTATTCTGTCTAGTCCTTTCTATACACACCTGGACCTCCATAATCCTCCCATCTGTGTACTTCTGCAAATTTATTTTAAGTGTTTCAATCGAACCCACAACCACCACTTCCACTGGTAGCTTGCTCCACACTTGTACCACCCTCTGAGTGAAGAAGTTCCCCCTCAGGTTCCCCTTAAATATGTGACCTAGACCTCTGGTTCTAGTCTCATCCAACCTCAGTGGAAAAAGCCTGCTTGCATTAATCCTATCTATACCTCTCATAATTTTGTACACCTCTATCAAATCTTCCTTCATTCTCCTAGCTCCAGGGCATAAAGTCCAATCCTCTTCAACCTTTTCCTATAACTTACATTCTCAAGGCCCAGAAGCATCCTTGTAATTTTTCTCTGTATATTTCAATCTTATTGATTTCTTTCCTGTAGGTAAGTGACCAGAACTATGTTGCCCTGAGAGACCTGGTCATTGGGTATCTTCCAGGGTATTTCAAAGAGGTAATAATGCAGATGTTTAACAATTGAAATGAAAATAGAGAATGTTGGAAGTATTCAATAGTTCAGCTTGCATTTGTGAAGAAAGAAACAGAGTTAAAGTTTTGGATCAATAAAAGATCATTGGCAATGGAGAAGAGGCCAATGTGTCATTTGGAGGTTTAATGCAATACATGATAATATAGAAAAAAACCCAAGTGTATATATATGTATATTGAATAGATTAACATAATGCAAAAACAGAAATAATACATAATAAAAAAAGAATGAGGTGGAGTCCAAGGGTTCAATGTCCATTTAGGAATCGGATGGGAGAGGGGAAGAAGCTGCTCCTGAATCGCTGAGTGTGTGCCTTCAGGCTTCTGTATCTCCTACCTGATGGTAACAGTGAGAAAAGGGCATGCCCTGGGTGCTGGAGGTCCTTAATAATGGACGCTGCCTTTCTGAGACACTGCTCCTTGAAGATGTCCTGGGTACTCCTGAGACTAGTATCCAAGATGGAGCTGACTAAGTTTATGACTTTCTGTAGCTTCTTTCGGTTCTGTGCAGTAGCTTTCCCACCTCCACCTCCTGTACCAGACAGTGATGCAGCCTGTCAGAATGCTCTCCATGGTACATCTATAGAAGTTTTTGAGTGTATTCGTTGACACACCAAATCTCTTCAAACTCCTAATGAAATATAGCCACTATCTTGCCTTCTTTATAACTACATTGATATGTTGGGACCAGGTTAGATCCTCAGAGATCTTGACACCCAGGAATTTGAAGCTGCTCCCTCTCTCCACTTCTGATCCTTATATGTGGATTGGAATGTGTTCCTTCATCTTACCCTTCCTGAAGTCCACAATCAGCTAGATTTGAATTCTAAACTCAAGACTTTGCCAGACAGTGACCAAAAATAAATAGGCCAGTAAGCATAGGGGCAATGGGTGAAGTTTCAGTCATGATTTACTATGTAGAACTCTCAACTCCGAAGGCTGACATTTCCACTATCATTCCGCAGAGTTATGCATGTATATCTAAGTTGACAGTTAAGATGAGATGTTAAGGCAAGGTCTTGCCTACTCTTGTAGATGGATGTAAGAGATACTATGTAATATTTCTGAATAAGAGTAAGTATGTTATCTCTAGTGTCATAACAAATATTCATCTATCAATCAATGTCACACAAACATTATTGCAGAGTGGGATGTGCTACGTATAAAATGGCAGCTGCAACAAGATTATGCTTCTGAAGTACTCCATTGCTGGATTGCTGGTGAAGAGACTACTAGACGCAGAAGCAGATTTAGGCAATTTGGCCTTTCAGGTTGGATTTCCAGCATCTGTAGACTTTCTTCTGTTCACCACGATATCATGGTTGATTTATTTTTCCCCCTCAACCCCATTCTCCTGCCTTCTTCAATTAATCTCTGACACCACTACTATTCAGGAACCTAACAACATTTGTTTTTAAATATACTCAATGACTTGGCTTCCACAGCCATTCGTGACAATAAATTCCGCAGATTCAACACCTTCTGGATAAGGAAGTTCCTCCTCATCTCTGTTCTAAAGGGACATTATTTGATTCTGAGGCTGTGCCTTCCCAGGCTTTCCCGCTACTGAAATCATCCTTCCCATGTCCGTTCTGTCCTGGCCTTTCAGTACTCAGTAGGTTAGTCCAGGTGGAGAAAGAGACAATCTTGACTTCAAAATGTTTCTCCTATGAATTAACATTTTATTCTGTAAAAGATCATAAATAAAAACCGTTTCGTGTTGTTTAAAATACTTAGTTTCTGGGAAGATAGACAACCAACTATTTAAAAACAAATCAACGTCATTGCTTTACACATTGCAGGTGCAAGAAAGTTTATCTGAATTATCAAAGCACAGCAGATTGCTAATAGGCAGGAAAACATTCATGCTTAGAAATGTGGCCCTAATGGGTATTACAAAATGCACTGTATAGTAACACCAGTGTTCTGCTTCACTGTTGAGGAAAACTCAGAGGCAAAGAATCAGAGGCAGTGTGTTGCTCTGACAATGTGATGCATTCAACATTCAGTTCCTTTTAGGAATTCCAAGGCAACCTAGTTCAGTATATGGCTGCAGAAAACTCTTCTCAGCATTACTCAATAACCTAAATACAGATCATGAATTCTCAACCAGATCAACTAATTTGGTGGTCGTAAAGAATTAAAATATTTCTGAGCAGCTGTTTTTAAATTGCATTTCTATTTTAGTTCAGCAGCATATTACAACAGTCAGTTTATTTATTGATATCCGCAATAAAAAATGAAAGGAAAAACATCTTAGAAAATGGAAATCTTACTTGATTTGGTTTGAGGTTTTTGTGTTTTGAATCTGTACAAGTTTCACATAGTCCAGATACAGAAACACGTGGTTGTTGCAAGATGCAAGTTTTATTCTGTTGAGGATAATTTGCTCTCTTCAAAGAGATTTGACTAATTATATTAATTAGTTGGAGGCAATTGAGCTCTTTTTGAAGTACTACTGACCGCTGCAGTAATTAACTATCTGGGAACAAAGCACTTTTCCCAAATAAGCCTGACATATTGGAGTTGCAATTTTTTGTAAATAACTTTAAAAATTAGGTAGGGCAGAGCCTAGTATTTGTGACTCCTTCGTTTAGCAACCAGAAATGAGGCAATTAACCCTTTTTAAGAAGCTATAAGTCAGAAATTTTACTTCTTGGGTGTTGCAGAGGGCTGCAAACAGTAATTTTTGTCCTTGCCGCTATGTGGTATAGATCAATTGTGACTGTGAGCCGAAGGTTTTGTGTGCAATTGAAATGGCCATGTACATTTCATCAATCAAAGATGTACTCCCCAGACTTGGCCTTGGAGAATTGTGTGGTAGGGTTTTGTGTTCAACATTAAATGGCAATAGTGGGGTTGGTTCAATGTTGGGTGCGAATTGGCCAAGAGATGTTCGTTACCTTGCTTCAATCTGGGGGAAGAATTGCAATTTTTAATTGCATAAAGGTGAAAATAAGTAATATTAGTTGGATTTTGATGTTATTGCCAGTAAGAGCAAAATTGTTAAAGCTGTAGTAAAACTCCTTTTAAAATCAAATAAAATTTTACAGAAATAGGACTATTATGCAGACATATCAACAAGTCTTCAATTTACTGGGTAGAAATCTCCAGATGAAACCAATTCTTTCAAAGAAATAATGATCTTTGCAATATGTTTTCAGGATTTCAACAAGCAGCCACTCACACAACCTTGCAGCTCTTTCATTACACCTAATGGGTACTCATACCTCAGTAGACTGTATTTTCACCTAAATAGTGCACATTTTTAAGAGGCAATATTTAATTGAAAGCCAGGCTTCATTCAAAGTCTCCATCAGTAGCACACATCAAACCAAAATAAAACATTTTGAGTTTTATGAACCAGTTTGTGAAAATTATGCATGCAGTCTTTCCTTTTCCAGCATCTTCTGCCATACAAGAAGATAGAATACTGAAACCCTAGCTCTGAGAGTCCATAAATTAATGATGAGAAAATAATGTAACCTCTGTCACAGCCAGATAGTTCCAGCTGAGTTTGTGGGCATCACAGATTGATTTGTACTATTCAAGGTGCTCTGAAGGGTTGATGCATGAGTTGCCCTGAACATTTTGCCCATGGGTCTGTTGTTCCATTATACAGCAGCACCTAAATCCTTAGCTCTTGATGTGTAGAGTGGGTTACTAGAATGAGGGTGGGGTGGGGTGGAATGGGTGAAATGCCCAAACACTGGAGGTAACATTAAATTGGGGATGTTGGAGATAGAGGTCAAGGGACTTGGATGCATGCCTGTCTGAGATGCTGAGAGATACTAGGGAATCTACTCCAGGAGCTCTTCATTCAATAGCTACAGCACTGCTGCCAGAAGTGTCCACAAAAGGTGCTTTTTTGAACAACGTGACCTAATTGCCCTTATAATGTTCCACAGCATCTCAAATGACAAGAACTAATGGATGTTCGATGTGAACGTTGTGTTATCAGTTTGACAATTGATTACCTCAAGAAATGTTGATAAAATTTCCAAAGTGATACCTATTCAAGACGGAAGTGGTTTCAACAATGTTTCACATAGAAAAGCAGTGATTTTCAAATATACTGGATTGAATAAGCAGCACTACATGTTTGAATTTCTTGCCCTTTATCTGATTGTTCTCTCATGATTTTTTGCAGTTAGTGGGGTTTTCTTGTATTTAAATTATTTACTGCGTTCAAAAGCTCTTACACTTCAACAGAGACTGCACATTTACAAGTACTTTAGTGTTCACATGGTGCTTTATGATCCTTTAGTTTGTGAAAGGTTCCATCTAAATGTAGGTCTTCCTTAGATGACAGGAAGCAAGTATGAAATATACAAAACATAAAAGCAAAAATATGGACCAAACTGAATGAATCAAAGGCAAGGTTCCAGAACATTAACACATTAACACACACCTCACTTCAAATGCACTTTCTACTGAAGAATGATCAGACAGAAGCCTGCAAAGTCAAGAGTTGTTTATTCAAATCAGTATATTTGAAAATCACTAATTTCCGAAAAGCAGCATTATTAAAATCACTTCTGTTTTAGATTATCAGCACCTGGGAAATTTAACATTTGTAACTTCATGAATTAAGTTAACAATACCACCCATTTAAATTGGTGTTTCAGCAACAATGTATTCCAAGGGGCCAATTACCAATATTTTGAAAAAAGGAGAGAACTTGTACTTATATAGTGTATTTATTACCCTAGGACATCCAAATCACTTTGCAGTCAATTTAGAACTTTTACATCTTTGCTGCAATGTAGGAAATGCAACAACCAACTAGCGCAGCAAGTTTCCAGAAACAGCATTATGATAATGACTAGGTTATGTATTCTAGAGATGAACACGTTTAGTTCATTCTAAATCTTAATATGACCACTTTTACTTCTTTCACATGCCATTTTTAATCATCTCTTGACAGTTATCTGATGCACTTGGCATGTCATATGTGATATTTTGCAGTGCGTAACTGTAAAAGAAGGAATAATTGCCCCTTTGAAATTCCCTAGAAAGCTTGCAATTCCACCTCTGTCAACTTAGCAAAGAGACTGGAATGTAAAGTACAAAAATATCTTGGCAATGAGAAAAGGGGGTTGGTAAACTGAGAAAGAAGGGTTGAAATATATGTCTGTGACAAAGGTCATAGGGTCTGTGCTTTAGACACTTATTACTGTGCTTTAGGTTATGCATATGGCAAGTGGAAGAACATGCCTCTTTTAATTCAGGTCTCTTGAGGTGGCTCTCCTTGTCAGTTTATTGGGTTAATGAAGATAGGTTAACAGGAGATTACTGCATAGCAATAATGGTATGAACTATGGTGATAAGCATAAACATGCATTTTCATTTTTGATGTTCTTAATACTCATATAACTATTGTCATTTATCCTACTCCTGTCTGGAAGTTGTTGGTGCCAATTTTTCTGATCTGCTCATTGACATAACTTTAGATATAGATATGAACAGCTTAAAAGAACAGAGGAATGGTGAGAGGATAAGACTGGCTTTATCAAACTTAAAATGATGGAGATAATTAAAGTGTCAGACATGAAGAGTATTCAACACGTGATCAGTCTTCCTCAGGTGAGATGGAGAAAGAAGTAATCAACGACACGCTCAGGTAAAAAGCATACAACATAAAAGACAGGAATTTGTAAGCACATGACCAGATCATGAGCCTCTCTCTCTAATGGTTATTCTGGAGGTGGTGCTGTATGTTGTAGCTGCAAGGAGCATGGTCTTCTGTGCCATTCAGCATTACTCTGTAAAGGTCAGTATAGACCTGTGAGAAACTTCAGCTACACATCAGGCAGCAGTTGACGTTTCCATCATTGCTGTTGCCTGCATTATGCTGCATGTATGCTTGCCATGAATGGTATGTCACCCAGACCAGAGGCGATGGATCAAAATTGACATTGTTTAATCAGATGTCAGGTGGTGATAACACAACAAAACTGCTGATAGTGATGTTATAAAAAGGAATATACAGTAAATAATTGTAAGATTATCGTAGTGTGCTGTCTTTCTAAGATCCTGGGTTCTGCTCACTTTGGTCCCTTCTGCATTTAGAAATGTCTTGTCATGATTATCTGAGTTGAGGAAAATCTAGCTGTAATACTAGTTGAATTCTCCTCTAAGTTCTTGTCTGGACTTGTAAAGGATTATTTAAGAATGAGATTAACATGCAGTTTTTCATAATATATGCACAGGTATATGCCTGGAGGCAAGCTGCCATTTCTGTTATATCATTGTTAAAAGATGAAACACAATGTAAGGAAGTGTATGGTCATGTACTTTGGTAGAAGGAATAAAGATGCAGACTACCCTCTAAACAGTGAGTAAATTAGGAATCAGAGGTACAAAATGACTTGGGAGTCCTAATGCAGGATTCCCTTAATGTTAACTTGCAGGTTGAGTCGGTGGTGAGGAAGGCAAATGCAATGTTAGCATTCATTTTGAGAGAACAAGAATATAAATGCAAGGATGTTATGGTGAGGCTTTACAAGGCATTAGTCAGACCACACTTTGGAGTATTGTGAGCAGTTTTGGGCCCCATATCTAAGGAAGGATGAACTGACATTGTTGATCCTGGGGATGAAAGAGTTAATATATAAGGCACATTTGATAGTTCTAGGTCTATACTTTCTGGAGTTTAGAAGGACGAGGGAGATCTCATTGAACTTACTGAATGTTGAAATACTTGGACGAGTGGACATAGAGAGGATGTTTCCAATAGTAGGAGAGTCTTGGACCAAAGGCACTAACTCAGAAAAGAAGAACATCCCTTTAGAACAGAGATGAGGACGAATTTCTTTAGCTAGATGGTGATGAATCAGTGGAGTTCATTGCCACAGATGTCTGTGGAGGCCAAGTCATTCAGTATTTTTAGAGTGGATTTTGAAAGGTTCTTGATTAGTAAGGGTGTCAAGAGTTATGGAGAGAAGGGAGGAGAATGGGCTTCAGAGGGAAAATTAAGCAGCCAAATTGAATGATGGAGCTAATTTGATGGGCTGAATAGCCTAATTCTTAGGGTCTAAAATTGGAATGTGTAAAAATATGTTTATTGCTGGCAGTGATTACTTTCAGCTGAATTCTTGCAAATTTTGGAGATTGCACTGTATTCTAAAAGAACATTTTAATCATCAATAAGGAAGTTTAAATTTGAATGCTGCCCCTTGGGCTTTTGCCCAACACTTACTCATGTTCCAGGATTAGTTGACAGGCTCGATTAATTAAGGTATCTTTGTATTGCAAGCTTGGAATGAACTACATGCAAGAGTTGTGTATAAACATTACATGATATATTATAACACAAAGAATTTCATTCAGGGTTTTTATTTAGAAAACTCCTTTTGAGTAGGCAGACTATTAGTTGATTGCTAAATTGGATGGGGGTGCAAGAGCTGATTTGAGGAGGGAAGCTCAAGTCAAAAAGTTTTTAAACCAGTTTTGTCATGTTTAATAATGATCTGATTATTGCCTTTTTGCTGTTTCCCAGGCTTCGCCAGGGATATTAGGAGTTAGCTGTTAAGTTGTATTCAACATTAAGGTTAGCCAGGTAGTAGGGATGATAGAGATGAAAATGGTTCAGCAGTAAAGAGGCCAAAGCAAGTAACTGTCTTGTTGGGGAGATGTAGGTCCCCTACAGACAGAAACAGGTGAATTGATTATGGGGAGCAAGGACATGGCAGACCAATTGAATAACTACTTTGGTTCTGTCTTCACTAAGGAGGACATAAATAATCTTCCGGAAATAGTAGGGGACAGAGGGTCCAGTGAGATGGAGGAACTGAGGGAAATACATGTTAGTAGGGAAGTGATGTTAGGTAAATTGAAGGGATTGAAGGCAGATAAATCCCCCGGGCGAGATGGTCTGCATCCCAGAGTGCTTAAGGAAGTAGCCCAAGAAATAGCGGATGCATTAGTGATAATTTTTCAAAACTCTTTAGATTCTGGACTAGTTCCTGAGGATTGGAGGGTGGCTAATGTAACCCCACTTTTTAAAAAAGGGAGGGAGAGAGAAACCGGGGAATTATAGACTGGTTAGCCTAACATCGGTGGTGGGGAAAATGCTAGAATCAGTTATCAAGGATGTGATAACAGCACATTTGGAAAGCAGTGAAATCATCGGACAAAGTCAGCATGGATTTGTGAAAGGAAAATCATGTCTGACGAATCTCATAGAATTTTTTGAGGATGTAACTAGTAGAGTGGGTAGGGGAGAACCAGTGGATGTGGTATATTTGGATTTTCAAAAGGCTTTTGACGAGGTCCCACTCAGGAGATTAGTGTGCAAACTTAAAGCACACGGTATTGGGGGTAAGGTATTGATGTGGATAGAGAATTGGTTGGCAGACAGGAAGCAAAAAGTGGGAATAAACTGGACCTTTTCAGAATGGCAGGCAGTGACTAGTGGGGTACCGCAAGGCTCAGTGCTGGGACCCCACTTGTTTACAATATATATTAATGACTTGGATGAGGGAATTAAATGCAGCATCTCCAAGTTTGTGGATGACATGAAGCTGGGCGGCAGTGTTAGCTGTGAGGAGGATGCTAAGAGGATGCAGGGTGACTTGGATAGGTTAGGTGAGTGGGCAAATTCATGGCAGATGCAATTTAATGTGGATAAATGTAAGGTTATCCACTTTGGTGGCAAAAACAGGAAAACAGATTATTATCTGAATGGTGGCCGATTAGGAAAAGGGGAGGTGCAACGAGACCTGGGTGTCATTATACACAGCCATTGAAAGTGGGCATGCAGGTACAGCAGGCGGTGAAAAAGGCGAATGGTATGCTGGCATTCATAGCAAGAGGATTTGAGTACAGGAGCAGGGAGGTACTACTGCAGTTGTACAAGGCCTTGGTGAGACCACACCTGGAGTATTGTGTGCAGTTTTGGTCCCCTAATCTGAGGAAAGACATCCTTGCCATAGAGGGAGTACAAAGAAGGTTCACCAGATTGATTCCTGGGATGGCAGGACTTTCATATGATGAAAGACTGGATGAACTAGGCTTATACTCATTGGAATTTAGAAGATTGAGGGGGAATCTTATTGAAACGTATAAAATCCTAAAGGGATTGGACAGGCTAGATGCAGAAAGATTGTTCGCGATGTTGGGGAAGTCCAGAACGAGGGGTCACAGTTTGAGGATAAAGGGGAAGCGTTTTAGGACCGAGATTAGGAAAAACTTCTTCACACAGAGAGTAGTGAATCTGTGGAATTCTCTGCCACAGGAAACAGTTGAGGCCAGTTCATTGGCTATATTTAAGAGGGAGTTAGATATGGCCCTTGTGGCTAAAGGGATCAGGGGGTATGGAGGGAAGGCTGGTACAGGGTTCTGAGTTGGATGATCAGCCATGATCATACTGAATGGCGGTGCAGGCTCGAAGGGCCGAATGGCCTACTTCTGCACCTATTTTCTATGTTTCTATGTTTCTATGAGAAAGATTGGATGAGCACCAGAATAAAAAACTTCATAACTTGATTCAGCAGTTCTGATCTTCTTTTAGCTGCTGGGGTTTTGAGGCTTGGAAAAATCAGCCAGCTATGGATAAATTCAAAATGGCAATTGAAAAAAGACTAAAAAATCAAGTTCATTGTCCATGTCATGTTTCATCCCCTTTAAAACCAGAAATGGAGAGATCAGAGGCATGTTGGTGTCAACTATTACCATTAGAATGACAGATTAATTTATATTGTCTGCTGAGAATATGCCACGTCATGAGCAAATATCACATTTTATCACCTGCCTATAAATAAATGAATGACCTTTCCTAGGAGTAGGTTGCATACGCCCACCTGCTGATGAGCCTGGTCTTGACAATGATCTTCACTGGGAGCCTTTATTTTTTAAGCATTGTTAAAATGCTTCTAACCCCTTAAGATCTCTTATCACCTATTTCAATACCAACGTACAGCAGATGATCCATGAGGAATAGGGAGTAATTGACTAACCCATCCTATTTTGCTTCTATTCTGTATAGACTGATCAATCTTTTACAAAATATGCAGTGACCATTGTTCCTGAATATGTAATCAGCATCCCCGGTCTTTATTGCTGTAATGCCCACTGTGTTATCATTTGCTAAAGGGAGAAAGTGCAGTTCAGAAATTATGTAAAGCTTATTATACTATCTTTTCAGTGTTAACTTCTAAAAGTTAATCTTTAAATCATTTAAGACTTGTGGATGAGGCAAAATAATAATGGAAATGATACAATATGCAAACCTATAACTGATTCATAGGTATTTGAGCACAATTTTGAGACTATGTCTGACCATCATGTTTGAGTCGGAGCAAGACTAACACTAGTTCTATCAACTCTAGTTTCATTTGCCTTCTCCTTCCCAGTGCTACATATTTTTTTAAGAATCCCTCTTAAAAGCCGTGTTTGCATAGGCTTAAAGACTGATTGGGTTTTTTAATAGCAACTTTGCAAAGAGAAAATTAATGCACTTTATCAGTTTATTTCAATATTTAATCTGTGCGTGTTAATTTTAGTCTGTGTGTACAGATATTTTAAACAAGCAAAATAACGAACCTGATAACTTGAAAAGTGAGCCTGATTCCCTTGCATTCAGGCCAATGACGTATGAGAAAAATGCCAATGCAATTTCACAGCTCTCCAATGTAACTCTGCAGGGGCATGGCAAGCAGATTTTTAGCCAGGGACAACTACAGGGCAATATACACTAGCAATGTTCAAGCGATGTGTGAAAAAATATTTATGTTATTAATATTCTTCAATTTTTTCATGTTTCAGTACACTCACATTCAGTATAATAATAATCATGTATGTTTGTGACGGCATGCCAAGCTCCATAGCACTGCATTGTGCATGGTAATTACACAATGCCTGCTTGCCTCCCTCCTTCCCGCAGTTATAAACAGATAGACTGACTTGAATGATTGAAGCTTATGCCAAAATGTTAGACTTCCTGCTTAAAGTTTGATATTTCTAATTCAATGGGCATGTAACTTGACAGTGAAGAATAGAGCTATTTCTGAGCTGCGGTTGTTCAGTATTTACTATTGTGTTTCTGAGGTACTTGATATCATGGGCAAAATTGCCTGATAATTGAGGTTTACCTTTTGTGTAGTAAATGGTAATGGTGACCAGCAAAATATCTAAAAATAGGTAGAAAAATTTGTTTGAACAGTTGCCACCTTGAGTCATATGCAAAATCTTTATAAGAACATTTCCTGATGGCAGTCTCCTGCAGAGCGCACAGCTCCCGTGTCACTGCCAAGATGACTGCTGTGAACAAGTTAGACCTTTCAGATATTGCCCCTGGCAGCATAGAAGACAACTATGGGCAGGATGGGAAATGGGAGAAGAAACATACACCTTCCTGTACATTTGAGCATGCCGAATATGATGTTCTTGCCTGATCAACTTCCTTACTATGAGTATTCCTAAGCCACTGCAAAGCATGGGATCAGTAACTACAACTTCCTGCACCAAGGTCTATCATGTAGAGGTTCTCTGATCTCTGCTCGTGATGGTTCTGGACAAAAGAAAACCTCAGCAAAATAAATCTGGCAGAGATTATGCAAAACATTAATGTTCTAGTGGTGACGGTTTATTACTTTGCCAGCTTACTTCCTGTGAGATTTTCTCATTTATTGTAAGTAAAAGATGCAGGTCTTAAGATTACATTTTAGCAACCAATTTCTATTAGTGCACATCTGACATAGGGCAAATATCAGAGTACAGAGAATGGTGCTTTGTTCCAAATTACAGCATTTGCAGTCACCTGTGACCACAGAGCATAATATCTGGAAGTGGCCTGGCCAGTTTTCCAATAGGTGCTCATCAACATAGATAGGAACAATAGTGTGACCCACCTTTATGTGTATGCAAATAAACATGCATAAATGGGTTTAATTTCTAGTCAAGTGTTTTTTAACATAGGCTGTTCCAATAAGCATATTAAAAACTCATCTGCACTTTATAGTGGTCAAAAGATTTTCTATTCAATTAAATAATGTCTTCTCATTTGATACATTAATGAAGTTTAACATTGTTACTTGTTCTTTTAATGTATTCAATGGTCCATTTTAAGGTTATATTAAAACCATTATTGTGTGTCAATAATTATTAATTAGAAGAGCATGAGTGTGAATCCATAGAGTTTCCTGTATATTCTCTCATAATGTTTTTGTTTTAGAAAGGTGTTGTCAACTTTGTAGTATTCCAAGTTTCAGGAAAGTAATGTGAGATCTTCAAAACATCTGCCATGATGCACTGATCCTTAAATTTTCACTGATTTGTAGATATGTGTATTAAAATGCAAGATAGACCAAATAAAGTGCACCTTCAGCATGCAGTTGGCTTGAAGAATTGGAAAAGGTAGTTTAGGCTGTTATAGTACTGGGTCTGGTCTCTGTAATACTGAATTACTACCATACTTTACAATATCCTCTGTACTCTGAACTTAAAGTCAACACAGTCACATATATCAATTATTTTGTCTCAAGTGTGGCCAGTTATTATGTTGCAGTTTGTCTACAAGCTGAAGGCAGTATGAAAATTTAGGGTTCTTTTTGAATATGGTGTAGCTTAGACATCTTAATAATTTCTGAATGTTTCTTGTGAATCTAGAATGGAGAATGTTTAAAAACATGCCTACGTAATCTCTTTACATCAACAGGAGCTGTGGTACAACTAGGAGGTACCTATTCATCTAACATCGGTGGATTGAAAGGTCAATTTTATGTTATTTCAGCAACAAGCAATACTGGTAAGAGGTCTCTGTTTCAGCAGAGGTGTGATCAGGAATCATACCAACTCTTTGGAGGAGGCCTTCACTGAATTAGGACCAGCATTGTGCTTTCACTACTAACAATGGGAGATTATTTTTGCTGGTGGATGGTGATAGCTATTTAAGAGGTTCTATAGATACAGATTCCATCAACTAATCTATTGTCTAACACTTAATCAATACATTTACAGGGACATTGCCTGCCAGTGGAAACCAGAATGTAATTTTAGTCCAGGCCACCAGAGATAAGCAACACCATGTTTTGCATTTCACTTGAATTAGAATCTACAACTCTCTTGTGGTAGATGTCCATCATGTCTGACGTTGACAGGAAAACCTATGCAGGGGAGTTTTTAAAGAGGAAAAGCTGTTGCACTGGGGCAGTTCCACTCTCTTGACCTCAGGAGTCCAAGTCCAGTGGTACAAACAAGTGTCACAAACTGGGGTCTTTCTTGATTGTAGTGGATGACCATGATGTCTTCTGTGCCTTGTCATGCTCTTCGCTCTCCACTGAGCGTTGCAGCATTACCTTGCTGGCTGTCAGATTTCACTGTAGATCTCATCTACCCAGTCCATCAGAGGTGCTTGGACAGACATATCCCTAACTCACCAGGGTATGAGGCCGCTGCCTACCCTCACCTGGTTGAGCTCACTGATCAAAGCGGTGTACCGGGATGTGGCCATCACATGCAAACAACTACTTGGAGCCAAAGTTGAGAGCTGAGTGTCCAGTGGGGACTGTTATGTTTTGTAACTCCAAAATATTAAACCAATTGAAAGGAAAAGACAGGAGTCTGAAATGTAAGCCTAACTTTGTGAGCCTAACTTTAAGTGAGAGGTAATGTTGCAGCTATGTAGGACCCTGGTCAGACCACACTTGGAGTACTGTGCTCAGTTCTGGTCGCCTCACTACAGGAAGGACGTGGAAACCATAGAAAGGGTACAGAGGAGATTTACAAGGATGTTGCCTGGATTGGGGATCATGCCTTATGAGAATAGGTTGAGTGAACTCGGCCTTTTCTCCTTGGAGCGACGGAGGATGAGAGGTGACCTGATAGAGGTGCATAAGACGGTGAGAGGCATTGATTGTGTGGATAGTCAGAGGCTTTTTCCCAGGGCTGAAGTGGCTAGCACGAGAGGGCATAGTTTTAAGGTGCTTGAAAGTAGGTACAGAGGAGATGTCGGGGTAAGTTTTTTACGCAGAGAGTGGTGAGTGTGTGGAATGGGTTGCTGGTGGCGGTGGTGGAGGCAGAAATGATAGGGTCTTTTAAGAGACTCCTGGATGGGTACATGGAGCTTAGAAAAATAGAGAGCTATGGGTAAAGCCTAGGTAGTTCTAGGGTAAGGACATGTTCGGCACAGCTTTGTGGGCCGAAGGGCCTGTATTGTGCTGTAGGTTTTCTATGTTTCTATGTTTAATTGAGACATGCACATATCACATGGTGCAATGATGACATTGCCTTTTATGTACTTTTACATATAACCGTAAACAACAAAGAATGCTTAATCAAATAATATATTTACAATATTACTCAAATATTACTGAAATATTAAATACACAATTCTCCTCCCTGCTTCGCTATAGACTAATGCAATACAGAATGCATTTCAACTTATTGATACACAGATTAAATTGTCCTATTCAAGCCTAAAGATTTAATCACTGTGAAGGATTTCTTACTCTTGTGGAATAACGTCTTTCCTGACCGGGGGTGGCAGGGGTGGGGGGTCACTCTGCTTGGCAGGTGAGACACGTGACTGTGAAGCAACCTCAGGTTCTGGGGCCTCCTCCGTGGTGGTTGTAGGCATTGACTCTGAGACTGCAGGATGTGGTCCTGACAGATCTGGGCACTTTTCTTCTCCTTTTCTTGACTTCGATCCTTGTTTCTCACCTGGTCCCAGCTTCTTTCTCTCTCTTTATCTGGCTCTCATTCCTTTTTCAGTCATGCTTCCTTTCTTTACCCTTGCTTTTCTCATGATTCCTATCGTGGTCTCTTTCACAGTCTTGATCCCACTTACGCTCTTGATTCTGCTCTTTTTCTTTCTCACATTCCAGCTTTCACACCTTGTTTCTCTAACTCATGTTCTCTCTCTACCTCTTCTCTCCTTTTCAACTTCTTGTCTTTCATTTTCTCACCTTCCTTTTCCTTCTTCTAATGAGTATCTCGGAATTTTCTAATTTCTCGAGAAGTTAAGTCTCATATATCCTCTTCCATTTTAAGAGCACTTATATTACTCTCCTCTTTTTTTTCCTTTCTCTTCATTCCTGGATGTGCATCCTGATCTTGTGAAGGTGCATTTAATTCACTGGAGTGATCCTTCTATTGTTCCCTTTCCGATCTGATCTCTCTTTTAGGTTTCCTCATCCACAACATCAACTGACAAATTTTCTGTTTCTGTTTCTCATAAGACCGTAAGACACAGGAGCAGAATTAGGCCATTTGGTCCATTGAGTCTGCTCCAGATGGCTGATCTGTTTGTTTCCCCTCCTCAGCCCCACTCCCTGGCCTTCTCCCCACAACCTTTGATGTGTGTCCAGTCAAGGTCCTATCAAGCTCCACCTTAAATACACCCAATGACCTGGCCTCCACAGCTGCCATTGGGAACAAATTCCACAAGTTAACCAGCCTTTGCCTAAAGAAATTTCTCTGTATCCTGAGGCTGTGCCCTCTTGTCCTAGGCTCCCCCACCATAGGAAACATCCATTCCACATCTACCATGTCTAGGCCTTTCAACATTTGAAAGGTTTCAATAGGATCACCCCATCAAACCCAGAGCCATCAAACGTTCCTCATATGGAACGTCTTATTCCCAGCATCATCCTTGTGAACCTCCTCTGAACGCTCTCCAATGCCAGCACATCTTTTCTTAGATGAGGAGCCCAAAACTGTTCACAATACTCAAGGTGAGGCCTTACCAGTGCCTTATAAAGCCTCAGCATCACAGCCCTCTCTTATATTCTAGACCTCCTGAAATGAATGCTAGCACTGCATTTGCCTTCCTCACCAGCGACTCTACCTGCAAGTTAACCTTCAGGATGTTCTGCACAAGGTCTCTTTGCATCTCAGATTTTTGGATTTTCTCCATTTAGAAAATAGTCTCCATATTTATTTCTACTACCAAAGTGCATGACCATGCATTTTACAACATTGTACTTCATTTGCCACTTTCTTGCCCATTCGCCTAATCTCTCTAAGTCTTTCTGCATCCTACCTGTTGCCTCAACACTACCTGCCCTTCCACCAATCTTCATATCATCTGCAAATCTGGCAACAAAGCCATCTATTCCATCATCTAAATCATTTATATACAGCATAAAAAGAAGTGGTCCCAACACCAACCCCTGTGGAACACCACTAGACAGTGGCAGCCAACCAGAAAAGGATCCCTTTATTCCCACTCACTGCCTCCTATCAATCAGCCAATGCTCTAACCGTGCCAGTAACTTTCCTGTAGTACCATGGGCTCTTAACTTGGTAAGCAGCCTCAGATGTGGCACCTTGTCAAAGGCCTTCTGAAAGTCGAAATATACAACATCCACATCATCCCCTTTATTTATCCTACTTGTAATCTCCTCACATTCCACCAGGTTCATCAGGCAGGATTTTCACTTAAGGAACCATGCTGACTTTGTCCTATCTTGTACTGTGTCACCAAGTACCCCATAATCTCATCTGTAACAATTGACTTCAACATCTTCCCAACCATTGACGTCAGACTAACTGGTCTATAATTTCCTTTCTGCTGCCTTCCTCCTTTCTTAAAGAGTGGAGTGACATTTGCAATTTTCCAGACTTCTGGCACCATGCCAGACTCCAGTGATTTTTGAAAGGTAATTACTAGTGCCCCCACAATTTCTACCACTACCTCTTTCAGAACCCTCAGGTGCAGTTCATCTGGCCCAGGTGACTTATGTACCCTGAGGTCTTTCAGCTTTTTGATCACTTTCTCCCTTATAATAGTAACTGAACTCACTTCTTTTCCCTCACACCCTTCAACATCTGGCATGCTGCTAGTGTCTTCCACATTAAAGTCTGATGCAAAATACTCATTTAGTTCATCTGCCAACTCCTTGTTCCCCATTATTATTTCTCTGGCCTCATTTTAGAAACATAGAAAACCTACAGCTTAATACAGGCCCTTCAGCCTATGATGCTGTGCCGAACATGTACTTACTTTAGAAATTACCTAGGATTACCCATAGCCCTCTTGTTGTCCTAGATCCAATCTCATCTTTCTTTTATTTTTTACTTCAAAAAACTTTTACTATCCACGTTGATATTGTTTGCTAGCTTGCTTTCATATTTCTTCTCTTCCCTCCTAATGATTCTTTTAGTTGCTCTCTGTAGGCTTTTAAAAGCTTCCCAATCCTCTATCTTCCCACTAGTTTTTACTTTCTTTTGCTTTTACACTAACTTTGACTTCTCTTGTCAATCACGTTTGTACTATTTTGCCATTTGAGTATTTCTTTATTTTTGGAATACGTCTATCCTGCAGCTTCCTCATTTTCCCCAGAAACTCATGCCATTGCTGCTCTGCGGTCATCCCTGCCAGCAGCTCCTTCCAATTTACTTTGGCCAACCCCTCTCTCATACCACTGTAATTTCCGTTACTCCATTGAAATACTGCTACACCATACTTTACTTTATTCCTATCAAATTTCAAGTTGAATTCAATCATAATGTATTCATTGATTCCTTTCTTTTTGGCCTTCCATTCATCCAGCTGGGCTTTGGTCTTTGCATTTACTTTTCCAAGCAGCTTTTTGTCTCCCACTTGAAGTTCACGCAATAATCTTAACGCATGCAGAGTAGATTCTGGTTCTTTATACTCACAAAAGCTGAATGCTTGCAACTTCCCTGAAGCTCCTTCAACTCTCTTCTTACTTAAAACCACATTTCTCAAGTAACTGCCTGATTAACATATCAGAAGCTTTCTCAGATATGTTTCCTACTAACACTTTTGTAGTTGGACCATTGCTTTCATCACTTTCACCATTCCTCTGAGCAGCATGGCCCTTTCTTGGTCAGGTATACTTTCCAACCATAGGCACAGAGGTTGGCACTTACACAGTTTGCCTTTTGTTGGGCAATGGTTCATGGTGTTCAGCATGGAGACAGTTGCGGCATCATCCATTACCTTTCCTAATTTGCTTTCAGTTGATTCTATTACGGGGGATGTGGCATGCAAATGGTGGATGGATCTACAATCAAGTTGTAGTTGTCTCACATGCAAGCCCAAGAGGCTTGCTGGTTGTTGTATTTCACTGCTATGAATGTCACACTGAGACTTTTTCACAGAGAGTGGTGGGTGCGTGGAATGCACTGCCAGTGAGGGTGGTAGAGGTGGATACAATAAGGTCTTTTAAGAGACTTAGGTAGGTACATGGAGCTTAGAAAAATAGAGGGCTATGCAGTAGGGAAATTTTAGGCAGCTTTTAGAGTATGTTACATGGTTGGCACAACATTATGGGCTGAAGTTCCTGTAATGTGCTGTAGATTATCTATGTTTCTATAAAAGTTATTCCCTCAGGTGTTACATTTTCTTCAGCATAAGTTCTTAGTTGGATATCTGCAAACTTCAGTGTTGTATCTTTGAAAAGCTGTTACACCCGTTCAAACTCATTTTGTGGAATGACTGAAACAGTCAAGCCTGTGTCCAACCCACTTTAATTAATTTACCATTCACTTCTGGTGTAAGCCATCTTGCTTGTCACATTGTAAACCTCAAGGTTACACAGTCTTGTGTCACTCTTATCATTATCAGATTTTTCATCAATAATATGCAGATTAGTGCTCTTTTTGAAACTGTAACTAGATTTTTTATTGTTTTCTCTGCCCTGTGCAGTCCATTTATTTTTGATTGCTCAACGTGCTCTTTGTATGTGTCCTACATTGTTGCATTTTCTGCAAGTTTCACCTTTAAATCTGCATTGGTCTGTTGAATATGAGCCCCTGCCACAATGGTAAGACAATTTGTTCAGCTAGGCTCACTTTCATTCCTAATTGCAACTCATTTGCGTCTCTGTCTGCTATTTCCATTGATACAGCTATCTCAACTGTTCTTTTAAATGTAAGCTGTGCTTTAGTTTGGAGCCATTTTTAATGCTTTCTTGTAAGATTCCACAAACTAAATGATCTCTTAGTGCATCATTAAACCTATTACCAAACTGACAATGCTCAAGCAATCTCTTCAATTCAGCCACATACATTGAAATGGGCTCCCCTTCCTTTTGATTCCACTTATGAAACTTGAAGCTTTCTGCAATCAAAAATAGTTTTGGTTCTAAACATTCCTGCATTACTTTCACAATATCAGCAAAGCTTAGTTCAGCTGGTTTGGTTGAAGCAGTCAAACTTCTAAGCAAACTGTATGTCTTTAAATCCAATCCACTCAGAAAAATTGGTACTTGTTTCTCCTTGGCTATTCCATTTGCTTTAAAGTACTGCTCAATTAGCTCGGTATACATCAGCAAGTTATCTGTTGAGCAATTGAATGCATCCATCTTTCGGATATAGCCAGCCATTTCTGCTTTTGTTATTTATGATTATTGTCACCTGGTACTCATTGTTTATGAATCTGTGAATTTGTCTGTTTTCTGTCTTTTAAGTTGATCGGCTCACTCCCCTTGCAAAGAAAAATAAACCATACTGTGTTGCTTGATTTTTTACTCGACCATTTCCTTCTTGCAAAGAAAGTGTGTTGCACTTATTTTAACTTAAGTGTCTCGCTGGGCTTCAACAGGTAAGTAGTTATCTAAGGTTCATTCAAAACTTTCTCATCACCACTGTTATCTTATAAACTAATTGAAAGAAAAAGCCGGGAGTCTGAAATGCGCATCTAACTTTGTGTTTACTTTAAGCGAGATGGGCACGCATCATGTGGTGGTGTGATGATATATTCTCTTTATGTACTTTATGTACTTTTATGTGGGCACGTGACCAAGTGGTTAAGGCATTGGACTAGTGACCTGAAGGTCGTGAGTTCGAAGTTCAGCCGAGGCAGCATGTATACCCTTGAGCAAGGCACTTCATCACACATTGCTCTGCGACGACACTGATGCCAAGCTGTATGGGTCCTAATGCCCTTCCCTTGGACAACATTGGTGTCGAGGAGAGGGGAGACTTGCAGCATGGGCAACTGCTGGTCTTCCATACAGCCTTGCCCAGGCCTGTGCCCTGGAGAGTGAAGACTTTCCAGGCGCAGGTCTATGGTCTCGCAAGACTAACGGATGCCTTTACTTTTACAGATAAACTGCAATGCAACAAATAATGCTTAGTCAAACAATATATTTACAATATTACTCTAATATTACTGAAATATAAAATATACAATAGGGACCAAAGGTGAATGAGCTGTCCCAGAATGGACACAAGTCCCTTCTCCAGAGATGCTACCACTCTCTAGATGCCCCATACACCCTACTACTCCATTAACTGAAATATACCTGACATGATATAAACCTTGTCCAATTTTGTTTAAATTGGGTTCCTATTTCTGCTCTGTAATGCAGATAACACATTTTAAAAGTACCAAGAATATTTGAAGGAAGAGTTAAGACCCTGTGGAAGAATTGTATAGATTTTTCATGCAATGGTATCCATTCTCTGAAGCAAAAAAAAAGGTGAAATATTTCATTTATTGGTTACAGGGGAGCAGTTCTTAAGATAATTTGTAAATGATCTGAAGGGAGGTTGTGCAATACCACTTATTGTTAAAAATCCACATGTAAAGTTGTTTTTTTCACCCCGAAGTTTTTCTGCTATACTATGGATGGTTGAATAAAAAGAAGAAATGTTTTACTCCACTAACAAGTGGTCCATTCCAAAGGACTGTCATTTCACCAGCTGTCCAGACAGCACAATGGTTTCTCCTTTGAATATATGTTGTATAATTTTCTGTCCTTCACACCAGGCACATTATGTTTCTTCCTTCCTTCTCACATAGTCTCAAGCTTGGCACAACCTCCTCTTTTCAGTCATGCACAGCAAGGATAACATGCTGAAAGCTCAGAACAAGTTTTGTCATACAGGATTACGTCTCACACTCAATATTGTTGGGCAGAGTGGAACTTCAGAAAAGAGACACAAGAGACTATGGATGGTAGAATCCGGAGCAACAAGCAATTTGCAGGAGCGTGTCAGTGGGTCCAGCAGCATCTCTGGGACAGAGGAATTGTTGATTTTTTGCATTGAAGCCCAGCATCAGCATTTCAGAATTTCAGGAGGCCTGCATCTCATCAAAGGTTAATTATTTTAGAAGCGTGCAGTCAAAATACAAAGGATTTTTCATTAGTTATTAGTTTTTCATTCTACTATACATTTATTGAGTATGCCTACTAGAAACTGAAACTTTGGGTTGTACTTGATGGCATAAATGTAGTTTAATATTGAATTAACTTTGAACTTTAACGCTCTACTCTGGTAAAAAAAAACTGCTAACAGACTATTGAGAGAGAATATGATCATTTGAAGACCTCTTTCAAAAAGTGACTTTGATTTACTCTAATAATCAAGTCAATCAGAAGAATTATTACTCGTGTTAATTTTTCCTAACATGTTTCCAGTGATTTTTTAATACGTAGGTTCAAATAATTGATGCTTATGACATTGTTCATGTACTTTAATGAAATCCAGAACAACTTAACTGGATGTACTTTTAGATAACAAACAAAGACAATATTGTAGGTTTTCACAAATAAAATTATATGAGGCATTTTATGCTTAAGAAAAACCATAACAACTCATTTATTGTACTGCAAACACTGATCACAAAACGTCCAACCAGCCTCTTAAAGTGAACCTCGAGTCAATGTCAGTGCTTGTGAACTATGTACATTTTCACCAATTATGTTACCCTACACAACCCCTCCACCCCCAGAATTCACTAGAATTGTTATTGTGAGTGTGATTGGATCTTGGACAAGCTGCCTGGCTCGGGTCCAATGTTCCATGGGTGGAGGAAGAGCAGGTGCCTCTGACTCATCCCATGGTGTGTTGATATGCTTATGGTTATGTTGTGATGCAAGGGGCATGGTGGCAGAATTCTCCAAACCTTGGGTGGGCTGGTTTAAGGCAACCTATCAAAATACATTCAGGTTTACCCCTCTTATCTATGATAAGTCTCTTTTCTCTCCGTTCCAAAACTCAGAACGGACCATTGTAAGGCGACCTGGGGGTTTGTTTGTGTGTGGCCTGATGGATGAAAACAAATGAGGCGGAATGTGGGTCAACAGGTACCCAAGAGCGCTGTACGCCATGATGGGAGGTTGAAATAGGTGAAAAGGAATTGAATTTACTGAGGAGGGTGGAATGGTGTTGAGAGGCCAACCAGGCGGTTGTGGTGTCGGGAATTAAATCATCTGACACTCATAAAAGCTGCCCGTATATCAACTCAGCTGCAGACAACTGCAGATCCATTTGGAGCTGTTCTGAGCCCAGCAGGACCCATGGGAGATGATCATGCCAACACTCATCCGGCAAGGAAGCCCTCAGAGCAGCCTTTAAAGAGAGGTGAAACTGCTCACATAGGCCATTGGACTGTGGGTGACAAGCCGTGGTGTGATGTTGCCTAACGCTAAGATTCTGGGCCATCACAGCCCAGAAGTCTGATGTGAATTGGGGACCGTGGTCAGAGGAAATACCAGATGGGGTGCCAAACCAAGCAACCCAGATGCCAATAAATTCCCGAGTCATGTCCGTGGCCGTCATCGATACTAGAGGGACGACCTCTGGCCACCTGGTGGTACGGTCCACCATGGTAAGAAGGTGTGTGAAGCTGCAGGAGGGGGGATGAGAACCAACCAGGTCCACATTAAAGTGGTGAAACCGTCACTCGAGGACCTCAAAAGGAGCTAATAGTGCTAGGACATGATGGTTAATTTTTGTCTTCTAACACTCTACAGAGGCTGCAGTCCAATCACACACATCCTTTCTGAGGCCGTGCCACACAAACTGTAGTGCAACCAATTTCTGTGAGGCCTTCCAGCCCGGATGTGAGAGGCTGTGGATGGAGTCCGTCTCCAGTTTTCAGGCACAATGGGGCTAGGGTGACCAGCTTGAGACATCGCACAACAGAGAAATCCCAGCTTCCCCAAACTTAATGTCAGCCAACCGCAGGCCTGTGACTGCTGTTCAGTAACCTCTGGGTAGCTTGGTCGGCTGCCATGCTGGTATATTCGACCCCTATGTGTACGGTCTCAACGGCTGGCAATGAGAGGCAATCAACCACGGCATTATTTTTCCCCTTGATATGTTGTATATCAGTTGTGAAGTCGGATATGTAGGTCAGGTGGCATTGCTGCCGTGCAGACCAAGGAGGTCTGATATTTTGGCCATTGCACGCATGAGGGGTTTGTGGTCAACAAACACTGAGAAATGGTGACCCTCTAGAAGAAAATGAAAATGGCAGAGATCCAGACAGAATCCAAGAAGCTCACGGTCAAATGTGCTGTACTTCCTTTTTGGGGGGGGGGGGGCAGAGCTGCCGGCTGAAGAAGATGAGTGGCTGCCACATGCCTCCGACGAACTGTTCATGCTCAGCACCCACAGCATAGTCTGAAGCATCAGTAGAAATGGCTATTGGGTGCATTGGGGAGCGGGTGTGCGAGTAGGGTCACGTTGGAAAGAGCTCGTATAGTATCATCAAATGCCTTCGTCATGTCTGCCGACCAGTCAAGCACGTGATTAGGGTATTGACTTGAAGCTCACTATACAGGGGGAGCACAATTTCAGCAGCTTGCAGAATGAAGTAGTGATAGAAATTCACCATGCCTAAAAACTCCTGTAGTTTTTTCAGTAGTGTGGAGCAGTGGGAAATCCATAATAGTGACTACTTTTGATGGGAGGGATTTCATAGCTTCTGTGGAGATGTGATGGCTGAGAAAGTCAATGGTTGACAACGCAAACTGTCATTTAAAAGGGTTAATAATCAATCCTTGTTGGCTTAAGCACTCGAAAATAGTGCAGAGATGAGATACGTATTTGGATTTGGATACACTGGCAACAAGTAAACAAAAAGAAAATCTAAGTCTTTTAATGCAGAGTCCATCAGCTGTTGGAAAGTCTGTACTGTATTTTTCAGCCCGAAAGCATGCACAGAAACTGAAAGAGGCCAAACAGGGTTATCAAAGCTGTTTTGGGAATGTCCTCTGAGCACACAGGCAGCTGTTGGGAACCCCTATCTAAGTTGACTGTAGAAAAAAATAACTTTCTGGCTGAACACATCAAAAAGTCTCAGATGTGTGGGACTGGTAATGATTGGGGGTAGTTCCCTCATTAAGGTGTTGGTAATTGCCACATGGATGTCAACCACCATTGCACTTAGGGGCCATATGGAGAGACGAAGCCCAGGGTCTATTCAACCTAGGTACAATGTCAACTCTTTCCATGTTGACAAACTCAGCCTTCGGGGTTACCAGATTTTCTGGGTCCAGTCTACTCACGCGGGCATGGACCGGCAGGCCAATTGTGGGAATGTATTGCTTGACCCCATGTTTTGTAACTGTAGTGGAGAATGTGGGTTTGGTGAGGTTTGAGAATTCACCCAGCATTCGAGTGAACTCACATACAGTAGTGCATGTGCTTGACCGAGTCGTTGTGGGGAGCTTACTGCGGGAGCAGGGTCCTTGACATCCACAAGCCAGCAGTTCTTAAGATCAACTAACAGTCCATGGGCACACAGGAAATCTGCACTAAGTAGAGGACTAACCACTTCTGCCAAGATAATGTCCCATCACCCATAAGTGTCCCATAAGTCTGGATCTTGCCGCTGTTGGCGCTCTTTACCTTCTCATCAACAGGCGATACTGGCAGGACACTCACTTGAGCACCCGTGTCACACCGGAAGCATCGCTCTGAAAGGGTGTTCGTAATGAACAGTAGATGAACCTGGCAGCTGGAACCCATGGTGTTCACAGACCTCTGATGTCCTGATACGCTGGCGCTGTTGAAGCTGCAAGGCGGTTGGCACTTCCTAGCATTCATATCAAAGCGAGCATGGTGAAAGCACAGGCTCGGTGTCATTTGTTTCGCAGCTGTGGGCGTCCTTATGTTGGGGGCCTTGCTGACCGGGCTTCTTGAGGTAGAGAAAGGACGAGGAAAGGAGGAATGATGCACCCCTGCCTGGCTGAGTGTAGACTATCAGTCATTATAGCAAATTCCTATAGTCCTTCACAGGTGCATTAGCAAAGGTTATGTGATCTTGATCAGGCATTTGCTGAATAAAGAATTCTTTAAAATTAAAACAAGAATGATAATTTTCTAGGAGAGTCAGCATGTGGTCCATTATCTCTAATGGCTTAACATTACTGAGACCAAGTAAGGAGAGCAACTGTTCAGCATGCTCAGACTCCGATAGTCCAAGAGTCTGTAAAAGGTGAGTTGTCAGCGAATGGTATTTATTGGGTTCAGGTGCGTGTTCTAGTAGACTCACCTGTCTCATGGAGTTGCTGAGCAACGCTACCACATAGAAAAGATTGGTGTTGTCGGTAGTGGTTTCTCGCAGTGTGGATTGGGCCGGGGCCAGTAGAAGCCAAGCAACGGCGTTTTGCTCCCAGATCACTGGCAATTTCAAAGCAACTGTGTTAGCCGACATGTTCAATAACTCTGGAACTGTACTTAAGCATTGGGGTCACCAGCGCAGATTTTCACAAATAAAATGGCATGAGGCACTTTATGATTAAGTAACAACTCATTCATTGTACTCAAACACTGAGCACAAAAAGTACAGTAACAGAACTTCACGTAATATGTCATCACATCAGACCAGCCTCTTAAAGTGAACCCCAGCTCAATGTTGGTGGTTGTGAATTCTGTACATTTCCACCAGTTATGTTACCCAACAATATGGCAATCCACACAAACTGTTCTCTATTTATTAGTTACTTAATGCCAGCCAAACAGTGGCAGATTTTGACAAGTAAGGCATCTGTTGAGAAAGGAGCAACTTAATGTTTCAGGTTCAAACAAGAGAAAATCTGCAGACACTGGAAATCCAAGCAACACACACAAACTGCTGGAGGAACTCAACAGGCCAGGTTGCATCTATGGAAAAGAGTATGGTTGATGTCTTGGCCTGAAACATCAACTGTACTCTTTTCCATAGATGCTGCCTGGCCTGTTGAGTTCCTCCAGCAGTTTGCATGTGTTGCTAAAATTTCAGGTTGATGACTTATTGACAGTCCTGATGAAATGTTACAGATCTGAAACATTAACTCTGATTCTCTCTCAAACAAATGTTTCCAGCATTTTCAGTTTCTAATTCAGTTTCTATTACTTGCAATATTGTGATTTTGTTTTGAAGCATGTCTCTATGTGATTGATATTGAAATATGTTTTCCAATATAGATTCAATTCAGCATTAGATGAGTTTCAACTTCAAATAAATAAAGTAAGATTATTTGTGGAGCAAGGCCTCATCAAACTAGAGTATCGAAAATATAATCATGGTTTTGCAAGGGCTCAGAAGTTTTCATTAAATCCAAAGTTCAAAAGTTCAAAGTACATTTATTATCAAAGTATATGTACTATATACAACATTGAGATTTGTCTCCTTACAGGCAGCCACTAGACAAAGAAACTCAATAGAACCTATCAAAAAAATGGACTTGTCGGACATCCAGTGTACAAAATCAAAGAACAAATCATGCAAACAATAAAAAGTATGCAAATAACTTTCAGAACTAAAGTTCACGAAAGTGAGTTTATAGCCAGAAAGCCAGTCACAGTGGTCCAGGAGCCTATTAGTTACAGCCCACAGCCTCAGAGCAGAGACGAGTAAACCTCGCTTAACATTAGCCTATCCCTCGCCTCCAGCCCTGACATCCTGACCTTTTTCAATTTGACCTGGTGCTCTTTTTGGCAGTGGTAGCTAAGGTGCGATATAATATGACCCAAATAGTTCAATAACATTTGTGGCTATGTGACTTTATTCACTGAAATGGTAAGGAAATGCTTATTTCCTTGTGATCTCCAGCATCTGCAGAATCTCGTGTTAAGGAAATGCATTCCATTGTGAAACTGAACGAAAGAATTACTGATCATAAGTGGCTACCAGAGTAATTCCATCTGTTAATAATTTTTAAAAATGAAAAGAAATGTGTGCACACCAGGGAATCTCTTTTTCCAAAAAAATAGAGAACAGTGGAGAATATTTCAACAAATACTTGCTTTGCAGACAAGTAATAATTAGCATTCTCTGTAAATGTAGTTGAAATGAAGTTCAAAGTAATTATCTTGGATCTAAATACTTCTAGAGAGTGTGTATTCTACACAGAAGTAACTCTTATTCTGAAACAATAGCATTAGGTATGGATAAATTACAGGCTGTCTTTCAACAAATGGCAACATAGCAAAAAATTTCACAATCCATTTGCACTCCAATGATTTCTACTTAAATGGAAGTTCTGTCAGAATTTTCTGACAAAACAACTCCCATTCCAGTCACTGAGGAAGTATATGCCTCAGACTTCTTAAAGAACTACAGTACATCACTTCATTCCTTTAATAGGTTGATGAATGACCTGTTGTGAATCCTTCTTCTAGATATCCAAATCAAAGGAGAGGTTCAAAAACTATCCAAGCAGAACTGGTGAGATGTGTTATAATTGGACTTAACTCATTACTCTTATATGGTGTGCATGACAAAAATGTTTCTGGAAAGTTAAAAATGGAATTAGGCACTTTCAGACTTCACAATCTCAAGTTTGATGCATTTGTTTCCTCTTTTTTTTTAGTTGGCCTGGACCTTGTTAGCATTACAGTTTTTCTAAAAGTCAATAGACTTCATTATGTTACTAACATCAATGAGGCCATTTTGATTTACAGCTTTTTCAAATCTCAGGCTAATCTCTATGAATATAATTTCAAGTTTTATCGAAAATGAGCCTGGATATTGCGGTATGTGTAAAATCTGCAATTCAAGGTGCTGTTGACTAGTTGGGAGTTCATACAATTTTCTTCGTGCCACTGCAGTTTCATTCCCAAGACGTTCCAAGTTTATGGATTTTCTGTTTGGTCTGATTATTCCAGTACTTCAAGTCCAATGAAAAAATGTTAGCAGTAAAGTTTGTCCACAAGCTAGCTATCTACTCAAAGCAGGCTCACTTAACAGGTCAAAATAGATCCATTTGTATCTAAAGCAAATTATTAAGTAAAAATAAGTAGACTTGAGTAATTTTTGATTAACACGTATAAAGTGCTGGAGGAACTTAGCAGGTCAGGCAGCATCTATGGAAAGGGATAAACAGTCGACGTTTCAGGCTGAGAACCTTCATCAGTTGTGTTGGGAAACTTCTTATTTTCCAACATTGACTTAAATATACTTATGAAAGGCATTATATGAGAAGTCCTGTTGTAGATATTTTATCATTTAACTGTACTTAGTCAAGGCCAGAATTATAGGGTAAATGATTGCTATTTGTTTCTTTTGAACTGAATATTCCAGTGTTCTCCTGGCTAACTTTCATGAAGGTAAGCTCATCCAAAATGTCATTTGCCCTATTTCAATTCAGATGGAGTTCCACTACTCCATTATCCCCGTGCTACTGATATTGGATTTCCTTAGAGTATTTTGATTTTAAATTTATTTTCCTTTTTGTTTACAAATTTCTTCAGTACGTTGTCATCGTTCATCACTCGTACAAAGCCCTGAGATTTCTGAATATCACTATTTACTACTTCTTGTGCTTCTTGGATTATCATCACAACAACATTGTTGACTGCACCTTTGACTGCCAAGGTTCTATGATTTCATATTCTCTCACTGTATTCTCTACCTTTTTCTCTTTCGTTAACATGCTCCTTAAGTCTTACCTTTCTGAACAAGTTTAAGAAACTTGTTTACATCACTGTTCAAATTTGGTTTCCTCTTTAATAAGATTTGTTTCAAAGAGAAGTCAATCTTTATTTAAAAATATAAAGTCACTACATTAAACTCGGCAAAGCAAGTTTTGATTCCTTTACTTGCTGCATTCCATCAGTATAACAAAATCTAAAATTTAGATTTACTATACTCTTTGCATTTAGTTAAGTCTCTAAACCATTTGAACCAGTCTCAGTTTTAACATTTTATTTTGGATGAAATAATGATGGTACCTTGATTTGAAAACTCTTTTGCATGGATGTAAGTTGTTTTTCACTTGATAACAAGTAATTCAGGTATCTTAATCTTAGGCAGTAGTTATAGTTTTTTCAAATCATTATCAGTAATTATTCCAATAATCCACACAAAATATGGCCATAACCTACACAGAGTAGCAAATCTTCACACTTGACATATTTAAAATGTCACATTGAAGTAAAGGTTCCTTACAGGACAAACTTTGAAATACCAAATGATGATCATACTTTGAAATGTATTATTTAAGCTCAAGTGTTATCTTATTCCTATACAGACAACCTTGTATTCTAGTAATACATTTCTCCATGAATAAGTGTTGAATGGGAATCTAATATTGTGTCCCAATACAAAATGGTTGGTACCACTAATTGTTATTGTCTAAATATTAAATATCAATGTATGGATGATTATCTTGAAAACCAAAGTCACTATGAAGAAATTCAGGTGTTCAGACTTGGCCTAAGCCATTCTTGTTGAAAAGCATCTCACAATTTCTTCTGAACTGGATCATCTGCAGGTATTAATAAAGCTCTTCCCACTGTGCATCTCTAATAAAGAGTAATTCATGGTGATCAAATTCTTCCAGCTGATAGGCAGGCTCTGGTCAATGTACCTTGCAATACTATTGTTCACTGTTTTCAAAGAAATATTCTTTTAATTTCAGCAGCACTCTCTGAAGCCTTTCAGCGCATTATTTAGTAGTTTGAGAACAATTGTTTCCAACAACTGATGATCTGTTTCAACATTTACCATGTCCCTTCCATTGATATACAGTTTATCTTGTTGCAGGCAAACCCAGTTGACAAGAGCTCCCTCTTGAATTGTCCATTTCTGAACTCTGCCTCTGTTAATGCCTTTAATGCAACTGGATGTTCATCTGCAACATTGTTGATCCAATTGCAGCTAGAGATGCATAACATTATACATCATCTTCTAAGATTTTCTTTTAATCTAGGAATTAATTTTAATTAATTCATTTACTGGGCATTGATATTGTTGACAACACCAGCTTTTATGGCTACCTCAAACTGAAGGGATAGTTAAAAGTCACCTTGTCTGATGATACAAAGGTAGGTGGAGGAGCAGGTATGGTTGAGGAAACAGAGAGCCTGCAGAGAGACTTAGATAGTTTAGGGGAATGGGCAAAGAAGTGGCACATGAAATACAATGTTGGAAAGTGTATGGTCATGCACTTTGGTGGAAGAAATAAAAGGGCAGACTATTATTTAGATGGGGAGAGAATTCAAAATGCAGAGATGCAAAGGGACTTGGGAGTCCTTGTGTAAGATACCCTAAAGGTTAACCTCCAGGTTCAGTCGGTTGTGAAGAAGGTGAATGCAATGTTGGCATTCATTTCTAGAGGTAAAGAATATAAGAGCAGGGATGTAATGTTGAGGCTCTATAAGGCACTCAGGAGATCACACTTGGAGTATTGTGTGTAGTTTTGGGCTCCTTATTTTAGAAAGGATACACTGACATTGGAGAGTGTTCAGAGAAGATTCACGAGAATGATTCCAGGAATGAAAGGGTTACCATATAAAGAACATCTGGCAGCTCTTGGGCTGTATCCGCTGGAGTTCAGGAGAATGAGGGGGTATCTCATAGTAACATTCCGAATGTTAAAAGGCCTGAACAGATTAGATATGGCAAAGTTATTTCCCATGGTAGGGGAGTCTAGGACAAGAGGGCGTCCTAAAAGGATGTCCTTTTAGAACTGAGATGTAGAGAAATTACTTCAGTTAGAGGGTGGTAAATCTGTGGAATTTGTTGCGAAGAGCGGCTGTGGAGGCCAAGTCATTGGGTGTATTTAAGGCAGAGATAGATAGGTTCTTGATTAGCCAGGGCATCAAAGGGTATGGGGTGAAAGCAAGGAGGTAGGGATGACTGGAAGAATTGGGATAGCCCATGACTGAATGGAGGAGCAGACTTGATGGACCGATTGGCCTACCTCTGCTCCTATGGCCTTATGTAGACCAAACCAAGTAAAAATGACAGATATCTTGCTTTGAAGGAAGCTAATAAACCAGATAGCATTTTATAATACTGCAGTTTGCCAATTATATGCTTTATTATTACTGAGACCAGTTTTTAAATTTTTTTTCTCATTCTGGCTATATTTAAAGATCTTATTTTAGTCCTCCTGCTGTCAGTAGTTTATTCAAGAAGTCAAAAAGTAGTTTTTCACTTGTCAATACCTTACAATATTATATCAATGCTTTTTGAAATTCTTAGCAGAACCATGCCATGTATTTTCGATACATGTGGTGGAATCTTGCACAAATTTTGAGCAGGTTCTAACAAATGCAGGATCCTGGCCGTGGAAAGCGGCCAGTGAGTGAGTGGGCCAGTGAAGGAGTGGAGCTTTGAGGCTTTGACTCGAGAGGCTTCGATGAGAAGAGGCGGAGGACAAGCTTGCTCACAGTTAGTCTTTACAATGCCTCCTGAGATGGTGATGTGCCTCTCATGTGAGATGTGGCAGTCTTGGGGGAACGCCCCTCTCCCGCAGAGTCACATCTGCCAGAAGTGCATACGGCTGGGCGATCTGGAAGACCGTATAAGGAATCTGCAGCAGCAGCTGGATGACCTTCGACTCATAATGGAGAATGAGGCAGTCATAGATGAGAGCTACAGGGAGGTAGTCACACCTAGGCTGCTGGAAGCAGGTCTTTGGGTGACAGTCAGAGGGGGGAACGCGAAGGTGAGCAGACAGGTAGTGCAGAGCACCCCGTAGCTATTCCCCTGAATAATAAGTTTACCGTCCTGGATACTGTTGGTGGGGATGACCGACCAGGGGTGAGCCACGGTGGCAGGGCCTCCGGCACTGAGTCTGACCCGGTGGTGCAGAAGGGTGGGACAGAGCAGAGGAGAGCTGTTGTCATTGGAGACTCTATAGTCAGGGGAGCAGACAGGAGATTTTGTGGACGTGAGAAAGACACCCACATGGTTTGTTGCCTCCCGGGTGCCAGGGTCCGGGATGTCCCTGACCGGGTGCACGACATCCTGGTACGAGAGAGAAAGCAACCAGAAGTCGTGATACATGTTGGGACCAACGACATAGGCAGGAAGAGGGATGAGGTCCTGAACTGTGAGTTTCGGGAACTAGGCAGAAGGCTGAAGAACAGGACGTCAAGGGTGGCGTTCTCAGGATTGCTGCCAGTGCTACGTGACAGTGATGGTAAGAATTAGCGGAGATGGCAGTTGAATGTGTGGTTGAAGAGTTGGTGCAGGGAGCAGGGTTTTAGATTTTTGGATCATTGGGATCTCTTCTGGGGAAGGTGGGACCTGTACAGATTGGATGGGTTGCACCTGAACTTGAGGGGGAGCAATATCCTTGCAGGTAGGTTCACTGGCATGGTTCGGGAGGGTTTAAACTAATTTGCAAGGGGGATGGGACCCGGAGCGATAGAGCAGTGAAAGAAGTGCATGGAGTAAAGCCAGATCTAACATACAGAGAGGCTTTGAGGAAAGAGAAGCAGAATAAATGGTATAAAGACAGTAAGGTAGAAGGGCAGAAATGTGTGTACCTCAATGCAAGAAGCATCAGGAACAAAGGTGATGAACTGAGAGCTTGGATACATACATGGAATTATGATGTAGTGGCCATTACAGAGACTTGGCTGACACCAAGGCAGGAATGGATTCTCAATATTCCTGGATTTCAGTGCTTTAAAAGGGATAGAGAGGGCGGAAAAAGGGGAGGCGGGGTGGCATTACTGGTCAGGGATACAATTACAGCTACAGAAAGGATGGGTAATGTAGCAGGATCCTCTTTTGAGTCAATATGGGTGAAAGTCAGGGACAGGAAGGGAGCAGTTACTCTGTTGGGCGTATCCTATAGGCCCCCTGGTAACAGCAGAGATACAGAGGAGCAGATTGGGAGGCAGATTTTGGAAAGGTGCAAAAATAACAGGCTTGTTATCATGGGTGACTTTAACTTCCCTAATATTGATTGGCACCTGATTAGTTCCAAGGGTTTAGATGGGGCAGAGTTTGTTAAGTGTGTCCAGGATGGATTCCTGTCACAGTATGTGGACAGGCCGACTAGCGGGAATGCCATACTCGATCTAGTACTAGATAATGAACCGGGTCAGGTCACAGATCTCTCAGTGGGTGAGCATCTGGGGGACAGTGACCACCGCTCCCTGGCCTTTAGCATTATCATGGAAAAGGATAGAATCAGAGAGGACAGGAACATTTTTAATCGGGGAAGGACAAATTATGAGGCTATACGGCTAGAACTTGCGGGTGTGAATTGGGATGATGTTTTTGCAGGGAAATGTACTATGGACATGTGGTCGATGTTTAGAGATCTCTTGCAGGATGTTAGGGATAAATTTGTCCTGGTGAGGAAGATAAAGAATGGTAGGGTGAAGGAACCATGGGTGACAGGTGAGGTGGAAAATCTAGTCAGGTGGAAGAAGGCAGCATACATGAGGTTTAGGAAGCAAGGATCAGATGGGTCTATTGAGGAATATAGGGAAGCAAGAAAGGAGCTTAAGAAGGGGCTGAGAAGAGCAAGAAGGGGGCATGAGAAGGCCTTGGTGAGTAGGGTAAAGGAAAACTCCAAGGCATTCTTCAATTATATGAAGGAAAAAAGGATGACAGGAGTGAAGGTAGGACCGATTAGAGATAAAGGTGGGAAGATGTGCCTGGAGGCTGTGGAAGTGAGCGAAGTCCTCAATGAATACTTCTCTTTGGTATTCACGAATGAGAGGGAACTTGATGATGGTGAGGACAATATGAGTGAGGTTGATGTTCTGGAGCATGTTGATATTAAGGGAGAGGAGGTGTTGGAGTTGTTAAAATACATTAAGACGGATAAGTCCCCGAGGCCTGACGGAATATTCCCCAGGCTGCTCCACGAGGTGAAGGAAGAGATTGCTGAGCCTCTGGCTAGGATCTTTATGTTCTCGTTGTCCACGGGAATGGTACCGGAGGATTGGAGGGAGGTGAATGTTGTCCCCTTGTTCAAAAAAGGTAGCAGGAATAGTCCGGGTAATTATAGATCAGTGAGCCTTACGTCTGTGGTGGGAAAGCTGTTGGAAAAGATTCTTAGAGATAGGACTTCTGGGCATTTAGAGAATCATGGTCTGATCAGGGACAGTCAGCATGGCTTTGTGAAGGGCAGATCATGTCTAACAAGCCTGATAGAGTTCTTTAAGGAGGTGACCAGGCATATAGATGAGGGTAGTGCAGTGGATGTGATCTATATGGATTTTAGTAAGGCATTTGACAAGGTTCCACATGGTAGGCTTATTCAAAAAGTTAGAAGGCATGGGATCCAGGGAAGTTTGGCCAGGTGGATTCAGAATTGGCTTGCCTGCAGAAGGCAGAGGGTGGTGGTGGAGGGAGTACATTCAGATTGGAGGATTGTGACTAGTGGTGTCCCACAAGGGTCTGTTCTGGGACTTCTACTTTTCGTGATTTTTATTAATGACCTGGATGTTGGGGTAGAAGGGTGGGTTGGCAAGTCTGCAGACGACACAAAGGTTGGTGGTGTTGTAGATAGTAGTGTGGATTGTCAAAGATTGCAGAGAGACATTGATAGGATGCAGAAGTGGGCTGAGAAGTGGCAGATGGAGTTCAACCCGGAGAAGTGTGAGGTGGTACACTTTGGAAGGACAAACTCCAAGGCAGAGTACAAAGTAAATGGAAGGATACTTGGTAGTGTGGAGGAGCAGAGGGATCTGGGGGTGCATGTCCACAGATCCCTGAAAGTTGCCTCACAGGTGGATAGGGTAGTTAAGAAAGCTTATGGGGTGTTAGCTTTCATAAGTCGAGGGACAGAGTTTAAGAGTCGTGATGTAATGATGCAGCTCTATAAACCTCTGGTTAGGCCACACTTGGAGTACTGTGTCCAGTACTGGTCGCCTCACTATAGGAAGGATGTAGAAGCATTGGAAAGGGTACAGGGGAGATTTACCAGGATGCTGCCTGGTTTAGAGAGTATGCATTATGATCAGAGATTAAGGGAGCTAGGGCTTTACTCTTTGGAGAGAAGGAGGATGAGAGGAGACATGATAGAGGTGTACAAGATAATAAGAGGAATAGATAGAGTGGATAGCCAGCGCCTCTTCCCCAGGGCACCACTGCTCAATACAAGAGGACATGGCTTTAAGGTAAGGGGTGGGAAGTTCAAGGGGGATATTAGAGGAAGGCTTTTTACTCAGAGAGTGGTTGGTGCGTGGAATGCACTGCCTGAGTCCCCACTGCCTGACCGCACGTTTGAAGAAATGCATCTAAACGTTTATTGTGATCTTAAATTACTTCTGGCTTTTCTCCAAAAAGCCATTAAGTCAACTTCTGCCATGGGTATTTCTCATGTGTATTCCTTTGGAAAACTTCTGGCATACAAATCAACTCAAATGTGTTACAGTGGTACCTTCCAAGACCTGTATGGAAGGTAGTTATATATGATGATTATTCATCTAAAGTTTTCAAAATGCAGACTGAATATATGGAATTATAAAACCATTAGCATTATGTATGTGTGTGTTGTTAGTAGTAGATAATACTTTATTCGGGTCTTGAGATCTAAACACATATGAAGTCTTCCATCCTTCTTAGATATTACAACCATTGAACTGCTGCTGGTAGTGATTGTTATTACTGCTACTGGCATATCTTGTCTGATCTGATCATTCATGTTCCTTTCAATTTACGTTCTAAACCTACCAGCACCCTTTGAATAATTTGTTTCATTAGGGTTAATTCTTTTAAGTTGTTCAGCTTTTGCATGAAATATCTAAGGACAGATCTGCATTAAACATTACATGGTCACATGCTTATAGAACATTAAAAATATATTACATGATTTGAATGAATAATGCTATTAATTATACCATATACTTGATAATAGCTATGCTCAGACATGCTTTGCTGCCTAGCTGAGATCTTATGCTCATGTTATCCATATGCTTAGAGTCCAGGAGTCACTTATAACCACAGAAGTACCTAATTGTTGCCTCTACCCTCAAACAAGAAGATGAGTTCCTTGGTAAGATATAATTTTAGATTTAAGCGATTCCATGTGTAACCCAAGTTAATTAAACCCAAAATTGTAATGTTAGAAAGTTCTACCTGCAGAGGGATGAAAACGAGGTTTACCAATTTAAAAAAAAAGTTGGAAAAAAAAAACGCTATGCAGGCTGGGCTGGCTGCATGCTTCTTTGTTGTGGCAGGGCTGTCGGCTGGGAGTTGGGGTTGGCCTAGACTGGCAGTTGGGGCTGTTGATTGAATGGGTGGGGACTTTGGCGTGGAGGAGCCTAGTAGTTTGGAAAGGGTTAGTTTGTAGCCTATGGCTGCAAAAGGGGGCGGGGGGTGGTTGAGATTGAAGGAGGAGGGCGGGAGAATACTCCAGAAGTAAGGGTAACCAAAAAAGGGGTGCATCAAGTGAAAGACCTGAAGTAATGGGGGACAACAAGTTGAGGAAAATGGGTGAATTGGAGGAATTTATAGATCTGTATAAAATTACAGGTCAGAAGGAAGGGGACGGAGGATTTAGAGCCCTGAATCCTTTGAAAGTGGCAGCAGCATTAGAGAACCAAATAGGTAAAGGATTCCAGGCCAAGATTTTGTCTAATAGATTGCTGAAAATTTGTTGTCAAGATATTGACCAATATAACAGTGCTAAAATGGTGGGAAAATTGGTTGTGAAAGTGGAGTGTATTACTCCGAAAGAAAGGAAGGGAGTTAAGGGGAAAGGAAATCTTGGACAATATTAAAGGTGGTCGAGTGATTGAAGCCAAATGATTAAAATCGAGAGAAGGTGGTAATTGGGATTCCCCTGTTCTTCTGGTTTTTGCAGGTGATGTTCTTCCAACTAGAGTCTATCTTGGGTGCGTGTCT
Organism: Mobula birostris; assembly: GCF_030028105.1. NCBI lineage: Eukaryota > Metazoa > Chordata > Chondrichthyes > Myliobatiformes > Myliobatidae > Mobula > Mobula birostris. The sequence goes on from NC_092402.1 coordinate 28,309,954, forward strand.
TATCAAGTTCGAGAATACATTAGGCCTCCCTTATCTCCCTTATGCTATTATAATTGCCAGAGATTTGGACATGTTGCTGGTTCATGTTGAGGTAAAAGAAGATGTATGAAATATGGAGAGAATCATGATATTAAAGCATGTAAGGCAGCGGTACCTAAATGCAGTAACTGTGGAGGGGACCATATAGCGGCGTTCAGAAGATGTGAGTATTTTAGTAAAGCAAAGCAGATTCAGGATGTTAGTATCCAACAAATAATATCATATGCTGAGGCAGTAAAGAAAGTTGATAGAGAGCAAAGGATAAGTAAAGAAAAGATTGGTATGATGGGGAGTCAGTTCATTCCGAGTTCTCCTTCAGGCATGTTGTTGATGACTGAGTCTTTTTCGGTGTTTGTTGTTGATGTACTGGTCAGGGCTAAAACTACAACCAAGAGGTCAGATATGATAAAAGTAGTTGTTGGAGCTGCAGAGAGATTCCCTGATAGAAAACAGATTTCGCCGGAAAAATTACATGAATATATGACAGACAAACAATCACTGAATACTTCCCAGTTGTCGGGATCAGAGAGTACGGAGGAGCTTTATGTGGGTGAAGAGGCCAATAATTAGCATTTTGATGTTTTTAATATTACAATGGAATGCAAGAAGTTTATCTGCAAATGGTCAAGAATTAAAAAGATTTGTTGGAAGTTTTAAAGATTTGATCTGTATACAGGAGACATGGTTAAAGCCTCATTTAGATTTTGTGATTCCTTATTATGATAGTTTGAGAGCTGAAGAATGTGTAAATCTGGTGGAGGGTGTGCAACTTTCATAAAAACAGGACTCCAGTTCAGAAGACTTGATTTTAAATCTAACCTTGAAATTGTGGCTGTGGAGGTTTGGAGCTCTTGTGGTCAAATAACTTTGATTAACTTTTATAATCCAGGTAATATGATGTTATCAGATTTGGATGAAATTATGAATAAGGTAAGATCCCCAATAATCTAGGTTGGAGATTTCAATGCCCATAATCCTATATGGAGTAGTCAAAGTAAAGATAGTAATGGAGCGGTAGTAGAGGAGTTTCTAGATAAATACAACATGGTACTGCTAAATGACGGAAGGCCTACAAGATTTAATATTGTAAAGAATACTTGTAGTCACTTAGACTTATCTATCACTTCCTCAAACTTAGCTAGGGTTGGGGAATGGGATGTTATGGACAGATACACACTAGGAAGTGATCACTATCCTATATTATGTATTATGTAGATTTGGTAGAAATTTGATAGTAGAAGTTGAGGAGAGGTCTGCTAGGTATAATTTTTCTTTGGCCCATTGGGATGAGTACCAGGAGAAAGCTGTGGATATAATAGAAGAGATTAATAGCGAGGGCCCCACAGACGATTGGAATGAATCCCTCTGTTCTATAATTCATAAAGTTGCTCAGTTGACTATTCCGCTACGGAATGTTCCTAAGACTCAAGCAATAGTTCTGTGGTGGAATAAAAATTGTGATATGGCAGTAAGAAACAGAAATAGAGCTTACAGGAAATTAAGAAAGTACCCAGTGTTGGATAATGTTATGGAGTATAAAAAGGAAAGAGCAGTAGCAAGGAGAGTAATTAAAAATGCAAAGAGGGATAGTTGGAGAAGATTTTGTGGAACCCTGGGCCGTGAGACACCTATAAAGCAGCTATGGACGATCATTCACAGAACGTCAGGGATATATAGGAAACCATCTATCCCAGCTTTGCTGGATGGAGATATTGAAGCTGTAACCAATAAGGAAAAGGCTGATATGTTTGTAGAGGTGTTCCAAGCATTATACAGTTCTGGAGAGCTAGGTGATTTGAGAAAGGAAATTATGTTAAAGGAAAGTTGGAAATTGGACAGGAGTTTGGATGATAATAGCTCCATAAATTTGTTTTTCTCCCTTCAGGAATTGCAGGAAGCTGTCCGATCAGGTTCAAACACTTCTGGTAGGGATGGACTGTGTTATGAATTGCTTAAGCATTTAGATGACACTGTATTGATAGAAATTCTAGTGTTGTTTAATTCAGTGTAGAAAAAAGGGAAAATTACCAGTAGAATGGAAGCATGCAGTAGTAGTTCCAGTTTTAAAGCCAGGTAAGGACGCATCTAGTCCTAGTTCGTATCGGCCTATAGCTTTAACGTCAGTGCTTTGTAAAACTATGGAACAAATGGTCACCAACAGACTTGTTTATTTTTTGGAAAATAAGGGACATTTTGCTGCCTATCAAATTGGTTTTAGAACTGGAAGATCAACAATGGAATCTGTTGTCCTTTTAGATCATGATATTAAAAAAGCGTTTCAAAATAGAGAAGTAATGGTAAGTGTATTTCTAGATATTGAAAGAGCATGTGACTCACTACGGAGGGATAGCGGGAATTAGAGCTAGAATATTTAATTGGATCAAAGATTTTCTTAAGGAAAGGACAATTCAAGTAAGAATAGGTGGAACAAGCTCTAAGTCAATTAAAATAGGTAACGGTACCCCTCAAGGAAGTGTCATTAGTCCAGTTCTTTTTAATGTCATGATAAATGATATCTTTGATCAGGTAGGGACAGGATTTGGCATATCATTGTTTGCAGACGATGGTGCAATCTGGAAAAGAGGAAGGAACATCAAGTATATATTAAGTCAGGTACAAAAGGCTTTAAGATCAGTTGAAAACTGGGCTAATAAATGGGGTTTCAGGATTTCTGCTTCTACGTCCAATTATATGATTTTTGGCTTGAGAAGAAAGATTCCTGATTGTAAATTGTGTCTATATGATTCTCCACTGGAAAAAGTCAAGGTATTCAAGTTTTTAGGTGTCTGGTTTGATGAAAGACTTACTTGGAGGGTTCATATAGATAAAACAATTGGAAAGTGTGAGAAAGTTTTAAATGTTATGAGAAGTATTGCTGGATGCGACTGGGGAGCAGGGTGGGAAACTATGTACTTAATATATCTAGCTATGATTAGATCAGTTATAGATTATGGTTGTATTGCTTATTGTTCCGCTGCTACGGCAGTGCTTGGAAAACTAGACACTGCAGTCCAAAGCACTTAGACTCTGTTGTGGAGCTTTTAGAACAACATCAGTCCCTGCATTATGTGTGGAGATGGGAGAAGTGCCTCTGCATTTGAGATGAATTCAGTTGGGCCTGCTGTATTGGGCAAAACTAAATGGATTCAATCACAGCTGTCCACCAAAGTCTCTTTTGCAGGGGAAGTCGGAGCACCAAAGTAAAATTAAAAGATACCCATTTTTAGATTTGGTTAATAACTGGGCTGTGAAATTGAAACTGACTGAGGAAGACATAGTTGACCAAATTTGCTTGCCACCCATCCCTTTTTGGCTCTTTCCAGAACCAGAAGTAGACCTATTCCTCCTTTTTCAGCTTCAAGGAAGCAGTGCAATTTCATCAGCGTTGACCACAAATGAATATTTAAATAATAAATGGGGATCTCATCTGAAGATTTTTACTGATGGCTCAGTGGACCCAGAGAGCAGCAGGGCAGGATTTGGGATGTATATGTCTCATCTTGGAGTTAAGATTGGTCACCGGGTTTCAGATGGTGTTTCTGTCTTTGCAACAGAATTATTAGCAATCCTCTGGACCTTATGGTGGATAGAAGACTCTCGACCACGTAGGGTTATCATCTGTTCGGATTCTGCTGCTGCCTTAGAGTCTATAAAAGGGAGTAAATCAAAAGCTTGTCCTGACATAGTTATTGAGATTCTCTTAGTGCTGTTTACAGTAGGGAAGATGGGTTGTGCAGTTAGATTTTCATGGATACCTGGGCATGCTGGGGTGGAGGGAAATGAAATTGTGGATGGCATTGCAAAGTCTTCCTTACAGAGCAGGCAAGTAGAAATTAGAGTTCCCCTAGGCAGAGCAGAATTGAAAAAAGGTATAGAGAAGAAGTGGCAGGAGGATTGGAAAAATGAATTAAGGGGCAGGCATTATTTTTCTAGTCACCCACTAGTCAAAAAGGTCTCAGACTGTTACCTTTTAAATTGTAGAGATATGGTGAAATTAACAAGACTTGGGTTGGGGCATTGTGGTTTAAACTATTATTTAAAGGTAATAGGAAAACATCCTACTGGATTATGTGACTGTGGTAGTCCAGAGACAGTCCAGCATGTTTTGCTGAGCTGTAATCGATACAAAATTGAAAGAAGCATGTTGTTCAAGAGGCTGTCTGGCTTAAATTTATTTTGGTTTTCTATTCAATCTTTGTTTGGCCATCAAGAGAATCAACATCTGATTGAAGAGTCTGTCATTCAGTTTATACGTGAGACTAGGTTATATTCGAGAATTTGAGTTCCTTGAAGTTATATAATTAATTATACATCCTGTGGAGGGCTGTAATACGCCTAGATGTGTCGAAACAGCCAGAAATAGAAGAAGAAGAAGAGGAAGAAGAGGAAGAAGAAAACACTATGCAAGGGCAGGGCGGGTTGGACAAGGACAGACAAGGGGAGAAATGCAGCAAAAATTAGAAGCTAAAAATGTGAAATGTTAGGAGTGAAATTAGTAGTGAGTATCTTTATCCTACTAACTTCAAACCCCTGGAGGAGAGACAATAGCGATAAAAGATTTATTGAAGCTACAACTAAAACAGGCAGCAGCTGTAACAAGACAATATTGGCAGAGACCAGTATCTAAAATCCCCTACGGTGTAGTTGGGAATTAGTTCTGCAAAATCATAACAAGGTATTTTGTCAAGTTTTGTACAAGTTTGTGAATTGACTTACTATGGATGATCAACTATTTCATCCAACGAACCAAGATGGTGAGCCACCTACCACAGGAACGAAATGTGTAATGATGCAGAGGATTCAATACGGTTGGATGTACAAGTTATTTTCATTCAAAGAATCCAAATTTGATTTTCTGCGAGAACTGATTATTTTTGCACAGATTTTGATAAGTTACTGAATGAGATTTACTTTGTTTAAGAGTTGTGATGTTGGAGAATTGTTGTGAAAGGAGTTAAACTGTGTATATATATATATATTTTTAATTTGAATTTAAACTTGTAGATATACTGCCTGGAACTGAAACTGAAGTTAACTCTAATACATGAGAATAGGAATATATTTAGTTTTCTAACTAACTAGGGATAAGTAAAAGGGAAAGTTTAGTCTGTAAACTTTTAAATAGGGAATAACACTAGAACTAACTGGAGAAATTGGAGTAACAAAGGTTATTCTAATGAATATCACTGATTCTAACTAAAAAGGAACTTGTTGTTCCAAATCTTAGATATCAAGCCACATAAACAGAATGTTTGAATTTTGAATTGTTCTTGCTCATGTAAATATTTTGTACATGTTGTTTTTCTTATAAACAAAACCTTATTTCCAGAAGCGTGGGGTTTCTATTCACTGCCTCTTTCTGATACCTGGATTCTTCTAATGGCCTATTAGCACCTAGTGTAATTCAATTTTCTCTAAATCACTGTATGCCTAGTGTTACACAGGTCTACCAGATTAGAATCTTCTGTTGCTTTCTTGTATTAGTGAGGAAGAATTGGATTACATTGAGCTCCTATTACTATTCAATATATTGGGAAGTTAATTGATTCTAATTTAAATGTAACAAACTCCTGTGAACTATGAGTGGTGGTGGCCAGTGCTATCATGTTTGCTGTTGTGTGCTGGGGCAGCAGGCTGAGGGTAGCAGACACCAACAGAATCAACAAACTCATTCGTAAGGCCAGTGATGTTATGGGGATGGAACTGGACTCTCTCACAGTGGTGTCTGAAAAGAGAATGCTGTCCAAGTTGCATGCCATCTTGGTCAATGTCTCCCATCCACTACATAATGTACTGGGTGGGCACAGGATTACATTCAGCCAGAGACTCATTCCTCCAAGATGCAGCACTGAGCGTCATAGGAAGTCATTCCTGCCTGTGGCCATCAAACTTTACAACTCCTCCCTTGGAGGGTCAGACACCCTGAGCCAATAGGCTGGTCCTGGTCTTATTTCATAATTTACTGGCATAATTTACATATTACTATTTAACTATTTATGGTTCCATTACTATTTATTATTTATGGTGCGACTGTAACGAAAACCAATTTCCCCCGGGATCAATAAAGTATGACTATGACTATGACTGTGAGTGGAGACCGTTGTTCCTGATACCTCATCAATTGTACTGCCTGTTAGTTTATGACTGAATCTTTAACATTCATGAAATTCACTTGCAAAATAATTACCCTTTTGCACTTGTTCTATATTACAACAAAAGCAAAAAACAGTTCATGTTTGTAGAACATTTTTCCTCTCACAGCTCCTACACTCTTGTATCCTTGTTGTTTCTTCAACCTGAGCTTGCAGCTTTTTTTCTGTCACCCCCTTCGATTTATGTTTTGCATTCACATTCTGTCCTGTTGACTCACTAATTATTTTTAAGTTGAATCTCCAAGATTTTTGCCTCATGACAAATCTCATCAATTGTCTCCAAGGTCTTGAGGCAATCTTTATTACCCTCTTGAATCTGCAGTTCTGATCACAAGTCTGTCTTAGAGTATTTCTTCCAGCATAATTGCATGAACTTGCTACCTTATTGATCATACAATTCATCAGCCTCGTGTCTTCTGTCAAAGATTTATTTCACGGCAATACACAGAAACCTTCTTCAATGTTAGCACTATCTTCTATTTTAACTTCTCTACAGTCCCATCTATTCAAAAGAAATAAACTTCTTGCAGTTCCACCAAAGCATTGCTGCCTGTGTCTTTTCCATGTATTGTTCTAGCTTCATCAATGCGGCATAATTCTGCCAAGATAAGTTGAGTATCTTAAACACTAGAGACTTCACATATGATGTCTTGGCCCAGAATGCTGGCTCTTTATTCCTCTCCGTAGATACTGCCTGACCTGCTGAGTTCCTTGAGCTGTTTCTGTGTGTTATTTCAGTATCCTCCACTTCTCCACAAGATTTTGATAGTTATTTTGAGAGTTGGTGTCAGTGGCAGAGGCTTCCCAAAACTATCAAGCACACAGTTACATTTTCAAATAACTAAAACAACACAAAGATCTCCAAGATAGTCACCAAAACTGATGGGTTTGGGATAGTGTACCAGCATGTTTTGAGTGTTGGTTACCAAACTGAAAGCAGAGAGTAGGAATGACTGAGTCACTTGTGGGTAGAAAGGCTGTGAATTGTGGGCTGCCATACAGATTGTTGCTCAGACACAAAACATTCACAATCTATTTCACTGATTCCTACAAGGGCAACTATTGCAGATGATAGAAAGCTGGGTGGTAGTGTGAGTTGTGAAGCTACAGGGGGTAGGGATAGGCTAAGTGAATGTGTGAACTCATAGCCAGTGAAATACAGTAACGATAGAAATGTGAGCTCATCCACTTCTGTAGAAAAATACTAAACTTTTAGATGAATGAACTACGTTTGTATTTCTTAAATGGTGAAGGATAGATGGTGCCAGTGAACAACGCAACCAGCAGTGACATCCTGTTGACAGATCACAAAGCTACTTGTTTTACTACTTTTACTTTTTCTTCTTTCAAATATGTATGCGATTAGAACATATGATTTACATTTTGATGGTGTGTTTTTGGGCTCTGAATGAGTAATCTGACCCTTGGCTGTCTCGGAGGGAGCTCAATGAGATTGGGTGCAGAGTGTACAGCCAGGAAACTTGGATTCCTGGAGATAGGAAGCGAGTCCATGATCGACTCCATTGCTTCTCTCTAATTGAGGAGTCAAGCGAGGTTGAGATCAACAAAGACGAGAGCAGAGGACGAGCATGTATTCAGCACCATCTGCCTGCATTTGACCAGTCTTTCTCTCCCTCTCGCTAGCTGCTTAAACTGAATACTCCTGGACTTTATGTTTGATGTTGATATTCTATGTGTTGTTCATTCACTTTTTGCTGTTTGCACAATTTGTTCTTTTTTTTCGCAATGTTGGGTGCTTGATGTTTTTCTAGGAACAGGTTCCTTCTTTTCAAACCTTTTTATTATTATATTATTCAAAAATAACATGAGTACATTGAAATAAGCAACACTTACAATATCTCAAGGGAAAAAACATTATTTTAAAGATTGAAAAATTTTGGTGATAATTAAAAAAAAACCTACTAAGTAGAAAAGTGGGAAAAAACCCCATTAGGTGTACAACCCCGGAGCCATGTGTCAAACAAAAAGCTTCTAAAGATAAACATCAAATCGCCAGCAAGAAAAAAAAAATTATACCAAAAATTTACAATTAGATCATGGAGGAAATCTGTCAATTAGCTCAAATGATAATGATGAGCAAATGAACCCCATCTTTTCTCAAGATCAAATAAAGGTTCAAAGGTTCAACTTCTAATTTTCTCCAAACTAAGACATAGCATCACTTGAGAGAAGCATTGTGACAAAATGGGAGCTGATGTATCCTTCCACTTCAACAAAATGGCCCTCCTGGCTATCAATGTAACAAATGCAATAACATGTTGGTCAGACACAGAGATACCATGGATATTTTGAGAAATTATTCCAAAAAGCACAGTTAATTTGTTAGGTTGTAAATTAATTTTAAGTGCTTTAGAAATTGTCAAAAAAATTGACTTCCAGAACTGTTCCGGTATAGAACAAGACCAAAACACGTGTGTCAGTGTAGCTTTCTCAGTTTTACATCTATCACAATAACTATCAACATTAGGAAATATTTTAGACAGTCTCTCCTTCATCAAATGGTAATGATGTACAATTTTAAATTGAATCAGTGAATGACTAACACAGATCGAAGAAGAGTTAACCAGCTTCAGAATCCGCGTCCAATCCTCCGTCATAAAAGTCAAATTGAGTTCCTTTTCCCAATTTTGTTTAATTTTAAATAAAGGACGCTTATCCCATTGTAATAATAAATTATAAATTCTTCCAATAGAACCCTTTGTTGAAGGGTTCATACTCATAATAGTATCTAACAGGTCAGCCTCCAATATGTAAGGAAAATTACTTAAATATTTTGGAAGAAATGTTTAATTTGAAGGTGTTGTAAAAAGTGTGAGTATGAAAGAGAATATTTATCAACTAATTGTTCAAAAGTCATCAATCTATCTTCTTTAAATAAATCCAAAAAAGAATTAACACCTTTATTTTTCCAAAGTAAAAAAATTGGATCACTCAAAGAAGGCTTAAAAAAGTAATTTTGATAAATTAAACTACAAAGTTTAGATTTTTTAAGATTAAAAAAAATTGCGGAACTGGAGCCAAATTTGTAAAGAATGCTTAATCACAGGGTATAGGTTTAAATTAGCAACTTTAGCTAATTATATCGGTAAAGCAACTCCCAATAACGAGGTTAAATAAAACTGTTTCACAGCTTTCAATTCCAGGTCTACCCAAATTGGCCGATCATTCTTATCAACCCAATATAACCAAAAGGATGTGTATCGCACGTTAACAGCTCAGTAAAACATTCTTAAATTAGGCAAAGCAAGACCTCCATCCTTTTTCAACTTTTGTAAGTGACACTTACTAATTCTTGGTCTTTTATTATTCCAAATAAAAGATAAAATAATAGAATCAATCCGATCAAAAAAATTCTTAGCCAAAAATAAAGGGATATTCTGAAATAAATATAAAAATTTTGGTAAAACCATCATTTTAACTATATGGATACGACCGACAAGTGAAAATGTAAGTCGACTCCATCTACTAAATAAATAGGAACAGGTTCCATGCTGTTTCTTTGTTTCATAGTTACCTGCGGTAGGACAAATACCAGAATTGTATTTTTTTTGTACATACTTTGATAATAAATGTACTTTGAACTTTGATGTTTACAGGCAACAACATGTCTTTGACTTCCACTGAGAATAATTACACTAAAACTCAAGTATTCTGGCATCCTTGGGATTTTGGAGGTGCTGGACAGGCATGGTTTCCAGACCATTGGATATTACTCCTATAATACTGTAAGGCATTTTATTCTCTATTTTTAGATGTTATAGAGTGGTATTATAAATTTTCCAGTGAGTCCAGCAAGTTTAATGGGAGCACAAGAAATGGGTCCCGGTGATTTTAAAAGGAGGATGAGAACAAGGGCCTTGGTGAGTTCAGACAGAGCACTGAAATGGGGTCCCAGTATGTTAAAAGGGAGCACAGGAAATGAGGCCTCGGTTAGTTTAAGAAGAGTGTGGGAAGCTGAGTCTTTGGGAGTTTAAAGGGAGTGTGTAAACAGCACAGAGTGAGTTGAAATAGGGATGGGGTAAGGGGTTATAGTACAGTAGTAGAGCACTTGACTGCAGAGCAAGAAATGGCACCTTGGTGAGTTTAAAATAAGCCTAAGAAATTGGGCTCTGATGCTTTAAGAAAGTGTGGGGAAAGGGTCCCCAGTGATCTTAAAAAGAATATGGGCGGAGTTTGTCTTGTGTTTTGAAGAACGAGAGGTGATGCCATTGAAATTTAAACAATTCTTTTAGGGCTTGACAGTGTTAAGTGCAGGGATGGTGATAATGTAGGGTAATGTACACAGTTAATTTCTGAAGTAACTTCTAAAAACATGACTGATTCCCAACCACATGAGATTGAGGTAGTGCACTAGTATGAGCTGATAACAGGTCTTTGACTTGAACCTTTAACTCTATTTCATTTTCTATAGATGACCTGCTGAAGTATTTCTAACATTTTTTGTTTTATTTCAGATTTTCAGCACCTGTTTTTTCTTTTTGTGATATTAACCCTGACTGGGGTATCTAGAACCAGAGTATCATGACTTCAAAATAAGGCATTGGCTTTTCAGCACTGAGAAGAGATGAACTTTCATCAAATAGTGATGGGAATTTCTGTGCAAGAGGGCTGTGGAGGCTCAGTTGCTTAATATATTGCAGATTGGGTTTTTTTAGATTTTAAGGGAAACAAGAATGGTGTTAGGATTATGGTTAGTGTTGGTTGGGGAAAGTGATGATGAGATAAAGTTTATTTTATTGGAATTAGGTTCTGAATGGCCTTATTTCCTTGTCTTACTAGGAGCGTAAGTGCATCAGGTTTTGATAGCAATGAGAAGAGACATGGGAAGCACCGATCCTTGGAGCCAATATTGACTTCTGACTGCATTGTCTTGTGGCATCAGGTCAAGTGTGGGAAAGGAAACTCTCTCCTGCATAAAATCTGTTCTGCCTTGTTTGATAATTAGGTGATTCACTCAGAACATGACTGGAAAACACAAGGGACCGCAGATGCCGGAATCTGAAGCAACACACGGGTTAAACAGCATCAGTGGGAGGAAAAAATAGCCGAAACTCAGAAACAGATTAATAGATCTCTCATAGTGACCTATCATTACATCTTCAATCACAATGAGTAGTATTATGATAATAGTAATTGGGATAAGTACAACAGAGATTTGACAGGTCAAAACAAGGATTCATAAGCCACTGTTGTCCATCAACAGCAGTGAAAATATACAACTTCACAACGTGTAACTCTTTGGTTCAATATTTCCTGAACTTACGTTTACTAATATACTAGAGAACCAATCCTGGTTGAGCATTATTCAAACTCAGTGAGTCAGGCAGCATCAATCAAGGGAAATGAACAGTCGATCTTTCATCTCGCCTCGACCTGAAATGTAAACTGTCCGCTTCCCTCTACAGATGCTGCTTTTGACCTGCTGAGTTCCTCCAGTTGTTTCTTTGTTTTTGCTCCAGATTTCAGCATTTCTATTCCCTGGCGTCTCAAAGAGTAAATTCCAGAGATAATAATGTACTTGAAATACAATATTTTATTGTGTGTGCCATCAAGGAGCCATGATAAAATTTGAGGGCATCAAAGGATAAATACTGCATTGACTGAAGCACCCGGGGTAACACTGGAGAGTCCCTATGGCCCCTATGGACTTTTCTCCTTTGCCCTTTGCCTGTCACCTCTGAAGTTCCACTTTATCCCCCATGAACCCCTCCCAGATCAGGGAATGTACCCATGAGGCTAAATGCTGGCAGATTTAAGAACTTGCACATATCAATAGAAATTGCTATACTGAAAAGGAAGAGCACAGTGCTATGAAAGTTCAGCAGTGCTCTTCTGTGAGCCTCACTATTGAATATTTTGATATTTATGGGATTTTCACAAAAACACTGGGCTGATCGCACAATTTTAATGCCAGTGCCCAGGTCTTAGATGTTTATAGATCTAAAATTATCCCTCACGTCTATGTCTCTGAGCTGAATAGTGACGCAGTAAAACTCTGCCAATTGTTCAGAAATCCTGATGGTTTGGCTTTTGACTTAATGGATGGTGATTCTTGACTTCTCATCACCACCCTGGGGATCTGGTTCTCATGATCCCTATAAATTCACTGGAACACTACTTCTCACACTCTCCTGAAATTTACCATGATTTCATTTCTACACTCTTTTAAGACTCCAACTGTCCACTTTAGCGTGCTCCATTCCAGTTTACTGGAGTATTCATTGAATAACATCTCATAGACTGGAAAGTTTGTCAGTCCAAAGTCCTGAATATTTAGATTGATACTCCCATCTTCTTGCAACTGTAATGCACCAAGAGATGCAGGTCTCCTTTAAGTTGCTCTATTGCTTATGGTCACACATAACAACTAAACAACAAAGATACTGTTGCTGCACACATGGATCATTTAAAAGAGGCAGCAGACCAAATATAATGTGCTGTTTGTTATTGCATGAACAGAAACTAAATCTGATCACCACACCTAATCTTAAGGATCATTCAATGATTTTAAGCACTATCAACCGATTCTAGTTTTAAACCCAAATTCTCATCTTTCAAATTTTAACAGGAGACATACAGTAGATTCATTTTGCAAAGAAGCAAGTGCACTTCAGGCACTTAATTGCAATAATCCTCTTTTATTCTCCTCATGTTCCTAAAAATTCCTTCAATATTCTACCACATACTGTACCTACAAACTGGGGAGAGTCAGTGATGGTTAAATAACTTCCTGATTGACACATCTTTGGGATGTAAGAGGAAACCCTAGCAACGAAAGAAATTCGAATGGCTAGAGGGAGAACATGTAAACTGCACTTCAAATAAGACCATGAGACATAGGAACAGACTTAGGCCATTCAGCCCATCAAGTTTATTTCACTATTTGATCTTAGCTGATCCATCTCCCTCTCCTGCAGCCTTTCACACCTTTGACAGATCAAGATTCTATCAACCTCTGCCTTAAATACACCCAGTGACCTGACCTCCACACCCGTTTGTTGCAACAAATACCACAGATTCACCACCCTCTGGCTAAAAGAATTCCTCCTCATCGCCATTCTAAATAGATGTCCCTCTTTTTCTAAGATTGTGCCCTCTAGTCCAAGACTCCCCCACTATAAGAAACATTCTCCTCACATCAACTGTCTAGGCCTTTCAATGTTCAATGGGTTTCAATGAGATTCCCCCCTCATTTTTCTAAATTTCAGCAAGTACAGATCCAGAACCATCAAACACTTTCATTCCCTGAATCATTTTCGTGAATCTCCTTTGAACCCTCTCCAATGTCGCCACATCCTTCCTTAGATAAGGAGCCCAAAACTGCTCATAATACTCCAGGTGAGACCTCACCTGTGCCTTATACAGCCTCAGCATGACATCCTTGCTTTTATATTTTAGTCCTCTTGAAATGAATGCTAATATTGCTTTTTCCCTTCCTCACCACTGACTCAACCTGCAAGTTAACCTTTGGAAAATCCTGCATGAGGACTCCCAAGACCCTTTGCATCTCAGTTTTTTGAAATGTCTCCTGTTTGGAAAATAGTCTATGCAAATAATAGATGAAAAATGAAACACGAGAATTATTCAGCAGTTCAGGCAGTTCAGGTTATTGACTTTGTTTTCAACTGTTCATTGATCTGAATGTTAACTTTGCTTCTCTGTCAGCATGTGCTGATTGGCTTGCTGTGTATTTCTAGTGCTTTTTAAAATGTTATTCCATATTTGAGGCCTGCAGTACTTTTACTTCAAATCAAGGAAGTTTATTCCATAGCCGCTCTAACAAAGAAGGTACTGCAGCAGTAGAACGTAGCATATTGGCTTACTGTTCCAGTGATAGTTGCCAGAATGAACCAAGTAGATAATTCTCAGGGTACTCACTGAGAGAAATCAGACTTGTTCAGGTTGAAGATTGGAATTCAGAGAGGATGGTAAGAAAAGGCCTGTGTTTGAAAAGACAGAGCATTAATTGTGGTTGCCTGAGAGGAAGAAGAGGAGAGAGAAGATGAAAGCACTTGGGAGAATGGAATGCCATGTTCAGGTTTGGAGTGACTGCTATATAGGGTCTCGGCCCAAAATATCGACTGTACTTTTTTCCATAGATGCTGCCTGACTTGCTGAGTTCCTCCAGCATTTTGTGTGTGTTGATTACTAAAATTATAGAAGTTAAGAAGATGATTTATAAATATATGGCAGATTTAGACAATGCGAGTAAGGTAAAGAGAACAAGGATGTCTTATTCAGGGTGAGAATATAAGGAGAGAAAATAATTATTGTTTAAATTGAGTATATGACAGAGCATTATACACCAAGTCCAATGATTTCACCAAGTTAAACATTGAATCAATTTACACTGATGTTGAACCAAAGGGCATTTTACATGATATATTATTTTATAAATATCCTGGAATTATTCAGCTCTCAAACATTCATGAAGTCAATACAATGAAATTGTATGATGAAATGAATTAAACGTCTTTAATATTTGTCATGAACCAAAAGCAGTTTTATGGATGAGGACGTGCATTATTGATTGTGATGTCATAAATATCATTACAATTGCATTCAAGTGTGAAACTTGGAAGAAGAAAAGAGATAGTAATCATCAAGGCAGAAGTTATTATTCAATTTCTAGCTTTCAGAAGTGAATAAAAGAAACAGCCATGACAATTGAATGTTTTATATTTTTGAATGATATAAAAATCATGGTTGTATTTTTAATGTGGGACAAATAACAAGTAGACTCCCATGACTGGGAAACAAATGAAAAGATGTGGTCAATCTCAACATAATATATAGCTAGGAAGTGTCGGCCAGTCTAATTACTCACTGCAAATGAACTGCCAGCACAAAGGAAGACAGAAATCCATATAACCAATGAAGGCTGAGAACAGCATATATTTTCACTTGTTTTGGAACTTGGGAGCTTAGAAATAAAGATTATATTTCACAAATGTTTATGTACATCTCATTGTATAACAGGACAAAAGTACTGTTGGGATAAAGGAGCATAAAATCTCAAAATTTTTTTTAACATGGGTTGTGTTTCTCTTTTCCATAAAGAACAGAACTAACCTTGATGTACCTCATGATCAGAGTATTTACTAAAATGCCACATACACAGTTTACTGATTCAAAGTTAAGCTCCAATGTAGGCAGCATTGAGAGAAAACCAGTTAAAGTAATGGAAAAAGGGACTTGTGTTCACTAGATATATTTCAAAAAGATAAGTCTATCTTGGGATCCAATATCAGTTATGGAAAAGTAGATGTGTCCAAAGTCTAAATCTGTCCAAATGAAACACATCTATATTATTTCAAACCAGTCCAAACACATTAATATCACACTTCTTCAAAAGCTTTGAGAGGATGATTTTCAAAGGATTCTCCATGCAAAAAGAAGTTTCTAAGATAGTCTAATACAGAAACACAGGTTTACACTGTGGTTGATATAACAGGGAGCCACTTCTGTCTCGTAAGACTCGTATCCCATTTGCCCTGGACTCTCCGATGTGGTATCATAGGCCAGCTGAATTGGATGTCCTCAGCTTCCTTCCTTGGGAGTACTAATTTTTCAGTTCTACAAACTAACTGCTTAAACTGTAGTTGTTTACTTGCATTGTCTGATAACCTTCTACAAGAGCCCATCTTGCAATTAATACAACCAAGCTGAAAGTGTCTAGTAGTTGTCACGTGATCAACGTTGGTTAGAGCACCCAGACAATTCAGATTCAGATTAATTTATCAAATTAATATTGAAATATACCATAAAATAACCAACACACCACAGGATGTGCTGAGGGCAGCCTGCAAGTGTTGACACACATTCTGGCAACAACATCGCATACTCACAATGTTTAACTCAAAAACACCCTAACACGCAACACAGAACAACATAATCAGCAACAACAGCAGAAGAAAACAAGACAACAAGAGGAAAACAAGCCCCTTTCCCACCCCCTCACACACCCAGGCTCCAATCACAGGACCAGCCGCCTCTAGGCCTCCAGTCCCTGGAGCTGGACTCTCAAACTTGCAGATATTGGGCCTCGAACCTCTGGTCTCTGGCCTTGACTTGATGACTTTAGATTTTGACCTTACAGACTTTCTACCTCAGGACTCACTGAGTTCCAGACTTTGACCTTTGGCTTCACCCTCCGGACTTCACTGAGCCCTGGGTATCAAATCCAGAACTTGGCACCCTCTGTAAGAAAGTTTGCATGTTCTTCCCGTGTGCACATTGGTTTCCTTCGGCTGCTCCGGTTTCCTCCCACAGTCCAAAGATATGCTGGTTAGTAGCTTAATTAGTCATTGTAACTTGTCCAGTGATTAGGCTGGGGTTAAAATGGTGAGTTGCTGGGCTGGAAGGGCCCGGACTGTGCTGTATCTCCAAATAAATAAAAGGTCACAGGTCACAGGTCACAGAATCCAGTACTCGCTGATCATGGGTTCGATCTTTGGGCCTTGACCAATCTGAACTCTGGGCCTTGACCGACAACTGTAGAGCACCTTGGATTCACATAAATCTCTGATCTCAGTGGCCAGAGAGGTGTGGATGGGGGGGTGGGGGTCACCAGCTCTCATAACTCCTGCCTGTATGGACGTCTGACTAGAAATTTGGTGACCTGGGGAATCATTGTTCTCCTCAGTGCCTGTCGACCCATGCCGACCTGACCTCTCGATCACTGACCTTCAATCAAGGAGCGTTCTAACCTGGAATCTGAACACAGGCTCCTGCCCCTGACTCTTCATTCTTCCTCATCCCTGGCCCTAAACCTTAACCTGACCCCTAACACCCTGCCCTGTCCCCAAACATCACTACGAACCTAAAAAAACAGCAAAGTCTGAGCCACGATATCAACTTAATTTGTTCCTGATGTCCACATAGCAAAATTAGGTCACAACAAAAGAATATGAAAGAAAAATACTGTTTGCTGGCAGGCAGAAATACAGTACGCTGTCCCAACAAAAAGTGAAACATGATAGTTTTGGTCAGCACACATCTTGTCAGACCTCTTTTTGAGTGAAGAGAATTTCAATGATGTATGAAGGATATATAATGCTATTTGTGGATTAGTACCATTGGTTGGTAAATTCTTTTTTTAAAATTTTTTTAAAATTTTATTTTTATTTGGGTAAGGTATTCACAAGTAATATACAAACTTTGTTTTTACATGTATAACCTTTTCCATTTTGTATATGAGTAAATCTGTATTAATTTGTACATTCACAAGTGCACATTGAGATAATATAGAAAATAATTAGGCATTCAAATAGATGTTTATATGAAATTGTAATTCCACTCTATTAAACTAAATAATGATAATAGTTGTTATAAAAATATTAATAATAGTGGTTGAATACTAATTTCCATGTATCTCTTCTGGTCCATTTCTTCCTGGTCCAAAATTTTCCCAGATCTTTTCTTTACCTGTGTTAATTCCACATTTTCCAAAAAAAAGAATAGTAAACATTCGAGCCAAGGGTGTTTACATTAACACTATTACTATGTTGGTGAGACAAACAGTATAAACCATTAGGAGAGTCATCTAAAGTCTGCTCGGTCTGAGGTTATAAATTCAATCCATTTATTCCAAGTTTGATAGAATTTTTCCTTTTGAGTTCTCAGAGAGTAGGTCATCTTTTCCATTTTAAATATTTCCAAAATGATTTCATGCCAATCTTCTAATGTGGGTGATGTTGGATTTAACCACTTTCTGGTGATTGATTTCTTACTTGCCGCTAAAAAGGCCTGAAACAGCTTTATATCTTTCTTCTCTTCCAAAAACAATACATGCCCCAAGTAGAGAGTCTCAAACTTCAGAGGTATCTGAGTCTTAAATATATTAATTGATGTTCTGTGAATACCTTCCCAATATAAACTTAATTTAGGGCAATCCCAAAAAATATGGAAATGATTTGCCTCCTTGGAGCCACACCTTCTCCAACACGCCACTTTTGTGTCTTTCTATTTTTCCTGGTATGGGGTCTTGAAGTATCTTATAATATTTTTCCAACAATGTTCTCTCCAAATCAAAGAGTTAGTCAAAGACCACTGGAAGCTGCATATTTTCCCCCAAGCCTCCTCTGAAAGTACCAACCCTGCTTCTTTCTCCCACTTCTCTTGAATATACAATGTGTTTTCATTTTTGGCATGAGAGAGGGCATTATATAATCAAGAAACTGATTTACTTGGTATTGAACTGTAAGCCGAATTCAGAATGCTGAAAAATTCTAATTCTACTATCGATAAGTCTGTATATCTACAACTCTGGTTAATACGATGTCGTACTTGAAGGTACCTAAGAAAATCATTGTGTTCTAGGCCATGTTTGTACTGCGGGGATTGAAAACTTTGTAATACTCTTTTATGTGTGAGTGAAAAGTAGGTTGTAAGACCCTTTTCTATCCATAGTTCAAATCTTTTATCTCCTCTGCTGGGAAGAAATTCGGTATCATAAGCACACCATCTGAAAAGTTTTAACATGTTATTGATTCCACATGATTAGCCACCTTCTGCCATACCTTTAATGAGAGATTTATCCAGCTGTTTTTAATCTTTTCCAATTGGACCATCAATCCTTTGTCCGCTATTGAGGCATGTAGAGGAAAACTGTCAATCAATCCAAATTTTATTTCCTTCCATCTAGCCTTGTATTCCCTATGGCACCAATATAAGAGGGGTTATCTGTGAAGCATAAAAATAATTTCTCAAACAAGGAAGTGCCATACCTCCTCCTTCCTTTCCTAATTGTAAGGTGTTAAATCGGATCCTAGGTTTCCTTCCTTGCCAGATAAAGTGGGAAATTCAATTGTCCCATTCCCTGAATTGATTATCATCCACCTCCACAGGTAAAGTCTGGAAAAGGAAAAGTAACCGAGGGAGAATATTCATTTTTATGGTATTTATCCTTGAAATTAAACTTAAAAAGGGGATACGATTCCATCTATGTATATCTGCTTTTATCTCTGAAATTAATGGTCCATAATTTACCTGTGAGAATGTTGGAAGATCTTTTGGCAGGGTTATTCCTAAATATTTTAATGATTTAGCTTCCCACTTAAGATTATATGTATCCTGCAGTTTTTTGGATGCTGTATAATTTAAGGGCAAAACCAACATTTTCTTTACATTAATTTTATAACCTGATATTTTCCCGAACTCATCCAACAGTGTAAACAATCCTATAAATGATTTCTCTGATTCACTCAAATAGACTAAAACGTCATCTGTGAATGGCACAACCTTCTGTTCAATCCCTGCCACCTTGATACCTTTTACAATTTCGCTCTGTCTTATTAGTTGGGCAAGAAGTTCAATGTATAGTGCAAAAAGGAGAGGAGAAATTAGGCATCCCTGTCTAGTTCCTCTCTCTAAAATAAAAGAGTCAGGGAGGGCCCCATTTATCTTAATTCAAGCTGTAGGGCTGTCATATAAAGTCTGGATTACTTTAATAAACTTTTCTTGAAAGCTGAATCTTCCTAACACTCTGTATAGGAATACCCAACTAACTGAATCAAAAGCTTTCTCAGCGTCTAAGCCCACTACCATTGTCTCTGTCCCGTTCTTAATAACCTGTTCTAGTATGTGTAAAGTTCTCTTTCTGTTGTCCTGAGTTTGTCTTTGCTGAAGGAATCCAGTCTGGTCTAAGTGGATGAGGCCAGGTAGAAGTTTTTCCAGTCTACAAGCTAATATAGATGTAAATAATTTGTAGTCCAAATTAAGAACACTGATTGGCTGGTAATTACCACATTCTAGTTTATCTTTAACCTCTTTAGGAATAACTGAGATAATCGCCTCTCTCCAGGAAGGTGGAAATTCTCCTCTCTGTAAGATGTTAAGTAATAATGGCACTAATTGTGACTTCAGAGATTTGCACCACTCTGAGGTAAACCCATCAGAGCCTGGAGACTTTCCAGTCTTTAATCTAGAGATGGCAGCGTTCAGTTCTTTGGCAGTTACTGGTTCTAATAGGCATTCATTTTGTAAATCTGTGAGCTTGGGTAGATCTAAAGAATTCAGGGAAGTGTCTATATATGGTTCATTGGAGGCCCGGGGTTGAGAGTACAGCTCTCGATAATATGTTTCAAAACTCCCTTGAAATTTCCCTATTGTATTCTCCACAAGCTTTGTTTTTGGATTCTTTATTTTATGAATTGTATTGTCTGCTTGTTGTTTACGTAACTTATATGCTAATAGTCTAGCTGATTTTCCTCCTACTTCATAATTCTTTTGTCTCAGGTAAAGAAAGTTTCTTTGAGTTTCCAATGTGTATATAACATCAATTTCACTTTGCACTTTCTTAATTTCCTGTTTTAAATTAGAACAAATTTTGTTGCTATCTCCAATTTGAAGTTGTTTTAATTTTCCTTGAAGGTCTGCTAATTTTTGTACATTGGATTTTTTCATGTGAGTAATAATGGAAATAATTTCCCCTCTCAGTACAGCTTTCAATGTATCCCATAAGATCACTGGTGATGTTTCTCCCGTGTCATTATAGTCTAAGTATTCTTTGATTTCTCCCCTTAATTTCTCCATTACTTTCGGGTTATTGAGTATATGTGAATTTAACCTCTATAGTGTTTTCTTCATTTTCCTTTCCAGAATTAGAGACATAGAGACTGAACTATGGTCCGACAGATCAATTGTTGCAATATTACACTCTTTTATCCTGAATCTATCGATATTAAATATATAGAAAAAGTCTGTCCTTGAATATGCAGAATGAGGGAAAGAATAATGCGTATAGTCTTTACTAGTGGGGTGGAATTCCCTCCACACATCTATAATTTCCAGCTCCTCCATCAATGAATTCACTTTCCTTGTCAGAGGTTTTTTCTGAATAACTGTTCTTGAATAATCTAATGCAGGGTTTAACCTAATATTAAAATCTCCTCTGCAGATTACTACCCCTTGACAGTTGACCATTAGGTCAAAAAATGTGTCTATAGAATGACCATTCACAACATGGTGGAGCATAAACATTCAACAATGTTATTTCAGTACCTTCTATTCTTCCTGTAATTTTTACAAACCGTCCATCCTTGTCATTAGTCTTTGAAATACGTTCATAATTAAGAGCACTTGATACTAAAGTAGCTACTCCTCTTTTGTGGCCCAATTTATATGATGAATAAAATACATGCTTAAAGCCCATTCTTTTTAATTTTGCATGTTTGGATTGGCTCATGTGTGTTTCCTGGAGGAAAGCTATTTGTGCCCTCTCTTTTTTCAATTTAGACATACTCCTATTTCTCTTAATTGGATTCAAAACCCCATTTACATTATAGGAAATTATTTTTACCAGTTCAATTTGCATTTTTCTCTAATAGAAAAAAAACACTCTCCTTTTCTAAACCAACAGTAAGCAATCCCTTCTCAATAGTAAACCAGAACATAAAACCAAACCCTCGGCATTTTTGAATATAGAACATTTGAAAATTTTTCCCAACTTCCAACAGTGAGGTCTGAGCACTCACTTCAGAGGGATAACCTCTATCTCCAGTCTGTGTTAGAGGGCCCTCCGCAGAGTGAACAGCCATAGAGGATTCCCTCCTTTTTGTGTCTCGACCATATTGCTATCATTCAAATTATTCTGTCTAGATTATTTTCAATTATCAGCTTTCATTTTACCTTTAAGTATGATTTACTCTTTTCAGACATTTCTCAATTATTCTACACTCTCTGTACGTTCATGTCTGAATACTTGCAGCTTTTCCTCATAGCTCGACACTCTGGTTCGAGTGGAGCGTCCTCGCCGCACTGGCTGCCATGTCCACCGCTGAATCTTCTCCAGTAACGACTCCAGTTGGATGATAACTTTTATGGGTAGTTCCCGAACCGCCAGATCCAACGTTGCCTCTTCCACTGTAGCGTAGGTTTTTGTCCCTTCGTCTCTTAGCCGAGCTGGATACAGGGTCTGAAATCTGATGTTGTTTTCCTTCAGAACCCTCCGTGTTTCCGTGTATTCCTTCCATCTGGCAAGGTTCCCCGGTGCGTAATCATAGTCTAAACTGATTTTACAGTTGTTCCACATAAAGCCTTTCTTTTGCCATGCCAGTTTAAGCACTTCTTCCTTCATTCTGTAACTGAGAAATCTGACCAGAATCAATCTGGGCTGGGCGCCTGCTGGGGGTTGTGGTGCCAACATGCGGTGGGCCCTTTCTATCTGTAGGTCTTTTGCGTTTGGTATATCAACCGACTCCATCCCTCCCCACCCCACCGTCTTCTCCTATCATTTTGGATCTCCCCCTCCCCCTCCCACTTTCAAATCTCTTACTAGCTCTTCTTTCAGTTAGTCCTGACGAAGGGTCTCGGCCAGAAACGTCGACTGTACCTCTTCCTAGAGATGCTGCCTGGCCTGCTGCATTCACCAGCAACTTTTATCTGTGCTGCTTGTTATTCTAAAGGGAGGATGACACAACTATGGCAGACAAGGGAAGTCAAAGTCAACATAAAAGTCAAAGAGAGGGCACATAATAGAGCCAAAATTAGTGGGAATTTTAGAGGATTGAGAAGCTTTTAAAAACCAACAGAAAACAACTAAAAGGTCATAAAAAAGTAAAGGACAGAATACGAAAGTAAGCTCACCAATAATATGAAGGAGGATACCGAAAGATTCTTCAGATATATGAAGTGTAAAAGAGAGGTGAGAGTACATATTGAACTGCTGGAAAATGATGCTGGAGAGGTAGTAATTGGGGACAATGAAATAAGGAATGAACTGAATCAGAATTTTGCATCAGTCTTCACTGTGGAAGACACAAGCAGTATTCCGGATGTTCGAGAGTGTCACAGGCCAGAAGTGTGTGAAGTTGCCATTACTAAGGAGAACGTTGTTGGGAAACTGAAACATATGAAGGTATAAATCACCTGTATCAGTTGGTATACGCCACAGGATTCTGAAAATGGTGGTTGGGGAGATCATGAAGGCATCAGAAATTATCTTTTGACAATCAATTGTTTCTGGAATGGTTCTGGAGGAATGGAGAACTGCAAATGTCACTCCACTCTTCAAGAAAGGAGAAAGGCAGAAGAAAGGAAATGATAGGCCAATTAGTTCGACCTCAGTGGTTGGGAAGATATTGGAGTTAATTGTTAAGGATTTTTTTTGGGTACTTGGAAGCACATGATAACATAGGCCAAAGTCAGCATGATTTTCTCAAGGGAAATTCTGTTGGAATTCTTTGAAGAAATAAGCAGGACAGATAAATTAGTGAATATTGTGTATTTGGATTTTCACAAGGCCTTTGACAATTTGCCACACCTGAGGCTGATTAACAAGTTAAGAGCTCATGGTATTATAGAAAAGATACTAGCATGTACAGAGGATTGGCTGATTGACAGGAGGGAAAGAGTGGGAATAAAGGGAGCCTTTTCTGGTTGGCTGCTGGTGACTAGTGGTGTTCCACAGGGGTCTATGTTGGGACTGCTTTTTACGGTATACGTCAATGATTGAATGATTGAATTAATGGCTTTGTGGCCAAGTTTGCGGATAATGTGAAGATAGGTGGAGGGGAAGGTAGTTTTGAGGAAGTAGAGAGGCTATAGAAAGACTTAGACAGATTAGGAGAGTGGACAAAGAAATGGCACATAGGATACCATGTTGGGAAGTGTATGATCATGCACTTTTGGTAGAAGAAATAAAAACGTAGACTATTTTCAAAACGGAGAGAAAACTCAAAAATTTGATGTGCATAGAGACCTGGGTGTCCTCGTGCAGGACTCCATGAATGTTAATTTGCAGGTTGAGTTTGTGGTGAGGAAGACCATTGTGATGTTAGCATTCATTTTGCGTGGACTAAAATATATAAAAAAAAGATGTAATTTTGAGGCTTTATAAAGTACTGGTGAGGACTCATCTGGAGTTTTGTGAGCAGATTTGGGCCTCTTATCTAAGAAAGGATGTATTGATATTGGAGAGGGTTCAAAGGAGGTTCACGAAAATTATTCTGGGATTGAAAGGCTTGTCATATGAGGAGGGTTTAATGGCTCTGGACCTGTACTCACTGGAATTCAGAACAATGAGGAATATCTTCATTGAAACCTATCAAATGTTGAAAGACCTCGAAAGAGTGGATGTGCAGAGGATGCTTCTGATGGTTGGAGAGTCTCAGACTAAAAAACACATCCTCAGAATAGAAGGACATCCTCTTAGAATGGAGATGGGGAGGAATTTCTTTAGCCAGAGAATGATGGATCTGTGGAATTCGTTCCCTCAGGCAGCTGTGGAGGCCAAGTCAGTGGGTATATTCAAGGGAGAGTTTGATGGATTCTTGATTGGGCAGACCATGAAGGGATACAGGGAGAAGGCAGGAGATTGGGGCAGAGAGGGGAAATAGATAAATCATGATGAAATTGCAAAGCAGACTTGATTGGCCAAATTCTGCTCCTATATATTGCGGTCTTATGGTATTAAGATCCTTGCCGCTTCTTTTCCTATATTTGCTAATTTGATCAATTACATTATGTCCCTTTGTAGTATTGTTCTGAAGCATGTTGGGAACTTCCTTTGGGTGGGGTTTGGAAGTTGCAATGGCTGATGAAAAATATCCCATGTACCCAAACGTTGCCTTGTGGAACACTTGATGCAAAAAATGCAAGATGAATCCGGGGCCAAATTCTGACCTGTTCTTATGAAAAGAAGTTCCATTTCCTTCCAAAATAAGTGCCAATTGTTGCGAGCTGGAGCTCTTTTGAGGTAAAATGTTTGATTTTATTGAATTAAATTTAAGTGGTGTTCCAAAGCATACTTAGAACATAGAACATAGAACAGTACAGCACAGTACAGGCCCTTCGGCCACAATGTTGTGCCAACCCTCAAACCCTGTCTCCCATATAAGCCCCCACCTTAAATTCCTCCATATACCTGTCTAGTAGTCTCTTAAGCTTCACTAGTGTATCTGCCTCCACCACTGACTCAGGCAGTGCATTCCACGCACCAACTACTCTCTGAGTAAAAAACCTTCCTCTAATATCCCCCTGGAACTTCCCACCCCTTACCTTAAAGCCATGTCCTCTTGTATCGAGCAGTGGTGCCCTGGGAAAGAGGCACTGGCTATCCACTCTATTTTTTCCTCTTAATATCTTGTATACCTCTATCATGTCTCCTCTCATCCTCCTTCTCTCCAGAGAGTAAAGCCCTAGCTCCTTTAATCTCTGATCATAATGCATACTCTCTAAACCAGGCAGCATCCTGGTAAATCTCCTCTGTACCCTTTCCAATGCTTCCACATCCTTCCTATACTGAGGTGACCAGAACTGGACACAGTACTCCAAGTGTGGCCTAACCAGAGTTTTATAGAGCTGCATCATTACATCGCGACTTTTAAACTCTATCCCCCGGCTTATGAAAGCTAACACTCCATAAGCTTTCTTAACTACCCTATCTACCTGTGAGGCAACTTTCAGGGATATGTGGACATGTACCCCCAGATCCCTCTGCTCCTCCACACTTCCAAGAATCCTGCCATTTACTTTGTACTCTGCCTTGGAGTTTGTCCTTCCAAAGTGTACCACCTCATACTTCTCCGGGTTGAACTCCGTCTGCCACTTCTCAGCCCACTCCTGCATCTTATCAATGTCTCTCTGCAGTCTTCGACAATCCTCTACACTATCTACAACACCACCAACCTTTGTGTCGTCTGCAAACTTGCCAACCCACCCTTCTACCCCAACATCCAAGCCGTTAATAAAAATCACGAAAAGTAGAGGTCCCAGATCCGATCCTTGTGGGACACCACTAGTCACAACCCTCCAATCCAAATGTACTCCCTCCACCACGACCGTCTGCTTTCTGCAGGCAAGCCAATTCTGAATCCACCTGGCCAAACTTCCCTGGACCCCATGCCTTCTAACTTTCTGAATAAGCCTACCGTGTGGAACCTTGTCAAATGCCTTACTAAAATCCATATAGATCACATCCACTGCACTAACCTCATCTATATGCCTGGTCTCATCCAAAGAACTCTATCAGGCTTGTTAGACATGATGCGCCCTTCACAAAGCCATGCTGAATGTCCCCGATCAGAGCATGATTCCCTAAATGCCCATAGATCCTATCTCTAAGAAGCTTTTCCAACAGCCTTTCCAACACAGATGTAAGGCTCACTGGTGTCTAATTACCTGGACTATCCCTACTACCTTTTTTGAACAAGGGGACAATATTCGCCTCCCTCCAGTCCTCCGGTACCATTCCCGTGGACCACGAGGACATAAAGATCCTAGCCTGAGACTCAGCAATCTCTTCCCTCGCCTCGTGGAGCAGCTACTACTCACCTCGTGGAGAAGTACTACTTACTACTTCCTTTCCTTTTAGCTTATTTATGTTGGGGTATTGATAAGACCAAATCTGGAGTATTGCATAGAGGATTGCTTTTGTTATTCAGTAAAGGATGTTAAAGTGTTGGAAATTAGTTTACTGTATTAATACTGAAACAGGTGGGTTGGATTAGGAGAAAGGGTCGAAAACTGATTTTTTTTTTCCTTTCACAAGGTCATAATTCTTTGGAGCTCTCCTTCAAAAGGTGGTGGAATTACAGTTTTTGAATCATTTTACTGCAATGTATAATTTTTTATAAGAAAGTGATTTAGAGTTGGTTTATAATTGCCACTTGTTCTACATGCTATACATATAGGTAATTACATTGCAAAAGTGTATTGAAGGAAAACAACAGTATATAAAACAAAGTGTTATCGTTACAGAGGAGGCAGACATTAAGCGGCAAGAGCTGTGACAAGGTAAGTCGGGAGAGTCTACCTTATCATAATAGGGGACTATAGAAGAGTCCTATAACAGCGTAATAGAATCTGTCCTTGAGATTTTTCATACGTGCTTTCAGGCTTTTGTATCTTCTACCTGATAGGAGGTGGGTGGTGGGGAGAAGACAGAATGTCTGGGGTAGGTCGAGTCTTGATTATGTTGGCTACTTTGCCAAGGCACCGAGAACTATAGACATGATGTGAAAGGTTACTGTGTGTAGATGATAATGCAGGCTTAAGGTTACAATCAGGTATTCCATGATATAACTGAATGACTAAGAGGAGCTGAATGGCCAATCCTGTTCTTAATTCATATGTCCATGGACAATATTCAGAAATCTTCAAGGTGAGAATCCCAAGAATGAGGGGTGGGTAGGTAAGAGGAGATAATGTGTATGACATTGTAAGTAGACAGAACTTGTTTAATATTAGACTTTTCAATAGCTTGATTTAGAAACCATTAATGATAACAACCGTTGCAGTCATAGAGTCAAGAGCTGAAAAAAAAAAGCGAAGTATTCATAAGTATAGAGTTACTGACTGTGGAAAATGCTAAATTTAGTAATTAAAATTCATTTTAACTTGTAGCATAATGGATCATTTAAAATCAATGATGAGATGTTTTTTGGACTTAGACCCATAGTGTTGTTGATTTACCAGGACTGATAAAATAATAAAAATGATTTCAAATTAATTTTGCTGTTGAACATATAAAACCCACAAATCATTATTTCCTGCATTTAAAATTAGGAAAGTATTGATGCCGTGTTATTACTTACAACTGAAAAGAAATTATATTGTCAATAAATTCTAACATTTATGTTTTCATATCCATACCTAAAATTATTAGTACATCTGGTTAAGATAAGCATTTTTCATTTGAACCTCCTTCTTAAGTCATTTAATTTCTTAATCTGGCACCACTGGTTTAATACAAGATGTCATCTTCGTAAAGAACTTGAGCTGAAGATTGTTAAGAGCTTGATTGCCACTTAATTTTCCTGCTACAATCTGTTCCGTAGCTGCATGACATTTTGATGGCAGTACTTGACATAATACCCTCTCTTAACACCAATTGGCTGATTAGGAGTAAACAAGTTGCTGCATGGAATTTCAAGCACTACTTAAAGGAATATCCCATTTTACTCTCTATTTATTGCTGGAGGTTTACTCTATCTTGGCCTTTCAATAGTCCATAGGTTTCAATGAGATTTCCCCCTCACTGGATTCTTCTAAGCACCAGTAATTACAGGCCCAGAACCATTCAACGTTCCTCATGCAGTAACCCTTTCAGTCCTGGGATCATTCATAGAGACATAGAAACATAGAAAATAGGTGCAGGAGTAGGCCATTCGGCCCTTCGAGCCTGCACCGCCATTTATTATGATCATGGCTGATCATCCAACTCAGAACCCCGCCCCAGCCTTCCCTCCATACCCCCTGACCCCCGTAGCCACAAGGGCCATATCTAACTCATATCTAACATCTAATTCATGTAAACCTACTCTGGATGTTCTCCAGAGCCAGTATATCCTTTCTTAGAGATAGGGTCCAAACTGCTCACAATACTCTAAATGTGGTCTGAGCAATGCCTCAACATTACATCTTTGCTTTTATATTTGATCTTGATATCCAACTAGATGTGAAATCTCTCTTGCAGGTGCTGTGCCATCCTGAGGTGAGATGTTGGATTTTTATGTAGGTCCCCTCCAGTAGGATCCCTGTTCTTTCTCAGTGGAACTTAGCTCTGAATCCACTTATTTAAGCTCAGTAAAAAAAAAAAATGCCCTGGAAGTTGATAATAACAAAAGTTGGGAATGGAGATGTTGGAGAACATGACGAGTGCAACTGGGAGGGGGGTGCAATACAAAAGCTCCCAATAGCACAACCAAGAAGCAACCTAGTACATCAAGGTTCAAAGAACTCTGTAACGATAGAGATCTAGAAGATTAAAAGGCTAGCAGGAAGAAGCTTAAGAAAGAAATTAGGAGAGCCAGAGGGGCCATGAGAAGGCCTTGAGGACAGGATTAAGGAAAACCCCAAGGCATTCAACAAGTATGTGAAGAGCAAATGGATAAGACGTGAGAGAATAGGACCAATCAAGTGTGACAGTGGAAAAGTGTGTATGGAACCGGAGGAGATAGCTGAGGTACTTAATGAGTACTTTGCTTTAGTATTCACTATGAAAAAGGATGACTTACAGCAGACTGCAAAGCTTGAGCATGTAGATATTAAGAAAGAGAACATGCTGGAGCTTTTGGAAAGCATCAAGTTGGATAAGTCACCAGGACCAGATGAGATATACCCCAGGCTACTGTGGGAGGCAAGGGAGGAGATTGCTGAGCCTCTGGCGATGATCTTTGCATCATCAATGGGGACAGGAGAGGCTCCAGAGGATTGGAAGGTTGAGGATGTTATTCCCTTATTCAAGAAAGGGAGTAGAGATAACCCAGGAAATTATAGACCAGTGAGTCTTTCTTCAGTTGTTGGTAAGTTGATGGAGAAGATCCAGAGAGGCAGGATTTATGAACGTTTGGAGCAGAATTAATATGATTAGGAATAGTCAGCATGGCTTTGTGAAAGGCAGGTCATGCCTTACGAGCCTGATTGAATTTTTTGAGGATGTGATTAAACACATTGATGAAGGTAGAGCAGTGGATGTAGTGTATATGGATTTTAGCAAGGCATTTGATAAGGTACCCCACGCAAGGCTTATTGAGAAAGTAAGAAGGCATGGGATCCAAGGGGACATTGCTTTGTGGATCCAGAACTGGCTTGTCCACAGAAGGCAAAGAATGGTTGTAGACAGGTCATATTCTGCATGGAGGTCGGTCACCAGTGGGGTGCCTCAGGGATCTGTTCTGGGACCCCTACTCTTCGTGATTTTTACAAATGACCTGGATGAGGAAGTGGAGGGAAGGGTTATTAAATTTGCTGATGACGCAAAGGTCAGAGGTGTTGTTGATAGTGTGGAGGGCTGTCAGAGGTTACAGTGTGACATTGATAGGATGCAAAATTGAGCTGAGAAGTGGCAGATGGAGTTCAACCCAGATAAGTGTGAGATGGTTCATTTTGGTAAGTCAAATATGATGGCAGAATATAGTATTAATGGTAAGACTCTTGGCAGTGTGGAGGACCAGATGGATCTTGGGGTCCGAATCTATAGGACACTCAAAGCTGCTGCGCAGGTTGACCCTGTGGTCAAGAAAGCATATGGTGCATTGGCCTTCATCAATCGTGAGATTGAGTTTCGGAGCTGAGAGGTAATGTTGCAGCTATATAGGACCCTGGTCAGACCCCACGTGGAGTACTGTGCTCAGTTCTGGTCACCTCACTATAGGAAGGATGTGGAAACCATGGAAAACGTGCAGAGGAAATTAACAAAGATCTTGCCTGGATTGGGGAGCATGCTTTATGAAGATAGGTTGAAAGAACTCAGCCTTTTTTCATTGGAGCGATGGAGGATGAGAGGTGACCTGATAGAGGTGTACAAGATGATGAGGGGCATTGATCGTGTGGATAGTCAGGGGCTTTTTCCCAGAACTTAAAATGGCTATCACGAGAGAGCACAGTTTTAAGTTGCTTGGAAGCAGGTACAGAGGAGATGTCAGGGGTAAGTTTTTTAATCAGAGAGTGGTGAGTGTGTGGAATGGGCTGCCGACAATGGTGGTGGAGGCGGATACGATAGGGTCTCTTAAGAGACTCCCTGACAGGTGCATGGAGCTCCGAAAAATAGAGGGCTATGGGTAACCCTAGGTAATTTCTGAGGTAAGGACATGTTCGGCACAGCTTTGTGGGCCGAAGGGCCTGTATTGTGCTGTAGGTTTTCTATGTTTCTATATAACTTGGTTCCCAAGACAGACTGAAGTCAACAGCCAATTAGCAACCAGTGCACTCTGCTCTTTGCCAGTGTGAGTATGTGGAGCCCGTATATCATTTTCCATTAAAACAGTGCTTGAGTGCTCTGCCTGTGGGTACTTATGTGGACACTTCAGGCAAGTTCAAATTATGATATCCATCCATTAGGGCTCAAATTATTTGCTAAACCTGGAATCTCAAGCAGGTGTCTCTTATTGGCAGAGCACCCATTAACCACCTGTTTTCAACTTTTCGGCAAAATAATGTCTTGGGACATGCAGTATTCTCGCACTTGGGCTGCGTGTGGAGATTGTCATTGGATAAATACTTCACTCATACAATGGGATCATGCTGCGCTACTTAGTCTTATTTTAGTATGTATGGATGAGAATCGGTGCAGAATGCAGAAGGAAGGAATCAATTAATGACATTCTGAGTGCTGTTGACAAAGATACCAACATTGATAAAACTGCATGCTCTTTGCTGCTTTTAGAAAGTAAAGAAAATCAGTGTGGTATTTTTAGTATCCCTGCTGAGTGTTACACTTAATTTACAGCTTGGATCTAATAATATGATGCTTGAGATCAGTATTATTGAAATGTCCAGTTTGGTTCAGTATTGAAACCAATAGCACTTCTTCCGTGATTATGTTTTGAAAACTAATTCTAAAGTGCCTATTGACTGGACCTGCAAGAACATATTTGAATACATTTTCCAGCTGATGTCTATCCACCTTTTCTAGTTCTGTGCTCAACTGTACTTTTCATCAAGCCTTTCTGTTATCTTGAAGATTAGCATCTATAGCACAACTTGTAGGGTCTTTTTCCCTCCCCACCCACAAACGTTGTACACCAAGAGCACATATATTTGCCCTCATATTGCTAATGTCTGTATGCATTTTGAATAGAGATCTGGGAGAGTGATTGCAGCACTTACCAGTGCTCAAGTGAGTGGCCTTCCTCTGGTATTATTTCTATTTATTTGTTTATTGAGATACAGTGTGGAATGGGCCCTTCCAGCCCTTCAAGCTGCACCGCCCAGCAATCCCTGATTTAGCTCTAGCCCAATCACAGGACAATTTACAATGACCAATTAACCTACCAATTGGTACATCTTTGAACTGTGGCAGGAAACTGGAGTGCCCAGAGGAAACCCACACAGTCACGGGGAGAAAGGAATGAACTCCTTACTGGTAGCAGTGGGAATTGAACCCATGTCACCTGTACCATAAAGTGTTGTGCTAACCACAACACTACCATGCCGCCCTATTATTAACCATGTTCGTTGTAGTATAATTGGTTGTGATGTGTTGTATTTAATATTTCATTTCTAAAAACCGAAAGCAGTCAAATCTGAATAACCGTCAAACACTAGCTAAACTTAGTCCTCTCTGTTCTGGAGGGGAAAAGAAAGCTCTACTCCTGTAAAACTTTGAAAACAATTAATACTTCCCAGCTCTGTTATAAACTGGAGATTTTTTTTTGTGTCCTCTGTCTTATGCGATGGTGACCAAATTTTTCCATTGTATTCCTGAATGTTGTGTTGTCCAATACAAATTAACAACTTTTTCTGGTTTTCATTTCTAACTCTCCAAGAAGTCAAGTGCTATGTTTTATACCATTAACAGTTTCAATATTTTTAGTGAATGTTGTACCATGGAGAGCATCTCTGTAGTACGTAACTGATCTGTGCTACACTGGATATGAAAACGTGCTATATCCTGTACTAAAGTTTCTAATCTTGTATATCTGTTATAAGAACATCATTTAATAAGTATATAATGAAAGCAACCAACAAAGTAAAAAATAAGTATGATCTAACCTCCATCAAAGATAGCAGAAAGAACAACAGAACATTGCATGACAAGTATTTAAAAAATAGATAGGAAATAAAATAAAGGCATCTGTTAGTCTTGCGAGACCATGGACCTGTGCCTGGAAAGTCTTCACTCTCCAGGGCGCAGGCCTGGGCAAGGTTATATGGAAGACCGGCAGTTGCCCATGCTGCAAGTCTCCCCTCTCCACGACACCAATGTTGTCCAAGGGAAGAGCATTAGGACCCATACAGCTTGGCACCAGTGTCGTCACAGAGCAATGTGTGATTAAGTGCCTTGCTCAAGGACACAATATGCTGCCTCAGCCAAGGCTCGAACTCACGACCTTCAGATCGCTAGTCGAATGCCTTAACCACTTGGCCACGTGCCCATAGGAAATAACAGTCTGGCCAATTAACCTGTCAACCCAAATGTCTTCGGGATGTGCAAAGAAACAGAAACACTTGGAGGAAACCAACACACGCACAGAGAGAATGTGCAAACTCTGCTTGACGGCATCTGAGGCTAGGACTGAAACAAGGTCTCTGGTACTGTGAGGCAGCGGCTCTATTAGCTGCGCCATTCTGCTGCCAGTATTTCACTATGATGAGGGGCACAACTGGGGAAACGCATATGCAACAAAGAAAACCAAAGAAACAAAACTGGCATGCACCAGAAAGACCGGGGGGAGTAATACCACAGAAATATGAAAATGACAGCTGTGAAATTAATATCAAAGGTAATTAACAGAGCAAATAGAAGATACAATTAGATTAGCAAGTAATTGAAAAAGGGATCAGAGGCTGTGAATAGATGTCAATACAAGTTATTGAAAGGGCTGGTGTGGGAGTCCTATGGAAAGTATGGATAGCAGGTGATAAAGAGCATTTTTGAAGATAGTCATTTTATTGTCAGCACTTGGAAAACAATATCCTTTTGTATAATCTATGGATTGTCAAATATAATCCTAAAATTCAGAGATGGAGAAAGGAATACTATGGGTCTTCTGATGTCATCGGATTTATACTCTGAGATCACTTTCCCCCATTTGTCGCTGGCTGGTGGTGTAGTGGCATCAGTGCCGGACTTCGGAGCGAAGGCTCCCGAGTTCAAATCCAGCCGGCTCCCTTGCACGCTTTCCATCTGTGCTGGGTTGAGTGTCGAGCTAACAACTTGGCCTCATAAAAATAAGAAAGCCTGCTAAGAAAGTGCCGTCATGACGGCGTCCTGATGACTCCACTCAAAGGGCTTTCTTCTTCTTCGTCTTCTTCTTCTTCTTCTTCTGACGTCATCGGATTTATACACTGAGATCACTTTCCCCCATTTGTTGACTCACTTGTTACTTATTTTTGAAAAAAAGCTTTTGAGTTAATACACACAAAATGCTGAAGGAACTCAGCAAGTTAAGTCTTGATGAAGAGTCTTGGCCCAAAATGTTAACTTAAGTCAGGCCTTTTACTCATAGAGCTGCTCAAGTTATCGTTTAATGTAATCTCTAGAATCGTCTTGTGAAAATTAGCAGATTTCCTTCAAGATAGACTTCAGAATCCATAACACAAACACACAAAGCTTAGGCATGAAAGGAAATGAGCAAAGAAGAATATATACTTCTTTTTCTACAACATGGCATAATTTAATGAATAAATTTGCTTCAGAATGTGTGTTTTGTGTTGCCTTTTGTTTTGTTTTCTGAGGAAAGGCATGATGTGTGTTAGTCAGTAACAGAAGGATAGTAAGCAATGATTATTCAATTGGAATTGTGATTGAAGTTACTGACATTACACTTAACTTTTTTGTAGCGCCTTGATGGAAGGGAATTGTCTATGATACAGCTTCTTTCTTCCTCTCCCATTCTCTTTTTTTGTCTTGCTTTCTTAACATGTAAGGTCGTGCTCAATTGTGAGGTTTTCAGAATCAAGTTTGAGTTTAATTGTCATTTAACCATGAATACAGCCAAATGAAACAGCGTTACTCCAGGACCAAGGTGCAAAACATAGTATGAATAGTCACACACAACTCAAGGTACATATTCAACATACAAGATACAAGCACATATAAGATATCAGCAAAATACATTCACACAAAAAAAATAGTCCAAGATCCTGGGTCCATAAATGTTGGAGCAGTCTGCAGTCGAACAAAATGTAGCTTGTCTTTTGCCAAGCGAACACTAGAGAGCAACACAGACTCCAACTTGGACAACTTACCACACCATCTCCTGTGGAGCACATCTTCGACACTTCTCTCCTGGGCAGCTACAAGCAGGCAACACTGCAGCTTGAGGCCTAGTCCTTGCTACGACTGAGGCCATGTAGGTCAACAGCCATTCACGAATCAGTCAGTGAATTGGACTTGGAGCATTCCAACAGGGTCTTGTGATCACAAGAAAAGTAACTAACATGATCACTCACTGTTAAGACTGCACACTACATTCACGCAACAACTCAGACGCTTCTCTGATGCAGGCAGCAGCACAATGCATACCAAATTCAGTCCTTCACTTTCTCCACCAACGAGCAACTCACTGATGGGGTAAATCTGCAGTACTTGAAGCTTTTAATGTCCAGCAGGGTCTTGTGATCATAAAAAGTACGCTTTAAAAGGACAGTAACACCTTTGGTTGACCCATAGAAGCTGCTGTGAATGAACGCACTACCATCTTACTGGAAGTATCAGGTTTATTATCACTGATACATGTCGTGAAATATGTTGTTTTGCAGCAGCGATACAGTGAAATACATAAAATATAATATAAATTAGATTAACAAATCTACATGAAAGATAAATAAGTAGTGCGAGAATAGTGAGGTAATGTAATGAGTTCATTGCCCATTCAGAAATTTGATGGTGGAAGGGAAGAAGCTGATCCTAAAATGTTGAATGTGTGTCTTCAAGTCTTTTGAAGATGTCCTTTATGGTGGGAAGTCAAGTGTCCATGATGGAGCTGGCTGAGTTTACAACCCACTGCATTTTTTACCAATCCTGTGTAGTGGCCCCTCCATACCAGACCAGTTGGGTATATCTATAAAAATTTGCTGGAGTCTTTGGTGGCGGACCAAATCTCCTCAAACTCTGAATGAAATATAGCCATTGTTGTGCCTTCTTTGTAATTGCATCGATATGTTGGACCCAAAATAGATCTTCGAGATGTCGACACCCAGGAACTTGAAACTGTTCACCCTTTCCACTGCTGATCCCTTGATAATTACTGTTGGGTGTTCCCTCAACTTTCTTGAAGTCCACAAACAATTCCTTGGTCTTACTGACGTTGAGTGCAAAGTTGTTATGACGCCACTCAACCAGCTGATTTATCTCACTCCTGTACACCTCGTTGTCACCATCTGAGATTCTTCCAGCAACAGTTGTGTTATTGGGCAATTTGTAGATGGCATTTGTGCTGTGCCTAGTCATACAGTCATGGGTGTAGAGGAAGAGAATGCTAGAGACTCTGGGTCTCTAGGGGGCTTCAAATCAGTGTCATGTGCTTATTACAGTCATAATCCTCCGGCCTTACATGATTTGTGTAGCATTAGATGTGCATATGCTAATTCCTTTTACAGAAGCACACAGGAGACAATTTCCGTAATCAAACAGTATGAAGAGCTTAACTTTCTCCCAACTGTTCTTTTTTCATTATGCCTGATACATTGAATATTTTAAAGTGGTTCACTGTCAGTGAATTACAATATTGTGGAGGGATGGTTATCATATTGAATGATTTCTTCTGTATATTTCCTGACTTATCGATAAACTGGACTTATGGATGTCTGTAAAGATAGAACCCATTCTTTACCCACGGACAGCCTGTTGTTTGGAAAAAGTTGTGTACTCAGCAGCTGGCTGAACATGTTGATATCTCCCATAGCCTTGCAATAGACAGCTACTCACTTACTGAAGGGTGTGACTTATCCAGAAAGGTAAGGAACAGCAAATTTATACTCACCCTGAAGATTTATCAAGCAGTTTTGATCCCTGTGTCTGATCCCCTTGAATAATGGACCAGAAGGCCAAGGTCTGTTACAGCTATGGAGAGAAGGCTATTTCCAACAATGTGAGACTGCTCTCCATTTTATTTAAAAATTACATTATTGTCATTGCCACTGGAATCTAAACAAAGGCATTGCTCATGGAGCTACGTAAATGTCACATATGCTCACTGTCTTGCTTTGGAAAGATGATCATAACTTACTGCTCCAGTTCACTTTTCTGCTGATAATTTAGCTTCAAAACAGACAAATAGACTGAACTAGCTATAACAGTATGCAAAGCGGAAGGACGGCCAGGACTCATATCTTACATTCTTTTCACAGATCCGAAAAAGTGCCAGGAATCCAATATCGTATTCCCATCACAGATATGAAGGACACCTAGAAATCATATCATGTATTCATTGCACAGAGCTGAAGGACAGGAAGGACTTGAACCTTGCATTCTCAATGCCGATCTGTGGAATGGTCATTAATCATTATCTGCATTTCCCTGACAGAATGATTGAAGATTAGGGATTGCATCCTATATTCACATCAAGAACTCAAGGTGTAGTGGAGTTAAATCCAATGTTCCCATCACAAGAGAGCCAGGAGGTTAAGATTTTGTGAAAAAAATATATAATTCTTGATTTCTGGGCATGAGGTCTAGAGAGGTGTAGTGGGAGAAATTGAGTGGATTTCATGCTTCCACTGGGTGGGTGAAAATTCAGGATTTTCTCTTGTATACAGTATTTTTGAGAGACTCTCCAGCATAACTACTGCAGTAGAAGACAGCATAGAGTACAAGAGGAATGTAATGAACTGGAGATACCTTTTCAAGCATTTCACCTCTTGCAGCTGTAGAGGAGGAGACTCTGTCAAAGTAACTGGTGAAGCAAGCTTCAGAGAACTCATTATCAGTCAATTACGTTGCATAAACCATTCACTCATGTGTCTGTGAAGTCAGCAGCAAATGAAAAATGATCAAATACATCATATAGTATTCTTACCTCATCAGCTCTACTTCATGTCTTTAATCTCCCACAGGTCATTCTCCTGTCAATGAGAATGTACAGCAGCATGATAACAATGGTTCCTCCGAGAGGATCTTGCTCACTATGCAAATGCACCACCTCTAGATGCAAGTTCAACCAGCACCAGTTCAGATGCTTTTTTTAAGGTTTGCTAAGCAAAATAGTTGCATTGTCAAGTAGGAATTGTGCAACGTTACTGAGCAGCAGCAAATGGTGAAGGGAGGTACAGCAGTAAGAAGTTCATATCAAAGGTGGCTTGATTGTCCAGGCACTGCTCAGCTGGATGCAGATGCTCCATCTTTGGACCAACAGACAAGAAAGATTGGGAACAAAAGCAAACAATGCTAGATATTGATGAGAATACCAGCCAAACTTTTGAGAAAGAATGGAGATATCTTTCAAAAGCATGAATGGTGTGATGCCACTGATATTTGTATCCATAGATAAAATGGCTACCTGAACGAAAGTTGAAGCTCAACATTTGAAAAAGTGGATGCAGTTTTTCAACAAGATCTTGCACACCTTAACTACCACAAAGAGCAAGAAACATGACTGTTCTGCAGCTTCTGGCAGTAGGGAAGTGTAGGAAGGCCATGCGAGAGTTAATGGAAATAAAGGCTCTGATCAAAGCATTTGTAACCTTGCCTGCTTATTCCGTGCTCCTGCAGTGCCCCACAAATTGCAAGTGTTCTGACCTTGAATGTGCCTACTCAGATGCATGTGGGACATGATCTGCTGGATGTACCAGAGCAATAATCTGAGAAACCTATTGCCACATCTGCTGGAATCTCAGGTTTTCTGCCATATAGAATGTTCTAGAAGAGAAAAGGTAGTCACTGTACAAAGGCACTTTAGACCATGATAGTGTTTCCTTCCAGAGGCGTTCTTTCCCCAAACTTTATTACAACTGAAATTGCATTAAAGGAGAAATTGATGCCTATGGACCAATATTACATACCACATATATAAATTACATCCCTTTATATTTGCATATATTAAATAACACAATAAAACAAGGGGGCTTTTTTAGCTTAAAGTTTGTAAGATGTTTTGGTCTGTCCTTCAGGATCAGCTCCTGAGTCGTAGCTGTCTTCAGGGAGCCGTGGAAATATGGTGTTCTTGCCCGGCAGGATAATTGGTGCATCTTCTGGAATCTTCCTGAGCATTGATGCTGAAAGATGCTGTGTCCAAATAAATTGACGCCAAAGTGGAGATTTTCATTATATTAGCACTTCACTGACTATCGCATGGTGATGTACCACTAGTTTTTGCAATTGTCGAATGAACATTGTAGATTTTGTCAGTAATGGAGGAAATATGCAGTGCATAGCTTTTGAAGTCACTAAATACATGACTGAAGCTGGGACATTGGATGTACATATAAATTGTGTGTGCTTGCGTCTGATCCAGTCTCTTACTGTGCAGGATTTTACCTGGAAATAATTGCTCATATAACCTAGCCAGATTAAAATGCTTTTAATGTGCAGGAGCACTTAAAACATGGGTGCTTTTCAAGACTTTGTATTCTTCCTGATTTGACAATTGTGGTATTGCTGCTGCCGCATCTTCAGGTGAATATGCAAAATTGATGCTGTCTACTTGACAACAGTATATTTTTTAAAAAATATATAAATTTTGATGACTGAAACAATATATTTGGGCAGCACTTTGTAACTTTCTGAATATACTCACTTCCTGCATGCCATTTGTAAAAATAATCCTACGTAGAGGTTGGATATTTGTGAATTCAAACATCTAATATAGCTGTGCCTTGTGATCATTCAAGGTTCTTCCAAAGACAGAAAATGAATGATTTTATATGTTTGGTACTGTCAGATTTTGCATGTGATGTTTTCCACCGTATTACAATAAACTTTGGTTCACAGCAGTGATGCTTTTTCATATCTTTAGTAACCTGGGTTTGATCCCGACCTTGGGTGTTATCAATGTGGACTTTACACATTCTCTCTATGACCATGTGGATTTACTCTGCATCTGAAATATGTACTGGCAGATTATTTAGCTAATTAATATATCACTAGTACAGGGTGGCAGGAGAATTAAGGGGGGAGTTGATAGGTACATATGTTTGCCTGAATAATTACAAGAATGCTTTGAGATGTAGCATAGATTTGATGGACAGAAAGGGCTCACACCACATGAAAATATGATACAAAGTGTACCTAATGAGTTTAAAATTAAAGATAGTTTACACCGAGCATTTCGTTACCTTGGGCATGCTCCTTCAATAGTTTGTCCTTAGCAGATCTATTTTGGAACAATAGAAATGAT
Source organism: Mobula birostris (assembly GCF_030028105.1). Classification (NCBI taxonomy): domain Eukaryota; kingdom Metazoa; phylum Chordata; class Chondrichthyes; order Myliobatiformes; family Myliobatidae; genus Mobula; species Mobula birostris. The sequence goes on from NC_092402.1 coordinate 28,349,888, forward strand.
TGTTGTCAATGTTATATTATCCTTACAATTCTGGGATGAATATTTGCAATGCTGAGTTAGCTATGGTAAGATATTTGGTCTGAAGTTCAATCATAATGAAGGAATGGCATTTCATGTTCAGAAAGCTGTAGTTCAAAATGTTCTGTCACTGCCTCAGTGAAGCAGCACTGAAGCAATATGATTTGGAGCAGTATATGGGGTCATTTGGCTTGAAGGCACAAAATGAATGCCAAGGAGATTTACCTCCCAACCTAAGCTGCTGCAAACAGAAGAGTATTTTTGTTACCTATTGCAAGAATTCAGGCTGGTAGCACAAGCAGACTGGCTTGAGAATATTCGGAATCATCTATGCCAACCTATTCTAAACCTAATGAAGGAAAAAAAGAATACCTATACTTTAATGTCACCATCCAAACAATCACTATAGTTTAGTCTTTTGTTCAGCTGTTCATTTATATTCATGCTGCCTGTGACCTAAGAGTTCGACAGAGTCAATGTCATTATTATAACTGACTGACATCCTGCTAATGATACCAGGAAAAACCTGTCCAAAAAGGATGGGTTACACCTGAACCCAAAGGGGACTAATATCCTTGTGGGCAGGTTTGCTAGAGTTGTTGGGGAGCATTTAAACTAAATTGTCAGGGGGATGGGAACCTGAGTGATAGGGCTAAAGATGGGGCAGTAGGTATACAAGTAGATACAGCGTGGATTGAGGCTGTTGGGAAGCACAGGCAGATGATAAGGCAAAATTGCAGTCAGTGGGATGAACTGAGTGTGACAAGAGGACAGAATCAAAAAGGGATGTGGAATACAAGTTATAGCAGGAGGTACAAAATACATGTCAAAAGGCCAATATTATGACAGTCATGGGGACTTTCAATATGCGGGTGGATTGGGAAAATCAGGTTGGTGCTGGATCCCAAGAGACAGAATTTGTAGAATGCCTATGTGATGGCTTTTTAGAGCAGCTTGTGGTCGAGCAAACGAGGGGAAAGGCTATTCTGGTTGGATGTTGTGTAATGAACTGGATTTGATTAGGTAGCTTAAGTTAAGGGAACCTTGAGGCAGTGATCATAATATGATAGACTTCACCCTGCAATTTGAGAAGGAGAAGCTAAAGTCAGATGTATCAGTATTACAGTGGAGTAAAGGGAATCACAGAGGCATGAAATTTGATTGGAAGGAGACACCAGTAGGGATGACATCATAGCGGCAATGGCTGCAGTTTCTGGGAGAAATTCGGAAGGTACAGGATAGATACATCCCAAGAGAGTAGTAGTATCCCAAAGGGAGGATGAAGCAACCATGGCTGACAAGGGAAGTAAAATACACCATAAAAGCAAAAGAGAAGATATATCATAGAGCAAAAATTACTGAGAAGTTAGAGAATTGGGAAGCAGTTAAACATCAACAATAGGCAACTAAAAAGTCATAAGGAGGGAAAAGATGAAATATGAAGGTAAGCTAGCCAATAACATCAAAGAGGATACTAAAAGCTTTTTCAGATATATATAGAGTAATGGAGAAGTGAGAGTAGATATCGGACTACTGGTAAATGACACTGGAGAGGTAGTAATGGGAGACAAGGAAATAGCAGATCAGCAACAGTAAATCCGTCTTTACTATGGAAGACATATGGAACAGTATGCCAGAAGTTTGAGAGTATCAGGATGCAGAAATGAGTGCAATTTCTATTACTAAGGAGAAGATGCTTTGGAAGCTGAAAGGTCTGAAGGCGGGTAAGTCACCAGGGTTCCAAAAGAGGTGGCTGGGGAGATTGTGAAGGCATTAATAATGATCTTTCAAGATCCACTAGACTCTGGAACGGTTCTGGAGGACTGGAAAATTGCAAATGTCACTCCACTCTTCAAGTTTGGAGGGAGGCTGAAGAAAGGAAATTATAGGTTAGTTAACCTGACCTCAATGGTTAGAAATATGTTGAAGTCAATTATTAAGTACGAGGTCTCAGGGTACTTGGAGGCACATGATAAAATAGGCCAAAGTCAACATACTTTCCTTAAGGGAAAATCTTGACTGACAAATCTATTGCAATTATTTGAGGAAATAGCAAGCAGTATAGACAAAGGAGAGTCAGTGGGTGTTGTATACTTGGATTTTCAGAAGGCCTTTGACAAGACTGTTTATCAAGCTATGAGTCCATGGTGTTACAGGAAAGATGCTGGCATATATAGAGGATATTCTGATTTGCAGGAAGAAAAGATTGGGAATAAAGGGAGCTTTTTCTGGTTGGCTGCCAGTGACTAATAGTGTTCTGCAAGGGTTGGTTTTGGAACCGCTTCAATGTCAATGATTGTATGATGGAATTGATGTTTTTTTTGGCCAGGTTTGCATTAGATATCAATATAGGTGGAGGGGCAGATAGTATTGAGGAAGTAGGGAGTCTGCAGAAGGGCTTAGACAGATGAGGAGAATGGACAAATAAGTGGCAGAAGGAATAGTGTCAGGATGCGCATGGTCATGCACTTCGGTGAAGAAGCAAAAGTGTAGAATACTTTTTAAATAGGCAGAACATTGTGGGTCCTCGTGCAGCATTCCCTAAAGGTTAACTTGCAGGTTGAGTCAGTGGTGAGGAAGGCAAATGCAATGTTAGCATTCATTTTGAGAGGACTAGAATATAAAAGCAAGGATGTAATGTTGAGGCTTTATAAGGCACTTGTGAAGCCTCATATGGAGTATTGTGAGCAATTTTGGGCCTGTTATCTGAAAAATGATGTGCTAACGTTGGTTCAAAGGAGTTGTTGAGGATCCCTATCACTCATCCCACAATCTCTCTGATCCACTACCATTGAGAAGGAGGAACAGGAGCATCAGGACTAGGACTGCTAGACTGGGTAACAGCTTCTTCCTCCAGGCTGTAAGACTAATGAATACCCTGCCACCACCATTAGAATTACCATCATCATTAGAACAGTGAACTGTTATTATTTGCCTGCATTGCACTTTACTAAATGCATTTTGAATTATATTTTACGAACTTAATTTTGTAATATTTGATTTATGCACTGAAAATGATTCTGGGATTGAAAAGTTTATCATATGAGGAGCGTTTGATGGCTCTGGGCCTGTACTTGCTGGAATTTAGAAGAATGAGGGGGAGTCTCATTAAATTCTAATGAATGTTGAAAGCCCTAGATAGAGTGAACGTGGAGAGGATGTTTCCTATCGTGGGTGATTCTAGGACTAGTGGGCAAAGCCTCAGAATATAGGGAAGTCCATTTAGAATGTAGATGAGGAGGAATTTCTTTAGCCAGAGGGTGGTGAATCTGTGGAATTTGGCAGCTGAGGAGGCCAAATCATTGAGTGTACTTAAGGTGGAGGTTGATTGGTTCTTGATTAGTCAGAGAGTGAAAGGTTACACGGATAAGGCAGGAGAAAGGGGTTGGGAGGGAAAGTGGATCAGTGATGATGAAATGATAGAGCAGACTCGATGGGCAAATGCCCTAATTCTGCTCCTCTATCTTATGGTCTCACTCAAGTTGAAGGTTATTGTCATCTGACTGTGCATATATACAGCCAAATGAAACAATGGTACACCCATAAAACACATATATTTTAGGGACACTAGAGGGAAGGGCGGCAGAGCAGCAGTGGCTGGAGTTTATGCGAGAAGTGAGGAAGGTGCAAGACAGGTATATTCCAAAAAAGAAGAAATTTTCAAATGGAAAAAGGATGCAACCGTGGCTGACAAGAGAAGTCAAAGCCAAAGTTAAAGCAAAGGAGAGGGCATACGAGGAAGCAAAAATTAGTGGGAAGACAGAGGAGTGGGAAGTTTTTAAAAGCTTACAAAAGGAAATTAAGAAAGTCATTAAGAGGGAAAAGATGAACAATGAAAGGAAGCTAGCAAATAATATCAAAGAGGATACTAAAAGCTTTTTCAAGTATATAAAGAGTAAAAGACAGGTGAGAGTAGATATAGGACCGATAGAAAATGATGCTAGTGAAATTGTAAAGGGAGATAAGGAGATGGCGGAGGAACTGAACGAGTATTTTGCATCAGTCTTCTTTGAGAAAGACAGCAGTATACCAGACACTCAAGGGTTCAGGGAAGAGAAGTGTGCGCAGTCACAATTACGACAGAGAAAGTACTCAGGAAGCTGAATAGTCTAAGGGTTGATAAATCTCCCGGACCAGAAGGAATGCACCCTTGTGTTCTGAAGGAAGTAACTGTGGAGATTGTGGAGGCATTAGCAATGATCTTTCAAAAGTCAATAGGTTCTGGCATGGTTTCGGAGGACTGGAAGATTGCAAATGTCACTCCGCTATTTAAGAAGGGGGCAAGGAAGCAAAAAGGAAATTATAGACCTGTTAGCTTGACATCGGTGATTGGGAAATTGTTGGAGTCGATTGTCAAGGATGAGGTTACGGAATACCTGGAGGCATATGACAAGATAGGCAGAACTCAGCATGGATTCCTTAAAGGAAAATCCTGCCTGACAAACCTATTGCAATTTTTTGAGGAAATTACCAGGAGGCTAGACAAGGGAGATTCAGTGGATGTTGTATAATTGGATTTTCAGAAGGCCTTTGACAAGGTGCCACATATGAGGCTGCTTAACAAGAGACGAGCCCATGGAATTATGGGAAAGTTACATACGTGGATAGGGCGTTGGCTGATTGGCAGGAAACAGAGAGTGGGAATAAAGGGATCCTAATCTGGTTGACTGCCGGTTACCAGTGGTGTTCCACAGGGGTCCGTGTTGGGGCCGCTTCTTTTTATGTTGTACATCAACGATTTGGATTATGGAATAGATGGCTTTGTGGCTAAGATTGCTGATGATACGAAGATAGGTGGAAGGGCTGGTAGTGCTGAGGAAACAGGGAGTCTGCAGAGAGACTTGGATAGATTGGGAGAATCTATCAAAGAAGTGGCAAATGAAATATAATGTTGGAAAGTGTATGGTTATGAACTTTGGCAGAAGAAATAAACGGGCAGACTATTATTTAAATAGGGAGAGAATTCAAAGTTCTGAGATGCAACAGGACTTGGGAGTCCTCGTGCAGGATACCCTTAAGATTAACCTCCAGGTTGAGTCAGTGGAGAAGAAGGCAAATGCAATGTTGGCATTCATTTCTAGAGGAATAGAGTATAGGAGCAGGGATGTGATGTTGAGGCTCTATAAGGCGCTGGTGAGACCTCACTTGGAGTACTGTGGGCAGTTTTGGTCTCCTTATTTAAGAAAGGATGTGCTGACGTTGGAGAGGGTACAGAGAAGGTTCACTGGAATGATTCCGGGAATGAGAGGGTTAATGTATGAGGAACGTTTGACCGCTCTAGGACTGTATTCCTTGGAGCTTAGAAGAATGAGGGGGGACATCATAGAAACATTTCGAATGTTGAAAGGCATGGATAGAGTGGATGTGGCAAAGTTGTTTCCCATGGTGGGGGAGTCTAGTACGAGAGGGTATGACTTAAGGATTGAAGGGTGCCCATTCTGAACAGAGATGTGAAGAAATTTTTTCAGCCAGAGGGTGGTGAATCTGTGGAATTTATTGCCACGGGCGGCAGTGGAGGCCAAGTCATTGGGTGTATTTAAGGCAGAGATTGATAGGTATCTGAGTAGCCAGGGCATCAAAGGTTATGGTGAGAAGGCGGGGGAGTGGGACTAAATGGGAGAATGGATCAGCTCATGATAAAATGACGAAGCAGACTCGATGGGCCAAATGGCCGACTTCTGCTCTTTTGTCTTATGATCTTATATCATATACATCACATAAATCAAATATTACAATGAAAAAGTCGATAAAATATAAGGGGGTTTCGATTTTTATGTTACTGTGGAGGCTAATTAAAATGGCGTCTTTGTTATGTTAATCTGGGGAATGCGGCTTTGTTGTGTTAAACACTGAGAAAGTTTGCGCTAGCAGCTTGTTTTGGTTTAGAGGGTGATAAGAGAGTGTAATTAATCAATTGGGATAGTTGTTATGGTTTTGGTGTATTTGAAGATACTGTTTGCGAGGGGGTTTGGGGGCAGAAGGCGGGAGAGCGAGACAGAGGATGGACGAGGTGCTGTGAGTCCGCTAACGGGGTCGGACCCCGAGCGGGACGTTCAGCGAGGAGACAGAGATGGACTCATGTGGAGCGTCTGGTCGACCACCGTTGTTGGTCCCAGGCGGCCGGTCGAGGTGGTCCGAGGGGGTCGCAGGGTGAGGAAGAAGGTCCTTGAGCTCCAACGGTTTTTGTGCACGAAGAGATTGGACTTTGATAAGTGTGGCGCCTTTTATTTTCCTTTTATATTTTATTCTCTATTAATTATATAGTTCCAGTAATATCTATAAACTGTAAATCATTTAATTGCATCTGGTGTATTGTCTGTTATTTGGGCGGGGTGGGGTACCTCACACAGCATCCACACAAACGAATTATCCAGTTTGGCGGGGCCGAGACTGTTTCCCTAGACGACAGTGAGCCGAACGACCCTGAGGGTGGCCGGGGGGGCTACATTGTGGGGGCTTTGTCCGGGATGTTTGAGTCTGTTGGTATGCTGTGTGAGTGCCCTGTTTAAATCTGTAATGTGTGTCTCTGTGGGTTATTTGCTGTTGATTGCTGTATGCGTTGTGGGTGCGGTCTTTGTTCGAGTTCAGACTAGCATTGACGAGTTAGAGGTGGCACTCGGGGCTGTCCATGCGGTTGGGAGAGAGAGGAAAGAGTGGTCTGATTTGGAGGTAGGGTCTGCGAATAAATGTTCTAGCAATGGCAGGCTCCGCCTGGCACTTGGGATAGTGTCCACCCCAAGAGGGACGGAGACGTGGGCAGAGCGGATCTCTCAGTTGTTAGATGAGTGGCAGTGCTTGGTTGAGGGAGAGCGACAGGGATTGGTTGAAAGTTTGAGTTGGCGGGCTGGTGACGGTGTTAGAGCTGTCAGGTTCACTTACACCATAGTGACAGCTGTCAGTTATTTGAAAGAGGGGGGAAAGTTTTCAGTGTGCTTTCTCTGGCTAGGAGGGCAGCTAAATTGCTTGCAGGGCCAGGGGGATCATTTCAGAGGATCAGCCCCTCCTTCAGTTGTTCAGCTGATCAGAGAGGTGTCGGGAAACTTAGTGGAGGCCCAGTGGGGGAACGACTTGGGGTCTCTGGGGAAGCACGTTCCTAGCAATGTACCGATGAACTTCTGCAAGGAAAAGACCCTATTCCTGAAGGCTTAGAGGGACCACGCCCCAGGGTGACGTTATGGATAGAGGGAAGCGATTCTAAAGCCATCCTTTGCCCCGGGGCAGAGGTCAAGTTGTTGGACAGTTCGTTTTACAACCGGTGTCTGAAGCATTTACCCTTGACAACTGCAAGGGCACGGGAGACTTTGGGTACTAGTGGCAGTAGTTATCCAGAAGACGATGATTGGTTAGTGACCCTGGAGTTCATGGGGGCATTGTCTGGGCACCCAGCGTGTCGAGTTGCTTCTGAGGACGTGTGTAGCAGCCTTGAGCCAGTACCGAATTTAAACGAGACCCAGCGGTGGTACGGCTTGGGGAAAGTAGCTGAGGGTGAGACCCTCTTAGTAGATGCTCCGAACTACCACGAGGGAGGGGAGCTGACTGCTGAAGACACCTCAGTGAGAGAGAGGTTGCGGCAACTGGACCCTAGCGGCATGGAAGATGAAGGCAGCGTGTGTGTGGATGATGCGATGTGGTTTAATGTGCTGCATCTGAGGAGTGGATGTTGCCAGATCCCGAGGAGTGCAGCTATTGAGCCGAAGACGGCCGTTACTAGTTCCCTAGGATTCTTCCGATCCAAAAAGATGCCCAAGGGGCATATCCGGAGCCCCTGCATCCTTCCCGCAGGGCATGAGGAAGACCATGGGGGAAGTGAAGATGTGTGGCATTTTGACGTATGTGGATGACCGCCTAGAGCTTGGATTTACCTGGGGGGACTATGAGGCGAGGCGAGTGGCTGAGCCCGGGCGACCGAAGCGAAGTGTCAAATGTGGAGGAGTTTTTGGCCGGAGGAGTTTGGTGCAATGTGAGGAAAATGACCCGACATACCAGTTGAACTTCCTGGTGTTGGGACAGACGGTGGTGGACCGGGGGATGGAAACCCAGGTCGTCAGTCTGAATGAGACACAGGGAGGAGAGGGGATTTGCACCACACTGCGGTCATGTACTGATGAAGTAATCCAGCGAGAAGAAATAATGACCCACCTTGGAAGGGATCAGCAGAAACTCAAGACGTCGATTCATGAGTGCCAGGATTTCTGATCAAGGTCTGATTTAGCAGTTTATATAATTCAGAAGCTTATGAGTTGAATGAATCTATCAGTAAGCAATTACCATATGCATTCATTATGAGTAAACTTAGAGGAGGGAATCTACAAATTTCAAGTGTACATGAAGTTGGCAGTGGGTCAGCGAGTGTTCAGAATTCAGAATTCAGGAAAACCAACACCTGGCCTTTAGCTGACTTGCTCTGAGGCTTTTGTGCTAAGTGGGAGAAGGGTTGCACAACTGATCTATTCCCCAGAGGCCTTTTGAAATATATCTATTTGGTGGGATACCTCTGACTATGTCCTTGAATTCCCTGCAGTTGGGGTGGGATTTCTTATGATTTTCAACTGTTAAAACAAGGCAAGACAAACATAACAAACCAAGATTTGGGATAAGGCAAACATGTTTGACAGGACAGTGTTGTGGGGTGGGATGGGGCAGGTAAAGTGAGAATTGTTCTTCCTGGTGTTCCGAATTAGAGTCTTAGGGTAATCCAGCATAGAAACAAGCCCTTCAGCCCAACTAGTCCATGCTAAACACAGCATCCTTCTCATTAGTCCCAGTTGCCAACATTCGGCCCATAGCCCTCCAACTATCTCCCTTCATGTACGTATCCAAATGTTTCTTAAATGTAGCAGTTGTACAGCCTTGACCATTTCCTCTGGCAGCTCATTCCAGGAACTCACAACTCTTCCGGTAACGTTCAAAGGTTTCAAAGGTACAATTTAATGTCAGAGAAATGTATACAACATACATCCTGAAATGCGTTTTCTTCGTAAACATCCACGAAAACAGAGGAGTGCCCCCAAAGATTGAATGACAGTTAAGTGTTAGAACCGCAAAATCCCCCCAGCTCCCCTCCCTCCCGTGCGTAAGTGGCAGCGAGCGACGATCCCGCCTCCCCCCAGCAGCAAAGAAAAAGCATCGGCACCACCACCGGGCACTCAAGCTTGATCAAAGCAACAGCGAAGGCACAGACTTGCAGTTACCCCAAAGACTTCGCATTTCACCCAGTATTCGACATACCGCAGGTTCTCTCTCTCCCTAATAAGGGAGAAAGAGGTGTCTCCATTTTCCCAGCGGGCGGGGAGGCATAACAAACAACTCGCTGGCTTACGATGTTAAAAGTCCATTACGTCACTTTTTCGAACTCTGTTCCTGAAGATCGCAAAGATCACGGGTCTCTGGGTACACAGCCATAGATATTTTGAATCCCCCGACAATACACGGGTCTCCTGTTGTGACACCGACCCTCGATCTGCCCGTCTCCAGAGCCCTGAGATCCTAGGCTTCCAAATCCAAGCTGGACTCTCAGGCCAAGCCTTTGGCGTGCTGAACAATGGCCAGTTATGGAAACCCGAGAGCGGGTCCCATTCCCACAAAGAACCGTAGTCAGTGTGTAACTCCAGGTCAGGGTCTTCAAAAGAACCCTGAAAGGGAAAAATAGAGATACTAAAGATGGAAATAGAGCTGTTTCTGAAAATGCAAGCAAAGGAGTCACCATTAGGTGCCAGTAACCCTCCTAAGCTCTGCCCTCTGCCAGAGGTGTTACCTCTGAAATCTCTTTTAAATCTCTCCCCTTTTGTTTTGCATCTATGCCCTCTCATTTTGGATTTCCCAACCCTGGGAAAAAGTCTAAGACAGTCTACCTTATCTGCACCCCTCATGATTTTCCAAACTTCTATGAACTTACACTATTCTCCTACTCTTCTAGGCAGCATCCTCGTAAATCTTTCCTGCATCCTCTCCAACTTGATAATTTCTTTCTGAGGGGAAAATATTCAATTGGTGGAGGGCTAATTATGATGTTATTAGACAAGAACTTGGGAATGTAAATTTGACTGAGTGGTGTAATAACAACAACCTCTCACTCAATGTCAGTAAGACCAAGGAACTGATTGTAGATTTCAGGAGAGGGAAACCAGAGGTCCATGAGCCAGTAATCATTGGAGAATCAGAGGTGGACAGGGTTAGTAACTTTAAATTCCTAGGTGTCACTATCTCAGAGGACCTGTCCTGGACCCATCATATAAATATAATTACAAAGAAAGCACGACAGTTCCTCTACTTCCTCAAGAATCTGCAGAGATTTGGCATGTCATCAAAAACCTTTGCAAACTTCTATTGATGTGTGGTGCAAAGTGTGCTGAGTGGCTGCATTATGGCCTGGTATAGGAACACCAATGCCTTTGAGTAGAAAATCCTACAAAAGGTAGTAGATTTGGCAGATACATCACAGGCAAAACCCTCCCCACCATTGAGCACATCTACATGAAATGCTGTCATAGGAAAGCAGCATTAATCATCAAAGATCCTCACCACCCAGGCCATGCTCTTTTCTCACTGCTGCCATCAGGTAGAAGGTACAAGTGCCTCAGGACTTGCACCATCGGGTTCAAGAACAGTTACTACCCCTTAACCATCAGGCTCTTGAACAAAAGGGGATAATTTACAGTCATTCTATTTCTGGTGTTCTCACACTGACGGTCTCTTGTTATCTTGTTATTTCATGCTCTTTCATTTCATGTTATTTCATATTCATTATTTCTTGCTAGTTATCTATATTTGCATCTGCACTGTTTGTTGTTTATTGATCCTGTTTACAGTTGTTATTCGATAGAATTGCTAAGTATGCCCACAGGAAAATGAATCTCAGGGCTGTATGTGATGACATATATGTACTCTGATAAGAAATTTTACTTTGAACTCTGGAATAGGTGTTCTCAAGGAAATGTCTAACAGAAATGTGGAGGTTGTTAAGGATAACATGATGGGGTTCTGAATTGGTTTGTCCCATTGAAGCTGGGAATAATGAGAGAGTAAAGGAACTATGGTTGACTAGAGGTGGAGCATAGAGTCAAGAAGAAGAAAGAAGCAACCTTCAGGTTTACGAGGCAATGATCAGGTAGGTCCCTTGAGAATCACAAGGTAGCCGTGAAGGAGCTTAAGAAGGGGCTTAGGAAAACTAGAAGGGGACATGAGAAGGTCTTCGTGAGTAGGATTAATAAAAACTGCAAGGCATTGTAGATTTGTATGAAGAACAGGAGGATTACTAGAGTGAGGGTAGGACTGAACAAAGATATCAGAGGAAATGTGTGCCTGGAATTGGAGGAAGTTGGGGGAGGTACTTAATGAACACTTTGCTTCAGCATTTACTGGTGATAGGGACCCTGACAAATGCAAGATCGACGTAGAACAAGCTAATGCACTGCAACATGTTGAGGTTAAGAAAAGGACAGTGATGGAACTTTGGAAAAAAATTAGGCTAGATAAGTCCATGAGTTGGATGGGATGTACCCCAGTTTACTACGGGAAGCAAGTGAAGAGATTGCTATGATGTTGGCAATGATCTTTGCATCCTCACTGGCCACAGGAGTAGTCCCAGAAGACAGGAGGGTGGCAAATGTTATTCCTTTGTTCAAGAAAAATAATAGAGGTAACTCTGGGCATTATTGACCAGTAAGTCTTACATCAGTTGTCGGTAAATTATTTGAGAAGATTCTTAAATAGAGTTATTACGAGCATTTTAGACACATATAATCTGGTAAGGGATTCTCAGCATGGCTTTGTGAAAGGAAGGTTGTTCCTTATGAGCCTGATTGACTTTTTCGAGGAAGTGGCAAATCAGATTGATGAAGACAGAGTGATGGATGTGGTGTATATGGATTTTAATAAGACATTTGCTGTTTCCCCATGGTAGGCTCATTCAGAAAGTCATGAGGCATGGGATCCAGGTAAGCTTGGGTGCATGGGTTTGGAACTGGTTTGCACGCCGAAGGGTAGTCATAGTCATGGTCATACTTTATTGATCCCGCAGGAAATTGGTTTCGTTACAGTTGCACCATAAATAATTAAATAGTAATAAAACCATAAATAATTAAATAGTAATATGTAAATTATGCCAGGAACTAAGTCCAGGACCAGCCTATCAGCTCAGGGTGTCTGACCCTCCAAGGGAGGAGTTGTAAAGTTTGATGGCCACAGGCAGGAATGACTTCCTATGATGCTCAGTGTTGCATCTCGGTGGAATGAGTCACTGGCTGAATGTACTCCTGTGCTCAACCAGTACATTATGTAGTGGATGGGAGACATTGTCCAAGATGGCATGCAACTTGGACAGCTTCCTCTTTTCAGACACCACCGTCAGAGAGTCCAGTTCCATCCCCACAACATCACTGGCCTTACAAATGAGTTTGTTGATTCTGTTGGTGTCTGCTGCCCTCAGCCTGCTGCCCCAGCACACAACAGCAAACATGATAGCACTGGCCACCATAGACTCGTAGAACATCCTCAGCATCGTCCGGCAGACGTTAAAGGACCTCAGTCTCCTCAGGAAATAGCGACGGCTCTGACCCTTCTTGTAGACAGCCTCAGTGTTCTTTGACCAGTCCAGTTTATTGTCAATTCGTATCCCCAGGTATTTGTTATCCTCCACCATGTCCACCCTGACCCCCGGATGGAAACAGGGGTCACCGGTACCTTAGCTCTCCTCAGGTCTACCACCAGCTCCTTAGTCTTTTTCACATTAAGCTGCAGATAATTCTGCTCACACCATGTGACAAAGTTTCCTACCATAGCCCTGCACTCAGCCTCATCTCCCTTGCTGATGCATCCAACTATGGCAGAGTCATCAGAAAACTTCTGAAGATGACAAGACTCTGTGCAGTAGTTGAAGTCCAAGGTGTAAATGGTGAAAAGAAAGGGAGACAAGACAGTCCCCTGTGGAGCCCCAGTGCTGCTGATCACTCTGTCTGACACACAGTGTGGTAAGCACATGTACTGTGGTCTGCCAGTCAGGTAATCAAGAATCTATGTAGGTGAACTATGTTCTGCCTGGAGGTCAGTGATTTTTATAGATGATTTGGATGAGGAAGTGGAAGGGTGGATTATTAAGTTTTCAGAGAACACAAAGGATGATGGTATTGTGGACAGTGTAGAAAGTTGTTGTAGGTGACAACGGGACATTGATAGGATGCAGAGCTGGGCTGAGAAGTGGCAGATGGACATCAATCCATAAAAGAGTGAAATAACGCTCTTTGGGATCTTGTGGTTCATCACCATAGATCCCTCAAAGTTGTTTTACAAGTTGATAGGGTTTTTAAGAAGGTGTATGGTGTGTTGGATTTCATTAGTTGGGAGATTGAGTGCACAGCATTGTGGGCTGAATGGCCTGTACTGTGCTATACTCAATAACAGGGTGACCAAAGCTGTACTCAATACTGCAAGTGTGGTCTCACCACTGACTTGTATAACTCTGTCATAATAATCATAACACTTCTCAGTCACTATCATTCCATTTCGCAGATCTAGGCAACAAAGATAAGTGTTAGCACCATTCACAAAACCCTCCTAAACAATCTGCCCTAACTGATGGAGGCCACCCTGTTTACTTGTATGGCTTCTTTCAGTGAACCGTGCACTTGTACTCCCAGGTCTCTCTGTTCCAGAACACTCATTAGTGCCCTACCATTCCCTGTGTAGGAACTACTCTGATATGAATGTCCAACATATATCACCTCACAGTTGTCCAAGCTGAAATCCATTTGCCATTCCTCAGCCTTTCTCTTTCACTAATCAACATCTTTTAGAAATTAATTGTAACCTGCTTCACTATAATCAAGACCCCTTAATTTATTATCATCAGTACATTTGCTAATCCTTAAGACCATAAGACATAGGAGCAAAATTAGGCCATTCAGCCTATCGAGTCTGCTCTACCATTCCATCATGGCTGATCCCGTAACCTACTCAACCTCATACACCTGCCTTCTCGCCATATACTTTGATGCCCTGACTAATCAGGAAGTGATCTAGTTCCACCTTAAATATACGCATGGACTTGGCCTCCACATCAGTCTGTGGCAGAACATTCCACAGATTCACCACTCTCAGGCAAAAAAAATTCCTCCTTTCCTCTATTCTAAAGGGTCACTCCTCAATTTTGGATACTCCTCAGTTCTGGATACCCCCACCAGAGGAAACATCCTCTCGACAACTACCCTATCTAGTCCTTTCAACATTCAGTAGGTTTCAATGAAATCCCTTCGCATTCTTCTAAACTCCAGTGAGTACAGGCCCAAAGCTGCCAAACGCTCCTCATATGTTAACCATTTCATTCCCGCAATAATCCTTGTGAACCTCCTCTGGACTCTCTCCAATGACAACACATCACTTCTGAGATATGGGCCCAAAACTGTTGACAATACCCCAAGTGCGGCCTGACTAGTGTCTTACAAAGCCTCAGCATTATCTCCTTGCTTTTATATTCTATTCCCCTTGAAATGAATGCCAACATTGCATTTACCTTCTTTACCACAGACTTAACCTGTAAATTAACCTACTGGGAGTTTTGCATGAGGACTCCCAAGTCCCTCTGTGCCTCTAATGTTTGAACCTTCTCCACATTTAGATAATAGTCCACACTATTGTCCCTTTTACCAAAATGCATTATCATACATTTCCCAACACTGTATTCCATCTACCACTTTTTTGCCCATGGAAACACAGAAACATAGAAACATAGAAAACCTACAGCACAATACAGACCCTTCGGCCCACATCTTCCAATTTGTCTAAGTCCTGCTGCAATCACACTGCTTCCTCAACACTACCTACCCCTCCACCTATCTTTGTATAATCTGCAAACTTTGCCACAGAACCGTCAATTCCATTTCATCGACAAACAATGTGAAAAGCAGTGATCCCAATACTGACCCCTGAGGAACACCATCAGTCTCCGGCAGCCAACTAGAAAAGGCCTCTTTATTCCCACTCGCAGCCTCCTGCCTGTCAGCCATTCCTCTACCCATACCAGTATCTTTCCTGTATTGGCATAGGATTTTATCTTGTTATACAGCCTCGTGTGGCATCTTATCAAACGTCTTCTGAAAATCTAAGTAAAAAGACATCCACTGTCTCTTCTTTGTCCACCCTGCTTGTTACTTCCTCAAAGAATTCTAGCAGATTTGTCAGGCAAGATTTCCCTTGACAAAAATCATGCTGACTTTGACTTATTTTATCATTAGTCTCCAAGTACCCTGAAACATCATCCTTAATAATAGACTCTTTTCCAACCACCGAGGTTAGGCTAACTGGCCAAAAATTCCCTTTTTTTGCCTTCCTCCCTTCTAAAAGAGTGGAGTGACATTTCCAATCTTCCAGTCCTCTGTGAGCATGCCAGAATCAAGTGATTCTTGAAAGATCATGACTAATGCATCTGTTATCTCTTCAACAACCTCTCTCAGGACTCTGGGATGTAGTCCATCTGGTCCAGGTGACTTATCCACTTTAAGACCTTTGAGTTTGTTTCGCACTTTTTGCTTTGTAATAGCAATGGCACTCACTCTTGCTCCCTGACACTCACTGACCTCTGGCACACTGCTAGTGTCTGCCACAGAGAAGACTGACACAAAGTACTTATTAACTTCACCTGCCATTTCTTTGTCCCCCATTACTACCTCACCAGCATCATTTTCCAGTGGTCCAATATCAACTCTCACCTCTCTTTTACTCTTTATATAACTGATAAAAACTTTTAGTATCCTGCTTTGTATTATTAGCTAGTTTGCCCTCATATTTCATCTTTTTCCTTCTTACAGCTTTTTTAGTTGCCTTTTGTTAGATTTTAAAAGCTTCCCAATCATCCAACTTCCCACTCACTTTTGCTACCTTATATGTCCTTCCCTTGGCTTTTATGCAGTCCTTAGCTTCCCTTGACAGCCACAGTTGCCTCCCCTGCCATTTGAGAACAACTTCTTCTATGGAATATATCTATCCTGTGCCTTGTGAACTATTCCCAGAAACTTAAGCCATCTATGTTCTGCCGTCATTCCTGTCAATATCCTCCTCCAAACTACCTGAGCAAGCTCCTCTCTCATGCCTCTGTAATTCGCTTTATTCCATTGTGATACTGATACATGTGAGTTATGCTTCTCCCTCTCGTATTGCAGTATGAATTCAATCATGTAATCACTGCCTCCTAAGGATTCTTTTACGTTAAGCTCGCTAATAAGATCTGGGTTATTACACAACACCCAATCTAAGATGGCCTTTCCCCGAGTAGGCTCAAGCACAAGCTGCTCGAGAAAGCCATCTCATGAGCATTCAACAAATTCCCTCTTTTGCAATCCGATACTAACCTGATTTTCCCAATCCCCTTGCATATTGAAGTCCCCCATTACAATTGTGACATTACCCTTATCACATGCCTTTTCTAGCTCCCTTTGCAATCTTAACCCCACATCTTGGCTACTATTTGGAGGTTTATATATGATTTCCACAATGTGTTTTTTTTAACCCTAGCAGTTTCTTAACTCCACCCACAAAGATTTAATATTCTCTGTACATATGTCATCTCTTTCTAAAGAAGTAATTCCACCTCTTACCAACAGAGCCACACCACTGCCTATGCCTTCCTGCCTGTCCTTTCGATACAAAGTATATCCTTTGATGTTATGCTCTCATCTATGGCCTTCTTTCATCCACGATTCAGTGACACCTACAATGTCATACTGACCAGTCTCTATTTGTGCCATGAGTATGTCCCCCTTATTCCGAATGCTATCTACATTTAAATACAACACCTTCAGTCCTGCATTCTTTGACCTTTTGAATTTTGCCTCTGTGGCACAATTTAACTCTTTGCTCTGTCTGCATTTATACTCAATCATTGGCTTGTCTTTCCTTACATTCATATTACACCCATCACGTACTTGTAAACCGGCTGACCAATCCTCGGCTCTATCTTCCTGGTTCCAATTTTCCTGCCATATTAGTTTAAACCACTCCTAACAGCTCTAGTAAATATGCCTGCAAGAATATTGGTCCTCCTCAGATTCAAGCGCAACCCGTCCCTTTTGTACTGGGCCCACCTACCCCAGAAGTGGTCCCAATTATCCAGAAATCTGAATCCCTGGCCCCTGCTCCAATTCTTCACCAACGCATTTATCTGCCACCTCATTCTATTCCTATCCTTACTGTCGTGTGGCACAGGCAGTAATCCTGAGATTATTACCCTTGAGGTCCTGCTTCTCAGCTTCCTTCCTAACTTTTTTCAGGGCCTCTTCCCTTTTTCTTCCTCTGTTGTTGGTGCCAATATGTACCACGATTTCTGGCTGCTCACCCTCCCTTTTCAGAATATTGTTGATGCGTTCGGAAACATCGTGGACCCTGGCACCTGGGAAGCAAACTACCAACTGTGTTTCCTTTTTGCGTCCACAGAAAAGCCTATTTGTCCCCTTGACTATAGAGTCCCCTGTTACTGCTGCCATCCTCTTCAGTTCCCTACCCTTCTGAGCCACAGGGTTAGACTCAGTGCCAGAGGCACGACCGCTGTTTCTTCCCCCACGTAGATTGGCCACCCCCCCAATAGTACTCAAAATAGAGTACTGTAGTTATTGTTGAGGGAGACAGTCAAAGGGGTGCTCTCCACTATCTGACATTCTCCCTTCCCTCTCCTGACAGTCACCCATTTATCTGTCTCCTGTAGCCTCGGGGTGACTACCTTCCCGTAGCTCTTCTCTATCACCGCTTCACTTTCCCTAACAAGCTGAAGGTCATCACACTGCAGCTCCAGTTCCTTAACATGGTCTCTAAGCAGCTGCACCTCGATGCACCTTGTACAGATGTGGCCATCGGGGAGGCTGGTAATCTCTCGGAAATCCCACATCTGACACCTAGAACAAAACACTGGCTCTGTAAACATACCCCCTATTCTCTCAAGATTTAAATAAGAAATAAGGAATAAAGCTACCTACTTACCTTTCCTCCATCTGTTCTCACAGAAGCCCTCTTGAGCCAAAACTTACAGCTCTGCCTCGGACTACTCTGATGACAACTGCTCCCACGATGACCGCTCTACTAGACTGTACCTCTCTTTTATACACATTGGGTTTCCTGTCAAAAATCTTTGTCAGATCTGCGCGGAAACTTGCTGCTTTTTCAAGCTCTTTGTCAGACCTATGGGGGAATGCTCCTGTTACATCTGTGCAGTTTTCCAGTCATGCCATGTACATTTACATAAATAATGAATAACAGAGACACTGACCCTTGGGGCGACCCATTAGTCATAGGCATATAGTCAGAGAAGAAACCTTTAATCCTCTGCTTCCTATCATCGAGGCAATTCTGAATCACCTCACTGCTCCCTCTGAGTCCCATGTGACCTAATCTTTCAGATCAGCTTGCCATAATGGAACCTTGTCAAAGGCTTTACTAAAGTCCATATGACAATATCCACTGCCCTACCTTCAAATAGCCCTTTAGTTACTTCTTCAGAAAAACAAATTCCTCTGCTTCCTCCCCCACATCCCAGTCCTCAAGTTAAACATACTTCCAAAATGATTCCTGTATTGTCCCTCTTCCTCCCACCTCATATATAAGCTTATACATATACAGTTTGCATCCTTCTGTGGACTGGGGATCAGATATCTCCCACTTCGATTTGGGATTTAATAAGCTGATGGTTCCGATCAGCTCCCATCCCACTCACAAGCTTCCTGTACTGGTTGAAAAGTTGGGGATTATATAACGTATAGAGCTTGTTAGAAAAAAGTTTTATTTTTATTTTCTTATTATCTATAAAATTAATGAATGTGGAATAAAAGTTTGGTTGAGAATCATCCATTTGAGTAATAAAGATTCTATTAGCTTTTATTGATCAAGTTAATGGATGTGTCTAGAGAGTTTAGGCAGATGGAAAGTTTGGTGATGAAATTAGTTTTTCCTTCCAATGCAATAGTAGCATGCTAATGAGTTTGATTTTTATCTGTTGTTCTACTGTTGCTTATCAAGTGTGAACTATGGTCTTAAGTTCCTACTTGGCAAGTTTGTGATTGTGAGTAGTTTAATTTTATAACAAATTTACAAGATTGCAAGTCAAAACAGATTCTGTCTCATATGACATTTCTACAAATGATAGCAAAGAATTTACTGTTACTTTCCACCCACTCCAGCCTAATATATAAACAGCTCAATGGGTGGTTGCCAGCAATAATTGGTCTGTGTGCCAGGTGTAAACTCAGTACTGGCCAAGGTTTGAAGTTGAAATCATTCCAGAAAACTTTCTCCCACTGAACATAGCCTATTGTACATTTTTTTGGTACTTTGGAATTATCAATGTTTGTTCATTTTTATAATCAAAGTTTTTGAAACTACTATTTAAATATATTCTGCGATCAAAATGTTTTTTTCAACTACTATCATTAAACAAACATTGGAGTTTCAGCTGTTGATGTACTTCCTCAATATTCACCTTCACCCTTGTTTGGATGGATGGTGCCCTGGTTTTACGTCAAGTAACGGACTAATGAAAGATAGCATGGCTTGGTTTGGGGATATTGTGTCTGTCTAACTTGACTGAAATGTTTGAAATGATAATACAATGGATTGATGGGCAGCACAATTGGGGTTATCTACATGGACTTTAGCAAGACCTTTGGCAAGGTCCCAAATGTTAGGACTTGTCTGGAAGGTTAGAACACATGGGATTCAAGGTGAGCTCGTCAACTGGATGCAAAATTGTCTTGACAGGAGTCAGAGTGGTAGTGGAAGGTTGATTTGTAGATTGGAGGTCTGTGATTTATGGTGGGTGTGCTACAGGGATTGGTGCCTGGTTTACAGTTGCTTGCCATCTATATTAATTATTTGGATAGCAATGTTATTCAGATAGTTAGATGACATAAAAATCTGTGACGTAGTGAACAGTAAGGATGGTTATCTAAGATTACAACTGCGTCTGGATGAAGTGGGGAAGTCAGCCAAAGAATAGCAGAAGTAATTTAACTCAGACAAGATTTAAATGCTTTAACAGATTTACATGGCTACTTTTTCACACACAGGGGTGGTGAGTATATTGAACAAATTGCCAGAGGAATTTGTGGAGGTAGGTACAATTGCAACATTTAAAAGACCTTTAGACAGGCACATGGGCAGAAAAGATTGAGCGGGATAATGGACCAAATGCAGACAAATGATAGACATCTTGGTTGGCATGGACAAGTTGAGCCAAAAGGGCTCTTTCCATGCTGTATAACTCTATGACCCAAACAGACTCCTTCAGCTATGTCCAAGGATCCCTGAAGGAGTCAGCATAGATATATAAGGTATGAAAAATAAATATGAGATACTTGCCTTAATTAGCTGAGACATTGAGAGTAAGAGCATATGGGTTATGGTACTTCACAAATGAGAGTTTCAATGGTTGATGCCCATGATTTTGCTACCATCATGTCCAAATGGCTTACTTCTGCAGCCATCGGGTCTTTAGTCACTACCTCAAAATAATGTACCATGTTGTCCATCTTGCAAATAATGTGATTTTCCAGCAAAGCTACCTTTGAATTATTATATCCTTTAAATGGCGATGATGCAGAGAACTGTGTTAAAATTGATGGCCTAGCTTGATAGTTTTGAGGCTGTAGATAATCGAACAAATTATAAACTCCCATTAATACCAGCAAGCTTAGTTGGCATATTATGTGGGTATGGAAATATTTTTGTTACAGTAAATTATTGGAGCCTTAACTCTGCATTTTCTAAGGGGGTACAAGAATGTTAGCCCATGCAAAGCAGAAGCAGATACCATTCGATGTAGTAACACTGAAAGAATGCCATGTTGTGTGTTCATATCTGCTGGCTTCCATAGTGGCAACAATGAGGGACCAATAGCTCAGCTTTTTAAGCCCTTCTAGTCTGTAATCTTTTTAGGAGAAGATGCATTGACATGTAGCAAGTGAATATTTCCTGCTGTGAATCATAAAGCACAATTATAGTTTTTGCAACCATATGCCTTGCCTACCTGAAAGTAAAATACTTGGTCTGTAGCAAATCTGTGAGAATGCCGAGTGCTGATTAAGTGCATTGTAATTGTCAGCTGTATGTGTGAACAATAAAAGTCTTTCTGGCTTAACGTATTTTACATTTTTCCCCTTTGATATTGACTATAATCATTATATTTCTTTTGCTGCAGGGGGAGTCAATTTGAGGTTAAATACACCGGACTTCCATTGCATTCGATGTAGTTCATTTGATTATCATTATTAGCTACCCACTTCATGGCTGCATTCATAAATTGCACTTTCGTTTATTGGTGTCTATTTTCAAGTTTATCATCCATTTTGAATTTCCAAAGGGATTTGCTAAATGTGACCTTACATTGAACTCTTGT
The DNA here is from genome assembly GCF_030028105.1 of Mobula birostris. Lineage (NCBI taxonomy): Eukaryota > Metazoa > Chordata > Chondrichthyes > Myliobatiformes > Myliobatidae > Mobula > Mobula birostris. Next base: position 28,371,273 of record NC_092402.1, read on the forward strand.
AGTGCTATTTTCATCTTTCTGTTCCTTAGTTTCCCCTTTGCTCTGTCGAGAACATCTCATGGGACTTTTTGTATCCTACGACTAGAAGATTATGATGTGGAAATATTGCTTTCTGCTTTTTATAACCTCCCTCTATTTGCACAAAATAAATGACTCACTCGTGAAGTTATGCCGCTCAGAGCATATCTCTAATAGCATTTTGTGAGCTCACTGACAATGCTATTTATTTCAATTAGAAATGTTTTAATCAGTACAGCAACATTCCTGAAACTGTTTTTAAATTGGCTTTCATTTGTTGATATGGAAAGTGTACCATCCTCCCTCTGAGACCTCAAAGGGAGGCTACAAATAAAGTTGTTCATTTCTGTGAGAATTGTTGCCATTATTTTTTTGTAGGACTAAAATTACAGTAATTCAGACTTGCACTTAACAAAAACATTAACACCTTTGTGTGCAGCTGGACTAATAAGTGATATTTATACCATGCTGAAAATATTTTCTCTAACACATAATTCACAATTAATTGTGGTGAATATAATTGTTTGACGTGGAACGGTAGGGTGGAAAAGCAGTTGACAATTCAGAATAATTAACATTTGTAAATTGTAGATGTGAGTGACGTTTAATGGAAGCACTGCAGGAGGAAATGACATTTAGCAGCTAAGGTCCTTTAATACTGTGGTGCAGAATGAGGGATTGAGAGATCTATTACGTCTAACCTTTTGCTCAGTGAGCCACTGATACCGGGTGCTCTATAATCCGCGCTTACCTGCAGCAGGAGAACCGGTTGCCAAATCCAGTTCTAATGAGCTAAACCTGCACAAATTGGGGTGTTTCCATCGAAAATGGCAATTTCTGTTCCTAGAAGCATTTTGAAATTCTTTTAACATTGCCTCTGACTATCTCTGAAATTTGCATTTAACAATTATTAAACTTTAAAATTAATCATACAATTGAACATATTTAAATTAAAAATGAAGTACTTGAAAGTTAATTAATTTAAAATAAATGAAAATTTCATGAAACTTACCCAGTGAAATGAATGGATTTTCTGAACTGCACCAGCTTAGGCCTGGCACAAGGTGAATTCTCACTGGAACAAGAAGTCAGTGCTGAAATCCATTTTTGCAGAGCAATAGGAATGATATGGTGTGGACCCCTCAAGATTTTTGCACGTAAAGTCCACACTGAATGATCAGCAAAGTAATGAAAGCTGTCACAACAGTGTTATCAAGGGGTACTCACTGATGTTCATGTTAGGACCTCTCAACTCCAGACCTCATCATAGCCTGACCAAACAAGAAAACAAAGGAAGAAAACAATTCCAGCCCCAGGATGTTACTGCCGGTGTACCTCAAGGCAGTTTCTAAAGTCGAACCAACTTCAGCTATTTCAGTGAATTTCCTTCTGCCGTAAAGTCAGAAAATGGGGATGTTTGTAGATAATTGCACAATTTCATGTTCCAGGATAGTGCATATATGGAACAAAGTATCAGAGGAAGTAGCTGAGACAGATACAGTGGTATCATTTATGAAGTGCTTTGATACGTACATGGAGGGGCAGAACACAGAGCGATATTGTCCAAATTGCAGGAAATTGGGAATAATTGTATAGCATGGAATTATTGGGCCAAAGAGCCTGTATCTGTTCTGTATTACTCAGACTCTGTGACTAAAGGTATGTAGGAACAAGTGCCCTGGTAACTTTCAGGGGAAAGTGGAAAATATCACCTTTGAGTCAGATCCAGCCCATTTAGGATTTTGTATATTTGGATAGAGAGTGTACTTTTTTTTCACCAAATTGGCTTTGATGTTATAATAATATCCTTCTGCTTACTATTTCAATAAATTTGTGAACAAATTTCAAATAAACAAGTTAATGTCTTCTTACAAATAGGGAAATCAGATATTTTATTCAGAAACATAATTAGTTTATTTATAGTAGCACAAAATCATTTCTATGTATATTTTCCCCTGCAAATCATATTGTCTCTGTGGAAGGATGGTAGCTAAGTGCTCTACTCTTATCATACAAGGACAGTGACTAATCAAACTGGTTAACGTGAGGGAGTTCTTCTTGCATTGCATTATAAAGTTTATGCAGTAGCTCTTGGGACAGATATATCTAGCTGAGTGTGGAGTTGGGGTTAAATGTGATGAAGAACTTGCTTTGTAATTACCATTTGTTTGGCAGCATCTATAACTACTGTACTGTTCCTGAAAATCCATGATCCTAATAAAGAAAAAAGCCACAATTAACGAAAATTGAGTTTATGCAAGGATTGTGCAACATATACTGTACGTATGCACTATAAGTCAATAGAGGAAGAATAAGAGATTCTAAGGAGATTGTGCTTGTGACAAATGGAGTATAAAAGTATAGGAGTTCAAGAGTATAGAAAATAGCGGATCATATGAATCCTTAAAGCTTGACTGACGTTTTACTATCCTAAGAAACGTGAATAAAGCAGTGAATGTGACAAGGATTGCTTCAGAAAGACAGTCAATGAGTCCAGATGGTATTTATTTTCAAGACCAAATACCGAATAGTTAACCCAGCTTGTCAAAAATACTCTGCTTCTAAGACAGATTATTAACTAAGCATTAAAATTAAATGCAAGAGCAGTTGTGGGTATTGATCTGCATAGAATGATAATAAGATGCATTAAAAGTGAGATGATGAGGGCTTTGAAAATAATCCAAAGTCATAGCCAAATGTGAAAGCTCTTCTATCCAATGCTAACTCACAGAACTCACATAATCGTCCATGCTATGTACTTGGGAAAGTCACAGTTTAATTGAACCTTGGGCTTTGTAGAGTTTTATTTCAAGCACCAGATCCATGGAATTCAACAGTCTAAACCTTTTGTGTTAATTCAGCTTTCTGGAATTTAAATAGAGCTTCCCTTGTGTATTTGCATTAATTACATTTTTTATATTCTCCCCAGGCTACCATGACAGTGGCTGAAAGTTTATAACTATACGTGTGCTCTACTCTGAGCAGAAAGAAGTCAGATTCTCATGAAAGGGAAAATAACCAATGACTTCAAAATGGATTTGTTCTGTGTCCTTCAAATCCTTATGGTTGGGCCAAACATTCTTCATATTTTGAAATGACTATTTTTTTTTAATGACTTATTTTCATACACCCTGTGGCCACTTTGTTAAGTATGCCCTGCACCTGAAAAAGTGGCCACTGACTGTATATTCGTGGTCTTCTGCTGGTTAGCCCATCCACTTCAAGGTTTGACTTGCTGTGCACTCAGAGATGCTCTGTTGCACACCACTGTTATAATGCGTGGTTATTTGAGTTACTGTCACCTTCCTGACTGCTTGAACCAGTCTGACTATTTTCCTCTGACCTCTGTTATTAACAAGATGATTTCACCCACAGAACTGGCACTCACTAGATGTTTTTTGTTTTTCGCACTGTTCTCTGTAAACTCTAAATCTCAAGAGATACACTTTTTGAGATACTCAAACCACCCTGTCTGGCACTAACAATCATTTCACAATGAAAGTCACTTAGCTCACATTTATTGCTCATTCTGATGTTTGGTCTGAGCAACAACTGAATCCCTTAACTAATGAACCTTTGGGGAAAATGAGCAAGGTGCAGGATAGATGTACAGTGGCATGTAAAAGTTTGGGCACCCCGGTCAAAGTTTCTGTTACTGTGAATAGCTAAGCAAGTAAAAGATGAACTTATTTCCAAAAGGCATAAAGTTAAAGATGACACATTTCTTTAATATCTTAATCAAGAAAACTTTTTTATTTCCATCTTTTACAGTTTCAAAATAACAAAAAAGGAAAAGGGCCCAAAGCAAAAGTTTGGGCACTCTGCATGGCAGTACTTAGTAACACCCCCTTTGGCAAGTATCACAGCTTGTAAATGCTTTTTGTAGCCAGCTAAGGGTCTTTCAATTCTTGTTTGGGGGATTTTCACCCATTCTTCCTTGAAAAAGGCTTCTAGTTCTGTGAGATTCTTGGGCCATCTTGCATGCACTGCTCTTTTGAGGTCTATCCATAGATTCTCGATGATGTTTAGGTCAGAGGATTTTGAGGGCCATGGCAAAACCTTCAGCTTGCGCCTCTTGAGGTAGCCCATTGTGGATTTTGAGGTGTGTTTAGGTTCATTATCCTGTTGTAGAAGCCATCCTCTTTTCATCTTCAAAATGCTGGTGGAACGCAGCAGGCCAGGCAGCATCTATATGAAGAGGTACAGTCAACGTTTCAGGCCGAGACCCTTCGTCAGGACTAACTGAAAGAAGAGATAGTAAGAGATTTGAAAGTGGGAAGGAGAGGGGGAGATCCGAAATGATAGGAGAAGACAGGAGGGGGAGGGATGAAGCTAAGAGCTGGAAAGTTGATTGGCAAAAGGGATACGAGGCTAGAGAAGGGAGAGGATCATGGGACAGGAGGCCTAGGGAGAAAGAAAGGGGGAGGGGAACACCAGAGGAAGACATAGAGAGAGGGACAGAGGGAGAAAAAAGAGAGAGAAAGAAAGGGGAAAAATTAAAAATAAATAAGTAAATAAATAAATAAGGGATTGGATAAGAAGGGGAGGAAGGGCATTAACGGAAGTTAGAGAAGCCAATGTTCATGCCATTAGGGATAAGGCAATGTTCCCCTCCTCCCCCTTCTTACCCCATCCCTTATTTATTTATTTATTTATTTGTTTATATTTTTATTTTTATTTTTTCCCCTTTCTTTCTCTCTCTTTTTTCTCCCTCTGTCCCTCTCATTATATCTTCCTCTGGTGCTCTCCTCCCATGATCTTCTCACTTCTCCAGCCTTGTATCCCTTTTGCCAATCACCTGTCCAGCTCTTGGCTCCATCCCTCCCCCTCCTGTCTTCTCCTATCATTTCGGATCTCCCCCTCCCCCTCCCACTTTCAAATCTCTTACTAACTCTTCTTTCAGTTAGTCCTGACGAAGGGTTTCGGCCTGAAACGTCGACTGTACCTCTTCTTCGAGATGCTGCCTGGCCTGAGGCGTTCACCAGCATTTTGTGTGTGTTGCTTGATGTGGTAAACCATATATATGTTGTAAGTGGGTTACCTGTCTGGACACGCCCCTCTGCTGACTGCCCCTGTGGCTCCTCCCACAGACCATTGAATGAAGGTGATTTCACCCTGCTCCTCCTCCTCAGTCCAGGGGCAGACACTCAGCATGCTGGAAGTCATATTTTACTGCGAATAAAAGCCTTTCAGTATTTACCCTACTTCAGTCTTTTGGAGTAATTGAAGGTGCATCATTTGAATTTCCAGCATCTGCAGATTTCCTCGTGTTTGCTCTTTTCATCTTCAGCTTTTTTACAGACGGTATGATGTTTGCTTCCAGAATTTGCTGGTATTTCATTGAATTCATTCTTCCCTCCACCAGTAAATGTTCCCCGTGCCACTGGCTACGACACAAGCTCAAAGCATGATTGATCCACCCCGTGGTTAACAGTTGGAGAGGTGTTCTTTTCATGAAATTCTGCACCCTTTTTTCTCCAAACATACCTTTGCTCACTGCAGCCAAAAAGTTATATTCAAAAGGTTCAAGGGGACATCTAAACAAGCCTGATGCAGTTTGGAAACGAGTCCTGTGGACTGATGAAGTTAAAATAGAACTTTTTGGCTGCAATGAGCAAAGGTATGTTTGGAGAAAAAGGGGTGCAGAATTCATGAAAAGAACCCCTCTCCAACTGTTAAGCACGGGGATGGATCAATCATGCTTTGGGCTTGTGTTGCAGCCAGTGGAACAGGGAACATTTTACTGGTAGAGGGAAGAATGAATTCAATGAAATACCAGCAAATTCTGGAAGCAAACATCACACCATCTGTAAAAAAGCTGAAGATGAAAAGAGGATGGCTTCTACAACAGGATAATGAACCTAAACACACCTCAAAATCCACCAATGGACTACCTCAAGAGGTGCAAGCTGAAGGTTTTGCCATGGGCCTCATAGTCCCCTGACCTAAACATCATCAAGAATCTGTGGATAGACTTCAAAAGAGCAGTGCATGCAAGACAGCCCAAGATTCTCACAGAACTAGAAGCCTTTTGCAAGGAAGAATGGGTGAAAATCCCCCAAACAAGAATTGAAAGACTCTTAGCTGGCTACATAAAGCATTTACAAGCTGTGATACTTGCCAAAGGGGGTGTTACTAAGTACTGCCATGCAGGGTGTCCAAACTTTTGCTTTGGGCCCTTTTCCTTTTTTGTCATTTTGAAACTGTAAAAGATGGAAATAAAAAAAGTTTTCTTGATTAAGATATTAAAGAAATGTGTCATCTTTAATTTTATGCCTTTTGGAAATCAGTTCATCTTTTACTCACTTAACTATTCACAGTAACAGAAATTTTGACCGGGGTGCCCAATCTTTTGCATACCACTGTATTTCAAAAACAAAGAAATACTCAGATGGCAAAATAGTACAACCATGGCTATTTGGGAAGTCACAGCTAATGTAAAAGGAAACGAGATGGATACAACAAAGCAAAAATTAGTGGGAAGATAGAGGATTGGGAAGCTTTTAAAACCCCACAGATAGTAACTAAAAGATCATTAGGAGGGAAAAGATGAAATATGAAAGCAAGCCAGCAAACAATATCAAAGTGGATAGTAAAACCCTTTTCAAGGATGTGAAAAAATAAAAGAGAGATGAGAGTGGCTATCGGGCCGCTAAAAAATGAGGCCGGAGAAATAATAATGGGGGACAAAGAGATGGTGGATGAACTAAATGAGTATTTTGCATCAGTCTTCACTGTGGAAGGCACGAGCAGACTGCCAGATGTTGAAGGGTGTGAGGGAAGAGAAGTGAGAGCAGTTACTGTTATAAGGGAGAAGATGCTCAAAAAGCCGAAAGACCTATGGGAACATAAATCACCTGGTCCAGATGAACTACATCCTAGGATTCTGAAAGAGGAAGTGATAAAGATGGTGGAGGCATTAGTAATGATCTTTCTGGAAAATTGCAAATGTCACTCCACTCTTTAAGAAAGGAAGAAGGTAAATTGTAGAGCAGCTAGCCTGACCTCAATGGTTGGGAAGATATTAGAGTCAATTGTTAAGGATGAGGTAATGGAGTACTTGGTGACAGAGGACAAGGTGGGACAAAGTCAGCATGGTTTCCTTAAGAGAAAGTCTTGCCTGGTGAACCTGTTGCAACTCTTTGAGGAGATTACAAGTAGGATAGATAAAGGGGATGCAGTGGATATTGTATATTTGGACTTTCAGAAGGCCTTTGACAAGGTGCCACACATGAGGCTGTTTACCAAGTTCAGAGCCCATGGTATTACAGGAAAGTTACTGGCATGATTAGAGCATTGGCTGATTGGTAGGAGGCAGCGAGTGGGAATCAAAGGAAAATTTTTCAGGTTGGCTGCCAGTGACTAGTGGTGTTCCACAGGGGTTAATGATGGGACCACTTCTTTTTATTCTGTATATCAATGATTTAGATGATGGAATAGATGGCTTTGTTGCCAAGTTTGCAGATGATATGAAGCTTGTTGGAGGGGCAGTTAGTGTTGAGGGAACAGGTAGGCTTCAGAAAGATTTAGACATATTGGGAGAATGGCCAAGAAAGTGGCAAGTGAAATACAATGTTTGAAAATGCACGGTCATACATTTTGGGAGAAGAAATAAATGTGAAGACTATTTTCTAAATGAGGAGAAAATCCAAAAATCTGAGATGCAAAGGGACTTAAGAATCCTTATGCAGAACACCCCAAAGGTTAACTTGAAAGTTGAGTTTGTCGTGAGGAAGGTAAATACAATGTTAGCATTCATTTCAAGAGGTCTAGAATACAAGAGCAGGGATGTGATGCTGAGGCTTTATAAGGCACTGGTGAGGCCTCACCTTGAGTATTGTGAATAGTTTAGGCTCCTCATTTAAGAAAAGATGTGTTGGCATGGGGGAGGGTTCAGAGAAGGTTCACAAGGATGATTCTAGGAATGAAAGGATTATCATACAAGGAGCATTAGGTGGCTCTGGGTCTGTACTCACTGGAATTTAGAAGAATGAGGGGTGATCTCATTGAAACTTTTGAATGTCGAAAGGCCTAGACAGAGTAGATGTTGAAAGGATTTTCTCCCTGGTGGGGGAGTCTAGGACAAGAGGGCACAGCCTCAGGAGAGAGGGGCGTCCATTTAAAACAGATGTAGAGAAATTTCTTTAGCCAGAGGGTGGTAAAATTGTGGGATTTATTACCACAGGCAGCTGTGGAGGCCAGGTCATTGGGTGTATTTAAGGCAAAGATTGATAGGTTCTTGACTGGACATAGCATCAACGGTTACTGGGAGAAGGCCAGAAAGTGGGGCTGAGGAGGGGAAAAATGATCAGCCATGATTGAATGGTGAAGCAGACTTTATGGGCCAAATGGCCTAATTCTGCTCCTATGTCTTATGGTCTTATGGACTTGTGTTTACATGCTATGATTCATTGAATTGCTGCCACATGATTGGCTAATTAGATATTTGCATTAATGAGCAGGTATACCTAATAAAGTGGCCTCAGTTTATTTAATACAGCCTGAATAATAACTGTTGCAGGGTTTTCAGAGCTAGAGGTTAGCCTGGGAAGGATATAACCCTTTCAAGAAGTATCTCACAGTTATTGCGCCTTACAAGGAAGGAATCTTTCCTGTGCCTGGTAAGCCAAGAAGGGGAGGCCTGGACAAAATAACCTTGGCAGATGGTGAAGGTTGAGTTGAAGAGCTAAGCTGAGCTGTGTGATCTTGCTGTATGTTGTGTGATCGGGAATCGCTGTTTTAACCGCTGTGGGACTGAGTCTCTAACAGAATGAATGAGACAAGCCTACAGAAGAAAATAGAGAAAGCAGTTGTGGACAGTGAAAACTCTGCAGGAGACCATGAAAGAAAGAACTGGAGAGAAAGGCACATAGATCCCTGAAGCATAGAAGATGATCTGTCTTCTATTGAACTACATTGCCAAGGACTGGTTATAACTTGTTAAACTAATCCAATTAAAGGAGTGATGAATGACAAGACTCAAACTATCTGAGGCAATCTATCCTAAAAATGAAATGACGCTAGAGGCCCTAACTTTCAAACGAGCAAAATGAAGTATGTGCCAGGTGAATTATGTTCAGGTCTACTTTAAGCTTTATAAATGCTCATTTAGAGAAAGTACAAATAAGCAGGATTTAGTTTTGGCCCTTCTACTTGAGTCAGAGATTTGTATATTTCAGTCCCCTCCTAGAACTAGATAGATAGGTAGACAGATAGATATACTTTATTAATCCCGAGGGAAATTGGGTTTCGTTACAGCTGCACCAACCAAGAATAGAGCATAAATATGACAATACAAAAACCACAAACAATCAAACAACAAAATGCAAACTATGCCAGATGGAAAATAAGTCCAGGACCAGTCTATTGGCTCAGGGTGTCTGACCCTCCACAGGAGGAGCTGCAAGTTCGATGGTCACAGGCAGGAACGACCTCCTGTGCCGCCCCGTGTTGTATCTCGGTGGAATGTGGCCGAAGTCCAACAGTAAAAAGTTCAATATCCGGTCTACAAACACGTTCCTTGATCGTAATATGACACGGATTGCACCACCTGTTGTTAACCAGAACAGTAAGCACCCAACTCCTTTACGCTTACCGCTCTCAGTGCACTTCCGGTCAGCCGGAATGGTCTGGAAGTCGTCCATGGACTAGTGTTTCTGCATTATAGTTGAGGCTAGATGAAGCTGGAATAAGTTTAGATGGATGTAAGGGTGTGTATGGCATTGTTGGAAGAATCATCTAGCACAGCGTGAAGCCATTTGGAATTCTCTTGATCATGCTTTGCTCTGAATAACATAATTTTAAAATTATATAATGAAAGTAGAAAAGATGTCCTGCAGTTGAATTTCTAAGTCACAAACTGTAAATGTAGAAATGATTTTAAAAATCCACAGCACAATTGAAAAAGTGTATAGGCAAAACTGTAAATCAAAAATAATTGTTCTGATGTGTTGGTGTCAAAGACAATTAAATGTTAAGAGTGGGTCAGCTAAGGATTTTGTTGTAGTTTGTTCAAACCTATAAGTCTGTTCTGCTATGTATTTAGATCATAGATGCAGTACATATATTTATTCTCTATTTATGTGTACCCTTTGATATCTTCACTTACCTATATTCCTCTTGGTCTTGATAACTTTAGTTATCCCATCATCCAGGGTTCTTTGAGGGTAACAGTTCCATTGTCCTTTGTTGGGTGATGGTGGTTGGCAGGGCATTGATTTCTCTGTACCCAGTGATTTGAATCCTTTCCATCTTTTTGAATATCTCAGTTGGAAAACCCTTCAATTTACTAAGTGCAAACCAATGCAAACCAAGTTGCTGTAACCTAATTTCATAATTCATCGTTCAGTCTTTGGCCTGAATCTCTTGGATCTGAACTATCCGAGCTCTATCTTGCAAAGTTGTCATCACAATCTATCTTGTCTCCCTGTACCGCATTTTCTCTGTTATTGCTTTCCCCTTGTACTGCCTCAAAGAACTTGTGAATTGAAAGTTTCTATATGAATGGCTTATAAAACTAGGTTCTACAATGTACCTTGGTACATGTAGCAATAATAAACCATTTCCAAGATCAATCTCATGAAACTGATCTATCAAAGGTCAGTAACATAGGACAGATTGTGTTACCCTGGATAATGTCTACCCAAAGTCGAAGCATAATTTTCTAACTTGAATTCCATTAGCTATTTTGATAACTTCTTATGCCTGTGCATTAGCTATCAATGATAAACATGTACTGATGTTAAAACCAGCTTCTTCTCCAAAGCTGCTAGCCTCGCAACATTAAATAATATTCCGCCAACTTTGGTGCCAAGGTGATTCAGTTGTGGCACTGCCATTCCAGTCAGAGATTTTTGGATTTCAGTTTCTTCCAAGAAGTTATCGTTCTGCATTGTAGATATGTTTGAAATAGGTTTAGGTGGATATAACAGATTGTGTGGCATTGCTTGAAGAATCATATAGCACAGGAGGAAGCTATTTGTCTCACCACATTCTCACTTACTCATGGATGGGTGGGGGGGGCAACAGGGTGAGGCAGGAGAAAATAAAAGTCTATTAGTTGGGTTCCCTGGTCTTTCCTGAACATCACTGCAAATTTTCCTTTTCAATAACATTTTTGACCATATCAGAATAACCTGCAGCATTTTTCCCTTCTAGTCTTTTTGACAACTCAGCTTAAATGCATGTCCTTTGATTAAAGCACATGTGGCCACTTCGGTGGTGATGTCTGTTATCTGTCAAGTAGGGGACCGTGCACAATTCTGATTCGATGGAGACGGACGTGAGAGTACGGAGGAACATCTGGAAAACTTCTGAAATGCCTGCTTCGCTGCCGCTGCTACTGTGTGGTAATCAGAATCTCCGGAGCAGAAGGCCCCGAAATCCTCGGCTTTGCGTGTTTCAGTGGCCGGGGCGAGGTCGAAGGCGCTCGGCAGAGGATGGCGCTTGGGAGGATGTATCGGAGAGGCTGGTCGGTAGCTCGAAGTTTTCAGATGGATGGACTCAGTGTCGGCTGTGGTCGGCTGCTTCCAAGGCATTGGCAAGTTGACGGTGCCTGGAGGTCTATGGCAGAGAGTTTCTTCCTTTTGCCACCTGCTATCGGGGACTCGAGAACTTTTGAGACTTTATTTACCGTGCCCATGGTTTGTTCTTCATCAAATTATGATATTGCTTTTCACTGCTGTAACTATATGTTATAATTATGTGGTTCTGTCATTGTTAGTCTTTGGTTTGCCCTGTTTTTTGTTTAATCACTCCGGAGAAACATTGTATCATTTCTTAATGCATGTATGCATTTCTAAATGACAATAAAAGAGGACTGAGTGTTCTCATAATCTAAATCCGACCTAGGGATAGAAACACCTTTCTTTTAGTTATTCCAACAAAATCATTAAATCTTACCTTCTCTGCTAAAAGAAGAATGATCCCATCTTCTCTTATTTGTCACAGGATGAAGTACATTGCCTCTGGTGTTATTTTAGTAGACTTTTCTGCACCTTCTTGAAGGGCATGATATTTTTTCTCTGAAGTGTGATTCAAAGAATCTGATGGGTTTATCAATTATTCTTATGAGTTTGAACAAAATGTTATTGCTTTTGCATTTTAAGGCCTTCATTAAAACAATAAATAATTATCCACATCAAATTATCCTCAACCAACAGTTTATCTAGATTTTTTCTGCATTTTAGATTTTGTTTTACACATGTTGGTACAACATTTGAGAAGCAATGGTACTATTTTTTTCAAAGGCAAATTCATTGACTATGAGATAATTTTGTGAAGGAAGTTAACAACGGAAAGCATATTTACTTTATTTTGAAATCAGAAATATCTGTAGCTTTTTGGTTTGGATTTGTGTGAAACTGGATTCTGTCATGCAGTTACACAGCACAGGAATAGCTTCTTCAGCCCAACTGGTCCATGCCAACCAAGATGCCCATCCATCTAGTACCATTCATCAATGCTCTGCCTATAGCCCTCTAATACTTTCCAATCCATGTACCTGTTCAGCTGTCTTAAAATTGTTATTGTATCTGTCTCAACCACTTCTTCTGGCAGCTCATCCGATGTACATATCACCCTTTTTGTTTTAAAAATAAAGGTTGCCCCTCAAGTTCTCATTAGATCTTGCCTCACTCACCTTAAACTTATGTTCCCTAGTTTTTGTTTCCCAGTCCTGCGATAAAGACTGAGCACATCCCCCCATTAATCTATTCATAACATCACCTCTCCGTATCTCATACTCCAAGGAGTATTAATGCCGGGTGCAATAGTTTGATCAAAAAACAGTGCATTATGCCTAAACAATGGAGAGTACAATGCGATGAGGGAGGATTTGGCTAGTGTAGACTGGGAACACAGACTATATGGTGGGACAGTTGAGGAATAATGGAAGACTTTCAAAGAGATTTTTCACGTGGTGCAACAAAAGTATATTCCAGTTAAGAGCAAGGATAACTAAGGACATAATAGAAGGTATCAAACTAAAAGCTCATGTGTAAAAATCACCAAAAGTAGAGGGAAACTGGAAGATTGGGAAAACTTTAAAAAGCAACAAAGAACCACCAAGTGAGCAATAAAAAAAGGGAAGCTAGATTATGAAAATAAACTACCACAAAATATAAAAATGGATAGTAAAAGTTTTTATAATTATATAAAGCAGAAAAGGGTGGCTAAAATGAATGTAGGTCCTTTGGAGAATGAGATGGGGGAATTGATATTGGGTAATAAAGATATGGCAGAGGCTTTGAATGGCTATTTTGTGTCGGTCTTCACAGTGGAGGACACATATAACATGCCAAAGAGAAATGCTATGGATGTGATGGGAGGTGAAGACATCGGTACAATAGCCATCACTAAAGAGGTTGCGCTGGGCAAACTTGTGGGCCTGAAGATAGATAAGTCCCCTGGTCATAGAAACATAGAAACATAGAAAATAGGTGCAGGAGTAGGCCATTCGGCCCTTCGAGCCTGCACCGCCATTCAGTATGATCACCACATCCACTGGTTCCCCCATCCACTCTACTGGTTACATCCTCAAAAAATTCTATGAGATTCGTCAGACATGATTTTCCTTTCACAAATCCATGCTGACTTTGTCCGATGATCCTAATGGAATGCATCCCAGGGTACTGAAAGAAATGGCAGAAGTTACAGTAGAGACTTTGATGATAATTTACCAAAATTCTCTGCACTCTGGGCAGGTCCCGGCGGATTGGGGGATGACGAATGTTACACCACTGCTTTAAAAAAAAAGGATGTAGGCAAAAGGCAGGTAACTATAGGCCAGTTAGTTCAACATCTGTAGTTGGAAAAATGCTTGAAGCTATCATTAAAGAAGAAATAGCGAAGCATCTGGAAAGAATTAGATCCATCAGGCAGACGCAGCATGGATTCAGTAGAGGCAGAGCCTGTTTGACAAACTTACTGGAGTTCTTTGGGGATATAACGAGCGCAGTGGGTCGAAGGGAACAGATGGACGTTATTTACTTGGATTTCCAGAAGGCGTTTGATAACGTGCCGCATAAAAGACTTATCCATAGGTAAGGATGAATAAAGTTCGGGGTGTATTAGCATGGATAGAAGATTAGTTAACTAAAAGAAAGCAGAGAGTCGGGATACATGAGTGTTACTCTGGTTGGCAATCAGTGGTGAGCGTTGTGCCGCAGGGGTCGGTGCTGAGCCCACAACTGCTCACGATAGACATTAATAATCTGGAAGAGGGGACTGAGTGTAGTGTATCTAAGTTTGCTGATGATATCAAATTGAGTGGAAAAGCAATTGTGCAGAAGATACTGAAAGTCTGCAGAGAGATGTAGATAAGTTAAGTAAGTGGGCAAGGGTCTGACAGATGGAGTACAATGTTGGTAAATGTGAGGTCATCCGCTTTGGAAGGGAAAATGGAAGAGCAGATCATTATTTAAATGGTAAAAAATAGCAGCATGCTGCTGTGCAGAGGGACTTAGGAGAGCTTGTGCATGAATCACAAAAGGTTGGTTTGCAGGTGCAGCAGGCTATCAAAAAGACAAATGGAATGTTGGCCTCCATTGCGAGAGGGATTGAACTTAAGAGCTGGGAGGTTATGCTGCAACTGTACAGGATAACATTGAGGCCGCATCTGGAGTACTGCGTGCAGTTCTGGTTTCCTTACTTGAGGAAGGATATGCTGGCTTTGGAGGTGGTGCAGAGGAGGTTCACCAGGTTGATTCCAGAAATGAGAAGGTTAAATTATGAGGAGAGATTGAGTTACCCAGGACTGCACTCATTCGAATTCAGAAGAATGAGAGGAGATCTTATAGAAACATATAAAATTATGAAAAGGATAGATAAGATAGAGTCAGGAAAATTGTTTCCACTGATAGGTAAGACTAGAACTAGGGGACATAGCCTCGAGATTCAGGGGAGTAGATTTAAGATGGAGATGAGGAGGAACTGATTTTCCCAAATACTGGTGAGTCTGTGGAATTCTCTGCCCAGTGAAGCAGTGGAAGCTACACTTTAAGACAAGGTTGGATAGATTTTTGCATAGTACGGGAATTGAGGGTTATGGGGAAAAGGGCAGGTAGATGGAGATGACCAGATCAACCATGATCTTATTGAATGGCAGAGCAGGCTCAACGGGCCAGGCGGCCTACTCCTGCTCCTATTTCTTATGTTCTTATGCAAGGAGTAAAGTCCAAGCCTGTCCAACCTCTCCCTATTGTCATATTTGTATAAATAATTATGTAAATACATTTATCTATTACAAATTATGAAAGAAATTTTTAATTTTTTAAAAATTCCAGATGTATGCATATATTATCCCTCAGAATCCTCTCCAGTAACTTACCTACTAAAGACTTGCTGGTCTTTAGTTCCAAGGTTTTTTTTTGTTACCCCTCTTAAATAGAAGCACAACATTCACTGTACTCCATTCTACCTGCTCATCATCCATGGCTAACAATGATGCAAATGCTTTAGCCAGAACTCCTGCAGTTTCTTTTCTAGCTTCTCACATGCTTCCTGGATATGCCTGGTAAGGCTCTGGAGATTTTTCTATCTTTATCCTTTTTAACATATTCAGAACTTCTGTTGTAATGTAGATTATCTTCCTGCTAATTTTCCGAGCTCCGAAGTCTTCATGCCTTTCTCTATGGTAAAAATAGAGGTGAAATATTGATGAAGGACTTTGCCCATCTTCTGTGGCTTCACGTAAAGATGTTCCATTTGGTCTCTGATGGGGGCCCTAATTTCTCTAGTCATTCTTTTTTTCTTAATATATTTGTAAAATCTCTTTGGATTCTCCTTCATCTTATCTGCCAATCTATTTTGCCCTCCTGATTTCCTTCTCGAGGACACTGCTGTATCCCTTGTACTCCTCCAGAGATTTGCTTAACTCCAGCTGCCTGTTTCTGACTAATGCTTCCTTTTCCTGGTCAGGGCGTCAATATCTCTATTCATCCAAGATACCCTACCTCTACCATCCCCGCCCTTCACTTTAGCAATTACAGGCAAATTTTGAACTCACACTGTCTCACCTTTAAAGGACTCTCACTTGCTTGTGGTCCTGTTGCCCACAAGCAACCGACTCCAATCAACCTTTGCAAGCTTCTGTCTCGTACCTTCAAAATTCATCTTGTCCTAGTTTGGAACTTGAACCCATGGATCAGTTCTGTCCCCTTCCATGACTAATTTAAAACTAATGGAACGATTGTCGCTGATCCCAAAGTGTCCCAAAGAGATTGAAAACAGCTTCTTCCTCCAGGCTATGAGACTACTGAGCTCCCTGCCACCACCCAGGTCTCACCATGTATGATGCTCCAATAGCATTATACTGTTTACCTTTTAACTCATTCCATAAGTGCACCTTATTATGTGATAATATTACTTTATGCGTTTTGTGTGAGTTATGTGCATTCTGTCGAGTAGCTTGCTTTTTTGCCGATATACATGTGTTTGGTTGAAATTACAATAAACTTGAACTTGAGTTTGTTTCCCCCCACTGTCACCTCAGTCACTTGCCCTGCCCTCTCCCAAGGAGAAGATCTAGCTTTGCCCTCTTCCTAGTAGGCCCTCTTTATATAACCCAAGGAAACTTTCCTGAATATACTTAACAAATTCCATCCCATCTAAGCCCTTAACAGTATGGTGGCCCCAGTCTGTGCAGGAAAAGTTTTAAATTCCCTACTATGATAGCCTTATTATTCTTGCAACTCTCCACAGTCTCCCTGTGTATTTCTTCTAATTCATTTTGACTATTTGGGGGCTGTAGTACAATCCTAATAAAGTCCTAATAATATTTTGCAGCTTCATCTATAAAGCCTCACTAGATAAGCCTTCAGCAATTTCAGCTCTGACGGCAGAATTGAACTGACTTTGTTTCTTACATCCTTCATATACATGAGGTGTAAAAATCTTTACGTTACCTCTCCATCTAAATGTACAATGTACAATCATAGTACTTCATAATAAGTAGGTTAGTCAATATAACATAGAAATGCACTCAAATCAATGTGATGGCCTGGTGGAAGAAGCTGTCCTGGAGCCTGTTGGTCCTGACTTTTATGTTGTGGTACAGTTTCCCGGATGGTAGTAGCTGGAATAGATTGTGGTTGGTTGTGACTCGGGTCCCCAAAGATCCTTCGGGCTCTTTTTACACACCTGTCTTTGTAAATGTCCTGAATCATGGGAAGTTCACAACTACAGATGCGCTGGGCTGTCTGCACCACTCTCTGCAGAGTCCAGTGATTAAGGGAGGTACAGTTCCCATACCAGGCAGTGACGCAGCCAATCAGGATGCTGTCAATTGTGCCCTTGTAGAAAGCCCTTAGGATCTGGGGGCCCAAACCAAACTTCTTCAACCATCTGAGGTGAAAGAGACGCTGTGAGGAACAACAACTGCCATGTTGTTCCTCTTAATCAAAAATTCAACTCTGTCTCCTCTCCTTCCTTTACCACTACCCCGCCTAAAGCATCTGTACTCTGAAACATCAAGTTGTCAATTCTGTCCCTCCCTTAGCCCTGTTTGTGTAATAGCTATAATATCTCTGTTCCAAATAGCTATCTAAGCACTATGTTTGTCCACTTTACCTGTCAGACCTCTTGTATTGAAATGAATGCAATTTAATCCAGTAGGTTTTCCTTGTTTGCTGCTTTTCTGCCTGTTATGTCTACTCAACTTGCTGTCAATAAATTTGTATCATTTTCTAGCTTCTCATTTGCCTCCTTTCTCTTTAGGATTTCTATCTTTGCCCTCCAACCACCACCACCTATCCCTGGCCAAACCATTTTTAAGCCACCTCACTAGCACCAGAAAATGTGTCTGCCAAGGTAGTGGTCCCTCTCCAGTTCAGGTGCATCCTGTCCTCCTCTCTCAATGTCAGCAAGAACAAGGAGACAGTTATTGACTTCAGGAGGCAGAAACTGGAGGTCCATGAGCCAGTCCTCATCAGGGGATCAGAGGTGGAGAGGGTCAGTAACTTTAAATTCCTCTGTGTTGTCATTTCAGTGGACCTGTCCTGGGTCCAACATGTAAGTGCCATTACAAAGAAAGTACAGCAGTGCCTTTACTTTCTTTGAAATTTGTGACGATTCAGTATGTCATCTACAACTTTAACAAACTTCTGTAGATGTGTAGTGAAGAGTATACTGACTGGCTGCATCACAGCCTGGTATGGAAACACCAGTGCCCTTGAACAGAAAAGGCTACAAAGGGTAGTGGATATGGCTCAGTCTATCACAGGTAAAGTCCACCCCACAACTGAGCGCTGTTGCAGAAAAGCAGTATCGATCATCAGGGGCCCCACCGTCCATGCTACCATCAGGAAGAATTTACAGGAGCCTCAGGATTAACATCACCAGGCTCAGGAACAGTTATTTCCTCTCAATCATCATACTGTGGAATCAGAGTGGATAACTTCACTCGCCGCATCACTAAACTGATCCCACAACCCATGGACTTACTTTCAAGGTCTCTTCATCTCCTGTTCTTGGTATTTATTTTTTATTTATTGTTATTATCATTATTATTATCTCTTTCTTTTTCTTTTTCTTTCTGTATTTGCACAGTTTGTTGTCTTTTGCACATTGGTTGTTTGTCTATCCTATTGGGGTGGTCTTTCATTGATTCTATTGTGTTTCTTGTATTTACTGTGAATGCCTGCAAGAAAATGAATCTCAGGGTTGTATATGGTGACGTATATAGTATGTACTTTGATAATAAATTTACTTTGAACTTTGTACAGGTCACCTCTGCCCCCAAACAATCTCAACGATCCAAAAATCTGAACCTGTGCCCTCTGCACCAATTTTTCAAACACAACAATTTTCAACCACCACCTCATTTACCATATCCTCCTATTCTTGCCTCATTAGCATGTGTCTCTGGAAATAATCCAGAGAAGGATTTTCCATGTCTTGTTTATCAACTTCTTCTCTACCTCCCTGGATTCACTCCACAGGATCTCATCGCTTTCTCTCCCTGTACGATTTGTACCAACATATACCAACTTTTAGCTGCTTCCCTTCTCCCTTTTAAATATTCTGTAGTCACTGTGAGGCATCCTGGGTCCTTACACAAGGGAGAAATCATACCATTCTCGAATCACTTTCGTGGGCCAGCCACAGAATATCCTGCCTACCCCCAACTATCAAATCCTTATCACTATATTCCTGTTTGCCTTCATAGTTCCCTGGCTGTTGCTGCCTTCTGAATGCACACCCCCTACTTCCCCCACTTATAGTATCCAAAATGGTTTTTGAGGGGAATAGCCACAAGGGAATTATGTGCTCTCTGCCCTCTTCCTTTTCCTTTCCTGCTGATCACCGAACTATTTTCTTCCTGTACTTTGGGCACGACCACATTACTAAAACTATGAGGTTCACTGAATCTTGGATGATTCTCAGTCAGCCCAGCTCCTTCACATGGTGGTCAGGAGCTGTAGCTGGACACACTTCTCACAGGCATAGTCCTCAGGGAGACTGGAAGTCTCTCTGATCTCACATATCCTGCAAGAGGAGTATATCATAGCCCTAAGTGCCATCCTGACTGCTCTAAAACTAATATGGAAAATCTAAAGAACCTTACCCATACCTTTATCCCTCTTGCCCACCTTTTTGGCCCACCCTTACAATGACCACTCTATAAAAAAAATGTTTAATTCCACACATAGTTCACAAGCACATTAGATTATGTTTCTGTCTTGAAAAAGCTCACCACCCAGATTTTAAATGGAAACAAATCCATTTCAATCTAATTATGAAAGCAACATCCTGCAGATGCTGGAAATCTGAAATAAAAGGAAAGTTACGGAATGACTCAACAGGCAGGCAGGAATGGTGGAGGAACAGTTAATGTTTCAGTTTAATGACTTTCATTATAGCTGGGAACAGTTAAAGAGAGTTCTTAAAATCTGTTACCGTCTTTTATTCCTTCCTTCCAATGAAAGTTAGTTTCCTGAAAATTTATTTTTCTCCTTTCACGGATGTTGTCCAACCTGTTGAATATTTCCAACAGTTCTTGCTTTTATTTAAATGTAAGAGTAGCCATGCTCTATTTCTATATTATTTCTCATCATTCAGGAATAACATTACAATTCCATTTCTCCTCTAAGGATGGACAGTCTTAATGTTTTTTGGATTCAATTAACACTTCAGCTTCAACATTACTTAAATTTGTTATGAACATGTTGGAAGATTGGGGAGATAATGATGTTAAGTACTTGGCTTACCTACTATCTAGGAAGCACGATTTCTGATTATTTTACTGTGGAATAAAATAGCATGCTTGGCTTTCTCTGCGGGATTCAGAATTTCTGTTATATCTATGATTTGATGAAAAGTTCAGCTGATGCTGAGGTCAAGGAATTCAGCTTCCGGCTGAATTTCTGAACATAAGGAAAGGTACTCTGCATGAAAGATGCAAGTGGTAGGTGTACATTTAAAACTGACTTTAGGTTGGTTCCTCTTCTGTTCAACAAGTCCACAAGGTATACACTTCATTCTGCAAATTTCAGCAATGCTGAAAGACGATGTGTGGAAATTCACAGAACTGTCTTCTCTTCTGCCACCATGGGCTGCGCAGCTATTTTTAAAACACCCATTGATCTTGAAAAGGGAGAAACCTGAATGCCATCATTTTTAATTCTAACATCAGGTTATGGGAGATTTTGGCTTGTATTCCAGATTCCAAACACAGGTCTGTTCCTTAATTATTTGCTGATATTGGTGGTTATTCTGCTATTCCTCATTGTTCAATGTTATGGATTCCCCCATCCACTGAAATCCTTCCCTATCCTTTCATCATCCACACCACAACATCCAAGACTAAGCAAGCTATTGACCAGAAGGCTGCAGAATGTTCACGACATTGGCTAAATCTTGTGACTATGCTTTGTTGGAACTATGCTAAACTACATTACCTTTGTGATGCATTCCAAACATTTGAACAACGAGAATGCATATCTCTCTTTAATTGAAGTGAGTAAGTCAAATACCTTTAGTATCTTCTTCGTTAAAAAAACGAATTATATACTTAGATTTGCAAAGATACAAATGTTTTATTTGCTCAGAATTAGTGAATATAGGAAAATTAAGCTCAGGAAAGATCAATCACTGGTCTATTGTTTCTGTTCACCGATAATATGATGAAGAAAATTGTTGCAAATGATAATGGAAATGTTAATTTTGGAGGTTACTTAGTCAGCAATATTTCATCTCGATATACTGGGGCAGGTTGCTTTATTTGCTTTCAGTTCTTAACTGTATGAGAAATAACTATGAAAATGCAAAAAATAAATTTCATTGGAACATATTCAGGTGACAGGCTCTGCAAAATCAATAAAGCGTTAAAATATTCATTAAAATTCTGCTCTGCTTTGTCTTGGAGTTGTGCTGACTGTCCAATAGATCCATGGTGATATCATGTGGCTGAAAGGTTAGAAAGCATGTTCATCCTTCATGAGAATTTAACGAATCATAATTGTTAACATCACCTGATAATTAGAAAATTATGCAGATTATTTGACACCGCTTTCTAGTACCTGTCAAAGAGGGCAGTGGGACAAGATTATGCTGTAGCAAAGATAAAATGATTTAAATTTTATTTGATTCCAGGTACAACAGTTTGTGTATCTAATCTGCAGAGACTGCTATACTGCAACTTCAATTTAGGCCGAAGCCTGCAGTATGCGCATGTTGGAGTTAAACAGGCTAATGTTTCATGCCCTTTGGGCAAAGACTTGTATACTTATAAACTCTAGAAAATCATGAAATCCAGGGCAACTCGGACTGTAATTACAGGTTGCCATGCATTAACGTAAAATATTGCTAGCCATCATTTTTCTCACGTGAAGCCTTTTCATGCCTTTCTATTGAATTTAAGAGATTTATTCAATACACTGCTCTCATAAAGCACACATTTCAATGGCTGGCAGCAGGAGACTACACGAGCAATGATTTAGTTTTAGAGCACTCGGGCCAACAGAAGTGATAAGGTATACTGGAATGGATGCAGGATGGGGCAATATATCCAATTCACCCTTACAATTTCCTGTATCTGTGCTCATTAACTATGATTGAATGAAACTTGGCCAACAGGGATGAGAGATACTTCACCTGCTCTAGGTGGACAGTTACAACTACCTTTTAGTCTTCTGTCATTTTGAACTTCAGGAAACAGCACTTAATGTTAACATCCAATTAGGCTTCAGGCCCTGCAGCTCCTGCATTATATATAGTGATTCCAATTAATTGGACCATCCATTAATTGGGATAGCTGCTTATTTAGAACAATTCTTAAAGAACAAAAACCAGTCAAGAAAATAGCTGGAATTCTCTTCATTTATTTGTTACACTATACTGCTTAATTGGTATCATTTCTACTTTCACAACATCTCTCAAACTTGTGAGCTTTATTACCAAGAAGGACAAGGATAGAAAGTACATGAGGACAACCTGCAAATTCCTGTCCAGAATGTTTCACAATAATCAGTAGACATTTCTCATTTGGAAATCATCATTCCTTCAACATCAATGGGCCTAAATCTAGGTACACCTACCCTAAGAGCACAGGATACATTCATCAGAATCACTACAGCAGTTCAAAAAGGTAGTTTATTGCTCACTAGCTTCTGAAGGGAAGCTGAAATGTGCAATAGATGCTAACTTTGGCAGTGATGAATTTAAAACAAAGACAAGCATTTCTAAGTTGAATAGAAGCAGTGGCAGACATTGATCTCCCTTGCAGTTCTTTAGCGGTATCCCCATTTCACTTTGTTCACTTATTGATCTCACTTGGGTGGTTTACGAAGTTCCAGGATTATCTTCAACTCTGTCCCATAGGAAGCTGCCATGCAAAAGCATGAATATGGCAGCCTAGGGAGTGCTTTTGGTAACCAATTCTGCCAATGCTATCCACTAAATCATCAAGTAGCAGTATTGATAATGGTCCTTGTATCATTTTATCGGAATTCACAAGTATGCTGTGACTTCTTTTGATGTTTACTCTTCCACATTTACTGGCATTGATTATGTTTTAATTAGCAGAGACTCACAAGGCTTAACTCAGAGAATACAACATCAGAAATACCCCTAGCTGTGATTTGGATGAGCTCCAAACAAGCGCATCAAAATCAAGGAGGGTTAATCCTAACAGAAGCACTTGAAAGAACATTTTAATAGTTGTTAGCAGGCCCAGGGGACCAGGGAAATATGGTTAGAATGGGAATCATACCAGGTTCAGAAGTACTCCGAGTATATTAATTTAAAAGATTTGTTAATGATTAATTTTAATGTAATCATCATATTCTGTTCAACTTCTGGAACTTCGGTGGAGGGTTTTTGTTGAAACTCTGCTTGCTCAAGAAAGGCTCCAAAGAAATTGTCCTGACATAGGTGATAAATGTTATGTTTTATGGGACCATTTTTTCTCATTAATTGACCTTATAATCTTTTTGTCAGTACCTGATGGACTAACGCATTGAATTAGCTAGTGTATTGAATTAACTAGTGTATTTCAGGACCACTAACTCTGATTGTTATTACTGTACTACTTCTGGGAGCTTGTTGTGCAGGTATTTTTAAAGGAAACCAAGTAATTTTACTGAGGTATCTATAAATGACTGGGTTGTCCTGAGGTGGAGAGTCTGTTATTTACATCTGTGGCATGAAGTACGGTAGTTAATGTGGGATTCATAATTATTTGTATGGGACAGTACTAACAGTGCATCCTTGTTAATGACCCAGCTGTTTGACGCGAGTTTTATTATCTTAATTTGAAGTTAACAAACAATTTTGATTACCATAGGTTTAAAATGATTAATTAGGGTTTTTTTTTTTAACCAGGAGTATATTTCAGAAATCTGTATACTTTGTGTTAATTATCTTAATTATCTCAATCTTTCCAACAACTTTCCTTGAATTATTCAATAATAGCAGAACATTAGTCTTAAAAACTAACCGTGGCAACGTACAGTATTAGAATCCAGTTGACTGAGCTATAAATTGTTTAATATGGACAAAACGCAAGTTGGAGGGGTCAATGGCTGGGATAACACTTCTGAATCAGAATGATTATCATCTGGCCTATGGTGTTTTGGCTACACATTGAAAATGCTGTCTAATTAGACTTGCACATCTCCTTCCACACAGCCCATAAAATATTTCTTTTTCATATATTCAGTATTCCCATTTGAAGGCTATTATTTTATCTAGTTTCAGCACCATTTTGTTCTCCAAGTTTGTGTGTGAGAAAATCGTCATGTCCTCTCCAAAGTTGATTGTCAAAAGATAATCGTTTTCCTGGGGTAGAAAACTGGGGTCAAATATTAGAGGATGTGTATTTTAAATGAGACTGGGAAAATTTAAAGGAGATGTGCAGGCCTAGTGCTTTTACACAGAGCACTAGGTGGCTGGAATGGAGTACCAGGGCACTGGTGGAAGCAATTATGATACTGCCATTTAAAAGAATTTTAGATAGATCCATGAAAATGCAGGGAATGCAGGGATAGAGATCATATACAGGCAGAAATGATTTAGTTTGATTTAGTATCATGTATGGCTCAGACTTCCTATATTAGCCAGCATCCTCCATTTATCAGAGTCGGGTTTAATATCACTGGCATATGTTGTGAAATTTGTTAAATTAGTGTCAGCAGTAAAATTCAATGCATGATAAATATAGAAAAAAATAAATGAATATATATGTATATATATATACATATGAATATATATATATGTAAGTATATATGTATATTAAATAGCTAAATTAAAAATAGTAGTGTGAAAACAGAAATAATAAAAAAAAAGGTGAGGTAGTGTTCATGGGTTCAATGCCTATTTAGGAATCGAATGGCAGAGAGGAAGAAGCTGTTCCTGAACTACTGAGTGTATGCCTTCAGGCTCTCTGTACCTCCTTCCTGACAGTAACAATGAGAAGAGGGCATGTAGCACTTCTACTGCAGGAAAAATGTTTTTCTTCTGACTCAGTCACTTAAAGATCTCTAACCTATTACAGGAGAGCACCCCTCCTGTAACAGGTTTTTCAACCTAAATGCAACTTCATTGAAATTTCTCCTCAAAGAACAAAGCATCCTTCCTTCATAAAATGCAACTGCAAGATTGGGTGTGATGGATTATAGTTATCTGTCACATTAGGCACAGCAGGCAAGTTCATTGTACCTCTGTAGGATTGAGAACTGCTTGATGGTGTCAGAAACCATAGATGTAGGAGTAAAATCAGATCATTTGGCCCATTGAGTCTGTTCTACCATTTCATCATGGCTGATCCATTTCCCTCTCAACCCCATTTTCCTGCCTTCTCCCCATAATCTTTCATGACCTGACTTATCCAGAATCTATTAACCTCTGCCTTAAATGCACCCAATGACCTGGCCTCCACAGCCACATGTGGCAACGAATTCCACAGATTCATCGCCCTCTGGCTAAAGAAATTCCTCCTCAATTCCATTCTAAATGGATGTCCCCCTATTTTGAGGCTGTGCCCGCTGTCTAGATTTCCTTCACTATAGGAAACATCTTCACCACATCCACTCTATCTAGGCCTTTCGACATTCAATAGGCTTCAATGAGATTCCCTCTCATTCTTCTAATTTCCAGTGATTACAGGCCCAAAGCCATCAAATGCTTCTCATATGATAACCCTTTCATTTTCAGAATCACTCTCATGAGCCTCTTCTGAACCCTCTCCAATGTCACCACAATCTTTCTTAGATAAGGGGCCCAAAACTTCTCATAATACTCCAAGTGAGGCCACACTAGTTCCTTATGAAGCCTCAGCATCACATCCTTGTTTTTATATTTTAGTCCTCTCAAATGAGCGCTAACATTGCATTAGCCTTCTTCACCACAAACTCAACCTGCAAATTAACCTTTATTGAATTCTGCATAAGGACTCCTAAGTCCCTTTGCACCTTGAGTTTTTGAATTTTTTCCCCATTTAGAAAATAGTCTATGCTTTCATTCCTTCTACTAAAGTGCATGACCAAACACTTCCCGACAACATATTCCACCTGCACGTCTTTGCATATTCTCCTACTCTGTCTAAGTCCTGCAACTTTCCTGCTTCCTCAATACTACTTGCCTCTGCACCTATTTTCATAACATCTGCAAACTTGGCCACAAAGCCTTCGATTCCATCATCCAAATTATTGACATATAATGTAAAAAGAAGCAGTCCCCACTCTGACCCCTATGGAACACCACCAGACACCGGCAGCCAATCTAAAAGGCTCCCTTTATTCCCACTCTTTGCCTCCTGCCATCAGCCAATGCTCTATCAATACTAGTATCTTTCTTGTAATCCTATGGACTCTAATCTTGCTAAGCCGCCTCATGTGTGGCATCTTGTCAAAGGCCTTCTGAAAATGCAAGTACACGACATCCACCGATTCTCCTTTTTCTATCCTACTTGCTATTTCCTCAAAGTATTTCAACAGAATTGTCAATAAAGATATTCCCTTAAGGAAACCATGCTGGCTTTGGCCTACTTTATCATGTGCCTCCAAGTACCCCTAAACTATAACAATCTTCCCAGCATCTTCCCAGCCACTGTAGTCAGGCTAACTGGCCTATAATTTCCTTTCTTCTGCCATCCTCCCTTCTTGAAGAGACAAATGCAATTTTCCAGTCCTTCAGAACCATGTCAGAATCTGGCGATTCTTGAAAGATCATTACAAATGCCTCCACAATCTTTTCTGTTTCCTTTGTCAGAACCCTGCAGTATAGTCTATTTGGTTTCATTTATCTACCTTCAGACTTTTCTGTTTCCCAAGCTCCTTCTCCCTGGTAATAGCAACTGCACTCACTTCTGTCCCCTGGCACACTTGAACTACTACCATACTGGTAGTGTCTTCTACAGTGAAGACTGATGCAAAACACTTAATCAGTTCATCTGCCATCTCCTTGTATCCGATTACTACCTCTCCAGCATCATTTTCTTACACTCCAATACTAACTCTTGCCTCTCTTTTACACTTTATGCACCTGAAGAAACTTTTGGTATCTTTGATATTATTGGCTAGCTTACCTTCATAGTTCATCTTTTCCCTCCTTATGGCTTTTTTTAGTTGCCTTCTGTTGATTTTTAAAAGCTTCTCAATCCTCCAACTTCCTGCAAATTTTTGCTCTATTATATACCCTCTGTTTTGCTTTTATGTTGCCTTTGACTTCCCTTGTCAGCTACAGTTGCGTCATCCTGCATTTAGAATACTTCTTCTTTGGGATGTATCTATTCTGCGCCTTCCAAATTGCTCTCAGATACTCTGCTGTCATCCCTGCTAGTGTCCCCTTCCAAATGACTTTAGCCAGCTCCTCTTTCATGCCTCTGTAATTCTCTCTACCCACTGTAATACTGATACATTCGACATTGTTTTCTCCCTTTCAAATTCCAGGATGAATTTTATCGTGTTCTGATCACTGTCTCCTTAGGGTTCCTTTACCTTTAATTTCCTAATCAAATCCATTTAATTATACAACAACAAATCCAGAATAGCCTTTTCCCTAGTGGAGTCAACTATTACCTAAAAAGCATCTTGTAGGTATTCTAGGAATTACCTCTTTTGGGATACAACATCAGCATCAACCTAATTTTCCCAATCTACCTGCACATTGAAATCCCCCATGACTTATCATAACATTGCCCTTTGACATGCATTTTCTATCTCCCATTGTAATTTGCATCTCACATCCTGGATACTGTTTGGAGGCCTATATATAACTCCCATCAGAGTCCTTTTACCCTTGCGGTTTCTTAACTCTACCCATAATGATTCTACTTTTTCCAATCCTATGTCATCTCTTTCTAAGGATTGGATATCTTTTTTTCCCCAACAGAACCACAGTACCCCCTCTGCCTACTGGCTTCTCCTTGCAATACAGAGGTCAGGTGTTAGGTTTAAGCATGCTAGGCTACAACATACCAATAAAACCAACTTTATTAAGCCACAAATAGGCTTTTTCCAATAAAATTATATTACATTCCAGATTTTGGAATTTGTTTTTTTTTGTTTGAACTGATCATCCTGTTAAAAGGCCTCTTGCTTTAACCAACAGACTCTAAAAAACATTTTATCTACTTTGTAACATTAAATAATTTACATGTGTGACAGGATAGAAAAATTTTGGTCAAGCAAAAGATTCATAAACCTGAGAAGAATGTATAGCATAGAACATAAGGTTCAACAAGCAGAAAGCTGCAGAAGAAATTCCAATTTTTTTATGATGATGCATTTTTATGAGAAACACAATACTTTGGAAGGAAGTATAATCTTAATGTTATGAATTTCATCCCTTCAATATTTTAATAAAAACCGTTAAGTTAAACTGTGTTAATGCTACCATTATGAATACAATGCATCAATGTGAAACTCCTTTGACTGTTACTTTTACAATTGTTTGAACTTATTTATTATTAATTAAAATTCATTTAAAGAACAAATGGAAATGTCAAACGAATTTCGCTATTACTTGTGCATCAGTATTTATTCAGTATGTTCTAAACCAAAATCCTTCTCTCATCTTTTGCTGTAAATGTTAATTCTTGGAATAACATCTTAAATAGTATTTTTATTTTGCACTGTTTAATACTATTTCTTTTCCCATCTTATCAATACTCAATAAAGAGCAATATCTACCCCCAGAATGAAGAATTGAGGCTGGTAAAATTTACTCTGCGCTGAGGTTACAACTGATGTTCTGCAGTAGATTCAACTTTTAAATATGTAAACATCTATATGTTACGGAATTGTATTTTAAATGCTTTTAAATTAGTTACTTAGGGTCCTAATGTTTACTTTTTAACCCACTGCACATTTACTATTGTTTCTTTCTCCATCTCATTATAACTAGTTATTTGATTTTATTTTATACATGTTCTGAAACTAAGATTTTGTGTAAATGAGATGTTCTTTTCTCATACATAATTATAGGCTTAGTCCAGATATCTGTGAAATATCTTTCAAACTGTTTGTTTGAATGATATGGACACCAATTTGATTTAAGTATAATGGTGAATGTGCACAAGAGCATGTAATGTAAATTGTTATGTTTGCAATATTGTGAAGGATAGTAGTTAATGGTGCAACACTGATTTCGCACTAACTCTGTTAAATTGAATTTCAGTGATAAAGCCTGTGCCATGTTTTTATTTGTGATCATTCCAATGTTCAGCAGCAGGGAGGATCCTTTCACTTAAAAGGATTATCAGTTAATTTTGGTTTTGTAGATCACCAGAGGGAGTGCAACTTATCCTTGTTCAATGTTTTTTGTACATTATAGCAGATTACATCAAGCGATGTGGAAGAAAAGCAAATTATAATTCTGGTAACGAAGGCAACACTGCTGCCTTGTGTGCTTGGGTCACCACTCCCATCGGAATGCAGCAGAAAAGAGTGCAACCTGCTTTTAAGAGAAAGGAATAAGGATAGGAGCCTTGAGAGAAAGCCCTACCCAGGCAGAGACTTCAGGGAGGATTTCCTCTTCATACCCTTCAGCAAGGAGTAATGCATTTGAAGGATGTATGAATAAGAGTGGAAATGTGCTACAGTAACACAAAAATCACAGGGCAAGCCCAGAACACTATTTTAGTGGTTGTTAATTTAGCAGTGGCCATCAGTCTTTATGCCTCTGTCTTAAGGGTTAGGATTCATCAGTTTGTTCATTTGGGGTGTGGTCATGATTTAATTTGTGTCATCTGTAATTCTTTCCATATTTGAACCACTACTGGTTCTAGAAGATAAGAACTGCCCTCTAACCACTTGGCTTTTGCATGGTCTGTACAAACTTTTAATTCTGCTGCCTGAGCCTTTTCACAGACTGTAGAAAAAGCTACATGAGTAATCATGAGAACTAAGAATTCTCAGATCATGATAAATGCAATTCTAGTTTCACTTTTGCTTTAATCAGTGTCCTCTTGATCACAGCGACAGTAGAAAGGAACATTTGGACCTAACAATTTCTCTCAATCCAACCATATCAGACATTATACAGATTTCGGATGATTATCCTTCTACATGGCTTTTCCTGTACTATTATTTCAACACAATGATTACAAGAGGGCTATCAGGTTCTTGATTTTGAGTGAATCCATGGTTGTAGAACACAATATCCTCTAACACTGGGTCTATAAAGTCCTTCATTGGACTACACAATCTGGCATAATTGTAAATTAAAGTAAAACACAGCAGAAGCTGGAAATCTGAAATAAACTAGCAGGTCAGGCAGCATCTGTGGAAGGAGAGATGCTTAATGGTTCAGGTACTGGACCTTTCAGCAGAGTTGAGAAAGAGAGAAATAAGTTTGTCAAGGGAAGGTGAAAGGTCTGAAGGTAGATAACTCACCTGGATCAGATGGACACAAACCCAACATTCTGAAAGAGGGAGCTGAAGTGATTGTAGAGGCAATACGAATGGTGACTTGGATCCACTCCAATTTGTCTACCAAAGCAACAGGTCACAGCAGATGCTATCCTGTTAGCTCTTCACACAACCCTGGAACATCTGGACAGCAAAGATGCATATATCAGGATACTGTTTATCGATTACATCTCAGCATTTAACACCATCATCCCCTCAAAACGAATCCGTAAACTCTGATGCCTTGGCCTCAATAACCCTTGTGCAATTGGATCCTGGATTTCCTCACTTGTAGACCCCAGTCAGTTCAAATTGGCGAAAACATCTTCTCCACAATCTCCATCAATACAGGAGCACTGCAGGGATGTGTACTTGCCTCCCTGCTCTATTCGCTTTACACCCATGAATGTGTGGTTAAGCGCAGCTTCAACATCACATACAAGTTTGCTGATGACACCACTGTTGTGGGCTGTATCAAAGGTGGTGATGAATCAGCATACAGGAGGGAGATTGGGAGACTGAAAACTTGGCTGAGTGGTGTTATAACAGCAAACTCTCACCCAAAGTCAATAAGACCATGGAACTGATTGTAGATTTCAGAAGAGAGAATCCAGAGGCCCATGAGCCAGTAACCATCAGAGGTGGAGAGGGTCAGTAACTTTAAATTCCTGGGTGTCACTATCTCAGAGGGACCTGCTCTGGACCCATCATATAAATATTATTGCGAAGAAAGCACAACAGCGGCTCTACTACCTCAGGAGTCTGCGGAGGTCTGGCAATGTCATCAAAAACCTTGGTAGGCTTCTATAGTTGTGTGGTGGAAAGTACGCCGACTGATGCATTAAGGCCTGATATGGAAACACCAATACCTTTGAGTGGAAAATCCTACAAAAGGTAGTGGATTTGGCCCAGTACAACATGGGTGAAACTCTCCCAACCATTGAGTACATCGACATGAAATGTTGCCGTAGAAAAGCAGCATCCATCGTCGAAGATCGTCACCACCCAGGCCATGCTCTTTTCTTGCTGCCACCATCAGGTAGAAGGTACAGGTACCTCAGGACTTGCACCACCAGTTTCAAGAACAGTTACTACCCCTCAACCATCAGGCTTGAACGAAACAGGATAGCTAGAGTCATTTAGGGACTCTGATATATTGTTATTTCATGCTCATTATTTATTGTTATTTGTTTGTATTTGCATTTGCATTGTTTGTTGTTCATTGATCCTGTTTACAGTTACTGCTCTATAGATTTGCTAAATACACCTGCAGAAAAAAAATCTCAGGATTGTATGTGGTGAAATGTATGTACTCTGATAGTAAATTTTTACCATACTTTCGTAGTAGTTATCATTCAAGAATCACTAGATTCTGGAATGGTTCTAGAGGACTGGTAAATGTCACTCCACTCTTTAAGAAGGGAAGGAGGCAGAAGACTGGAAATTATAGGGCAGTTAGCCTGGCTTCAGTGGTTGGGAAGATGGCAAGTCCATTATTAAGGATGAGGTTTCAGGGTTCTTGGAGACACATGATTAAATAGGCTGAAGTCAGTTTCCTTTAGGGAAAACTTACCTGACGCATCTGTTGGAATTCTTTGAGGAAATAACAGGCAGGATAGACAAAGGAGAATCAGTGGATGTTGTTTCCTTGGATTTTCAGAAGGCCTTTGACAAAGTGCTACACAAGCGGCTGCTAAACAAGATAACAATCCATAGCATTACAGGAAAGATACCAGCATGGATAGAAGATTGGCTGACTAGGAGCAGGAAAAGAGTGGGAATAAAGGAGGCCTTTTCTGGGTGGCTGCCAGTGACTAGTGGTGTTCTGCAGAGGTCATTTTTGGGTTCACTACTTTTCATGTTATATGCAAATGATCTGGATGATGGAATTGATGGCTTTGTGGCCAAGTGTGGATGATACAAAGATAGCTGGAGGGGCAGGCAGTATTGAGGAAGCAGGGTGTCTGAAGAATGACATGGACAATTTAGGAGAATGGGCAAAGAAGTGGCAGATGCAGGGAAGCATATGGTCATGCACTTTGATAGAAGGAATAAAAATGCAGACTATTTTCTAAACAGGGAGCAAGCTCTGAATCAGATATGCAAGGGGGCTTGGGGGTTCTACTGCATGATTCCCTAAAAGTTAACTTTGAGGCTATGTCAGTAGTAAGGAAGGCAAATGCAATGTTGGTATTCTTTTCAAGAGGACCAGAATATAAAAGCAAGGATGTAATGCTTAGGCTTTATAACACATTGGTCGGACTGAACTGGGAGTATTGTGAGCTGTTTTGAGCTCAGTACTGAGAAAGGATGTGTTAGCATTGGAGTGGATCGAAAGGAGGTTCACAAGAATAATCCTGGGAATGAGGAGCATTGATGGCGCTGGACCTGTACTCACAGGAATTTAGAAGAATGAGGGGGAATCTCGTTAAAACCTATTGAATATTGAAAGGCTAGATAGAATAGATGTGAATGTTTCCAGTAGTGGAAGAGTCTAGGACCAAAGGGTACAACCACAGAATGCAAGGAACTCTATTTAGAACAGAGATGAGGAGGAATTTCTTTAGTCAGAGGATCGTGAATCTGTGGAATTCATTGCCACAGATGGCTGTGGAGGCCAAATCATTGCGTATAATTGAACTGGTGGTTGATTAGTAAGGACATCAAAAGTTATGTGGGGGTAGACAGGGGAATGGGGTTGAGAGGGAAAATAAATCCGCCATGATGTAATGGTGAACCAGACTCAATGAGCCAAATGGCCCAGTTCTTCTCCTATGACTTATGGTGTCAGGTACCAGAGCAGTGATGGTGGGTGATTGTTGGAGCAAAAGGAATTTCTTTGATAGGGTGAAATAATAGTGCAATTGAGATGAGTTTAACAAAGTCAGAAAATCCTGGAAAAACACAGCAGATCTGTAGGAGGAGAAGCAGAGTTAATGTTGAAGCTAGAGATTCTTTGTCACAATTGAAAAGAAGACAAAATCAGCCCGAAAATCTGCAGGAAGAATGGGAATGGGATCTCTCTGATGGGATAAAAATGGAAATAAACTGTAAACAAGACATCTGAGTACTGAGTGAATGCAAGTAGTTTGAGGGCAGAGCATCAATAAAAGACCTATAAAGCTAATCTCTAAAATTGGTTGTATGCTCAGTTTTTATTTTTGGCAAAGAGCAAGTTTTTAAAGCTATCTAGATTAATTGTAGCCTGGGATGACTGGTTTATAGGTGCAGAGGTACTGACAGAATGATGGTGGGTGGTAAGTAGATGCTGTGTCTGAACACAGACTCATGCTTCAAACAGCACATGATGGGGCAGCACCTCAGCAACCTGTGCAATCTCCAGGGCAGTGTGTTGAGCTGCAACACTCAGTCCATTGAACATTGGTTCACATACCATGGTGTCAGCAGTTGACTTCTGCATGTGTAGCAAGTTGAAGTTGAGAATCAAAGTATGCATCAGCATCACGTCCACAAGTTATAAAATGTATGTGGCAACCACTCCTGTGCTAAGAAGGTGGATTCTCTACAAAATGCAGGCAAGACTGGTGTTTGTCTCCACCTGTGCTTGTTGGATTTAGAAGGTTATCGACCAAGTACTGACAAATGGGGATAGCTAGTTGAAACATCTCAGATGGCATGGGCCAGTGGAGCATTGGGGCCTGTTACCCTGCTATATAAATGAATGACTAATGATGTTCCATGTGCATTCCCAGCATTTGCTTCCATCGGCAGCTCAGTATGATCAATACTGGGTTGTTAACATTTTGTAGGCTTGCATACCATTCACTGTAACTGCACCTGACACTCATTCTGCACTGCTCTACTTTGCAAGTATGAGAAGTGTGTTGACAAAATTCACCAAATGTGCCTGTTAAGACTGACAGTATGTTTAAGATACAAGATGTGGATGTAAGTGTTGGAGTATTGAGTATTTAAAGGTATGATAAGGTATTTTCAGATCAACCCCTATTCTTCAGTGGTTGTCATTTGAGACCTGGGTGTGGGGTGTTGAGCAGTATGTGGGGCAAGTGGGATTTTGATTTCAATGACATGGGCAGTATGAATCCATGAACCTATTTTTTTAAATACTATATCCAGGTATATGGGGTGCCCTGTCTTTCTGGCATTGACTTCCTAAATTGTCACCTCCTCTGCAATTTTGTACTTACCTAGACAGCCTCCTAGCCATTTACAACCTGAGGACCTCTGTTTCTATTCCTTGCATTTTTTTTTACCAAGGACTTGTGCATTGCATCAGAAAATCTTGATACCCATTTGCATCTTGTTCACTTGCCTCTTATAGCTAAACACATTTAGGTCTGGAATGATTTCCAGCACTTGCTGTAACTGTTATTGACTTCTCATTGATAAGGAATGGATCAGTTTTGCAGTGCAGAGCAGAGTGGAAGTGAAACTAGCCACTCTAAGATTTTCAACCTGATGCCAAGTTAATGAATTGTGCAGATAGTATCTCGACACTGAAATCTCAGTGAGTTGTGAGAATGAATTTTTGCATGGTCTGCACTGAATGGAATTGTTACTGGTTAATTGTGTGTATCATTACTTCAATATACATAGTACAAACCAAGTTAGTGTCTGAATTACTTGCAGTTTAGATACAACTTTTCAATATTCAAACAAATTTTGCTTCCAGCTGTTTATCCATCAGGTTCAATATGCTTTTCTTCTCTGCAAGGACTTAGTACCAAATCAGAAGCAGAATCGGCTTTATTATCATTGTCTTACATGACATGAAATTTGTTGTTTCCGGCAGCAGTGCAATGCCATATATTATAAAATAAATAATGATGCAATTAGAAATACTCTTGTGATGTTAATATTAGGGAACTTTATTCAGCACCTTCTCCATTTGGCTTGTGGAAGAGAATGATACTGATATTGCTGGACAACTATTACATTTCAGGATGTATTTACCTAACTTCTGAATTAATTGAAGTGTCTGGTTTTTTTAAAATAGCATTTTAACTAACCAATGTAAGTTTGGAAATAAATCAACTCTGACATTTGTCTTCTCCAGATAGCCATGAAATTCAGAAAGACCATGGGAGTTGTTGAAAGAAAACACACCAGCTTTCCCCCCAGCACAAAAAAAAATAAAACTCCCAAACTGCAAAATCCCCCACCCACTTCTC
This sequence comes from Mobula birostris, assembly GCF_030028105.1. Lineage (NCBI taxonomy): Eukaryota > Metazoa > Chordata > Chondrichthyes > Myliobatiformes > Myliobatidae > Mobula > Mobula birostris. The sequence continues at coordinate 28,406,791 of NC_092402.1, forward strand.
CGCAGAAAAAAAACAGAGCCACTCATATCAAATCCCCCAAAAGAAAAAAAAACAGCAACAATAACAATCCCTGAGCCCCCCTCATTTGCAGAAAAAAAACAGTGACAATAGCAACAAATCCCCAACTCCTTCCCCGCAGAGAAAAAAACAACGACAATAACAATCCCCAATCCTCATTCACAAGAAAGAGTAGCAGCAGTAATATCAAAACCCCCAACCCCTCCCCACACACAAAAATTAACAGATCACCCACCCGCCAATCGGCCACAAGAAATAAAACTCCAAAAAGCTGAAGGAGACCAATATACAGTCCAATAATCACACAAATCACAGAATATCGAAAACATCTTTCCATCAGCCCATAAGACCGTAAGACCATAAGACAAAGGAGCAGAAATCGGCCATTCGACCCATCAAGTCTGCTCTGCCATTCAATCATGAGCTGATCCATTCTCCCATTTAGTCCCACTCCCCCGCCTTCTCACCATAATCTTTGATGCCCTGGCTACTCAGATACCTATCAATCTCTGCCTTAAATACCCCCAATGACTTGACCTCCACTGTCGCCCATGGCAACAAATTCCACAGATTCACCACCCTCTGGCTGAAAAAATTTCTTTGCACCTCTGTTCTGAATGGGCGCCCTTCAATCCTTAAGTCATGCCCTCTCGTTCTAGACTCCCCCATCATGGGAAACAGCTTTGCCACATCCACTCTGTCCATGCCTTCCAACATTCAAAATGTTTCTATGAGGTCCCCCCTCATTCTTCTAAACTCCAAGGAGTATAGTCTGGAGAGTAGCCAGACTGTGTGGAGAGTAGCCACACAAACTCAGTCCTTCCATGAAGAGCAACCACGGGGCTCCAAACGCTGTTGACCGGGTGGCTGACCATCATCACCAAGGTGGCCTTCACTGGGAGTCATCGCTCCCCCCCCCCCACCGATTCACTACAATGATTGATTAAATTGCTTTATGATTAGTACTCGCCTATCATAAAGAATGAATGGTTTGACAATTTGGCTAGTAGAAGCAAGTCAGCTTCCATATGAACACCTTTTAAATTTGTTCAGTTGATATTAATGCTTCAAAACCTTCATTTTTTGCTTATATTTTGCTTATCTTCACTGATATTAAGCTCAACACCCTCATGACCTTCACGTATCTTTATTTTTTAAATCAATCTGTGGCTAGGTATCCCCTTGTCCTTTTGAGTTATCATTCTTGCAACATTCCCAGTACCATTAACTGCTAACACTGTCATTATACCTCTGATGGTTTCCACACAATTTCCTATGTATTGCTTATGACCTCTGTGCTTCCAAGAACTCCTCAAAATATTCTGAGCCTTTTAAAATGTAATCCTTTTTCTGTGTACGTTCTCTGTGGTACATTTTGGTACCAATGACATGGGTAGGAAAAGGGATAAGGTTCTGAAGAGAAAAGAAAGTGAGTTAAGTAGAAACCTAAAAAGCAGGACCTCCAGCGTAGTAATCTCTGGATTGCTGCCTGTCCCATACACCAGTGAGGATAAGAATAGGATGATTTGGCTGATGAATGTGTGGCTGAGGAATTGGTACAGGGGGCAAGGTTTCTGCTATCTGGATCACTGTGATCTCTTCTGGGGAAGGTATGACGAGGGTCCAGAGGAGGTTCACAAAAATAATCCTGAGAATGAGCAGCATTTGATGGCACTGGCCCTGTACTCACTGGAGTTAAGAAGAAGAGGGAGGATCTCATTGAAACTTATCAAATGTTAAAAGGCCTGGATAGAGTGGATGTGGAAAGGATGCTACCGATAGTGGGGGAGTCTCAGAATAAAAGGACGTCCCTTTAGAACAGAAGAGCAGGAATTTCTTCAGCCAGAGAGCGGAGAATCTGTAGAATTCGTTGCCACAGATGGTTATGGTGGCCAAGTTGTTTAGTATATTTAAAGTGGAGGTTGATAGATTCTTGATTAATAAGCATGTCAAAGGTTACGTGGAGAAGGCAGGAGAATGAGGTTAAGAGGAAAAATAAATCAACCATGATGGAAAGGTGGAGCAGACTCAATGGTCCACACTACTTAATTATGTTCCTGTCTTGTGGTATGCATTATTTACCTTTACTTTTCCTCTTCACAATAAAACATTTTCTCACTGATTTTGAGTAGTAGTGTAAATGATGAAATTTGCAAGTTGTACCATGAACGATTAAATCTTTCAGGTGGCCTCTTTAATTGTGCAGTCTCCTAAATTCTCCAGATTTATAATTTAACATTCCTCAATCTTAACAAATTCAACAGGTTAATTTGTTTTAGTGTCACTTTGTTCTTTTTATTTACCAATTCGAATTGTTAGTTTTTTACTCCAGCCATGTTGCAGTTTTCAGTTTTTATTTGAAAAGGTTGAGTCAATTTAATCAGCTTTGCATAAATAATTTGTATCATCATTGTCATCCTATTAATTCAGCTTTCTAAAATGTTTGACCTGAGCAGCATTATCTGACAGGAGTGAATCAGCCTGAATTTCTCTCAGTCCAGTTTCTTGGCTGAAAATGCAAGAACACCGTTAACTAAATTGGCTGTCTACCAAATGGACTGGGTTGTGATGCATCCATTTCATGTTACCCTTGCTTACAGTCTGAAATTTGCCTTATTGCCATTATTATAAATTATTTTATCACATTAAAGTTATTGTTCTCTATTGATCTTGCAGGACAGGAGAAAACAAAAACTCATTCTTGTAGTTACAGTTAATTTCCCTTCAAAGGACTTACACTGGAGGACAAACTTGTAACTCAGCAATAACTTGAACATGAAAATTGAACCAAAGTATATTTTGCTAAGATTAGTTACCTGATGACTAAGTTGTTAAATCTGCTTAACCATTTAGCAAAAGCATTCAGACCATGAGACCACAAGACATTGGAGCAGAATTAGGCCATTTGGCCCATTGAGTCTGCTCCACCATTTCATCATAGCTGATCCATTTTTCCTCTCAGCTGCAATCTCCTGCCTTCTCCCCGAATCCCTTTATGTCCTGACCAACCAAGAATCTATCAACTCCTGCCTTAAATATACATAAAAACTTTGCCTCCAGAGCTGCCTATGGCAAAGAATTCCACAGATTCACCATGCTCTGGCTAAAGAAATTCCTCCTTATCTATATACTACTAAAACTCTCATAACCCTGTCTGCCTGTTTGTCTGTTTGTGACCTCCAACTAGTGCAAACGGTGCATTAAGGCAGCACTTTTTTTGGCTAAATCGAATTAAAATGCGCTAATTTACAGAATGCAGGCAAAGTTCAGGGTTATATATTGATATAAAATTGCTCATTTGCAAAAATCAACAGGCTCCCTTTTAACCCGAGAGCCAATCCGCCATCATGGAAATCGGGACACGACAGCCCGATGCATACGCATGCCAGCCTCAGCAGCGACACCCACCGGAGCAAAAAGGCAGGGCTGCTCTATTTCGAGGGGTCACATTCTGATAATCACCATCAGCTTGTGCAGGATTGGGACAGGTCTAACTGCCACCCATCAATAAGAGATAATTAAATCTTATTGTAATGACCTACTTCGAGACACACATAAAACCCTTTGCTGCAGTCAAAGGACAGCAGTGACCATATCACGTCCATTTAGGAGAGCGCCAACCACATCATCAGAATAATCAGCATCCTTTGGTGTTAGTGCTTCATATCTTCTATCCAGAATTAAGGTGAAAAAAAATGGTCAGCCTAATTATGCGTGGAAAGGGAAGGGGGACATTATGGTCAAGAGATAATGCCAAACGTTGTCGGGAAGCAGCAAGGAGAGGGAGCAAACAAGAATCGGATGAGGCACGACTCCAGGATCAAAGAGTCAGGACAAAAAAAGATGAGAGAAGAAGAGACAGAGGAGGAGAGGCATGCACATCTCCAGGATCAGAGACAAACAACAAACAGCAGAAGAGCTGAAGAGACGGGGGATGAAAGGGCTGCACGTCTCCAGAATGACAACGAGAGGCACAAGGGTGGCAGATAAGCCAGAAATGATGCCATCAAAAGTGTACTTCGTTAAATGAGGAACAGCTATATTTGCTTTGCTATGCGTCATTCTTCTTTAATAAACTGAGGTTTTCTACTTCAGTTTCCAAAGCAAAGCGATACCAATAGCATTCAGGAAAATTTAATATTCATTCTGGTCACATCAGACTTCACTACCCTTCTCTCAAAGGGTGTCCCAACAGGTCACTCCGTTGTCTAGTTTTCATTCCCAAAGGACACCCGTCTATTCTACAGGTTGCATCCTCTATTCTTAGACTCTCCCTCCATAGAAAACCTACTCTGCACATCCACTCTATCAAGGCCTTTCACCATTCAATAGAGTTCAATGAGGTTGCCTCTCATTTTTCTGAATTCCAGTGAATACAGGCCCAGAGTCCTCAAACGCTCTTCATATGACAAGCTGTTCAATCCTGGAATCATTTTACGAACCTCCTTTGAACTCTCTCCAGTTTCAGCACATCTTTTCTAAGATAATGGGCGCAAAACTGTTCACAATACTCCAAGTGAGGCCTCACATAGTCATAGTCATAGTCAGACTTTATTGATCCCGGGGGAAATTGGTTAAATTGGACTCACCAGTGCTTTATAAAGTTTCAACATTACAACCTTGCTTCTATATTCTAGTCCTCTTGAAATGAATGCCAACATCCCATTTGCCTTCTTCACCACTGACTCAAACTGCAAATTAACCTTTAGGGAATCCTCCCAAGTCCTTTTGCACTTCAGATTTTTGTATTTTCTCTCCACTTAGAAAATAATCAACCCCTTCATTATTTCCCAAGACTATTCCATCTGCCATTTCTTTAGCCATTCTCTTAATTTGTCTGTCTTTTTGTAGTCTCCCGACTTCCTCAAACTACCTGCCCCTCCACATATCTTCATATTGTCTGCAAACTTTGCAATGAAGCCATCAATTCCATCATCCAAATCATTGACAAGACATAAACAGAATCAATCCTAACACCGACCCCTGTGGAACACCACTAGTCACTGGCAGCCAGCCAAAAAAAGGCTCCCTTTATTCCCACTCTTAGCTTCCTGTCAATCAGCCACTGCTTTTTTCTTGCTAGAATCTTTCCTGTAATGCCATGGGTTTGGAGCTTGTTAAGCAGCCTCATGTGTGTCACCTTGTTAAAGGCCTTCTGAAAATCCAATTACACAACATCAACTGATTCTCCTTTGTCTATCCCGCTTGTTATTTCTTCAAAGAACTCTGACAGATTTGTCAGGGAAGATTTTCCTTTAAGGAAATCATGCTGACCATGGCCTATTTGATCATGTGCTTAGCCACATGTTAAACTGTTAATCTTCCTAGTTCTACCCTTACTAACATGTGGCACAGGGAGCAATCCTGAGATCCTAACACTGGAGATCCTGCCCTTTAACTTAGCATCTAACTCCCTGAACTCTCCATGCAAAACTTCGTCACTTGTCCTATCCATGTCATTGGTACCTATGTAGACCACGACTTCCGGCTATTCATCCTCCCACTTAAGAATGCTGAGGACTCGATCCAAAATATCCCGGACCTTGGCAACCATGGTAACATACCATGCTATCACAATTATACAAAGTGCAGAGATATTGCTTTCTTTGTCATTGCTACCTTCAGAGAAGATCAGCAAAAGAAACCAGATGGGATGTGCTGGTATTGATGGTTCTTGATGTGCCACAAAAAAAAGATTATAATTTGAAAACTTCTAATCTAATTTCTATTAGAAAAGCAGGTACCACATATATTTGTGACATTATCAGGTGTATATAAATGACAGAGATGACACTCGATCCCAAGTTTGATTTCATAATGGATGAAACTTAAAAAGGCAGCAGATCCAGGCACTCTACAACATGTACAAAATGCTTTCTATGAACAATTTATGGATAAAACCATAAATAACATCTTGTTCTGGAATTGTGTGCTGGAACTTTTTATCTATTGTTTCCAAATCCTCCTCCAGGCTCATAATCTTCTAAACTCTCGATTCTAACTCTAACTTACAAAATTTAATAAACTTATTATTGGTGAATATGCCTTGAGCCCTGTGGTTCCCTGAATCATTCTGCTTTTCTCCATCCCATTCTGTTTATGTTTTTAAAATCTGTGCCTTCATGCATCAACCGCAATTTGCAAATTGGTATCAAATTTTGTGAACTCTCCCAATGTGCTGTATGTTAAAAGCAATGTTTAACACATTGCTGGTTCAAAGTGCAGTCCAGAATTCTAGCAACTAATCCAAGCTGACACTGCAATCGTATTTACTTGAAAATTTTCACCTGGAAGAGCATATTGAGCCAACAAGTTTTCTTTGTGGGTCAGCCTGCAAAGATTCAATGTATTGTGCATTTTGGAAACAGCTCTGCAATATTATCTAACTCTTAAGTCTTTTCCTCCATACATTCTGCTGTTGCTGGGTGAATAGAAAGAAAAGGGTTTGTTTGTGTCGAGTGGGTGGGAAAGACTCTGGCATGTAGATGGGGAGAGCATTTGGACCTCATGGATTTAGATGGTAATCATAACTGCCATCCGCTGCATTAGAATCAGGATTGAATTAGTTGGTTGTGATCACAGGGCAAGGGCATAGTTGTGGCTTGGCAAGTCTTAGAGGTGGCTGCTGCAAGGACTACCTTTTTAACTTGAATGGTGCTACTTAGTCCCAAGGTCCATCAACATACAGCTATAGTTCTGTAAAGAATTGCTCTGGGATGGGTAATGACAGAAGCATTGTCCAGGTCATTGGATATCACTGCACATATCCCTGGCACTTCCGTGTATTGAATGTATGGATGAATTGGAAAGAAAGTTGTTGACTTTGGCTAATGTGCAGTACCAAAAGCAAGCCTTGGATTACAAATTTCAAAGGATTTTGTGATTGAAGTTATTGTGTAGCAGTTACACATTGCAATCTCTCAAAGATGGAGAGCTTTTGAAGTTTGCTGAATTGGGGTGAGGCTCCTTGCAAAGATGAGAATAAGATGCTTGGTACAGATCTGTCATGGTTATATTGAGTAGCAGGGCAAACCTTTAGGAGCCAAGTAGCCTATTCCTGCACCAATTTTCTAATATTCTTATGATATAATTAGTTCACACATACTTCTAAGTTTACATTGATGAGTGGTCATAGTTACACAGTACAAATAGTTAGTGTTCATCTAAGATTTCTTACTGTGCTATTGTACCCAATAACCATTGAGTTAAACTCTTTAGTGAATAAAGTCTAGCATAGGGAATTGACCATCTTAACAATCAATTCTATTGGCGCCACTCAACCTTACCTCCTTGCACTTTTTTGCTTCGAATCTCCTTTACTTTTCAAGGTAATTTGAAAGTTGTGATTTGAAACATGTGGATCATTAATTGGTAAATTTCTGACTATAAGTATTTGAAGCCTGAATGCACAAATATAAGCAAGTGTTCTTGTATAGTAATTAGGTAGTATTACACTACAGGTTGGACAAATGGAACATAAATTAGCTCACACACTACGTCAGCATTGGGGATGGGGTGGGGAGTGTGGTTAGAAGAGAAAGGATGGGGGTGATATCCCTACCCGAGATTTATTTCTCAATCAAAATTATTTAACTAGATTAACAGGACCTTAAGGTAAGCAAACTAACTGCTGTTTTTTTTAAAAAATACAGTATATATAATGCAGTAGTGACTAAGCACCAATAAGCCTATTTCATCAGCTGATAGCGGCACAGTGGCTAAATTGCCAAACATGCAATTCAGAGGCCTAATGAAGTCACAAGAGACTGTGATTTGCTGAAAACTGTATTGAAAGCAAGCTGCTGGAGAAACTTAGTGGGCCCAGTAGAACCTATGGAGAAAAGTAGATGGCCAATGTTTCAGGTCAAGATCATTCATCTAGGAGATCCAGGTGATGTCTCAACTGAAAATATTAACTGTCCATTTCCCTCCACAGTTGCTGCTGACCTGCTGAGTTCCTTCATCAGCATCTTGTTTTTTAAAAAAATTTCAGAACCCTACTTTCAATTCCCACATGGCCACATTGAAATTTAAATTCAGTTAATAACCTAGAGAAACTTTGTCAAGTGAACATTGGCTGCTGAAGTTGATATCAGGTAGTCTCTCCAGTTTTATTCCTTCTCTTTTTCTTAATAGCAGTAAGACTAGTTATTCTGCTCTCCTCCTCCTCAAAAGCCAGCGTAGAGGCAATTTGGTTCATTTCTCATGATGTCAAGAAAGGACAGAGACACTGGATACTGCAACAACACAGTTTTAAAGACAAAGACTTGCACTCCACACTAGCTGAGCTGGTACAGTGCAGTTAGAGTTTTGGCATCTGCTCAAGAATGTGGAAAATTGCCCAGTTATGTCCTATTCACAAGGAGGACAAATCCAATACGGCTAATTATCATCCAAAAGGTTTGCTCTGAATCATCACCAGGTTGATGGGAGGGTGTCAATAGCAGTGCTATCAAGCAGTATTGACTCAATAATAGTCTGTCTCAACCCGTAATGTTGAATATTCCTTCCCTCTACTGACTTGCTGAGTTCCTCTAGCAGTTTTTTTTTTGGTCCAGATTCCAGCATCCATGGACTCTTGTGTCTCCAATTGTTTTCTGGTATCCCTGTTTGGGATTCACCATATTAATTTGTTCAATATTCCATCACAAATGAAGTCCAAACATAGATTTACAAAAAGTTGGAGTTGGAGTCAACTAGTCTGTCCTTGACATCAAGGCAGCATTTGATCAAGTGTGGCATCAAGACACTCAGTTAAACCTGAAGTCAATGGGCATGAATGGGAAAGCACACAAGTGGTGCAGTCATCACTGTACAATGGAACAATATTGTAGTTATTGGAGTTCAATTATCTTAGACCTAGGACATCAATGCAGAGTTCTCAGAGTAACGTCTTGGGGCCAGAAATCTTCAGCAGCATTATCATCAATATTAGAAGGGCAGATGGAGATGTTTACTGATGATTGCATTATTCTCAAACCTATTTGCATTTCCTCAGCAGATGAGGTAGCCCATGTCTTTGTGCAGCAAGGCCTAGATAAAATAAGGCATAAGCCGATAAATTATAGATTATATCATGACAATGACCACCTCCAGCAAGAGAGAGTCGAACCACCTATCACTGATATTCAATGGTATTCGTGTTATTAAGTGCTTATCATCAATTTGCTGGGTGTACCATTGACAAGAAACTCAGTTGGACCAGTCATAGCAAATACTATGGCTGTAAGAGAGGGTCATGGGCTTGGTATCTTGTGATAAGCAACTCACCAGATGACATCCAAAGCTTTTCCACCATTTGTAAGATGCTAATAAGGAATTTGATGGATTATTCTGCATGAACCCAGATGATTGCAGCTTCATCACATTTCAACATTCTCCAGTTCAAAGCAACCTGCTTAATTTGTTCTCCACCACCAGACAAATCATTCACTTTCTCCACCGCTAGGGCATTGTGGCTATAATATTTGTTATCTATGAATTGCACTGTAGTTGCTCATCCAGACTACTCTACAAGCACCTCCCAAATCCATGACCTGTATCACCAAAAAGGACACAGGCAGGCACAAGGAAGCATTACTGCCTGTGTCTTATTCAAGTTGCAGACTAATCTGACCATTCCTTCATTTTCCCTGGGTTGAAATCTTGGAGTTTCTTCCTAGTAGTACCGAGAGATTTTCATCAGAAGAGCTAGTGTTTTAAGGAGATGTCTCAACACCATTTTCTCAGGGCAGTTAGGTTGATCAATAATGCTAGCCCATTCAGTAATTCCCAGACCGTCAAAAATTAATTAATGAATAAATAAAAGACATGGGGACACCATGAAAGATATCATATAACCATGTCTTTTGTGTTAAGTTGCTGGATTAAAAAGTTAGGAAATTGTGGGAGATTTTTTTTGCAGCCATGCCCATATTCTGTCATGGTGTCATTGTTGCTGATTACAAAGCACCATGACTGGCTTATTGATTCAGCAAGAAAACTAATTATGTTCTGGTACTGGCAGAAAGACACCAAGATCTGGACATACTCTTGGTGCCAGCTCATCTTCCTGATATATAGCTATTTATCTTGTACAATTTAAAACAGGAAATTCTTACTTGAATAGCCTTCTAAACCAATTTACTTTAAGAAACTGAAGAAAAAGTGAACGTATTTCAAGTAACTAGTTCAGAAGAATGGAAACATATAATACAAAAGCAGTGCAAAAGCAAAATCCTTTTAAACTCCATTCCAATATTTCATTATGTTTATTCTTCACTCTGAAGTCAAACTTTAGGTACTAAAATAGTAAAAATATGAAGGTTATTGTTTATTGCTATATTTCTACTTGTGCAAATCTGAGAGAAGAGTGTGCAGTAGGTGTTACAGCCATACAAGAACTAGGGGAGGATCACCCTTTGAACTGCATTTCCACCATTATTTTACTGCTCACCAAATGCAGGACTGCAGAATTTGCCTCTCTACTTCGGTTAATTAGCATCTTCTATTCAATGGTGATTTCTTATTCCAGAAGATATTGGAATAAATTGTAATTGAATAATTTTCACATGAAGCACTTGTGACAAAAGAGGGTTACAAAAAAGTACACATAGACTAAGATGTTAACTGTCCTGTGCTGGCACCAGTGGGATCAGCAGTTGATCTGCCACCTGTCTTCAGGAGAAAGAGAGATAAGGAAGACAATGGAGCAGCATTTGGAAATGTTAATGAAGAGACGAGAGGGTTTAACGGAAGGAGACACCGGTCTGAGAACTGTCAAGATCGGCTCCTTTTTGAACCCTGAATTGTTTGAAGTGTGATGGACAGGCGATACCCCAGCAGGGGGTTAAAAAGGGACAGGTTTGCTAAGGCAGGACACACACGACACCACGAGGTAACGAGACCCTGGAAGCGGTGCGCCTCCCACAAGTCGGTGGGAATTTTGAAGGGCTGGTCGCGGGACCAAGCCATAGACGCACAGGGTGGAAAGGTATGATCGGCGGGAACCTGGTGTGTGTCCACCCTTGCCTGGGTGCCAGGTTCACTGCAGAGGAACGATCGTATCTGAAATGGAGGGGTCACAGTCGGTGACCTCAGAAGACATTACAAAGGGCTCGCCCGAAAGCTGACTGTGAGGAATATCGAAGGTCTGTTTGGAATCCGATTTGAATATTCATTCGCTCTCTCTCTCTCTCTATCCCACGGCAACGGCGATTACTGCGAACTGAACTAAACTGAACTCTGTCACTTTGAAACTGGTCATTTACCCCTAGACGACTTTAGAGCTTGATTGATCCTATTATCCTAGTTCTGTGTACATGTGTGTTTATTCATTGCTAACCTGTTGCATTTATATCCTTACTATGTTGCTGTGTTGCTTATTTCTTTAATAAAACTTTCTTAGTTCCAGTAATCCAGACTCCAACTGAGTGATCCATTTCTGCTGGTTTGGCAACCCAGTTACAGGGTACGTAACACACTTAAAAGTAGGAACTCCACTTTGCAAAATTTGACATGTGCATGAGAGGTCTTAAAGTCTTGTTTATGCAGACAGCAACATTTATGCATAGGTAAGGCTCCTTTTCATTTACTACAGCTCTGCCTTTAATACCATCGTTCCAAATAAACTGATTCCTAAACTCTGGAATCTGGGCCTTAGCACTCAGATCTGCAGCTGGTTCTTCAACTTCCTCACAGACAGGACCCAGGCTGTAAAAATAGGGGACAAGCTCTCCTCTACAATCACTCTGAGCACCGGTGCCCCACAAGGCTGTGCACTCAGCCCCCTGCTGTACTCACTGTACACCCATGATTGTGTAGCCAAGTTTCCATCAAACTCAATATATAAGTTTGCTGATGACACAATTGTAGGCTGTATCTCGGGTGATGATGAATTTGAGTACAGAGAGGAAATTAAGTTCCTGGTGGTATGGTGCGAAGACAATAACCTATCCCTCAACGTCAGCAAGATGAAGGAATTGGTTGTTGACTTCAGAAGGAGTAGCAGACCGCACGACCCAATTTACATCGGTGGTGCGCAAGTGGAACAGGTCAAAAGCTTTAAGTTCCTCAGGGTCAATATCACAAATGACCTGACTTGGTCCAACCAAGCAGAGTTCACTGCCAAGAAGGCCCACCAGCGCCTTTACTTCCTGAGAAAACTAAAGAAATTTGGCTTGTCCCCTAAAACCCTCACTAATTTTTATAGATGCACTGTAGAAAGCATTCTTCTAGGGTGCATCACAACCTGGTATGGAAGTTGTCCTGTCCAAGACCGAAAGAAGCTGCAGAAGATCGTGAACACGGCGCAGCACATCACACAAACCAATCTTCCGTCCGTGGACTCACTTCACACTGCACGCTGTTGGAGCAGTGCTGCCAGGATAATCAAGGACACAACCCACCCAGCCAACAGACCTTTTGTCCGGAAGAAGGTTCAGGAGCTTGAAGACTCATACGGCCAGATTTGGGAACAGCTTCTTTCCAACTGTGATAAGACTGCTGAACAGATCCTGACCCAGATCTGGGCCGTACCCTCCAAATATCCGGACCTGCCTCTCATTTTTTTTGCACTACCTTACTTCCTATTTTTCTATTTTCTATTTTCTATTTATGATTTATAATTTAAATTTTTAATACTTACTAATTTTAACTATTTTTAATATTTTTAATATTTAATATTTGTAATCCAGGGAGTGTGAAGTGCAGAATCAAATATCACTGTGATGATTGTACGTTCTAGTACCAATTGTTTGGTGACAATAAAGTATAAAGTTTATTGCAGCCTTGATTATTTGGGCTATAACAATGGTTGCTGGTTGGTGCTGAGGCAGAGCAAAATTGTACATTTATCGTGGTTTTTAAAAAGGTTTATGAGCTATAAGCTCTACAGTAATCTAATTTTCAATGAATCAGTTCCAAACCAGGAGGACTAGACATTGAGTGACCTTTTTATTACTAAGCCCACAGACACAGAACTCCCTGCAAGGCAGAACCAATGGTAAGGTTTGTAATTTCTATTTTTCTGTGGTTGATCAATCTATGTTGTTCGAAATGAACTCTGCTTCAATGATGTTTCAGAAAATAAGTAATAGTTTTACAAAATAATGAATAAGTTGAATATTAGTCATAAATATTTCAACATTAGTGACCAGAACTATGTGGCAGAATAATTTTATATGAACAAAAACATCAGGATAAAAGATGTAACTTTTTCTGGGGATGTGGTATGAATTTTGAAAAGGTACAGCAAACAGATAGATAATTGAAGCATCAATAATTTCTGGTTCTTTGATCAGTACCATCTTCTCTTTGCCATTAAAGGAAACCTACTAGCAAATTGGAACAATTGGTCGTTCTTCTTTTTCATGAAAGCAATTTGCCCCACTACACAACCCTAGAATTTCAAAAGGGAAAACATGTTTTTGCCTTGAAAGTGCACTGAAATTACAAGCTGGGAAGAAAGTTGAGAAACTCATTGCTAGTGCAGCCTCTTCAATGGGAGTTGTCATTTATTAATTCCATTTGCATTCTGCCTTTTAAAATATTTATTGGTTCCATCCTAATATAAAATTTGTGTAGCTTACAAGTCAACAAGAAAGCATTCCATGCTCTGATAATCTATGAATTCTTTACTGAGTTTTTTTTTCCTAGTTCCTCCAGTGGTAAGAGTGATGGGTCCCCTTATTACCAACCAGCGGTTATTCAATTGCTCCCTTAAGATATTTTGTAATTTAAGATCTTGGATTCTCTTTTGCCATCAATGTTAGAAAGAATTCCCTATTTATTTTTAACTTTTCTTTCAATCTGTTATATTTCATTCCACGTAAAATTTTAATGAATTTTGATTTAACTGGATTTTATGTTGGTTGCGAAATGACCACTTGTATTTTGGGCTTTTGAATAAAACTGACTAGAAGATCTAGTGATCTTTATGGCATTGATTTGCTCTTTTCTGATGTTGATTACTGAGCAATCACAATTAGGAAGGATCCTAGTAGTGGTGTCATCAACCTGAGGAGCTAATTACATTGAAGCATTCTTGCAGCAATCCAGGAAGGAAAAAGTACAATTTTTAACATGTTACTGAGCATAAAATAAAAGCTGGAGCATATAAGCAATGTCAAGGTAGAAACTGGAATACTAAACTGATTAAAATACAATGTTTTGTATCCATTTACTCTGTGAAGTATTTACAAACCATACTTTAGCTTTGCTATGAAGTAGTAATTAGACCTTAAGCACCATTTTATAATGTTACTAAAGTTTCATACAATAAAAATTATAACATGTTCATGGCACATGAAACAAATAAGTAAGAAATTTGCACATTTTTCTTTTGCACAGATCATGCATGAAAATGATTTTAGCCTGGAGTAGGTCATCACTTTGGAATGAATGTACACCCGTTAGAATATTGGTCTGGGCAAACTGTGTTTAATGACCTTAATGCAACTGATATTGCCTGACATAAATCATGCATCTAGTGGTGTCACGAGGCATGTAAACACCTTCCTTCCACATGTAACAGAAACTGTAGCTTCTGGGCCAAACCACAACCTAAGCTGTTCACAGAAAAATTAGGAGCTCATCATATGGAGTTTCGATAGAGGACACGAATTTAAAGTTCTATTCTGTGATGTAGGTAAGTTACACATAGCTTTTGCCAGCATTAATGAAGGCATCATTAGTGTTGATTGTAGCCTCTGTCCAGCATGCTTCTTGATTGTCCTCTATCAAGACCTTTGCTTGGGTAGTGCCAGAGGCATGAAAGCACTATGAGCCCCTTCCTACACTTTTTCCCTTAGCTCTCTGACAGCCTTCTTTAAACAGCTGGTACATGGACACCATGGGACGAGAACCTTAATTGCTAACTTGCTTCACAGCAGTCATTGTAGTAAGAACATGGCAACTGTGAGTTCCGCATGCAGCACATGATAGGAATTGCCCATTTAAGTGTGTAATTCCATGTTCAAAACGTTAGCATTGAATTTAACAGATCTTTGCAGAATTTCACATTTTTCAAGAGATTGCAGTGGGCATTGTTACTTTGCAAAGAATACATTTAAAGAACTAAAAGAGGTTCAAAATCTAACGCTGAGATCCGGAATCTTTTCCGTATCAGAGTGCCCAAAACCACATGTACTTTTCTGCAAACTGTCATCTAGCGACTATCTGACAAATTTGAGCATGCTTTTATATTTGGCCCTGCATACGCAGACCAGACTGCCATGTCATTTCTTTTTGTTATGATATTCATCTTTTCTTCATTCTTCTTTTTGAATCATTGAAAACCCAAAACTTTTCAAAAGTAATTTATGCTGTATCTTCTGGAAAGCTACAGAGCAGACAGATCGTGGCATCAATTGGCATGCAACATTGATTTTCAGCCTGTTATATCATTAATGAAACTCAATGTTCTGGCTAATGTACAATATTTAACCTTGCACAGCAGAAAAATGAACAACAGTTCTTCCATAGAACCCTCCAGTCCATCAACCATATTCTTGAGTGTCTGCAGTATTCCAAGTGATCATCTGATAATCAACTAAGTTGCTGATTCATTTCTACAGTCTGTAAATAATTGATTAACAGAGCAATCAGTCTTTCAAAGTGTGGAGGGGTTTCCAC
This sequence comes from Mobula birostris, assembly GCF_030028105.1. Classification (NCBI taxonomy): domain Eukaryota; kingdom Metazoa; phylum Chordata; class Chondrichthyes; order Myliobatiformes; family Myliobatidae; genus Mobula; species Mobula birostris. Next base: position 28,422,421 of record NC_092402.1, read on the forward strand.
TTGTCTTTAGAATCAAGAGCCCTAGAACCTGCCGGTTTCAAAGGTATATTGATTGTCAGAGAAATGTATACAATATACATCCTGAAATGCTTTTTCTTCACAAGCATCCATGAAAACAGAGAAGTGCCCCAAAGAATGAATGACAGTTAAATGTTAGAACCCCAAAGTCGCCCCCCAGTTCCCCTCCCTCCTGCGCATAGGTGGCAGCAAGTAACAATCCCTCCTCCCCACCAGCAAAAAAAAATGCATTGGCACCCACCACCAAGCACTCAAGTGTGAGCAAAGCAATAACAAAGACACAGACTTGCAGTTATCCCAAAGACTACTTCTTCACCCAGTATTCGACATACTACAGGCGCTGTCCCCTCTCCCCTCTCCCCACTCCCCTCCCTCCCATCTCCCCTTTCCCCTCTCTTTTCCTCCTCCCCCCCACTCCCCAATAAGGGAGAAATAGATGTCTCCGTTCCACAGTAAGAGGGGAGACATAACAAACAACTCGCTGGTTTATGATGTTAAAAGTCTGTTATGTCACTTTTTTGAGCTCCGTGCCCAAAGATCTCGGGTCTCTGGGCACACAGCTGTAGATCTTCTGACTCATCCAACAACACACCGATCTCCTGCCATGACACTGACCTTCGATCCATCCGTCTCCAGATCCACGAGATCTTGGTCCTCCGAAGGCGAGCTGAGCTCTTAGGCCAAGCCCTTGATGTGCCAAATAACGGTTAGTTGTGAAACCCCGAGAGCAAGTCCCATTCCCGCAAAGAACCATAGTCAGCATGTAACTCCAGGTCAGGGTCTTCAAAAGAACCCTGAAAGGGAAATATAGAGATATTAAGGATGCAAATGGAGCTGTTTCCGAAGATGCAAACAAAGGAGTCGCCATTAGGTGCCATTAATCCTCCTAATCTCCTCCTTCTAATAAAACAGTTAGTGTAATTTATATTATGATAGGTTTTCCAGCTAGTGCAATTTATATTATAACAGGTTAGCTTCTGCAACTTTGGGATCATGTTGGCTTTTCTCAGTATTGGTTCCTTTCTGAAACTCTCAGCTAATAGACAAGGTTAGTGAGTGCCAGCTGCAAGCAGTAACTATGCATTTCTCCAGGAAGCACGACATTGACAAGGTGTATCCAATGCGAACAGTAGTTAGGGGTTATCACTTGCATTAATCCATATTAACTGTTTTATTTGGAACTTTGCATTTAATGAGATATTTTATGTTTGTTATCAACAGGACTCTGATTAATTTTGTAAATAAAACTCTTTTAGCCTCTTGTACAGATTCTTCTTGACTATCCTGATCAATTAGTGACATTGAATCATTTGTCCACAATATACAGTATATGTTTTTAAAGTCCCTTGCAATGTGTTTATAACTTTACCACTGTTATTAATATATATTTGCCAAACTTATTCTCACTACATCTATTTCCATTGGTATAGTTGTCTTTGACAAGAAATCCATGCTATAGCTATTTGCATTGCAACGTATTCTCCTAGAGTTCCATTTGTAGTTCTTCATCTATTGAGATACTTTGAAAGCTAATTTATTGACATGGATTAATTCAAATAGAATCCTACCTTGTACAGAAACCAGGCAGATTACAGGACTGTACAAGTAAGGACAAATTACAACCAGAAGAGAATACATTCAAATCCTTGGGTTGTGATAACAAATCAACTATATCACACTATTCTTTTGACACTATTATTTATGCAATTTGATCATTTAGAGCAATGGAGGCAATTCTACATAGCTAACTCAATTTTATTTAATCATACTTTTCTTCTAATTTTGTTTTTGTCAGTGCTGTGGAGATGAATGCCTTTTTGTTTTGAAAACCCATTGCTAAACTCCAGTGCTGTGGATAATGAAAAAATTGAAAGGAAAATCAACTGTTAGGCCTGCTCTATCCAGGATCAGTTATCTACATTTTCCAATAAAGGTCAATTTCATACTAAGTAAACTTTTAAAATAATACATATTGCAAAATCTAAGCTTGTGCATGGTTGTTCTTTCTTTGACAGCAACATCATCAATTGTTTATCATAAACATTAAGGACTGTGCATTGTTTCTGGACTTCCAGCACTGAGTGCATCAAGGATAGAAAACTTTATGTACACGATACTATGGCTTCTAGAATTACCCTCTACAGAGCAGTTCAACACAGAATCAGACTATTGTCTAGAAATTAGTGAAGTTTTTTGACTCAATCCAGCAATCTTTTCTGGCTAGCTCAGTGGAGGTAGTATCTCACAGCTCCAGCAAACTGAGTTGGATTGTGTACTCCGGTTCTGTTGGAATGGAATTTCCATATGCTTCCCTTAGTTGAGTAGATCTTCCCTACTGGTCCAGTTTGCCCCCCCCCCCCCCCCCCGACATTCCAAATTTGGTTAATTGGCAGTTGTAAAGTGCCCCTTGTGTGGATGGCTTTTATGAGAATCAAGGGAATATAGATGGGTGAGTGTAGAAGAATAGGTTACTGAGAAATAAGTAGGGGAATGAGTATTTGCTTTGAGAACTGGCACAGTCTTGATGAACTGCCTATATTGTAAAGAAATATGAGATTAGAACATTGGAAAAGGCAACAATTGCTGTGATCCATGCAGGTGCACCTGAGGCTTTCCCAGCAAAACTCGTACATCTAATGATGTCAATCATGCAACACCCAGTTTTGAACTTCCCAACATGTTGCAGAGTCCAGGTGAAGAAACCAGAAATAGGTATGGGTTTAAATTGTTGGCGCGTGACCAAGTGGTTAAGATGTTGGACTAGTGATCTGAAGGTTGCGAGTTCGAGCCTCAGCTGAGGCAATGTGTTGTGTCCTTGAATAAGGCACTTAATCACACATTGCTCATGCATGTTTATAGCTCAGCGGCAGTGGTTGGTGCAGTATGGACAGGACAGGACAAGAAACAATGAAGAGCTTGTCTTGCATACTGTTTATACAGATCAAGTTATTACAAAGTGCATTGAGCTAGAATAGGATAAAACAATAACAATACAGAATAAAATTTAGAAGCTCCCAAAAAATTACAGTAAAGATAACAATAATGTACAAGATCATAGCAAGGTAGATTGTGAGGCCAAGATGCCATTTTATTTTACAAAAGGTCTGTTCAAGAGTCTGAATACAGTGGAATAGAGGCTGTTCTTGAGCCTGATAGTATGTGCTATTTTTGTATACTGTGCTCAATGGGAGAGGAAATAAGTGAGAGAATGGTGGGTGGGTGGGGTCGTAGGTTAAGCTGGTTGCTTTACTGAGGCAGTGAGAAGGATTGACAGAGCTCACAGAAGGGAGGCTAGTTTCTGTGATGTTCTGAGATGTGCCCACAACTCTGTAGTTTGTTGTGGCCATGTGCCATACCAATACCAAGTCATTATGTACCCAGACAAAATGCTTTCTTTGGTACACTGATAAAAATTGGTAAGAGTCGATGGAGACATGCTGAATTGCTTTAGCCTTCTGACTAAGTAGAGGCATTGGTGAGCTTTCTTGGCTGTGACATCAATGTCTTTGTCTGCTTATGCACTGTTTTTTCATAAAATTTTCTTTTATCCTGTAAATGCCTGCAAGAAAATGAACCCCAATGTAGTATATGGTAACATGCTTTGATAATAAGTTCACTTTGAAACCTGATCTGCCAATCAATGAGATCATGGTTGTGATTTCATCTCCATTTTCTGCTTGATCCACATACTCCTTGTTTATACTGCAGTCCAAAAACCTGCCAGTTTCAACTTTACGTTATACGTTATAACTCGGTCATCTCAACTCTCTAGGATAAAGAATTTTGAACCCATGTAGGGAAGAAGTTTCTCATCATCTTAAACAATTATCCCTCTATGAAGGGAATTAATTCATCGACTGCTTCAAGATAGTTTTCAAGATCAATATCTAAATTACAGAACAGATTTACTGAAATCTAGTATTGTCAAGTGAACTGGGCTTAATAGCCTTCCAGTCTTGTAGCAAAAGAAACTCGATAGAAGAGTGGTCATGATATGATATGACTTTGTGCTGAATATGTGTGGTAAACTTAAATATAAAACTGGTGCATTTTGACAAAAAGCATAGAACATTACAGCACAGTACAGGCCCTTCAGCCCACGATGGTATGCCAACCTTTTAACCTACTCTGAAATCAATCTAACCCTTCCCTCCTACATTACCCTCCATTTTTCTATCATCCATGTGCCTAAGTTTCATAAATGCCCCTAAAATATCTGCCTCTACTACTATCCATGTTAGGGCATTCCATACACCTACCACTGTCTGTGTAAAGAAAGTACCTTTGACATCGCTTATACTTTTCTCCAGTCACCTTAAAATGATACCCCTTTGTATTAGTCATTTCCGCTCTCGGAACACGTCTCTGGCTATCCACTCTACTTAGACCTCTATCATGTCTCTTCTTATCCTCCATCGCTCTAAAAAGAAAAACACTAGCACACTTAACCTGTCTCCATAATATATGCCCTCTGGTTTGGGCAGCACCCCAGTAAATCTCTGCACCCTCTCTAAAGCTTCCACATCCATCCTATACAAGGTGGCCAGAACGGAACACAATAGTTGAAGTGTGGTCTAAACAGGGTTTTTATAGAACTGCAACATTGTCTTGTGTCTCTTGAACTCAATCTCCTGACTAATGAAGGCCAACACACCATATATCTTCTTAACAATCCTATTAACTTGCACAGCAACTTTGAGGAGTTTCTGGATGTGGACTCCCAATACCCCTCTGTTCTTCCACACTGCCAAGAATATGCCACTAACCCTTAGTCTGCCTTTAAATTCGACATTCCAAAATAAATTACTTCAAACTTTCCTGGATTGAAATCCATTTGCCACTTCTCAGCTCAGCTCTGGATCCTGTAAATGTCCCACTGCAACCTACAATAACCTTCCACACTATCCACAACTCCATCTATCTTCTTGTCATCTGCAACCTTACTAACCCACCCTGTCACTTCCTTATCTAAGTTATTTACTAAAATCACAAGGAGCAGGGGTCCCCTATGGAACAACACTGGTAACCAACCTCCAGACAGCATATGCTCCGTCTGCTACCGCCCTCTGCCTTCTATGAATGAGCCAATTCTGTATCCTCACAGCCAAGTTTCCCTGGATCCCATGCCTCCTGACTTTCTGAATGAGGCTATCATAGGGAACCTTATCAAACGCCTTATTAAAATCCATCAGCACCACATCCACTGCTCTACCTTCAATGTGCTTTGTCACTTTCTCTAAGAATTCAATCAGTCTCATGAGGCATGATCTGCCCCTCACAAACCCATATGTAGGAATAAAGAATGAATTAACAAAGGTAGACTGAAAACCTATTTCTGATGCTATGCTAGATGAGCAGTGACAAACACTTAATAAAATAATTCATACTTTGTTACATATGTTTTGTATCTTCCATCAAGAAATAAATTCTCTTGGGAAAATGATTCAACCACAGTAAGAGAAATAATTCAAACACAGGGACACGCAGTGTTGCCAAAAAGAAAAAAATGAGCCTGGGGAAAGAATATTTTAGAATTCAGTACAAGATGACTGAGCTGCAGAAAACAGCTATTGGTATTGGTTTATTAATGTCACAGGTACCGAAATACAGCAAAAAGTTCAGTCTTGCATGCTGTTCATACAGATCAAATCATGACACAGTACATTGTAGTAGGATAAGGCAATGCAATAACAATGCAGAATGAAGTGTAAAAGCTACCGAAAAAGTGCAGTGCAGATAAATGACTAAAGTGCACGATTGTAATAAGGTAGATTGTGAGGACAAGAGTCCATCTTATCATACAAGACATTCTTTCGAAAGTCTGATATCAGTGGGATATAAATTCCCCTTAAGCCTGGTGGTACGTACTTCCAGGCTTTCATATTTTCTACCCAATGGAAGAGTAGTGGGTGGCGTCTTTGATTACTCTGGCTGCTTTACTGAGGCAGTAGGAAGTATGGGAAGTACAGACAGAGTTCATAGACGGGAAGCTGGGTCCTGTAACGTGCGAAGCTGTGTCCACAGCTCCGTGCAGCTTCTTGTCACATACAGTGCTGTTGCCATATCAAGCCATTGCTAAATGCTTTATTGGTGCATCAATAAAAATTGGTTAGAGTTGATGGGGACATGCTGACCTTCTTTAGCCTCCTGAGACATTGGTGAGCTTTCTTGGCCATGATGCACCAGGCAAGCTATTGGTGATACTTACATTTAGGAACTTGAAGCTCTCAACCCTCTCATCCTCAACATAATTGATTTAGATGTGGTGTTGTATGCATATCACCCCCTCCCTCTTTTTGAGGGAGTAGAGGAGGAATCTGAGAATCAGAGCATCATAGAACACAGCACAGGAACAGGCCCTTTTGCCCATAATGTTGTGCTGAACCAATTAAATTATTAATCAAATAGCCACCAAACTAATCTCTTATGCCTTCATAATGCTCATATCCATCCATTTTCCTCATATTCATGCACCACTGTTTAGAACGACGTGGTGGAGATGCTGTTGCCTAGCCTTACTGATTGATGTCTGTTGATCAGAAAGTCAAGGGTCCAGTTGCAGAGGGAGGCATTGACTCCTAGGGTCTGGAGTTTGGTGATGAGTTTGCTTGGAATTATAACAAATAGATATTATTTGGCACCAATAAAAAAAATCAACGAGTACAACATGCTGCATTGTACATCAATTAAAATAGAATATTTTAACAAGAACATCTAATTTTCTGGTTACCTTAGTGAGTGGTCAAATCACTGGCAACACTTTCTTTGTGGGAGCTTTGGAATGGGCATTGCAGATGAATTGGAAATGGTTGGAGACCCTAGAAGAGGGAGTGCAGAAAATCCAGATGTGAGAATACCCTATCTCAGAGAGTGTTCAGAGACATATGATCCTATCTTGACTTTTCCAAAGTCCATACCTCTCCAGCTTCACATTTTCAAAGATTGTCATCCCTAGCATAACCTCCAACCAAGTGCATTAGCTAGACTGCTCTCACTGTGAATGACAAGGTCGTGACCACTCTCAAGTTTTTACCCTCAGGATCATTTCACAAGGCCCCTGTTGATGTCTGTCAAAGGAGGAGTGACATCATAAATGTACCTTGACTTCATTTAGGAGGAGGTTGTGCATGGAAAATTTGACACCTCTGTATTGATCATACTTCAGCCAAAAGTGCTCTTTAGGAACTCCCAGCCAGTGGTTAGTGAGTGCCAAGTGCAAGCAGTAACAATGCAATTCCCCAGGAAGCATCGTACTGTCATAGTTCGGATCGGGGTCCCTTTAAATTTAGCTTGTTTATGTTACGATCCGGACCGTTGATTCCCTGTTTTCCCGTGTCCCTCGACTTTGGTGATTAGAGGCAATTAACGCTAGGCTGAACCGGTAGTTTATAGTCTCCGGCTTTCAGCCGTTCGGTGCGGGAGCGTCTGCAAAGTCACGGCGTGCCAACGTCATCTGGCCGGAGCAAGCCTAATCTCTGCCGAAGCGAGTGCTGGTAATTCGCCCTTCCTCACTGGAGCAACCCAGTCCAGTTACCCCGCCAAACGAGCCTGCAAAGTTTCGTCACCGAGGTGGGTCCGTCAGTTAACCCGCCGGAGGGAATCAAGAACTGCTGTCTTCTGTTCTCGGGCTGAGTCGAGAGCTCGCCACTACCCAGAGGCTTCAAGTCAAGTCCTGGCTCCGGCGGCATTCTAGCACCAAGTCAAGTCCTTTCCCTGGTGGCATTCAAGCACCAAGTCAAGTTCTTTCCCTGGCGGCATTCAAGCACCAAGTCAAGTCCTGGCCCTGGCGGCTTCCCAGTTCTGAGTCAAGTCCTGGCCCTGGCAGTCTGTGATTCCTGTCCTACCCCCTTGTCTGATTCCCTTCTCTGCCCCTCTCGCCTCTAGCCCTCGTCTGCAGCCCCCGTCTGCACTTCAGTCTAGTTCCATCACTGGAGCTAGATAGGTACTGTCTGGTGTTCATTCGTGTTGGTCTTGTCTTGTCTTGTCCTCGCCTCCGTGGGGTAAGTCAGGCCATCTTGCTGTTGCTCCGTGGGGGTCATGTTTTGTCTTGTCTGGTCCTTGCCTCCATGAGGGTAAGTCTGGCCGTCTTGCCATTGCCCCACGGAGAGTCATGTCTTGTCTCGTCTTGTCCTCGCCTCCGTGGAGTAAGTCAGGCCGTCTTGCTGTTGCCCCGCGGGGAGTCATGTCTTGTCCTGTCCTCGCCTCCGTGGGGTAGGTCTGGCTGTCTTGCTGTTGCCCCGCGGAGAGTCATGTCTTGTCTCGTCTTGTCCTCGCCTCCGTGGGGTAAGTCAGGCCGTCTTGCCATCTTGCCATTGCCCCGCGGGGGGTCATGAGTCCCGGCCCTATGTCCTGTACCAAAGGAGGGGTCCCGACTCTCTGTTCTGTGTGTGAGTCCCAGCCCTATGACCTGTACCCAAGGAGGGGTCCCGATTCTGTGTTCTGTGTATGTGTCTATGGTTCCATGTACCTGCTCTCCCGAGACTGAGGCTCTGTTTTCCATGTTCCTCCTGTCCCTAGCCCATGTCATGTCCATGCCTGGTTCTGGGGTCCTAGCCCGAGGCAAGACCCAGGTGCTGGGTCCTTGCCCAGTCTCGGGCTTGGAGTCCATACCCTAGCTCCTTTATGTCTCCTCTAGTTCTGGGAGCTGATTCCGAGTCCTAGCCCAGACCCTTGGTCCCAGCCTAGTCGTAGTCCTCAGTCCTTGTCCAGTTCGCTATTCCAACTCCTGCCTTGCTCTCCTGGTTTCGAACAATAAACTAAATTTAAGTAACCTCACAAGATGTGTCTTGCATCTGGGTCCACCCTTGCTCCCAATGCCCCGCCAATGTGACAAGTATTGGTGAAGCTTCGATTCATTCAGTGCTAATCATAAAGTAATTTTCTCACAGTTAAACCCATGTTTCCTGGAAGCGCACATGAATCCCTTAATCATTAGGAAGTCTACATTTTTCATATCTCCTTGGTGGACAGCTCTGCCCTGAGGGGCGGAGCTTGTGATACTTCTTTTATTTCCTGTTGAGTGTTGGTATTGTGAGAGTCATCAGCTTCCTGAACATGAGATTCACCTGCTTACATCGGTTCAGTGTACAGCTGATGGATGCATCATCTCTTGTATGTTTCATAACCTCGCCAACAGCAAGTCACCATTCATATCAGAGGAAAAGCAGACTACTAGTCCCAAGAGGAAGATAAGCAGAAGGAAAAGGAGCAGGAAGATAAGACAACTACAAGGATGAGATACTACTGGTGGAGACAGTTTCCCTCCATGTCACTTGATGCACAAGGTAGCAAAATCTGGCTACACTATAGGGAATTGCCAAACAAAGAGAACATTTCCAGTGGAGATCTAGCACATCTGTGACTATCCCCATGTACCTACTCAGTTCATTAGGGAATAGAGCAGAAAACACCTGAGTGATTCTGGATGAGGCATTGTTTTCTGGTACATGATGTTATACAGGTTCCTTTTGCACTTCTTGGAAAAACACCAGAAGTTAACTTACAGTCTTATCACTCAAATTCCCTACACTAATTTTCTTCTTTTGTCCAAAATAATTCCACATTTAAATCAGTCTGCACCTAATAATTAATATTTTGTCAGTGGTTAAAGTTTAACATTGGTGACAATGCAGCTGAGAATGATTGGCATTTGAATAAATTTAACATTGTCGTACAGAAGTTAAGGTGCTGCATTGATGGGTTGCACTTCTAAGCCAATGATGTTTCTGCTCCACCACTAATGACAGAAACTTCCTGGAACTCTCTTTGAGCATAAGATTCAGCTGAAGTCGATTTGACAGTTTAATAAACACAATAAACAACTAAGAATGGTGATTCCAAGCTACATGATCTCATTTTCTCATGTCACTATTTATATTACCAAGTACTACTTATGTGTGTGTGACAGAGTGAGTCAGAATCAGTATAAAGGAGCAGTGTGTAATTGCAGTGTCGTAGTGGTAAGGCCATGATATTTATTTCAGCCTTGCTCCATTATTTGTGATGTGTCAATCCTTGGAGACCTATCAAGTTGTTCTTGTTATGACTGCAGTAAGTCCATGAGATTCTTCCTAACAATATTTCACAGTCTCTCTCTGAATCTAGGAGGGGGGAGTATGGGGTCTTTGAGGTTCTAATGTTTTTCTGTCACTCATTCTTTGGGGCACTTTTCTGTTTTCATGGATGCCTGCGAAGAACAAGAATTTCAGGTTGGAAATTGTATACATTTTCTGATATGAAGTGGAACTACTGAAGCCTCTCCCTCCTCCCTGGCAGCCATAATATGTGGTCCTGTTGTCTGGTTGTAGAGGGGGATATGATTTTAAAGGCTTGATTGCTTCATAGAAAATGGGCAGCAGCTAACTAGATGTGGAGTGTTTCTGTTGCAAACCAGATAATGATTCAGTTTACCTTTTGAGGTGTTAACCTTGCTGTTGCATGCTTGCTTGTAACTAATCTATGGATATTTCAGGTGAGATCCAATTTGGCAGGGGCATTGGTGAACCAAATGAACACAGATTCCAATTTTGAAGCACATGGATCCTTTTCCTATCCATTGTATATAAGTTTATGATACTTTATTGATTCATTACATTTCTACAAACTCGTTTTGGACTCTCTCTCCAAATTTACCATCTTCTAGCAGGGTATTAGTTTCCTGATCTTTTTTCCATAAATCTCTGCACTGCCAACAATCATTGCAAGTAACTCCTTAAAACCTTTCGGATGTTTCAATATCTGTCAGCACAAAAGCAATCTAAAATACTTAAGGGTTGAAAAAGCTTGTTCAAATTCATTTCATTTTGGGCTCACATAGTCAGTAAGGAATTTTATCTGTCAATCTCAGACTGATTCCAGTACAGATTCAAGAGGTAAGAAAGTATGTTCTAAGCAAAAACGCAATGTCAAAAATTGTTTTAATATATTGCATCAGGGAATATATCCACTATACGTGATTTTTAAAAACTAGCTTAGTTGTTAAGTTTGGGAAGAATACCCAAGAAAAAAATGGATATTATTGAATACATTATTTTGAACTATATTTATTTATATAACAACAATCTAATTCTATCTTGCATTTTAGTGGAAACTAATTTACCTGGAGCTGTTTGAAGCTAGTTTATGATTAAAAAAACAAAGAACTGTCTAATACCCTTTGTTTGTCTGTAAGTCCATTTGCCACACCAAAACGTAAAATTATCCTATTCGAAATTAAGTCAATCAAGCAACATGGTTTAAATGCAGATAGATGGCGAGGAGGTAAAAGATCAACCATGATTTTACTGAAACATGGAGCAGGCACAATGTGGTGTCTTACTTCTCTATATGTTACAATGTAGGTATTGGATATTCTCTATAGAAATCACTTGAGCATTTTTCATGTGTTTAACTCCAACCAATATTCATTCACTTGTTGCTCAAATTTGTCACTTACTTTTTCTGAAGGCAGGGCACTGAATGACTCCGCTCTTGAAAGCTATTATACAAAGTCCTGCAAGCCCCATACAACAAGTGGGTCTCAGGTAGCATATTGTCGAGTCCTTGGCTGTGGAATACCCTCATGATTTTTTCAAGCCTGCTGCTATCAAAGGCCTGTGAGCTGTTTTTAAATATCATAGAGTCATAATGATATAGGCCTTTTGGTCCATCAACTCCTTGCTAACCATCAAACACCAATATATACATCAATCCTACACTTCTATGTTCCTATGCTTTGTTTTCCCCATACTCAGAGCAATTTAAAGTGGTCAATTAACTGATCAACCCACACATCTTTGGGATATGGGTAGGAACCTATGGGGAATGTATGAACTCCAGACAGATAGTACCTGAGGTCAGAATTGAACCCAGATCACTAGTGTTATGAAGCAGTGGCGCTACCAACTGTACACTGTGCTACTCTTTGACAGAAACATTTAAACTTATTTTTAAAAGTCCACATGAACTATTAACATTTTAAAAATTAATTAGCAACATTAATGTGTAAAAATTAAAGTAAACTAATTTACCCATCTATATTAACCTTCTTATACAGGGTTAGACAACATGTTCATAAGAATAAAGTCAGCAATAGCCTAAACTTACAGGGCCAAATATTGAGTGCATTCAGTCCCTCTCCTTATAATCTTTGTTCTCCATCGCTCTGCTCTGTAGTGGGCTCACATCTGACCTCCAGACCATTTTTTGCTTCTGCTATTAGCCAAGCATCCAGGGAAGTCTGAGAGAACTAAGTTGTAAATGACTGACAGATGGTGGTTCCCCACAGAACTACTGGCAGTCGACCAGTTAGATTTGACACAGTGAAAATTCCTGAGTCCCTAATGTTTGTATTAATTGCTGCCCGTGGAGCATGACTTTGTCATGTACCTTTCCTTCATATTAGGTGTAGTACATTTATGGTAGTGTGTTAAATGCTGTCTTTAACAGTATGCTTGCAATCTACTGACTTTTTAAAAATGCAATATAAAAATAATCATTTTGCCATGTAATTTATTTTTCAAGCGTCAACTTTATCTGTCATCTGTTAAAAATTTTCAATTAGTTTCACAGTTGTATGTACAGAGAAAATGGCATCAAATGTTTCTAAAGAGGTACAATTTATTACTGATCATGCAGTGATGCCACAGAATGAATGCAAAGGGCTGCAACATCAATCACTTTCTGTGTTATATTGTGGGCCTTTCAAGAACAGCAATTTCATTTCATCATCAGTTGGACCATTATCTGCAAGTATCGTGCAGGGTGCAATGTGCACAACCTTTAATGCCATCTTTTATCAGTGTATCTCGTGGTTTGAGTGCCTATTTATCACTTTTTAAAAAAAAACATTACAAAATGGAAACACTGTGCAAGCCAGAAATTTCATCTTTGTAACATAGACCTACTTGACACTCAGTTCACCATGCTGCTGCCAAAATAGTCGTTCTTGCCTCTTTAGATGATTATCTGGAGGCTGTCTTTTGATGATTATCTAGACAATTTTCTGGAGGCTGCTTGTAGAAACAAGTGACAGGTCCATTTAAGTACATCCATTTCTGACCTCTTTCACTAAGTTCTGATTTCTCCTTGATATATATCAGGTTAAATGAGCTGGCTGAATGAAACTGTTGGTTTTACACACTCTTGCCTTAAAATTGATGCAATATGTAAGATAAGAATCCCATCCAATTGGAAATGAGATGTGAAGATCGCCTAATTATACGAATGAAGTGAAAGCTTTAGAGAGGGTGCAGAGGAAGTTTACCAGCATGCTGCCAAAACCAGAGGGAATGTCTTCTGAAGATAGGTTGATTGAGCTAGGGTTTTTCTCTTGGAGCAAAGGAGCAAGAGTTGTGACTTAATAGAGGCATGTAAAGATGATAAGAGGCGTAGACAGATTGGACAGGCAGCACCGTTTTCCTAGGGTGCAGGGGCTAATGTGAGAGAGTATAATTTTAAGGGGATTGGAGGGCAGTAAAGGCAGGATATCAGAGGTCGGATTTTTGGACAGAGAGTGGCAAATGCATGGAATGCACTGCCGGAATGGTGGTAGAGGCAAAGGCATTAGGAAAATTTAAGAGACTCATAGGCACATGGATGAAAGAAAAATAGAGGGTTATGTGGGAGGGAAGGTTAAATTGATCTTGGAGTAGGTTAAAAGGTCAGCACAACATTGTGAGTCAAAAGGCCTGTACTGTGTTGCACTATTCTACTGTATGGTTCTAAGATCAGAAGGAAAAATGAGAGTTATGTTCTTCATCTCTTCTATTCATTTTAATTTGTATTGATATTTTTGATTATATCTTGGTGTATCTTAATCTTTAAAACTATTTTTAGCTTTTTGATGTAAATATAATTTCTTCTTTTTCTTAAGCCCATCACTCCTATATTCTGAGGCATAAGCTGCCGACAACAGCTCACCAGTGTCCCCTGTCCTAGGCCCATAGAAAGTTGATCAGCAAGTGGCTTCTGCTTTCACTACACAACTTCATGTTTCCTCTAGGCAAAGATCTTTCCTCTCCCAGGGATGATGTCTTTGGAGCTCCTGTTGGCATTCAGTAGCTCTTGGTTTTTACAGAATGGGGTTGCTAGTTCCATGCCCAACCCTCCTCCTCTCACAGGCAGGATTGGGACCGTTCACGGCTGAGTTTTTAAATATTTAAGATATTTTAAATCAATGTTTGTTTAAATTCCTTTGTCTGTTAGAGACATGTAAAGACTTACTTGTCAATCTTGAAAGGAGACAGCACTCTTTCCCCAGCCTTGCTTCCTATTGAAGGCTGTCAGCATGCTCTAAGGCAGGGTTCCTAACCTGGGGTCCACAGATGCCTCAGTTAATGGTGGGAGTCCATGACATAAAAAGGTTGGGAACCCCTTCTCTATGGATAGGGCATCAATACTTGGACAACTGAGGCCAAGTTGCTACTGTAGTCTTACCTGATGCTTCCGGGTGCTCATTTCTTGTTCCTTGCTCCGGGTGAATGCAGGAGGGAGAAGACTATGGAAGAAGCATGTTTGTATGGCAGATCCAACTCAGCTTGATACAGCACATCCTTACCATCAAATTTGAAATCAATTTGGTCATGTGCAAATCCTTCAATGGCCCCATTGTTATGAAAGAACATCACATAATTTCAAAATACTTGCATGAATGAAGGATTTCTGTAGCACACAACAGTCTGTCCCAGACTTCATTAACTCCACAACCTACTCCATTCAGTATGTGCTGAATGTTTGAACAAAACCTGCTGCCAATATGAAATCTAGCATGACCATTATTTATTAGAACTTACCATAACATAGATTGTGTATATCTCAACACATCTGTACTCCTAAACAAAAACACAATATACTTTGGTTTGTCTAAAGAAAATAATTTACATAGAATATATATTTCTTTGATAAATTTATGCACTTATTGAGCTTTTCCTGTCAAAATTCTGAGTCATTTTCTGTATATTTCTGATAATGTGTCATTGTGCTCTGATATACTGGTCAGGAAACACTGAAAGAATGTACTGGAGATCTAAGTTTAAAGCTCTCACTGTTTGTAATGTAACTATTCACTGTAAAGTCATAACTTTTAATCAGTATAAAGGGGAGAGAATGAAACTCAGGAGGAGGAAACTGGAGGACCATGAGCCAGTTTTCATCGGAGAATCAGAGGTGGAGAGGGTCAGCAACTTTAAATTCTTCATTGTTATTATATCGGAGGACCTGTCCTGTCCTGGGCTCAGCATGTAAGTGCAATTACAAAGAAAGCATGTCAGTGCCTCTACTTAGAAGTTTGTGAAGATTTGGCATGACATCCAAAACTTTGACAAACTCCTACAGGTGTGTAATGGAGAATATATTGACCAGTTGCATCACAGCCTGATATGGAAACACCAATGCCCCTGAGTGGAAAATCCTACAAAAAGTAGTGGATATGGTCCAGTCCATCATGGGTAAAGCTCTCCACACTATTGAGCGCATCTGCATGAAACATTGTCACAGGAGAGCAGCATCTATTATCAAGGACTCTTACCACCGAGGACATGAGCTCCTCTTGCTTCTGCCATCTGGACGACTTAGGGCTCACACCGCCAGAAACAGTTATTACTCCTCAACCATTAGGCCCTTGAAGCAAAGGAATAACTTCACTCAACTTCACTTGTCTCATCATTGAAGTGATCCCACAACCTACAGACTCACTTTCAAAGACTCTTTATCTCATGTGTCGCAGCAACAACCTTGCACTCAAATGTCAGTAAGATGAAAGAGCTGATTGTGAATTTCAGGAAGGGTAAGACGAGGGAACACAAACCAATCCTCTTAGAGGAATCAGAAGTGAGCAGTTTCAAGTTCCTGGTATCAAGATCTCTGAGGATCTAACCTGGTCCCAGCATATCGATGCAGTTATAAAGAAGACAAGACAATGGTTATATTTCATTAGGAGTTTGAGGAGATTTGGTTTGTCACCTAAAACTTCTATAGATTTCAAAAACTTCTATAGATGTACCATGGAAAGCATTCTGACAGACTTCATCACTGCCTGGTTTGGGGAGTGGGGGGACCTACTGCACAGGATCAAAAGAAGTTACAGAAAGTCATAAAATTAGTCAGCTCCATCTTGGGTATGAACCTCCATAGTACTTAAGACTTCCTGAAGGAGCGCTGCCTCAGAAAGGCAACGTCCATTATTAAGGACCTTCATCACGCAGGACATGCCCTCTTCTCATTGTTGCCATCAGGAAGGTGATACAGAAGCCTGAAGGCACACACTCAGTGATTCAGGAATAGATTCTTCCCCTCTGCCATCCGATTCCCAAATGGACATTGAACCCATGAACACCACCTCACTTTTTCTAATTACATATTATTTCTGTTTTTGCACTACTTTAAATTTATTTTCTCGCTTAGAGAGATATATATATATAAAATTACTGTAATTGATTTACTTATTTATTTTTTCTTTCTATACTATCATGTATTGCATTGAACTGCTGCTGCTAAGTTAACAAATTTCACGACAAACGCAGCGATGATTTACCTGATTCTGATTCATATTCTCAATATTTATTGCTTACTTATTATTATTATTATTTATTTTTGTATTTGCACAGTTTGTTGTCTTTTTCACAATGACTCAATCCCCAAGTTGGTGCGATCTTTCATTGACTCTATTATGGTTACTATTCTGTTATGGATTTATTGAGTATGCTCTCAAGGCAATGAATCTCAGGGTTGTAAATGCTGACATATATGTACTTTGATAATAAATTTACTTTGAATTTTGAACATTGAGCCTTGGCGTATCCATGGGGATCAATGCACAAATTCATCAGTGGTTGAGTTTAAGTTTTAGGTTGTCATTAATGTACCAATATCTTGCACTACCATGGACTGTAAAATTCAGCATTTGTTTGTAGGACTTCAATTTCAGAAATAAATGGGATGGAAAATATTGTGCCTTCAAAAACAAAATTAAAACCATCCATCATTTCAGACTAAAATAGTGCCAAAACTCCAAGCCAGTATGTTATGCATATTAAATGCTCATTTATCTCTGCAATCCTATATATAGAGAATTAGTGAGTTAGTAGAGATTTAGGGGGTGGTACGGTAATGTATTGGTCAGCATAACACTATAACTGCACCACTGGGTTGGGTTCAATTCTATAAGACCATAAGATATAGGAGCAGAATTAGGTCATTTGGCCCATCGAGTCTGTTCCACCGTTTAATCATGGCTGATCCAATTTTCCTCTCAGCCCTAATCTCCTGCCTTCACTCCGCATTCCTTCATGCCCTGACCAATCAAAAATTAATCAACGTCTGCCTAAATATAGGTTTCATGCTCAAGTTCTCTCGCTAAAGAAATTCCTCCTCATCTCCATTCTAAAAGGACGCTCCTCTATTTTGAGGCTGTGTCCTCTATTCTTGGACTCTTCAACCATAGGAAACATTCTCACCACATCCATTCTATTGAGGCTTTTCACCATTCACTAAGTTTCAATGAGATTACCCCTCATTCTTCTGAATTCTGATGAATACAGGCCCAGAGCCATCAAACACTCTCCATATGACAAACCATTCAATCCTGGAATCATTTTTATGAACCTCCTTTGAATCTTCTCCAGTTTCAGCACATCCTTTCTAAGATACGGAGCCCAAAACTGTTCACAATACTCCAAGCGAGGCCTCGCTAGTGCTTTATAAAGTCTCAACATTACATCATTGCTTTTATATTCAAGTCCTCCTGAAAAGAATGCGAGCATTGCATTTGCCTTCCGCACCAGACTCAACCTGCAAATTAACCTTTAAGGAATACAGCAAGTCAATTTGCACTTCAGATTTTTGTATTTTCTCTCCATTTAGAAAATAATCAACCCCTTCATTTCTTCAACCAAAGTGCATGACCATACACTTCCCAACACTATATTCCACTATCTGCCATTTGTTTGACGATTCTCCTGATCTGTCTAAGTCCTTCTGTAACCTCTCTACTTCCTCAAAATTACCTGCCCCTCCACCGATCTCCATATTGTCTGCAAACTTTGCGACAAAGACATCCTGATCATTGACACCGGTAGCCATCCAGAAAAGGCTCTCTTTATTCCCACTCTTTGCCTTCAGTCAATTAGCCACTGCTTTATCTTTGTTAGAATCTTTCCTGTAATACCATGGGCTTGTAAGCTTGTTAAGCAGCCTCATGTGTGGCACCTTGTCAAAAGTCCTTCTGAAAATCCAAGTACACAACATCAACCGATTCTCCCTTGTCTATCTTGCTTGTTATTTCTTCAAAGGATTCCAACAGATATTTCAGGCAAACTTTTCCCTTGAGGAAACTATGCTGACTATGGCCTATTTCGTCATGTGTCCCCAAGTACTCTGAAACTACATCCTTAACAATGGATTCCAACATCTTCCCAACCCCTGAGGTCAGACTAACTGGCCTATACTTTCCTTTCTTCTACCTCCCTCCCTTCTTGAAGAATGCAATTTTCCAGTCTTCCAGAACCATTCCAGAATCTAGTGATTCTTGAAAGATCATTGCTAATGCCTCCCTGATCTCTTCAGCCACCTCTTTCAGAACCCTGGGGTGTACACCATCTGGTCCAGGTGATTTATCTACCTTCAGACCTTTCAGTTTCCCCAAGAACCTTCTCCCCAGTAATGGTATCTTCACACTCTTCATACCCCCTCACATCTGGAATTTCCACCATACTGCTTGTCTCTTCCACAGTGAAGACTGATGCAAAATACTTATTCAGTTCATCCATCATTTACTCGTCCCCCATTTCTACCTTTCCAGCATTGTTTTCCAGTGGTCCGATATCTACTCTCACCTCTCTTTTGCACTTTATGTATCTGAAGAAACTTTTGGTATCCTCTTTAATATTATTGGCTAACTGACTTTCATATTCCTTCTTTACCTTCTAAATGACTTTTTTAGTTGCCTTCTGGTTTTTAAAAGTTTCCCAATCCTCTAACTTCATACTAATCATTGCTCTATTACATGCCCTCTCTTTGGCTTTAAGTTACCTTTCACTTCTCTTGTTAGCCACGGTTGTATCATCGTCCCTTTGAAATACTTCGTCCTCTGTGAGATGTATATATCCTGTGCCTTCCGAGTTGCTTCCAGAAGCTCCAGCCATTGCTGCTCTGCCATTATCCCTGCCAGTGTTCTTTTCCAAACAATTCTAGCCAACTCCTCTGTCATGCCTCTGTAATTCCCTTTATTCCACTGTAATACTGATACATCTGAGTTTAGGTTCTCCTCAAATTTCAGGGTGAATTTCAATTTCCCCCAAGGGTTTGTTTACCTTAAACTTTCTAATCAATTCTGTTTCATTGCACAGCACCCAAGCACGAATAGCTGATCGTCTAGTGGACTAAACCACGAGCTGCTCTAAAAAGCCATATTTTAGGTATTGTCAAAATTATCCGCCCCCACCCCCCCCAGAATTGAGCAAACCTTATTTTCCCAATCTACCTATACACTGAAGTTCCCCATAACATTGCCCTTTTGGCATGCTTCTTCTATCTCTTGTTGTAATTTGTAGACTAGATCCTTCCTACTGTTTGGGGGTCTGTATATAACTCTCATCAGGGTCTTTTTACTCTTGTAGTTCCTTAGCTCTACCCACAATGATTCAATACCTTCCAACCCTATGTCACCTCTTTCTAATGATTTGATTTCATTTTTTCCAACAGAGCAACGCCACCCCCTCTGCCTTCCTGCCTGTCTTTTTGATACAATGTGTATCCTTGGACATTAAGTTTCCAGCTATAATCCTCTTTCAGCCAGATTCAGTGATGCCTTCAACATGACTTTTGCCAATCTGTTACTGTGCTACAAGTTCATCAACCTTATTCCATATACTATGCACATTCAAATATAACATCTTCAGTCCTGTATTCACCTTTTTCAATTTTCTCTGCCTTTTATGTTGCAACTCATCCTGTTGACTGCAATTTTGCCCTACCATCAGCATCTCCTTTCTAGAAGTCCCACTACATATTGCTTCTGTTGTAAACCAGCTAAATTATCTTCAGCACTATCACTCCAGTTCCCAATTGACTGACAAATTAGATTAAACCCACCCAAACAACTCTAGTCAACCTGCCTGCAAAGATATTGGTCCCCCCTCAGGTTCATGTGTAATCCAACCCTTTTGAAAAAGTCAACCTTCCCCAGAAAAGATCCCAATAATCCATGAATCTGAACCCCTGCCCCCTGTACCAATTCCTCAGCCAGGCATTCACCTGCCACATCATCCTATTCTTACCCTCACTGGCACGTGGCACAGGCAGCAATCCAGAGATTAGTACCCTGGAGGTCCTGTTTCTCAGCTCTCTACCTAGCTCCCTAAAATCTCTCTTCAGGACCTGCTCAGCTTGTCTACCTATGTCATTGGTGCCAAGATGTACCAAGACTTCTGGCTGCTCACTCTCACTCTTGAGAATGCCGTGGACCAGATCCAAGACATCCCCGATCTTGGCACCAGGAAGGCAACATCCCATCCAGGTGTCCCTATCACATCCACAAAGCCTCGTCTCTGTTCCTCTGACGAGGGAATCTCTTATCAACACTGCAGTCCTCTTCACCTTTCTGCTCTTCTGAACCACAGCACCAGACTCAGTGCCGGAGACCTGGTCACTGTGGCTCCCCCAAGTAGGTCGTCCCCCTCAACAGTATCTAAAGTTGTATAATTAGTATAATTATTGAGGGGAACAGTACTCTGCACTGGCTGTGCATTTCCCAGTTACCTGTCTCCTACAAACTAGGAGTGACTATCCCCCTGTAGCTTATGTCTATCACCTCTTCATTCTCCTGTGTGAGTTGAAAGGTCATCGAGCTACAGCTTAATATGTTCTCTCAGGAGGTGCAACTCGCTGCACCTGGTGCAGATGTGTTTACCTGGGAGACCTTTGCACATCCCATACACAGTACAAAACATTGCCCCTGGAGCCATTCTCACTAAACTACTATGACCTAACAGATGAGGAATGAACAAATAAGAACAGACAGAGAGTAGCTTACAAGATACTTTACCTTACCCAAGCCTGATCTCGCCTGAGCCTGATTAGCCAAAGTCACTCTTAAAAACTAGCACACTCACAAGAAAGGACATTAAGCTTGCACTTAAGTTATTTTTATTTGCCCTTTCTAATGAATTCCTCCTGCTGATTGGTCGCTACTCAACTCAGAGAAACTGCCGAAAAACTCTGCCTTTAAAATCTCAATCACCCTCCTGATTAAAAGATAGCTCTTTTTACGCAGTCCCGACGTTTATTGTCCAGCTGTCTGCCACTGTCTTTAAGGAACTTGTATGTTCTTCCTGGGTCCGTGTGTTTCTTCCAGGTGCTCCAGTTTCCTCCCACGTCCCAAAGATGTACAAGTTGGTTGGCTAATTGGTCATATCAGTGTAATTGGGTGGCACAGGCTCATTGGACCAGAAGGGCCTGTTACCATGCTGCGTTTCTAAATAAAATTTAAAAAGAAACTGTCTCGACAGAATGTGAAAATGGTTCTGGTAAAGAATTGACACATCCTCTTGAGGGATAGAGAAAGGGCATTCAAAATTAGAGCTCTGCGGTTCGCTGAAGATAGAGGTTAATATGAAACACAAAGAAGGTGACTTGTGGTAATTGTTAGGTTGATAATTCAGTCGGGACTTAAACTGAATATAAAATATACAGAAGAGATCTGAAAAACACTGATTCAGTATGAGGATAGATTAATGGCTGACGTAAAGTACAACCCAAAAGCCTTTTGATTCATAAATAGCAAAAGGTCAGTAAAAGGAAAGTAGTGGCCAAAGGGAAACTTTTTAGTCAAAGTGGAAGGCATGGCTAAAGTACTAACTGACATTGACATTATCCTTCATGCTGTGATTCTTTTGGAGCATTGGAGGGAATTCAGATTGTGCTATACAGGGAGTGTTGTCCACTCCCAGTCAACCTGTGTTTTTCCCAACATGTCATGGGACTGAAGCCTCTCTTACAACCTTTATTCTCATCCACAATTCCTAGCCTCTGCACTGACTATAACCCGCCCTGATTTCAATTGTAACCGGATTTTCTCCCATGCTCCATCTTGCACTTAACTATCCAATGCTCCAAAACCTGATGTGTATTTCTGCTAACCATCCAACACAGCATTATGATTAACCCTCCACACCACAGTCACAGCAAAGGTCCAGTTGGCTTATGCCTGTCAGTTTTCAGTTCCAATTTCTACCCTGGTCAAATTCCTGCTGTGAGTGACAAGATTTCATTTTAGAAAATGACCAATACTCTTAGTGAGTAGAGACTAAATAGCCTCATTACAATGCCCATTTTGGGTGCATCATAATTTCTAGGCCTCCTATCTAAGTACTGGAAGCATTCAAAATTGCTAAGGGAATTGGGAGCGGAAATTGTGGAGACTCTGGCCTGAATCAACTGAGACTGAATTTGAAATGAAGGGATAGCTAAGGAGCAGTGGCTGACAAATGTTAAGCCCCTGGTTTTTTAGAAAAGAGACACACCTGATACCTACATGCTACCCAGACTAATATCCATGTTCAGACCGTATTCTATTGTATTGGTTTATTATTGTCATATGTACTGAAGTACAGTGAAAAGCTTTTATTGCATACAGTTCATACAGATCAAATTATTACACAGTGTATTGAGGTAGTAGAAGGTAAAGCAATGCCAGAATGCAGAATGAAGTGTAACAACTACAGAGAATGTGAAGTGCAGGTAAACAATAAGGTGCAAGCACATAACGAGGTAGATTGTCAGGTCAAGAGTCTGTCTGTCATACTACAGAACTGTTCATTAACTCTCCTTGAGCCTGGTGGTACGTGCTTTCAGGGTTTTTTATCTTCTGCTTGCTGGTAGAGGGGAGAAGAGAGAATATCCAGGGTGGTGGGGTCTTTGATTATGCTGGCTGGTTTACTAAGGCAGTGCGAAGTATAGACAGAATGCATGGAGCAGAAGCTGGCTGCGAAGATGTGCTGAACTGTGTCCACAACTCTGTAGTTTCTTATGGCCATGAGCAAAGCAGTTCCATACCAATTCATGATGCATTTGGATTAGATACTTTCTATAGTGCATTAATAAAAATTGGTAAGGGTAATGAAGATGTGCCAAACATTTTTATCTTCTCGAGGAAGTAGATATGTTGGTGAGTTTTCTACATGGCTGGACCAGAACAGGCTATTTGTGATGTTCACTCCTGTCAGCCTTCTCCACCTCAGCACCATGGTGAAGACAAGAAAATGTGCACTGCCCTACTCCTGGAGTCAATGACCGACCAGCTCATTTTTTTTGCTGTCATTGAGGGAAAGGTTGTTGTCATGACACGATGTCACTAAGCTCTCATCTCCTTCCTGGAGTCAATGACCGACCAGCTCATTTTTTTTGCTGTCATTGAGGGAAAGGTTGTTGTCATGACACGATGTCACTAAGCTCTCATCTCCTTCCTGTACTCCGACTCATCATTATCTGAGATACAGCCCATTAAGGCGGCGTCATCCACAAACTTGTAGATGGAACCTAGAACATAGAAATCTATAACACATTACAGGCCCTTCAGCCCACAATGTTGTGCTGACCATGTAACCTACTCTAGAAACTGCCTAGAATTTCCCTCCTGCATAGCCCTCTATTTTTCTAAGCTCTATGTACCTATCTAAAAGCCTCTTAAAAGACCCTATTGTATCCGTCTCTACCACCATCGCTGGCAGTGCATTCCATGCACCCACCACTCTCTGTGTGAAAAGCTTACCTCTGACATCCCCCGTACCTATTTCCAAGCACCTTAAAACTATGCCCCCTTGTGTTAGCCATTTCAGCCCTGGGGAAAAGCCTCTGGCTATCCACACGATTAATGCCCCTCATCATCTAAAACACCTCTATCAGGTCACCTCTCATCCTCTGTTGCTCCATGGAGAAAAAGCCAAGTTCACTCAACCTATTCTCATAAGGCATATTCTCCAATCCAGGCAACATCCTTGTAAATCTCCTCTGCACTCTTTCTAACCTCTAACCCACCCTTCTACTTCTTCATCCAGGTCATTTATAAAAATCAGAAAGAGGAGGGGTCCAAGAATAGATCCCTGCTGAACACCACTGGTCACTGACCTCCATGCAGAATACTAACCATCTACAACAACTCTTTTCCTTCTGTGGGCAAGCCAATTCTGGATTCACAAAGCAAGGTCTCCTTGGATCCCATGCCTCCTTACTTTTTGACTGAGCCTTCCTGAAGTCCATATACACAACGTTCACTACTCTATCTTCATCAATGTGTTTTGTTACATTCTCAAACAATTCAATCAGGCTCATAAGGCATGCCCTGCCCCTGACAAAGTCATGCTGACTATCCCTAATCAGAGTATGTCTCTCCAAATGCTCATAAATCCTGCCTCTAGAATTGTTGGATTTTCTCCAACAATTTGCCCACTACTGAAGCAAGACACACTGGTCTATAATTTTCTGGGTTATCTCTACTTCCTTTCTTGAACAAGGGAACAACATTTGCACCCCTCCATTCCTCTGGTACTTCTCCCATCCCTTTTGATGATGCAAAGATCATCGCCAGAGGCTCAGCAATCTCCTCCCTTGCTTCTCACAGTAGCCTGAGGTATATCTTGTCCAGACCCGGTGACTTATCTAGCTTAATGCTTTTCAAATCTCCAGCACATCCTCTTTCTTAATGTCCATATGCTCAAGTGTTTCAGTCTGCTGTAAGTCATCCCCACAATTGCCAAAGTGCTTTTCACTGGTGAGTACTAAAGCAAAGTATTCATTAAGTACCTCTGCTACCTCCTCTGATTCCATGCACACTTTTCCACTATCGCACTTGATTGGTCCTATTCTCACACGGCTCATCCTCTTGCTCTTCACATATTTATAGAATGCTTTGGGGTTTTCTTTAATCCTGCTCACCAAGGCCTTCTCATGGCCCCTTCTAGCTCTCCTAATTTCATTCTTAAGTTTCTTCCTGGCAAACTTGTAATTTTCTAGAGTTCTAACAGTACTTAGTTTCTTGAACCCTTTCTTCTTAACTAGATTTTCTACATCCTTTATACACTATGGTTCTTTTACCCTACCATCCTTCCCCTGCCTCAATGGAACATACCTATGCAGAACGCCATGCAAATTTTCCCTGAACATTTGCCACATTTCTGCCGTGCACTTACCTGAGAACATCTGCTCCCAAATTATGCTCCCAAGTTTCTGCGTAATAACATCATATTTTCCCCTACCCCAATTTCTCAAATTGTCTACTCCTATCCCTCTCCAGCACTCTGGTAGAGGAGATAGAGTTGTGGTCACTACCTCCTAAATGCTTTCCCACCGAGAGATCTGACACATGACCAGGCTCATTTCCCAACACCAGATCAACTACCGCCTCTCTCTAGTTGGCTTATCTACATATTGTGTCAGGAAACCTTCCTGAACACACCTAACAAACTCCAAACCCCTAGCTCTAAAAAGATGCAAGTCACTATTAGGAAAGTTAAAATCATTTATCACAACAACCAATTATTATTGCCCTGTTCCAGAATCTGCCTGCCTATCTGCTCCTCTATGTCTCTGTTACTATTGGGGTGTCTATAAAAACTCCCAGTAGAGTTTTTGCCCCCTTCCTATTTCTGACTTCCACCCACACTGACTCAGTAGACAATCCCTCCATGACTTCCTCCCTTTCTGCAGCTGTGACACTATCCCTGATTAGTAATGTCAAGTCTCCACCTCTTTTGCCTCTCTCCCCGTTCTTTTTGAAACATCTAAAGTTCAGCACATTCAGCAGCCATTCCTGCCCCTGAGGCATCCATGTGTTTGTATGGCCACAAAATCACAGTTCCACGTATTGATCCATGTTCTAAGTTTATTCACCGTGTTTACAATACTCCTTGCATTAATATAGGCACATCTCAAAACATCTGGCTGAGTGCATCTTTGCTCTATCATCTGCTTATCCTTTCTCACAAACTCCTTACAAGCTGTCTCTACTTGTGCACCAACACCCACCCACCTCCCATCCTCTGCTTCTTCACTTTGGTTCCCACACCCCTGCAAATCTAGTTTAACTCTCCCCAACTGCATTAGCAAACCTTCCTCCCAGGGTATTGGTTCACCTCCAGTTCAGATACAAGCCGTCCCACTTGTACAGGTCACCACTTCCCCAAAAAAGGTTCCAATGATCCAATAACTTGAAACCCTGCCCCCTACACCATTTCCTCAGCTATTCATTCATCTGAGTTATCTTCCTGTTCTGACTTTCACCGACTCATAGCACTGGGAGTAATCCAGAGATTACCACCTTGGAGGTCCTGCTCTTCCCAAATCCCTATACTTACTGCGCAGGCCCTCTACCCCTCTCCTGCCTACGTCATTGGTACCAATATGTACCACGACCTTCAGCTGCTAACCCTCTCCTTCAAGAATATTCTGCAACTGCTGAGAGACATCCTGGACCCTGGCACCCAGGAGGCAACGCACTGTCCTGGTGTCTCTCCTGCTGGCACAGAATCTCCTATCTGTCCCCCTAACCATCGAGTCCCCTATGACTAATGCTCTGACTGAATTCATCCTACCCTTCTGAGGCTCAGAGCCAACCACAGTGTTATTGGTCCAGC
The DNA here is from genome assembly GCF_030028105.1 of Mobula birostris. Taxonomy (NCBI): domain Eukaryota; kingdom Metazoa; phylum Chordata; class Chondrichthyes; order Myliobatiformes; family Myliobatidae; genus Mobula; species Mobula birostris. Next base: position 28,449,042 of record NC_092402.1, read on the forward strand.
TGCTGCTGCCTTGCCCAGATAGGTCATCCCCCTCAGCAGTATCCAAAGGGGTGTACCTGTTGCTGAGGGGAATGGCCACAGGGGGACACTGCACTGACTTCCTTCTCCCTTTACCCCTCTCGGTATTTACCCATCTACTCTCTGAATTCTGCTCTCTGGGTGTAACCATCTGCTCAAAAGTCATATCTGTCAATTGCTCTGCCTCCCGGATGATCCTTAGTTCATCCAAATGCAGCTCCAGCTCCTTAATGCAGTTTTTCATGAGCTGGAATTGGCTGCACTTCCTGCAGTTGTAGTCATCATGGAGACCCACACGCTAGCTACAGTTTTTAAAGAAAAAAATCATGCAAGGTGAAAGAACTCATCATGCTTGGAGGTGCTCTGCCTGCTTTCCTCTGCTGCCGATGCCTCTGATGTTTCCCACACCTGCGCACTGGCTACTGTTTTTTTAAGAAAAGCCCCCACGCAAGGAGTTGGAGCAGAATCTGGTCATATAGTCATGAGTGTATAGGGAGTGGAGTAGGGGCTGAGGAGGCAACCTTGTGGAACACCATTGTTGAGAATGATTATGTTGATTCCTTTCTTTAGATTGCACTCTGTCAAAATTAATTTGATATTTATGCCTTAGTAAATAATTTGTAAAGGCAAATTGTTTTCAATTAATATGATTGAGTTTCTTATGTAAAAGAAGGTTGATAAAGGTCATGGTCTGAGAGTTGAATGATGCCAGCAAAGGCAAATTATAGACCTTTGAAGGACCCACCATAAAGCAAAAAAATCCCCCAAAGCATGAAGGACCCACCACTACTAAAGTCACTAATGTATGAAATCCAGAGTGTGATGCACTACTGTATGGGCCTTTCAGAGGAAAGACCTTTTCTCCCTCACTTTGGCATTGGAAAGAATGTAAAGGAAACCAATTAAGTACGGACTGGATTTCAATGGTGCAATCCCACAGAGTACAGAAACCTAGAGCTGGAGCTTGAGAGTTAGTAACCTGGGACCAGGACAGTCTTTTCGTGATAGTAACCAAGGATCAATAGGACAATCATTTCATGTTAGTGGGATTGAGGCTATGAGTTAGTCTCAGAGATCTGTTGCTGAGTAGTCATAAGGTAGTCTGGCAGGCGCCTCAGTGATCAAGGAAAGGGATCAGGGTGGGAACAGGTGCTTGTAAATTGGACACGTGTTGGATGCTGGCTGAGGAAGGAGTCAGAAGTTAAGTTGTCATGATGGCTGAGAGCAGTACTGACTAGAGCTGAGTTCACAATGATTGGGTCCTTGCCCAGACATTACCTTCTTAGAAACTGGGAATTAGGTGTCAAAAATATTAGGAATAAGAAAGTCAAATTCATTCACAGAGTCACCCTTAGTTTTTTTTTGGCACTTCTGATGCAGTATCACCGGAATCCTGTTAGGATGTCATTGAGCTAATCTCTGAAATGCTGTTTGGAAGAAGACTAACAAAAGAAAATGTCAGAAGCATAATAATTTGTGACAGTCCTCTGCCATTTTGTATCTTTACCAGGCGAGACTATGGTTTGAAGGAGGGCAAAAGCATTATGGGGTTGTTGCTTCCACTGTCTGTCAATGTTCTACTGTATGACTGGAATCATTAAAAGGTGAATGCTTGTGCTAAGAAGAGGGAAGTTTGCAGACTGAACTAGATTTCATTTATTTGAGAAATGCAAAGGGTTAAATGGCATTAAGCACATACTGGACCTTTTTGATGAGCACTTCAGCATTACACATAAAATAAGGAATTATGTTTGGCTTTAATAAAACTTAATATTCATCTGTTGTACGCAGGTCACAGGCAACAGTTAAACAAGAGCAGCCAGCTGGATTGAGAAAATTTATTATACAGTATCTATGAATTTAATCATTCACACTACCCACAAGGAATTTTCCTTGTTTCATGAATATAATTTTAATGAGCTGTATCATAGCACACAAGAGATAAATATTACACAGGCAGTTTTTTATGATGAGCTCTCAACATGCATGCAAATAGTGAGAATCAGTGGGATAGATTTTCAACTTGTCTGAGTTTGAAGTTGCTGGTTGCATTTGTTATGATAGGGCACTTGAAGCAAAGCATAATTAAGCAGAGTCAATATCATGTCATGAAGGGGAAAATGTGTTTAACAAATTTATATGAGTTTTCTTTTTCAAGAGAGCAAGTTGGTGGATAACGTGTATTTGGAATTTCAAAATGCACTTGATTAAGTGTTACTGTAGAAGCCTAGGACTCATGATGTTGAGGATAATATTAGCATGGAGGTAGGACAGGTAAACAGACAGAAAAGGGTGCATAATGATAAACAGATTATTTTCAGATAGACAAGGTATAGCTAGTAGGTGGCTTCACACCTAGATCCGGCCCTGTAGCTCAGAAGGGTAGGGCAAGGAAGAGGAGGGCAGTTGTGATAGGGGACTCGATAGTAAGGGGGTCAGATAGGCGATTCTGTGGACGCAGTCCAGAGACCCGGATGGTAGTTTGCCTCCCTGGTGCCAGGGTCCGGGATATTTCTGATCGTGTCCAAGATATCCTGAAGTGGGAGGGTGAGGAGCCAGAGGTCGTGGTACATATAGGTACCAATGACATAGGTAGGAAAAGGGATGAGGTCTTGAAAGGAGAATATAGGGAGATAGGAAGGGAGTTGAGAAAAAGGACCGCAAAGGTAGTAATCTCGGGATTACTGCCTGTGCCATGCGACAGTGAGAGTAGGAATGCGATGAGGTGGAGGATAAATGCGTGGCTGAGGGATTGGAGCAGGGGGCAGGGATTCAAGTTTTTGGATCATTGGGACCTCTTTTGGCGCAGGCGTGACCTGTACAAAAAGGACGGGTTGCACTTGAATCCTAGGGGGACCAATATCCTGGCAGGGAGATTAGCGGGGGCTACTGAGGTGACTTTAAACTAGAATGGTTGGGGGGTGGGAATCAAATTAAAGAGGCTAGGTGAGAGGAGGTTAGTTCACTACAGGGGGATGGGAACCAGTGCAGAGAGACAGAAGGGTGTAAAGTGAGGGTAGAAACAAAAAGTACTATGGAGAAAAGTAAAAGTGGCAGGCCGACAAATCCAGGGCAAGCATTAAAAAGGGCCACTTTTCAGCATAATTGTGTAAGGGCTAAGAGAGTTGTAAAAAATGCGCCTGAAGGCTTTGTGTGTCAATGCAAGGAGCATTCGTAATAAGGTGGATGAATTGAAAGTGCAGATTGTTATTAATGATTATGATATAGTTGGGATCACAGAGACATGGCTCCAGGGTGACCAGGGATGGGAGCTCAACGTTCAGGGATATTCAATATTCAGGAGGGATAGACATGAAGGAAGGGGAGGTGGGGTGGCGTTGCTGGTTAAAGAAGAGATTAACGCAATAGAAAGGAAGGACATAAGCCGGGAAGATGTGGAATCGATATGGGTAGAGCTGCGTAACACTAAGGGGCAGAAGACGCTGGTGGGAGTTGTGTACAGGCCACCTAACAGTAGTAGTGAGGTTGGAGATGGTATTAAACAGGAAATTAGAAATATGTGCAATAAAGGAACAGCAGTTATAATGGGTGACTTCAATCTACATGTAGATTGGGTGAACCAAATCGGTAAAGGTGCTGAGGAAGAGGATTTCTTGGAATGTATGCGGGCTGGTTTTTTGAACCAACATGTCGAGGAACCGACTAGAGAGCAGGCTATTCTGGACTGGGTTTTGAGCAATGAGGAAGGGTTAATTAGCAATCTTGTCGTGAGAGGCCCCTTGGGTAAGAGTGACCATAATATGGTGGAATTCTTCATTAAGATGGAGAGTGACATAGTTAATTCAGAAACAAAGGTTCTGAACTTAAAGAGGGGTAACTTTGAAGGTATGAGACGTGAATTAGCTAAGATAGACTGGCAAATGACACTTAAAGGATTGACGGTGGATATGCAATGGCAAGCATTTAAAGGTTGCATGGATGAACTGCAACAAATGTTCATCCCTGTTTGGCAAAAGAATAAATCAAGGAAGGTAGTGCTCCCGTGGCTGACAAGAGAAATTAGGGATAGTATCAATTCCAAAGAAGCAGCATACAAATTAGCCAGAGAAAGTGGCTCACCTGAGGACTGGGAGAAATTCAGAGTTCAGCAGAGGAGGACAAAGGGCTTAATTAGGAAGGGGAAAAAAGATTATGAGAGAAAACTGGCAGGCAACATAAAAACGGACTGTAAAAGCTTTTATAGATATGTAAAAAGGAAAAGACTGGTAAAGACAAATATAGGTCCCCTGCAGGCAGAAACAGGTGAGTTGATTATGGGGAGCAAGGACATGGCAGACCAATTGAATAATTACTTTGGTTCTGTCTTCACTAAGGAGGACATAAATAATCTTCCAGAAATAGTAGGGGACAGAGGGTCCAGTGAGATGAAGGAACTGAGCGAAATACATGTTAGTAGGGAAGTGGTGTTAGGTAAATTGAAGGGATTGAAGGCAGATAAATCCCCAGGGCCAGATGGTCTGCATCCCAGGGTGCTTAAGGAAGTAGCCCAAGAAATAGTGGATGCATTAGTGATAATTTTTCAAAACTCGTTAGATTCTGGACTAGTTCCTGAGGATTGGAGGGTGGCTAATGTAACTCCACTTTTTAAAAAAGGAGGGAGAGAGAAACCAGGGAATTATAGACCGGTTAGCCTAACGTCGGTGGTGGGGAAACTGCTGGAGTCAGTTATCAAGGATGTGATAACAGCACATTTGGAAAGCGGTGAAATGATCGGACAAAGTCAGCATGGATTTGTGAAAGGAAAATCATGTCTGACGAATCTCATAGAATTTTTTGAAGATGTAACTAGTAGAGTGGATAGGGGAGAACCAGTGGATGTGGTATATTTGGATTTTCAGAAGGCTTTTGACAAGGTCCCACACAGGAGATTAGTGTGCAAACTTAAAGCACACGGTATTGGGGGTAAGGTATTGGTGTTGGTGGAGAGTTGGTTAGCAGACAGGAAGCAAAGAGTGGGAATAAACGGGACCTCTTCAGAATGGCAGGCGGTGACTAGTGGGGTACCGCAAGGCTCAGTGCTGGGACCCCAGTTGTTTACAATATATATTAATGACTTGGATGAGGGACTTAAATGCAGCATCTCCAAGTTTGCGGATGACACGAAGCTGGGTGGCAGTGTTAGCTGTGAGGAGGTTGCTAAGAGGATGCAGGGTGACTTGGATAGGTTGGGTGAGTGGGCAAATTCATGGCAGATGCAATTTAATGTGGATAAATGTGAAGTTATCCACTTTGGTGGCAAAAATAGGAAAACAGATTATTATCTGAATGGTGGCCGATTAGGAAAAGGGGAGGTGCAACGTGACCTGAATGTCATTATACACCAGTCATTGAAAGTGGGCATGCAGGTACAGCAGGCGGTGAAAAAGGCGAATGGTATGCTGGCATTTATAGCGAGAGGATTTGAGTACAGGAGCAGGGAGGTACTACTGCAGTTGTACAAGGCCTTGGTGAGACCACACCTGGAGTATTGTGTGCAGTTTTGGTCCCCTAATCTGAGGAAAGACATCCTTGCCATAGAGGGAGTACAGAGAAGGTTCACCAGATTGATTCCTGGGATGGCAGGACTTTCATATGAAGAAAGAATGGATGAACTGGGCTTGTACTCGTTGGAATTTAGAAGATTGAGGGGGGATCTGATTGAAACGTATAAGATCCTAAAGGGATTGGACAGGCTAGATGCAGGAAGATTGTTCGCGATGTTGGGGAAGTCCAGAACGAGGGGTCACAGTTTGAGGATAAAGGGGAAGCCTTTTAGGACCGAGATTAGGAAAAACTTCTTCACACAGAGAGTGGTGAATCTGTGGAATTCTCTGCCACAGGAAACAGTTGAGGCCAGTTCATTGGCTATATTTAAGAGGGAGTTAGATATGGCCCTTGTGGCTACGGGGGTCAGGGGGTATGGAGGGAAGGCTGGGGCGGTGTTCTGAGTTGGATGATCAGCCATGATCATAATAAATGGCGGTGCAGGCTCGAAGGGCCGAATGGCCTACTCCTGCACCTATTTTCTATGTTTCTATTAATGACTCAGATGAAGGGACTGAGAGCATCATATCTAGGTTTGCCATGATATACTGTAAGTACAGGGGTGACCACTTAGAATGGAGGTAAAGAGGATTTTTTTTTATATAGCTAGAGAGTAGTGAATCTGTGGAATGCTCTACCACAGACTGCAGTGGAGACCTCTTCCATGCATATATTTGCAGGTGAAAGTTGATCATTTCCTGATTGGGCAGGGCATCAAAGGATATGGCGAGAAGGCACTGTATGATGTTGAGTGGGATCCGGGATCAGCCATTATGGAATGGTGGAGCAGACTTGATGGGCTGAATGGCCTAGTTCTGCTCCTATGTCTTATGGTCTTATGGTATTAAAAGTAATGAAAGTGCATAAAGAATTTGCGAAGACGTATAAGTGAGGAGGAAAATCATGGTAGATCTTGAATGATGTAAGGAATGTGAAGTTACCCATTTTGATAGGAAGGATAGAAAAGCAGAATTTTACAGTATTTCAATGTTCTTAGAGCAATAATGTTGACGATTTGCGGAATCTGTGTAACCTCGTGCAGAAAATGCAGAATGTAGGCATTTCAGCACAGCATTATTTAAAAATGCAAATCGGATGTTGACCTTTATTGTGAAGCGCAAGAATAAGGAAATCCTGGTGGATCTTGTGCACAACCTCACAATGCACATTTATTCTTCTTTAAATATGGAGCCAAACTCAATCAAGAACCCCACCTGGGATACCATGATTAGTTTTGATCTCCTTATTTAAAGAAAAATAAATGTGCCTTTTGAGGTTGTACACAAGGTCCACCTGATTTGTTCCTCGGATGATAGGGATGTCCATTGAGGAAAAATTGAACAAGATGTGCTTATAATCTCTGGAGTTCAAAAGGAGAATTTATAGAAAACTATAAGATTCTGAAAGAATTTTACAGGATCAATGTAGTAAGGATGCTTCCCCTAACGGTGGAGCTTAAAACTATGGAGCAAAGACTAAGTTTAAGGGGTAAGCCAGTTGAGGTTTCTTCTGCCAGTGCATCCTCTGCCTTTGGATTTCTCTGCTCCTGAGTGCTGATTTATTCGAGGCCATGATTCGTAGATCTCTGAACTAAAAAATTCTAAGAGAATCAAGGGTTAGACAAATCAGATTAGAAAATGAAGGTTTCAAATTTGAGGACACCCATTATGTTAGTGCATGGTGGATAAGCTTGTGAAACCATATAACTATTCCTCCTACTTCTTATAATGTTGTCAAGCTTCAGTCTACCTTTTAATCTTTGAAACATGTAAATATGACATTTTCGCTGTTTTTACAGCAGCTGGTCAATAAAACCTTTGATGTCCAGGAAGTAATTTGACATTTGTGTTTCCTTAAGGTTCTCACAAATCTCTAATGTTCACCGTGCACAGATAACTTAATTATTTCCTATTTTTGATGCCTTACTGGTTGGCAAAATTCTGAATCTCTTGGTAGCTGTTTTACATTTGGTCAACCAATTAGTGTTAATATATTTCATGTGTCAGTTCTAGTACCCAATGTCTCTATGTACAATTCCCCTTATTAACATAGCTGACATGAATTACCTATTGACTGAGACTGGTGAATCTCTGGCAGTCTCTCCTTCAGAGAGTTGTAGAGTCTAGATTTCTGGGGTATTTTAATGGGAAGTTGGTAGTTTTTTTGGATATGGGAAATGGGGAACTGACACAGAAGAGGAGATGAGACCTGGGATAGATCAGCCAAGATATTGAATGATGAGGCAGCTGGAGAGGCCCTAGTGCCCTGTCCTGCTCTGACTTTCTCATGTTCTTATGTTTTATGCAGATTCAAGATAGGACATTTAGCAAAATTTTGTTTATGCTGCTTCCTTATTCTTATGCTTTGTAACTCCAAAACATAAAACTAACTGGAAGAAAAACAAGGGAGTCTGAGAATGCGAGTCTAACTTCACTTTTTACTTTTAGCAAGGCGTACACGTATGACATGGCAGTGTAATGACGTATGCCATTTGCATGCTTTTACATGTAATCCACAATGTATTATGTAAACAACAAAGAGTGCTTTATCAAACTATATATTTACAATATTACTCAAATATTACTGAAATATTAAACACACAACCTCCTCCTTGCCATGCTAAGCCCTGAATCCTAACTCAATATAGAATGCATCACAACCGTACATATATATGCACACTATAAAATACAGCTACTTTATAGACTTATACGACTGCATTGCTGCTGCTTCCTGCATCCATGCAGGCTTCGTGAACTTCATCAACTTTGCCTCCAACTTCTACCTGGCCCTCAAATTCACCTGGACTATTTCCGACACTTCACACTCCTTTCTCGATCTCTATGTCTTTGTCTCTGTCTCTGCAGACAGCTTATCTACTGATGTCTATTATAAACTCTCTGACTCTCACAGCTACCTGGACTATACCTCTTCCCACCCTGAGACTTGTAAAAATGCCATGCCCTTCTTTCAATTTCTCTGTCTCTGCTACATCTGCTTTCAGGATGAGGCTTTTCATTCCAGAACGAAGGTGATGTCCTCCTTTTTCAAAGAAAGGGGCTTCCCTTCCGCCATCATCAATGCTGCCCTGCATCTCTTCCATTTAACGCGTGTCTGCCCTTACCCTATCCTCCTGTCCAACCACTAGGGATAGGGTTCCTCTTGTCCTCAACTACCACCCCACTAGCCTCCATGTCTAGCACTATAACTTCTGCCATCTCCAACGGAACCAGACCACCAAGCACATCTTTCCCTCCTTTCCACTTTCTGCTTTCTGCAGGGATTGTTCCCTATGTGACTCCCTTGTCCATTTGTCCCTCCCCACTGATCTCGCTCCTGACACTTATCCTTGCAAGCAGAACAAGTGCCATACCTGCCCCTGCACCCCCTCCCTCACTACCATTCAGGGTCCTAAACAGTCCTTCCAGGTGAGGCGGCACTTCATCTGTGAGTCATCTACTGTATCCTATGCTCCTGGTGTGGCCTCCTGTATATCACTGAGACCCGACATAGATTGAGAGACTGCTTTACCGAGCACCCACTTAAAGTCTGCTAGAAAAAACGAGGTCTCCCAGTGGCCACACATTTTAATTCCCATTCTGACATGTCCGTCCATGGCCTTCTCTACTGTCACGATGAGGCCACACTCATGTTGGAGCAGCAACACCTTATATTCTGCCTGGGTAGCCTCCAACCTGATGGCATGAACATCGATTTTTCGAACTTCCGGTAATGTCCCCCCACCTTCCCTATTCCCTATTCCCATTTCCCTCTCTCACCTTATCTCCTTGTCTGTCCATCACCTCCCTCTGGTGCTCCTCCCCCCCTTTTCTTTCTTCAATGGGCTTCTGTCCTCTCCTATCAGATTCCCCCTTCTCCAGCTCTGTATCCCTTTCACCAGTCATCTTCCCAGCTCTTTACTTGAACCCTCCCACCTCCTGGTTTCACCTATCACCTTGTATTTCTTCTTCCCCTCCCCCCGCCTTTTAACTCTGACTCCTCATCTTTTTTTTCTCCAATCCTGATGAAGGGTCTCGGCCTGAAATGTTGACTGTACTCTTTTCCTTAGATGCTGCTTGGCCTGCTGAATTCCTTTGTGTGTGTTCCTAGCTTCACAAGACGATGTGGATCATGAAGTAGACAGGATACAAAGGACTTTAACAGATTAGGAGAATGGGCAAAGAAGTGGCAGATGGAATACAGTGTCGGGAAGTGTATGGTCATGCATTGGTAGAAAATATCAATGGGCTGGCTATTTTATAAATAGAGAGAATATACAAAAAAACTGAGGTACAAAGGGATTTGGGAGTCCTTGTGCAGGATTCCCCAAATGTTAATTTTCAGGTTGAGTCTGTGGTGAGGAAAGCAAATGCAATGTTATCATTCATTTCAATAGGACTAGAATATAAAAGCAAGGATGTAATGTTGAGACCTTATAAAGCGTTGGTGAGACCCCACTTGGAGTATTGTAAGCAGTTTTGGGACCCTTATCTTAGAAAGGATGTGTTGACATTGGAGAGGGTTCAAAGGAGGTTTATGAAAATGATTCCAGGATTGAATGGCTTGTCATATGAAGAGCATTTGATAGCTCTGGGTCTGTACTCATCAGAATTCAGAAGAATGAGGAGTAACTGCATTGAAACATATTGAATGGTGAAAGGCCTTAATAGAGTGGATGTGGAGAGGATATTTCCTATGGTGGAAGTGTCTAAGACTTGAGGACACCAACTCAGAATAGAGGGGCATCGTTTTAGAATGGAGATGAGGAGGAATTTCTTCAGCCAGAGAGTGGTGAATCTATGGAATTCATTGCAATAGACAGCTGTGGAGACCAAGTCTTTATGTATATTTAAGGAAGAGGTTAATAGATTTTTCATTGGTCAGGACATGAATAGATATGTGGGCAGGGAGAAGGCAGGAGATTGGAGCTGAGAAGAAACTGGATCAGCCATGATGAAATGGTGGAGTAAACTTGATGGGCCAAGTGGCCTAATTCTGCTCCTATATCTTATGGTCTTATAGTGTGTGTATACAATGTCTGATGTCACCATTTCCTTTTTGTCCATTGCCACTTCTTCCCAATCTGTTGTAATGAGTTCAAGGGATGGAGCATCATAGCCAGGTTCGGCAGAAACTTATTATAGTAATTGACAAATTCTAAAAAGCACCATAACTGTGTCATGTCCTTTGGTCTTGCGACATTCAGCACTACTTCAATTTTCTCAACACACTTGTGAATCCTAGTAAGTGAAGCTTGGGTTGGCGAATTCACACCTGTCATGTCATGCTCTGAGCCCATAATCTTCTAATCTTTTTAACACTATCTTGAGATTTTGGAGGTGTTTCTTGTCATCCTTACCAGTAACAATGATGTCATCCAGGCAGCACTGAGTGCTTGGACAGCCTTGCAGCACCTGGTCCATAGTTTTTTGCCAGAGTGCAGGTGCAGATGCTACTCCAAAGATAAGTCTTTATGAGTGTTTATGGTGAGAAACAATTTGGACTCTTCTTCCATCTCTATCTGTATGTAGTCCTTAGTTAAGCCTACTTTGCTGAAGTGTTTTTCTCCAGAAAGGTTTACAAAGATATCCTCTATCCTGATCTGCTTTCAGTACTGGTTGATGTTGACCTTAAAATCATCACAGATTTGGACAGATCCATTCTCTTGGCTGCTAAGACCACTGGTGTTGTCTGTGGGCTCTACTTGACCTTGGAATGTATTCCTTCAGCCTCCATGCAATCTACCTCACTGGCTACTTCATCATGGATGGTATAAGGAACCAGATGGGTTTCATAAAACTTGCATGTAGCATTTTCATTTAACACAATTTTACCCTTGATGTGTTTTGAGTTTTCCAATGCCATCGCTGAACACTGCTGTAGCATCATCCCGTATCATAATTCAGTTCCAGTTTACTCTTTTGCAGGGCACGTGGCATGAAAATGGTGAATGGATCTCAATCACACCCCCACAATACTGGCCTTCCCGTTTTTACCACATACAAGCTCAATGTGGCTTGTTGGTTGCTGTATTTCACTGTACGAATGTCATTACCACAGTAGGATTTAGTTCTTAGTTGGATAGCTTCAGTTCAGTATCTTTGAAATGCCATTCAAACTTATTTGGTGGAACAACTGAAGCAGTGTCCAATACCATTTTCATTAATTTGCTTGTCTATTTTTAGCTTTCACATTGTAAATCTCAAGGCTATTCAGACCTGTGTCACCTCACCATTATTAGATTTTTCATCAACAGCATGCAGATTAGTGCTCTTTTTGTCGGCCTAACATGATATTTGTATGTGTCCTACCTTGTTACATTTTCTTCAAGTTTTGCTTTTGAACCTGCATTGGTCTGGTGTATATGAGCTACTGCCACAACAGTAACAAATTATTTCTGAGCCAGGCAGTCCTCTGTCTAGACGCTACAATTTTGTTCATGCTCACTTTCATTCCTGACTGCAACTGAGTTGCATCTCTGTCTGTTGTTTCCATTAATACAGCTATTTCAAGAGTTCTTTAAAATGTAAATTGTGCTTCAGTTAGGACCCATTTTTGAATGCTTTCATGCAAGATTCTATGAACTAAACGGTCTCTCAGTACATCACTAAACCCATTACCGAACTGACAATGCTCTGACAACTTCTTCAGTTCAGCCATGTTTGTTGAAATGGACTCCCTTTCCTTTTGATTCCCCTTATGAAACTTAAAATATTCTGCTATCAGCAATGGTTTCAGTTCTAAATGTTCCTGCGTTACTTTCACAGTATCAGCAAAGCTCATTTCAGCTGGTTTGGTTGGAACAGTCAAACTTCTAAGCAACTGTTTGCCTTTAAATCCAATGCACTCATCAAAATTGGCACTTGCTTCTCATTTGTATTTCATTTGCTTCAAACTACTGCTCAATTTGTCCCATATACATATTCCAGTTATCTTTTGTGCAACTACAAGCATCTTTCTTTCCAATGAAGTCAACAATTTCTGCTTTTTCTTTAGTTAACATTATTATCATCCAATACTCACCATTTACGGACCTGTGAATTGTTCCATTTTCTGCTTTTTTTGAAAAACTCCAAAACATTAAACTAACTGGAAGGAAAACAAGGGAGTCCAGGAATGTGAGTCTAACTTTTTTTTTTTACTTTCAGCGAGGTGCGCACGTATGATGTTTTGTATAAGGCTTTTGTATCTTCTGCCCAATGGGAGAGGGGAGATGAGGGAATGTCCAGGATGGTGGGGTCTTTGATTGTGCCGACTGATTTACTGTAGCCCATAGTGGGTGGCTGGTTCCTATGATGTGCTGAGCTGTGTCCACAACTCACTGCAGTTTCTTGTGGTCACGTGCAGAGTAGCAGTTGTGCATCCAGACAGAATTTTTCTATGGTGCATCAATAAAAACTTGTAAGAATCGATGGGGATATGCCTAATTACTTTAGCCTCCTGAGGAAGTAGAGGCACTAATGAGCTTTCTTGGCTGTGACATAAATGTCTTTGTTTATGTATAGCTTTTCATAAAATTATATTGTTTTTTTTCTCTTTAAAATGTCTGCAAGAAAATTAATCTCAAGGTAGTATTTGGTAATATATTGTATATATATTTTGAGAATAAATTTACTTTGAAGGCTGAATTTACTTTGAACTTTGAAACTGAATCTCCCAATTGATAAGACCATGGTTGATCTAACTTCATCTCCACTTCCTGCTTGATCCACGTAATCATTGTTTACACTGCAGTTGAAAAACCCATCAGTCTTAACTGTAAATATATATGTAATAACTCAGTCTTCTCAATTCTCTGGAAGAGAAAATTTACAGCTCTTGGAGAGAAGAAATTTCTCCTCACCTTAAAGTTGTACAAAGAGAAGAGTGGTCATGATATGATGTGATTTTATGCTGAATACGTGTGATATACTTAAATATAAAACTGGTACTTTTAACAAAACAAGTATGTAGGGACAAAGAATAAATTCAAAAATTTAGGCCAAAAAGCTATTTCTAATGCTATGATGGATGAACAGTGAGAAATACTTAATGAAATAATTGATAATTTGATTCCTAGGTATTTCCATCAAGGTATAAATTCTCTTGGGAAAGTGATTTAAACATAGTAAGAGACATTAAAGACGGCAATGTCATAGAGGTTTACGGTGTTACCAAAATGAAAAATAAGCCCAAGAACTGGATATTTTAGAACTCAATAAGATATGATTGAGATATACACCCCAATAAAATCTTCAACGGATAGAGGTGTGCCGAAGTAAGTACCGCCTTTAATAGCAGAAAGTGGAATAAAAAAAATAAAGAAATAGCAGAGGCAATAAACACATAATTCAGGGAGGAAATTCATCTAATGCAATTAGTGGCTCTACTGCTGAAAATTGGCTTCATAAAGATTAAATTAGATTGCCTCAAGGCGTCCCATAAAGGACTAATCAGACTGTACTTCCAATAACCATAAGCACCAATTCCCTATAAACTAACAGTCCAACTTATTGTCCTCCTTCTACTCCTGACATCCATGTTCATTTAATTATATTAAAAAATAGCAAAAGTTACCACAAAGTAATAAATGTTCAGAATTAAATTTATACATTCAATCGTGTCACATTCCATACAAAAATGCATTACATGCTGTCGTCTGTGTGGCTTTGCTTGTCCATGTCCTTATTTGTTGTGCTACTCTTTAGCCAAATTTGTGGAATTTGGTACCACAGGCTTCTGCGGAGACCAGGTTGTTACGTGTATTTAAGGCAGAGCTTGATAGGTTCTTGATTGGAAAGGGCATCAAAGGTTACGGGGAGAAGGCTGGGGGGTGGGGGTGAGGACCAACCATGATTAAACAGTGGAACAGACTTGTTGGGCCAAATGGCCTAATTCTGCTCCTATATCTTATGGTCCAATGGTCTACTTCACTGGCAGAGGCTACAGATGGCATCACAAGGTGATCTGGAGCCTCTCCATATTTGTTACAGAATGCACCATTTTGGCATGTGTGCCATGTAAGCAACAATTGGAGCATAGGCAGAATGTTGGGATTAAAACGTGAATGCTGTCTACTAAAGTGACTATCTGGTGGGTGCAGTCAATCCCAGTAATCTATTGCATCATAATCCACCACCGTAATTGCAGCCCTCTAAATTTCCATTCCAGCTCTCAAAGCACTGTGTGGTTGCTGCTTGTGCCACATAGGAATCACAGTATTGGACATGGGACAAGAATGTAAGTCTGAGAACAGATTTGGCCTCTACCTACGCACTAGGAATATTCCGGAGGCTGTGTACCAAAAAAAAAACCTATGCCAAGTTGTGCTGAGTTATATGTGCTGTTTGAAATTAAATACAACCTTTTACGCCAGACTTCCCAAAGCATTATGCATTCCCAGCAACCATTTTCTCCTAGCTGCCTATCAATGTCTTTATGTTTGCAGCAGCATAACTCATGTAGTTGTGCCCTCCAGTGACCTTTCAACTTCACAACCACTTTCTACTGCTCTCGGTAGTTGATACCTCACCATGTGCAGATTCTCTGTATTACTTTCAGTTTCTGATTTCTGAGCTACTTTGCAGCATGTGTAAGCTTACATGTGTCTTCATCACCATCCTCTCCTTTTACGTTGCCAGGACAAAGTGAAATTTCTGACAGAATAAGAATGTGATGTAATGGTAGAAAGTAAAAGGTGCAATTTCAGATTGTAAAGCAAGAGTATGAGTAGAAAAGCAGAATTAACTTTTTTGGGGCAGCTCTATCTTTGAAGTACTCAGCAATAATGACCAGCACAGCCTCCTCTTATGGAATACAGAACAACAAGGTTCACCTCCTCCTTACAAATAGTTGCCGTTGTGTCCCATTGTGTTTCACCTTAGACGGTTTGCTACAAAGTATCCTTAGCTTGATTATTGGGTGCTTGTCCAATAAGGGACTGTTGGTTTGGGTAAACTAGTATTTCCAACAGGTTAGAAGAATGGAGTTGATTTAACTGAAGTAAAACAATTTCAGTGCATAACAGGATAATCGCATGAATAATTTTTTTAAAATGCTATCACAGTTTAAATAATACTATAAACCATTTAGGATAAAGATGAGTCATAGTTTCATATATTCTATGCAAACTTTTGAAGATCTTGCCACAGAGAGTAAGGCAGAGATCTTTTTTAGATATAAAAGGATTTGAGGTCTATGCAGCTAATGCAGGAGAATGGATTTGAGGTAAAAATAATCTTTTTTTAATGATAAAGTAGGCATGATGACCTGAGAGACCTGCTACTTTTCCTGTAGGGATTGTATCCTTACTTCATTGCACAAGGACTTATTGCTCAGTATTTTGTTATATCCTTACTAAAAGGAGAATAAAATTGAGGTTCAGGAGGACCAGCTCCTGAGATCAGACAAATTAGGCTTCATAAGCAATAATTGCTCTCTACCTTCTGCTAGCCATCTCTCCTTATCAATGCAATCTCATTGGGATTAAGTAAAATACAAGTGAGATTTCAATAGTTTATTGGTTTAATGTACAGAGGGGAATACTAGCTCACAGACATGATTGATTAATTTACAGTTTTCCTTTTTATACTGAAAGTACAATTAATGTGTCAATGTTGCGCAAAACAAGTTAGAAACACAGCGGGCCAAGTTTCACTGCACTTTAAATGACTAGGTGGTTAGTCTTCAACATCTGAGAATTCTGACAGGACTCCATCATCTTTGACATCTGCGAAGCTGTGGGCTGTCACTGAATATTGATTCCATCTTTTTGTTTTAATCTTTCCTTGAGAGGCAACAACCATATGGACTTGTGGCATGCTGATTCTTTGAACTTGAGTGTCATAGTGGTTGCATCTAATAATACCTTCCTGTTCCTCATCACACCACATTCTTTGTTCTGAAGTCTCATAATCTTTCAGTTGTATAAACATGCTATGGTTTAAAGTTGTAAAGGTACTTAAAATGTATTTGGATGATTCTGTTCATTAAATTAGCACTTCTCTAATTCGGTCTGAAGTCAGCAATGCAGAAAAAAGCTGTAATTTCCTAATATCCAAAATTCTGTGCAAGGAATCAAGAGCAAGACTTTGACCAGAATTCATTTTGAGTCTATTTTCTAGAGTCCTGTCATAGCAGAATGTTGCCGAGCTTAAGGGCTGTTTCCTTTCATCAGGAAGGGCATTGAGTAAAAGAGTTTGGATGTCATGTTACAGCGGTGCAGCCTGTTACGTACCCCGTAACTGGGTTGCCGAACCAGCAGAAATGGATCACTCAGTTGGAGTCTGGATTACTAGAACTAAGAAAGTTTTATTAAAGAAACAAGCAACACAGTAATCGAAAGGATAATAAATGCAACAGTTCAGCAATGATAAACACACATGTGCACAGAATTAAGATAACAGGATCAATCAAGCTCTATCGTTGTCTAGGGGCAAATGACCAGTTTCAAAGTGACGCAAAGTTCAGTTCAGTTCAGTTCGCAGTAATCGTTGCCAGGGCGATGGACAATGTGGGGGGAAGGAGAGAGAGAATGGGAACGAATGATCATTCAAAACAGCTTCCACACACAGACCTGCGATATTGCTCACAAGCAGCTTTCGGGCGAGTCCTTTGTGATGTCACCTGAGGTCACCGACTGTGACCCCTCCTCCAGATGCGGTCGATCCTCTGCAGTGAACCCGGCACCCAAGCAAGGGCGGACACACACCGGGTTCCCACTGATCATACCTTTCCACCCTGTGCATTTAAGGCTGATCCCCCAATCAGCCGTCCAAGAGCTTCCCACTGACTTGTGAGAGGTGCACCGCTTCCAGGGTCTCATTACCTCAGGGTGTCGTGTGTGTCCTGCCTTAGCGAACCTGTCCCTTTTTATCCCCCTGCTGGGATATCGCCTGTCCATCACTTCAGACAGTTCAGGGTTCAAAGGGGGAGCCGCTCTAGACAGCTCTCGCTCGCGTCCCTTCATTACACATCTCCAGATCGCCTGTCCATCACTTCAAACAGTTCAGGGTTCAAAGGAGGAGCCGATCTTGACAATACCCAGACTGATGGCTCCTTCATTAACAGCTCCAAATGTTGCTTCATTGTGTGCCTTATCTCTCCCTCCCCTGAGGACAGGTGGCAGACCAACTGCTGATGCCACTGATGCTAGCCCAGGCCAGCAAACATCTTAATTTATGTGTATTCTCATCACAAGCCTAAGCTGGAATCTTTTGGTCATCATGGAAGAATGTTATTAATCTTGAGAGGGTGCAGGAAAGTTTCACAAGGATGTTGCTGGAACTGGGGAGCTTGAGTTGACTGGATAGGCTGTATTTCCCAGAGAAAAGAAGGCTAGAGGTGACCTTATAGATGTTTATGAAAAAAGCCAGAGGCTTGGATAAAGTTGATTGTTACGGTCTTTTTCCCAGGATAAAGGAGGCTAAGGTTTAAGGTGAGAAGGAAACATTTAAGGGTGACCTGAGGAGTCAAGTTTTTCCACACAGAATTTGATGGATATAGAGAATGAGTTGCCAGAAGAAGTTGTAGATGTGTGTATAATTACACTTATAAGACATTTGCACAGGTTCATGGATAGGAAAGGTTTAGAGGGATATGGGTCAAATGTAGGCAAATGGAACTACTTAGTCTCTGGTCAGAATGGACATTAGACCAATATGCCTGTCTCTATGTGATATAACTCAATTACTCACAGTAGAGGTTGTTCGGGGAAGAATCATTTGGTTAACTCCTTGGATGAAGGAGATCTCTGATGATGAAAGGTTGAGCACTTGGAGTCCAATAAAATACCGCCTCCAATTAGGGCTGATATTTTTAGTAAAGTACAGCAAAGAAACAGGCCCTTTGATACATAATTTATCATTTTTAAACAATAAATTTCAAGGGGGCTTAACAGTTGGATGTTGAGTGGATGCTTCCCCTTTTGGGGAATCCATGCTCCAACTAGAAGGAGACAGAATAAGTTTCAGCATAAGGGATTTCACATTTAACACTGAAACAAAGAGAAATTTCTTCACTAAATATTGTCTATTTTTAACGATTGCCATTCAGGGCTTGTGACTTTTGAAATCAAAGAGGATCTGGTTGTGATGGGGAAGGGCAGGAAAGTTGAATTGAGACCAAATATCAGCCATAATCATGCTGAATAGCATATGGCCTATTTCCCCTGCTGCTGCTCATTCAGTCTTAAGGAATGTATTCCCTTTGCTTGAACACTGCTTGCTGGAACACACGGATGACTAGACACTACCAATTAGCTACAGTATGCACATTAGTGTATTCTTTTGCAGAATCAAGGAAAGAACTGGACGTAGCTATGATGCAATCATCCTCTCTGTCAGTTCCCTACGTGCTCAATTGAACGTGGGCTTATGATATCAAATTAGGCAGTGATAGTGAAGCAGTTTACAATGAATTACAAAGAGATCTTGATCAGTTAGGGATAGTCATAGTCATAGTCATAGTCATAATTTATTGATCCCGAGGGAAATTGGGTTTCGTTACAGTTGAACCAACCAAGAATAGAGTATAGATATAGCAATATAAAACCATAAATAGTTAAATAATAATATGTAAATTATGCCAGGCAATAAGTCCAGGACCAGCCTATATGGGTTGAGAAATAACAAATGGGTTTCATTTTGGGTAAGGGTGAGTTGATGTACTAGTCTGTTATAGTAAATGGCAGGAATGTTGTAAAACACATTGGGAATTCAAGTGCACCGTTCACTGAAAAGGGCCACACAAGTAGATAAGGTGGTGAAGAAGGCAGTTAGTGTGCTATCAGTTCATCAGTCAGAGCATAAAGTTTAAGAGTAGGGACAGTATGTTGTTGTCATTGTTAAGGCTGCGCGAGAGTATTATCTACAGTTTTGGTCATTCTGATGTTGAAAAGACATAGTAAAGATGGTGACCGTACAGAGATTTTCAAGTTTGCTGCCTGGATGAGAGGGCCTGTGTTGTAGGGAGAGTTAGGGATATGAGTTGAGGAATGGCAAATGGGTTTCAACTTAGATAAGTGTGAGGTGATGTACTGGGGTATGATTTTTATAGTAAATGGCAGGAATGTTGTAGAACACAAAGACCTGGAAATTTTGATTGCATCTTTATTCCCTGGAGGGTAGCAGAATGAGAGGTGTCCTCATAGAAGTATATAAAATCATGAGGAGTATGGATAAGGTGGACAGTCATAGTCTTTTCCCTAGGATTGTAGAGTCCACAGAGCAAGAGGGGAGGCATTTAAAAGAGACCTGAGAGGTAATTTCTTTACACTGAGTGTAATGAGTACCTGGAATGAGATTCCAGGTGAAGTGCTTGAGGTGGGTACAACTGCAACATTTAAGAAGCATTTGGATAGGTACATGAAGGGGAAGGACTTGGAAGGTTATGGGTCAAATATGAGCAACTAGCAGGAAAGATACTGAAGCTGACATGGATCAGTTGGGCTGAAGGGCTTGTTTCCATGCTGTGTTGAGAAATTGGGGATATAAAAAAGACATTTTGAACCTCTGACTAAAAGAATAATTGGGACTGAATAGGAATTTTTGAATTGAAGTAAACTCTTTCTTCAGCAGTTAGCTAAGACAGGCTCATTACCAGTTCTACTTGGTTTGCAGAGAGACATTGAGAGTTTGATAACATTATACATTGTACCCTCATTTGCGTAGGGCAAGGAGGACTCACCGATAAGGACAGGAATGAACATCCATCTGTAATTAAGTCAGGGTCTAGCCAAGGGAATAACTGATAAGGACTGGACAGCACATCCATCTGTAATTAAGTCTAGATTTAGTGGACTCCCTTATCTAAGTAAATAAGTTTTGCAGCAACAGATTTGGTGGGCATACCAGTTCAAATAACATCTTGCAACAGTAATGTATGGGGCTTATTATGTATAAATATACGGCTGTAACCTGACTAAGTGGGTCCACTTGTCGGATGGTGGCAATACTTATGTGCCTTCCCTTCGACAACTGGGTCTCAAGCTCCTGCAGGAGGGTGCGCAATAAACTGTTGTAAGTATAAGAAACTGGTATCCCGAGCTTTTTTCGGATTCAACTTTAACGGTGTTACTCCGTAACTCTATAACTGGATGCAGAAATGTTGTCTTGAATTCCCTAGAGATTTTGCATTCCCTTGTATTCCGTACGGTGATGAAGCTAAATCATTGTATTGCTGTCATCAATTGGTCAGATATAGTGTCTACTTAACTTGATCTTTTCAAATCTATGGTATCTGAACATGAGTAGCAAGACAGTGTTTCTGCGCCTTAAGCTTGTTTTGTCAATACATATCAGATTTGTATCTCAATTCCAGTTTCCTGTCTTTGATCTCGATTCTGCGACACACCCACCAAACAATATCTCACTTCTGAAATTTTCATTTGCTCCAGTACACAGAGTTTTGAGAGTAGAATTACAAATTTATCACTTGGTCTACATTGAAATAAAAATAGAAACTATGGGAAACACTTAACTGTACAGGTAGCAACTGTGGAGTCCTTTGTCAGAACTGGACAAAACAGAAAACAAGTAACCATACTGATTCCACTTTTTTAAAGTGTAGCTATAAGTTTAAGATTATGCCATTTTGTTCTGCTGTCAGTGACCATTTTATTAGATACCTCATATACCTAATAAAGTGGTCACCGAGTGTATATTCATGGTCATTTGCTGTTATAGTACATTCACTTCAGGTTTCAACATGCTGTGCATTCAAAGGTGCTCTTCTGCAAACCACTGTTGTAACGTGTGATTGTCTGAGTTACTGTCACCTTCCTGTCAGCTTGAACTAGTCTGGCCATTCTCCTCTGACCTCTCTCATTAACAAGGCATTTTTTTGTCCATAAAACTGCTGCTTACTGGTTGTTTATTTTTAAAATTTTTTCGCACTATTCTCTATAAACTCTAGAAACTGTTGTGCATGAAAATCTCAGGAGATCAGCAGTTTCTGAGATACTCAAACCACCCTGCCAGGCACCAAAGATCAATCCACGGTCAAAATCACTTAGACCAGTGGTCCCCAACCACTGAGCCGCAAAGGAAACAATATGATTTGGCGATATGAAACGATATGAGTCAGCTGCACCTTTCCTCATTCCCTGTCATGCACTGTTGAACTTGAACACACCACACCACCCCCACACCCCACAGTCGGCCGGTCCGCAAGAATATTGTCAATATTAAACTGGTCCGCGGTGCAAAAAAGTTTGGGGACCCCTGACTTAGATCATATTTCTTCCCCATTCTGATGTTTGGTCTGAATAACGACTGAACCTCTTGATCAGCTCTGCATACTTGTATGCATTGAGTTCCTGCCACATGATTGGCTGATTTGATATTTGCATTAACAAGGTGTACAGGTGTACCTAATAAAAATTGTCCACAGAATGTGTATTTCCCTTACCTGAGGAAGTAGGTTTTAGTAGATTCCTATCAAACATGTTTTATTACCTTAAACAGCTGAATAAATATGCCCTCTATCTTCTAGGGAATAAAAGCCAACATTTGTGCAGTCATTCCTTAATTTTTCCAGCTCTGTGCTATTCTGCTGATTGTGCTCTCACTATATGACTCTTTAACCTCTGACCCTATCACCATCTAGAGCACAAAAGTCCCCTCACTGAAACAGCGATTTAAGTACTCCCTCCCAGTTTATGGATCTTTTTTTCCTTACTGTGCGGTCTGCTCTACATTTGAGAAACCATCCACAGATTGAGTGACTATTCGCATAATATCTCTGTTCAGTCTGCAAGATGACTCTGAGCTTTCAGTTGCTTGTCACTTTAATTCTCCAAACTGTTTTCACTCTAATTTTCAATCTCATTCCGACTCCAACCTCTCTGTTTTTGGCCTCTGACATTGTTACAATTAAGCCCAATATAAACTCATGAAATAATGTCTGATCTTCTAATGAGAACTCAATGATGAATTAAATAAGTTCAAATAAGGATCATTTCCAGTTTTTCTCAGTTCTAATGAAGGATCATCAAACTGTAACATTTACTTAGTTTTTTCTTACTCAGAGACACTGCCTGACCTTTTGGGTAAAAAGGATTTAAAAAATTGAAAGTTTAGCTTTATTTGTCACATGAACATCAAAACATACAGTGAAATGCGTCATTTGCGTTAAGTGAAGTTAGCGAGAGTTGCGCTGGCAGCAACCCGCAAGTGTCAGCATGCTTCGGGCGCCAACATAGCGTGCCCACAACTCAATAACCCCAATCCATATGTCTTTGGAATGTGCTAAGAAACTGGAGCACCCAGAAGAAACCCATGTAGTCTTATGGAGAACGTACAAACTCCTTATAGACTGCAGCGAGAATCAAACTCTGACTGGTGATCACTGGTGCTTTAAAGCAATTGTGCTAACCGCTGTGTTACTGTGCCAATTCCAACAGTTCACATCTCATGCTAGGAAATGCCCAGTTAACTTTTCGGAGTGCTGCAAATAACATGTAAGTAATTATCATTGTATTTCACTCAGGTGGAGGGGGAGAACATCTTCGATTACTTAGCACTGGAATTAACAATGCTATACAATCAAATTTCTAAGTGTCTGTTCCTTAAGACAGTTTATTGACATCTATGTAAATAATCTTAAACCCTAGCACTAGATCCCTACTATTTATCAAACCCTTACCCTCTCTCTCCTAGGTCCCAAGCAATTACCAACCCATATCTTAGGACTACCTTCCATCTAGACACTGCTATTTTTCCTGCTAATCCAAATACGGAATTTTATCAAATTCACGATAGTATTCCATATAGGCAGTATTCTAAGACACATGTATGTCGCACACTTCTTCACAAATGTCTTCCCTATTTGCAAAAGTCGACTTCCTATCTATCAGGGATAGAAATAGAGCTTAGAGTCCATCCTGAGTGATTGATAAAGATAAACTGAAACACATTGATCTAGTTCTTGGCAATTTATGTAGTAAATTAATCCTGCAGTGTAAATGCACCAAATATATCTTTTCATCACTATATGCATATTTGCTGGTTTGCACACTTCCTTGATCCATTTTCTAAATCTTTACAACTGTTTCATGGATCATGGATAGATTGTGCTAATAAATCATCTGCTGTGAGGTATTAGCATAATCTTTAGGCTGTTCCTCTATGATGTATGGATTTCAATGGTTTGGGTCTTGAAACTAAAAGGTTTTGCTACTTCTAGAACTGACTCAATTGCATTTTCAACATTTCGGCTCACTAAATAGATGTCTAGCCATTTGAGAGTTGTTTGAAAATTGTGAAAGAATCTTATTCAGTTTGGAGGTTTGATCGTTCCTGGGATACCCACTGCTATTGCTGTATACTAACTCACTGAGCATGAAGAGTATTAATAGTCAATAAGCATGTTTCATTTGAGTAATTTCTACAGTATATTGACATGGGGACTTAGACTGCTATATTAACTCACTTGTAGAGCTAAATATGCTCTTTGTTTCCAGTATTATGATTTAGATGATGCCAAATTAAGATCTATTTTAAATAATAAGTGAAATGAAAATAAGAGCAATTGTAAGCATGAGATAAATTATTGTAAGCAAAATAATAAGATTTTCCATAGCCAGATATCATTCTACATTATTTAATAAAAGAAACTATATAAGATCAGTTGGTGAACAATGAATGGTAGATATAATAATCCCAATAGATCAAATTTATAGCTAAATTATTATTCCACATGGCAAAATCAACTTTGGGGGCTCAATTGCCTTTCTGTGAAGGAAAGTGTTTTTTTTATATTTGAAGGATGATTTACTTAATATTTCAGTAATCAATCATTACAATAATCTAGTCCCATCACCTGATTCAATAAAAAAAAAGGTTGCAATTAGCACATGACAGAGTAATGAGTTCTATCCTAACATGTCACCTGGAACTAAGGATGGCGGTGCTGAACTTTCAAAACAGGATCTAAGCCGAGAAAAAATCTTGAAGAACTGATTTCTACAAACATAAACATCTCTCTTGATCCCATAATATGCCACTGCCACAGGAACTTACAAGTTAATACAACAGGTCTAATCGGTCTAGTTCCGTGTTAGAAAGTGGTGAACACCGGAATTGTCTCTGGATGGAATGTCATGGAATGCTGATAAGCTTAACCTTTCCATGTCAAATTTTCCTATGTTAGACAGTTTGATGTTGTTATCAATGGAGCGGGTGTGAATTTTGCATTATTAACTAAGGAATTCAAAATAAAATTTAGGAATTTCTTGAAATGTGTCTATAGAACAGGACTCCATTTTAAGTGTGTTATGTTCAAAATCACCCAGAGTTAAAAAGTGAATAATATTTGAAGTTAAAAAGCACCTTGCAGATAGCCAAGAACCTGTGTAGTTTGTTTTCGATCTCCTAAGTTGAATGAAATCTCATGAAAGTCCAGAACAAATTGACCCATGAAAGAATGGAACCTGTTTAGATTAAAGTTGCTGGTGAACACAGCAGGCCAGGCAACATCTCTAGGAAGAGGTACAGTCGACGTTTCGGGCCGAGACCCTTCATCAGGATGCTGTCTGGCCTGCTGCGTTCACCAGCAACTTTGATGTGTGTTGCTTGAATCTCCAGCATCTGCAGATTTCCTCGTGTTTGCGCCTGTATAGATGAACTGGTTTTTGCTCACTTTGATTCCTCCCATTAACTCTATAACCAGTAACTTCTGTTGCACAGTATTTTGATTAATGATTTGTGGAGTAGAGAGCAGTCAGTGTGTATATTCAGGCTTTATTATTGATAGATTACATATGAATCCTTGCTTCTTCTCCTGAGTCTTAACTTAAAAGGTCTGGTTCAAAT
The DNA here is from genome assembly GCF_030028105.1 of Mobula birostris. Classification (NCBI taxonomy): domain Eukaryota; kingdom Metazoa; phylum Chordata; class Chondrichthyes; order Myliobatiformes; family Myliobatidae; genus Mobula; species Mobula birostris. Next base: position 28,474,391 of record NC_092402.1, read on the forward strand.
TATTCGTTTCTTCATAACTTGTTAGCACCTTATGTTTCCTTTGGCAATGAGAGATTTTTGTATCTAGGTCAATATATTTAAAGTTGTAGATTAAAGCACTCTGGAATATTGAAGAAGAAACGATTTGCAAAAGTTAAGATATATTCACATGATTTCCCAAAAGTTTGTAGAGCAAAGTTGAAGCAAGATTTTCACAAATGAACCAGCTTCCTACCTCATTATTAGAAGATCTAACTTGGGTTTCATGCATAATTTGATACAAATACCTTTCTGTAATTTACTGAAGGAAGTCTTCATTAGAATATGCCTTTCTCCACAAGTGTACCTGTTGTGATTTTAAGATATATGATATAGAAATTCATGTAAAAAACAGAAAGTTAACTAATTCTTCAAATATAGTTGCAGTACTTTTAATTACAGATGATCCTAGGAAATCTTCTATTCCATGTATTCAAATATTTCAATTTTAGTCTTAAGATTGTCATTCAAAATCACAATTAATTCAGGTAAACCAAATTGTTTCAATTTAAATTCAAGATTGCAATTACTGTTGGGAAATGAGTCCATCAAGTCTAATGTACTGCTTCTATTGAGTGACTATAATTTGTCCTGCTGATAAGGGAGTTGATGAAAATAAAGATATTATGGAGGTTGCGTTTGGAAGAAAAATGTTTTCTGTTGACCAGTCAAAGAGAAGGCATGTCTCCAGCTGCTGCTTGCCTGATGTGTCCTTTACCTTGATTGAACTTCTTTTCTCCTGAGACCTTTCTCAGTTAGTCAATTAAACTCTTATACTGCAGTCAAGTCCAAAAAAATTTTTTGATTCCATGAATGAAAAAAATTGAAGTATCTTTTAGCCTCATCTTTTTTTCAAATGAATCATATAAATATACAGCATAGAAAGAGACCCTTTCTGCCCATGCCATCCATGCCAAACATGATGCCTATATCTACATTAAACCCATTTGCCTGTGTTATGCCATTGTCCCACTATGCTTTTCCTATCAAGGTACCTGTCCAAATGCCTTTTAAACATAGTAATTGAACATCTGATTCCTCATATCCAGTGCTTTTAATCTCTTTCTTTGAGAGGAAAGAGCTTAGTGTCAAGTAGGTGTTCAGTTAAGTGAGTCAATAAGATCGAAACCATAAGGGAAAATGTTTCAAAATTTAAAGGAGAAGTGAAATGTTATTGATGCATGGTGATCGTGGAATTAGCTAATTGAGATCTAATTCAAAGAGTTGAATTTTGATGCTCAAAATAGATAGATTGGGAAGTGAGTTTACACAATTCCATACTTAATTCCAGGAATGAACAGCAAATAGATTTTTAAGAAGCAAATTGTTTAATGACAGAGCTCCCTGCCTTCATTTTAGCAATCTTTTTATTTTAGCATTGACTTTAACTAGTTAGGTTACATCGGTGAGAAGGGAAATAGGATTAATATTTCAGGTTGAATGGTTTGTCCATAGATGTGGCTGAATTTGCTGAGAATTTCCAGCATTTGCTGTTTTTATTTTGATGAGTGATGTTCCCTTTAATGTGTCTCATGTGCCAGAAGATGCAGGAATATTTATTGCAGGCTACCCAATAACCTTTCACATCCACATCTGCTCTGTACTGACCACTATTGAACCACTCTCCCTAGCCTAGTGCTCTGTTTTCATAAACTTAAGATTTATGAAGCTTTCTTCATAATTCTAGGCAGTTTCTAGAGTAGGTTACATGGTCGCCACAACATTGTGGGCCGAAGGGCCTGTAATTTGCTGCAGATTTCTGTGTTCCATGTCCTTCCCAGCCAAAAAAAGTCTCCAGCTTACTGATCAGGCTGCAATGGACCAACTGTTCCAAGGACCCCTTGGTCCCAGATTAACACTGTATAGTTTGGCTCTATTCATGTGTATTCATGCATGGTTGAAGACAATTAAACTTGACCTTGAACTTAAATTTATTATTTTTCTTTTCTTGATTATTTTTGGGTTGCTTTATGTTACATTAGCAATTCAACCAGGCACTTCCTGGACTGAATTCCTCTTCCTAACTGATGTAATTTCCATGTTAGAGATGCAGAGGATGTTGCCCATTGTTCCAATGACCCTTTCCTCTGCATCCAACCACAGCGTGAACCATTCCCAACACACCTAATTTTGGGGGATATTGTACAGAGATGTACACTAAAATGTCCTGAAAGTGACTATGCTTGCATGGTCCCAGGACAATTAAGTCACACAAGAATAGGAATAGAGTGTTTGGCTCTCTAACCTGCCCCCTACCCATTCAGCATAAATTTAGTAATCTGTCCCAGGACTCAACTTGTCTTTTATGTCCTTTCCAAGTAACCCTCAATTCTCTGATCTTTCAAAAGTATATCTGTTTCCCCTTTAAAGCTTCCACTGAGGAGGTTCCTCAGCTTGTCAGGGTAAAGAATTCCAGAGACGCACCACCTTCTACAAGAAGAAATGACTATGTTACTTCATTTGAGCTTCATCCACCAGTGGAAAAATCTCAACATGTACCATGCCATTCCTCTTTAAGATCTTAAAGTGGAATGAGAATAAACTTCAATAAAATCCTCCCTCCTTCTTCTAAACTCCAGATCTAACTTCTTTAGCCACACATGACAGAACAATATTCTTATAAGATAATATGACACAGGAGCAGAATTAGGCCATTCAGCTCACTGACTCTGCTCCACTATCTGATCATGGCTAATTTATTTTCCCTCTCAACCCCACCCTCTTACCTTCTCCTCATAACCTTTGACGCCCTTATTATCAAACTCGCCGGAAACTATCAACCGTTGCTTTAAATATACCTCATGTCCTGGCCTCTGCAACCAGCTGTGGCAATGAATTCCACACATTCACCACCCTCTGGCTAAAGAAATTCCTCCTTATTTCAGTTCTAAAGCGATGTCCTTCTATGCTAAGGCAGTGCCCTCTGAGCCTAGACTTTCCCACTATTGGAAACACCCTCTTCACATCCACTCTGTCTAGGCCTTTCAATATTCAATAGGTTTTAATGAGAACCCAACTCATTTTTCTAAACTCTGATGAATACAGGCTCAGATCCATTAGATGCTCCTCATATGTTAACCCTTTCATTCCCTGGATCATACTCGTAAACCTCCTCTGGATCCTCTCCAATGCTAACACATTCTTTCTTAGATATACAGCCCAAAACTGTTCACAATACTCCAAATGCTGTCTAACCAATGTCTTATCAAAGCCTGATCATTACATTCTTGCTTTTATATTCTAGTCCTCTTGAAATGAATGCTAATGTTACATTTTTCTTTATTACTAGAGATTCAACCTGCAAGTTAACCTTCAGAGAATACTGCATTAGGACTCCAATGTCCTTTGCAGCTCCAGTTTCTGAATTTTGTCCCCCTTTATTCTACACCTTTATTCCTTCTACTAAAGTTCATGGTCATACACCTTGCTGCACTGTATTCTAACTGCTACTTCTTTGCCCAATTCTCCAAATCTGTCCAAGTCTTTCTGAAATCTCCCTGATTCCTCAACATTACCTGTCCCACCACCGATCTTTGTATCATCTGCAAACTTAGCTACAGAGCTATCAAATCCATAATCCAGATCGTTAACGATATAACATGGAAAGTTGCAAACCTGACACTATTTCCTGCAGAACACCACTAGTCACTGGCAGCCAACTAGAAAGTATTCTCTTTATTCCCTCTCTTTGCCTTCTGCCAGTCAGCCAATCTTCTGTCCATGCTTGTATATTTCCTATAACACCATAGCCTCTTTTTTGGAATTCGCGCAATGAATTTCTAATGGATTACCTCCAGAGCCACTATATTGTTTGTTAAACAAAGAGACCAAATCTATACACACTGCTCTGGCTGCAGCCCTACCAACATCATATACAATTGTGACAATGCCTTTACCCTTAAATTCTAACCCCCTTGCAATAACAGTGCAGATGCCATTTATTTTCTGACTTATTTTCTACATCTGTACGTTAATCTCTTGTGTTGCACACACGGAATCACGTAGCTTTTCTGTGTTCTACTTAATTGCCATATCTGTCCATTTATTTAACTGTCTGTTTTTATGATTATTCCCACCAGAGTGCATAACCTCAGACTTTTCAACAATAAACTCCATTTGCCAAATTTTTACATATTCACTTAACCCATCTGATCTATATTCAGTAGCAGAGTCCAAACATATTCATAACAGTATGGCATTTTATTATTTTCATATCATAAACCAATTTGGATACCTTACACTATTCTCCCTTTCTCTAATTCGGTCATATAGATTCTCAATAGATGAGGGCCAAGAACCATTCATGCCATGAGTTATATCTTTCCAAAATGAAAACCTTACTCTGATTCTCTGTCTTCTTTTTAATAACAAGACTTCAACCTATACTAGTGCACTTCCCTGCTAATACTCTGAGTTCTTGTTTTATGCATTAGCCTTTATGTGGAACCTTATCAAATGTCATATGAAAATTTAAATACACTATTTATGCAGGATCCCTCTATCATATTTGCTTGTAAAATCTTCAAAGAACTAGCAAATTTGTCAAGTATTATTTTCATTTCATAACAAAGCTGGCTTGATTGGCTTCTCTGTACATACGATCTGGCTTTTTTGATTACAGACCAGAGGATTTTCCCAAAAATAATTGTAAGCCTGCAGTTTCCTGCATTTTGTTTTCCTTGCATTTTTTTGAATCATCTTTACTGTTTTCCGATTCATTGTCCCCTATGGTACCGCAGCGAGTTTTGAAAAACGTTAAATAATGGCTTCACTCTCTCTGCAACCACTTCCTCTATGACTTTTGATAGTAGGCCTTCAGGTCCTGGTGACTTGGCTGCCTTTAATCCCAGTAGTTTTTCTAATATATTGTCTCTTATGACAGGAATTATTGTAAGGATCTCACCTATATGATACCAGTCTGCCATTTCCTTGTTTCTTACTAGTAATTCCCTGTTCTTACTTCATGCTTGTGTAGCCACCCGCTTCCTTTAATATACTGTATATCCACAGAAGCTCTTGCTGTTTGTTTTGATATTATTTGCCAGTTTACTCTCATAATCAGTTTTCTCTTATCAGACTTTCAGTTCCCTATAGCTTGTCCTTGAAATATCCAAGTCCTCCTGTCTAGCACTAGCTCTTGCCACTTTATGTGCACTAGTTTTTGATTTTATACTTTCCTTGACCTCCTTTGATAACCATGGGTGATTCAACTTTCTCAGTGAGCCCTTTTTCCTCATTGAGATAAGTTTTTTCTGTATGTTATGAAATAGTTATTGAAATATACGTTACCACTTATCTGCTTAAGCCTGTTTTCCCAGTCTACTCTAGACATACAGTATCTTCCTTAATTCATTTGTAATTGCTCTTAATTAAGTTGAAGACTCTGATTTTGGATCAGAAACTATGTATTGAATTTTACCATGTAGTGATCACTACTGCTGAGAGATTTCTTAACCTCAAGATATCTGACTAATCCTACTTCATTACATGAGTACAGATCTAAAATAGCCTGTTCCTGGGAGGATTCTGTAGGTTACATGGTCGGCAAAACATTGTGGGCCGAAGGGCTTGTAATGTGCTGTAGATTTTCTATGTTCTATGTCTTATTGGTAGTAGAAATGTGATCTCTTGTGTCGAGTAACATGTTCTCCTAAGGGGTTGTCTATTGGTGGGTCTTCAGGTGGTTGTAGAGACCGATCCAGGATCCACGTATTCTGGTGCAGTGTGGGCAAGAGTAAGTAGTGGTTAGACCTTTTGGCTGTTCAGTCTCTCCTTTCACAGCAGCTGCTCACTAATCTGTGGCACAGTGAGCATTATTCTCATGTAGTACAGCTCCCTTTCGGACAGATTTCCTCCAGGTGTATCTATTGAGTGCAATATCTACCTGGATTTTAGATGTAATGATGAATTTCTTTAGGCTGATTTTGATGTTATCCTTGAAGCATTTTTTGCTTACCAGAGGCTCACTGCCCTTCCTTAAACTGGGAGTAAAGGGTCTGCCTGGGGAGACTGAGTTAGCCATCCATCAGTACAACAGTGGATTAGGTTCACTCTCAGTTAGGTCTGTTATTTACTTCGCATCCATCTTCCCTGCATTCTCAAACACACCATCATTTTGAGCTATTCCACTATCTTCCACCTCACTGCAGATGCCCCAAGGTCCAAGCTTTACCAATTATCCTGACTGCAACTTTATATTCCCAGAGGAGATCTCTACTTCCACTACCTTCACCACTTGCCTCATCACTTCATGTGAGCTTTGTCTCTACTCCGCCATCCTCAACCACTCATGTGCATCCCCTTTCTATTCTTGGCCATAGAGCTTATTCTCTGCCCACCCTCTCCTCTCAACCACAGTGCAGGTTTATTCCTGATCCCTACACTCTACCTCTACCATAGGACAACACTTAATCAGGTCTTTTGCTGCAACCATCTTGAAGCCTGAACCTGGTCTCAATTCTTAATACTTGTGTCTTAGTCACAACATGGGGTTCTGAGGCTGCAATACCAGACTGCCACAGTCACTTAGCTGCAGTAAAATGTTTAAGCCCCTGGTAGGTGCTTTGCATTTGGAAAGCAAATAGGTAACTGTGAATTAAGCGGGCAAAATCCCTGACTTATTATGATTAAACATCACAATCATGGGTTTCTGTTTATCTTTGGTAGACTTGTCGCCAGCCAGTTAGATCAAGTTTTTTTTAAAGAATTCCATCAGTACCTCAACACTTGTGTGACAGCTTTGTGATTCTTTCCTGCCAGTGTGTTGGATCAAATGAAAACAACCAAATGAAACACAGGCCTTTGAATTGCACAATAAGAAAACACAATAAATATTATGATTTTATAATAATATAAAAATCATAATATAAAAGCATAATACAGCAAAAAATTGTATTAATCAATTATAGCTTCTGGCAAATTATGAAAAATGTGTGCTTTGCAAAAAATAAATTAAGTTCATAATGTAAGTGATGTCAATCTTCTGTGTGAGGGTTGACTAGAATTCTTATGTTTTTAACAAAGGACTAAGACTACTGATCTTTCTGCCAGTATCTTGGTGTGATATGACAAATTATTTCAGATGCTCAGTAATTCTTATCCATTGCATATTGGCTTAAATATAGAAATATGCTTACACCTGCGACTAATGGGATTCATAGGAAGATAAAGTGAAATGTCCTGCTAGGGTACTCAGAGGGTTTGAAGAGATTTGTGAATCTAGAGTTTGACTGTGAGTGATATAAGAAAGCTTCACATAAACAGCTGATGCATTCTGTAATACTGCTGGTGTTGTCATTATCTGCACAGTGGTGGAATATTTGCTTTGATGTTCATATCTATCAACTTGATGAGTATGTCCACAGCTTCCATTCCTTGCTTAGGCAAACTCTGATATGCATTTTCAACTATATATGAGTTCGTTCATACATTCAAAGGTTGGATAGTACAGTGCTGCCTTCCTTTATTTAGTGGGAAAAAACAATTACAGGTACACAAGTGGACAGTAAACAGTTCTGGCTTAGATTTAATAGTTTTACTCATTTTATATTCTTGTACATTTAGCTGTATTGAAAGTTGTGATAATGAATACTACATTTTAATGAAAAAATGCAACCAATGCCTTCATGCAGTTGGCGGTAAATATATGGATCGAGCTGCCAAATGAAGAGATTGAGGTGGGTACAGTAGTATCATTTAGCTAAGTACATGCATGTTGGTCTGAAGGGCTCATTCCATGCTCTATGACTATGACTCTAGAGGAATTTGCCCTGCACCTGCTCTTTGTCTTTTTTGGTGATCGATAACATAGATAAGGGTGATACTATTGGCTTAGGCTGGGCAAGCTTAAGATGGTGCTGGTTAAGCAGAAGGACTTCTTGTTGATAACAAACAAAACAAAGAAATCTACTATAATCACACTTTTTCTCGTAAAAGATCACTTGAATCAATAGCCTGTAACTTCCCTTGTGAAGATGAACTTTTGCACCATCTGCAGGATCTGGCACCTTTGCAGTCTGAACTGAAGTCTCGAAAGTGCAGCACGGTTGTGGCGTGACGTATACAAGCCAAATTGAGATGGCAGGGCCTGCGCCCAAGAGCGGGGAATAAGCCAATATTTGGCCATTGCTGGAGCAGACTTAGAGGCGATTCGATGCAGCAGAACCGAGGTGAGGCGGAGTCAAGGCAGCGGGGCCTAGGCCCGAGTGCGAGCAACAACCCAAGGTTTGATTGATTTAAATGCCAGGCTGAATTGGACAAGTCGTGTACGGACCGAATTGAGGTGGTAGGTGAGATTGAAAAAGGTCAGGGTGTTGGGGCTGGAGGCAAGGAATGGGGCAGTTCAGCTTGCTGCTCCACGGGATTTACTCGTCTCCGTGCTAAACCAAGGCTGCGGCCTACAACTAATGGGCTACTAGATTGGCTGCAAAGATGATTGGCTTACTTTCATGAACTTAAGTAGCTTGCACGATTTGTTGTTTTTTCTGTGCATTGGGTGCTTAACAATCTTTTTTTTACTGGGCTCTATCGGGTTTCCTGGTTTTGTGGCTGCCTGTAAGGAGACGAATCTCTAAGTTGTATACAGTATACATACTTTGACAAATGAATGTACTTTGAAGTTTGAAGTAATTGTATTGCATGTTGTAGATGGTATACTGTATAAAGTGGCCTCAAAGCATTGGTCGAGAAAGCATTAAGCCCATCAAGTTGGCTGCTTTGTTGCAAATGTGACAGATTTCTTGATTATTATCTGTGTTTTGTTCATAGATGGAAGTGAAGATATTCTATCATATTCTTGAATTGTGCATAGTTAACAGTAGAAATGCTTTGTGATGTCAGGAGCTAAGTCACTTGAAGCAGGATATCTACTCTTATTACCTCCTCCAGGATTTATGCAGCTGCTGCAGCTAAGTCTGTGATCAATAGTGATGTCTGAGCAATGTTTGTGGCCTTGAATGTCAAGGATAAGTGGTAAGATTTGCTTCTGTTGGAGACAGTCATTGACTGTAACAAAATGGCTCTATCTATATAAACATCAAGTGAGAGAAGTCTCAGTTGAGCAGCTTTAATCTGTGCTTCTGAGTGAAAAATCATGTTATTTTCTGAAGTCATCGAACCACAAGAGGGAGTTGATAACAGTACAAATGCAGCACCCCTTAAAGAGGCTTGGTCAAAGGATCACCACAGTTTGCCACTTATGTGATGTCAATATTATTTGGCACTTATCAGCTGGGTCTTGGGGCAAGTGGATAGAGACTGTTTAATGTTCTGTAAATGGACTTACAAATATTTGTTCTTGTTAGCTTATGATAGAAGATCTATTATTTCCATTTATATGGGTATACATTAGATAGAATGCACTCACTAAGAATCATATTTATCTTAAACCCACCTATGTTTCCAATTTCCATCTATTCCTTCAAGAAAAGTGTACCAAACACTGTTTATTAATGTAAGATCAATATAATTATGGAAGAGGGATTTGATAGAATGAATAAAAAGTACAGGATTCATTAAGTAGCACCTCTATTAATTACTCAAATTGGAAATAAGTCAAAATCTACATTCAGAATTGATTCAGTGAATTATTCATACATTTAATATAAACAAGAGTATGAGACAGCTATTAAGTCAAGTTTCATACCTATTTAAAAGCTAACATTGCTGAAATTTACTCTGAGGGTATCTCGTCATAATAAGTCTTGGATTGGAATCTTATTTTTAGCCTGCTAGCTCCAGGGTTAGAACATTAAAATATCATTCAGAAGTCTAGTAGCAGTCAGCTATCAACCACTATGCTAATGTTCTTTGCTGAATACCTAAGAATAAATAAATGCAGACAGAAAGTTTTGAACTTTACAGTGAAAAGGGCATATAGTCACACACAAGTGAAAGCTTTGTTGACAACTTATGAAATTGGTAGATTATTCTTCCTTCTATCATGAAGGTGACTACTCATACTTGAGTACATTTCCATTAATTATGGTGACATTCTGGTACATCAATGTTCCTTATGTTTGCCGTGAGAAATAAGCGTCTGGGCTTTTCAACTGTGCTTCAGCACATGAGCTTAATTTCAGCAAGTAAGTAGCTTTTTGCAAAGTCTCATTGACTATTTCCAACTCTGATGAGATATCTTCCTTTACTTGGACTTTCCATCTTGATGGTACATTTATCTACTGAGGCATCATTTCTGTGATTCCTTTGAAATGATCAGCTTATAATACTGTGAAACATTTAAAAGGAAACTGAACTGAATGCGTGGGAGGTATTAATAGGAATACCGTTCAATAGTCTAGAAAATATGCCAGCCGACATCATGAACTCCCAAGGATGCTGGAGTTTGACTATATTGGATTATTTATCTTCATTAACATGGGCTGAGCCTACAGACATATCTACGGCTCTGCTATTCTCAGCCTTTTCTGTTTTTTGTTGCCTTTGCTTAACATCCCTCATTAACCTGTCAAGTAATTTTAACTACAGCTTATTGCGCAGCAACTCTGATCTCACCTGATCAGAAATATTTCCTTCATCCCAATGATCCCTCTCCAATCTCAATAAATAACATTTTCTCCCTTTTCCAGTTCTAAGGGCTTTTGATACATAAAAAAACATTAACTCTGTTTCATTTTTTCATGCTTACTGCCTGACTAGCCAAGTATTTCAAGCATTTTCTGTTTTTTTTTTGTTCATATTTCCAGCATTAACAGCTTTCTTTTTTGTTGATGTTTAAGCATAATTTCAAGATCTGGAAAAAAAAACCTTCCTCTGCAGTAATGCACAATGAACTATGTTTTGGGTTTTTGGGTTTCTTTATCTTTATAATTACTCTCACGTTTTCCTTGTTTGGATGTAATCAGTTTGCATCTATTTTTAACCCTAGATAATCATAATTTTTCAGTGAAAAAAATACTTATTTATTTTGTGCTTTACATATTTGTATAGTCTCATGCACAATCTTTCGAATATGTAATTTTACTTGATCATCAGTATTCGAGGCTTTCATTGCATAATCTTGATTACATAGAAAATGGCCAATATATCAGTATATATCAATATATCAAAATATATTTTTATATTTGTTATTTTTTTTATTTGATATATTTGGTATTGATATATCAAAGTATCAGTATGGCAGCTTGAAAGATACTCATGGATAAATTTTGTCCATAAATACATGCCCTTATATAGATTTAATGTTAAATTTTGCTGAAGCTCTTTACTCTACATTCAATTGAGTATTTTCATGTGACAGATCTAGTTTGGTGAAAGCTTCAGCTCCTGCCAACTCTGCACATATATGTATACTCTAAATTAAGTAATGGGTATTGTTGGTCATGAATTGCGTGATTCAATATCACTTTGTAATCACCATATACTTGAATGATTTTGTCCTCTTTAGGAACTAACTGTAATTGGTTTCACCTATTCCCTGCAGTTTGTCTTCAAAGGAAATCCATTTCATTCTATTCTATCCAAACAACTATCCACTGGTCTTTCATTTTATAGCATATTTATTTTAAACCAGGATTGATATGAATGCAGGTATTATAACCTAAAATACTCATGGGGTTATTGTTGAACATTTCTACATACTTGTGGTCTGGGACAGTGTGATTTTGAAATGTCCATGAATGCCCCTTTCCAAACTAAAATTTTGCCAAACGTCTACAGATGCTTTTATAGAGGCAGGGTAGTATATGCTGAAATATATGTACTTTGATAATAAATTTATTTCAACTTTTGAACTTTGAATTAAGCTACAATTCTCCAAACTAATCTTTGCTCATTGATGTGGATGAATAGTGTAATCAGCTCGATCCATTAGCAAATCTACTTGTGGCTTGGTTTTCAGTGCTTTACCCTGAAAGTTTTCAATACATAGTTTTAACATTACTTGGCTGAACTTATTTAAGTAAGTTTCATTACCTATAAATAGAACATAGAACATTACTGCACAGTACAGGCCCTTCAGCCCATGATGTTGTGCCAACCTATTAATGAGCTCCTAGATCAATCTAACCCTTCCCTCTTACATAGCCCTCCATTTTCTATCATCCTTGTGCCTATCTAAGAATTTCTTAAATATCCCTAATGTATCTGTCTTTACCACCACTCCTGGCAGGGTGTTCCTGCATAAAGAAATTCCACCTAAAGTTTTCTGCAATCACCTTTAAATTATACCCATTTCCATTAGCCATTTCTGCCTTGGGAAAAAGTGTCTGGCTGTCCACTTGATCAATGCTTCTTATCTTGTACACTTCTATCTAGTCACCTCTCATCCTCCATTGCTCCAAAGAGTATAGCCCTAGCTCACTCAACCAGTCCTCATAAGACATGCTCTCTAATCCAGACAGCATTCTGGTAAATATACTCTGCATCCTCTCTAAATCTTCCACATTCTTCCTATAATGAGGTGCCCAGAACTGAACACAATATTCCAAGAGTGGTCTAACAAGGGTTTTATAGAGCTGCAACATTACGTTTTAATTCTTGAACTTAATCCCCTGACTAATGAAGGCCAAAACACCATATGCCTTCTTAGTAACCCTATCAACTTGCTGGGCAGCTTTGAGAGATCTATGGATGTGGAACCAAAAATCCTTCTGTTCCTCCACACTGCTAAGAATCTTGTCATTAACCCTGCATCCTGCCTTCAAATTCAACCTTCAAAAGTGAATCACTTCACATTTTTCTGAGTTGAGCTCCCACTTCTCAGCTATGCATTCTGTCAATGTCCTGTTGTAAGCTACGACATCCTTCTATATTATTTACAACTGCACGAACATTTGTGTCATTAGCAAAGTTACTAACCCACCCTTCCACTTTCTCATTTACAAAAATCTCAAAAAGCAGGGATCCCAGAACAGACCCCTGCAGAACACTACTGGTCACTGAAAACAGGCAGAATATGCTCCATCTCCTACCACCCTCTGCCTTATATGGGCAAGCCAATTCTGAATCCACATAGCCAGGTTTTTTTGGATGCAATGCCTCCTGACTTTCTGAATGAGTCTACCATGGGGAACCTTATCAAACGCCTTACACGTACACCACATCCACTATTCTACCTTCATCAATGTTCTTTGTCATATCCTTAAAGAATTCAATCAGGCTCCATAAGGTATGATCCATCCCTCAAAGGCAATGTTGACTGTCTCTAATCAGACTATGTTTCTCCAAATGCTCGCAAATCCTGTCTTTAAGAATCTTTGCTAAAAATTTGCCCAACACTAACAAAAGACTCACTGATATATAATTTCCAGGATTATCCTTATTCCCTTTCTTGAACAAAGGAATAACATTTGCCACCCTCCAACCATCTAATACTACTCCTGTGGCCAATGAGGATGCAAGGGCCATCAACAAAAATGCAGCAATCTTTTCCCTTGCTTCCCGAAGTAACCTGGGGTATATCTTATCTGGCTATAGAGACTTATGTATCCTCATGTTTTTTAAAAGTTGCAGCACATCCTCTTTCTTATCATCAACATGTTCTAGCATATCAACCTGTTTTATGCTGTCCTCACAAACGTCGAGACCCTTCTCACAGGTGAATACAGAATGATCGGTCTATTGCCACATTGATTCTGATATCAATGTCATGACCATTAAATTGAATCATTATGGAGTTTTGTTTTCCAAAATTACTGCTGGCAGCATAAAAGCTATACATACAAGGTCCAATTCTCCATTTTCTCACTGGCTTTGGTACTGTGTTGACCTGCTTGCTCTCTGGGAACTTCTATAATATAATTGTACTTTCTATGAGCTGATTTGGCTAACTGTCTTGGTTTTAAGCTTTTTTAAATACTTATTGCCACTTTGAATTGATGTACTGTATACACAGGGGCTTCTGTTATATTGTCAGCATCAGTTCTCAACAGTTTCACCCTCGTTCTTCAGATTAAACTGCAGCCTACATTGCTGCTCCAGGAATGTAGACCACAACTGTACTTGTATCTCAATTGGACAAGATTCCTCATGTTCCTCACTGCTATTTCCACAAACCTTGCAATTTTTAGCAAAACATTAAATAATGCAGGACTGTGCCCAAAAATCACAAACTAGTCACACAATTCATGATCTTAAAAGTAGCTGAGTTGCAGTGTATGTTCTACATTGCAGTGATAGCTTGATGACAGTCTGATCTGATATCCTATTTCTAAATTTGCAATTCTCCACATTTTCTGAAAGTTTCAGTTAAAGTGGTTCTGTAATTCTTGTGCTGTTTCACTAAACAAAATATTTTTTGCCTTTGTTAGATTTGCTACCATACTGCAATTCTTTGAACACAGTCAGTTACCAAAATACTTACTTTCTGCTGCTGTGTTAAAGTTCCCTGAACAAAACAATTACTTTTACAATCAATCAGATGGTGGAGTTTGTCATCAAAACGTTGGTTAAAATCGATACCTCTACCCAGTTGGAAGCCAGAGAAGAGTTTATTTGATATATATGCCAGGAAAGCACTAGATCCTTTCTCAATTTCCAGTCTATTTTTTTTACTCTATATATGACCCGAAAGAATCACACACCTGACAGCATTCACCAAGACTGCCGGTAACCCAGCTTGATTCTAACTTTCATTTTATCTTTTGATGATATTTCAATACCAGATGTCACATCAGAACATCTGTAGCTTCTTGCCATTTTGGAGTATTTGGTTTAATGGTCTCACTTTCTGAGTCATTAGAAAAGCTGAAGTATCTTTCTCAATATGATTCCCATACTACTGAACCCATCAAAAACTCTGTTAACCCACTGCACACTCTTACTCAGACCAGTTGCTCCACGAATAGTACTGTATCTGTGCAAAATTTCTCTTCTCTTGAAGAGTTGCAACAGATTTTTGCCCAATGTACTCCCTTCTGAGCTTCCCAATTCATACTGTTCCTTTTCATGCACATTATTTTCTTCCATGCCCATGCTTGTGAGAGTACAATGCTCACCACAATGCTCAGCAGTGCTGCTGATTCTTCAGACTGCTGCTGTAGTTACAACCTAGTGATTGGTCAGCTTGGCTGACCTTGTCCTCTGCATGACTTCAATTCTTTTCTGTTCACACAATGTAGCCCCCCGGCCACCCTCAGGGTCGCTTGGTTCGCTGTTGTCTAGGAAAACAGCTTCGGCCCTGCCAAACTGGGTAATTAGTTTGTGTGGATGCTGTGTGGATGCTGTGTGATGTACCCCACCCCACCCAAATAACAGACAATACACCAGATACGATTAAATGATTTACAGTTTATAGATATTACTGGAACTATATAATCAATAGACAATAAAATATAAAAGGAAAATAAAAGGTGCCACACTTATCAAAGTTCAATCTCTTTGTGCACAAAAACCGTTGGAGCTCAAGGACCTTCTTCTTCACCCTGCGACCCCCTCGGACCACCTCAACCGGCTGCCTGGGACCAACAACGGTGGTCAACCAGACACTCCACACGAGTCCATCTCCGTCTCCTCTCCTCGCTGAACGCCCCGCTCGGGGTCCGACCCCGTTAGCGGACTCACAGCACCTCGTCCATCCTCTGTCTTGCTCTCCCGCCTTCTGCCCCAAAACACCGCGCATACAGTATCTTCAAATACACCAGAATCATAACAACTAAACCAATTGGTTAATAGCACCCTGCTGTCTGTACTAACCCAAGCAAATGTCTAGCTAGAGACTCTCTCAGCATTTAACATAACAAAGAAGCAGTCCTGATTATAACATAACAAAGAAGCCATTTTAATTAGCTTACACAGTAACATAAGAGACAAAACCCTCTTACACAAAGTTAACTTTTTTTAACTTCCTTGTCATCAGTATCTGTGGGTCCTCATTCCAACTGCATGTAGTGCAGGACTATAATTAACCATAAAGAGGTAGGAAGAACTACTAAAACATCCTTATCCTATTTATTTCCTTCACTAAATACTCTGTGCATGTACATATAGGTCCAGTGCATCTTACGTTTGAGGAAATAGTTTGGTTCTATCTCTTCAAAACTGAACTGAAAATTTACCCTGCTTTCTATACAGATTCATTGGAGATACTGCAACCAGCTATATGAAGAAAACACTCTTCAACACAGGTGAAATTTGCACCAGATAATAGATTCTGGTCGAGCCTTTTATTGTATATTTCAATTTAGACTGTGACATTTGTAATTTATGAAGTGAATATCTTTTGCTAATGCTTACCATATTGTCAATGTTCTGAGGAGAAACCTCTGCTATAGTTTGTTCCCTAAAGTTTCATTTATCGTTTATATTCTGTCTTTTATTTTCCACTTGTGCCCAACAAATAAGTGCTTGGCCCTGGTTTCTCCACACAGAGATGAGGTTTAGATTGAGATATTAAAGCAGTTTGTTATGTTGAGCTAGTTTTCTGTAAATAATGCAGATTAGCAAAGCACCATTTTGTTTTTCCATTGTAGAGGTCAATTGGTCTCTCATGGGAACCTATGATGTGCATTTCCTTGATAAGTGGAACGAAAACTAAATTTAGTTCTGCACTTCAGAGCAGTACATTACTTTTGGCAATCTTGCCAGATGTAAAAGAGAAAGACAAAATATTGTAGCTTGAAAACACTAAGGAAAACTGTAATAGTGAACAAGGATTTCTCAAACTTCTGGTAATCGCGCCCCCCCCCCCCTAAGCATTCCCTATTCCCATTTCCTGCTCTCACCAGATATCCTTACCTGTCCATCACCTCCCTCTGGTGCTCCTCTCCCTTCCCTTTATTCCATGGCCATCTGTCTTCTCCTATCAGATTCCCCCTTCTCCAGCCCTTTATCTCTTTTACCACTCGACTTTCCAGCTCTTTACTTCAACCCTCCCCCTCCTGATTTCACCTATCGCCTACCACCTTCCTCCCTCCTCTCCCACCTTCTTACTTTGACTTTTCATCCTTTTTACCAGTCCTGAAGAAGAGTCTCAGCCCAAAATGTCGACTGTACTCTTTTCCACAGATGCTGCCTGGCCTGCCTGGTTCCACCAGCACTTTGTGTGTGTTGCTTGGATTTCCAGCATCTGCAGATTTTCTCATGTTTGTAACATTGATGCTAGTGGTAGGGCCTCTTTTGGGACCATAAGAAATACTTGTGAAGTGTAGATAATGATTTTCTGCCAAGACTGAACAATTCATTCATTTCACAAGGCATAAAAATGTCTGTGCACTAATTAGATGATGGGACAGTTCCATCTTGCATTTCGTTTCAATGCCCTTGTATATAGTTTAAGTGTTCGAGATGCAGTAGCTGAAATGTCTGATTTTATTATCGAGAGGGACGGACTACTAAGAAGCCCAGGATGTCATCAAACACAAAACTAGTGAAAATTATGTTTCCATCTCTTCAAAACTGAACTGAAAATTTAGATTAAAAAATTAGCCCCAAGATTTTCTTTCAGCTGAGAGGTTTGCAATGCAAATGTGTGTGGTATATTAATGGAGTACGATACATGCGGGCTGGAAAGGGTAGAAGTTTCCAATTAAACCTGGCTAATAATCTCCAACCTCACATACTAAAATTCAGAAAATAAATAATTTATGATATGACTGTGCTGCTTCAGCAGGTTAATGACAGGGCAGCAGAAAGATGAGTTTATTTTCCTCTTAAGTTATTACGTGTCATGATTTTTATTTGATGATTAAAAGAAAAGATCTTTCAATGAAGAGAGAAATATCAGGAATAAAGTGTATAGAAACGAAATTATTGCTTAGAAACCAGTTTGCATAGTACTGTTTTCTCATTGTTATTGGATCTAAAATTGATTTATTCTCAAGTGATTTGTTGCAATAGTGTGAGACGACAGTAATCACGATATTGGAGCTATGCTTCTGCTCATTCAACTTTACCAGATCAGACAATTTCCTTGGTCAGATATATACCCACTGACATGAGTTTTCATGTAACACACAACTGAATTGTTCCTGCATATATGGGAGCATCTACAGCTTGAAAACAGGCACATAAACAACAAGGAGCACACACGTCCAAGTTCACCATTCTAATCACAGTACCTACTACAGTGCTCAGACAGGTTTCAAAATAGTAATGCGAGTCTTTACTTATTGGATCCCTCAGTGATCTCACTTTTGATAATATTTTAGAGCAAAGGTTTCTGGGTGATCTTTCCAAGTGACTTTGTAGGCAGGGGGATGGCAACCAGAGCACCAGGCCAGAAAGTGGAGAGATGCAGAGGAATATATAATGTCAGGGTCAGTAAAAGCAGGCAAAGCCATAGATATGATAACGCAGATAGTTTAAAGTATGTGTATTTTAATACTAGGAGCATTATGGGTAAACTTGATGAACTCAAAGCATGGATCAGTACATGGAGATATGATGTTGTGGCCATGAAAGAGACTTGATTGAGAGAAGGACAAGAATGGATACTTAATATCCCAGGGTTTTGATATTTTAAGAAAAGATAGAGGGGGAGGTAAACGGTGGTGAAGTTGCATTGTTAATCATGGACAATATCATGGATGCACTCAGAGGGGACATAATTGAAGGCTCATTCACCAAGTCTACCTAGGTAGAACTCAAAAATAAGAAAGGTGCAATCACTCTGATGAGATCGTACTGCAGACCCCCAATAGCTACCGGGGCATTGAGGAAAAGGTGTGCAGTTAGATGAAGGAAAGGTGTAAAAACAACAGGGTTGTTGTCATGGAGGACTTCAACTTCCCAAATATCAACTGGGACCTTCTTAGTCGTTTAATGGAGCAGAATTTGTTTAGTGCATTCAGGAAGGTTTCTTAAATCAATATGTAGATAGTCCAAAAAGAGGAGGGGCTGTACTGAATGTCAAGGTTGGTTAAGATGGCAGTGCAAAGCAGAACAAAATAATTGTTATTCCAGATCTGATGCAGCACAAAAAAACACAATAAGTATAAGTACATATGATAGCTTATACTGCTCCGGCCTATGGTCAGGCCACACTTAGATCCCCTCCAGTTCACCTACCAGCCCCGACTAGGAGTTGAGGATGCCATCGTCTACCTGCTGAACCGTGTCTACGCCCACCTGGACAAGCCAGCGAGCACTGTGAGGGTCATGTTTTTTGACTTCTCCAGTCCGTTCAACACCATCTGCCCTGCTCTGCTGGGGGAGAAGCTGACAGCGATGCAGGTGGATGCTTCCCTGGTATCATGGATTCTTGATTACCTGACTGGCAGACCACAGTACGTGTGCTTGCAACACTGTGTGTCAGACAGAGTGATCAGCAGCACTGGGGCTCCACAGGGGACTGTCTTGTCTCCCTTTCTCTTCACCATTTACACCCCGGACTTCAACTACTGCTCAGAGTCTTGTCATCTTCAGAAGTTTTCTGATGACTCTGCCATAGTTGGATGCATCAGCAAGGGAGATGAGGTTGAGTACAGGGCTACTGTAGGAAACTTTGTCACATGGTGTGAGCAGAATTATCTGCAGCTTAATGTGAAAAAGACCAAGGAGCTGGTGGTAGACCTGAGGAGAGCTAAGGTACCGGTGACCCCTGTTTCCATCCGGGGGTCAGGGTGGACATGGTGGAGGATTACAAATACCTGGGGATATGAATTGACAATAAACTGGACTGGTCAAAGAACACTGAGGCTGTCTACGAGAAGGGTCAGAGCCGTCTCTATTTCTTGAGGAGACTGAGGTCCTTTAACATCTGCCAGGCGATGCTGAGGATGTTCTATGAGTCTGTGGTGGCCAGTGCTATCATGTTTGCTGTTGTGTGCTGGGGCAGCAGGCTGAGGGTAGCAGACACCAACAGAATCAACAAACTCATCTGTAAGGCCAGTGATGTTGTGGAGATGGAACTGGACTCTGTCATGGTGGTGTCTGAAAAGAGGATGCTGTCTAAATCGCATGCCATCTTGGTCAAAGTTTCCCATCCACTACATAAGGTACTGGGTGGGCACAGGAGTACATTCAGCCAGAGACTCATTCCACCGAGATGCAGCACAGAGCGTCATAGGAAGTCATTCCTGCCTGTGGCCATCGAACTTTACAACCCCTCCCTTGGAGGGTCAGACACCCTGAGCCAATAGGCTGGTCCTGGACTTATTTCCTGGCGTAATTTACATATTACTATTTAACTATTTATGGTTCTATTACTATTTATTATTTATGGTGCAACTGTAACAAAATCAAATTTCCCCCAGGATCAATAAAGTATGACTATGACTATGACTATACACATTGATTGTATGCCCATAAAGAAATGTTAGGCACAGGAGTGTCTGTACATAAGGTGGCTGACAGGAAATGACCAACTTGTGGTCGTTAAGGTGTGAAGGGTGGGTTAGTGGATGGAGGTGCCTTACTGCTTGGGGAAAGTAACTGTTTTTGAGTCTGGTGGTCTTGATGTGGTACCTTTTTCCCTGATGGGAGTGGGGCAAACAGTCCCTGAGCAGGGTGGGTGGGATCCTTTATGATGATCCTAATGGTGGGTAGGCTGGTGCTGGTGATGCATTGGACAGTTTAGACTACCTGTTGTAGAGCCCTTCTGCCTGCCGCAGCACAGTCACTGTACCAAGCAATGATGCAGCTTGTTAGGATGCTCTCTACTGTGCATCTCTAGAATGATGCAAATACAGAGGTGCATAGTCCAGCTCTCTTCAGCCTCCTCAAAAATTAGAGGGATCGATGAACTTTACTGATTGTGTAAAATGCGTTCTGGAACCATGCAGGCAGATTAAGAAAAGGTGTAAAAACATTAAGGTTATTGTCATGGGGGACTTCAACTTTCCTGATATCTGGTGTTGGGTAATGAGCCTGGCCAGGTAACAGACATTTCAGTGGGTGAGCAGTTGGAGAATAGTGACCAAAACAGATTAAGTTTTAAGATAGCTATAGATAAGGATAAGATATAGATAAGGACCTTGCAAGAGAGTATTATACTTGAGCAGGGCAAATTTCATAGAACATAGAATAGTACAGC
Organism: Mobula birostris; assembly: GCF_030028105.1. Lineage (NCBI taxonomy): Eukaryota > Metazoa > Chordata > Chondrichthyes > Myliobatiformes > Myliobatidae > Mobula > Mobula birostris. Next base: position 28,495,338 of record NC_092402.1, read on the forward strand.
GCAGTACAGACCCTTCGGGCCACAATGTTGTGCCGACCCTTAAACCCTGCCTCCCATATGACCCCCCCCACCATAAATTCCTCCATGTACCTGTCTAGTAGTCTCTTAAGCTTCACTAGTGTATCTGCCTCCACCACTGACTCAGGCAGTGCATTCCACGCACCAACCACTCTCTGGTAAAAAACCTTCCTCTAATATCCCCCTGGAACTTCCCACCCCTTACCTTAAAGCCATGTCCTCTTGTATCGAGCAGTGGTGCCCTGGGAAAGAGGCGCTGGCTATCCACTCTATCTTTTCCTCTTAATATCTTGTATACCTCTATCATGTCTCCTCTCATCCTCCTTCTCTCCAGAGAGTAAAGCCCTAGCTCCTTTAATCTCTGATCATAATGCATACTCTCTAAACCAGGCAGCATCCTGGTAAATCTCCTCTGTACCCTTTCCAATGCTTCCACATCCTTCCTATAGAGAGGTGACCAGAATTGGATACAGTACTCCAAGTGTGGCCTAACCAGAGTTTTACAGAGCTGCATCATTACCTCGCAACTCTTAAACTCTATCCCTCGACTTACGAAAGCTAACACCCCATAAGCTTTCTTAACTATCCTATCTACCTGTGAGGCAACTTTCAGAGATCTGTGGACATGTACCCCCAGATCCCTCTGCTCCTTCACATGACCAAGTATCCCGCCATTTAGTTTGTACTCTGCCTTGGAGTTTGTCCTTCCAAAGTGTACCACCTCACACGTCTCCGGGTTGAACTCCGTCTGCCACTTCTCAGGCCACTTCTGCATCCTATCAATGTCTCTCTGCAATCTTCAACAATCCTCTGCACTATCTACAACACCACCAACCTTTGTGTTGTCTGCAAACTTGCCAACCCTCCCTTCTACCCCAATATCCAGGTCGTTAATAAAAATCATGAAAAGTAGAGGTCCCAGAACCGATCCTTGTGGGGCATCGCAAGTCACAATCCTCCAATCTGAATGTACTCCCTCAACCACGACCCTCTGCTTTCTGCAGGCAAGTCAATTCTGAATCCACCTGGCCAAACTTCCCTGGATCCCATGCCTTCTGACTTTCTGAATAAGCCTACCATGTGGAACCTTGTCAAATGCCTTAGTAAAATCCATGTAGATCACATCCACTGCACTACCCTCATCTATATGCCTGGACTCATCCTCAAAGGACTCTAACAGGCTTGTTAGACATGATCTGCCCTTCACAAAGCCAGGCTGACTGTCCCTGATCAGACCATGATTCTCTAAATGCCCATAGATCCTACCTCTAAGAATCTTTTCCAACAGCTTTCCCACCATAGACCTAAGGCTCACTGGTATATAATTACCTGGACTATCCCTACTAACTTTTTTGAACAAGGGGACAACGTTCGCCTCCCTCCAATCCTCCAGTACCATTCCCATGGACAACAAGGACATAAAGATCCTAGCCAGAGGCTCAGCAATCTCTTCCCTCGCCTTGTGGAGCAGCCTGGGGAATATTCCGTCAGGCCCCGGGGTTGCAAATACAAATACAAATCCTAATGTATTTTAACAACTCCAACACCCCCCTCCCTTAATATGAACATGCTCCAGAACATCAACATCACTCATATTGTCCTCACTGTCATCAAGTTCCCTCTCATTGGTGAATACCGAAGAGAAGTATTCATTGAGGACCTCGTTCACTTCCACAGCCTCCAGGCACATCTTCCCACCTTTATCTCTAATCAGTCCTACCTTCACTCCTGTCATCCTTTTGTTCTTCACATAATTGAAGAATGCCTTGGGGTTTTCCTTTACCCTATTTGCCAAGGCCTTCTCGTGCCCCCTTCTTGCTCTTCTCAGCCCCTTCTTAAGCTCCTTTCTTGCTTCCCTATATTCCTCAATAGACCCATCTGATCCTTGCTTCCTAAACCTCATGTTAGCTGCCTTCTTCCACCTGACTAGATTTTCCACCTCACTTGTCACCTATGGTTCCTTCACCCTACCATTCTTTATCTTCCTCACTGGGACAAATTTATCCCTAACATCCTGTAAGAGATCTCTAAACATCGACCACATGTCCATAGTATATTTCCCTGCAAAAACATCATCCCAATTCACACCCGCAATTTCTAGACTTGTAGACTCATAATTTGCCCTTCCCCAATTAAAAATGTTCCTGTCCTCTCTGATTCTATCCTTCTCCATGATAACTTTAAAGGCCAGGGAGCGGTGGTCACTGTCTCCCAGATGCTCACCCACTGAGAGATCTGTGACCTCACCCAGTTCATTACCTAATACTAGATCTAGTATGGTATTCCCCCTAGTCGGCCTGTCAATATACTGTGACAAGAATCTGTCCTGGACACACTTAACAAACTCTGCCCCGTCTAAACCATTGGAACTAATCAGGTGCCAATCAATATTAGGGAAGTTAAAGTCACCCATGATAACAACCCTGTTATTTTTGCACCTTTCCAAAATCTGCCTCCCAATCTGCTCCTTGGTATCTCTACTGCTACCAGGGGGCCTATAGAATACACCCAGTAGAGTAACTGCTCCCTTCCTGTTCCTATCTTCCACCCATACTGACTCAAAAGAAGATCTTGCTACATTACCCACCCTTTCTGTAGCTGTAATAGTATCCCTGACCAGTAATGCTACCCCTCCTCCCCTTTTCCCCCTCTGTATCCCTTTTAAAGCACTGAAATCCAGGAATATTGAGAATCCATTCCTGCCCTGGTGCCAGCCAAGTCTCTGTAATGGTCACTACATTATAATTCCATGCATATATCCAAGCTCTCAGTTCATCACCTTTGTTCCTGATGCTTCTTGCATTGAAGTACATGCACGTTAGCCCTTCTACCTTACTACCTTTACACCCTTTATTCTGCTTCTCTTTCCTCAAAGCCCCTTTATATGTTAGATCTGGCTTTACTCCATGCACTATTCTTGTAGTTCTCGCATGACCTTTATCCTCCTCCACCTCACTATCTGCTCTAAAACTCTGGTTCCCCTCTCCCTGCAAATCCATCCTGTCGAAACAGGTCCCACCTTCCCTGAAACAAGGCCATTTTTATAATTTCATAATTTCCCTGGAAATTAGGAGAGCATAAGGCAGGAACAAGCAAGAGTTCATTGAGAACAGGTGTTTTGGGGCAAGTGGAGAGTAACTGCACAGAGTACAGGACAGGTATGTTCCACTCAGAAGGAAGGACAAGGGTGACAAGATAAGAGAACCTTGGATGGTGAGGGAGACGATGAATTTAGTCAAGAAGGAAAAGCTTAGGAAGCTAGAATCCAACTGAGTCCTGGAGGATTATAAAAATGCCAAACAAGAACTGAGCAAGGGAATTAGGAAAGCCAGGAGGGACCAAGAAAAGTCCTTGGAAAGTAGGATTAAGGTAAAACCCAAGGCATTCTATACATGTATCAGGAACAAGAGGATAACTAGGGAAAGGGTAGGACCACTTAAGGATAAAGGGGGGAACATTTGCTTGGATCTAAATGTTAAGTCCCCAGGGCCTGATCAGATATACCCCAAGTTATTGAGAGAGGCAAGTGAAGAGCTGTGAAGTGTTGCACGCTTGTAGATCAAATAGAAAGGTATAGTACACAGTTGAAGGCAAGATCCTTATCAATGTTGGTGAGCAGTGGTATCTTGAGGTTCAAGTTCATTGCTCCCCGAAAGTGACTACACAATTTGATAGCGTGGTTAAAGTGGCATATTACATAACGTGGAGGGATAGGAAAACTGTGGAGGGATAAGAAAACTCTGCAGGCATAAGGAAGTAGTATAGTTGGTCATTTGAATACAAATGTTTTTGGTTTGGCACAACCTTGTGAACCTAAGGGCCTGTTCCTGTTCTATGTTGTATGATCCAGGGAGATATTAGTACTATGAGAAGACCCCATCTGTAGAGTGTTTTTCAGACTCGAGATCCAATCTTGAACCCTGAGGAGCAATATCTCTGTAGAATGAAGGGTTAAAAGGTTCTCACCACTGAGATAAATGATATGGGTTTGGACTACTTTCCTTGTAGACTTCAAAGCCATTCTCAATTTTACTAGCCTCAAGATTATTCCAGGTAGCTGTTAATCTGTCATCTATCATAGTTTACTGTGCACTATATTCGAGAGACACCCAAACTCTTTACTCAAGGAAAACAGATATTATATGCAACACACACAATGTGCTGGACGAACTCAGCAGTCTGGGAAGTATCTGTGGAGAGAAATAAACATTTGACATTTTAGGCCAAGACTATTCATCAGGACTGATATTGTATGATTCAACTTTAGTGAGGAAATGCTTTTGCACGCAGAGAATTTGCCAGCATTGCAGCAACCTCAAAGTGCTACTGACTACATTGTCTTAGAGAGACATTGTCTCAGAGAGTCATAGAGTCATACAGCACAGAAACAAGCCCCTCGGCTCAATTGGTTCATGCTGGTCAAGATTCCTATCTAAATAGTTCCAATTACCTATATTTGGACCATATCCTTCTAAACCTTTCCTATCTATGTACCCCTGTACAAGTATCCTTTCAATGTTGTTAATGTATTTGCCTCAACTTCTTTCTCTGGTAGCTCATTCATATACTAACCACCCACTTGGTGAAAAAGTTGCCCCTCAAGTCCCTGTTAAACTTTTCCCCTTTCTCCTTAAACCATGGCCTCTATGCCCTCTAGTTATAGATCTCCCAATCTGGGGAAAATGACTGCACGATGATGCCCTTCATGAATTTATACATATCTATAAGATCACCTCTCATTCTCCTTTGATCCACTGAAAAATAAGTCACAATCAGCAATATCCTCATAAATCTCCTTTGCATTCTTTCCATCTCAGTGGCATCTTTCTTATATCAGGATGGCCAAACTTAACACAATATTTCAAACATAATGTTACCAACATGACTTCTCCTCCAAGGCATTCCTCTCAAAAACCCTGAGCTTTTCATCAGTATCTGTACCCTCAATATTTAAAAAGTTGTTATTGCAACAAGAATTTTCTCATGCTCAATACTAGGTTACCTAGAAGATCACATAATTGCTTCATTCTTAGGGCATCTACTCTGCCAATTATCTTTGCTGATCAGTACTGCCCTAAAATAGATTCTAGAAGACAGAAGCTGCTCATTGATATTGCTTTGTGTTCATTTTCACCACTGCAGCTACAAAGAGAGCCGTATACTGCCAGGATAGTAGCAGAGAAGGTCATCTTCCTTCCTGGTCAAGAATGCAGTCCAGTTTATACCCAAGAGTTATGGTAGTTCTCTTCTGCAGGCTTCTTTATAACCTTCCCAACAGAACAACTCATTTCATGCCTGAGGAAGAGCTGCCAGGAGAACAGGTGCCAGAGTGCTACAAATTCCAAGGTGAAGATGAGAAAGAGCAGGAGAAAATGACAGCTTCATGAGGAGATGAGACTTTCTGTTACCACATAGACTGGATGATATTGTTCAGTTAATGTGAGAGGTAATGTGTGGTTTGAGCTGTCATATGTTCCCTTCTAGAGAGACAATTTCCACGAACAATGAAATGTCAAACAAAGTATAAACTTCTCCACATTCCCTCTCTATCCTTCACAACACAGTGATATTCACCCTAAAGTCAACATCTTCCCTCACATGTAGGAACATCTGCACAGCTTATACATGTCAATTAATAACTGGTCTTGTTACTCAAATTACTTTTCATTATAACCATATAACCATATAACAATTACAGCATGGAAACAGGCCATCTCGGCCCTTCTAGTCCGTGCTGAACTCTTACTCTCACCTCGTCCCACCGACCTGCACTCAGCCCATAACCCTCCATTCCTTTCCTGTCCATATAGCTGTCGAATTTAACTTTAAGTGATATTTCATTTATACTTGATGTCACTGTGAAATATAATTACCATACTAATCAATGCAGTTGGGTGTATTGGATAGTACAATACTAATTACAGAGAGACAATAAAGGGTCCAAGCCAATGAAGTCCATCTTTCTAGGAAATGCAAGGACTCTCAAAGAACTTATTTTGTGTTATGAAATCTAATTGGAGCCATAGAACTAATTGAATAGTCCAAGGTACACTGTAATAGATATTCACTCCTATCTTATGTTTGCTAAGCTTGATTTCTCAATAGCAGCTGCCATTTGAAAGGTCACAAACAACTGTAAGAAAATATTCAACAATTTTTTTTGTATAACTTGAAGTTGAAAGAGAACTCTTTATAGAAAGCTTTGTAAAAAAGATTCTGAATTTGAAGACTCTCTGTATGTAAAGAGTCACTGCTCCTGCTTTATTATTGCTCAAGAGTAGAGTATAAGACAATGGGTTGTTTAATTTTGGTTGTTTCAAACAGACAATCTGACTCTTAAGTTGATTAGTTCAAGGTAGCTTGCAGAACCAGATGGATAATAACTGATAGGTTTATAGTTGGAAGAGTTTTATGTACTCAGAAGTTAGCTTTACAACATTAATGGTAGCTAGCTAAGTTCTATGTCTCCAAAAATACTTTTAGACCATTTGTGTTAAAAGGATCTCTAAGAAAATATCACATGCTTGTGAAGTCACTCAAGTGGGAGAAAAGGGGTATAAATGCAGAGAGCATTTCAAGCTTATTAGGAATATAAGGAACATCAAGGAACATAGACGAACTAGAATCCATTCCTCCAGCTTTCGTTTCTTCAACAAACATCTTGTTTGTCTGCATCTTTGGTATGTCTTTTTAGTTTATAGGATTTGTACCCGTGTTTTGGAAAAATCTTTGGCCTTTATACTTTAGGCTTAATCATTTATGTTTGAGAAATGCTTTGTGCATTGTGCTTTAGAAATAGTTTGTAATTTCAATCTATTTAAGATAGAAATCCTTTGTGAGTTTTAAGTGTGTTTAAGAATGTGTGGTGTAAATGTGTATTACTGTCAATAAATGAATTATGTTTTTAAACTAGCTGGAAGTATCTTCTCCTTGGCAGGGAGAGGGGACCACCACACAAATAGTGAGTTTTGGCAGCTAAATTTGCCAAGGAGAATAAACAGGGAAGTGAACTACTCTTTGAAGGTTAGATAGTTAGAGTATAATCTCCCTTTAGTGACAGTATTTGTGACTATTTATGTCCGATAGGGCTTAAGGTCTTTGAGTTTAGAACTTTGCGGTCAGCAAACCCAATACCATCACAGATGGTGCCAAACATAGTCACATAGTACCAAAACTACTATTATAGAAAAAATTATTACTGAGCAGGAGTCCAACTCAGAGAGCTCTCGATAAGTGCTATAGCACCCCACTTAGAACTATAAAATGGTCGACATCCTGGTTTCCAGCAGTGGCATAGACAAATGTTGGTCAACATTATGATTGTGTAAAGAGGATGGCAGAAATATGGGATAATACTCTGACTGCTCCCCAAATAGAAAATGATGAAAATTTTATTCTTCAAGTCAGAGATTGGAATGGTGAAGGGACAGAACATAGAGCAGGATATTCAAAGTTCATAAAAATCTTACAATCAGCCCAAAATCCATTGAATTATGCTAGAGCTTTCATACCTCAATTGTCAAAAACATTATATGACAGAAGTAAACCAGAGAAATGCAAAGCCTTTTGGTTTTACCCCAGAAGATTAAGCAGCACTAGAGAAATTGATGAATGCAGTTTAACAAGCTGTGGACATTTGGACAGGGGACATAACAAAATCTTGTTCTGTGAATTTATGTTTCTCTAAAAAGTACTGTAGCATCTGCTATAATGAGGGAGAAGAAATACAAGTCCCCATACACTATGCCTCATATAATTTCACCCCAAACGAACAGACACAATCAGATGAGCAAGATGCCTTTTTCTTTCATAAGTTTCATTTGCAGACTCGTACTAAGCTCCTGACTGGCTTAATGTTCTAGTTAAAACAATAGGTAAGACCATTCCAGCTCTTGCACATTTAGCTTCCACAGCTGCGAATAGAGTTTCCAGGTGGAATGGCACTACTTTAATTTGGGTGACGAATTATTTTTTGGAGTTTTCTAATGGACAATTACCCTATCTATTGGATTTAATGTTTTTGTTATGCTCACTGCTGAGACATTGAAGTTTGCAAGGATTGAAATTTGGTGACCTCTACTTTTTGTATAACAGCTCCACTCCGAAGACCTTGTTAACTCCTATCCCTGATCTGCACTACAATGGGTTATCTCTTGTATGACTGGTCTGCTATCCTTTGCCTTGTACTCACCTTTTTACCTATTCTTCTGATTCGTCCTTAACCCTGGAAGAGTGAAGAGCAGGGACTGTGCTGATTGTGTTTTCCTAGTCCTGATTACCACCATTGCATCTTTCTTGCCTCATCTTGAGGGGAATTGGGATGTGTCCATTGTGAATAATTGGTTTAATTACACAATCCCACAGAAAGATGAGTCAACAAACATTATTTTTGTTGACTTTAGTTTTTAAAACCTTACTAAAGGAAACCAAGAAGGTCATTAAGAGGGAAAAGATTAACTATGAAAGGAAGCTAGCAAATAATATCAAAGAGGATACTAAAAGCTTTTTCAAGTATATAAAGAATAAAAGACAGGTGAGAGTAGATATAGGACCGATAGAAAATGATGCTGCAGAAATTGTAATGGGAGATAAGGAGATGGCAGAGGAACTGAACGAGTATTTTGCATCAGTCTTCACTGAGGAAGACATCGGCAGTATACCAGACACTCAAAGGTGTCAGGGAAGAGAAGTGCACGCAGTCACAATTACGACAGAGAAAGTACTCAGGAAGCTGAATAGTCTAAAGGTAGGTAAATCTCCGGGACCAGATAGAATGCACCCCTGTGTTCTGAAGGAAGTAGCTGTGGAGATTGCGGAGGCATTAGCAATGATCTTTCAAAAGTCGATAGATTCTGGCATGGTTCCGGAGGACTGGAAGATTGCAAATGTCACTCCGCTATTTAAGAAGGGGGCAAGGAAGCAAAAAGGAAATTATAGACCTGTTAGCTTGACATCGGTGGTTGGGAAGTTGTTGGAGTCAATTGTCAAGGATGAGGTTACAAAGTACCTGGAGGCATAGGACAAGATAGGCAGAACTCAGCATGGATTCCTTAAAGGAAAATCCTGCCTGACAAACCTATTACAATTTTTTGAGGAAATTACCAGTAGACTAGACAAGGGAGATGCAGTGGATGTTGTATATTTGGATTTTCAGAAGGCCTTTGACAAGGTGCCACACATGAGGCTACTTAACAAGATAAGAGCCCATGGAATTACGGGAAAGTTACATACGTGGATAGAGCGTTGGCTGATTGGCAGGAAACAGAGAGTGGGAATAAAGGGATCCTATTCTGGTTGGCTGCCGGTTACCAGTGGTGTTCCAAAGGGGTCTGTGTTGGGGCCACTCCTTTTTACATTGTGCATCAACGATTTGGATTATGGAATAGATGGCTTTGTGGCTAAGTTTGCTGATGATACGAAGATAGGTGGAGGGGCCGGTAGTGATTAGGAAATGTAGAGTCTGCAGAGAGACTTGGATAGATTGGAAGAATGGGCAGAGAAGTGGCAAATGAAGTACAATGTTGGAAAGCGTACGGTTATGCACTTTGGCAGAAAAAATAAACGGGAAGACTATTATTTAAATGAGGAAAGAATTCAAAGTTCGGAGATGCAATGGGACTTGGGATTCCTGGTACAGGATACCCTTAAAGTTAACCTCCAGGTTGAGTTAGTAGTGAAGAAGACGAATGCAATGTTGGCATTCATTTCTAGAGGAATAGAGTATAGGAGCAGGGATGTGATGTTGAGGCTCTATAAGGCGCTGGTGAGACCTCACTTGGAGTACTGTGGGCAGTTTAGGTCTCCTTATTTAAGAAAGGATGTGCTGACGTTGGAGAGGGTACAGAGAAGATTCACCAGAATGATTCCGGGAATGAGAGGGTTAACATATGAGGAACGTTTGTCCGCTCTTGGAGTTTAGAAGAATGAGGGGAAACCTCATAGAAACATTTCGAATGTTGAAAGGCACGGACAGAGTGGATGTGGCAAAGTTGTTTCCCATGATGGGAGAGTCCAGTACGAGAGGGTATGACTTAAGGATTGAAGGGCACCCATTCAGAACAGAAATGCGAAGAAATTTTTTTAGTCAGAGAGTGGTGAATCTATGGAATTTGTTGCCACGGGCAGCAGTGGAGGCCAAGTCATTGGGTGTATTTAAGGCAGAGATTGACAGGTACCTGAGTAGCCAGGGCATCAAAGGTTATGGTGAGAATGGATCAGCTCATGACAAAATGGCGGAGCAGACTCGATGGGCTGAATGGCCAACTTCTGCTCCTTTGTCTTATGGTCTTATGGTCTTATGAAGGCCAATGTGCCAAAAGCTTTCTTTATAGCCCTATCTACCTATGATACGACTTTCACTGAATTACAGTATGCCCTGTATTCCCAGATCACTTTTTTCTACAACAGTCCTAGTGCCCTACTGTTCATTGTGTAAGACTGACCATGGTTTGTCCTACTGAAGTGTAATACCTCACACTTGTCTGCATTAAATTCCATCAGCCATTTTTCAGCCATTTTTCCACCTGGTCCAGAACCTGCTGTAAGTTCCTCGCTCTCCACTGCACCCCCAGTCTTGGTGTTATCCCCAAATTTGCTGATTCAGTTAACCACATTATCATCCAGATGGTGGATATAGGTGACAAACAACAATGGTCCCAGCACCAATCCCTGCGGTACTCCACTAGTCACAGACCTCCAGTCAGAGAGGCAACTATCTGCTACCACTCTCTGGCTTCTCCCACAAGGTTAATGTCTAATCCAATTTAATACCTCATCATGAATGTTGAACGACCGAACTTTCTGGACTAACCTCCCATGTGGGACCTTGTCTATTGCCTCGCTAAAGTTCATGTAGACAAAATCCACTGCCTTGCCTGCATCAACTTTCCTGGTAACTTCCTCGAAAAGCTCTAAAAGATTGGTTAGACAAGACCTACCATGCAAGAAGCTATACTGACTATCCTTAATCAGTCCCTGTCTATCCTAATGCTGTTGTATCTGGTCCCTTGGAATACTTTCCAATAATTTTCCCACTACTGATGTCAGGCTCATCGGTCTATAATTTCCTAGTTTATTTTTTAGAGCCTTTCTTAAACAGTGGAACAACAATGGCAATCCTCCAATCTTCACCTGTTTCTAAGGATGATATAAATATCTCTGTCAGGACCTTTGCAATTTCTGCTCTTTTCTCCCACAGGAATCGAGAGAACACTTTGCCAGGCCTTAGGGATTTATTCACTTTAATTTGCCTCAGGACAGCAAACGCCTCCTCATCTGTAATCTGTATCAGGGTCATGACCTAATTGCTGCTTTGCCTTACTTCTATAGATTCTGTGTCTGTCTCGCAAGTAAATACATATGCAAAAAATTCATTCAAGATCTCCCCCATCTACTTTAACTCCACACATGGATCACTATTCTGATCTTTCAGAGGACCAATTTTGTCCCTTGCAATCCTTTTGGTCTTAACATATCTGTAGAATCCTTTAGGTCTCTCCTTCACCTTGTCTGCTAGGGGAACCTTCTTTTAGCTCTCCTGATTTCTTTCTTAAGTGTTCTCTTGCATTTCTTATACTCCATAAGTACCTCATTTGTTCCTACCTGTCTATACCTGCTATGCACCTCCATATTTTCCTTAATATCTCTTGAAAACCAAGGTTCGGTAATCCTGTTTTTTCTTTACCTTTTATTCTGTCTGATAGGCACATTCAATTTTGAAGACCTCTCACTTACCAAGTACACCTTTTCAAGAAAACAGTCTGTCCCAACCCACACTTGCCAGACCCTTCCTGATACTATCAAAATAGGCCTTCCTCCAATTTAGAATCTCAACCCATGGACCAGACCTATCCTTTTCCATATTTACTTTGAAACTAATAGCATTGTGATCACTAGATACAAAGTATACCCCTACACAAACTTCTGTGACCTGCCCTGTCTCATTCCCTAATAGCAGATCCAGTATCGCACACTCTCTCACTGGGACTTCAATCTACTGATTAAGGAAACCTTACTGAACACATTTGATAAACTCTATCCTATCTAGTCCGTTTACAGTATGGGAGTCCAGTTGACATGTGGGAAGTTAAAATCATCTACAATAGCCGTATATTTCTTATTCCTCAGTTCCACTAGACTCTCCTGACTGAGTACTACCGTGACATTTTCCTGACTAGTAATGCCACCCCTCCCCCTCTAATCTTTCCCGCTCTGACACATCTAAAAAACGGAACCCCAGAATATTGAGCTGCCAGTCCTGCATCTCTGACAATTAAGTCTCACTAATGGCTACAATGTCATAATTCCAAGTGTTTATTAATGCCCTGAGCTCATCTGCCTTTTCTACAATACTTGCTTTGAAATATACGCAGCTTAGAACAAACTTTTGTTCAACCATTTGATTCTTGACTTTGTCTGATGTCTTACCAACATCTGCTTTCACAACCTCTCCATTAACTATTTTGGCACTCTAGTTCCCATCGTCCTGCAACCCGAGTTTAAACTCCTTTGTGCAGCATAAACAAACCTTCCTGCTAGGATATTAGTCCCCAAACTGTCCCTTCTATACAGGTCTTACCTTCCCTGGAAGAGAGCCCAATGATCCAAAAATCTCCCTCTCTCCTACACCAACTCCTTAGCCACATATTAACCAGTATATTCTTTCTGGTTCTGGCCTCACTAGCTCGTGGCACGGGTAGCAATCCTGAGTGCACAACTCTGGAAGTCCTGCCTTTTAACTTAGCACCAAACTCTCTGGACTCCCTTTGCAGAACCTCATCACTCTTCCTACCTATATCATTGATACCGACATGGACCACAACCTCAGGCTGGTCTCCTTTCCACTTAAGAATGTTGAGGACTTGATCTGAGATATCCCAGACCCTGTCACCCGGGAGGCAACATATCATCTGGGAATCTCGTTTTTGTCCACAGAACTTCCCTTCTGTTCCTCTAATGAACAAATCCCCTATCACTACAGCTAGCCTCTTTTTCCCCCTTCCCTTCTGAGTCACAGAGCCGGACTCAATGCCACAGACCCTATAACTTTCCTCTGCTAGGTCATCTGTTGGAACGTTTATTAAGTTCAATGTAGCTAAATAGGTCTGCTGGACTTGTAGTCACCCAGAAATAATGAACACATTCACATGCACAAGAATTTATAGGTCAATATAATTGATAGATGGACAAGCCACGAAATCGACCAATCCTGTGATGTCACATGACAGACCAATATACAGTCACACAGTGGTTAGAACCTCTCTCCACCCCTATGTTTTTAGGCAAAAGCACTTTGATAATATTCCTCAACACCAGCTGCTGGAAATCTAAAGCAACACACACAAAATGCTGGAGAAACTTAGCAGGTCAGGCAACACCTATGGAAAAGAGTAAACATTGATGGTTTAGTCTTTTCCATAGATGCTGTCTGACCTGCTGATTTCTCCAGCATTCTGGTAATAGTCTACTGTGTTTCCAGTCCGTTCCCATCGGTGCAATCCAACAACCCCAGGATCAAATGTTGGTCCGGATTCAGTGTTTTCAACTGGGGATTCTGCGGGGTTAATCCGTCGTACACTAGCTTGTTCTGAAATGAGGGATTCACTTGGCCATCTCCTGATGTGGTCTAGATGTCAGCGGCATACACTACCATCAAGTGCTGAAGTAACTTGTTGGTCCTCTTTCAGCGCTACATCTCCTTTCATGTACCTTTGGCTCTCAGGGTTCGGGCAAACATAAAATGGATCTCCCACCTCAGAGTTCCAATGTTCTGTATTTGAATTGTACAGCACTTTCATCGTCTGTTGTCTGTTTCTTACTCAGTCTTCCAGTTCTGGGCACAACAAATCAAATTGGGAATGCAACCTGTGGCCCATCAGATGGAGGGAAACGTGTGGCAGTTTGTGGGAAATGTGTGGAAGTCAGCTTAAGGCATCTGTGGTGTAATTGTTTCTACCGGGAACATAAAATATCGTGTACTGATGAGCAGACAGGTATACCCCGTCCTTGCATCCTTGATGATGTCAATTATGGCGCAGCCTTACTCTCACCAAGCAATCCCACCAATGGCTTGTGGTCCATATGAATCTCGAAACGTTGGCCATGCAGGTAATGGCGAAAACTTATGTCCCCAAAAACAACTGCTAATACTTCTTTGTCCAATTGTGCATAGTCTTGTTCGGCTGGGTTAAGGGTGCATGATGCAAAAGCAACATGCTGTTCAGCATTATCTGTATCCTTCTGATTTAGCACCACACCAACACCATACGGGGAGGCATCACAGTACAAAACTATTGGCACCCTGAGTCTGACGTGTATTTATGTTTGGTATTGAGTCAGCATTTGTTTGGCTCTCTGAAAAACAAATCTCTCTGCCCTTTCCCAACACCACCTCATACCCTTCTTCAGATCAACAGATTGTCAAGTGGGGCAAGAAGCGTGGCTGTGTGGGGCAAAAATCTGGCATAACGATTGAACATGCCCAAAAATAATGAAGTTCATGGATATTCCTTGGTGCTGGGGCTTCAAGAATGGGGTAAAGCTTTTCTTTGATTGGAGGTATACCTTTGGAATCCAAGCGAAATCCCAGGTATTCTACATGATCTGTCAGAAGGATGCATTTCTCACGATTTAGTCACAGACCAAGTTGCATCAGTTGGGAGAGGATTTTATCAAGATTATTCAGGTGTTCTTCTAGGGTCGATCCAGTAATCAGAATATCATCTAAGTTAACTATTGGGCTTTACTTTATACTTTATTGTCGCCAAACAATTGATACTAGAACATACAATCATCACAGCGATATTTGATTCTACGCTTCGTGCTCCCTGGATTACAAATCAATACTAAATATTAAAAATTTAACTTATAAATCATAAATAGAAAATAGAAAAATGGAAAGTAAGGCAGTACAAAATACTGAGAGGCAGGTCCGGATATTTGGAGGGTACGGCCCAGATCCGGGTCAGGATCCGTTCAGCAGTCTTATCACAGTTGGAAAGAAGCTGTTCCCAAATCTGGCCGTACGAGTCTTCAAGCTCCTGAGCCTTCTTCCGGAGGGAAGAGGGACGAAAAGTGTGTTGGCTGGGTTGGTTGTGTCCTTGATTATCCTGGCAGCACTGCTCCGACAGCGTGCGGTGTAAAGTGAGTCCACGGACGGAAGATTGGTTTGTGTGATGTGCTGGGCTGTGTTCACAATCTTCTGCAGCTTCTTCCGGTCTTGGACAGGACAACTTCCATATTGGGTTGTGATGCACCCGAGAAGAATGCTTTCTACGGTGTATCTATAAAAATTAGTGAGGGTTTCAGTGGACAGGCCAAATTTCTTTAGCTTTCTCAGGAAGTAAAGGCGCTGGTGGGCCTTCTTGGCAGTGGACTCTGCTTGGTTGGACCAAGTCAGGTTATTTGTGATATTGACCCCGAGGAACTTAAAGCTTTTGACTAGTTCCACTTGTGCACCACCAACGTAAGTGGGGTCATGTGGTCCGCTACTCCTTCTGAAGCCAACAACCAATTCCTTCCTCTTACTGACGTTGAGGGATAGGTTATTGTCTTTGTACCATGCCACCAGGTTCTTAATTTCCTCTCTGTACTTAAACTCATCATTACCCAAGATATGGCCTACAATTGTTGTGTCATCAGCAAACTTATATATTGAGTTATGCAGGATTCGATGGTATGCTGGAATATTGCAGGAGATGAATTTATGCTAAACAGGAGCCTAATATACTGGAACAAGCCTTTGTGGGTTGCAATAATAGTGAAGCTCCAAGACTGTTGTTCTAGCTCAAGCTGTTAGCATGCATGTGTGAGGTCAAGTTTAGAGAAGAACTTCAGCCTCCTAGTGTTGCATAGGTGTCTTCTATCTTTGGAATTGGGTATGTCTCTGTGGGTAAGCATGAAATTACTGTGACCTTATAATCTCCACATTACTCTTAACTACTAGGAGTTGCCCATTGGAAAATCTCACAGGTTCAATGATCCCATTTTCTCGTAATCGCATGAGCTCCGACTCAACTTTGGGACAAAGCATGAAAGCCAGGGAATGTAACTTGAAAAACTTTGGCTTGGCTCTGCCTGATTCTGGAAGATGTATTTTGGTACCCTTGAGCTTAACATTATCAGGATTGCTGAAAAGAGGTTCATACCACTTGAGTAAGCTCCCGACCAACATGTTGGTTTTCATTTGATGCACACCTAGGATAGGCATATGCTGTAGCCAATTGCACCTGACCAAATTCACTCCTTCTCCCTCAGTGATATGCACTGGTAGTTGGTGCGATTGATTTTCCAGTTCAAGAAAAACCTTGTCACAGCCAAGCAGCTGCAACTCTTCCTGTGTAAGTCTTCAGTCTGTAATGTGGTAATGTAAGCATCTTCAAAGAGTCATGGCTAAGCATATCTACACATGTCTTTTCACTGCAGAGTGTAATAGCAGGTCCAGTGTCAAATTCAAAGGAAATGGGTCTGCTGTTTATATTTGAAACCATCTGTATAGGGGGAACTGGCCTTAGACCATCTGAGTGCATTACAATGTCTCTGGCTCCGCAACTGCGTACTGTGCTGCTGTGGAATGTTCTAGTATGAATGGAGATGGAGATCGGCAAACCCTTGCCAAGCATCCTTTCTTTTGGCAAGTATATCAGACGGAATCTCACTGTTGACAGTCAGTAGGCTTCTGGTGAAATTCATTGCAATGGTAACATCAGAAACCCAGAGTATTAGTCCCTTTTTTTCTTAGCTAGGGAAACTTTGTTAATGTCAGTAAAATCTGCTGGAGTTGCAGGTGTTGGGGATGTCACCTCTCCTAGCACTTTGCATTGCTGCATCAAAACTGCATTCTTATCTGCCACTTCCATGCCATTTGCAGTATCAAGGGCTGACTTAAGTGCGAGCTCAGATTCTGGCAATAGGTGACATTGAATGTGAACATCACACACATCTATGGACAGGTTATCTCATATCAAAATCACAAAATTCAGTCAGTTTTCTTAATTCGAATGTAATGACGTCACAATGGGGTGCTGGAAACAGACCCAAATGCAAGACACAGACACTGAAGTACAAGGAACAGGACTTGACTAGAGTAGGGATGTGACAGGATTCAGGCGAGGAGCAGGGACAAGAACGCAGAGTTGGGCTAGGGAAAGTGGGACCAGGACTAGGAACCATGAACTAGGAGACAAGGCTTGGACTCTGAGCCCGAAACTGGACAAGGACTGAGAACCTGAGTCTTGCCTCGGGCTCGGACCCCAGAACCATGCAAGGACATGACTTGGCTTGAGGCTGGGGTCTTGAGTCTTGAGCTTGGCTTGGAATTCTTGAAGCTTGGGTCTTGAGCTTGGCTTGGGATTCTTGAGGCTTGGGGTCTTGGGTCTTGAGCTTGGCTGCAGGCTGGGGTCTTGGGTCTTGAGCTTGGCTTGGGATCCTCGAGGCTTGGGGTCTTGGGTCTTGAGCTTGGCTTGGGATCCTCGAGGCTTGGAGTCTTGGGTCCTGAGCTTGGCTGCAGGCTGGGGTCCTGGGTCTTAAGCTTGGCTAGGGATCCTCAAGGCTTGGGTTCTTGGAGTGGCTTGGGATCCTCGAGGCTTGGGTTCTTGGAGCTTGAGCTTGGCTTGTGATCCTTGAGGCTTGGGGTCTTTGTCTTGAAATGGGGAGGCTGATAACTCGGAGACTGGAGCTGAGAGACATACTGGGAACTGAACATCAACATAGAACCAGGACCTATCCTTCAACAAGCCAGGACTCATCTTTAATACAACACAAACATGAGACAGGACAGAACATAGACATAGAACCAGGACTTATCCTACCACAAGCCGGGACTCACCTTCATCTCCACACCAAGGTGGGACAGGTCTCTCCGTCAGGTAACGGCAGAACAGCCAGACTTATCCAACAGAGGCAAGGACAAGACAAGACAGGTCTTCCCGCAGGGCAACGGCAAAACGGCCTGGCTTACCCCACAGAGGCAAGGACAAGAAGAGACAAACACCAAAGAACAATAGACAGTTCCATCTCTGCTCTGGGGAAGCTCCGAGTCTCAGTTCGGCCAGCAACCTCAGCTGGCTATGGAAACAGCCAGATCCCTACCTAGCTTGGAGTGGCTGGCAGCCACTCAGCTGGCCCGGGAAACAGCTGAATCCATACCACAAAGACCACTCCAAAGAGTGGCAACAAGGCTCCATGAAGCAGTGGTCCTCCAACCAGGCCTAGAGATCACAAATGGTTTCACTAGCCTTCCACCAGCAGGTTGCTCCAAGGGGGACTGAGAAGACAAACCAGCAGCTCACACTCAATCCCAAGACTACTTATATTGCAAGCCCAAAGATGGGAATCAGGTGTCTATGATTAATTCAAACACGGGACAGCTGGAAGACCCGGAGTCCTGAGTCCACGGACCGGACCGTGAACTGGAATGCAGACTTCATGGACCGGACCATGACAAATGAGACCCAAATAATCACACAATTTCCCCTTAAGATTTTGAAGAGGGTAAATCGGGACTCACCAAACATCGGATAATGTCGTATGTTTTCAGACTGGATACACTGAGCAAGATGCGAGCTCTTTTAGTGGGCTCAATGACGTCGCTAGCCGCAAAAAAACAGTTAATCCTCATCAACACTGTTGCAATTAAGAATGTTTATCATGTCCAGTGCAGCTGAATAGGTCTGCTTGACTTGTATTCTCCTGGAAACAACATGCAGAAAGGTCAAATGTTAATTAATAGATGGACAAGTGAGCAAAATTGACCAACCCCATTATGTCACATGACAGACCAATAAACAGTCACATGGTGGATAGTACACATCTCTCCCACCCATTGGTATCCAAAGTGGTATACCTGTTGTTGAGGAGGATGGCCATAGGGTTACTCTGCACTGGCTGTTTAACTCCTTTCCCCTTTCTGACCATGACCCAGTTTCCTGTGTCCTGCACCTTGTGTGTAACTACCTCTCCATATGTCCCATCTATCACCCGCTCAGCCTCCCGAATGATTCGGAGTTCATCCAGTTCCAGCTCCATCTCCTTAACGTGGATTGTTAGAAGCTGCAGCTGGATGCACTTCTTGCAGGAGAAGTCATCAGGGATACTGGAGATCTCCCTGCCTTTCCACATCCTTCAAAAGAAGCATTTAGTTATCCTGCCTGACATTGCAACTGTTCTATCTGAGCAAATGTAAAAAAGGGAAACAATAATCAATAAAAAAGAAGAAAAATCTACAATGTTTTGCCTTCTCTCACTCAAGCCTCTTCCTTGCTGAAGCTTCAAAGAGCTAAAAGCCTCAAATAATCTCTCCAACACTATCCACTCCAACAAAAGCCACTCTGTTTATCCCACCTTATTTATATTTATTCCTGCCAATCACTTCTGATCACTGATTGGTGGCTGCTTTGGTTCTTAAGATTTTATATAATGTTGTTTGTAAATGTGTTGTTCATTGCTAATGATGACATTATATTATCATGGTTTAAACATTTGACTTTTAAACCATCTGTCTTACTATATTTTTTGTGTTATGTTATAGAATGGTAAAAGACTTACCAGGAGGAGAAAGATAGCTATCCCTGGGGAATACTATACTCCTGATAACCTTTTTACCTATTCTGTTGTGATTTCTTCAGAAATGGAGATGTAATCCTTGAGCCTTTGATGTCTACAAAGCTTTATATTGTGACAAGGTAGAACTATTTGAATGAGTTTTCTATTCACTTATTAGTTTAGTATAAGCATATATTGTGTATGTGGTACTCCTACAAAGCAACAAAGACCACTAAGCCTATTAATTTTGCTATTTGTGTTATATTTGTTACTATATATATATTTGGTTGATAAAATCCCATGGTTTGACAGAACAGACTGGTAGCCCTTGCTCAGTTATAGTTTTCTTGGAAAACACTAAAGTTCTCAATTAGGTCCAATCCATAAAGTAAAATAGAAAGACTAGAACAATTAAAGACAGAGTTCAGAATCATGAAAATAAGAAGAAACTAATGCAGATGGGATGGTTGGTGTTAGAATATTAAGTTACAGCATACCAATGGGTGTGTACTGCCATGGGACGAACATGCCCAACTCTTTTGTTGCAATATTGTTTTCTGGGAGCTTAGAATTAAAGATATTGACAGAATTTTCAACAGAACTGTACTCTTCCTTATTTTTGTAAATTTTTAATTTTATGTATATTATTATATTGTGAAATCATGTAATTGATGGATATAATTTTCTATAATTAAAATGTGAGATTAATAATCTTTAGGCTCAAGAAGACAGCAATACGCTATCAGTAACATTTACAAGACTTGTTTTCAGAAAACCCAAGCAAAGTTGTGCACCACATCGAAAGCAACCCGAACATCCCTGGGAAAGAGATGAGCTATCTTCAGCTCATTGAGAGACATTGCCAGATGACCTGATGAACCAGTGGTGACAGAGACAGTGATTTGAACTTGCATCAAGGAAATGGCAAGAACTGCTTGTGGGGAAGAAAATTTTAAAGATGCACTAATATGGACTCATAATGTGGGCATTGATGTGTCACTGCCATGTATTTATGGAAAATTATAATGGTGACAATCCTTTGAGGTTTGAGAAATGGGTGCACCTGAGGTTGAGAAAGTGAATACTTTAAAGAGAAAATCATACAGGGAACCGCCCCCCCCCCCAACACACACACATTGGGAAGTACCCAGTGAGTGCTTTGAGCATCAGAGCAAAGAGAATCTTTTCCAGCACTGTTAACCTACTGGAACAATCGGAGGAGTGATTGTCTGTTCTCAAATGGGGTCTTGGCAGGAGTCTTGATCTGAAAGTTGATATTGGTAGAAAGAAGCTGGGTTAGAAATCTTTTCTTAGAAAGAGGGCGTGTGATAGATATTTGCTTATGAAGTCACTCAAGTGGGAGAAAAGGGGTATAAATGTAGAGAGCTGTTCAAGCTTATTAGGAATGGTATAAGGAACATCAAGGAACATGGAAGAACTGGAATCTATTCCTCCAGCTTTGGCTTCTTCAAGAAGCACCATGTTTGTCTGCACCTTTGGTAGATCTTTTTAGATTATAGGATTTGTACTTGTGTTTTGGAAATCCTTTATCTTTTACGCTTTATGCTTAATCATTTATATTTGAGAAATGCTTTGTGCTTTTTACTTTGGAAATGGATTGTAATTTGAAAATGTTTAAGATAGAATTCCTCTGTGAGTTTTAAATGTTTCTTTTTAAGAATGTGTAGATTTAAATGTGTAGCACTGAAAATAAATGTTTTAAACTACTTTGTTAGCCGGAAGTACCTTCTCCTTGGTAGGGAGAGGGGACCTACCACTAGAATACTGAGTATTGACAGCTGAGCTCTCCACGGAGAATAAACAGGGAATTAAATTCATCTTTGAAGATTGGGTAGTTACTGTATAATCTTCCTACAGTGAGAGTACTCATGGTTATTTATATCCAATTGGGCTTAAAACCTTAATTTGAGTTTAGAACTTTGTGGTCAACAAACCCAATACCATCACAATGCAGCCAGTAACCAATGATGCAGACTCATTCACACCACACAATGTTATTACTCTCTTTTCACAAATTCTGGGTCAATAAATTACTTGATGCAGACTTGTAGAGCCTTTGTCTCACAGCTATGACCTGAGTTCAATCCTGAGTTCTGGGCTGCTTACGTGGAATTTGTACATTCTGTCACTTGCCTAAGACTGCATGGGTTTCCTCCAAGTGCTTCATTTTTCTCTAATGAACCATACAAAACAGTTCATGAAGGTTAATTGAGAGGGGCAGGTGTAGATTAACGGTGGAATCTGGAAGGGGAGGGAGGTAGTGGATTGGAATGTGGGTCAATAAAGTGAGTTAGGGTAAGATAAGTGTAAAATGAGTGCTTGATCATTACTATGGACTCAGTGAGCTTTAAAGTTCAGAGTCCAAAGTAAAATTTAGGACTTGTTTCCTTGCTGTATCTTTCTATGAGTGGATGTTGACTCTATTAGCTGGTTTGTATATTAAAGCCTCCAAGAAGAGTCCCTTTTACAGAAAATGTCATTCAAAATCTTATAGAGCACATTAAACAGGGAGAAGATTTTTGAGAGAAGAATCAATGAATGCAGAGGTCAGACTTATTCATCAGCTGAATTACATGACAGGTACAAGAGCAGTCTTAATTATTTCACACACGCATATTGTGGAAGAGTGAGGCTCGAGTTAATTGAAAAGCATCGCTCAGAAACTAACCACAAATCACTATGAGCTTGCAACATTTGTACGGAAATGCATGCTTTCAGCTTCCTACCTAAATAAGAACCAATGGGTATGCAACAATGCAACTAGCTGCTCAGCTACTTTGTTCTACTTACCAGTGGATAGCATGTGTCCAGTAAGAAATAATCTCCAGTGCCATATATGGTTATTATTTTAGTTGCAATTGAAAGCTATTAATTCAAAGCATCAATGAAAATCTATAACCTTGTTCTTTTTAATTATACCCTGCAATGCTGTTTCTTAGCAATCAGCTTCTACTTTGGTTTGAAAGCCTAGGGGCTTCATGATAAACAGCCTACAGTGGCTGCAGCTTGGCTGTTGGAAGGGTAGGAGCACCTTGTTTACCAAAGGCATGATGGACGAGATGTACCCGTCCTTGAAGTGCTTGCTTCAAGCACAGACAGTTGCAGGAGCTCTTGGGCTGCTGGTTCTTTGGCATAGATAAGCATTTTACCTGAAAGCAATAGTGAATAATATGTTGCTGAACTTGTGAGAGGGACAGCAAGATTAAAATGCTCCACACCAAGTGATCTCTTGGGGAACTGTAGACAATAGTGTCCTGATCTTCTGCGAGCCAGACTAGGCGGCTGTTGTTTCAATCTCCAGACCTGAAGGTGCACAGCTGGTAGACCCTAGCCCCCTAGTGTTCGTCCCATCTGTGTTCAGTCCTTGCCTCAGTCCTTTGTACAAGTAGAATAGGACCCTGCACATGATGGAGAAGAGCCTGAGAGTAGGTCTATGTCACCACTCCAGCTAGCCTCACACTAACTCTAAGAGAAGGATTCTGTCATTCATGGCATATCTCATCTCACATGGGAGAGTAGTTTGCTCATGTGCAACATTGCTCTATTCAAGTAAGACTGCCAGCTGCTCACACAGAGCCTTTCCCAATAACCCATCTGCAACTATGTCGATGTCTACCTCAGATAATCTGGAGGCTCCCTCCTGTTATAAGATCATAAGACATAGGAGCAGAATTAAGCCATTCAGCCCATTGATTCTGCTCTGCTATTCCATCATGGTTGATACCAGATCCCACTTAACCCCATACACCTGCCTTCTCAACAATGAGGAAACTATCGATTTTTTGCTTTAAATATACCCATGGTTATAGCCTCCATGGCTCTCTGTGGCAGAGCATTCTACAGATTTACTACTCTCTGGCTAAAAGAATCCCTCCTTACCTCTGTTCTAAAGCATTGCTCCTCAATTTTGAGGCTGTCCCCTCTAGTTCTGAACACCCCCACCCCCACAGGAAACATCCTCTCCACATTCACCTTATCTAGTCCTTTCAACATTTGATAGTTTTCAAAGAGATCCCCCTGCATTCTTCTAATTTCCAGTCAGTACAGACCCAAAGCTGCCAAACACTCCTCATGTGTTCGCCCTTCATTGCCAGAAGCATCCTTGTGGACTTCCTCTGGACTCTCTCCAATGACAACACATCCTTTCTGAGATATAGGGCCCAAAACTGTTGACAACACTCGAGTGCGGCCTGAGTAGTGTCTTATAAAGCTTCAGCATTATCTCCTTGCTTTTATATTCTACTCCCCTTGAAATAATTAGCCTTCTTTACCATAGACTCAACCTGTAAGTTAACCTTCTGGGAGTCTTGCACAAGGATTCCCAAGGCCCTCTGCACCTCTGTTGCTTGAATTTTCTCCCCATTTAGATAATAGTTTCTATTGCTCCTTTTACAAAAATCCATTATCATACATTTCCTAACACTGTATTCCATCTGCCACTTTTTTTGCCTAATTTTGCCCATTCTTCCAATTTGTCTAAGTTCTGCTGCAGTCACATTGCTTCCTCAGCATTACCTACCCCTCCACCTATCTTAGTATCATCCACAAACTTTACCGCAAAGCCATCAATGCCATTATCTAAATCATTGACAAGCAATGTGAAAAGTAGTGGTCCCAATACTGACCCCTGAGGAACACCACTAGTCACTGACAGCCAACCAGAAAAGACCCACTTTATTCCCGCAAACATGAGAAAATTTGCAGACGCTGGAAATTCAAGCAACACACACAAAATGCTGGTGGAGCGCAGCAGGCCAGGCAGCATCTATAGGAAGAAGTACAGTCAACGTTTTAGGCCGAGACCCTTCTTCAGGACTAACTGAAAGAAGAGATAGTAGGAGATTTGAAAGTGGGAGGAGCACTCATTTCTACTGGTTTGGTTGGAGAAGTTAAACTTCAAAGCTAACTGTATGCCTTTAAACCCAACATACTTAGTAAAATTGGACTCAACAAAATTGGTACTCGTTTCTCATTGGCTATTTTATTTGCTTCAAAATGCTGTTCAATTTGCTCAGTATACAAAATCCAGCTATCTGTGTAATCAAACATGTCTATCTTTCCAATGTAGTCAGCCATTTCTACTTTTACTTATGATATCATCACCCGGTACTTAGTTCGATCGCATAAGACATGATGTTTCAATCCCTTTGATAAGCAATCCTAACTCCAGAGGACTCAATGGTGCGATCCGGTGTCCCAGGTACACCCCTTTCACATCTGATCACCCATGGGACATTTTAGGGCCCAGTTGCTGTCACTTCTCTTCATCCATACCAGTGGCTGCTTCACTCAGCTGCCTCTGAGAGTTTTTTTATAGTTTACTGCTGGCCCTGGCCTTGGACTCCCAAATCCTTTAGCAATCTGACCATGGAAATAGCCACCAGTTCTCTGCAGCCAAGCTCTACTGGGAAAACCTGCACCTTCCATCCACGCTGCCTAGAGTCTGTGGCCAGCTCAGCGTATCTTACAAGCTTCCATTCATACACCTCACAGACTGCATCTTCCCAGGGCACTGTGAGTTCTGAGATTACCTCAGCCTTCAGACTGCTGGACCACAAGACCAAATCTGGTCTGAAGGTTGCAGTGACCATCTCTGGGGAATATATTAGCCTTTTGTCAAGATCGGCAGCCATGTTCCAGTCACGAGCAGGCTCCGGTATGCCTGACACCAACAGTGTCACTGAGGGTGGCACTGCCTGTCCTTGCCGGACAAAAGGGATCGTGGTTCTTCCAGTCATTTGGGGCTTAGAGTTGTTATTCAGCCTTTGCTTCTCCACAATGGAGAAAGCATCTGAGGACCTGGTTGTGCCCCCATGTGTATCTTCCTCGAGTGAGGCTTATTTTGCAAGAGGAGAGGATGTGCTTGAGGTTTACTGTTCTTCCACAGAGTGGACAAGCTGGGTCTTCACTGAGCTACTGGTTCACTGTTTATGAACCCCGAATTCTTTTTTTTAACTCGACTGTCTCTGCATGTACTGGGCTGTTTATTTCACTTGTCTTTACTGCACATATTTTTTGTTCAAATGTCTCGCTGAGCTTCAACAGGTCAGTAGCTGTCTTGAGTTCATTTTAAAAATACCTCGTTGCTAATGTTATGTCTTGCAAGTTCAAAACATTAAACTAATTCAAAGGAAGACATGGGAGTTTGGGAAAGCATGTCTAACATTGTGTTTACCTTAAGCAAGGCGCGCCTGTGTCACGTGATAGCGTGAATAATGTGTGCAATTCACGTATTTATAACCTGTAATGAATTATTTAAACAAACAAGAATATAATCAACCAATATATATGCAAGATTACTCACATATTTCTGAAATATTAAATACACAACACCTCCTTCTCCCTTTCAGCCTGTCTTTTCCATTATAGTTATTAAATGCTTTGTTGCAGTCTGTCTATCATTGGGATTCTGCCTTGAAGGGTTGCTGTCCTTCTCTGATTGTTGCACAGTAAACATTACGGCAGCCAGATAAAATTCAATCTATCCCCATCAGAATCTATGTTGGTTTTGACCTTTTGCAGCTGTTAAGAGTGGAAGCTCTGCTAAGATTGTTGCACATGTACTTACTACCAATCTGGGAACTTTTTCTTTTGGGGTTGAGGTTGGGAATGGGAGTGACAAAATTTGGTTTGGTTTTGGTGCTACTATCAATAATGTTGGCAAGCAAAAATTTTGAAATCTAATTTCAACGTTTATGTGATTTAGCAGGTCAATGGGTCCCTCTTTGGCCATCATGTGTACTATTGACAGTTTTAGAAGGGATCAGATTGTGCAACATAGAGCCTGAAAATTGAAGAAACAAATCCAGAAGAAATTAAGTGAAAATGAGAGAAAATAATAATGTAATGAAAGAGAAGCTGAACAATCTCAAATTCCCCAAATAATCTCAACTACCAGGGCTGGCAATAAATTATTACATAAAAAGTGAAGATAACTACTGGTCACCAAGACTTATGAAACCCTGATACTGACACCACCAAGTTTACTGAAGTGTATGTGTTAATAATGGATTAATATTCTCACCCAGTCCCTGTAATTATCCACTAAACAGATTTAAGGCAGGCTGGGGAAATAATTGTTCAACCCCCCCCCCCCCCCCCCCCCGCTCCAAAGAATAAGAACCTCAGTCACAAAAAAAAATTGAATGGCACTTTTAAAATTCACAACATTACTAGGATACAGAGAAGGTTTAGCCTTCTCCAGATAATGCTTTCCAGTTTGAAAGTCAGAGAATTTCTCCTATAAATGAAAGCAAATTTTGACATCTACTGAGAAACCAGTTATAGCTACCATGAGTTCTTGTTTTCATATCTCCTTAGTGTGGTATATATTCCACAGTTTGTTATGTTCAACCAATTTAAAAAGTTTCTGCAGTATCTGACATTGTGCAGAGAATGGGTATAAGATGCTTTAAGTATTATGCTCAAATGATTGCCTTCAGTAGAACAGTGTTACTTGGAAATTCAGTTGAATAATAGTATATTTTTATCTCTATTGTGTTTCACTTTGGAACTCCTACCCTTTTGGAGCATTACAGGGGAACTTGGATCACTTTTTCCAAGGAGTGATCCTCCTTAGACTCTTCCAAGACACAAATCTTACTCCCTCAGCACTGGAACTTGCATGCAAAATAAGTAAAATATACTGTATCCTATTCTCCTCCCACCACTCACACTGCACTGAACATTTTTCCAACTGAATAATTACCTTCTGTGCATTATGATTCCAGGATTCACTGTGTCAATACTAAAAAGTGGTATTCAAATGAGGCGTTCTTTAGCATTTCTTTCCACTCTGGTGAAATCATTTTCTGTATTGTTCGTTTGTGAGTCAGCTTTCTCCTTCTCTGACCCACAGGAGGTGTTTCTTGATTTTTCCCTGCCATCCTTGGTGAAGTGTCTCTTCATTAAAGAGGTTTTGTCACTCTACTCATTCAATTAATGCACCATGCTGCAACTAAGTTGCCCCATCAGATATTATTGATTGCATTTCTTATTGATGTTAGCCAGTGATTAATCTGCATTACAGAAATCTACACCGAGATGCTCATTTCTCCTTCAGTTGTAATGCATTTTGAGTTCAAGAATTTGATGTACGAATTACTGTGCATTCTTGGAATGTTGCTAAAAGACAGGAGAAACAGTATAATTCTCATTTAATATTCAATTAGTACATTAAGAGCAAATTAAATTTCCAGGTGCCCAACCAGTGACAGATTATTCTATCATTCAGATGTTTTACATAATTTCAATTAGATGATCTGTGTGCATTTTAGGCAAGTTACAAAGGGGAATTCTGTCAGTGATCAACATCAATTCAAAGTTAATACAATTAGGAAGCTAACTCCCATTTCATGGTCTCAAATGGTTTATTAATATTTATCAAGCAAAGAAGTATGCCTGATAATGGAAACTACCTTAGTATCACCATGGTTACAATGAACTCGATAAACTTTCTTGTCCAAATTCAGTGACATAATTGACATTCATTTATCGCTAATGTGTGCATCCCATGGAATAACAAATTTTCAGTTTTGGCCAAGTCTTGTAGTCATACTAGTCACCCATTTTATGCTGAATGGTGAAACATGATTTGTCAAAATTGAACATTAAAAAATGACTTAATCCAAAAAAATGCATTCTTAAAATTGAACATTCAGTTGATCGCACTAGAAATTCCTCTTTCTTAATTAGTTGCTCATTATGTGCAGTAGATCTTCCAATGGTGATGAACCGCCTGACCCCGCTGGTCACACACTAATAGGACATGCTGATTCTTCATCATTTCCCCAGGAATATTTCTCTTTCAGAGGCTGTCAGACAAATTGTGTTGCAACCATGGATTCGGCAGTGCAATTGATACAGCAATTGCACTCATGAATATGCACGTGTCAGCTAATTATTCTTTCATTGTGATGGTATTTAACTCCATTCATTCCATCATAATATTTGTTGAGACTTGGACACAGCAACACTTCGCTGTCTGTTTGCATTCTGCCTTGTCTGAGAAATTGGACTGTCGAGTCTACTGACTCTGAAAACCAGCGGTATTCGTTTTATTCCTAGTTGTTCTTTTCGGACGCAGTATAGTCTTTGTCTTCCATTTGAGAGTTGTAGTTAATGGCCCTGTTTGACCTTGCATTTATTATTTTCTTTTCCCTTTAACAGTGTTCACATTAAAGTCAGTGAAATATCGACCCACTTCAGTGTCTCTTACTCCGCACTTGGGCCATATCCAAACCTGGTGACAGCAAGTCTCAACCCAATTCAAAGATGAATTTTGTAAAGATACTTATTTTCATTGAAGGATTGTTTGCATTTTGCAACTCCATGCTCAAGAACTGAGTTTCTCTTTCATTCTCTGGAGAAGTTTGGGAGTAATGAGGGGAAATTGTGTCCAGACTGTCCAGTGCTATTTTCTAGAACTCCACAGTTCATACCTTGTCTTTCAACTATCAGAGTAAGAGTTTTCTCCATTCAAACCTGTTTCCCAGTCTGTTTAGAAAAGAGATTTTGGGCAGGTAGTCAAGGCTTCAGAGAAGTGTTATTTAACATTGTTGAATATAGCCAAAGATCATAGAATAAGTGTCCTCGCTGGCCACTTCCTACTTCTGGCCAGAAGTTGTAAACGTGTCTTTGCTGTTCCAGGTCCACTGACTCATGTCCATACAGCTTCCATTGCCAACACCTGCCATTGTCAATAGAAGGATTGGAAGGTTCTAGTGTGGTGTTAAATTCTATGGAGAACAGGACTGATGGAAGGCTGATTGGAAGATAGGTACATTGGCATAGAAGTCTGTTTACTTGTCTTTGAATAATGACACTCAAAACACATAGATAGGAGGGGTTTAAGGGGGATGAACAGAAGCAAATAGAAAATAGAACAGTATAGGAATTGGTGCTTCGGTCCCCAGTGTTGTGCAGAACCAATTAAGTTAATGATCAAAGCCAACTAAACTAACCTCTTCTTCCTACACAATGCTCACATCCTTCTAGTTCTCTGACATTCATGTGCCTATCTAAACGTCTATTAAAATCCATTAATGTATCTGCCTCTATCACCTCTCCAGGCACCATCATTTGCTGTGGAAAGAAAAATGCTTGGCCCTTACATCTACTTTGAACTTACCCTCTCTCACATTAAATGCATGATATTAAGCCCCTACTCCAGGAAAGAGATACTCTCTGTCTATTCTATTTCTGCCTCTCATAATTTTATAAACCTCGATCAGATTTCTCCTCAGTCTCTGCTGCTCCAGAGGAAACAACTCAAATTTGTTCAACCTCTCTATATAGCAGATGCCCTCTAATCCAGTCAGCATCCTGGTAAAAGTCTTCTGCGTTCTCAACATCCTTCCTATAATGAGGTGACCAGAACTCCATACCATACTCCAGCTGCATCCTAACTAGCTTTAAAAAGCTGCAAAATAAGTTGACTTTTAAACTCAATGTCACAACTAATAAAGGCAAGCATGCAATTAGCCTTCTTAACCATCCTATCAAACTGCGGAGTCACTTTCAGGGAGATATGAACTTGGGCCTGAAGATTCCTCTGGTCATCAACACTGTTAAGGATCAAGCCCTTAGCAGTGTACGTCTCTTTACATTCGACCTTTCAAGGTACAACACTTGTAAACTCTATCTACCATTTCTCTTCCCATATCTCCTACTGATCTATATAAGACCATAAGATAAAGGAGCAGAATTAGGCCATTTGGCCCATTGAGTATGCTCTGCCAATTCATCATGGCTAATCCATTTCTTTCTCAGCACCATCTCCTGCCTTCTCCCTGTATCAAAGTACGAAGTACACTTATTATCAAAGTGTGAATGCAGCATACAACCCTGAGATTCATCTACTCCAGGCAGCCATGAAAAAAAGAAAATTATGGAACGCATTCAAAGAAAAACATCAACCCCTTTCCCCCCACCATGTAAAAAAATTGCAAATTGCACAAACAGCAAGAAGAACATCAACCCCCCCCCACACACACAGAAAACAAACAAATCGCACAAAGGGCTACAAGAAAGAACGAATGAAAACACAGAATATAAAACACAAATTTGAGTTTAATTGAACTTCAGTACAATCCACAAACCGCAGATCCAGAACTTCAGTACCATCCTCCAACGCAGGGACCTCTTGTGTGTGTGAGAGAGAGAGAGAGAGAGAGAGAGAACTTCACAAGCAGACACCTTCCTCTGGCAGCAGCAAGCGAGAGGCTGGCAGATGGCGCTGAACACTCGCTTGCCTTCTGCACTCAGCTCGATACTTCCTCGACACTGTAATCAACTTCAGGCCCTGACTAATCAAGAATTTATGAAACTCTGCCTTAAGTATATCTAATGACTTGGCCTCCACAGCCACAAGTTCCATAGATACACCACTCTCTGGCTAAAGGAATGCCTCCTTATTTCCATCACTCTACTCTGAAGCTGTGTCCTCCTGTCTTACTCACCCCCACTATAGGAAATGTCCTCTTCAAATCTATCCTGTCAAGGTCTTTCAACTTTTAATAGGTTTCAATGAGAATCCCCACCCCACCATTCTTCTGAATCCCAGAGCCACCAAACACTCCTCATGCAATAAGCCTTTCAATCCTTTTGTGAACCTCCTTTGAACCTTAGATAAGGGGCCCAAAACTGCTCACAATACTCCAAATAAGGCCTCACCAGCACCTTATAAAGCTGTAACATTACATCCTTGCTTTTATATTCAAATCCTCTCAAAATGAATGTTAACATTGTATTTGCGTTCCTCACCACCAACTCGACCTGCAAATTAAACTTAATGGAATCCTACAAGAGGACTCCCAAGACTCTTTGCACCTCAGCTTTTTGAATTTCTCTCCATTTAGAAAATAGTCCATGCATTAATTTCTTCTTCCAAAGTACATGACCATGCACTTCCCGTCACTGCATTCCATCTGCCATTTTTTGCCCATTTTCTTAATTTGTTTAAGACCTTCTGTAACTTCCCTACTTCCTCAACACTACCTGCTCCTCCACCTATCTTTGTATCATCCACAAACTTGGCCATAAAACCATCAATTCCTTCATCCAAAATCATTGATATACAATGTAAAAAGAAGTGGTCCCAAAACCAACCCCTGTGGAACACCTCCTGTCACTGGCAGCAAATCAGAAAAGGCTCCCTTTATTCCCACTCTTTGCCTCCTGCCAATCAACCAGTGCTCTATCCATGCTAGGATCTTTTCTGTATTAAGCACACGGTATTGGGGGTAAGGTATTGGTGTGGGTGGAGAGTTGGTTAGCAGACAGGAAGCAAAGAGTGGGAATAAACGGGACCTTTTCAGAATGGCAGGCGGTGACTAGTGGGGTACCGCAAGGCTCAGTGCTGGGACCCCAGTTGTTTACAATATATATTAATGACTTAGACGAGGGAATTAAATGCAGCATCTCCAAGTTTGCGGATGACACGAAGCTGGGCGGCAGTGTTGGCTGTGAGGAGGATGCTAAGAGGATGCAGGGTGACTTGGATAGGTTGGGTGAGTGGGCAAATTCATGGCAGATGCAACTTAATGTGGATAAATGTGAAGTTATCCACTTTGGTGGCAAAAATAGGAAAACAGATTATTATCTGAATGGTGGCCGATTAGGAAAAGGGGAGGTGCAACAAGACCTGGGTGTCATTATACACCAGTCATTGAAAGTGGGCATGCAGGTACAGCAGGCGGTGAAAAAGGCAAATGGTATGCTGGCATTCATAGCGAGAGAATTCGAGTACAGGAGCAGGGAGGTACTACTGCAGTTGTACAAGGCCTTGGTGAGACCACACCTGGAGTATTGTGTGCAGTTTTGGTCCCCTAATCTGAGGAAAGACATCCTTGCCATAGAGGGAGTACAAAAAAGGTTCACCAGATTGATTCCTGGGATGGCAGGACTTTCATATGAAGAGAGACTGGATGAACTGGGCTTGTACTCGTTGGAATTTAGAAGATTGAGGGGGGATCTGATTGAAACGTATAAGATCCTAAAGGGATTGGACAGGCTAGATGCAGGAAGATTATTCCCGATGTTGGGGAAGTCCAGAATGAGGGGCCACAGTTTGAGGATAGAGGGGAAGCCTTTTAGGACCGAGATTAGGAAAAACTTCTTCACACAGAGAGTGGTGAATCTGTGGAATTCTCTGCCACAGGAAACAGTTGAGGCCAGTTCATTGGCTATATTTAAGAGGGAGTTAGATATGGCCCTTGTGGCTACAGGGGTCAGGGGGTATGGAGGGAAGGCTGGGGCGGAGTTCTGAGTTGGATGATCAGCCATGATCATAATAAATGGCGGTGCTGGCTCGAAGGGCCGAATGGCCTACTCTTGCACCTATTTTCTATGTTTCTATGTTTCTATTACCATTGGGCTCTTATCTTTTTGAGCAGCCTCACATGTGACACTTTCGCAAAGGTGTTCTGAAAATCCAAGTATACAACATCCATTGATTCTCCTTTGTTTATCCTGCTTGTTATTTCATCAAAGAATTCTAACAGATTTGTCAGGCAAGATTGTCCCTTAAGGAAACCATGCTGACTTTGACCTATTTTATCATGTGCCTCTAAGTACCCCGAAACCACATCAACTCCAACATCTTCCCGACCACGGAGGTCAGACTAACTGGCCCATAATTTCTTATGTCTTTCTCCTGTCTTGAAGAGTGGTGTGATACTTGCAATTTTCCAGTCCTTCAGAACCATGACAGAATCCATTGATTCTTGAAAGATCATTACTAATGCCTCCACAATCTCTTCAGCCACCTCTTTCAGAATCCTAGGGTGTAGACCATCTGGTCCAGGTGACTTATCTACCTTCAGACCTTTCAGTTTCTCAAGCACTTTATCCTTAGTATTAGCCACTTCACTCACTTCTGCCACCCCGCCCCCCCCCCCCCACTGACACTCTTGAACCTCTGGCATTCTGCTAGCGCCTTTCACCATGAAGACAGATGAAAAAATACTTATTTAATACATTCACCATTTCCTTGGCCCCCATTACTACCTTTCCAGCATCATTTTCCAGCAGCAGCTCGCCTCTGTTTTACACGTTATATATCTGAAGAAGATTTTGGTATCCTCTTTAATATTATTGGCTCACTTATCTTCAAATTCCATCTTTTCCTTCTTTATGACGTTTTTAGTTCCTTTCTGTTGGCTTTTAAAGGCTTCCCAATCTTCTAACTTCATACTAATTTTTGCTCTATTATATGTGTAACGCTCAGCTATATTGGCTCGTATTTATCTCGGGGAAACCCCGCCCGCCGCCCACCTTGTCTCCCGATGATGTCGGTTGCTGTACAACTGCCACCTGGTTCAGCTTCAAACATCAATCATCAGCCAGCACACAATGTACATTTTACCAATTACACTTTATAGGTATTACTAAGTCTATGAGATTAATAGAAGTTCGATACAAAAAAAGGAATGGAAAAGGTGCCAGGCTTATCAAAGTTCAATTTCTTTGTGCACACGTTGGAGCTCGGGAACTCTACGGGACCACTCTGACCCCTTTGACTCGCAGCTTGGGACCACCTGGAGTGATCAATCTGAGCTTTTCCCGCACATCCGTCGTCCTCACAGTCTCTCCTCCAACTCCCTGCCAAAAGCCCCTGGTTCCCAGCCATATCATCCCAAGAAAGAATAACATGGACACCCATTGGTTCATTAACTCTATTATCTATATTATAACCCAAGCAAAGTGCTAGCTAGAGACTTTATCAGCATTTAACATAACAAAGAAGCCATTTTGATTAACATACACAGTAACATAAAAGAAGAAACTCCTTACATAACCCCTTACATATGGCTTTTATGTTGGCTTTGAATTCCCTTGTCAGCCACAGTTGTGTAATTCTGCCTTTAAAATACTTCTTCTTTGAGACATATCTATCCTGCGCCTTCTGAGTTGCTCCCAGAAACTCCAGCTATTGCTGCTTAGATGTCATCCCTGCTAGTATTCTCTTCCAATCAATTTTGGCTAACTC
This sequence comes from Mobula birostris, assembly GCF_030028105.1. Taxonomy (NCBI): domain Eukaryota; kingdom Metazoa; phylum Chordata; class Chondrichthyes; order Myliobatiformes; family Myliobatidae; genus Mobula; species Mobula birostris. The sequence goes on from NC_092402.1 coordinate 28,529,905, forward strand.
CTCTTTTACTCCTCTGTAATTCCCTTCAATTCACTGTAATACTGATTCATCTGACTTCATCTTCTCCCTTTCAAACTGCAGGATGAATTCTACCATGTTATGATCACTGGGTCCTGAGGATTCCTTTACCTTAAGCTCCCTAGTCAGATTTGGTTATTTACACAACACTCATCTATAATTGCATTTTACCTAGTGGGCTCAAACATAAACTGCTCTAAAAAGCCATCCCATTTGTAGGCATTCTACAAACTCCCCCTTTGGGATTCGGCACGAAACTGACTTTTCCAATCTACCTACCCTATTCTTTGCCAGTCTTCTACGCTATCCATAACACCATTGATCTTAGTATCATCTGCAAATTTACTAACCCACCCATTAACATTTTCATGCAGGTCATTTATATTTGTCACAAACAGCAGAGGTTCCAGTACAGATCCCTGCAGAACACCTCTAATCACAGACCTCCAGCTAGAATAAGTCCTTTCGACCACTACCCTCTGTTTTCTATGTACATGCCAGTTCAGAAACCAAATGGGCAATTCACCATCGATCCCATGCATCTTGATCTTTTGGATGAGCTTCCCATGTGGGAGCTTGTCAAATGCCATACTAAAATCCACGTAGACAACATCCACAGCTTTATCTTCATCAATGACCCTTGTCACCTTGTCAAAAAGCTCAATCAAGTTAGTACGACATGACTTGCTCCACACAAATCTAAGCTGGCTCCCCCTAATTAGGCCATAGTTTTACAAATGGTCATAAATCCTATCCCTAAGAATTCTCTCCAATAACTTCCTTACCACTGATGTGAGACTCACTGGTCTATTGTTTCAAGAATTATCCCATAACACCACAAGATATAGGAGCAGAATTAGGCCAATTAACGCATCAAATCTGCTCTGCCATTTCATCATGGCTGATCCAATTCCCTCTCAGCTCCAGTCTCATGCCTTCTCCCCATATCCCTTCATGCCCTGACTAATCAAAAATCTATCAACTTCTGTCTTAAATATACCCATTAACTTGGTCTTCACAGCTGCCTGCAGCAACAAATTCCACAGATTTACCACTCTCTGGATAAAGAAATTCCTCCTCATCTCTGAGCTAAATGGATGTCCCTCTATTCTGAGGCTGCGTCCTCTGATCTTCAACTCTCCAACAGTAGGAAATAGCCTCTCTACGTCCATTCTATCAAGACCTTTCACCATTTGATAGATTTCAATAAGATTCTCCCCTCATTCTTCAATTCCAGTGAGTATCCAAGGTTCCCTTCTTGTGCAATAGAACAACATTAGCTACTAGCCAGTCCTTTGGGACCTCGCCTGTGGGTAGAGAGGACAGAAAGATATTGGTTAAGGCCCCAACAATCTCATCTTTGGTCTCTCCAATTAACCTGGGGTATATCCCATCAAGACCTCAGGACTTATCTACTTCAGTGCTCTTTAAGAAACCAAGCACTTATATCTTGAAATGCCCCAGCAAATTAATATGCTATACACTGAACTCCCTACCCTCCATGTCTTTCTCCTTGGTAAATACTGATGTAAAGTACTCATCAAGGAGGTCACCCACATCCTCTGCGTCAAAACAAATGTTCCTCCCTTATCCATGAGTGGTCCCACCCTCTCCCTAGTTATCCTTTTACTCTTGATATATGTATAGAATGCCTTGGGATTCACCTCAATCCTACTGTCAAAAACTTTTCACGGCCACTTCTTGCTTTCCTCACTCCCTCACTGAGTTCTTTTCTGGCTTCTGTATAATCCTCAAGGGCTCTGTTTGATTCAAGCTTCCCAAGCTTTGCATGCTTTTCCTTTTTCTTCTTAACTAAATTCATCATCTCTTGACACCCAAGGTTCTCTTACCTTGCCATCCTTGTCCTTCCTTCTGACTGGAACATACCTGTGCTGTTTTCTGCACAGTTCGTCTTTAAACACTCTCCACACGTCAGATGTGGACTTGCCCAAAACAGCTGTTCCCAATTAACTCTCCATAGTTCTTGCCTAATGCTCTCGTAATTTGACTTGCTCCAATCTAATGCTCTCGCACAAAGTTCATATTTATCCTTGTCTATAGCTGAAAGGTTTGAAGGTAGTTAAATCACTTGGACCAGATGGACTACACATCAGTGTTCTGAAAGAGGTGCTGATGAGATTGCGGAGTAAAGATCTTTCAAGAATCACTAGATTCTGGAATGCTTCCGGAGGAATGGAAAATTGCAAATGTCACTCCACTCTTTAAGAAAGGAGGGAGGTAGAAGAAAGGAAATTATAGGCCAATTAACCTGAATTCAGTGGTTGGGAAGATGCTGGAGTCCATTATTAAGGATGAGATTTATGGGTACTTGGAGGTGCATGATAAAGTAGGCCAAAGGGAGCTTGGTTTCCTTAAGGAGAAATCTTGCCTGACAAATCTGTTGGACTTTCTTGAGGAAATAACAGACAGGATAAACAAAGTAGAGTCAGTGGATATTGTTTATTTGGACTTTCAAAAGGTCTTTGACAAGGTGCCGCACATTTTTGTGGGCCAAAGGCCCTGTATTGTTCTGTAGGTTTTCTATGTTTTCATAAGGCTGCTTAACAAGATAAGAGCCAATGGTATTACAGGAAAGATGCTAGCATGGTTAGAAGATTGGCTGACTGGCAGGAGGCAAAGAGTTAGAATAAAGGGGGCCTATTCTGGTTGGCTGCTGATGGTAAGTGGTGTTCCATAGAGGTCTGCATTGGGACTGCTTCTTTTCACACTATATGTCAATGATTTGTATGATGGCATTGATGGCTTTGTGGCCAAGTTTGCAGACGATACAAAGGTAGGTTGAAGAAGCAAGGAGTCTGCATAAGGACTTGGACACATTCAGAGAATGGACAAAGAAGTGGCAGATAGAATATAGTGTTGGGAAGTTTATGATCATAGACTTTGTAGAAGGAGTAACGGTATAGACTGCCAGGCAGCATCTCTAGGAAGAGGTACAGTCGATGTTTCGGGCCGAGACGTCGACGGTACCTCTTCCTAGAGATGCTGCCTGGCCTGCTGCGTTCACCAGCAACTTTGATGTGTGTTGCTTGAATTTCCAGCCTCTGCAGAATTCTTCGTATTAACGGTGTAGACTATTTTCTAAAGGGAAAGAAAGTTCAAAAATCAGACATGCAAAAAGGACTTAGGAGCACAATTTCCTGAAGGTTAATTTGCATGTTGAATTGGAGGTGAGGAAGGCAAATGCAATGTCAGCCTTCATTTCAAGAGAACTAGAAGATGAAAGCAAAGATGTAATGCTGAGGCTTTATAAGGCATTGGTCAGACCGGACTTGAAATATTACAAGCAGTTTTGGGACCCTAAGAAAAGATGTGCTGGCATTGGAGAGGGACCAGAGGGGGTTCACGAGAATGTTTTTTGTTTTTGGGAATGAAAGGATTAACTTATGAGGAGCATTTGATGGCTCTGGGACTGTATTCATTGTAGCTTAGCAGAATGGGGGGGGGGGGGTGAACCGTATTGAAACCTATTGAATATTGAATGACTTAGATAGAGTGGATTTGGAGAGGATGTTTCCAACAGTGGGTGAGTCTACGACCAGAAGGCACAACCTCAGAGTCAAGGGATGTCCATTTAGGACAGAGATGAGGAGGAATTTCTTTAGCCATAAGGAGGTGATTCTGTCAAATTCATTGCCACAGATGACTGTGGAGACCAAGTTATTGAGTTTATTTGAAGCAGTTTGGTATGTTCTTAGTTTGTCAGGGCATCGAAGGTTACAGGTAGAAGGTAGGAGAATGAGTTTGAGAAGGATAACAACTCCACCATGATGGAATGGCAGAGCAGACTCAATAGGCCAAGTGGCCCAATTCTGCTCCTATGTCATATGCCTTATATACAAAAAAGTGCCGGTAAATGGCTAGCAATACCATGAATGATACCACCCACCCTGCTCATAGACTGTTTGTCCCACTCCCATCGGGGAGGATGCTATGTAGCATCCATGCCAGGACCCCAGACTCAAAAAAAGTTATTTTCCCCAAGCACTAAGGCTGATCAACACCTACACCCACTTCATCACACCCCCCTCCACCACCACTTTATTATTTCCTGTCAGAGTCACCTTATGTATAGACACTCCTGTATCTAGCATCACATAATGTACATACAATCAATCTATGTATATAATCTATTTTATGTATTTATATTTACTTTTTTTAAATTATTATTATGTTCTTTATCTTGTTGTGTTTTTTGTCTGTGCTGCATCGGCTCCAATTATTTCATTCTCCTTTACACTTGTGTACTGGAAGTGACATTAAACAATCTAGAATCTTGAATCTTGGTAGATACCCTAGTCGGGATGAAGAAATTGGGCAGGAAGGCCTGTTTCCATACTATGTTACACTGTGAGTCTAAGTGCATGCAGGTAGGTCTGTGTGTCTCTTAGCTTTGTGGGAACCTCAATAAAACACGAGCTATGTGTTTTTTTACATTTTCTTATTAAGGAAGTTGCAGTCAATGAGAGTATTCAAAACTATGAATTACAGGTATAGTGTAAAATGTGTGATATTGGTCTAGCCACTTTTTTTAACAACTCTTTCAATTCTTTTCAATCCCGTTGAATTCACTTAACATGAAAATTGAAAGAAATGCTGAATCGGTGCCTTAATTGATTTTATGGATTTTATCGTCATACTCAAAGCCAAAGTCACTGGCATTGTCTTTGCTGTAATCTTACGGTGTAAGGTTTCAAGCATTGTATTATGTAGGGGTGGGGGAGTGCTCTCTTAGAGTGGAATCTGGGCTTATGTTCTTGGTTTAAGATGATGTTGGATATCTTTGTGTGATTAGAAAATCTCTTTTGATTGAACATTGAGGACTCAGTTTGGTCAGACCTCGTGCCACATTCAAACTAAATATGGCACTGGTTATTCCCCAAATAACATTGTTGTAGTATTTGAGATGCCTATTGCCTTTACTGTAAGAAGCTACCTGGACATAAGTCACTCAGGAACTCCTTTCCACAATGATTTTGTCTAAGTTAGAGATATTTGGTTATCTTGATGATCTGTCTGATATGATGCATGGTCTTGTTTTACTGTGTAAACCCTAAAGCAAAAAGGATGACGGATCAATCTGTGAGATGAGCTGTACACATGAAGAAGTTTCCTGATGTTAGTGACACAAGATATTTTCCTCTAGGAAATAATACAGTACAAGGGAGGACATCTGTTTATTTTTGTGATTTTTCTTAAACTATGCGGCTTAGGTGCTTAAAGGGGACTTCCTCATGTTTGAAAAGTGTAGATGCGTAAATAATGAGTGGCATATATTTCTAGTGAGCTGCATTCTCCTGACCCTGACCTTTTGGGCATTTTCACACCCTAACTTTAGAACAAATGTTTGGCATATGCTAATATCCTTGCATCTGACTCAGAAAGTGAAGGTCTCCTTCTACTGAATTATGGTGTGTGTAGATGTAAAGTGGGATGTATATATTTGTGTGGTATGGATGGTTCCTTTTCCCCTTCATTTTACTTGTTAAAGAATCCCTTGAACATCCTGTTTTAGAAGGCTACTGTAACCTTTGGTTAGCATAAAGTAATTAGAAAGCTAAATAAAATGTTAGCTTTTATTTTTAAGGATTAGAATTTAAGGGCAAGGAAGTCTTGCTTCTTTTACATATGATTTTAATGAGACTACTGGAGATTTGTGTACATGAAGTTAGATGGCCTACTTGCTTAAGTATGCTGTGGTGAGGGTTCAATGAAGATTTCTGATTTGATTACTGAATTGGTTCGTGAAAATAGAGGAGGAGACCAGAAGGAAATTAACTCTAAGATGGTGATCAGAATGGGACTGAAGTTTAGAAGAATTGAATGTGACCTCAACATAAATTATAACATTCTGAGAGGCCTTGACAGCAAGGATTCAGTTGGAGGACTAAGGATCAAGTGGTAATCAAGTGGAAGGAGCTGATGAAAAACTTTTTCAATCAGTGGTTGTCTTTGGAATTATGTTTTCAAGAGTTGTGAATGCTCAGCCAATGAGTATTTTCACTGCAGAAATTGATTCTTTTTTGTATGAGATGAATCAAGCAATTTTAAATGTATTAATGAAACTAATGTAGTACCTTTACTGTGAGCTTATGGAATGTCAGAGTAATACCATGGTTTTTTCCCATCTCAATTTATGTTCTTGGCTTGCTAGAAAATCCTTGCATTACTTTACAAAGTTCACGAGAGAAAAAAGGTAAGGTACAATAAACAATCCAATTCCCATTATTTTTGGCACATTCAGCATAGCCCAATGCTTTGGAGATTTCTCTCCAAGTTCCACTACTGCTTCAACTGCGTCTCCTCCCCTGTCAACCTTTAATACCATTTGACTAAGATCTTAATCACCCTCTTTATAGTTTCCCATGATGCCTTTTAGAACCATCAAGTCTAGAAACCATAGAAACCATAGAAAAACTACAGCACAGAAACAGGCCTTTTGGCCCTTCTTGGCTGTGCCGAACCATTTTCTGCCTAGTCCCACTGACCTGCACACGGACCATATCCCTCCATACATCTCCCATCCACGTATCTGTCCAATTTATTCTTAAGTGTTAAAAAAGAACCTGCATTTACCACCTCGTCTGGCAGCTCATTCCATACTCCCACCACTCTCTGTGTGAAGAAGCCCCCGCTAATGTTCACTTTAAACTTTTCCTCCCTCACCCTTAACCCATGTCCTCTGTTTTTTTTTCTCCCCTTGCCTCAGTGGAAAAAGCCTGCTTGCATTCACTCTATCTATACTCATCATAATTTTATATACCTCTATCAAATCTTCCCTCATTCTTCTACGCACCAGGGAATAAAGTCCTAACCTATTCAACCTTTCTCTGTAACTGAGTTTCTCAAGTCCCGGCAACATCCTTGTAAACCTTCTCTGCACTCTTTCAACCTAATTTATATCCTTCCTGTAATTTGGTGACCAAAACTGAACACAATATTCCAGATTCGGCCTCACCAATGCCTTATACAACCACATCATAACATTCCAGCTCTTATACTCAATACTTTGATTAATAAAGGCCAATGTACCAAAAGCTCTTTTTACGACCCTATCTACCTGTGACGCCACTTTTAGGGAATTTTGTATCTGTATTCCCAGATCCCTCTGTTCTACTGCACTCCTCAGTGCCTTACCATTAACCCCGTATGTTCTACCTTGGTTTGTCCTTCCAACGTGCAATACCTCACACTTGTCTGTATTAAACTCCACCTGCCATTTTTCAGCCCATTTTTCCAGCTGGTCCAAGTCCCTCTGCAGGCTCTGAAAACCTTCCTCACTGTCTACTACTCCTCCAATCTTTGTATCATCAGCAAATTTGCTGATCCAATTTACCACATTATCATCTAGATCATTAATATAGATGACAAATAACAATGGACCCAGCACTGATCCCTGTGGCACACCACTAGTCACAGGCCTCCACTCGGAGAAGCAATTCTCTACTACCACTCTTTAGCTTCTTCCATTGAGCCAATGTCTAATCCAATTTACCACCTCTCCATGTATACCTAGCGACTGAATTTTCCTAACTAACCTCCCATGCGGGACCTTGTCAAAGGCCTTACTGAAGTCCGTGTAGACAATATCCGCTGCCTTCCCTTCATCCATTTTCCTGGTAACCTCCTTGAAAAACTCCAATAGATTGGTCAAACATGACCTACCACGCACAAAGCCATGTTGACTCTCCCTAATAAGTCCCTGTCTATCCAAATGCTTGTAGATTCTGTCTCTTAGTACTCCTTCCAATAACTTACCTACTACTGACATTAAACTTACCGGCCTATAATTTCCCAGATTACTTTTCAATCCTTTTTTAAACAACGGAATAACATGAGCCACTCTCCAATCCTCCGGCACCTCACCTGTAGACAGCGACATTTTAATTATTTCTGCCAGGGCCCCTGCAATTTCAACACTAGTCTCCTTCAAGGTCCGAGGGAACACTCTGTCAGGTCCCAGGGATTTATCCACTTTAATTTTCCTCAAGATAGCAAGCACCTCCTGCTTTTCAATCTGTACAGTTTCCATGACCTCACTGCTTGATTCCCTTAATTCCATAGACTTCATGCCAGTTTCCTTAGTAAATACAGACACAAAAAACCTATTTAAGATCTCCCCCATTTCCTTTGGTTCCGCACATAGCCGACCACTCTGATCTTCAAGAGGACCAATTTTATCCCTTACAATCTTTTTGCTCTTAATATACCTGTAAAAGCTATACTGACTTATAGAGCAATTCCATTCCATATCTTTCCTCCAATATGTGTAAATTCTACCATTCATCTATATACTAATATAACTCACGGTGGCTAATTAACCCACTAATTTTGGCACATGATGAACTAATTTTAAACATACCTCTGATGCACCAAACAATCTCTGTAACCCTGTATAACCATCTCACCATGGTGTGGAACAAATTAAACTTGTTAGCCCTGGCTAACAACCACGTGGGTAATGGTGAGATGCCCATCTGCAATAAGCAACACATGTCTAGGGTCGGTATGATTTGGGGTCAACCAAACAGGAAGGTTGGAATGTTTCATTGAGGGAACACAAGCTATGGTGAATGTCCCATGCAAAAGTTATTGTTGTTGCCATAAAATAATGGAACTTACAATGGCATAAACTTAAAGAGGAAGTATATTTACAAATATTCAGCTTTAACAAACAGTTGAAACAGAAAAAGGGCCCACTACAGTTAAACCAGTTGATAATGTGCACATAAACGTTGGAGCTCATAGCCAGGAAGTTGGGTGCTTCACTTTAATTACTCATGGTGCTGAACACACGTTTTGTGCGAATCTTCTCCCGAAGCCCATTATGAACTAACTGGCTAACTCAGGATTATTGGCACTTCCTCCTTGGAACCATTTGTCTGCACAAAGCGCTTCCTACAACTGTCATAATGGGGGCGCTGGGAGCGGACCCAAATGCAAGACATAGACACTGAAGTACGGGGAACAGGACTAGGTGTGGCAACAGGACTGGATGTGAGACTCCTGGACAGGATAAGGGAACCACAGCACAGGACGAGGGAACCCCATCACCAGGCTGGGCGAGGTACTCCTGGGCTGGGCGAGGCACATGGACAGGACGACAAAAAGAAGCCTTGACTTGGTCGAGGGAGAACGGGAATGCAGAGCCTTGGTCGAAGGAGACAGGAACGCAGAGCCTTGGACGAGGGAGACAGGAACGCAGAATGTTGCTTGAGAGAGACAGGAACATGGAACACAGAGCCGTGACCCCTCCTTCGGAACAGGACTTAGGGCCAAGGGCTCTACACAGAGTCAGGAGCCCTCCTAGGGAGCAGGATGTAGGGCCGGGACTCATACACAGAACACTGAGAGACAGATCTCCACTCAAGGTAGTGGCAAACGGCCAGGCCTACCCAGAGGAGGTGAGGGCACAAAGAGACGGTTCCCAACACAACGTAGCAGCAAACGGCCGGACCTACCTAGTGAAGGCATGGACACAGAGACAGTTCTCAACACAAGGTAGCGGCAAATGGCCGGACCTACCTAGCAGAGGCATGGACACAAGCGAGGTAGCAGGCAAGGCTTCAGGCGAAGGTAGCAGGCGAGGGCTACAGAAGAAAGGGGAAGGGAAGGGAACAGTCCAGCAACAGAAACTGAACCAAGGAGCTGTTTATGTAGCCAGCCCAAAATGAGAGTCATATGCCTCAATTAAGGCACGTATCAGAACAAAGGAAAACCAGAAAACCTGGAATAAGGAATATTGGACCAGACCATGAACTGGAATGCGGACTTTACGGTCCAGACCATGACAACAACAGGATCTATCCTTCAGGTGGGGTTCCGTGAGTGTCTTCCATTGTCTTTGCTCCGTTCCTCACTTCTTCTCCAACTCTTGCAAAAAGTCTTCTCCCAAAGTCCACATTCTCCTAGAAATTGGATGCCGCCAATCTCCCTCGAATGTTCCGTGGCAACCCACTGGACAGAATGTTATCAAAACAAACCCAGCTGGCTGACACAACATTCCTAAGCTGATTAACTGACTTCTTATCTTAACAGAAACTAAAATACTGGCAGAAACACACCGTGTTTTACAGAAAAGATGCAGAAAATAAAATACTCAATAGTGTAGCTGTAGTTATACAATAAAACATGTTCTTAACCAAGATATTATACCTGTATCATCCCCACACCACTTCTAACAACCTTGGAATCTCCCTGTTGTGGTAACAAAATTCTATTATTTAATTCTCAAACATACATTCAGTAGCCACTTTATTAGATATCTCTAGTACCTAATAAAATGATCACTGAGTGTATGTTTGTGGTCTTCTTCCACTTCAAGGTTCAACGTATTGTGTATTATGTATTATGACAGAAGGCATGCTCTTCTGTTATAAATAGGTTAGATTAGATTCAACTTTATTGTCATTGTGCTGAGTACAGATACAAAGCCAATGAAATGGCAGTTAGTATCTGACCAGAAATGCAAAGAATAATGTTATTTACAAAATAACTGCGAATAAAAAGTAAGTGCTACAGCACACAAATATAATAGTACTGAGACAGTACAATATGGGTGCAGTACTGCTTAGTGCCGTGATATGAGGTTCAGCAGGGTCATAGCCTCAGGGAAGAAGCTCTTCCTGTGCCTGCTGGTACGGGAGCGGATGCTCCTGTAGTGCATACCGGATGGGAGGAGAGTAAAAAGTCCATGGTTAGGGTGAGATGCATCCCTGATAATGCTTTTCGCCCTGCCCAGGCAGCGTTTATAGTAGATGTTCTCAATGGTGGGCAATTGGGTGCCGATAATCCGCTGGGCAGTTTTCACCACACGCTGGAGTGCTTTGCGGTCCGATACGGGACAATTATAATTATAATGCATGGTTATTTGAGTTGCTGTCACCATCCTGTCAGCTTGAACCAGTCTGGTGATTCTCCTTTGACCTCTCTCATTAACAAGACATTTTCAGCCGCAGAACTACTGTTCACTGGATGTTTTTGTTTTTCCCACCATTCTATTCTCTGTAAACCCTAGAGACTGTTGTGCATGAAAATACCAGGAGATCAGCAGTTTCTAATATACTCAACCACCCCATATGGCATCAACAATTATTCCATGGTCAAGGTCCATGCAATTTGTTAAGTGTGTCTAGGAAGGTTTCTTAAGTCAATATGTGGATGGTCTAATGAGAGAAAGGGCCATGCTGGACCTGTAGTTGGATAATGAGTCTGACCAGGTGACTGATCTTTCAGTGGGTGAGCAGTTAGGGTACAGTGACCACAACTCCTTAACTTTCAGGATAGCTATAGATAAGGATAGGTAGGTCCTTGCAGGAGAGTTTTATATTAGAGTAGAGTAAATTATGGGGGCATTAGGCAGGAACTAAGAAGTAGTTAATTAGGAACACCTTTTCTCTGGCAAGCCCACATCAGATATGTGGAGGGCATTTAAAGATCAATTTCACAGGGTACAGGAAAGCTGTTAGAAGGAAGGACAAAGATGGAAAGCTAAAAGAACCTTGGATGCCCAGGGAGGTGATGAATTGAGTCAGAAGTAAAAGGAAAAATATGTAAAGCTTCAGAAGATAGGATCAAATGAAACACATAGGGAATATAAAGAAGCCAGAATAGAACTGAAAAAGGGAATTAGGAAAGCCAGGAGGGGCCATGAAAAGCCCTTGGCATATCGGATTGAGAGGAACCTTAAGGCATTATATACAAACATCAAGAGTAAGAGAATAACTAGGAAAGGGTGGGGCCACTCAAGGATAAAGGGACATTTCCTTGGATGAAGAGAATGTGAGTGAGGTACTTAATGATTGTTTTGCTTCAGTATTTACCAAGGAAAAGGATATGGAAGACCAAGAGATCAGTGCTGAGTTTATAAATACATTGGGCATTTAGAGGTCAAGGAGGAGGAATTGTTGGGTCTCCTAAGCAGTATTAAAGTGAATAAGTCCCCAGGGCTTGATAGGGTTAACCCCAGGTTATTGAAGGAAGCAAGAGGTGAGACTGCCGGGCCCTTGACCTGTTCCTTTGTGTCCTGTGTAGGCACAGGTGAGATCCCAGAGGATTGGTGGGTGGACAATGTTGTACCTCTATTTAAGAAGGGACCAAGGAAAAATCCTGGGAACAAGAGTCTCACGTCAGTTGTAGCCGCAGGTGAGATCCCAGAGGATTGGCAAGTGGATAATGTTGTACTTCTATTTCAGAAGGGAACTAGGGAAAATCCTGGGAACTAAAGACTGATAAGTCTCACATCAATTGTAGTGAAATTGTTGGAGAAAAATCTTAGGGATAGGATGTATGAGCATTGGAAACCCACGGCCTAATTAGGGAGAGCCAGCATGGCTTTGTGCGTGGCATGTCGTGTCTTACCAACTTGATTAAGTTTTTTGACAAGGTGACAAGAGATATTGATGAGGGTAGGGCAGTGGATGTTGTCTACTTGGATTTTAGTCAGGTGTTTGACTAAGTCCCTCATGGGAGGCTAATCCAGAAGATTAAGATTCATGGGATCCGCGGGAATCCGGCTGTTTGGATTCAGAACTGACTTGTGCATAGAATAGTAGTGGTTGAAGGAACTTATTTGAGCTGGATGTCTGTAAATAGCAGAGTTCTGCAGGGATCTGTGCTGGGACCTCTGCTGATTGTGATGTGTATAAATGACCTGGATGAAAATGTAGATGGGTGTGTTAGTAAGTCTGCAGATGATACCAAGGTTGGTGGAGTTGAGGATAGTGTAGAAGACTGGCAAAGAATACAGCATAATATAGACCAGATATGGGCCAAGAAATGGCAGATGGAGTTTAACCCAGATAAATGTGAGCTGTTTCACCTCAGTAGGATAAATGCAAGGAGACAGTACACCATTAAGGGCAAGATCCTTAACAGTGTTGCTGAGCAGAGAGATCTTGGGATCCAAGTTCATAGCTTCTTGAAAGTGGCTACTCATATCAAAAAGGTGGTTAAGGAGGCTTATGGAATGCTTGCTTTTATTAGACAAGGCATTGAGTTCAAGTCAGGAGGTTATGTTGCAAGTTTATAAAACTCTGGTGAGGCCACATCTGGCATATCGCATACAGTTCAGATCATCCCACTACCAAAGTTCAATGTTCAAAGTAAAATTTATTATCAGAGTACATACATGTCACCACATACAACCCTGAGATTCTTTTCCTGTGGGCATACTTAGCCTATCCATAGAACAGTAACTATAAACAAGATGCAAATATAAATAAATATCAATAAATAACAAGAACATGAAATAACAAGATAAAGGATTCTTCAAGTGGGACCATCAGTTGTGGGAACAGTAGAAGTTGAATGAGTGTAGCTATCCCCTTTTGTTCAAGAGCCTGATGGTTGAGGGGTAGTAACTGTTCTTGAACCTGCCGGTGCGAGTCCTGAGACACCTGTACCTTCCACTTGATGGCAGCAGTGAGAAAAGAGCATGGCCTTGGTGCTGAGGATCTTTGATGATGGATGCTGCTTTTCTATGGCAATGTTTCATGTAAATATGCTCAATGGTTGAGTGGGCTTTACCTGTGATGTACCGGGCTGAATCCACTACCTTTTGTAGGATTTCCACTCAAAGGCCCTGGTGTTCCCATACCAGGCCATAATGCAGCCAGTCAGCACATTTTCTACCACATACCTGTAGAATTTTGCCATGGTTTCCTATGACATGCCGAACCTCCGCAGACTCCTGAGGAAGTAGAGCCGCTGTTGTTCTTTCTTCGCAATTATATTTATATGATGTGTCCAGGACAGGTCCTCTGAGATAGTGACACACAGGAATTTAAAGTTACTGACCCTGGCCACCTCTGATCCTCCAATGATTACTGGCTCCTGGCTCATGGACCTCTGGTTTCTCTCTCCTGAAATCTACAACAGTTCCTTGGTCTTATTCACATTGAGTGAGAGGTTGTTGGTATTAAAGCCGGGGACTTTAACCAGGCCAACCTCAGAAAGGCGCTGCCAAAGTTATACCAACATGTCTTCTGCCCCACTAGAGGCCCGAATATACTTGACCACTGCTGCAGAGAAGTCAAGGATGCCTACCATTCTGTCCCACGACCTCACTTCGGAAAATCGGACCATCAGGCTGTACTCCTCCTCCCGGCTTACAAACAGAAACTGAAGCGGGAGGTCACGGTGTCAAAAGTAGTGTCGCGTTGAACGGAGGAAATGGATGAGGTCCTCCATGACTGCTTTGAATCGGTGGACTGTTTAGTATTCAAGGACTCGGCAGCTAACCTCAATGAGCATGCCTCAGCTGTCACGGACTTTATTTGGAAATGCACGGAGGACTGTGTGTCTCGCAAGACCCGGGTCCCCAAACTTTTTTGCACTGCGGACTGGTTTAATATTGATAATATTCTTGTGGACCGGCCAACCCGGGGGGACAGCGGGGGGGGGGGGGTGGAGTTGCCAATGGACAAGAGTAGCAGCCAAATGGTTGTGTTTACCCCGAGAAAGACTACAATGACCATGACGCTTTGCACGGGCACCAGTGCGCATGTGTGTAAGTGCCGATTTTTTCTACAAATCGTTTTTGGGGATTCTTTTGGGGGGGGGGGGTGTTAATTGCAACCAGAATATAGGTGATAAGTAGCTAATACACTCAATTTCATTTCTAAAAGGGATTATCTAACGAATTTAATATTAAACACACAGCGCATATGAACATACAAAATCATTGCAACACACCAATATCGCTGAATCAGTGGGAGCCCTGGGCTTGTTTCCCTGCAACAAGACGGCCCCATCGAGGGGTGATGGGAGACAGCGATACTCGAAGGGGGTTCCTTATGTCCAGTCTATTCCGCAATTTAGTTTTCGTTGCATTCATTGCAGAGATATGTTGGAAATGGAAGCAACGTTTTCAGTGCCTTCGTGGCTATCTCAGGATATTCAGCCTTGACTTTGATCCAGCATGCCGGCAGAGACGTTATGTCAAACATACTTTTCAGCCTGCCATCATTTGCAAGCTCGAGGAGTTGATCTCCTTCCCGCGCTGACATGGATGACGCGTGCGTAATGACCCCGTGTGCGTTCAAGCTCAACAGTGGGCGTGAAAGGGAATGAGGAAAGGTGCAGCTGACTCATATCGCCAAATCATATCGTTTCCTCGCAGCCCGGTAGCATGTGCTTTGTGGCCCGGCACCAGTCCGCAGCCCGGTGGTTGGGGACCGCTGCTCAAGACGATCCATATATTCCTTAACCGGAAACCTTGGATGAATTATGAGGTCAAGTCCCTTTTAAAGGCTAGAGCTGAGGCTTTTAGGTCCGAGGATACCAGTCGCTACACAGAATCCAGGCGTGAACTCTGGAAAACCATTAAGGGTGCCAAGAGGCAATACCGAGCCAAGTTGGAAGCCCAGGCTAACTAGAGGGATGCCAATAGACTATGGCAGGGTCTAAATGAGATCACTAGGCACAAAGAAAAGGCTGGGAATATCAATAACTGTGGCACTTCTCTTCCTGACAAACTTAACGTATTCTACGCAAGATTCAAACAGAAGAGGAGCGTCCCGCTCCCTCCGGATGAACCAGACCTGGTGGCATCGAGATTCATCATCACCGAGGAGAACGTTAGAAGGGCCTTCCTGAAGATAAATCCAAGGAAGGCGACGGGCCCAGATGGCGTCCCAGGATGGGTTCTTCAGGCCTGTGCAAGCGAGCTAGCTGGAGTGTTTGCTGACATCTTCAACTGCTCCTTGTTTCAGTCTAAGATCTCCTCGTGTTTTAAGAAGGCAACGATAATCCCAGTGCTGAAGAAGAGCAAGGTGGCATGCCTGAATGACTATCTACCTGTGGCTCTGACATCAATTGCTATGAAGTGCTTCGAGAGATTGGTTATGGCACACATCAACCACAGCTTACCGGTCAACCGCGACGCTTTGCAATTCGCCTACCGGAGCAACAGGTCAACGGCAGATGCTATCTCTCTGGCCCTACATTCCTCCTCAGAACACCTGGAGAATAAAGGCGCATACATAAGGCTCCTTTTCATTGACTACAGCTCTGCTTTTGATACCATCATTCCAAATAAACTGATTCCTAAGCTTCGGAACCTGGGCCTTAGCACTCAGATCTGCAGCTGGATTTTCAACTTCCTCACAGACAGGACCCAGGCTGTAAAAACAGGGGACAAGCTCTCCTCTACAATCACTCTGAGCACTGGTGCCCCACAAGGCTGTGTACTCAGCCCCCTGCTGTACTCACTGTACACCCATGATTGTGTAGCCAAGTTTCCATCAAACTCAATATATAAGTTTGCTGATGACCCAACAATTGTAGGCCATATCTCAGGTAATGATGAGTTTGAGTACAGAGAGGAAATCAAGAACCTGGTGGCATGGTGCAAACCTATCTATCCCTCAACGTCAGCAAAATGAAGGAATTGGTTGTTGACTTCAGAAGGAGTAGTGGACCGTACGACCCAATTTACATCGGTGGTGCGCAAGTGGAACAGGTCAAAAGCTTTAAGTTCCTCGGGGTCAATATCACAAATGACCTGATTTGGTGCAACCAAGCAGTGTCCACTGCCAAGAAGGCCCACCAACACCTTTACTTCCTGAGAAAACTAAAGAAATTTGGCCTGTTCCCTAAAACCCTCACTAATTTTTATAGATGCACCGTAGAAAACATTCTTCTAGGGTGCATCACAACCTGGTATAGAAGTTGTCCTGTCCAAGACCGGAAGAAGCTGCAGAAGATCGTGAACATGACGCAGCACATCACACAAACCAATCTTCCGTCCCTGGACTCATTTTACACCGCACGCTGACGGAGCAGTGTTGCCAGGATAATCAAGGACACGACCCACCCAGCCAACACACTTTTCGTCCCTCTTCCCTCTGGGAGAAGGCTCAGGAGCTTGAAGACTCGTACGGCCAGATTTGGGAACAGCTTCTTTCCAACTGTGATAAGACTGCTGAACGGATCCTGACCCGGATCTGGGCCGTACCCTCCAAATATCCGGACCTGACTCTCGGTTTTTTTGCACTACCTTATTTTCCATTTTCTATTTTCTATTTATGATTTATAATTTAAATTTTTAATATTTACTATCAATTTGTAATCCAGGGAGTGGGAAGCGCAGAATCAAATATCGTTGTGATGATTGTATGTTCTAGTATCAATTGTTTGGCGACAATAAAGTATAAAGTAACAGAATAAAGTATTAGAAAAATCAGCCAAATTATAGGAATCTCCCAGTATTGGAAACAATTCCTCACTACTCCCCTCTCCTGCCAGCTTCAATATATTGCCTCCACCAACCATTCATACCAACAATTTTCACTGCACTCTGTCACACTGATGTTTCAATGACATTGATGCAACCCAACAATTGCTACCCCACCCCCAGCTTATCAACTTCCATTCAATTTGGTGATCCCTTGATTGGCAGTGGTGGGCTCTGTCCCAAAGATTATAGGCAGCTCAACCGTTGCCCTGATTCTCAATACTTTGAGATGCACGACTGCCACTGGACTTGCTTGTTTTCCTTCATGTACTCTGTACTACTGCCGCACACAAAACGAAGTTCTTATTTTGTAAGGTTAACTTTGTAAGAGCAACTTCTTGAGTGTTGGACTATATTTTCAATTCAACCCATGACCAAATGGTTATTGGGGAAACACAGCTCTGCTGGCATCTTGTTAAGGAGGGAAGAAAATAGAATTTCTGATCATAACTATAACCACTCGAATAAAAGACAACTAATTTCTCCAGAAAAATACAGTGAAGAATAACTAAATGCAAATTATATAAATAAAATTAATCTTAAACTCTTACAGTACCAATTAACAGGAGAACTGACTAATCATGATGTCACCAAATTAGCCTATTTGGAATCTGCTGCAGTGGAAATGTGGAGATAGTCTACACATTGTGCTTCATTTGGATTTGAAGAATCAATCTGTAATTGGCTGACAAAATAAAATGTTGCAGATATTTGTTCAATTGCTTTACTTTGAGGGCTCATTATTTATTGCTGAAGTTTTGTAATCAGAAGTAAGGATTTATTTACAACATTTCAGAAGTGTATTATTAAGCTATGCTTCTTCAAATACAGTATAGCAAGAATTACTGTATACATTATAGAGATTGTAATTTCATATCATTGTATTGATGGTCACAGTACTTAGCCTACAATGGAGCAAAATGTACTCTTAGTGTTCCAATCTATTGCAACAAGGTAAGTAGCCAGTAATTTACTCCCATTGCTCTTTGATGAATAACTGGGAGAATGGAAATTAAAGACTCGATTCCATTCATCTGGTGTACAGGCTCCAGTAATCAAAGGTCCAAAATTCAACTCGTTTTTGTTTAATCAGTGGAATTCATAGTCAATCTTTAAGGTTGAAAATCTTTTTTTTAATGCTTTCATTTGAGTGTAAATTTACTATTCTGGTTCAAAAATGATTAGCTGAAACCCTTCTAAAGGTTATATGTAGGGGAAGGCGATAATCTTGAAATGACCATGGTTGTTAGAGTATCTGTTTTTATTGTTGTTAGGTTCAGTCCAGAGAGGCCTGAGTCTTGTATCTAAGGCTAACATGACCAAGGATACACAGTGTATTGGAAGGATAGGAAGGTAGGCAGAGGGGGAGTCGTGGCTTTATTGGTAAGAAATGATATTAAATCATCAGAAAGAGGTGATATAGGATCGGAAGGTGCAGAATCTTTATGGGTTGAGCTAAGGAATAGCAGGGGTAAAAGGGCCCTGATGGCAGTTATTTATAGGCCTCCAAACAGTTGCAGGGATGTGGACTACAAATTACAACAGGAAATAGAAAAGGCTTGTCAGAAGGGCAGTGTTATGATAATTGTGGGGGATTTTAACATGCGAGTTGATTGGGAAAATCAGGTCAGCACTGGATCTCAAGAGAGAAAATTTGTAGAATGTCTGCGAGATGGCTTTTTAGAACAGATTGTTGTTGAGCCCACTAGGGGATCGGCTGTACTGGATTGGGTATTGTGTAATGAACCGGATGTGATCAGAGAGATTGAGGTGAAGGAACCCTTAGGAGTCAGTGATCATAACATGACTGAGTTCACTGTGAAATTTGAAAAAGAGAAGCTGAAATCTGATGTGTCGGTATTTCAGTGGAGTAGAGGAAATTACAGTGGCATGAGAGAGGAACTGGCCAAAGTTGACTGGAAAGGGACACTGGCGGGAAGGACGGCAGAGCAGCAGTGGCTGGAGTTTATGTGAGAAGTGAGGAAGGTGCAAGACAGTTATATTCCAAAAAAGAAGAAATTTTCGAGTGGAAAAAGGATGCAACCGTGGTTGACAAGAGAAGTCAAAGCCAAAGTTAAAGCAAAGGAGAGGGCATACAAGGAAGCAAAAATTAGTGGGAAGACAGAGGATTGGGAAGTTTTTAAAACCTTACAAAAGGAAACCAAGAAGGTCATTAAGAGGGAAAAGATTAACTATGAAAGGAAGCTAGCAAATGTGACAAAAGAGGGTTACAAAGAGTACACATAGATTAAGATGTTAACTGTCCTGTGCTGGCACCAGTGGGATCAACAGTTGATCTGCCACCTGTCTTCAGGAGAAAGAGAGATAAATAAGACAATGGAGCAGCATTTGGAAATGTTAATGAAGAGACGAGAGAGTTTAACGGAAGGAGACACCGGTCTGGGTATAGTCAAGATCGGCTCCGTTTGAACCCTGAACTGTTTGAAGTGTGATGGACAGGCGATACCCCAGCAGGGGGATAAAAAGGGACAGGTTCGCTAAGGCAGGACACACACAACACCACGAGGTAACGAGACCCTGGAAGCGGTGCGCCTCCCACAAGTTGGTGGGAATTTTGGAGGGCTGACTGCGGGACCAAGCCATAGACGCACAGGCTGGAAAAGTACGATCGGCGGGAACCTGGTGTGTGTCCGCCCTTGCCTGGGTGCCAGGTTCACTGCAGAGGAACGATCGTATCTGAAACGGAGGGGTCACAGTCGGTGACCTCAGAAGACATTACAAAGGGCTCGCCCAAAAGCTGACTGTGAGGAATATCGAAGGTCTGTTTGGAATCCGATTTGAATATTCATTCACCCTCTCTCTCTCTCTCCCCCACGGCAACGGCGATTATTGCGAACTGAACTAAACTGAACTCTGTCACTTTGAAACTGGTCATTTACCCCTAGACGACGATAGAGCTTGATTGATCCTATTATCCTAGTTCTGTGTACATGTGTGTTTATTCATTGCTAACCTGTTGCATTTATATCCTTACTATTAGAGTACTGTGTTGCTTATTTCTTTAATAAAACTTTCTTAGTTCCAGTAATCCAGACTCCAACTAAGTGGTCCATTTCTGCTGGTTTGGCATCCCAGTTACGGGGTACGTAACACAAATAATATCAAAGAGGATACTAAAAGCTTTTTCAAGTATATAAAGAGTAAAAGACAGGTGAGAGTAGATATAGGACCGATAGAAAATGATGCTGCAGAAATTGTAATGGGAGATAAGGAGATGGCAGAGGAACTGAACGGTATTTTGCATCAGTCTTCACTGAGGAAGACATTGGCAGTATACCGGACACTCAAGGGTGGCAGGGAAGAGAAGTGTGCGCAGTCACAATTACAATAGAGAAAGTACTCAGAAAGCTGAATAGTCTAAAGGTAGATAAATCTCCCGGACCAGATGTAATGCACCCGCGAGTTCTGAAGGAATTAGCTGTGGAGATTGCGGAGGCATTAGTGATGATCTTTCAAAAGTCGATAGATTCTGGCATGGTCCGGAGGACTGGAAGATTGCAAATGTCACTCTGCTATTTAAGAAGGGGGCAAGGAAGCAAAAAGGAAATTATAGACCTGTTAGCTTGAAATCAGTGGTTGGGAAGTTGTTGGAGTTGATTGTCAAGGATGAGGTTACGGAGTACCTGAAGGCATATGACAAGATAGGCAGAACTCAGCATGGATTCCCTAAAGGAAAATCCTGCCTGACAAACCTATTACAAATTTTTGAGAAAATTACCAGTAGGCTAGACAGGGGAGATGCAGTGGATGTTGTATATTTGGATTTTCAGAAGGCCTTTGACAAGGTGCCACACATGAGGCTACTTAACAAGATAAGAGCCCATGGAATTACAGGAAAGTTACATACATGGATAGAGCATTGGCTGATTGGCAGGAAACAGAGAGTGGGAATAAAGGGATCCTATTCTGGTTGGCTGCCAGTTATCAGTGGTGTTCCACAGGGATCAGTGTTGGGGCCGCTTCTTTTTACAATGTACATCAACGATTTGGATTATGGAATAGATGGCTTTGAGGCTAAGTTTGCTGATGATACGAAGATAGGTGGAGGGGCCGGTAGTGCTGAGGAAACGGAGAGTCTGCAGAGAGACTTGGATAGATTGGAAGAATGGGCAGAGAAGTGGCAAATGAAGTACAATGTTGGAAAGTGTATGGTTATGCACTTTGGCAGAAAAAATAAACGGGCAGACTATTATTTAAATGGGGAAAGAATTCAAAGTTCTGAGATGCAACGGGACTTGGGAGTCCTCGTACAGGATACTCTTAAAGTTAACCTCCAGGTTGAGTCAGTAGTGAAGAAGGTGAATGCAATGTTGGCATTCATTTCTAGAGGAATAGAGTATTGGAGCAGTGATGTGATGTTGAGGCTCTATAAGGCGCTGGTGAGACCTCACTTGGAGTACTGTGGGCAGTTTTGGGCTCCTTATTTAAGAAAGGATGGGTTGACGTTGGAGAGGGTACAGAGAAGATTCACTAGAATGATTCCGGGAATGAAAGGGTTAACATATGAGAAATGTTTGTCCGCTCTTTGACTGTATTCCTTGGAGTTTAGAATAATGAGGGGGGACCTCATAGAAACATTTCGAATGTTGAAAGGCATGGACAGAATGGATGTGGCAAAGTTGTTTCCCATGATGGGGAAGTCTAGTACAAGAGGGCATGACTTAAGGATTGAAGGGCGCCCATTCAGAACAGAAATGCGAAGAAATTTTTTTAGTCAGAGGGTGGTGAATCTATGGAATTTGTTGCCACGGGCAGCGGTAGAGGCCAAGTCATTGGGTGTATTTAAGGCAGAGATTGATAGGTATCTGAGTAGCCAGGGCATCAAAGGTTATGGTGAGAAGGCGGGGGAGTGGGACTAAATCGGAGAATGGATCAGCTCATGATAAGATGGCGGAGCAGACTCGATGGGCTGAATGGCCGACTTCTGTTCCTTTGTCTTATGGTCTTATGACATTGTTTGCAAATTCCTAATTGTGGAAAGACCGAAAATGTGGAAAACCTTCATGTAGGTCAGGAAGAAGACAATCAAAGAAGCTTAAATTACCTGGTAACATAGAGGAGGTATCTTTGGGAGGCCCAGGTGTATTTCATTTAATGGCCCATTCAATATTTTATTAAGCCATTATACAGGGATGGTATAGTGCTCAGTTTAAGAGGCATTAGTTTGACTCATTAGTAATTGGGTCCATTACAATCTCAATTTGTATCCGAAAATTGAAACTGAGAAGTTACAACTGCTGATGAACTACTATTTAATATGGTGATAACCTTCTACTCTTTTTCTGGATGATTATCCAGCTGAAAATTATACCATTTAGTCACCAAAATCAAGACATTGCTTCCCAATGCTCCTACCAGAAAGCACTAAGCACATATTTGCTACAAGCACCCTGATTCCCTATTCTCCTATATTGGCTATACAAGATAGAGGACGCTAACTGGCATTTGAAAATTGATCCTCGTTATCAAATATAAGATAAATATTTAATTTCTATTATTCATATTTGTCAACTTAAACCTTGCAGTATTTGTTGATTTTTTTTTTCATTAGCAGATATTTGTAATAACAAAATAAAATGATTAATCTACTTTTGTTCCACATCGTTTATAAAAACAACACTGTATAGGTTTGACATAATATGGAAAATTTCTTCAGAAGTTTTGGGTACCATCTCTTGCACTTAGTACTTGAACCAAGTTATTGAATGTAATATTTGCTGCAAACCAGAGACCAAGACAAGGTCATTTCTGGCTTCTAGATTTATGGACTGGGGCAAATTCAGATCTATAACATTTAATAACATTGCCAAAATCAACATCAGCAGCTTGTCCTGAGGTGGAATGCTATGAATAATCTCTTGCAAGAGGCCTGAAGATTACAGAACTTTTCATGTTATTTAGGTCTTGCAGAGAGTCACCCTTCCCATTTGGTAAATGACGCAGTTTATTCTAATTTATAGCTTCGGCACATGTCAGTGAATGACAGGATAAGCACTGTGAGGTTGTAAGAAAGTGAGTAATCTATGAGAAAGCTGTCGCACTATTTCAGGTAAATGAGAAGGTAAACAACTTTGTGTTGTGTTACGGAGAAGAATGCCAGCTGAGTTTCCTGTCAAACTGTAAAATGGTGAATAATAAAGTTTAAAACTGGAAAATTAAGATAACTTGCTTTGTTGTACTTGTAATGATATGGGAATATACACTGTTATGTTTAGTGAAGAGGGTTTCTCATTTGAACAGTATGTTACTACAGTTGTACCTGCTCATGCCAGGACAACTATTTCTGAAATGATATGTGATGCCATTGCATGCAGCAAACTTCCTACTGTGAAAGCATGCTGAACTTTCCTGAAATGTTATCTACATACGTACCTGGATAATGGTGAATCTAACGTGGTTTTACTTAAGAATAAGAGAAATAGAAACAGGAGGCGGGGGGAACATACTGCTTTCCATATCTCCATATCCAATGATACATCCGCATCAAAGAACTAATACAGATCAACAGTACTTGACCAGATAATTGAATTTGAAATCCATCACCATTATGAGCGTAGTTCAGTTTTCAAAACAAAAAATCATGCTGGATGCTTTTTATAATCTTTTTATTTAGCACAATGGTCTTTTTGCACTATTTCAGTTTGTACTACTATCATTCCATTGTTTTGTGCTTATTGCTGTGTTTATTGTTGTTTTTATTAGTATTATGTGAACAGCTTGCTCTGTGAGCTTTACGTAGGCAAGAAATTTCAGTGCAGCCATAACTATAAACTAAAGGAATCTGAATGTGAGATGACATAATTAGTTATGAGAATATAATTTAAAATTACACTACCCTCTCCTCTTTAGTGGGATATACAGGCCCTTTAGTGGCCTACACCGTAGATATAGTGTGCAATAAACCTAACACAATGGACAAGTAATAAATCGATGAGTTTTAGCTCAGATATATTAAACACCTGGAATTTAATTTTATTTCAATTGTTTTCAATACATATTCACAGATCAGAAGAGCTGATTTTTCTATTTAACCTATTTCAAAATTAAATAAAGGCATCCGTTAGTCTTGCAAGACCATGGATCTGCGCCTGGAAAGTCTTCACTCTTCAGGACGCAGGCCTGGGCAAGGTTGTATGGAAGGCCAGCAGTTGCCCATGCTGCAAGTCTCCCCTCTCCACGACACCAATGTTGTCCAAGGGAAGAGCATTAGGACCCATACAGCTTGGCACCAGTGTTGTCGCAGAGCAATGCGTGATTAAGTGCCTTGCTCAAGGACACAATATGTTCCCCCGGCTGGGGCTCAAACTCACGACCGTCAGGTAGCTAGTCCAATGCCTCAACCACTTGGCCACGTGCCCAGACTATTTCAGAATATGTAGTAACATATATTTACAGAAGATCATTCCAATTTGCAGAGGTCACGTCCAGAATCTTTTGGACCTCTCAGGCTGAATATCATGCAAGCTAGAAATCATATTGATACAAGCTGACCAATATTTCTTTCCAAGTGGTTGAGAAAATTGTATTGAATCCAAGAAATGTTCAATTATGGTTGAATTGAAGAGAGGATGAAGCGTAATAATAGATTGTTTACATATTTCAGTGGAGGTGCCAATGGAGTAGCTCAAGGCACCACAAATTATGGTGCTATGGACAGAAAAGTGTAAACTACATCCAGCATAATTTCCTCAGGCTTCTGTGCTGGGAATAGACAATCTATAGGAAACTCTGGGTGGTGCTCTAATATCTAATATTTTGTGCTTGGGGGAATAGAAGCAAAGTTTTCTTACCCTTTTTTGAGAAATATCCCTTCTATTATATGCAAGCGTACTGAGGATGCTGTGTGTATTCATATGCTCACGCACATTAGTGGAAAACCATCAGCTTCAATGTATAATTTTCTAAAACCACAGAGTAACGTATGATAGGTATTTATATTAAAGAAATTATGGACCTAACAGAAGATTAAACTGTCTCATCTTGTTGTACGTAAAATTCTCTAAAGGACTTGTGCAGGGGAAAATATATCACATAGCAGAAGTACAAATCACAATAGATATATTCAGAATTACAATGAGGCATGCTTACTGAGAGACCTTAAGTGCCTGTCAGAGCTCAACAAAGTGAATTAAAGATAATGAGTATAACCAGTGGATTTTGCCAGTGAGAAAGTACACAGAATTGCAGACACAGCAAAAGCAACAACAAAACACGCAGGTAGCATGTCGTTTAGGTTATGCATGAAAGATTGAAAAAGCCTGATAAAGGATCATGGAGTAAAAAGCTTCGGTCTGTGTTGGTTCAGTAGCATTTGCAGGAAAGCAAGCCCATGCTTACAGTGCCTTGTGTGTCATCATGGCAACATCAATAATTCATCCCTGTTTTTAAGAGAAGCTGAGTCACAGCATTGGATAAAAGGATGTCTTGCATCTGGAACATGTCTATTATGAATAGTGCATTGTTCTGCCAATTATGGAATCCTTCCCTTTGAATCATAGATAATTTAAAACACAGGAGTCTATTCAGTCCATCTTTTCCCTGTCAGTTGAAAGAGCTATCAAGTGAAACACAGCAGGTCTGCATTCCACCAGGTCATAGCTCTTCTCATATGTATCTGAACATCCTTTCAACCACTGAGTTCCAGACCCCTCCATCAACACAGTCTCTGCACCCCTTTCCCCACCTGCCTGAGTGAAAGTATTTTCTTCATGTCACCCTCTTATTTTTCCATTACTTACTTTCAATCTGTGCCCCCTGGTTTTGACCCACAGCTGAGAGAAAAAGGTTCTTTTTTTATCTAGGCACCTCATAATTTTATCCACTTAACCAAGTATACTATTAGCATCCCTGTTTCAAAGAAAACAACCCTAGCTTATCAAATAATTTCTTACAGGTTCAATTTTCCAGTCTTGACAATATAATTCAATATCCTGATCAGTGCAATCAAACCTTTCCTACACTGTGCTGACCAAAATTATATTATATTATGTGTACATGCTTTATAGTATTCTAGCATAACTTCTCTGCTCTTATTTTCTATTCCACAACTAATAAAGGAAAGCATCCTGTATTCCCTTTTAATGACCCAATGGACCTAACCTGCTCAGTTTAATGATTTTTGGTACTCCAGGACCTTTTGTTCCTCCATGGCCCTCAATATCCTCTCATTCATTGTATATTGCTTTGTCTTGTTGCATATTCCCAAATGCATTACCTCATATTTCTCTGGATTAAGTTTCAATTTCCACTTCTCTACCCAACTAACCAGATGATCTATATCTTCCTATTGTCTAAAGTTTTCCTCTTCTTTTTGCTCGCTGACCAGTTTTGTACCAATCACAACTTTGTGGATGGCATACTGGTGTAGCGGTTAGCGTAATGCTATATCAGTGCCAGTGACCTGGGTTCAGTTCTGCTGTTGTCTGTCAAGACTTTGTATGTTCTCCCCTTGACTGCCTAGGTTTCCTCCAGGTGCTCCCACATTCCAATGGACGTAGGTTAATTGATCGTATGCGCGTATTTGGGAGGCATGGACTCGTCAATATTAAAAGATCACACTTTAAAGATGTTAAATATGTATTCACTTTTTGATAATCTGTGCAATCTTCTTAATGATTTATTCTGTATGAAAGTGATCATTCTAGGCAGAATAAAAAGCTCAAAACTATTGTATTATCCATGAAATAGATTGATGTTGTAACCTTGCCTTTGCAATAAACTTGAGATCAGTAACTCTGGGCAATGCTCTGTTGGAGGATAGTTCTCTGCATACAGTGATGAGGCATATTAGTCTCCCTGCATTTTAATTTACCAGATATCCTGAGATGGTGCATAGTGTCCAGAGAATGGTGGTAATCACTCTATTGGTGTGATTTACCCAGTCTTCCAAAGGTGGCAGAATAGCACTGTGCTATGATCTATCATAGCAATGTTAAAAAAACAAATAATGGCAAAATACAATATGTTTTATAGTATTTATTAAATTTGGCTCATCATGCAGACAAATCAGTCAGTGTTATTGTCCTAAACTATTGCATAAATTGTTCTATTTATTTACTCATTATCTGCTTGATAGCCCAATTTGACATCCTTCAGTTGCTCACAGATAATTTACAGCAAGAGTGTGTGCTGTGTGCTTTTACCATTGAACCTACCAAATTCCCTCTGACTGAGTTCAGTGGGCTGGGGCACTGCAGTTTTCATTGATTATCATCATGTGGGAAAGCCTAAATGACTGGAGTTCACATGCAATGCCTGGTTTTTCTCACTCATGTTGTTTCATACCAACTCCAACTCAAATAAGTGCACAACTGAGGAACATCAACAATGCTTTCCATGTGAATTACCTGACAGCAGGCGTCTATTTAAAATATATTAAGAGTAAGCTCACAGCTGACTTTATCATCTTTCAAAATGCATTAGCATTATAACCACTGAGACTAAAGCTCATCATTGTGTTGTCTATCGCCTCCTTTCTGACTTCCCTGGACTTTTACCCAATTCCAACATCTCATAATCCAACCCTCTCCAAGAATGTCCAGAAGCATCTCAAAAGAGCCTAGAGCGCTGAAATACCAAAAAGTGGGAGATTCAGTTCACCGGTGTGCAAAAAGTTAAGAGTTCTGCAATCATGGAGGGACTCTGCTGAACTGAGGGACTATCCCAGCAGTTACTCTTGTAAACTTTGTTCTATAAGATAGATGGTCCAGCCTATTGTAAGTGTAGTAATTCAGTCTCTTTCTTTTCAAATGACCAGAATCGCTATGACAGGCAGATAAGGTAAATAAAGAAACAAATGTTTAGACAGAAGGGAAAATTTAAATTATTTCAGTTTGGAAAATCCCTTGATCACCAAATCAGTAGCACTAATTGTAGTATTTCTATTTAAAGTGAACAGATTGGCCATACACTCTTTATGAAACAAATGACTAATTGGTGCGTCAATCCAGCATAAGAGTGCAAAATAACAGCCTACCCCTCTGACAGAATTTAGCAGCACTACTTCAGAATATAGGAAGTTTTTCTTTCCTCAGAACCTATCTCCCTTTACTTTTAACAAATAGAGAAGATATTCACCTGTGTACTGATAGTAGCAAAATGGATGACATATTCTTCTGAGAATTCTGTCCCTTTTTCACCCAACAGAGAAAAGACTTCAGCCATCAAACTGTACTAGATGAGAAGATGCTTCTGTGTGCACATGTTCAGAAGCTGACTTGCAAGTCATTGTTTGTTTCAACCACTGAATTATACCAGACTATGGTATAATTAACTGAACATCCATAACATAATTGTTCACTGTACTATAACACTTCCTGATGAATCATAATAAGCATCTGGAAAGAATTCATACCTTCATTCCACATCTGGCAATGGAGGCAAGCATCATTTGTAAAATCTCTCGTGTTAAACCATCTGAAAAAAAGTATTTGAAGAACAAAATATTCGATACAGCACAAATCTCATGAACTATTGGGCAGTGGAGATCATCCTTCTGTAACTTTCTGCTGTGTGATTTCAGGATTACTAGGAGAAGAGGGCAAGGTTTGCAAGGATGTTCTCAAGATGTCTTTAAAACATTGCATCATGATTCATGGAAACCCAGAACCCTGATCATTCAAATTAAAAAAAAAGAACACATGGGGTGACATTCAAAACCTTGCCTAATCATTAGGATAAAATGGTTGAAGGAATGCACAATCTCCCAAATTAACTAAATCTTTAATACTGGGGAGTTGACCTGTGAGAGGACACTGATAATGATTCACTTATCCTTACAATGAAATTGGAAGATTCTGCAGAATCAGGATTGGTGGTATTTTTCCAGTTTATTCCAATGTCTGCTGATGGTAGTCCACATCTCAAAAGCAAATGGGAAGGCAAATAACTCCGCTGCCTGCTCGGTCATGAGTTTTGTGTCAAGTTCAAATCCATTTCCTCAATTGACCAAAGGCTGTGCTGGTGCATCAAACGCATTAATAAATTTAATCATCAGTCTGTCTTTATATGAGAAGGGGTTCCCGAGATAAGGGGAGTGGTCTGGTTTTCCAGGGCCTTGCCTTGAACTTTTTTTGGCAAAGGATAATATGGTGCAGTGAGGGAAGCTTGGTTGAGAACCTTTATATTGTGGTCACTGAGTTAAAGAACCTACGATAATTTAGAGCTTGGCCTCTGAGCTGTGCAAGTGCAAGTTCTGCAAAATGAAACTCTACAAATAAACTTGGATATATTGGTTTTGGATTGTAGTCACTATAGCTCCCACTGATTCTGAAGATCAACTCTTAAAGATAGCCACATAATGACACAGCGCACATGGAGAAAAAGATTATGTAGAGCAGGTGAAAGGCCATGCAGTAGAATACGCATTTCATACCATATACTAATTAGAGATCTATATTAGAATATAAAAATGTTAATTTGTTTTAAAAGCAGAAAGGAATACAAGTGTGACATATAATCTGTTAGAATTTCAGTTAGAATGTGCTATGATAAATCATTGTGCAAATTTTATTATAAGTGTATCAGGGGCTTTACAGTTTAGAAAGTTACTGTATATGACACCCGAATGTGTGTTTTAGAAGTGTTTTGTTGCCTTTAACCAGTCCTTAGAAGTAAACTTCATGGAAGTATAAAACTGTTTCAAATCCAGTATCAATTCAGCAAGGGGTGGGGGTGATGTCATTACTAAAAATCTTTAAGCTTCCAGTTCTGTCTGCATATTGACCAAGGTAATACAAATTGGAGCAATGTTAAATGGCCATCTAGAAATTATTTCTAGATGAATCAGAATCAGGTTTAATATCACAGTATGTATACTATATATATATATATATATATATATATATACACATACACACACACACACACATATATATATATGTGTGTGTGTATATATATAGTCACGTACCCCGTGACGGGAATAAAGAACCAGCAGAAATAGAAAACACTCTGGAGTCCAGTATTGCTATAAACTAATAATATTTATTAGTAACTACGCAATACAGTAATATAAATGTAGATAAATCAAACAGGTTAGCAATGATTATATATAAGTAAGTGTGGAATATATATGAAAAGCAAGCTTCTTCAAGTCTAGGGGTAAAAAGGTACAGTCTTACGATGATGAGTAGAGTTCAGTTCAGTTCGTGGAATTGAGTTGAGTAGTGATGGAGAGAGAGAGGGAGAAATTTGAGTCTTCAAGTGAGCTGACGCCGTCGATCTTCTTGTTGCCCTCCAAGATCCTTTAAAAGTCACCGACTGTGACCATAATAGAAGGGGACCGGTTTTCTGTGGTGGAGCTGTCACCCAGGCGAGGGTGGACACATGGACAACTCCCCACCAGTCACTGCCATTTCTTTTCACTGCAAGAGCCACTGATCGATCCGCCCGATCGATCCTCCAAAAACCCACTTTTTCTGTGGGCACAACAAAGCTCATTCAGTGTCCAAAACATGTGCCTGAGGTCTATATCATCTGACCTCCTATTGATCTCACTGTACTGGATACCAGCTGTCATTCAAATAACTCCTCCTTCCTCTCTCTGTGTAAGAAATGTACAAGCAGGCAAATGTCCTTGAAGAAAGTATAAACAACCTGTGAGCAGTCTTCACCTCTCTCTCTCTCTCTTTTAAAAACAAGTTGTTGATGTTAAATATCTCTCTCTCTCTCTCTCTTTTCAAAAGCACAGTTAATAGGGGTAAACGAGCACAGTTCATAGGGGTAATTCAAGACCCTGTCATCACTATATATATATATATATATATATATATATATATATATATACAGATATAGTGAAACTAAATAAGTAATGCAAAAAAAGAAAGAAAAAAATAAAGTAGTGAGAAAGTGTTCATGGGGTTCACTGTCCATTTAGAAATTGAATGGCAGAAGGGAAGGGAAAGAGCTGTACCTGAATTGTTGAGTGTGTGCCTTCAGGCTTGTGTACCTCCTTTCAGATAGTAACAATGAGAAGAGGGCATATCCTGGGTGTTGGAGGTCCTTAATGATGGATGCCACCTTTCTGGGGCATTGCTCCTTGAAGATGACCTGGATACTATGGAGGCTAGTACCCATGTTGGAACTGACTAATTTTACAACTCTCTGCAGCTTACTTTGATCCTGTGCAGTAACTCCCACACCCATGCCATGCTGTCCATGGTACATCTGTAGAAATTTACAAGTCTTTGATGACATATCAAATCTCCTCAAGTTCCTAATGAAATATAATCACTGTCTTGCTTTCTTTATAGCTGCATCAATATGTTGGGTCCAGGTTGGGTCCTCAGAGATATTGACACCCAGGAACTTGTAATTGCTCACTCTCAGCAGCAAATTTATAGATGGCATTTGAGCTATGCCTTGCCACACAGTCATGGGTATAGAAAGAGTAGTGCAGTGAGCTAAGCATACATCCCTGAGGTGCACCAGTGCTGATTGTCAGTGAAGTGGAGATGTTTTTTCCAATCCTCAGTGATTGTGGTCTTCTGGTTAGGAAGCCAAGTGTCCAGTTGCAGAGGAAGGTACAGAGGCCCAGGTTCTGAAGCTTTTCAATCAGTATTGTTGGAATAATGGTGTTAAACGCTGATCTGTAGTCACTAAACAGCAGTCTGACATAGGTACTTGTGTTGTTCAGGTGATCCAAGGCTGCGTGGAGAGCCAATGAGATTGCATCCACTGTAGACTTATTGTGGTGATAGGAAAATTGCAGTGGGTCCAGCTCCTTGCTGAGTCAGGGGTTGATTCTGACCATAACCAGCCTCTCAAAACACTTTGTCATCGTAAATGTGAGTGCTACTGGATGATAGTCATTAAGGCAGCTTACCCTGCTTTTCTTGGGCACTGAGATGAATGTTAGATCATACATCATGGTTGTTATTGACACTTCATATTACATAGTTCATAAGGGAAGTAATCTGTGTCCATTGGAGAGACTCTCACTGTTTGGGGAATTCAGAATCAATTTGATTCTTGCCATAGAAATGGTAATGTGAAACTGGCTCTACAGGGAACTCCGGTAATGGTAGATGAGGAATTCAGTGCCTGAAATCAAGTACCTCAGACTCCAAGTTCCAATCTTCAAAATTAAGACTTGATTGTGACTGTGCTGAACGGCAGAAGCACATTCTCTGGAAATCATATAAGTCATGTGATGTTCAGATATTTTGCTTTCTTAGAGATCATCATTACCTCAATTGGAAGGTTACCAGTCACATTCATTTTTTTGTGTTCTCACTTGCATTCTTTAATGTAAGATTCAAACAGGTATCTAAGGATTATATTCCAAAGACCATTTGTAAAGATAGAAATTCTATTTTTCATTCAGCTTTGTCACCTATCAGCCTATACCACAGGTTGTAAAATGTGTCTTCTTTTTTCTTGTACTGTAACCCAACTCCAGCCCATCTCATTCTGCAATAAAGAGAACAAGTGATTGATATGTCCTGGATCAATCAGGATGTGAAAGGAAAATAAATATTAGTCCAAAGGGTGATGGATGCACATCTGAAACACACCTTTTTTATGGAGGTCAGCTGACCTATAAACGTCCAACATTTTTACTTTAGATTTCCACCACTTGTAATCTTTCCTTATTGCATTGGTTTATCACATCAATCAAATTCAATTTGTATTAGGCTCATGCAGCACTTCATAAAGGCACACAGATAATTTATGGCCTTTTAATTTGCCAAGGGACATGTACTGACCAAAATAGTAATTGCTAAATTGTTCTTGCTTCTGTTTTCTGTTGACGACTTTGCGGGATTTAATGACACCAGTTGAATTCAGCTTTAGCATTTCTTATGATTTGATGGCTGCTCAGACTCACTGTTGAGCAGTACTGAGTGAAATGCTAGACTAGAGCCAATACTTGTGGAGCTGGAATTGCATGAATCATTAAATTTTCTGGAGGAGAGCAAGTGATGTCTGTGATGCTCAAAATATCAAATGTTAAAATTGTCATTTTGAAACATTCACCTGGGAACAAAATGTGTTTATATATATAAACTCGAGTCTTTCACAATATTATTACACTATTTTTCAAAAGCAACGTAAATTATCACACATTATATGCCATCAATTATGTCATTTTCAACTGGTGAAATAATAACTGACACCATCACACTACCTCTTCTTTCTTCAGCTGTTCAAAACAAGCTTTTAAAAATTCTGCCACATCCTTGATGAAGTGATGGCCATCTGTATGATCTTGAATATCAGCTAAACCAAAAACTAACACAGAAACTGACTGTAGCAAGATGACTCAAACATGTATTTAAACGCCAATAGAGAAGGAGCAGTGAGTACAAATGGAGAAGAGACAATCTGGCACCAAAGAACAAGGAAGCAAACCAGAGAGAAAGAAGCAAAAAGCAATCTGCTGGATGATCTCAGTGAGCTGATGTATGTGGAGGCAAAGGGGTATTTAATATAATGACCCTGCATGAAGAAGGAAAATGAGAGGAAAAATATAAGGCAGAAGGTCCATGATGTCTTTAGATTCAGAATCAGTTTTATTAACATTGCCATATGTTGTAAAATTTATTGTTTTGCAGAGCAGTACAGTGCAAGACATAAAAATTATTATAGGTTACAAATAAATGCATACTGTAAAAAGGAATAGTGAGGTAGTGTTCATGGTCTGTTCAAAAATCTGATAGTGGAGGGGAAGAAGCTGTTCCCAAAACTCTGAGTATGAATCTTTAGGCTCCTGTTCCTCCTCCCTCATGGTAGTAATGAGAAGAGGGCAAGTCCCTGATGGCAAGTGTCCTTAATAATGGATGTCACCTTCTTGTAGAACTTGAGGTTTGATGGACTCCAGATATGTGCACTTCTGTGTAAAAGGAGTATTACATCTGTTCATGGGGACTGGGAAATTTAGTAGAATGGCAATTCATAAGTGTTATATTTAGAATAATGGCTTTCTGGGAGTAGATGCCAAATATAATCTATTCAAAGTTTTCCAAAAACACATGTTGAATTAGACAGTTTTCTATTAGAATTCTGTGGCATAAAAGGCATTTTAAAAAGTCATTAGATCTGAAAACACCGCTCTGCTTATTCATCACAGCTGGATAATTAAGGATAAATTGTGTATCTGCCATGTATTGCAGTCATTTAGAAATACGTATGCAACAGATTGTTTAGCTTTGGTTTATTTCTTGCGGTTAACTAATAGATAGAAATTATCTTAAAATGAATTTACTATCTCAAATACAGCCACTCAATAAGTCTTCCTTGACAACGCAATGAAGCCGCACAACCTCTACTGTTAGAAATGTAGAAAATAGATATGACAATTCTACCTCCAGAATGTTCCCTTCCATGACAGCTTGATTTAACGGGAATAAATTACTGTTTCTTTAATGAGACTAGCTCAAAATCCCACAGTTCCCCAGTATATAGTTTATGTGTTAACTTCACCACATAGATTGCAATAGAGCAAGAGGCAGTTCATCACCATCTTTTTTTTGCCCGATTTGGGTTCATACAATAATATTGGTATTCTGAGTGAAGTCAACCTCCCATAAAAGTTAAGAAAAAGTTGAATGTCATATGCGAATAATGAATATTTTCTATTATAAGCAATAAGGGTACTTTTTGTCTCGGGTGTAAGAGGACTTTACAGTTTCATGGATGCAGACTCGATCAAGTTTGTCTATGAATGTGGTTAGCTGAGGTGCTGTGAGAGAATGAGTAAACAGTGCAAGGAATTGTATATCATAACCAGAACCTGGGTAATTTTTAAATTTTGAACTGGGAGTTTAGAATTGAGATAACTTTAAAAAAGGACTACGATTTCTTTTATTTCAAAGTGTACTTAGGCCAAGAAAACTAGGTAGCCAAAGCAAACAATGTGGAAGCACAGTGGCACTTTGAGAACAGTTACTGGCTCACAGATCCAGTGACCCAAGTTCAATCCTTACCTCCTCCAGCACTGTCTGCATGGAGTTTGCACACTCTCCCTGTGACTGCATGGGTTTCCTCTGAGTGCTCCACTTTCCTTCCATGTCCCATAAACCTATATGTCGGTAGGTTAACTGAGCCCTGTAAAATGCCCATTGTGTGTAGGTGAGCGGCAGAATCTGGTAAGCAAAAGGTTAGTTAAGGTTAGTGTCAAATGGGTGCTTGATGGTGCTGCCTGTTTCTGTGCTTTTTGACTGTATGACAAAACAAAATCCATGGACCCTGGCAAAACCATCTCCAATATTAAAATAATAATCTACTCGTTAGAGCAGCATGAAATGATTATTTATTGAGGAAACAGCCTTCTATATAGCACAGACTAGATGGACTGAAGGACCTGTTTCTGTGCTGTGGTGCTCTATAACTCTATGCTCTTCGTGAAGGAGCATTGGATATAGTAAGGGGTCTGCACACATAAATACTCCAATCCCCTGCACAGTCTCATAGCCTGTCTTGTGATAATGAAGGATGTTGGGAGTTGTGAAAGAAAACCATGGTCATTTTTATGTCTATAGGAGAGGAATGAAAAAAAGCCATTATTTTTCATACATATTGGAGAGCACGCTAACAATATTATCAGTGTGACAAAATCCAGACTGATGCAAACAGTCAGTGCCTGAATATTTTTGCCGTCGTTGGAGGTCAGATTCATTCTTATTGCATTATTTTATGAATCCACTTAAACTGGCGTGCAGATTTCTTCTTTGGCTCTTACGTTTTCAGGGTTGGCTCTTGAGAGTAAGATGCTGATACTAATAAGAAGTGACAGCTGCTGTTTCCTGCATATGGTCTTGTTAAATACCTGCCTTGCATTGAGGTGGCGTCTCAAGATTCACTCCACCTTTTTAAATATTCATCTTAATCACCTGAAAATGAGCCTATGCTAATCAATAAAAATTAATTCATCTGCAAATATTCTGATGCAAATATACCAGCAAGATTAATACAAAAGGAAACATTTGTAGGCTTATAATTATTTTTTAGAGAGTATCGTTATTAGTTAAATGCAAAGTATGACATAATAGTGTTGCTGTGAACATGTTACACTGTATTATGTGTTGCATTGATGATGATAATGATGATGGCATTCATCTATCTTGAAGGACAATGGGTGTGTGCTATGGGTCAGCCTGTTGTAGAGCTGACCTCTCCAGGGTACAAACCTGGGCGGAGGGTAAGGAGGTCCTGAGATGCCCAGTTATCAAGATGCCCCTCTCGGCCTCACCAGTGTAGACCAAAGGAGAGCTTATGTAGCAATACGTTTGGCACTAGCTTGGCTGCAGGAGCTGCTGGAAGGATGTTCAATGATGTCCGGTCACCTTAGGGGCCCCACTCCAGGTTTGCTGTCTGGGTTTACTCCCGTAGCCTTCGTCTCTCCCAAGGCTGCCCATAAGGCAGTGGGGCTATTTACCCATAGCTGGGGATCTGGTTCACGAGCACCAGGGTGTGTCCACACACCAGTGGGCCTGTATGCTACATTGTGCAGGGGCCAGACCTCCTCCCCATCCTCTGTATTTCAGCCTGAGTCCAAAAAGAGTTCAGTTTCCATGTGTGTCGCCAACAAGGAGGCACTATGTGAAGCTTGCTGTTGGAGAGGCTATGTACTGGCAGGGAGAGACTTACGCATTCAGCTCTCCTTTTTGCAAGACCACTAGCCAGCGGTGGGAGCTGGGAGCGAGAGCGACAAGCACGACCCACTTATACCACCACACTAGACGCATCACAACGATTTGACACCAAATTTACTGTGTTGCTTTAAATTTGGCATTATGCTAAAATCCAGTGACTCCTGAGCTTTCAAGTTACATTACAGTCCTCAATGTCAGGATCTCAGGATATATAAACACTGTCATTTAATGCGCCAACATTTCAATTAAATCTTTGTCTCAGTCAAAATATGTTGCTGAGAAATCAGTATTGCTTTGAAATCTAACTGGGATCTAACTGGGGAATTTACATTAGTGAAAGTTGGTGTCATGAACTTTGAAGTGAAGGGAAAGCTCAATGACAATGTTACAATGCAACCATATAATTTTATCAGTAGAACTTTCATGAAACAAAGCTCCTCCAGCAAGTCCTGTCATTTAACGTTAAAATATATTGATATTTCTGTTTGAATATAAACAAATAACTATTGCAGTAATTTAAGCTAGCAAAGCATTGAAATGAATTGTTAAAGGAGTGCCTATATTTTGTAGAAACTATCAAAATTAAAGACATAATTGTGAAAAATATGTTTCAGACAGAGATTGTGTGAGACCTCTTGGATTTAATGCTGATGCTTTATAAGGCACTGTTGAGGCCTCACCTTGAGTATTGTGAACAGTTTTGGGCCCCTCATCTTAGAAAAGATCTGCTGTCATTGGAGAGGGTCCAGAGGAGGTTCACAAGGATGATTCCAGGAATGAAAGGGTTATCATATTAGGAACATTTGATGCCTCTGGATTTGTACTTGCTGGAATTCAGGAGGCTGAGGGGGGATCTCATTGAAACTTTTCGAAAGTTGAAAGGCCTAGACAGAGTAGATGTGGAAAAGATGTTTCCCATGATGAGAGAGTCTAAGACAAGACGGCACAGCCTCAGGATACAGGGGCGCCCTTTAAAAACAGAGATTCGGAGAAATTTCTTTAGCCAAAGGGTGGTAAATTTGTGGAATTTGTTGCCACATGCAGCTGTGGAGGCCAGGTCATTGGGTGTATTTAGGGCAGAGATTGATAGATTCTTGATTGGACGTGGCATCAAAGGTTACGGGGAGAAGGCCAGGAACTGGGGTTGAGGAAGAGATAAAAAAAAGATCAGCCATGATTGAATGGTGGAGCAGACTCTGGGCCAGGTGGCCTAATTCTGCTCCTATGTCTTATGGTCTTATGGCCTATGGAATGAAGGGATGGGGGGGGGGGGGGTGGGAAAGGCAGGAGATCTGGGCTGAGAGGGAAATTGGATCAGCCATGTTGAAATGGTGGATCAGACTTGATGGGCCAAATGGCCTAATTCTGCTCCTATATCTGATAATCTTATGATCTTATTACACAATACAATGAGTACAATGCTGGCAGCTGTGAGAGGGTGGAATAGCATCCATAAGTGATTTAGAGGCCTTTCTTTAGTATAACATTAAGTATCATGGGGCACTACAGTAATGTAGTGATTAACGTAATGTTTTACAGTGTCAGCGATCAGGGTTTAATTTCTGCCACTGTCAGTAAGGAGCTTGCACTTTCTTCCTGTGACTGCATGGGCTTCATCCCAGTGCTCCAGATTCCTCCCAAGTTCCATATAAATTAGGGGTAGAATTTGGTTAGTGAGCCTTGGGCAGGCTATATTGGCACTGGAAACATGGCTGCACTTGCAGGCTGCCCAGCACAATCTTTGCTGATTTGATCATGGCACCACGGTAGTGTAACGGTTAGCAAGATGCTATTACAGCTTAGGGCATCGGAATTCAGAGTTGAATTTCAGTGTCCTCTGTAAGTAAGTTGGTATGTTCCTTCCCATGTGCTCTGGTTTCCTCCCACAGTCCAAAGACATCCTGGTTAGTAGGTTAATTGATTGTCATGAAATTGTCCCGTGATTCGGCTAGGGTTAAATCAGGGGTCGGTGGGTAGCGTGGCTTGAAGGGCCAGAAGGGCCTATTCCATGCTGTATCTCAATAAATAAATCAAATAAAAAGCTTAAAATATTCCATTTTATATTTTGTTACAAATGCATTCAGCTACATGAATAGGCCAGAAGAATAGAAAAAATACTTTAAGGCCACATTGTTAAAATATTATAACAAAAGCATAAATTGCAGTAAGTTGTATTAGACTCAGGCATTTCACAAGACAAAGGAGCAGAAGTAGGCCATTCAGCCCACCGAGTCTGCTCTGCCACTCCACCATAAGCTAAACTATTCTCCCATCTAGTTCCAATTTCTGGCTTTTTCCCCATATCCCTTGATACCCTGACTAATTAGATACCTATCAATCTCCTCCTTAAACAACCTCAATGATCAGGCCTCCACAGCTGTATGTGGCAACGAATTCCATAAATCCATGACCCTCTGGCTAAAAAAAATTCTTCTCATCTCTGTTTTAAATGGGTACCCTCTAATTCTAAGATTGTGGCCTCTTGTCTTGGACTCACCCACCAAGGGAAACAGCCTTTCCACATCTACTCTGTCCAAGCCTTTCAACATTCGACATCTTCTATACTCTAATGAATACACTCCAAGAGCCGACAAATATTCCTCATATGTTAGCCCCTGCATTCCAGGAATCATCCTCGTAAATCTTTTCTGAACTCTCTCCAACATCAGAACATTCCTTCTAAGACTGGGGGCCCAAGACTGCACACAATATTCCAAATGAGGTCTCACTAATGCCCATAGAGCCTCATCAACACCTCCTTACTCTTATACACTATTCCTCTTGAAATGAATGCCAACACAGCATTCACTTTCTTTACTGCCGATCCAACCTGGTGGTTAACCTTTAGGGTATCCTGCACAAGGACCCCCAAGTCCCTTTGCACTTCCGATTTTTGAATTTTCTCCCCATCTAATTAATAATTGGCCCGATTATTTCTTCTTCCAAAATGTACAACCGTACATTTCTCAACATTGTATCTCATCTGCCATTTCTTTGCCCACTCTCCTAAACTGACCAAGTCTCTCTGCAACCTTTCAGTTTCTTCAACACTTCCTGCTCCTCCATCTATCTTGGCATCATCTGCAAACTTAGCCACAAAACCATTTAATCCATAATCTAAATCATTGATATACATTGTAAAAAGAAGCCGCCCCAACACCGACCCCTGTGGAACACCACTAGTAACCAGCAACCAGTCAGAATAGGATCCCTTTATTCCCACCCTTTGCTTTCTGCCTATCAGCCAATGCTCCACCCATTCCAATATCTTTAGTGTAATTCCATGGGCTCTCATCTTATTAAGCAGCCTCATATGCAACACCTTATCAAAGGCCTTTTCAAAATCCAAATACACAACATCCACAGCCTCTCCCTTATCAATCTTATTTGAGATTACCTCAAAAAATTCCAATAGGTTGGTGAGGCAGGATCTTCCCTTCATGAAGCCATGCTGGCTTGGGTTTATCTTGCATGCACCTCGAGGTATTTCATAACCTCGTCCTTGAGGATCAACTCAATAACTTTCCAACTACCGATGTCAGACTAATAGGTCTGTAATTTTCTTTTTGCTGCCTCCCTCCTTTCTTAAACAGCGGAACTACATTTGTGACCTTCCAGTCCTCCGGAACCATGCCAGAGTCTATTGATTCCTGGAAGATCATTTCCAATGCCTCCACATTCTCCAAAGCCACCTCCTTCAGAACCCGTGGGTGCACCTCATCCGGTCCGGGAGACTTAACTATTCTTAGTCCATTTAGCTTCCCAAGCACTTTCTCTCTAGTAATCTTGACTGTACCTAATTCTATTCCCAGAGACCTCTGGCTATCAAGTATGTTGCTAATATCTTCCACTGTGAAGACTGATGCAAAATACTCATTTAGTTCCTCTGCCATCTCTTTGTTACCTGTTATAATTTCTCCAGCGTCATTTTCAATCGGTCCTATATCTACCCGTGTCACTCTTTTACCCTTCATATATTTAAAAAAACTTTTAGTATCCTTTTTAATGTTAATTGCTAACTTCCTTTCATAATTCATCTTTTTTTTCCTAATGACTTTCTTAGTTTCCTTCTGTAAGTTTTTAAAAGTCGTCCAGTCCTCAGTTTTCCCACAGATTTTTGCTTCCTTGTATGCCGTCTCTTTGGCTTTTATTTTAACCTTAACCTCTCTCGTTAGCCACATTTATGCCATTTTTCCATTCATGATTTTCTTTTTTCTTGGAATATATTTTTCCTGCATTTTCCTTATTTCATGTAGGAATTTCATCCAATTCTGCTCTACCATCCTTCCACCTAGCTTTCTCTTCCAATCTACTTCGGCCAGTTCCTCGATCATACCACTGTAATTTCCTTTGTTCCACTGAAATATCGATACACCTGATACCAGCTTCTCCTTTTCAAATTTGAAACTGAACTCAATCATATCATGATCACTACTTCCAAGGGGTTCCATTACCTCCAGCTCCCTAATCGCCTCAGGTTCATTACACAACACCCAATCCAAAACAGTCAATCCCCTGGTGGGCTTATGGACAAGCTGACCAAAAAACCATCCCATAGGCTTTCTACAAACTCCCTCTCCTGAGTCTAGTACTTTCCTGACCTCCCCAATCCACTATCATATTAAAATCCCCCATAATTATCTTGACATTTTCCTTCTGACACTGTCTTTCTATTTCCAGCTGTAACTTGTAGTCCCCATCCTGGCTGCTGTTCGGAGGACCGTATATAACTACTATTAGTGTCTTTTTACCCTTGCTATTTCTTAATTCTACCCATAAGGATTCTACCTCTTCTGACCCTATGTCCCTTCTTTCTAGTTATTTGTTATTGTTGCTTACCATCAGGACCACGCCACCCCCTTTACCACCTTCCTATCCTTCCTATACACTGTGTATCCTTGGACATTCAGCTCCCAATCACATCCATTATTTAGCCATGACTTAGTGATGGCCACAATGTCATATCTTCTAACCTGCAGCTGTACAACAAGGTCATCCACTTTATTTCTAATGCTGCATGCATTTAAGTACAGGTTTCCCCCGCCATCCGAAGGTAGAACGTTCCTATGAAATGGTTCGTAAGCTGAGATGTCGTAAAGCAAAGAAGCAATTACCATTTATTTATATGGGAAAATTTTGTGAGTGTTCACAGACCCAAAAATAACCTACCAAATCATGCCAAATAACACATAGAACCGAAAATAACAGTAACATTTAGTAAAAGCAGGAATGATATGATAAATACACAGCCTATATAAAGTAGAAATACTTTTCCACAATCATTAATGAACTGTTCTCCGTAGCGAAAATCTCACGCAAGCGCCGTCAGCAAAAAATCTCACGCAAGCGCTGTTGGCAAGAACACTCTCTCCAGTAACCTTTAAGCTATGAAGCTGCCAAATCATACCAAATAACACGTAAAAATACACAGCCTATATAAAGTAGAAATAATGTATGTACAGTGTAGTATCACTTACGGGAATCGGGAAGACAGCGAGCACACTGATGATGGTGTGTTAGACTTGTCGGAGTTTGGGCAGTGCAGTGGCCCCCACCCTCTGGGCCGCTGAACGATACATTGCCGCGAAGCATGCAGGAATGCAGCAGTAGCTGGGAGGTACACAGCACATCTTTAAGAAAAAAGCCGAAATAAACAAGCTAATCAATTAGGTGCCGTCCGACACGTAATTGTCGGCCCAGATCAGTGCCGATTTCCGATTTCGTCGTCTCTGATCTGGGTCGGCAGCACCTGATTCATTAACATAATTATTTTGGCTTTTTTCTTAAAGATGTGCTATGTGCCTCCCAGCTACCGTTGCATTCTCCGCGAATCGGTATCTGTCCGTGTCCTGGGGGTTGGGGTGGTGGGACACTGGGGTGTCATCTCGTCGCCTGTTTCCATTAGAGCAGGCAGCTCATCTTCTCCTATGACTGCCCGCCTCCATGTCGAAGGTCGAGGTTCGTCGCCTGCTGTGGCTGGTGTGGAAAGCTTGCTTGACTGCTGAGCCTCACGTATTTTTCTATCACACAGTTCTTTAATAAGGACTCAAACCATCCTGCAAATATCCCCTAAACCGACGTACCCTTTCAAAATTAAAGTCGTACTTTATCATTACTCATTCGGTTTCCATTGTTATCCTTTTTTCTTCCAATTGCATCAGCTCTTCATCTGTCAGTTCTTGGTGATGGGATGCCAAAACCTCTTCAACATTATGTTCGTCAGCTTCCACAAGCCAAACTCACGTTGTCCTTACTTCGTTCGCCACGATCAAAATGCTTAATTATGTCTAGTTTTACTGTAAGTGTAACACCCTTACGAGCTCTTTCAGGCTTTTCCGATACCATAGAACTCATCTTGCAAACGGCTGCTCACAGGCACGTGTTAAAGCAAAGCAGTTCCGAATCCGGGGGAGAGCGGCTGCCCGGGACACGCTGTCTTTTATCGCGCACTGATTTTTTCGCGAGCTGATATTTTTTTTCGTAACAGTGAAAACACCTTCTGAAAGCAAAAACAGGGTACTAATGTAGGTCTTTCGTAACAGTGAGGTTTTGTAAAGCAGACGTTCGAAAAGTGGGGGACACCTGTATCTGTTACCAATTTTACTATATTTCTATCGCACAGCAAATTATCCTGTCTATTCACCTGCCTGTCCTTCTTGCCATCTTTGCTGCACAGTATCTTTGACTTATTTCTATTTTCCTCTTCCTCGACCCTAACACCCTGGTTTCCTTCCCCCTGCCAACTTAGTTTAAACCCTAACAGCTATATTAAACAATCCCGCTAGGATATTAGTACCCTTTGAGTTCAGGTGTAACCCATCGTTTTTGTATAAGTCATACCTCCCCCAAAATAGATCCCAATGATCCAAGAATTTGAAGCCCTGCCCCCTGCACCAGTTACTTAGCCACACATTCATCTGCTTAATTCTGCTATTCTTACCTTCATTACCATGTGGCTCAGGCAGTAATCCTGAGATTATTACTCTGGAGGTCCGGCTTTTCAACTTTCTTCCTAGTTCCCAGTAATCTTCCTTCAGGACCTCCTCTCTTTTTCTGTCCATGTCATTGGTACCAACATGTACCA
This sequence comes from Mobula birostris, assembly GCF_030028105.1. NCBI lineage: Eukaryota > Metazoa > Chordata > Chondrichthyes > Myliobatiformes > Myliobatidae > Mobula > Mobula birostris. Next base: position 28,573,874 of record NC_092402.1, read on the forward strand.
AGACTTCTGGCTGCTCACCCTCTCTCCTCAGAATACTCTGGACCCGATCTGAGACATCCCATACCCTGGCACCAGGGAGGCAACACACCATCCGGGTATCCTTGTCCGGCTCGCAGAATCTCTTGTCTGTTCCCCTCACTATGGAATCCCCTATAACTACTGCATTTCTCCTTGCTCTCTTGATTACGGCACTGGGCAGAGTGCCAGAGTCCCGTTCGCTGTGGTCTTCCTCTCTCAGGTCAACCTCTCCAACAGTATTTTAAACGATATATCGATTTCTGAGGGGGACTGTCACAGAGGTCACAGATTTCATGTATCTTATTTGTTATACAGTGAAACTTGTAATGCAGTGACGAGAAGGAATGCAGTATTATTTGGGTGCCATCAGTTATGTACACTATATAGTAAAACCAACGTTTCAGTGAAATCTACAAATCATTTTTAAGGTAATACTTTTACCACAGTGTAATTAGTGCTTCAGTGAAGCCATCATCCTGAAGCCATATTGCAATATGTCAGGTTGCACAGATGTACCACTGGATTCTGCATAAAAGAAAAATCTAAATTACAATGCATTAATGTCTCTCATGAAACCACCTTCATTACACTGAAAACAGCTTGCTGCATTGAAATTAATGGGCAAAGAAAACAGTACCATAGGTGAAACTGCTATAGCTAGTTGAATCTGTAGTAAAGTAACACTGTTTGTAACAGAATGAAAGCAACATTATGTACTGATCCCATGTTGAAGTAAAATCTGTATTGGAAGGAAGCTGGTGAAGTTTGTTACCTGCATGATATTCAAAGAATAATATGCTAAAGTAAAATAATAATAGTGTAATGAATTTTATGTTGGATCTTGAATTTGAGTGGAATATCAGTGAAACATAACAATAAAGCCAAAAGACCATGTACATTGGACAACTATATTACAGCACATCATCAGCTAATGTATTCATTACTTCAGCCCTGTGCTGCAGCAATTATACTTTGCATTCAGACCGAATCACAGGAAAATCTGGCTTGCCACAAGCCCTGAATTTCTATAAACATGTTGCTGCAGTAAGCCAGTGCTATAGCAATATACCTGCAAAATAAATCACAAGTACTTCAGATTTTCCAAGTGATCTGTGCCAATGAATAATCTGTAGTATGATCAAATTTATTAGAGGGGAAGTATAACCAGGATTGCAGTAAGTTCAAATCTACATTGAAAGCTGAAAGATTATAAAATCAGTGCTACAGAGAAATAATTTAACTATATAAAAAAAACTATCGTGCATTGATCTCAATTACAGATGTAAGTCACATCACAGCAAATCTAGCTTTGCATTCAAATCTGTACTTAAGAAAATCTGGTGTTAAAATGAAAGCCACCTCAGTGAGTCACTAAACTGAAAGAGGTGAATTACATAGAATACCTAATTATATTGCAATTTGTGTTGCAGTAAATCCTGAGCTGAAACTATAATGTTAATACATTTATTGGAGAATCTAATGAAAGTTGCATTAAAGTAAATATTGGCAAGTGGCACAGGTGCATTGAATTGTTGTAATGGGCTGGGCTAATCAGACCCAATTATTCGAGTGTCCAGGAGATGTGGTAGTAAGTGCAGAAGCCGAACAAAGTAACTTACTGTAAGGGTAGTTTATTATCATCAAATATTTAGTACAAATAAATCACCTGAAATACTACATAGCAAGTCAGAAAGATTTCTGGTCTCACACTTTCTGGTCATCACTTGGTTGTTGTTGGGGTAACTCCATTTCCAAGTCATGAGAACACCCCTTGGTTTCAGGCACCGATTGTGAGTCCAGGCCGGCTGAAGTTTCAGTAAAGTCTGAAAACTTCCTCTGTATATGCAATTTTCAGAAGCACAGTGTCAGCAAGAGAGACAAATACTTTGTTCTCATGCCAGTACCAGTCTAGTTTCTTTCAAGCAACACATCTTGTCTGTTAACACAGTCTTCAGCACACTCTCATATATCAACTCGACATTTTAATGACTACTCCTTGTTATCTCATTCATTAATCTCACAATGTATGTGACACACAATGTTCCTTGGGCTTCCACAGTACATTAATATAAATGATACCTCCGAGTTCAGAAAGAGTCCAGCTTTCAAAGAGTCAGCTTTCAGCAGACATTTAAAGGTTCAAAGGTTAATTTATTATCAAAGTATACAACTCTGAATTTTTTTCTCCTCTGGGTAGCCATGAAACCAAGAAAGAAAAGAAAGGCAACACGGTCATCAACTCCAAAGCCACCCTCCCCACACAAAAAAAGGCAAAAACAGAACAGGCACATCAACCCTCAAATCCCCTATCCCTGCACAAAAAAATGAGCAAAATAAAACAAATATATCGACTCCCAAATCCCCCCTGCACAAAGAAAATGAAAAAGATTGGGCGAAAAACACAAAATATGAAAAAACTATAAGACTGAAAGAAGTCTATAGTCCAAATCCATATCCAAACCACAGAAAATCTGGGTAAGGTAACATTCTTCAGTCATTACAAGCTATGAGTTCAGAAAGAGTCCACTTATCACCCCAGCTAATAGATATTCAATCATCGTTTTACAAATCCCAATTTGCTACAATTGTACTTCACTTCAATAAATCATAAATGCATGATGGAAATTATGGTAAATGTTTAATCCCAGCCTTTTTCTGCTTGTTATTTTAATGGTTGGTTGGGGTATTCAAAAACAAGATTTTCTCTAAAACAAATTGATTTTCTACCCTAATAATGAATTCTGATAGAATATTGAGATTTTTTTTGATCTATGCCTGTTTAATTTTTCACTAAAGTAATGAATGGAAGAAAACATAGTCTAAGATTCTAAAATATATTTTGTTTCAATAACAATAATCTGCTCAACTTTCCAGGAAAATTAAAACAGTTTTGGGTCACTTACTTTCCTGACATCAGCTTTTTACTTTCAACTTGGTTGTTAAATCAGGGTAACTGTGAGATTCAAGCAAAACTTGAGATTGAGCTGCCTGTGTCTTTGTCTGTGTATCGTTGTGTCTGTAACCATGATGCCTTAAAGAACTCATTACTGAGCTGTCACTGTCTGTCTATCCATATATCCCTGTACACTATATCAAGAACAATGAGGCTTGAAAGGACCACTTACCAAGTTGCCTGTGCCTATTTTTCTAGGGTTGTAATTGTAGGGCTAGATACAATGTATACTGATGTGTCCTTGTCTGTCAGTCCATCTTCAGTCAATGGAGAGCCCTTAATGAGTTTCAAAGGATTCTCATGGAATAGAAACAAAAGGTCTGAAAATAATTTCATGTGATTAATACAAATAACATGAAGATTATTTCTCACATTTTAACAGACAGTTCAGCAAAGGCAATAGGAGAAATATTATTCCTGTACATGACTACTTTTGTATAGAGGAAAAACCATTGACCCATGAGTTATTGAGGTCTTGACATTGATACTATTACAGCAATGATTCTGCCGTTCATTTTACTAAAATCTATTTTAATTTCAATGTGCTCTGTTATGATCATATTGCAGGAAGAGTAGGAAGAGTAGAAACAGACCTCTTTGAGCTAATTCAATTTGATCTCAGCTAACTTTCTAACTTGGATCCGTTTTTTTTCATGTTATCCCCATACTTAGTGCTGGATCGAGATATCAATTGAGAGTCTTCAACACACTTAAGAACTGCACATTCAGAGTCATCTGTGGTTTACACCTTCTGTGAATAAATTTCTTCTCATCTTAGTCCTAAATGGAAGAGCTTAGATTTAGATAGGGACACCTGATGTTATCATATTGGACACAAATCCAGGAAAACTTGTACTTGTATAGCAGCTTTACATATTGTTGAAATGTGCCAAAATATTCCATATAAATAATTACTTTAGCAGTAAATTAAAAGTGTAGGCAAACAGTAAATTGCCATTTATTAAAATTTCATTTCACAAAAGTAATGAACAGAATTTTTTCAGATTCCTTGTTGTGGCAAAATTTTGTTTTCTCTTTCAGCAACAATTATAACAGTGCTGAAATGCAAACAAAATTGTAATTTATTTATTTAATACATGACCTACTTTATTTGCCAGGTGGTGCTTATTTTCTCTGCAGAACACCGCAGATTAAAGGGATTTTTTGCTCTGCTGATGATTGGAACAACAGTTACTGAACTGTGCCCAAGTGCTGTTGCCTAATCAGAATCTTTCAGGTGGATTTCCCATAATCAGCATCACTGGTAACCCTAGCTTTGAGCAACTGTCGCATTACAATCTATTGATGTTTCCCCAGAATCAATGAATTAGCATCTTTTTGAGGCATTTGTGTCTGAACATTTGGCGGTCTGTTTCTCAGAACCTGGTATGAAAGTTGCTCAGAGCCGCAATAAGATAATGCAATGTCAGTCTTGTTGTGTACTGACAACAAATATATTGATTTTTAGCTCTATGAAAAGAAAATATTTTCTGTGATTACTTATAGAATTGAGTGGAAGTAAGCTATCTGGAGGCGAATGTTCGGAATTACTTTCAGGCAAAACCTTTACTGTGCATTTGTTCTTGAGATTGTAATCAAGTGAAGAAATTATCATTTTCGATGGTATTGCTTGTCTGAATTTATGTGATATTAAATCGTGAACATTAAAAAAAGTTAACTGTGTTCACAGAACTAGATCCTAAACTATATAGTGGATTACTTTCTGCTTTTTGTACAAACAGGGAATCTTTATGTTTTGATAGATTCATGTTAAAGGTCTGAATGTTAAAAGGCCTGCCAGCAGATTAAATATGGCAAGGTTGTTTCCCATGGTAGGGGAGTCTGGGACAAGAGGGCACAACTTCAGGATTGAAGGACGTTCATTTAGAACAGAGATGCAGAGAAATTACTTTAGTCAGAGGGTGGTAAATCTGTGGAATTTGTTGCCACGAGCGGCTGTGGAGGCCAAGTCATAGGATGCATTTAAGGCAGAGATAGATCGATTCTTGATTAGCCAGGGCATCAAAGAATATGGGCAGAAGGCAGGGGAGTGAGGTTGACTGGAAGAATTGGATCAGCCCATGACTGAATGGCAGAGCAGACTCGATGGGCCACATGGCCTACTTCTGCTCCTATACCTTATGGTCTTATGGTCTTATGTCTGCAATTCAAAATTACTCTTACCAACATTAATGTGGTAGGTGGTCAATCAGGATCTATCGATAATAAAGCTCCTGTCATTTTATTTTCATTATTTGAATTAGCATGTTACCAAAGTGAAAGATTTTCTCTACCTTTTTGGAAAGAGTCCACGTATTTCCTCAACCATGTTTTGGGGAACTGGTTGAAAAATATGCATAGACCCTGTGGTGTCTGATGGTAAACTAGACACCTATGGTCAATGATGACAAGGGTCCAAATTTTCCATAGCCAAGAAAAAAGAAGAAAAGAGAAGCTTGAAATATGGAATAGATGGAGATGTAAGCTACAAATAGATCCTAAGAAAATATTAAAACTTCTGTGAGGAAACAGAACAAGGTGATAAGACACATCTTAAATTTAATTTGATATTGAAAGAGAATTATTTTCACTTTCATTTGTTCATTCATTATGTGCCGGATCATATGACATGGATGATCATTGTTTTTCTATGACCATGATTGTTCTTGACAAGTTATTTCTTTTCTGCAGTAGTTTGCCATTGCCTTCTTCTGGGCAGTGTTTTTACAAGATGGGTGACCCCAGCCATTATCAATACACTTCAGAGATTGTCTGCCTGGCATCAGTTGTCGCATAACCAGGATTTGTGATCTGTACTAGCTGCTCATACGACCCTTCACCTCCTGCTCCCATGGCTTCACCTGATCCTGATCGGGGTTGCCCAAGGGTGATCTGCAAGCCTGTGGAGGGAAGGAGCATCTTACACTTCCTTTGGTAGAGACGTATCTCTAAACTACCAGCCTAATTTCCTCATCAGATTTGCCAAGTATGTAGCTGTAATGGAATTAATGGGCAAGAAACATTTGAAGGTCCATCTCGTTCAACTGCTCCTCACCTCATAATCACATGATACAAAGATGCTAGAACTGGGGATTAATTATAGCAAAAAATCAACTGGACAAAAAAAATCTGATGTGAGGTAAAGGAAATGCCAGATGATGGCAAACATTGAAACTCATTGGCCCAAAGTCATCTGTTCCACTCAATACCAGGTAACACCTCACAAAATTACTGTATCCTTAATTATTATTTTCAAAAAGAAATTATATTTTGATGTTTGAATAACTAACATCCGTTTATGATGGTGGTGAATATTGGTTGCACGGGTTGAGGCATTTAATATGGTGGTGTTTGCCAAGCTTTGCAATTAGCTTGCAGACTTTTGATCACCAGTCAAGATGACATCCTCAGAGGACAGTTGTTGATGTTCCTCTCTGGGAGTGCTCACGTTTATATAGGCCCCCGTTCACTTGCCTCGGTCCTGATTGGTTACGCTTTCAGTTGACCTTTGAATTCTATTGGTTCACATTTCTTTGGCTCTTAGGAGTTCGTAGATGGCATCTATTTTGACATGTTTGTTTACAGAGTTATCAGAAATGCACCATACTTCTAAAAATTCTTATGCCTGCTTCGTGTTTGCTTGCATTGGAACATCCGCGATGCCCCAGTTAAAGAGATGTCCTTCTCGCTTTCTTGTTACGGAGATCAGTGATAGTGGATCATGTCTCTGTACGGCAAGTTTTGTTTTATTTTTAAAGAACTCTTCATGCAGCAAATAGCTAATCAAGTCATTTTAGTCCTTGCTAATGCACCCATGAAGGACAATAGGGAGCTTACGAAAATGGCTGATAATCTACACTCAGCTAGGCAGCTATGAATCATTCCTCCTCTTTTCTCTACCTCCATAAACCCGGTCAGCAAGGCCTCCAACATTAGGATGCCTGCGGCTATGAAACAGACGACACCAGACCTGTGTCTTTACCACGATCACTTTGGTGTGAACTGTAAGAAGTGCCAACCGCCTTGTAGCTTCAACAATGCCAGTGCATTGAGATATCAGAGATCTGTGAGCACAACTGTTCCATCTACCAGGGTTATCTACCGTTCATTACAGACACCCTTTCAGGACAACGCTTTCCGTGTGACATTGGTGCTCACGTGAATGTGCTGTCGGCATTGCCTATTGATGAGAAGGCAAAGAGTAACGAAGCCTCACTTACGGGTCACGACGGGTGATGCTCTGCTTCAGTAGGCGGTATTACACGTGGAACTTTGTCCTGGCTAAAGTGGCTAGACCTCTGCTCCGTACAGCTTTCCTGTGTGCCCAAGGACTTTGGGTCGTTACCCTGCTCCCCCAATAAGTTCCCCACAACTCTGTCAAGCACATACACCATTGCATGTGAGTTTACTCAACTGCTGGGAGAATTCCCAAACCTCATCAAGGCAACATTTCCCACTACAGTCAAAACATGGGGTCAAGCATCACATTCTACAACTGGCCTGCCAGTCCATGCCCACATGGGTAGACTGGACCCAGAAAAGTTGACAACAGCAAAGGCTGAGTTTGCCAACATGGAAAGACTCAAAATTGTACGCTGGTTGAATAGCCCCTGCGCTTCACCCCTCCTTTTGGTTCCTGAGTCCGTTGGTGGTTGCCACCCATGTGATGATTACCAAAGCCACCACCCCCGATCTTTATCTGATCCCACACATCGAAGACTTTATGGCACATTTAGCCGGAAAGTTAATTTTTTCCAAAGTCGATCTGGTTAGGGGCTACCATCAGGTGCCTGTGTGCTCTGAGGGCTTCTCTGATGGAGAATGTTGGCATGATCATCTCCCGTGGGTCCTGCTGGGGCTCAGGACAGCTCCAAAAGAGGACCTGCAGTCGTCCGTGGCTGAGTTGGTATACGGGCAGTTGTTCCGAGTGTCAGGTGATTTCATTCCTGACGCCACAACTGCCTGATCAGTCTCTCAACAACATTCCACCCTCCTTAGTAAATTCAATTCCTTTTCACCTATTCCTACCTCCCATCATGGCATACAGCACTCATGGGTTCCTGTTGACCGACATTCTGCCCCGTTTGCTTTCGTACGCCAAGATGCAAAACAACATCCCCCTTAGGGCCCCTTACGATGGCCTGTTCTGCATTTTGGTATGGGGAGAAAATACTTTTGTCATAGATAAGAGTGGTAAACCTGGAACATATTTCAGTAGATCACCTTAAACTGGCCCACCATCAGATTTGGAGTATTACTCTGCCACGCTCCTGACTTCACAGCATGACCACGAGCATGTTAACACATCTCTGGATGAGCCAGAGGCACCTGCTGTTTACTCACTTATGGAACACCGGACCAGAGCCAGGCGGCTCATCTGAGGTCCAGAGAGGCTCACAATGCCAGTTTTAGTGAATTCTGAGGAGGTGGGGGGGGCGGGGCCTGTGTAGGGTATTTGCAAAAACCTATAGGATAATGATATTGAATGACAAGCTGTAGCCGATAAAGAGCATCTTGATGTATGTATCTTTGCTGTCCAGATGTTCCAGAGTTGAGTGAAGAGCCAAGGAAATGGCATCTGCTGTGGACCTTTCACTCTGGTAGGCAAATTGGAGCGGATCCAAGTCACTTCTCTGGCAGGAGTTGATACGTTCCATCACCAGCCTTTCAAAGCACTTCAACACTGCAGATGCAAGTGCTGCTGGATGATAGTCATTGAGGCAGGTTACCACGTTGTTCTTAGGTACTGGTATAAGTGAAGGTTTAGGTAAAGACTCACAGGATGGATTTCACTTTATAGTGTCTCTTTCTAATGTTACGCATAGCTTAGTCTGGGCTTGTTGATTGGTAAGATACAGCAAGGACACAGATTGAGTGGCAGGTGTATGAGTATTATTGTTGCTGGGCTGACACAAGAACATGGCCACTGTCCTCAAGGGGTGCTTCAAGGCTATTAAATCGTAAGCTCCCTATTGTCCTTCACAGGTGCATCTAAACTGTTGTGACACTCTGCAAGCCGTTTAGAAAGCAATGTCTGAAGCTATCATGGCAGCAGTGCAGCAAGTCAACCTCGCAAATTCAGTTTCCATCACAACATTCTGCTTTTGATGGATTATTTTTATGCTGACTGTGAATCACTGAGTAGCATTCATATTTGTCAGAGAGAAGGCTGTGGGCTTAACTTAACTCCAGAGAATTAAGAGAGAAGACTTGGTTGATATCTAGTGTTGTACTGACTATTACACACTCTGGGGGTAAAGGTAGCATTAAATTAAGGCCCTTTCTGTTCTCTCTAATAAATAACAGCAAGGTGTTAGTTGGGAAAGCAAAATATTCTCCCTGATCTTGTGGCTAATATTTATATTCAACTAGCATCACTTTAAATCATCATCATGGCAGTGCCCTTTTAGGAGTTTGCTGTGGCTAAGCCTTCTCTACATTACAAGGGTGACTATTCCTAAAAAGTCCTTCATTGCATCTACTGAGTTTTGAGACAAATTGATGCATTGTTTCTTTTTATCCCTACTCCTAGCCAGCGTATGAGAAATATTTTGTACAGTGTCTTTCTATAGTTCACTTCGTATCCTAAAACACAAATTTACAATGCCTTTCCGCCTCTTCTCTTCCAATGAATTCATGCCAAATTTAGACTGCTTGTCATTATCAAAATTCCTCATTCCTCTAATCATTCTCATTCCTCTCTGCTACATCTTTTCAACGCCTGCATTATCCTTTTGTATGGAGATAAAAAGCACTGAGTGTGGTCACACAATAATTTGTAAAACAATGGGGTTATATTTGCCTTTTAGCTTAACCTTTTGAACCACTCCATATCTGAGTCTTTTCTGTGCACTCCCACTAAACACTGGTATGATAGAAAGTAGATACCTAGGTCTATTTGAGTTTCAATGCACAATATTATCTTTCCATTTTAGAAAAAAAAATATTATTTTCATTTTCTCAGTTAGACAACAAGTTGGCCGAAGGATGTGTTCCTATGCTATATGCTCCATGACTCATGACTCCTCAATCTATCTGTGAATCCTTCTGCACTTTTTGCATTTAATTAAATATGCTACCTGCTTAAATCCCAAGCATCTTCATCTCTAATCCTGTGATTTTCTGTTTATATTCATTAGCTTTGTATTACCTACAAGTTTAGCCTTATACTTGCCACTCATAACTTAAATAAGTTGAACAAAATAAAGTTCTAAAAGCACATACTCAACTAATAATGTGATGATAATAACCAATAATATCACTGCCAGTTAGATCCACCAATTAATTAATCACCTATCCATTCTGAAAATTTCTTCCAATAATTTTTCAGGATTAACTCTTGAAGAGTAACTCCAACAATATTCAAGGATTTTAACATCAACAAATGGCATACATGAAGTTTATCTATATCATTTCCACACATTTTCCCTCTGTCATGCTCTTTTGTAATGACTTAATGTAACCCAATAAGATGTATCAACAGTACTTCCTCTTAGTAATCTGTAAGTCAAATGCTCCATTTTATCCAGTTTATAATTCATTTTTTGAGGAAAAGGCAGCCCTGGCAATGTCAGTTTTGATACCCTCTCATCCTCCTGCCCCCGAGAAGCTGGTTGTGAACTGCCTTCTTTAAATCTTGGTGAAGTCAAACTCATAATGTTTATGTTTAATGAGATAGACCGATTGGCAGTGAAAGGATGCGAATATGTTTCCAAATAAGACGAATGCGTGTCTTGGAAGAGAAACTGCAGGTTGGGAGTATTCCCATGCAGATTCTGCCTTTGTCCTTTTTTATAGATGACACACACAGCCACACTCTGTAGTAGAGAAGGAGGTAATAATTATTTAGGCTGGTGGATGGTTGCTAGTCAAGAAGGCTGTGTTGTCTTTTCTGGTGTTGAAATTCTTGAATGCTGGTGGAGCTGTATTTACCCAGGAAAGCGGAGAGTATTTCTGAGTTGTGTCTTCTGGATAGTGGAATATTTTTGGAATATCAGTTGAACCACTTACCCAGGATGCCCCACCTCTGACTGCTCTTGTAGCTATATTATTTAAGTGGTTGGTCCAGTTTAGTTTTGGTCAACTGAGAACCCTGGCTAGTTTATAATGAGGGATTGAGTGGTTGTAATGCAATGAATGTCAAGGATAAGCGGATAGTCTCTTGTTCTTTATGCTGAGGTCACTGCCTGGCGTTTTGCAACATAACTGTTAATTGTCACTTAACCGTCCTTCTCTAGCTCGTACTGCACACAGCTTCATTAACTGAGGAGTTGCAAATGAAACTGATTTTTGTAGACTTCCCAGTTCTGAACATATAATGTAAAGAAGACCATTGATGAAGCATTTGAAGACCTTTGATCTTCCCTTCTGTCCCTATCAACTATTCACTGTCTTACAGCACTTTCCCCAACAACACTTTTCCTTTCACCTTTTCCCATTACCCAGTCATAGCAGATGAACTAGTGATTCAGGATTTCAAATCTAATTACTTATTTGGTATTTACAGCGTAGACTCTTTTACAAGGCAAAACTGGATTGGGTGATTACTTTGCAGAGGACCTGGGTTCAGTCAATGATTCAATGGTTCAATGGTTCCATTCAATATCAGAGAATATATAGTGTACAATCTGAAATTCTTGCTCTTCCCAGACAATCATGAACCAACCACCCATAAAACAAGCAATAGTAAAACCCCAAAGAGAGACCATGATCTGCAGTCCAACAAAAACTAATGGTTCACCTGACAATTCAGCATGCCACAGGCTTGCTCTCTCCCCCTAATGAGGGACAGAGAGGTGCCACCACAGCGAGAGGGGAGCCCAACAAAACAAAACAACTTGCTGATTACAGTGTTCCAGTTTGCCGCATCGCTTTTATTCAAAGTTCTCTGACAGAAGAATCAGCAGTCAATTCTTCCCCCACCATCGAGATAAAGAAAGAGAGAGTGATCGCCCGAGTACAGAGGCCTCCAACAGCTGTTCCACTGTTCGGGATGTTCCATTTCTAGCGTCTTCCAGGCCACATCCTAGGGACATTGAAAAGACGGCCTGTCAGTGAGCTCCAAGAGTGGGAACCACCACTGTAAAGGACCGAAGTTTGAGTAAAACTGTAGATCACGGACTTGGACAGAACATTATCCAACTTGAAAAGGAAAAACAAGACATTAAAGGGAAGAAATTAAGCTGTCTCACAGTTGAGCTCAAAGAAGTCACCCTCTAGTGATATCTTAGTTCCACATCCATCAATAGAAATATCTCTCAGTTTTCTTTATCCTACTACTTTAATTCTACACTGCAGTAATACTCTATCTCTCTGTTTGTGGCATCCTATACTGTTACAAGGAGGCCCAATGCAAGCTTGAGGAAAATCTGATCTTCCTTCTGGGTGTACTGGAGCCTTACTGACTTAATATCCTCAAATTAGGGAATTTTCTTCCTCTGTAAGTCGCCCATTTGTGATAGAGGCTCATTTTTTCAAAGGTTTCAAAGGTACATTTAATGTCAGAGAAATGTATACAATATACATCCTGAAATGCTTTTTTCTTCGCAACCATCCACAAAAACAGAGGAGTGCCCCCAAAGAATGAATGACAATTAAATGCTAGAACCCCAAAGTACCCTCCCAGCTCCCCTCTCTCCCACGCATAAGCGGCAGCAAGCAATGATCACCCCTCCCCCGCCATCAAAAAAAGCAATGGCACCCACCACTGAGCACTCAAGCGTGCAGCAAAGACACAGACTTGCAGTACCCCAAAGGCTACTCACTCATTCACCCGGTATTCGACATACTACAGGCTCTCTCTCTCCCCCTAAAAAGGGAGAAAGAGGTGTCTCTGTTTCACAGTGAGAGGGGAGACATAACAAACAGCTCACTGGTTTACGATGCTAAAAGTCCATTGCATCGCTTTTCCCGAGCTCTGTGCCCAAAGATCTCATGTTTCTGGGCGCACAGCCATAGATTTTCCAACTCCCCTGACGACGCATGGTTCAGCCGCGCCACCAACCTTTGATCTGCCCATCTCCAGAGCCACGAGATTTCGGTCCTCCATAGGCAAGCTGAGCTCTTAGGCCGGGCCCTTAGCATGCCGAATAACGGCCATTTGTGAAACCCCCGAGAGCGGGCCCCATTCCCGCAAAGAACCGAAGTCAGTGTGTAACTCCAGGTCGGGGTTTTCAAAATATCCCTGAGAGGGAAAAATAGAGATATTAAGGATGAAAATAGAGCTGTTTCCAAAGATGCAAGCAAAGGAGTCGCCATTAGGCGCCATTGTCTCCTCCTAAGTTCCTCCTCCATTAGCACTGACCGACATGCTGGTTATGTCTCATGGCCTAGCTATTAGCGACACATGAAGAAACATGATCACCCACAAAAGTCTCCATTCACTCATTTGACCTGTCTACATCATCCCTTTGTTCTAACTATCCCTCTTGTGAACTTCTCTCTCTTTTCCAGTTCTGACCAGAGGTTTTCAATTCAAATTGTTAACTCTTTTCCTCTTTCCACAGATTATGTATTACCTGCTGAGTCTATTACCTTCTGTTAATTTCAGTACACTTAAATTCCTGTTGTCATCTTTAGTGAGAGTCATAGAGTCATAGAAAAGTGCAACACAAAAACAGACCCTTCCATTTAAACTGCCTAGTCCCATTGATTTGCACCTGGATGATAACCCTCCCATATCCTGACAATTCAAGTACCCATCCAAACTTCTCTTCAATGTTGAAATCAAGCTTGCATGCACCACTTGCACTGGCAACTCATTCCACACTCTCATAACCCTCTGAGTGAAGAAGTTTCCCCTCATGTTCCCCTTAAACTTTTCACCTTTCACCCTTAAACCATGACCTCTGTTTGAAGTTTCACCCAACCTCAGTGGAAAAAGCCTGTTTGCATTTCCCCTATCTATACCCCTCATAATTTTTTATACCTCCATCAAATCTTCCCTCCTTCTTCTACATTCCAAGGAATAAAGTCCTAGCCTATTCAATCTTTCCTTATAACTCAGGTCCTCCAGTCCCAGCAACATCCTTCTAAATTTCCTCTATACTTTTTCAACCTTATTTACATCTTTCCTCTAAGTAGGTGAACGAAGCAGCACGCAGTACTCCAAATTAGGCCTCAGATGCTTAGATGGGATAGAAATTAGATTCTTTGTGAAACCTATCAACAAATTTGAATTTGGACAGTGCCCTTCTGCCAGAAAATGATTTAATTTTGTTTTTCATAGTATTGGTTGCAAACATTATATTACACTGTTAAATTGGCCAAAGAGGACACTTGGTTGCCTTGATCCATAGAATGAGGATTCTTCCACATTATTTCATTGCAACCCATCACCAAATTCTTCATTTCTCCCTGATAACTTATCAAACTTCTTCATCTGTGTAATACTGTTCAAGTGCTCCTTGTGGTTGTGAGCCCCACATTCTTACTTTTTCCTGAATACTGTGTGGTTTATTCCTAGCCATTTTACATTTATGACCCCTGTGATACATCCTTTCTTTTTCCCACAGCTCTGCAAAATGCCATTTTGCAGTTTCTCTCAAATTTTCAGTTGTAAATTTAAAGCCAGTCGACTATTCCTTGCCTATATGGAGATTATTATCTGACTAAAGGATGAGGACTGTATAATTAAAAGGCAAAATATTGTCCAAACCGATGATAAAACATTTGATTTGTACAATACATAAATAATTCCTGTGCTATCGGTGCCTGAAGTTAAGCAAACTGTTTCAAACTAGAATACATTAAGCAGAGACAATTGAGGAGGGGAAAAATACTTGATACTTCTAAACTTTTATAGAGAAAAAATGGATGGGTTGTTTTATTGATTTTCTTTCAGTTTGTTCTTAAATACATTTGCTTGGAAATAAATCTGGTATTATTACTCATGCAGCTGTCATGTGACACAAACTGCCTGACTGCACTTTGTGCTGTAATTGAGGAAATTATATTCAGAATGTGGAGGGAACATAATGCAAGTGATCAGGTCAAGCATAAACAGAAGCTGAAATGCAGGCACATCAATCTTAAAAACCATTCTCTTGCTGGTTCGGTTATTAGAGATTAAACCTGCCAAAATCTGAAGGTTACTTGAGTTGAAAACCTATAAATTAGAAGGACCTTGGATAACATTTTTCCCTTTGTCACAACTTTGTGGAATGAATGGAATGGTGTTTAACCAGTTACCCAGTTATTTAAGTATTTTATATTGCTTGCTTCCTTTCAGTAACTGGAAGATGCACGAATGATAAAATTTGTGCGACAGGCTTTACCACTTCCACCACACAGTTACCCTCTTTCCTTTCTTCTTTTAGAACTGAATATATCAAGGAGTGGAGCTCTCTCCTTGTTACTTTTCTGTCGCCTTCTCTTCAAACCACAGGAACAGGACAAGTTGAGCCTTGATCCTTTGATTCAATTATGAAATCTGGTTGACCTTATACTCCTGCCTCTCCTGATTATCACACCCTGGATATAGTTAACAGATGCTAAGAGCTAAAATTTATTTGGCATCAGAGGATTACTTCTGAATTAAGCCTTTTCTGGTGTACAGTTATGGTGGTTCAGTGTTTACTTTGCATGCTTAGAGAGGAAACTTTTACAAGCACAAGAGAAGTGAAAGTACTCAACAGAATTTAAAGTGGTTGAAAGCAAATTTTCCAGGAACTTGAAGGAAAATTTGATGTAGTGGCGTGCTAATACTTCTTGACCTGCTGAACTTTTCCATCATTCTGTCTTTATTTCAGATTTCTAGCATCTGCAGTCTTTAAGAATTTCATTTACTATTTAATTAACTGCCACATCTCCTTTAGGAATGCCAAACTAAATCAGGGTTGGATTATTCAAGTTTAACTGTTTGATTTTGTAATTACCATTAAACAAGCTCTCTAGCACTGATGTTTTTAAGAAGTATGACAGCATAAATTCAAATATGAATTTTGTTAAATATTTAACTTTGAAAAAATGTCTTATTCATTTTTCTTTTAATCCAGTCTTTCTTTTCTTGGCCTTATTTCATTTTCTGTACATGATTAGACTTGGAATAAAATATAATAACATGCACTTCTTATTTTAGACTCTAGATTGCTTCATTACATATCTGGTAAACACAAGAGATTTTGCAGATGCTGGAAATATAGAGTAATATGCACAAACGTATGCAGGATGACTTCGATGAAGAGTCTTGGCCCAAAGTGTTGGCTTTTTATTCCTCTCCATAGATACTGCCTGACCTGCTGAGTCCCTCTAGCATTTTGTGTGTTTTTCAGACTGGTTGTTTGAAGTAATGGGATGCTACCTTTCTTGTCCAAACAAGTCCCAGATCCTTCGCAAATGTCATTTATTCATCACTAGCTGCAAAATCCAGTCCAATTTCTAAACCGATTTTCAGTACAGAAATTGTTGATATGTCTTAGCTTGGATCAGCCTCTACTTCCTTAATTCAGTTTATGCTGTATGTGAAAACATACTGTGTTCAACGTGATTGGCATATTTACCTATAAAATTATGAACTGGCTTTGAAATGCTTTAAGAAATCCTATGTGAAGGGGTGAGGCTTTATACGTTTGCTGTGATAGAGGAAAAGGTCTTTGAAATAGCTCATGGAGAAAATGCTGTATGAGCTAAGTTCTGTGTAACCAGAGAATCAATCCAAAATATCATAGACAATATGAAAGAAGCCAGTACTTTTAGTGAATGCAAATTGGCAACATGAAAATTACTTCAAGTTAATCAAGCAGTATTTGTAGAGAGAGAGAAAAAAGAATGACTCTCAGCTTTCACTCCTCATTGATGCTGGCTGATCACCTATGTCTTCTCAGCATTTATTCTTACTCCAAATGGAGGAGAAGATGACGGCACGATGGCAGCGCGCACAGCCTCTCCGGTGATGAATATCTGTAATCTGTCAAGTAGGGGACCGTGCGCAATTCTGATTTGATGGAGACGGACGTGAGAGTATGGAGGAACATCTGGAAAACTTCTGAAATGTCCGCTTCGCTGCCGCTGCTACTGTGTGGTAACCGGAATCTCTGGAGCAGAAGGCCCCGAATCCCCGGCTTTGCTTGTTTCAGCAGCCGGGGCTAGGTCGAAGGTACTCGGCAGAGGATGGCGCTCGGGAGGCTGTATCGGAGGGGCTGGTCGGAGGCTTGAAGTTTTCGGACGGATGGATTCAGTATCAGCTGCGGTCAGCTGCTTCCAAGGGATCGGCCAGTTGACGGTGCCTGGAGGTTTATGGCAGGGAGCTTCTCCCTTTTGCTGCCTGCTATCGGGGACTCGGGAGTCGATCGACTTGGGGACCTTTGAGACTTTATTTACCGTGCCCATTGTTTGTTCTTCATCAAATTATGGTATTGCTTTGCACTGCTTTAACTATATGTTATAATTATGTGGTTCTGTCAGTGTTAGTCTTTGGTTTGTCCTGTTTTCTGTGATATCACTCCAGAGAAACATTGTATCATTTCTTAATGCATGTATGCATTTCTAAATGACAATAAAAGAGGACTGAGTGTTCTCATAATCTAAATTTCGAACATAGGCTGTGTTTTCCTTTTATATTACTTTAAGCAGATCTCAACTAACTTGATTTGTGGTGTCTTTATTTTAAGATTCAGGTCATTCTTGAGTCATTGCAAACAAAACAGCCAAACATCCTGAATTTTTTCATAAGCTGCACTTATTACAAATGAATAATGCATGGCTTGCTATGGTTTCAAACATTAATAAACCACTACCTCTATAGAGCTGCACATTGCCTCACCAATTTATTACTAATCAGTTAGCCTGCTGTGGCAGCATTTTTATATTGAATTTGGATCAATTATTCATGGTATTTTATCATTATTTTAATGGTGAATAATTTGCCTTCGATGGAACATTGCAGTTTTGTTTAATATTGTGATTTGTTAGTATTTTTATGCCTGGAGTATAATTTTAGCCGGTCAAATTGGTACAGCACTGGAAAATTGGCATGATTCCAGAAGGGAGGAAAGTTGCAATCTTGAGGTGAAACTGGGTATCTTCCTTGTGGAAATTATCCCACAAAGTAATTTCAGAGTGTGGAAGTAATGGGCAGACAAATCTGGGTGTTGTTACGACTGACTTAATATTGAATAGGACAGGATATGTGATGGATTCCTTGGTTACTCCAAAAATTCCATACAGGTTCGACAAGCTGGATTTTGCTACTGTCAGGTCTTGCCACAGGACTAAAGGATGATCTCAGGCTCTTGAAGCAAGATGGACAGGGGATTCTTCTTTGAGATGTGTCTCAACTTAAGCTTCAGGTCTTCTTTTTTGGGGATAAAATGAACCACTCTGATACTTGCAGTGGGGTAGTCAGTAATCTTGCTTCAATGCAGGGCATGGGTACCTTGCCATGGGCATGGGTATTAAAATGATTCCACCTATGTGAATTTGGCAGGGACAATGGCCACCTACAGCAGAAGATAGGGATTACCCTCTTCAGAAAGTGACCTCAATTATGCCCTCTACACCATCTATCAGATAGTGTTTACCCACGGAGAATGTATTCCCAAATTCCACCAACCTTCTTATGCCTGTTAAAAAGCAGTGAAGAAGGGCTTGTATCCGTCAGAAGTGCCCGCCTGATTGGACAGGTGTGGTTGGTTTCATTCCTAATCCTTTATTCAAAGGAAGGATTGTTGACATTTACCTGAGAGATAACTAGGTCTTCAGTTTGATAGCCAATCCACACCATGAAATTTCCTATTGTTCAGAATTTCCTCAGTGCTTCACTGAGTATTGGCTTAGATTTGGTGTTTGCATCTTTGAAAGTGACTTTATGAAAAATTAAGCTATTAAGTAAGGATTAACACTTCGAAGGAAGGGAAACTCAAAGTGCATATCTGCAGTTCTTTGACATTTGTAACTTGGTGGTATTACTCTAAAGGAATCTGATCTGGGATTGCATCTCTTCATGAATTGTTTCAATGAAACAGGCAGAGCTAGAGGGGACAATGTCTAAATTTGTAGATAATAAGTAATATGTTAAATAATTTTGCAGATGAAAAATTCTAAAATAATTTATACTGGGAATTATGGAATTAATAGCAATTAGTAACTAGAATTCAATGTCAGTAAACATTTGTGATATTCAGTATTTTGAATTTTAAGAGTAGTCATTGTTTATATAAAAAATGACTTAGTGATGCAAGCAGTAAGTGAGATGAGGTGTTCAAATTAAAAAGAGGTGTTGAAAATAAGAAAACAGAAATACATCAGTGAACCTAAATAGAACTTGATAGTTCAGTTGAAAGAGTGAAGGACTGTTCTGGAAACTGGTCATCATGTCATGGGTTTAACTCAGGATCAAAGGAATAGACCTTCTTCTGGGTGACATAGTATTGCAGCTTGTAGAGTTGCTGCCTCACCGATCCAGGTTCATTCCTAACCTTCAGTGCTGCCTGTGTGGAGTTTGCTGATTCTCCTTGTGACTGCATGGGTTTCCATCAGGTGAGAAAATCTGCAGACACTGGAAATCCAAGCAACACATGCAAAATGCCGGAAGAACTCAGCAGGTCAGGCAACATCTATGGAAAAGAACACAGTTGACATTTCGGGCTGAAACCCTTCAGCAGGTCCTGAAATGTCTCAGCCTGAAACGTCAACTGTACTCTTTTCCATAGATGCTGCCTGGCCTGCTGAGTTCCTCCAACACTTTGTGTTTGTTGCTTCTATCAGGTGGTCTGGTTTTCTCTTACATCTTTAAAGATTTGCTTTATTTGTCACATATACATCAAAACATACAATGAAATGCATTGTTTGTGTCAAATCAAATCAGCAAGGATGTGCTGGTGGCAGCCCACAAGTGTCAGCCCAGTCCGGCACCAGCAGAGTATGCCCACAACTCATTAATGCTAACCATATGTCTTTGGAATGTGGTTAGAAACCAGAGCATCTAGAGGAAATCGATGGGGAGAATGTACAAACTCCTTAGAGACTGTGGCAGAACTGAACCTTGGTCACTAGTGTTGAAATTAATATTATGCTACCCACTGCACTATCATGCTACCTTCAAGTTAATCTATGATGTAATTTAAGATGTACAGCTTGGTAAATTAATTGGCCATGGTTGCTTGACCCTAGCATGTAGGTGAGTGGTTGTAATGTTGCAACATTGCAAATAAATGCAACGTTAGCATTCATTTTGAGAGGAAATGAATATGAGAGTAAGAGCGTGGTGCTGAGGCTTTATAAGGCATTGGTCAGACCACAGTTGGAGTATTATGAGCAGTTTTGGGCCCCTTATCTAAGAAAGGATGTGCTGGCATTGGAGACAGTCCAGAAGAGGTTCATGAGAATGATCCCAGGAATGAAGGGTTAACGTATGAGAAGCATTTGATGGCTCTGGGTCTGTGCTCGCTAGAGGCTAGAAGAATAAGGGGGATATTGTTGAAAGCTATTGAATCTTGAAAGGCCTAGATGGAAAGGATGTTTCTTGTAGTGAAGGATTCTAGGACAAGAGGACACAGCCTCAGAATAGAAGAGTATCCTTTAGAACAGTGATGAAGAGGAGAGCAAATCTGTGGAATTCATTGCCACAGGCAGCTGTGGAGGCCAAATCATTGGGTAAATTTAAAGTAGAGATTGATAGTTTAATTCTGCTCCTGCGTCTTATGGTCTTACGGTTGAATCCGGGAAGTGGGAGATGGAAGTTCCTGGGAAAGCAGGGTGGATAAAATGGAATTAATGTAGGAGTAGAGTAAATGGTCTCTGTGTGTGCATTCTAGGCCATAGGACTTATCTCTGTGCTGTTTAACTTTGTGACTCAGTATCATAGTTTTGGATGTCTGCATTTATATCTGTTTAGATAGGAAAAAATAATGTAGCAAAGATTTACTAAAATTTTCTTAATAGAAGAAAGCATGCAAAAAAACATTGAAAATGTTGACTTATCTCAAGGAATACCCTCCTTATATCAAATAATCTTGAAGACTATTAAGTGACAGTTAAGGTAACATCCAGCTATTGCTTTTAAAATAAATGTATCACAACTAATATTCTCAGAGCTACCAAATTCTCTTAAAACCAAGTCAATATAGGGTCATGCAGAATCAGTGAAAGTAAAATCTAATTGTTGCTGTCGGTATCCAATCCTTTCTTATGGTCCATTTTATTGGTTCAAACAACTTTCTGTCCAACTTTCTAATTGGCTACTACTGACAAAGAAATCAGACTGCATAACACCAAAGTTTTCAGGCACAAAGATTGCAAAATTTGCTTGTTTTTCTGGAATAGATCATGAAATTGGATGAGGCATGTGCCGCCGACGTTGGGACATCTGATTCTTGTGCTGGCATTAATACTGCACTGATTGCATACTCCACATGTCTGTATGTGCTGGTAAATTTGGAGCTATGATCTTCACACCATAACTATTGTGGACCATTCCCAGACTGGGTGTACATTGTACTACTGTACTTGTTGCTTTCCCTTTGATTTCAAGTGACACTTTACTAACCATGGGAGAACACCTTGGACGACTTCCTCTCCACAATATCTTTCCAAGCAGTCACAGTACATCACTTCCATATTTCTGTTTTTTTTTTTTTTGCTTGAATTGTAAAAACAGCCAGTACAGTATATAGACTCATAGAGTGCCTATGCATATACCTATCCTCATCCATGTACCCATCCAAACTTCTCTTGAACGTTGAAATCAAAATCGCATCCACCCCTGACTAGTAATGCTACCTGATCCCCTTTAATCCCTCCTGCTTTGTCACATTTAAGATAACAGAACACTGGAATATTGAGCTGCCAGTCCTGTCCCGCCAGCAAACAAGTCTCTCTAATGGTTACAATATCATAATCCCATGTGTTGATCCATGTCCTGAGCTCATCTGTCTTTTCTACAATGCTTTTTGTATTGAAGTGTACGTAACTCAGAACATTAGTCCCACCATGCTCAACCTTTTGATTCCTCGCTTTGAGGCCTTAAAAACATCTGCTTCCATCGTCTATCACCTTCTGTTTTGGCACTCTGGTTCCCGTCCCCCTGTAACTCTAGTTTAAACTCTCCATGCAGTACTAGCAAACCTTCCTGCTAGGATATTAGTTCCTCTCCAGTATAGATGCAAGCAGTCCCGTCTTCCCTTTATGTGAAGAAATTATTTTATTTTAATTAATTTTGGTAAGGAGTAGGTGGCGTCTCAGGCACTGGGAACTTCCAGCATTGCTGGGTTACGAGGAGTGTGCTTGTGTCCTATTGGGACTACCATCTCATCTGGACCATCTCAACAATAGGAAAATCTCTGCGCCCCCCCCACCGTCAATGTGTTACTTGTGGATCATGAGAATAGTGTCCTCACGATGAATGTCATTTTCCTGCGAACCAGCATGGCTCCTTCATTCTGAGGGTGATCAGCTGTCAGGTGTTTCAGCAGCCAACACTGCCCAGAAGGATGAATCCGGCAGACAAAGATGTCTCCCATGACCTCCAGGACTGTTCATACCATTACACTCTGTTAAAAGAATCACCCCTTGTAATAATGATCAGTGAGGCACAGAGAATCTGTATTTACTGACAAGTAACTTTTATTGCTTCAACGAACCGTCTCCATGTGCACCCTACTAGAATTCCCTGACACTCCATAAACAGTCAATGAAGAGAAAAGGATATTACCTGGGAAAGGAGTCTACGCTGGTCCTGATCTCCACGTGTCCGTAGTGTCCTCCTTATCCGCGATGGTTGGTCTCTGGTTGCTGGAGAGTTATCGCCCCTGCGTATTTGGAGCTCCTGAGTCTTCTACTGTTCCTCATCATTTGAACCATTGGATCTCCACTCCATTGGCTCAAGGTCACCTGACCTACCTGGGTCACCTTCTTACTGGTCATTGTACAGGGCTACAGCCAACATTGTTTCATGGCTCTGCCCACCCCAGCCTTGTGTATTTGTGTCTTTACACTCTGACTGGTCCAGACCAGTTAAGTGAGGCAACCCAGACAGAGTCTAACAAGATCACCGATTACAGGCCTGGCATTTTACAAAACAAGTAGCTACTCCTCTAGGAATGGTCTCAGGTTTAGCAGATCATTACCTGAAGCTTCCTGTGTCCACATTCAGTTGCTCTGATTAGATTATCCAAGAGCAAGAAACTGTTCAGACTCCACAAAATGGGGGAAACAAAGTAACTTGTCTGCTTCTCCTGTCCTTGATCAGACTGCAGTTTCTTCTGGCCAACAACTCCATCTGTAGCTGCTGAGCACAGGCTGAACACAAACTGTCCAAGCACCAAGTAGAAGATGTTATTAGTCATTTTATGGTGAGGTCGGTTGCCTGCAGCTATGTAGCTGCATACTATAGCAGATCCCAAGTAGATGCAGAGAATTCTTTACTGTTGACAATTCTGTAAACAGCAGCTTCTACCAGGAGAAAAACGGCAAGATGAAAGCTTAATGACCATGAGGCAAAGCTGGTTGAGCAATTAGAGCAAGAGGACTGGCTGGGAAATGTTGGTGCTCAGTATCCACTGCTTCCTCTTTCCATCGCTCCGGGAGAGGAAAGCATTTTCAGCACCAACTAGGAAAGACTGCCTAGAATGATAGTCTTCTCTTTAGGAGCCTACAAAATGAGTCCCAGCGCAAGGCAAATAACCCTTCTTCCACTCTAACCATTATCACCAATGTAGCACATCAGCAATCAGCTAGGAGAGATCAAGTGACCCATTTACATCCTACTTTGCAGGTTCACTGACTGATTATTATATGGTTGAATGAATCTCTGCTTAAATTAATTAAATGATTTTCTAGAACATTCTGTGTGATGAGTGACACTTTGCTTGAAGAATTCAGACCTTAGCAATAATAATACACACTTTTCACTAAGGATCTCCACTCTACAACTAATATTGGTCATCCTGACATATCCTGCCGTGACATGAATTTGTACCTGACTTTGTACATTATGGGGAGGAGGAGGCTGTTGCCATCTCTTGCCCTTCAAGCAACACACATCAAAGTTGCTGGTGAACGCAGCAGGCCAGGCAGCATCTCTAGGAAGAGGTACAGTCGACGTTTTAGACCGAGACCCTTCGTCAGGACTAACCTCCTGGTACAAGTGCTACACATGCCCTTCCACTTCCTCCCTTACCACCATTCAGGGCCCCAGACAGTCCTTCCAGGTGAGGTGACACTTCACCTGTGAGTCGGCTGGGGTGATATACTGTGTCCAGTGCTCCCGACACGCCCTTCTATACATTGGCGAGACCTGATGTAGGCTGGAAGACCGTTTCGCTGAACACCTACGCTCTGTCCGCCAGAGAAAGCAGGATCTCCCAGTGGCCACACATTTTAATTCCATGTCCCATTCCCATTCTGATATGTCTATCTACGGTCTCCTCTACTGTCAAGATGAAGCCACACTCAGGTTATATTCCGTCTGGGTAGCCTCCAACCTGACGGCATCAACATTGACTTTTCTAACTTCCGTTAATGCCCCACTTCCCCTTCGTCCCCATCCCTTATTTATTTATTTATTTATTTATTTGTTATTTTCTTTTTCCTTTTTTTTCTCTCTTTTTTCTCCTTCTGTCCCTCTCACTATAGCTTCTTGCTCATCCTCTGAGCTTCCCCCCTCCCCCTTTCTTTCTCCCTAGGCCTCCTGTCCCATGATCCTCTCCCTTCTCCAGCCTGGTATCCCTTTTGCCAACCAATTTTCCAGCTCTTAGCTCCATCCCTCCCCCTCCTGTCTTCTCCTATCATTTCGGATCTCCCCCTCCCCCTCCCACTTTCAAATCTCTTACTATCTCCTCTTTCAGTTAGTCCTGATGAAGAGTCTTGGCCCGAAATGTCGACTGTACCTCTTCTATAGATGCTGCCTGGCCTGCTGCGTTCACCAGCATTTTTTGTGTGTGTTGCTTGAATTTCCAGCATCTGCAGATTTCCTCGTGTAATGGCTCAAACAACAGTCCTCTTGCTCTTTGTGTTCATAAACTTCATTAGTGTGTCATTACATGTTCAAAGGTTGTTAAGTGGGACTGTGCATTTCATATTACCAAAAAAATTTGCAAGAACAGGGAAATCCTATTTCACTCTTTTCTCATGCTGTGCTCTCAAGGTTCCTTTAGATTAGTCCACTAAATATATGTCCTAAAATGATCTCACCATTGCCATAACGGCTGACAAATATATGTTGCAGCTAAATATATTGTTTTTAAATTAATACAATAAGATATACTGTAGAAGCAGAATTAGGGCATTTGGCCTGTCAAGTCTGCTTCACCCTTCAATCATGACTGTTTTTGAAACCCATTCTCCTGCCTTCACCACATAACCCTTAATCCCTTTACCAATCCAACAACCTATCAATTTCTGCCTCAATATGCCCAATGTCCTCCACTATGAGGCAAAAAAAAAATCCCCAGTTTCACTACTTCTGTCTGAAAAAATCTGCTTCTCATCTCATTTTTAAAGGAATGTCCCTTTGTTCTAAGGCTGTGCCCTCAGATCCTAGACTCTTCCACTAATAGAAACATACTCTCCACGTCCAATCTATCTGGGCCTTTTAATACTTGGGATGTTATTGATGTATACATGAGAGCTGAATTTACCACTTAATATAACTTCTGATATATTGTTGCAATAGACGCTATTATTGGTTTTTGCTACCATCAATGAAAGATATCTTGTTGGTGGCACTACCCTTATTCTTTGCCCTGGTGAACAGCAATACAGATGAAGGATGTCAACCCAAAATGTTAACAGTCCATTTGCCTTCATAGATGCTGCCTGACCTGATGAGTGTTGTGTGTGGCAACACACAAGAATGCAGGGATAATACATTATTGATGAGTTTAGGATTATATTTGAGATTGTTTTGAGATTGTGAAGAAGTAACATGATTGTTATCAAGTATGAAGTAGTAGAAAATGGGATTCTCTATGTTAAGCGGCAGTGATGGTGATGAATTGACAGGGTGAACTTAGGAAATTTTAAATGACTTAGTTACTTACTGTGTGAAGGAAATGAGTAGAGATGTTCCTGACAGTGACTGATGTCTCAAGGGAGGATTGTGGCTTTGCATGGAAAGTGAATGTCAATATTTTTGCTGGTTATTGGATGGCAGGCACATGAGGTGTTGGTGTGTTTACAGGTACTATGATCAGAATCTTGCTCAAAAATGTTCTAACTGTCTTAAAGGAATGCTTTAACCCATGGCTTTAGGGATCTTCAAATGGCATGTTTGGCACATGACAACAGAGATCAAATAAAACAGATAATGCATGATCAACTCAAAGAAACTGGCTGAAAGGTGTAGCTTTCTGATGTTTTTAGATCAGGAACTGTGGGATTATTTGTTGAGAGAATTCAAGCAAAGCTACATGTCATGCTGGATCTACCAAATGACCTGCTGCAGCACTTTTTCTCAGAGTATAATTTTGCTTTTGAGGTATGAATCGAGGCCACTGAAATGGCAATCGCAGTTTAATGTTGCAAGTGGGTTTGTCAGAAAACTAGATCACATTTGCAAATTATGTCAATGTAAAAGCCTGTAGGTCTTGCCTGTGCTGAGCAATACAAGCTTTGGGCAGAAAGAGTACTGTTTTAAAGTTCTGAGTGTGAGGTAATATCAGTTTGAATGTCCACCGGCAATATCTGTGTACATGTTTACTTCAGTTTGGGGGAGTAACAAAAACAAATCATAAACACAAGAGCAAACGGGAGAAGACTTGCAGATGCTAGAAATCCAAGAAACGCACACAAAATGCTCTTGAAGGGTCTCAGCCCGAAACGTTGACGTACTCTTTCCATAGATGCTGCCTGGCCTGCTGAGTTCCTCCAGCATTGTGGGTGTCTTGTATAAACACAAGAAATTCTGCAGATGCTGGAATTCCCAAGCAAAACATGAAAGGCTACAGGTCAGGCAGTATCGATGGAAATGAATAAACAGCTGACGCTTCAGGCTGAGACTCTTCATTGGGACTGTTTATTCATTTCCAACGAAAACAAATACTGTATTACAAAAACAGTGAGATTCTGAGACAAGAGGCATCTCTTACTGAAGCACCTGCAGAGACCAAATTTAGAAAAACATATCTGCAGAACAAGCATTAAGCAAGCCAGAAAAGTAATCTTTGATGTGAAACCATTTTGAGATGCCCATATTGAGAGTATCATGTGGAAAGTGACTGAGTATTTTCAGAACTATTGCAATACTTCCAGTTCTTGATGGCAAGCAATTTGAAAGAAATGCCCATAATTGATTTAGAGACTGCAAGGCAACCATATAATTGAAGTGTTGGGATGGCTGTGTCATTTCAAGGATCCATGGATAGGATCCTTGCACTTTGATTTCAAGGTTATTTCAAGTCAGATGGTGGTGCTGCATCAAGCTTAGATTGGGTTTGGTGTTTAAGCTGATAACTGCATATGGCCGTGGAATCAATACAAGAGTTCCAAGAGTGATATTACATTAGGCTTATACTGACTGATGTATATAGTGAGATATATACTGGTAATGTGTGAGGCAACCCCTGCATTATAATGGCTTGGATAACGGTTATTCACCTTTATGAAATTCACAGATCACTAATCACTACCAACAAATGCTGAGATACAATCAAAATGTATTATCATGTGCCAATTTTTAAATTTTATTTTCAGATTGCTATTGTTAATGCATATCCAAAGGATGGGGTTTGTATTATGGAAATTTGCAAAACCAATGATTTTCCTGGAATGAACACTATCACCTCCCATTTAACACAGAGGCTGACTATGTAGTGTGTTATAAAAATAATGTTCAATATGTGAACTATTGAAGCACTCCATGGAGAGATGACTTTCTAAGTTCAATGGGAACAACAGTAAAGAGAGAAAATGCAGAGTCTATGGAATGTCAAAATGCACAAAGGAGTCTTTAGAGGAATCACAGAAGAAAATATTAAAAATAATGAAGATACATAAAAGACTGAATATAGTTGTAATCACTGTGGTATTTGATGTTTTATTAAACAGTGATAACAATTGTACATTGTTGCAGTAAATGTTTAGAAACTGCAATACACATCATTTTGGTAATATACATTCAAGGTTACAATTGTAGTCCAGATGTCAACGTTCAAAGTTCAAAGTAAAATTTATTATCGAAGTATATATATGTCGCCGCATACAACCCTGAGATTCTTTTTCTGCAGGCATACCTAGCAAATCTATAGAACAGTAACTGCAAACTGTAAACAAACTGTGCAAGTGCAGATATAAATAAATAGCAATAAATAACGAGCATGAAATAACAAGATAAAAGAGTCCTGAAATGACTGTAGTTATCCCCTTTTGTTCAAGAGCCTGGTTGAGGAGTGGTAACTATTCTTGAACCTGGCGGCGTGGCGATGATCGCAAGAGAATGAGTTTGTTGAATGCCTAAGAGATGGCTTTTTAGAGCAGTTTGTTGTTGAACCTACTAGGGGATCAGCTGTACTGGATTGAGTGTTATGTAATGAACTGCTTAAGGTAAAAGAACCCTTAGGAGGCAGTGATCACAATATGATTGAGTTCAGCTTGAAATTTGATAAGGAGAAAGTAACGTCTGACATAGCAGGATTTCAGTGGAGTAAAGGAAATTACAGTGGTATGAGAGGGGAGCTGGCCACAGTAAATTGGAAAGAGATGCTGGCAGGGATGACAGCAGAACAGCAATGGTGTGAGTTTTTGTGGAAAATGAGGAAGGTGCAGGATAGATGTATTCCAAAAATGAAGAAATGCTCAAATGGCAAAATATGGCTGACAAGAGAAATCAAAGCTAATAAAAAAGCAAAAGAGAAGGCAGACAACAAAGCAAAAATTAGCGGGAAGATAGAGGATTGGGAAGCTTTTAAAACCCTACAGAGAGCAACTAAAAGAATCATTAGGAGGAAAAAGATGAACTATGTAAGCAAGCTGGCAAACAATATCAAAGTGGATAGTAAAAGCTTTTTCTAGAATGTAAAAAAGAGAGATGAGAGTGTATATAGGACCCTAGAAAATGAGGCTGGAGAAATAATGACAGGGGACAAGGAGATGGCAGATGAATTAAATGAGTATTTTGTATCAGTCTTCACTGTGGAAGGCACGAGCAGTCTGCCATTTGTTGAAGGGTGTGGGGGAAGAGAAGTGAATGCAGTTACTGTTACAAGGGGGAAGGTGCTCAAAAAGCTGAAAGACCTAAGGGTACATTAGTCACCCGGACCAGATGAGCTGCATTCTAGGGTTCTGAAAGAGGTAGCGGTAGAGATTGTGGAGGCAATAGTAATGATCTTTCAAAGATCATTGGACTCTGGCATGGTGCCAGAGGATGGGAAAATTGCAAATGTTACTCCACTCTTTAAGAAAGGAGAAAAGCAGCAGAAAGGAAATTATAGACCAGTTAGCCTGACTTCAGTGGTTGGAAAGATGTTAGAGTCAACTGTTAAGGATGAGGTAATAGAGTACTTGGTGACACAGGACAAGATAGGACAAAGTCAGCATGGTTTCCTTCAGGGAAAATCCTGCCTGAGGAAGCTGTTGGAATTCTTTGAGGAGATTACAAGTCGGATAGATAAAGAGGATGCAGTGGGTTTTGTATATTTGGAATTTCAGAAGGCCTTTGACAAGGTGCCACCGTGAGGCTGCTTACCAAGTTAAGAGCCCATGATATTACAGGAAAACTCCTGCCATGATTAGAGCATTGGCTGATTAGTAGGAGGTAGCGAGTGGGAATAAAAGGATCCTTTTCTGGTTGGCTGCTAGTGACTAGTGGTGTTCCACAGGGGTTGGTGTTGGGACCGTGTCTTTTTATGCTGTATATAAATGATTTAGATGATGGAATAGATAGCATTGTTGCCAAATTTGCAGATGATACGAAGATTGGTGGAGGGGTAGGTAGTGTTGAGGAAACAGGTAGGCTACAGAAGGACTTAGACAGTTTAGGAGAATGGGCAATAAAGTGGCAAATGAAATACAGTGTTGGAAAATGCATGGTCATGCACTTTGGTAGAAGAAATAAATGTGCAGACTACTTCTAAACAGGGAGAAAATCCAAAAAAATATGAAATGTAAAGGGACTTAGGAGTCCTTGTGTAGAACACCCTAAAGGTTAACTTGCAGTTTGAGTTGGTGGTGAGGAAGGCAAGTGCAATGTTAACATTTATTTCAAGAGGTCTAGAATACAAGAGCAGGGATTTGATGCTGACGCTTTATAAGGCACTGGTGAGACCTCACCTTGAGTATTGTGAACAATTTTGGACTCCTCATCGAAGAAGAGATATGCTAGTATTGGAGAAGAGGTTTTCAAGGATAATTCCGGGAATGAAAGGGTTATCATATGAGGAACGTTTGATGGCTCTGTGTCTGTACTCACTGGAATTCAGAAGGGCGAGGAGGGATCTCATTGAAACCTTTCAAACGTTGAAAGGCCTAGACAGTGTGGATGTGGAAAGGATGTTTCCCATGGTGGGAGAGTCTAAGTCAAGAGGGCACAGCCTCAGGATAGAGGGGCGTCCACTTAAAACAGAGATGCGGAGAAATTTATTTAGCCAAAGGCTGGTGAATTTATGGAATTTGTTACCACAGGCAGCTGTGGAGGCCAAGTTGTTGGGTATGTTTAAAGCAAAGCTTGATAGGTTCTTGATTGGACATGACATCAAAGGTTAAGGGAGAAGTCCAGAGAGTAGGACTGAGGAGGGGAAGAAAGGATCAGCCATGATTGAAAGGTGGAGCAGACTTGATGGGTCAAATGACCTAATTTTGCTTCTATGTCATATGGTCTTATGGTCTTATACTGTTTCCCAGCTAAATGGACATTCCTAAATGGACCCCTGCAAATACCACCCACCTACAATCTCCGGAAAGCCACCATATCCCATGATCTGCATTCCACTTGCCTTTGCATTTCACACACAGCCCTGTTTTTGAGCATCTGAGGAAGTAAAGGCACTGTTGTACCTTCTTCACAATAATATTCATATGATGGGTCCAGGACAGGTTCACTGAGATAGTGGCGCACTGGAATTTAAAGTTACTGACCCTCTCCACCTCTGATCCTCCAATAATTACTAGCTTATGGGCCTCTGGTTTCCCCCTCCTGAAGTCTACTATCAGTTCCTTGCTCTTATTGATATTCGGTGAGAGGATGTTACTATTGCCAATGAGAGGGAACTTGATGATGGTGAGGACAATATGACTGAGGTTGATGTTCTGGAGCATGTTGATATTAAGGGAGAGGAGGTGTTGGAGTTGTTAAAATACATTAGGACGGATAAGTCCCCAGGGCCTGACGGAATATTCCCCAGGCTGCTCCACGAGGCGAGGGAAGAGTTTGCTGAGCCTCTGGCTAGGATCTTTATGTCCTCGTTGTCCACGGGAATGGTAGCGGAGGATTGGAGGGAGGCGAATGTTGTCCCCTTGTTCAAAAAAGGTAGTAGGGATAGTCCGGGTAATTATAGACCAGTGAGCCTTACGTCTGTGGTGGGAAAGCTGTTGGAAAAGTTTCTTAGAGATAGGATCTATGGGCGTTTAGAGAATCATGGTCTGATCAGGGACAATCAGCATGGCTTTGCGAAGGGCAGATCGTGTCTAACGAGCCTGATAGAGTTCTTTGAGGAGGTGACCAGGCATATAGATGAGGGTAGTGCAGTGGATGTGATCTATATGGATTTTAGTAAGGCATTTGACAAGGTTCCACATGGTAGGCTTATTCAGAAAGTCAGAAGGCATGGGATCCAGAGAAATTTGGCCTGGTGGATTCAGAATTGGCTTGCCTGCAGAAGGCAGAGGGTCGTGGTGGAGGGAGTACATTCAGACTGGAGGATTGTGACTAGTGGTGTCCCACAAGGATCTGTTCTGGGACCTCTACTTTTCGTGATTTTTATTAACGACCTGGATGTTGGGGTAAAAGGGTGGGTTGGTAAGTTTGCAGACGACACTAAGGTTGGTGGTGTTGTAGATAGTGTAGAGGATTGTCAAAGATTGCAGAGAGACATTGATAGGATGCAGAAGTGGGCTGAGAAGTGGCAGACAGAGTTCAACCCAGAGAAGTGTGAGGTGGTACACTTTGGCAGGACAAACTCCAAGGCAGAGTACAAAGTAAATGGCAGGATACTTGGTAGTGTGGAGGAGCAGAGGGATCTCGGGGTACATGTCCACAGATCCCTGAAAGTTGCCTCACAGATGGATAGGGTAGTTAAGAAAGCTTATGGTGTGTTAGCTTTCATAAGTTGAGGGATAGAGTTTAAGAGTCGCGATGTAATGATGCAGCTCTATAAAACTCTGGTTAGGCCACACTTGGAGTACTGTGTCCAGTTCTGGTCACCTCACTATAGGAAGGATGTGGAAGCATTGGAAAGGGTACAAAGGAGATTTACCAGTTTGCTGCCTGGTTTAGAGAGTATGCATTATGATCAGAGATTAAGGGAGCTAGGGCTTTACTCTTTGGAGAGAAGGAGGATGAGAGGAGACATGATAGAGGTGTACAAGATAATAAGTGGAATAGATAGAGTGGATAGCCAGCGCCTCTTCCCCAAGGCACCACTGTTCAATGCAAGAGGACATGGCTTTAAGGTAAGGGGTGGGAAGTTCAAGGGGGATATTAGAGGAAGGTTTTTTACTCAGAGAGTGGTTGGTGCGTGGAATGCACTGCCTGAGTCAGTGGTGGAGGCGGATACACTAGTGAAGTTTAGGAGACTACTAGACAGGTATATGGAGGAATTTAAGGTGGGGGCTTATATGGGAGGCAGGATTTGAGGGTCGGCACAGCATTGTGGGCCGAAGGGCCTGTACTGTGCTGTGCTGTACTATTCTATGTTCTATGTATTACACAACTCGGGCAAGTTTTCAGTCTTCCTCCCGTATGCTGATTCATCACCAACTTTGACACAGCCCATAACACATGTGGAGCTTATTTGGAGAAGCAATTTATGGAAATTATCTCTACCGGGAATGGGAACTGCATAGATGTTAATTAAGTAGAATTTGTAGTTGAGGCAACTAAGGAAATGGGCAATTTACTTTTGCTTAAATGTATATCACTATCAATAGTTATCATTTTACACATATGCATAGCTTACCACTGATAGACTTGGGTTCCTCCGTTGTAGGTCGGGGTCGACCATGGATGTTGTAACTCAGCTGTCTACATGGTACTCAAGCCAGTCCACAAGGCAGGTTAGTATGATATGAAGAGCAAGCTGTTGTCCATGTAACAGGCTCCCTTGCTCCACACAGCTGATGAATCCAAAGGAATGGCAGAGACCAAAACATTTTGGCACCAGCGGCATTGCAGAGTTGCCAGTTACCATTAGTAGCTTTAGGGATTCCAGCTCTGGATTTTTCCTCGAGGTTTACTCCTGAAGCCTTCCCCATGAGTGGGTGTAGCTGCAAGGCAGTGGAGGTTTGAGATCAGGGTTTTCCAAATCTTCCAAATCTTCCAAGTCTTCCAAATGAGCTGCCAAATACAGCTGATAAGCCTCATCTGCCTGAAATGAGTCATATTAAAGCACCAGTAACCTACCTTTGCCCCTTCTCCTGTCAGTAGAAACTGTTCCTCTGGGTTTAGACACACGTGAAAGCCAGGAGCTGGACTTGGTTGCCAGAAACTACTTGAAACACTGGGAGCATTTAATAGGTAGTGAGAGCTTATCCTCATTACCATCCCTGGATACAACAATATTAGGGAGCCACTGATATATTTAATATGCATGTATATCAATTGGTTTGTATCGGCTGTTATATTTTAAGAGGAAATGATGCAGCACTTATGTGACCGTTGTATACCTTGTGGTGTGACTTTTGATACACTGGTGAACTAAATGCTATTCTTATCTGAATGTTGACTGCTTCAATTAAACTTTGTTACTCACCATAGTGAGAGGCAACAACAAGCCTACAGACACTATGGTCAATAATCAGTATTTGAGAGGATGCTTTTTGATAGGAAAATGGAGGGCTATGTCGGAGGGAAGGGTTAAATTGACCTTAAAAGGTTAAAAGGTTGGCACAACATCGTGGGCTGAAGGGCCTGTTCTGTGCTGGAATGTTCTATGTCCTAAACCTGGCTTTGGACCCTGTACGTGTAACACCGTACTATCTATGATAAGAACCTGATACACAATAGAAAATTACGCCTAAAGAAGTAGTATTCCTATCATTATAATGCCGAATCAGAATCTAATTTGTTATCACTGACTTACTTGACAAGAAATTAGCTGTCTTGCAGGAGCAGTACAGTGCAAAGACATAAGATTACTATACATTACAAAGATAAATAGTGTAAAAATGAATGATAAGTTAGTGTTCATAGATTCATGGACCATTCAAAAACCTGATGGTGGAGGGGAAGAAATTGTTTCTGAATCATTGAGTGTGAGTCTTCAGGCTCCTGTATCTGCTCTTCGCTCGTGAGGGCTAGTGGTGGATGCAGTCCTCTTGAGGCACAGCTTCATGAAGATGCCTTCAGTGGTGGGGATACTTGTGCCAATGATGGAACTTGCTGAGTCTAGCTTGTGATCCTGTGTATTGGAGCCTCTAAACCATGCTGTGATGTAACCAGTCAGAATGCTCTCCCCATTCATCTTTAGAAATTTGTACAACTCTTTGCTGAAATACTGAATCTCCCCAAATTCCCAATGAAGTAAGGCTGCCGGTCTGCTTTCTTCATGACTGCATCCATGTGTTGGGCACAGGATAGATCCTCTGAGATGCTAATGCCCAGGAACTTGAGCCTGCTCCCTTTTCCACCACTGATTTCTCAGTGTGGATTGGTGTGTGTTGTCTCAACTTTCCCTTCCTGAAGTCCACAATCATTTCCTTAGGTCTGCTGAGTGAGTGAGGGGTTGTTGTTGCAACGCCACTCAATCAGCAGATCTATTTCACACTTGTGTGCCTCCTCATTCCTATCTGAGATGCTGCCAACAATAGTAGTGTCATTGGCAAATTTATAAATGCCCTTTGAACTGTGCTTAGCCACATAATCATGAGTGTAGAGAGAGTAGAGATAAGCATGCACCTTGAGGTGTGCCTATGCTGATAGACAGTCAGGAGGAGATTTTCTTACCGACTGGTATCCCATTTCAAAACTGGAGATGTACAGAAGCCCAGGGTTTGAACTTGGTGATTAGTACTGAAGGGACGATGGTGTTGACTGCTAAGCTGTAATTGATAAACAGTAGATTAACATATGTTTTACTGTGTCTAGTTGCTCCAAAGCAGATTGGAGAGCCAATGAGATTACATCTGAAATAGACCTGGTGTGGCAGTAAGCAGTGGTCCTGTCTCAGGTAGGAGTAAATAGCTAACCTCTCAAAGCACTTCATTATGGTAGATTTGGATGGTACCAGATGACAGTTGTTGTGGCAGCTCACCCTACCCTTGTTACACTTAGACTCTTTGCAGAATCTGTTGTGTGAATCAGTAATTCATTGATGATGCGGCACGCAATGCATAAAGTCCACCTGGAATCCCCTGGATAAATAAGAAACATTCATTTGCCTCTAGAACCCAGTGAGGTAAACAGGGCAATCAAGATTCTCCCATGTGTTCTAGCTTGCAAGGGTTTTGTTCAGATTTTATCCCTCCTTGATCTTTGCTTGGTCCTGTGTAAGGAAGGCTGTGATTTTGAAACTGTTATCCTTGATTTCAGATCCCTCCATGGTCCCAGTTCTCTTTTGTCTTGTGACCTCCTCCAGTCATATAAACTTCTGAAGTATCTGCAATATTCCAATTCTGACCTCTTGAGCTCCATGTGTGATCACTCCACCAGTGCTATAGAATAAAGTGCATTTTGTAAACCTCAAGAATATAGTACATTTTGTAAGCATTTGAACATCTTTTTCTTCTTTAAAAACACTTCCTAAAAACTTTTTTTGGCCATTTATCCTAAAATCTGCTTAGGTGGTTCACTGTCAAATTTTGTTTTATAACCTCTTGTGAAATGCATTGAAATACTTTGCAAGTATGTGCTGTGTTGGTAATAATCATTATTGTCTTTGCTACTCTTCTCACTTACATCCAGACCCTGCGTTATGTTATCCTCTGAAAGAGTGGAAATAAAAGGGGCCTTTTCTAATTGGTTGCCGGTGATCAGGTGTTGGTATTGGGTCTGCTACTTTTCATATTATTCAGTTTGTTAATGATCTGAATAACAGAATTGATGGCTTTGTGGCAAAGTTTGTGGATATTTACAAAGAGGGACAGGTAATGTTCAGGAAGCAGGGAGGCTGCAAAAGGACTGAGACAGATGATAAGAATAAGCAAAGAAGTGGCAAATGGAATGCAGAGTCAGGAAGTGTATAGTCGTGCATTTTGGAAGAAAAAATAAAAGCGCAGACTATTTTCTAAATGGGGAGCAAATTCAGAAATTGGAGGGACATAGGAGTCCTCATGCAGGATTCTCTAAAGGTTAAATTGCAGGTTAAGTCGATGGTGACGAAGGCAAATGCAATGTTAACATTCATTCCCAGAGGACTAGATTATAAGAGCTTGCTTATAATGTAATGCAGAGACTTTACAAGGTATTGGTCAAACCATACTTGGAGTGTTGTGAGCAGTTTTGGGTCCCATATCTAAGAAAGAGTATGCTGGCATTGGAAAAAGTTACGAGACTGACCTCAAGAATCAAAAGGTTAACATATGAGGAGTGTTTGATGGTGCTGGGTCTGCTCTCCCCGTAGTTGAGAAGCATGAAGGAAGATTTCATTGAAACCTATTAGATGTTGAAAGGGCTTGATAGAGTGGATGTGGAGAGGATGTCTGCAATAGTGGGAGAGTCTAGGATCAGAGTTCACAGCCTCAGAATTAAAATACATCCCTTTCAAACAGAAATGAAGAGGAATTTCTTAAGCTATTTCTGTGGGATTCATTGTCACAGATGGCTGTGGAGGCCAAGTCATTGTGTATATTTAATGCGGAGATTGATAGATTCTTGATTAAACAGGACATTAAAGGTTATGGGAAGAAGGCAGGAAAATGAAATTGAGAAGAAAGATAAATCAGCTATGATTGAATGGTGGAGCAGACTCGATAGGCTGAATGGCCTAATTCTGTTTCTTTGTTTTATAATCTTGGGTCTATTTAAGAAGAAATGACAATTAAATCAGGAAATAACAACATGATTCAAAAAATCTGTTTTTCTTTTGGGTACTTCACATTAGCACAACAAAATTTCGAGACATGCATTAGTTAAAAAAAAACATACATTATGTGGAAATTCTATGCATGGCACATATATGGTGTGAAACACTCAAGGCAAACAGACCATTGCTATCTTACAAGGTCAGCTTCATCACACAGGAGGTCCTGTCTGAGGGCTTCCCCCAATCTTTCCCACCCTGATTACAATCCTAACCAATCCCATGCCTGCAGGGACCAGAGCCTGTAAACTCTTGTGTTTCTGTACCTGTACCCAACAGCAGTAAAACTTAATTAGATATGAAGAAGCCATTGCAGATACATTGAAAAGAAATAGTTAAAGGAGCATAGACACAGGAGAATGCAGATGATAGAATCTTGATTAATAAAATCTGCTTCAGGAACCCAATGGGTCAAGTAGCATTTTCTGGAAGCAAAGGGATAGTTGACATTTGGGTCAAATCTACTTCAGGATACAGTACAAACAGCAAGAAGCTTACACACAATAGCATTTAATCTAATAGGAAATAAGTCAGATGACTGAAATAGAATAATAGCGAATGAGTGGTATAGTTAAGCAAGTGTTAACCAAGAGCACAGCTCCTACATAATTACTAATATTTGACATGATATAGAAACATAGAAACATAGAAAATAGGTGCAGGAGTAGGCCATTTGGCCCTTCGAGCCTGCACCGCCATTTATTATGATCATGGCTGATCATCCAACTCAGAACCCTGCATCAGCCTTCCCTCCATACCCCCTGACCCCCGTAGCCACAAGGGCCATATCTAACTCCCTCTTAAATATAGCCAATGAACTGGCCTCAACTGTTTCCTGTGGCAGAGAATTCCACAGATTCACCACTCTCTGTGTGAAGAAGTTTTTCCTAATCTCGGTCCTAAAAGGCTTCCCCTTTATCCTCAAACTGTGACCCCTCGTTCTGGACTCCCCCAACATCGGGAACAATCTTCCTGCATTTAGCCTGTCCAATCCCTTTAGGATTTTATACGTTTCAATCAGAATTTCAATTTGTGACCCCAGTTGTTTACAATATATATTAATGACTTGGATGAGGGAATTAAATGCAGCATCTCCAAGTTTGCGGATGACACGAAGCTGGGCGGCAGTGTTAGCTGTGAGGAGGATGCTAAGAGGATGCAGGGTGACTTGGATAGGTTGGGTGAGTGGGAAAATGGTAAGAAATGGTGTGGCCCTATATCTATAAAATTTCTCGGTAAGAAATGGTGTGGCCCTATATCTATAAAATTTCTCGGTAAGAAATGGTGTGGCCCTTTGTTATTAATTAGGGAGAATGAATGGTAATCCTCATGGATTGGACATCATGTGGATTTCTGTGGATCAAAGGGGCGGTTGTTTAGTTTTGATCAACAACGTCCAACATGTTTGAGTTCCCCTTAGGGGATACATTGGACTCACCCAGTTTGCAATAATTGATGTAGTTTTGGAAGATGAACGATAGTTATGCCTGGAAGGAATCTAAGCATTGTTTCAAATTGTTTGATTTTGATATCTTTCTTCTCCTTGAGTGGTTTCAATGCTCATGTTAAACATATTACATATTGCATCTTGTCCAAAGATTTTGAACTGATTAAATCTGCAAAATAGTCACTGACAATGTGTTGATGGGAAAATCTGTTGCCATGACAACAACTGTGCTTCTACTTAACTGAGGTAAAACTGTCCAAATCAATCTTTTAGCAGTTCAGTTCATTACCATGGAAACAACCAATGTTCATTCTATTTCATGCTGCAATAATTTTTTAGCTTGATGATTTTTCAGCTCATTTTAAGATTCTCCTGCTCAGCGTGTTGTTTATTTTAAATTCATTTATTTTAAACCTTTTTTGTTGCATATCTTACCATTTCCAAATAGCCTCTGTTAATCTTAAAAGCTGGTTTTGCAAAATAGTAAATGTTGCCTTTAAAATACAGACTGTTCTTCAAAAGAATGGGCAATCATTGAAACAATGTGAAGTGCTCAGAACATTGTTACTTTCCAATGGTCACTTTTTGTGCAAATATAAAACAACTTTTTCAATAGTTCACTGACATGAAACATGTTTTAGTACAGCCTTGCAAAATCAGTTACTAATATTTGTAACCAGTTATAAGAAGACACAAATGCTAGATTTTATGAACAGTTGAATTTCTATTCAGATTGTGATGCAACGCCATCAATCTAATAATGGTTCCTCTCTTTTCTTAATATGCAGTGAGTTCTGACTAGATATTTATGCATTTGGGTGCATAACTTTAAATCATTTTACAGCCTTAACTCAATAAGTCTGAATTTTTATTCCATCCTACAGCTCATCATTGATTTTAGACTTCAGTCATTTTCCAAATCTTTTGATTATTCAAACAATGGAAATTTACCAGTGGATGCATTGTCAGGACTAATGTGGCATTGTGTACAATTCTGGGGAGAACTTCTGGAATGGCAGGATTTTTTGATATTGCTGGATGCATTACTGCTTTCTGTCATCTGATCATGCTATTAGGGTTATTGAGATTCAACAAAGAAAAGACATGCTTGCAAATGAATTTATTGCAAAAGCACAGATGAAGCGCCTGGCTCCCTATTGCGGTTTAAGAATATTTTCAAAATCAAGAGAACTCTACAAATGGAGCACATTTGTTTGGCAGTATTTTCTATAAAGTAACACTAGCCTTTGGAGGTCAATGAGTTTATTGAATATTCGATTCCACTGCTACTGAGTTGTGTGCAAATAGGTCGAAGATTAGCTTCAGCTCCTCTGTGTCTGTATGGAAGATTGAGGTTGCTGTTTCAATGAATAATGAATGTTCCCAACGACCTCAGAGCAAGTCAGTGTCATGATCATGCTTCAAAAACTGTTATTCTGCCTAGTCCTATTGACCCGTACCTCAATCATAGCTCTCCATACCCCTCCCATCCATGTACTTATTCCAACTTCTCTTAAATTTTGAAATCAAATCCACTTCCACCACTTCTGCTGGCAGTTCGTTCCACATTTGCACCACCCTTTGACTGACGAATTTTCTCCTCAGGTTCCCCTTAAGTATTTCTGCTTTCACCCTTAACCTATGACTTCTAGTTCTAGTCCCATGCAAGCTCAATGGAAAAGGCCTGCTCGCATTTACTCTATCTATACCCCTCATAAATTTTGTATACCTCTATAAAGTCTCCCCTTATTCTCCTACACTCCAGGAAACAAAATTCTAACCTATTCAATGTCATGATCTGGTCCATGAAATCCGCATTCCGGTTCCTTATTCCAGGTTTTCCGGTTTTCCCAGTTTCTGTTGAGGCAGTTGATTCTCGTTTGTGCTGGCTTCATAAATAGCTTCAGGATTCAGCCTCTGTTTGCTGGATTGTTCCTGTTCTCACCCCCTGTCTGAATCCCTTCTCTGCCCCTTGCTCCTGAAAGCTTGCCATGACCCTGCAACCTGTGTCTGAAGCCTTGCCTCACCCTGCCTTGTCTGAAGCCTTGCCTCGCCTTGCCTCATCTGAAGCCTAGCCTCGCCTTGCCCCGTCTGAAGCCTAGTCTCGCCTTGCCTTGTCTGAAGCCTAGCCTCACCTTGCCTCATCTGAAGCCTTGCTTTGCCCTTAACCCTCGCCTGCACTGCTGTCTAGTTCCATCACCGGAACAAGATAAGGAACTGTATATTGTTGTTTTGGACTGTCTCTGTGTTCACACCTTCGCGAGGTAGGTCCGACCGTTTGCCACTACCTAGTGTTGGGAACCATCTGTGTCCATGCCTTCGCTAGGTAGGTCCGGCCGTCTGCCGCTACCTTGTGTTAGGAACCGTCTCGTCGTGTTCAGCATTCTGTGTAATGAGTCCCGGCCCTATGTCCTGTACCCAAGGAGGGGTCCCGGCTCTGTGTTCTGTGTATGAGTCCTGGCCCTATGTTCTGTTTCTAAGGAGGGGACCCGGCTCTGTGTTCCATGTTCCTGTCTCTCCCTTGACCAAGGCTCTGCGTTCCTGTCTCTCCCTCGACCAAGTCAAGGCTTTGAGGTCTCGTCCAGTCCTAACCATGATCCATGAACTTTGTACTGTCCAAGCCATGGCTTTGTGTTCTTGTCTTGTCCATGTGTCTCGCCCAGCCCAGGAGTACCTTGCTCAGCCCGGTGCTGGGGTTCCCTTGTCCTGTGCTGGGGTTTCCTTGTCCTGTCCAGGAGTCTCACGTCCAGTCCTGTTGCCTCTCCTCGTCCTGTAGCCACGTCTTGTTCTCACCTAGCTCTGGAGTCCGAGCCCGAGTCAAGTCTCAGGTTCTGGGTCCTTGCTCAGTCTCTGGCTTGGAGTCCGTATCCAAGCCTCGAAATACCCTAGCCTCGAAGAACTCAAACTTCATCATGTCTTCGCCTAGATCCGGGGTCGAAGCCCGAGCCAAGACCCAGGTTTCGGGTCCTTGTCCAGTCTCTGGCTCGGAGTCCAAGCCCAGGCTCCTAGTTCCAAGTTTCATGTTCTGGTTCCGCTATCCTAGTCAAGTCCTAGCCCAGGCCCTGTATCCTTGTCTCGTCCAGGGCCTGTGTCATATCCAGCGTCCTTTCTTCCCCACTTCCCTTGCTTTCTTGACTAACCTAGTCCTGTTCCTTGTACTTCAGTGTCTGTGCCTCGCATTTGGGTCCACCACCAATGCCCTCCTCCTATGATATTCAACCTTTCCTTATAACTCAGGTCCTCAGGTTCTGGCAATATCCATGTAAATTTTCCCTGTACTCTTTCAATCTCCCCTGTAGGTAGGTAACCAGAACTGCACAGAATACTCCAAATTTGTTCTCACCAACGTCTTACAGAACTTCAACATAATAACCCAGCTACTGTGCTCAAAACTTTGATTTATGAAGGCCAATGTGCCAAAGGTTCTCTTTACAACTTTATCTACCTGTGATGCCACTTTCAAGGAACTATGGATATGTTTTCTCAAATCCCTTTGTTTTATCACACTCCTCAGTGCCTTACCCTTCACTGTGTAAGCCCTACCCTGGTTTGTCCTCCCAAAGTGCAATACCTCACACATGTCTGTTTTCAATTCCATCTGCCATTTTTCAGTCTATTTTCCCAGCTGGTCGAAATCCCACTGCAAGCTTTAATAGCCTTCCTTAATGTCCACTACACCACCAATCCATAGAAGGAGATTCTAGGACAAGAGGGCATGACTTCAGGATTGAAGGACATCCTTTAGAACTGAGATTACTTTAGTCAGAGGGTGGTAAATCTACGGAACTTGTTGCCACGAGTGGCTGTGGAGGCCGAGTCGTTGGGTGTATTTAAAGCAGAGATAGATAGTTTCTTGATTAGCCAGGGCATCAAAGGGTATGGGGTGAAAGCAGGGGAGTGGGGATGACTGGAAGAATTGGATCAGCCTATGATTGAATGGTGGAGCAGACTCGATGGGCCGAATTGTCTACTTCTACTCCTATATCTTATGTTCTTATGGTCAATCTTGCTTGATTGTGCACCATTTGATGAAATGTTGCCTAGTTTTCCCCACTCCAAACATAAAGACTCATTTTGACCCCAGAGGTTGGTAGCTAAGTCCATGATTGTTGCTTCCCAGGGAAATGACAAAGCTCAAACTCATTTCATTATACCAGGGAAAATTTTTACAACCCAAGATGTCTGAGAAGTAAAAAAAATCATAAAGTTTTTGTCATATTTCTCATCTGAAATAAAACACAATCTCTCAGATCTAAAACACTCATATGTTCCAAGCTCTAATAAAAGTTTAGACCTTCAATAGGACACAATTTTTCACATAATATTAACAAGCAATCTGCAAGATCTCCCTTGATAGAAAACAAAAATACCTTGGCAATTATTGAAGCAATTTGATAGCATACCCCTGTGGCAGTTTTTGATTCCTTCTGCACCATATGGAACAACTTTCTGTGAATAGAAATGTCATGTAAAATCTGCAATTACTTTGCACAATTGTCCTCTTATTCATTAGAACTGGAATGTTTGGTCTTGTAATTCCTGTTCAGGCTGAACTCCTTTGGCAGTGCAAATTTCTTTTCACAGCTTAGATATATATTCAATCCTTTGAAATTTTCAACAATTACCAGCAACTTTTCCTTTTTCTTAACCTCTGCTTGACTGTCTCTGAATGATTCTTGTACCTCTTTGGGTGTAATGGTCTCCCACACAAATTTTCTCTTTCTCTTTTTGCTGTCTCCTCTGATCATTTGTAGTCCCACATAGCTCGTTGCATCATCTGTCCCATCGTATTATCCTTCATCCTCACTATTTCCAGTGTTCTTTCTCCCCCTAATAACAATGTCAGCCACCCATTTAAAAAAAGAAAAATAATTTGGGTCACCAATTGATTGGGAAGAAAGGTTTGTATTTGAATGGTCTAATCAATTATATACTGTATAATGGGAATTTTGATCTCAAAAAGGCATCAAGTTAGGCTATGTGTTAGCACCTTCAAATTAAAAGAAATAATAATGCGCAGACCAGGTGCTATGACCTTTCTGAGACAGGAGGACTGGATAAATGAAGACTGGATTTTTGAGCTACATATGGTCCATGCCAAGAATCTTCATATCATCAAAAGTGGCCTCCAGGATTTCTAATGAAATCGTCTTCAATTGGCCAAGGTAGGGTTGTCCTTGGACCAGAGAAGGCTGAAAGAATTGTCAGAGGAGTTTGAAATTTAGTTCCTCTTGCTTAAGTGTCAACAAATGTGGATATAGATTTAAGGTGATTCCTGATGAACTAAGGAAAATACATTTTATGTACTGATTGGTTAAGATTTGGAGTTCCTGTCTGTTGGCTAAATAGAGATTCAAGTAGCCTTCAAATGGCAACTGCATTGATACATGAGGAAAAGATTCAAAGAATGTCCTGAGTATGCTTAGTTCAGTATAGCAACAGCATGGGCACTGTAATGACTTTGCACTTCAATGGACTTTGTTTTATTTATTCTGATTATGTTCTTTCTTGTAGAAACCTTATGTTTTTCTTATAAATGCTATTTATCTGATGCTATGAGCCTGTGATGCTGCTGCATGCAAGTTTTTCATTGCATCTGTGCATGCATATATTTGTACATATGACAAGAAACTCAATTTTGACTTTTTGACTTTGAGTAGAAATTGAGTAGAATCT
Organism: Mobula birostris; assembly: GCF_030028105.1. Lineage (NCBI taxonomy): Eukaryota > Metazoa > Chordata > Chondrichthyes > Myliobatiformes > Myliobatidae > Mobula > Mobula birostris. The sequence goes on from NC_092402.1 coordinate 28,618,071, forward strand.
ATTAGATTACTATTCAGAAGAATTTGATGGGTCAAATGTAAATCTTCTGTACTGTGAAACCATAAATGTGACTATATCAACCCACAATTAGAATATATTTCACTCTCCTCTCCACCAGGCCCACAAAACCTGCAGAGTGATCAAAGAAACACCTCTTAAAGGAATAAAACCCATCAAAAGCACAATCCCTTCACCTCAGTCGTGGTTAATGCCCTTGAGTAAAAATCACACAGACGTGTAAATATGGGGATAGAAAAGGGGTTAAGTGAGAGAGGAATAAAGGAGCAAGAAAAATTAAGTAAAACTCTTGATATCATTAACATTAAACATGTTCTGAAGGAATGAAAGGAAACAGCATTTTTCAAATTTAAGTTATCAGTTTCAGAGAGGTTATTGGCTGATAACTGTGATTTATTTTAAATTTTAAAAATCACCGGAATCTAGCTGTCCCAACTTTTACGAGTGTGTTTATTGGACAACTCCCTGACTTCCCATGGAGCTCAATAGAAAATCTTTTGACAAGGTACAATTATATTGTGGCACTGGAAGAGCAGAGTGAATCCAACACTTCTACCCTTATCTTTACGTGCATGGACTCTCAATGGTACTGTATAATTTCTTCAATTGCATGCGTAAAAGCTATTAGTGTCACTTTATTCTCAACATGAAACCTGGGTCAATATCTGGAATGAAATTCCAATTTTTAATATATTCTTAGCTTTTGTGCTACACCAGGATACATTTGCTAAGAAGCGCAAATGCTCTGATCCGAGGAGTAGCATGAAGGTTATGGCATAACATACAAAACATGATAAGGTAAAAATTAGTGTCTGACAGAACGGGATAGAACCAGTTAGATTAAAAGTCTTGGATGCCTCTAGTATTAGGTTTGCAGAAACTTATTTTAGGACATGGTTATTGAAATTCAATGAGAATATTTTGAAAACATGTTTTAAAAGTTCTCAGAACAACAGAAATTAAGTGAAATTTACAGGAAGATGTTTCCTGCTTGGCATTACTGCCTGCCACACCTCCAACAGTGCCCATAGGCCAGCTGCAGGGTCATCAACCTCTCATTGATGTTTCACTTCCTTTGTCCTGGTCTCCCTGCCACCCTCTGCAGCTTCCAATGGGGTTAGTCAGTTCCCCAATTTCTGTTCTTTCTCCTCAGCCACAGGCAAAAGCTGTCCTCTTCTGGCTCTTCAGCCAATTCTCTGGTGGCCCTCCTGAGCTTCGCTCCAGTCACTGCCATATCATGGAGTAACCTTGTCGTCGATGCACTGACAAAGCCCCGGTGTCCTACCTCCACAGGGTAGATGATGGTCCTCCAGCCAGCATCCTTACACTCAGCTGCCAGGTCTGAGCATTTTAGCCTCTTCTGCTCATGGACGGCCTCCACTCCTTCCTCCCATGGGGTGGTTAACACTGTGAGGAGGGCAGTCCTTGTGGTCGTCTGGGCATAGAGTTGTAGTGGAAATTTACATGGGGAACTGTAGCTGTCCAGTTACATGAGATCTGCCCTCATGTTCCACTCCTTACCTAAGGGGAAGAGTCCTGAAGGAGCCCTTGGGTGGGTGCATTCAGCACTCTTACCAGCCTTAACCAATGGGATGAATTGTCATCCCACTGGGGAAAGGCTGCTTCTCACATCCCACCAGCAGGTTTCTAAGATCTCTGCCAGCTTTTTAAGGACCTGCTTATGCTGCCATCAGTAGTGCCCTTGGGACTGGGCAGTCTTGCATTCTGCCAGGATGTGTTGGAGGTTGGCATTGGTGGTATCACACAGGGGACAGCTATCCTCACTACTGAACGACTGATGAAAATTTCGAGGCAGGGCAAGGTATCATAGGTTGCCCTGATGAGGAAGCTGAGTCTGGCTTGGGGGATCTTCCACAGGTCTGACCAGCTGCATGACTGGTTGATGGTGCTCTCTCACATTGTCCATCTTCCCTGGTGCCCTTTGCTACTGCCCCTGTAGCGCCCCTGCTCTGTTTTTGTCACCTCCTCCACTTCCATAGCTTCCCTCTCTTTCTTCAAGGCCTTGGACCAGGAATGTACTGCCTTCACCCAACCAAGTCCTGCATGTCCAGCCTGGACTCTGCTGACAACCTCTCAATGCTGCAGCCTGCTGATGGCCTGTTCTACTTCAGCCTGAGCTCTCCATTTACAGCCAGTATCAATTGAGGCATTAGCACTCCTTACCAGCGGGTCGGTGGACTCCCTCAGCTCAACGGCCAGTCAGGTTTTTTCCTGCTTGTACCCCAGGCTGATGGATCTCAATGGCAGCTGCAATGTTTTCTTCCCAAAGAGGCCAGTGTTTGAGAAACACTGAGGCCACCTCAGCCATTTCCAAATGTACAATTTGGCTATCCCATTCATCCTCAGGGTATACTTTTCTGTCAATGCAGCTACACAAACCTATGCTGATGAAAACACCTGTACCTGAACCTGAGGGGTATGTGCACTTTGAGTGGTAACTGAACTCAATTATTGCTGTTCTCCTAACCTGCAGTGTTTGTTCACATTATGTGGGATAAGGCCAGAAGAGACAGGGGCAGAATTAGGCTATTTGGCCCATTGAGTCTGCTCCACCATTCGACTATGGCTAATAACTTGTGAAAAACACAAGTTATCCAGTTTCAGAAGTTGAAACAGCCTCTTCAACATAGGCAAATGAAAATATTGAAAATCTGAGAGGACTTTATATAATGTGTGCTTGTATAGTGAATATGGAAAGATGCATTTTCAAGTGGAACAAATCCTCGTGCATGCAACTTAAAATCCATTGAAATATGTGGAAGTTCCCATAACACAATCAATATATTTGAGGGCTGTATTACAAGAAATCAAGTTTCAAAATGCATTGTGAATTTGGTGCCGCACTACCTGAGGAGGATTATTTTAGTTTTATACGACTTATGGCTATAGGCCGCGGTAAGAAAACTCAAGCCAATTTTCCTTTCATTAGGTCATTGAATGCTGGTGGACAGAATAACTGAGAGTAATGTGGAGGAGACATGAATTAGTGTCAGATGCCATGTATATACTCTGTGGCCAAGTTCACACAAGAATGAAAACTGGCTTCTGCCTTTCTGAGGTTGATGGACTTTACATAAATTGACACCTTAAGAGAAGGAGGAGAAGAAAAAATCTGAAGAGGAACAGAAAACTCTTCTCTATCTATCTCCTGTTTTGCCAGTCACATACATGCAACTATGTTGAGCTGGCCAGATATAACGTTACTTTGGTTGGTTTTAGAGACAGAGGTCTCCAAAAATTGCTTAATTATGAATTTTCGTTTAATTCTAATTTGTTTTTACAAATTTAATTCTAATTTTTTTTATTTGTATGTCTCAAAATGTTAATTATGAATGTAATGAAAGCATTTATTTCATTTTCATTACATTGAAACAAATTCAAAATACTGGTCTTGATTCTTGGTCCTCCCCAACCACTCATCTAATTGCTTCTCATTTTCTGTCCATTTTGTGGAACTGGATGAAGTAGCAGTGTAGTTGAAGGTCACAGAATAACCAGAACAGTTGTGCTGCTATATCTTGCATGTCTCATTTCTTTAAAATTCAACATTTGTCCTACTTGTGACATAGGATATGCATGCACCCTGCCTGGGGAGATAAACACATTTCTATATGCTTAATGAGGGCAACCCAGACAGAATTTGTCATTAATGTAGGTTTTATCTCATTAATTCTGTGTTTGAGTCAAAGTTTGCATTATCAAACAACTATGTTTCAATTAGAATGTGCTATAAAACTGCCTTCTGCCTATCTTGATGACTGTGATACATTTAGAAAAAGATGAAAACAATTCTCAGCTTATACTGCAGATGGTGCTGTTTATGAATTTTCGTGTAACCTACCTCTCTGGCAAGGATTGTTAATCTAAATGGAGTGGATTTTGTTTTGTGTGACAGAAGGTTTGAGTGGATATTCATGTACTCTGCAATTTTATGTCAATGTTTTCACATTTCATATTTTACTGGATGACTGGATGAACTAGGCTTGTACTCGTTGGAATTTAGAAGATTGAGGAGGGATCTGATTGAAACGTATAAAATCCTAAAGGGATTGGACAGGCTAGATGCAGGAAGATTGTTCCCAATGTTGGGGAAGTCCAGAATGAGGGATCACGGTTTGAGGATAAAGGCGAAGCCTTTTAGGACTGAGATTAGGAAAAACTTCTTCACACAGAGAGTGGTGAATCTGTGGAATTCTCTGCCACAGGAAACAGTTGAGGCCAGTTCATTGGCTATATTTAAGAGGGAGTTAGATATGGCCCTTGTGGCTAGGGGGATCAGAGGGTATGGAGGGAAGGATGGTGCAGGGTTCTGAGTTGGATGATCAGCCATGATCATAATAAATGGCGGTGCAGGCTCGAAGGGCCGAATGGCCTACTCCTGTACCTATTTTCTAGCCCTTTAGCCGATGTTCAACAGTAGCTCTCTGAGCATGGCATCAGTCACATCCCCCACCTATTTCTCCATAAACCATTCCACGTAACATTACCTACCACCCATCATTCCTCGCGTGCTCCCCCACCCGTTGGAATACTCCTGCCATCCAGCTATAGTAAGCTGACTAACATACCAGCACATCTTTCGGGTGTGAGAAGAAACAAAACCAATTAGAAGAATCAGATTCAGGTTTAATATTGTGAAATTTGTTGTTTTGCAGCAGCAGTACATTGCAATACATAGTAATAAAACTATGAATTACAATAATATATATAAAATAAATTAAATAAGTAGTGCAAAGAGAGAGGGAAAACTAGTGAGGAAGTGTTGATGTCCACTCAGAACTGATGGCAGAGGGGAAGAAACTGTTCTTAAAATATTGAGTGTGTGTCTTCAGGCTCTTGTACCTCCTCCTTGATGGTAGCAATGAGAAAGGTCATGTCCTGGGTGATGAGGGTCCTTAATGATGGATGCTGCCTTTTTGAAGTATCACCTTTGAAAGCATCCTGGATGCCGGGGAGGCGTGTGCCCACAATAGAGCTGGCCGAGTTGGCAATTTTCTGCAGCTTTTTCATATCCTGTGCAGTAGCCCTTCCATACCAGACAGTGATGCAGCCAGTTAGAATGCCCTTCATGGTACATCTGTAGACATGTGCGAGTCTCTTTGGTGTCCTCAAACTCTGAATGAAATACAGCCACTGTTGTGCCTTCTTTGTAATTGTATCAGTATGTTCCACCCAGGACAGATCCTCAGAGAGGCTGACAACCAGGAACTTGAAACTGACCACCCTTTCCATTTCTGATCCCTTGATGATTGCACGTTGTGCGTTCCCTCGACTTAAGTGCAAGGTTGTTGTTATGACTCCATTCAACCAGCTGATCTATCTCGCTCCTGTTCACCACCTCATCACCATCTGAAATTCTGTCAACAAAAGTTGTGTCATCAGCAAATTTATAGATGGTGTCTGAGCTGTACCGAGTCACACAGTTGTCGGTGTAGAGAGAGTAAAGCAAGGGCTAAACATGCATCCTTGATGTGTGCCAGTGTTGATTGTCAGTGAGGAGATGATATTATTTCTGATCCGCTGACTGTTCCAGGTCGAGTGAGCGGGACTGAAGTAGAACAGCCATGCCTGTGCATCATGATGAGTTAATTAAAAGGCCTACTTCGCCTCCGCTGCCTTTGAACGACTGAACTACCTTGTCTTTACGGTGACTGGTGAAGCTATCGAGCTGCAGCGCTGCATCCGAAATGGCGACGGATAGCCATGTCTCTACGTCATCAAAAGGAGAATATGCAAATTCCTCACAGGTAGCACTCAATGTGAAGATCAAACCCCAAAGCTATGTGGAAGCAATGATTACACCTATGGCATTCTGCCATCCACCACTACCAGTATTTAGGGCAAGTATTTCTGCCTAAGATTTTGGAACTGTTTACACCAAAATATTTTTAAAATGTTATTAATTATTTTTGCGAGTACTCATGGTGCTGATAGCATTCCAATTATAGCAAACAAGATTCGCTCACAGATCCATTGTGGAAGTCAAATATAAAGAAACAGTGTGTGAGTACCCATACCAATTTAGCAGTATGAAACATGGTTGAGTGAACTTGGCCTTTTCTCCTTGGATCAACGGAGGATGAGAGGTGACTTGATCAAGGTGTATAAAATAATGAGGGGCATTGATCGTGTCAATAGCCAGATGCTTTTTTCCAGGGCTGAAATGACTAACACGAAGGGACATAGTTTTAAGGTGCTTGGAAGTAGGTATCGAGGGGATGTCAGGGGTAAGCTTTTCACGCAGAGAGTGGTAGGTGTGTGGAATGCACTGACGGCGGCGGTGGTGGAAGCTGATACAATAGAGTCATGTAAGAGCCTCTTAAATAGGTACACAGAGCTCAGAAAAATAGAGGGCTACATGCTAGGGAAATTCTAGGCAGATTCTAGAGTAGGTTACATGGTCAGCACAACATTGTTGGCTGAAGGGCCTGTAATATGCTGTAGGTTTCTATGTTCTAAAACAGCTTTCTAAGTACAAACTATGACAATACAACTATAATAGTAACTTAGCTAATTTACATATGCAAATATAAATTTGAAAATCATGGAAGTATTTCTTTTTCACAAAAATCTATAAATATTGTAAATTTAATTTAAAGTTGTGGTCTTGTGTCCAGATTTTAAATGGCTTAGTACAAGTTCCTGACTTAAGGGATAGCAAACAGGTCTAGAAAAGCACTTCCTATTTTATTTTTGTCTGTAGCTTTGCTATGGTATTAAAGTGTGAGATGATGTTTTATGTTAATCAGATGAGTACTGCATCATTCATTGAGGAATACAATTTCCTGAACTAGAAATTTTTTCAGATACTTTGCACAAATTTAGGATAATTAAGGAATAAATACAAAAATAATATCTGGGTGCAAAATAGTATATTTTGGAAATTAACTCCATACCCCAGCATTCTTAGCCATTGTGAAATAACTAACGCATGCACTCTTCATTTAGATAGGCAAAATATGAAATTACAATTCATGGCCAGTCAAATCAATTTGCAAATAAGAATATCATCTCCTTATAATATTTAACTGTGTTCAATTTGTCATTATGTAGTAATCTTTAGGGAGCTGTTCATTCTCCAATTACTTAAGTAATGTAAGTGTTGTATGTGGTGTGACTGTGGTATCCTCTGCAACAACGTAATTCCAGTAATATCTCGCAGAGCCATGAGCACACCCACAGTTTATTTAAATGCTGCCTTCTGTTTTGCATTTTGGAAAATAAATAAACAGGTGTCCTTGTTGAACTTCATTGTTGTGAAATGTTGTACCCAGATTAATTTTTTAGATTTTAGATTAGATTAGATTCAACTTTATTGTACAGATACAAAGCCAATGAAATGCAGTTATCATCTGACCAGAAATGCAAAGAATAGTGTTATTTACAAAATAACTTTGAATAAAAAGTAAGTGCTACAGCACATAAATATAAAAGTACTGAGACAGTACAATACGGATGCAATACTGCTTAGTGCTGTGATGAGAGGTTCAGCAGTGTCACAGCCTCTGGGAAGAAACTCTTCCTGTGCCTGCTGGTGTAGAAGCAGAGGCTCCTGTAGCGCCTACCGGATGAGAGGAGAGTAAAAAGTCCATGGTTAGAGTGAGATGCATCCTTGATAATGCTTTTCACCCTGCGCAGGCAGCGTTTACGATAGATATTCTCAATGGTGGGCAATTGGGTGCCGATAATCCACTGGGCAGTTTTCACCACATGCTGGAGTTCTTTGCGGTCCGATATGAGACAATTGCTATACCACACTGAGATGCAGTTGGTGAGTATGCTCTCAATGGTACAGTGGTAAAAGTCTGTCAGTATCCTGGGACAGAGCTGAGCTTTCTTGATGCTCCTCAGGAAATAAAGGCACTGTTGCGCCTTTTTGATCAGGATGGAGGAGTTCAGGGACCAGCTGAGATCCTCAGAAATGTGGACACCAAGGAATTTGAAGCTTGATACACGCTCCAGCAGAGCTCCGTTGATATAGATGGGGACGTGAGTGTGGCTCCTAGCACGCCTGAAGTCCACAATGATCTCCTTGGTCTTCTGGGTGTTAAGGGCCAGGTTGTTGTCAGCACACCACGCGGCCAGGTGCTGGACCTCATCCCTGTAGGCTGTCTCATCATCCCGTCTGATCAGGCCAACCACCATGGTGTTGTCTGCGAACTTGATTATGGAGTTAGAACCATGTACAGGAATGCAGTCATAGGTGAAAAAGGAGTACAGAAGAGGGCTCAGCACACAGCCTTGAGGCACGCCAGTGTTCAGGGTGAGAGTGGAGGAGGAGAGGTTGTCTAACTTAACTGATTGGGGTCTGTTAGTCAAAGTCCAGGGTCCAATTGCAGAGGGATGAGCTGATACCAAGCTGGCGAAGTTTGGAGATCAGCTTGGAGGGGATCACAGTATTGAATGCCGAACTAAAGTCACTGAACAGCATTCTGAAGTAAGAGTTGGCGTTGTCCAGGTGGGTCAGGGCAGAGTGAAGTGCCGTGGAGATGGCATCCTCTGTTGACCTGTTGGTGCGATAAGCAAATTGATGGGGGTCCAGGGTAGTGGGCAGACAGGATTTCAGATGTGATAGAACCAGTCTCTCAAAGCACTTTGCAATGATGGGGGTGAGTGCAGCTGGACGGAAGTCAATTCTCACAAAGGTTATTGAATATTACAGCAGGCAAAGTGATAATAGAATGATAAAATGTGAGAATATAGAGCAAACTTTACTGAGCGGTGATACTGCAATGCAAAGCTTATTGAACTCTCATATAGGCCGTCATTTCAGATATGGACCTTTACCATTGCCAGGTCTGCTAGATAGTACTTGACCTGCTGAGTAGCAATTTCTGTTTTCATTTCAGATTTCCAGCATTTTACTTTTTGTACAAAATCACCTCTCTGGTACATGTCCAGTAATAAAATTAGCAGATCAAAATATAATTCATGTTGTGTATGTCATATTGTTGTAAAAGCAATATGCAGGGCAACTTCTAGTGCATCTTACTGTTGAACATGCTTATTCATGGCTATTTTGCAGATTGCTCGTTCATAATTATCGGTGGCATGGAAACAAACACCTGATAAAACTTCTTCAAAAGAATATAGAACTTTCAGCATAATTGGCCTAACTCTCATCTGCAGCATGCAGCATTTTCTGCCTGATTACAGCAGTTCGGTCCGTCATTAGAATCTCTCAAGATCAAAGATAACTAGCTTTCACTAATATTGTCTGGGTTCTAAGGTAACTGATGAGAAAGAAGGGGGAATCATGAACTCTTCCATGTATGCAGCAAGGGATGTCCGATGGGTGATTTATGAGGTGGTGCACTCCTTCCACCATATTCTTACAGGTTCTCTGTTCTCCCAGTGCAGGAAGATGAGATTCTCAGTGCCATCCAAATACCCCTTCTTTTGAGCAGAACTTCCAACTGTCATTGGGGACATTCAACTATTTCAAAGAGGTTTAAGAATACCTCAACAGAAACCGGTCCTACCTGTTTGCCCAACACGCACAAACTCCTGGTGGAACTCAGCAGGCCAGGCAGCATCCACAGGAAGAAGTACAGTCGACGTTTTGGGCCGAGACCCTTCGTCCTGACTTGAATTTCCAGCATCTGCAGATTTCTTCATGTTTGCTATCTGTTTGCCCTGTGGTTTTTGCAGAATGTAACTTGGAAGTCTAACCAAGTTGTAAAAGTAAACTATGTACATACTGTACATTGGTGTAGATCAGGAAATGCTGAGAGGATTGTTTCAACATATGGGTGTTAATTAAACATCACCCTGCTTCGTTCTATGAATATTTAGTCTTCAGCGTGTGCTATGCACTATTACAACAATTAAATTGTGGATAATGTGCATGGAATGAGTTACTCTAAGTGTGCAGTCCAATTTTGAGACATGGAATCATAAAACTTAGACCATAAGACATTGAAACAGAACTAGGCCATTGCAAATATCACTCCATTCTGTAAGAAGGGAGGGAGGCAGAAGAGACGAAATTATAGGCCAGCTCCACTAATTCATCATGGTTGATTTATTATCCTTCTCAACCCCATTCTCCTGCCTTCTTCCTGGAACCTTTGATACCCTTGACTAATCAAGAACCCACCAATCTCCACTTTAAATAAGCCCAATGACTTGGCCTCCACAGCCGTCTGTGGTAATGAATTCCACAGATTTACCACCTTCTGGCTTATGAACTTCCTCCTCATCTCTGTTCTAAATGGACATCCCTCTATTCTGAAATGGTACCCTCTGGTCAGAAATTCCTCCACAATAAGAAGCACCCTCTCCACATCCATTCTGTCTGGACCTTTCAATATTTGATAGGTTTCAAAGAGATCTCTCCTCATTCTTCTAAACTCCAGCAAGTACAGGCCCAGAGCCATTAAACAATCTTTACATGTTAACCCTTTCATTCCTGGAATCATTCTCATGAACCTCTCTGAACCTTCTCCAATGTCAACACAACCCCTCTTAGATAAGGGGCCCAAAACTACTGACAATACTCCAAGTGAGGCCTCACCAGTGCCTTGTAAAGCCTCAACATTACATACTTGCTTTTATATTCTAGTCCACTCAAAATAAAGGTTAACATTGCATTTGCCTTCCTCACCACTGACTCAACCTGCAAGTCAACCTTTAGGGAATCCTGCATGAGGACTTTTAAGTCCCTTTGCACCTCAGATTTTAACATTTTCTATCCACTTAGAAAATAGTCTACACTTTTATTCCTTCTCCCAAAGTGCATGACCACACACTTTCCGACACTGTATTCCATCTGCCACTTAATTGTCCATTCTCCTAATCTGTCTAAATCCTTCTGCAGCCTCCCTGCTTCCTCAACACTACTTACCCCTCCACCTATTTTCCTATCATATGCTAACTTGGCCACAAAGTCATCAATTCCATCATCCAAATCATAGGCATATAAGGTAAAAAGAATCAGTGCCAACACAGACCCCTGCAGAACACCAAACACTAGTCACCAGCAAGTAACCAGAAAAGCCTCCTTCTACTCCCAGTCTGCTAATCAGCCAATCCTCTATCTATCCTAGCATCTTGTAGTGGTAGTTAATAGTGCTCCTCCTGTGCCACTCAGTTAGCCTCTTCCACATGGGACGAGTTCACATACCGTACGAGTAGCATTATCAATAAAGTTCAGTTGAATATCCTGCATACTGGCGTTCTGGTGTGCTGTGCACCATTCCTCAATAATGAACACAACATGGTATCAGAAGTGGTTGATCATTGAGGAATTGGTGCTACAGGCCAATGGATATTCCCAACAAGAAAGAATTTACAGTAGGACTGTTTTTGTTCATCAAGTCTTGCTGAAGGGTCTTGGCCTGAAATGTCAACTGTACTCTTTTCCATAGATGCTACCTGGCCTGCTGAGTTCCTCCAACATTGTATGTGTGTGTGTTGCTTGGATTTCCAGTATCTGTAGATTTTCTCTTGTTTGAAATTCACACTGAGTTGAAAAAGGACCAAATCTGCAGCAAGGTCATGCAACACTGTGAGCACGGATGGCCAGCTGTTCCAAAAAGAGCTCACAAACTCAGACCATACTGGCTTGAAAAAGACACACTCACCATTCTTGATGGTTTGCTGCTAAAGGGCTCTAGACACACCATTCCTGCTTCTACACATGCCAAAATCATCAGTCAAATCCACCAAGGACATTGAAAAATGTCACTTCATCTGGTCTGAGCACACAGCTGGGAGATTATGTAAAGCAATGTGAAGCATGCAGAAAAATGCATGATATCATGTTGAACCTTACTGTCCCACAGAATTCCCAGACCCTCCACGGCAAATTTTTAAAAAAGAGTTCTAATGTTGAAAACGTTTCACAAAATGAGACTGTTCTTAAAAAAAAGGAATTGGTGAAAATAGGGAGGAAAACAAGTACAGTGAGAGACCACTAAAAATAAAAAGAAAGACAGTTATAATGTTGACAATTCTTTTTTATGTTTATGTAAGGAGCTCAAGTTACATGTTATGTGTAAAGTGAAAACTGAATTGCTCAATTTCAGTGATTATAATTTCAATGTAGGTCTGTGGACAAAAAGTACATACCTAGTTTTCCTTTTTTCCCAAGAAGGGGAGATGTTGTGGTAGTTAATATTGCTACTCCTATGCTACTCAGTTAGCCACTCCCACATGGGAGGAGTTCACATACTGTACAAGCAGTATTATCAATAAAGTTCAGGTGAATATCCTGTGTGCTGGCATCCTGGAGTGTGACTCTGCACTATCCCTCAATATCAATCACAACATCCACAATCTCTTCAGCTGCCTCTTTCAGAAACCTGGGGTGTAGTCCATCTGGTCCAGGTGACTTATCTACCTAGAGGACTTCCAGCTTCACAAGCACCTTATCCCTAATAATAGCAACTGCACTCACTTCCATCCCCTGACATCCTTGAACTTATAGCATACTGTTAGTGTCTTCCACACTGAAGACTGATGCAAGATACCTATTCAGTTCATCCGCCATTTCTTTGTCCCTCATTACAACCTTTCCAGCGGTCCAATATCTTCTCTCGCCTCTCTTTTATTCTTTTTATATCTGAAAAAACTTTTGGTATCCTCCTTGATATTATTAGCTATTTTACCTTCATAGTTCATCTTTTCCTCCTTATGGTATTTTTAGTTGCCTTCTGTTGGCTTTTAAAAGCCTCCCAATCCTCTAACTTCACGCTAATTTTTGCTCTATTATATGCTCTCTCTTTTGCTTTTATGTTGCCTTTGACTTCCCTTGTCAGCCACAGTTGCATCATGCTGCCTTAAGAATACTTCTTCTTTGGAATGTATCTATCCTGCGCCTTCCAAATTGCTCCCAGAAACCCCAGCCACTGCTGCTCTGCTGTCATTCCTGCGAGTGTCTCCTTCCATTCAACTTTGGCATGCTCCTCTCTCATGTCTCTGTAATTCCCTTTACTCCACTGTAATACTGATGCATTTGACTTTAGCTTCTTCCTCTCAAATTGTAGGATGAATTCCATCATATTAAGATCACTGTCTCTTCTGGGTTCCTTTACCTTAAGCTTAGTAATCAAATCCGGTCCATTACTCAACACCTAATCCAGAGTAGCCTTTTGCCTAGTGGGCTCAACCAGAAACTGCTCTAAAAAGCTATATTATCACAACCATGGACCCTGCTGTGGGGTCTATGCGCCTGTGCAGGTGGGTTGCGGAACAGATTTGGCAATCGTTGCTTGCACTGTTGTGTTGGCAGTAACTTTCAGTTTGAGAGTCTTAGTTTATGGCCTGCCATTTATTATTTTTTTTCTTTTTCTTCAAAAGGGGTTGGGAAGATGTTGGAGTCGATTATTAAGGATGAGGTCTCAGGGTACTTGGAGACACATGATAAAACAGGCCGTAGTCGGCATGGTTTCCTCAAGGAAAAACCTTGCCTAACACATCTGTTGGAATTCTTTGAAGAAATAACAAGCAGGATAGACAAAGGAGAATTGGTTGATGTTGTGTACTTGGATTTTCAGAAGGCTTTGACAAGGTGCCACTCACGAGGCTGCTTAACAAGCTACAAGGTGCATGGTATTACAGGGAAAATTCTACAATGGATAAAGCAGTGGCTGATTAGCAGGAGACAAAGAGTGGGAATAAAGAGAGCCTTTTCTGGCTGGCTGCCAGTGACTAGTGGTGTTCCACAGGGGTCTGTGTTAGGACCGATTCTTTTTATGTTCTTGGTCAATGATTTAGATGATGGAATTGATAGCCTTGTTGCAAAGTTTGTAAACATTATGAAGATAGTGGGAGGGGCGGGTAGTTTTGAGGAAGTAGAGAAGCTACAGAAGATTAGGAGAATGAGCAAAGAAATGACAGATGAAATACAGTGTTGGAAAGTGTATGGCCATGCATTTTGGGAGAAGAAATGTAAGGGTTGACTATTTTCTAAATGGAGAGAAAATACATAAATATGAGGTGCAATTGGATTTGGGAGTCATTGTGCAGCGTTCCCTAAAGGTTAATTTGCAGGTTGAGCCTGTAGTAAGGAAGGCAAATACAATGTTAGCATTCATTTCAAAAGGACTAGACTATAAAAGCAAGGATGTAATGTTGAAACTTTATAAAGCACTGGTGAGGCCTCATTTAGAGTATTGTGAGCAGTTCTGGGCCCCTTATCATAGAAAGGATGTGCTGAAACTGGAGAGGGTTCAAAGGAGGTTCACAAAAATGATTCCAGGATTGAATGGTTTGTCATATGAAGAGCATTTGATGGCTCTCCTCCTATATTCACCAGAATTCAGAAGAATAAGGGGTGACTTCATTGAAACCTATTGAATGATGAAAGTCTTTGATAGAGTGGATATGGAGAGGATGTTTCCTATGGTGGGAAATCTAAGATCAGAGGACATAGCCTCAGAGTAGAGGGACATCCTTTTAGAACAGAGATGAGGAGGAATTTCTTCAGCCAGCAAATCGTGGAAGTGGAATTCTTTGCCACAGACAGCTGTGGAGGCCGTCTTTATGTATATTTAAGGCAGAGGTTGATAGATTCTTGATTGGTCAGGGCATGACAGGAGATTGGGGTTGAGTGGAAAATTGGATCAGCCCTGATGAAATGACTCAATGAGCTTAATTCAATGACTCAATGGCTTAATTCAGCTCCTATATCTTTTGGGCTTATGGTCTAAATTTTGCAAGAGTTGCCATTAAAGTCAGTGAACTGTTGACCTGCTTCAGTCTCTTTCTCTCTCCGCACTTGGGGCATACCCACACAACTTGTCAGTTTGTTACCTAAAACACCTAAATGTAGGGGGGGGGGGGCTACTGTACAGGATTGAAAGAAGCTACAGAAAGTTGTAAAATTAGTCAGCTCCATCTTGGGTGCTAGCCTCTGTAGCATCCAAGACATCTTCAAAGAGCTGTGACTCAGAAAGGAGGTGTCCATTATTAAGGCCCTGGTCACCCAGAACATGCTGTCTTCTCACTGTTAACCATCATAAGAAGGTACAGAAGCCTGAAGGCACACACTCAGTGATTCAGGAATAGATTCATCCCCTCTGCCATCCGATTCCTAAATGGACATTAAACCCATGAAACAACATACACAAAATGCTGGAGGCCAGGCAGCATCTGTGGAAAAAAATACATTTGGTGCTTCAGTCTCCATGAACACTACCTCACTTTTTTTATATTATATTTTTGCACTATTTTTTATTTAAACTTTTTTAATATATATATTTACTGTAATAGATTTGCTTATTTTTTCTATATTATCATGTATTGCATTGTACTGCTGCTGCTAAGTTAACAAATTTTACGACATATAGCAATGATATTAAACTTGATTCTGATTCTGATTCTTTTTCTGACTTCCTTAGAAGTTTGTGAAGATTCAGCGTGACATCTAAAGCTTGGACAAACTTGTATAGATGTGTGGTGGAGAGTACATTAACTGGCTGCATCACAGCCTGGTATGGAAACACCAATGACCTGGAATGGAAAATCCTATAAAAGCTAATGGATATGGCACAGTCCATCATTGGTAAAGCCCTCCCCACCACTGAGCACATCTACGTGAAATGCTGTCGCAGGAAAGCAGTATCCATCATCAGGGACCCCCATCGCCCAGGACATGTGCTATTCTCATTGCTACTATCTGGAAGAAGGCACAGGAGTCTCAGAGCTCACACCACCAGGTTCAGGAACAACTATTACCCCTCAACCATCAGGCTCTTGAACCAGAGGGGATAACTTCACTTCCCCTCAACATTGAACTTTTCCCACATCCTCTGGACTCACTTTCAACGACTCTTCATCTTATGTTCTCGATATTTGCTGCTGATTTATTTATTATTATTGTTGTTTTCTTTTTGTATTTGCACAGTTTGTTGCCTTTTGCACACTGGTTGTGTGCCCATCCTGTTGGGTGCGGTCTTTCATTGATTCTATTATAGTTTGGAATTTATTTTGTATGCCCGCAAGAAAATGAATCTCAGAGTTGTGTATGGTAACATATATGTACTTTGATAATAAATTTACTTTTACTTTGAACTTGAACTTTGTTTTTACTCTGTAGGAGGCAACACAAGGCCTGCCACAGCAATCGTGCATCTTTCTATGATTCCAGTTTGGTCCGGAATTGTCACTTTGCATTTGAGATAACTTTCTGGTGGTTGTACCTGGATCGCTAGTACTTTACTTCGTCACCAGACCTGTACACCACTGATCTGGCTGTCAGCAGATTGCAGGTCTCTTGGTTCATTCTGGGCTTCTGGTGTCATATAATCTGGACGTCTCTTTCAGGTTCACAGAGTCTCCTGTCTGTCCTCTAACTATAAAATACCTTATTACTACTGCACTCTATATCTCCCTCTTTCCTTCTGAGCCACAGAGCCAGACTCAGTGCTAGAGGTCTGGTCGCAGCTGACCACCCCACCCCCACCCACCCCACAACAGTATTTAAAGTGCTATACTTATTACTGTACCCTGCCACTGGCTGTGCATTTCCCTTCCCTGTCTTGACAGTCACCAGGTACCTACCCTCTGGGACTTAAGGGTGACTACCTCCCTACAGCTCTTATCTATCACCTCTTCATTCTCCTGTATGAACCGAAGGTCATCCACATGCAGCTCCAGTTCCTTAGCACAGTCTCTAAGGAGCTCCTGCTCAATGCACTTCTTGCAGATGTAGTTTTCAGGGAGACTGGAGGTCTCCCAGAGTTCCCACATCTCACATGAAGAACATACCACTAATCCTGGATCCATTATCAACACACTAGCTATGTAGTAATAGACAAAGAAGAAGAAAAAATATCTGACTAGGAACTTATTTAGAGCCTCCACCTGTTCTTCCCCAAGCCTGTTGAGCAGCAAATTACATCACAGAAAGGTGTCATTTGCTCCACAGTGCTTATTGACAATGTACATAAACTACAGTACATGGTTTCACTTCGTTCTTACTCTATGTTACTTTTTAGTTTTTCCTCTAATTTCCTTAAATTAAATAATTTCAGTAGATATATCAGACAAAGTTTTCCATAGGTAACTATGGAGCTATATGAAATTATTTTTCTACCCTCACCCTTTGTACTTGTACATATCCCAATATTTGTTTTTAGTATCTTCTTATTGGAAGTAAATCAGTTTGTATCTTCTCAAATCTTTTCAAAATTTTGCATTAAACTTTTAAATTCTTTAAGAATCTGCATAAGTGCATTATAAAAAGTGTAGCAGTAATATGCCATACCATTACATGGATAGTTGGATAAATGATTTAATGGCTGATAGGGGAAGGTAGGGCCTCCACTCTAATGCAGATATATAAGACTATCAGGAATAACATGAAGATATTAAGCAAGAGTACAGTTCCATAATGCAGCTGGGAGAATTGCTTTTTGGTGAGTCAGAGAATAATGTAAAAGAGTTCTTTTCAGTGGTGATTGTTGCAAATGAACCATCGCGTAGGAATAATTATTGCCCAAACCTACTCTGCTGTGATTCTTTACATTGTAGATGAATATTATGGGAGGGAATGGGAATAATTACAGAATTATCTCACTAGACTTGGCATTATTATTTGTGTCGGAACTTCCAGAACATTTTTGTACTCAGTATGTGCAGCTTCACAGCTATTACCTTTCTGTTTGCTTCAGGGATGTCTTCACGATTACCATAATTGCACTCTGCAGGAAAGAAGCAATTCAGCCACCTAACCACATCCTGCACTATGCACAGAATAGCTTTTTTTAATAAAGTGTAAGGTTTTAAAAAAACATATTTGTTCATTTGTACTAAAGCATAAAATGCAGCTGTATTCGTATTTAAAAATCACTTAACTCAGCATTATGTTTGTATATAAAGTTCTCCAGCATCATGCATATATCACTTAATGTTACCAGTGTAAAATCAGAAGATAGTAGCTTCTGGATAGAATGATGGTGGCATGATAGTAAACTGTGTCACTGAAATGCCCTTTCCTGTTATGAACAATACTCCAGCCTTTGCTGATACTGTGGAAGGCATCATTTGGTTGATTGGCTCCCTATTGTAATGTATTGTGTGAGTATTCGTAGCGTCAGAGTGCGTATGACGTCAGGACATGGAGAAGTAAAAATGGAAGTCTGGTGAATAAACATGGTTGTTCAATCTATAGCGGTGTCCGAGTCACATCAATACTACATGGTGTCAGAAGAAATCACAAAAAAAGGAAGAGAGGACACGTAAAAGATATCACAATTACAACCACCGTCAAGTTTAAGCCTACAAGGTAATCTTGCTGAGAACTGGAAAATATGGATCCAGAAGTTTGAGCTGTTTTGCACCACTAACGTCGTAGCTGAAAAGACGGAGAAAGTGCAATGTGCTACGTTTCTGCATGTGGCGGGAGAAGAGGCAATAAAGATTTGCAACACGCTTGTCTTCCAAATTGATGAGCAAGAAAAAATTGAAGTGTTGAAGAAAAAGTTTCAAGATTACTGCAAACCGAGAAAAAACCTACCATACATCCGACACATGTTTTTCACGAGGGCTCAAGGACCAGTAGAGACCATAGACGCCTGTGTAACAGATTTGAAGAGCAAGGCAAAAGACTGTGAGTTCGGACAACTGCATGACTCTTTAATACGTGACAGGATTGTATGCGGCATACGAGATGATCAAGCGAGAGACAGGCTATAGAGAGAGACAGATCTTACATTAGAAAAGGCAATTGATGTTTGCCGTGCCAGCGAGATCACGTCAAGTCAGGTTAAAGTGCTCAATGAACAGATTGAAGTGCACAAAATAAAAACTGTGAAAACTGACAAGAGTAGGACAAAGCCAGCTCCACAGGATGATCAAAAGGAAGTTAACTGCAACAGATGTGGTTATAAACGTGGATACAGAAAATGTCCAGCCTTTGGTCAGACATGCAAGTTATGCCAGAAAAGAAATCACTTTGCAAAGGTGTGCAGATCGAAGGAGCACGCAAGGAAAATGCATGCTGTGGAACAGAGTGGGGGCAACAGTTGAAGTGGAACAGGAGGTATGCATCAAGAATATTGACAATGCAGAGATGGAGGATGAAGATGATTGGACCCAAGATCTGATAATAAACAGGAGGAATGTGACATTTAAGCTTGACACTGGGGCAAAGTGCAATGTAATGTCAGCAGAAACATTCAACTCACTGGACATCAGAGGAAGACTGAGAAAATCCACCTGCAAGCTTGTTGCATATTTCGGCCACAAGACGACGTCACTGGACAAAAAAGCACTCACCTTTGTGTACAAAGGTCAACAATACAAGACCGAGTTTGAAATAGTACAGCAACATGTTCCAGCAATACTGGCAAAGCAACATGCACAAAGCTAGGCCTGGTGAAACGAATCTATGGTGTTGAAAAAGAAAATGACATTCTCAAAGACTTTGATGACTTGTTTTCTGGATTAGGATGTTTACCAGGGAAACAGCGTATCCAGATTGATGCAACTATTGCACCAGTCGTACATGCCCCGAGAAAGATTCCAGTAGCTCTCAGGGATCGAGTAGTGGAGGAGCTACACAGAATGGAACAGATGGGAGTCATAACAAGACAAATAGAACTGACCGACTGGATGAATAGTATGGTGACAGTGGTCACAAAAAAAAGACGAGGATTTGCATGGATCCACAAGATCTCAACCAAGCCATCAAAAGAGAGCACTATCCGCTGCTCACGGTTGAAGAGGTTGTCTCCCACATGCCTAATGCAAAATACTTTTCAGTATTAGACGCAAATCAAGGCTTCTGGCAGATCAAGCTGGATGAAGAAAGTTCCAAATTATGCACTTTCAACACACCCAAAGGGAGATATCGTTTCCTGCGTCTACCCTTTAGGGTTTCTTCTGCATCAGAGGTATTCCAGAGATCCCTGGCACAAATGATTGAAGGCCTGGACGGGGTGGTCAACGTCATTGATGATTTGCTGATATGGGGTGAAACAATTGAGGAATATGATCAGAGACTGAGGAAGCTCCTGGAGAGATCACGTGAGTACAACCTAAAACTGAACAAAAGTAAATGTAAGATCAGAACTACAGAGATCAAATACATAGGTCATGTACTCAGTGCTGATGGGCTAAAACCAGATGATGAAAAGGTCAGAGCTGTGGTACAGCTACCACCACCCAAAGACAAACAAGAACTATTGAGGTTCATGGGCATGATACAGAATCTTGCCAAATTCATTCCCAACTTATCAGAGGTCAGCGCTCCACTCTGAAAGCTACAAGAGAACAACACTGAATGGCATTGGGAAGATAAACAAAAGAAAAGTTTTGACACATTGAAGCAGTTGGTTACCAATGCACCAGCACTCAAGTTCTATGATGTCAATAAACCAGTGACGATGTCTGTGGATGCCAGTTCGGAAGGAATAGGAGCTGTTATACTGCAGGGTGAGAGGCCTGTGACATATGGATCACGAGCACTTATGGACTGTCAACACCAGTATGCTCAAATAGAGAAGGAATTACTTGCCATAGTTTATGGGTGTGAGAAGTTCCACCAATATGTATATGGCAAAGAAATCCAGGTTGAGAGTGATCACAAACCACTTGAGAGCATCTTCAAAAAGCCACTCGACCAAGAGTGATGCAGACCGCAAAGACACAGAGGTCACTGGAGAGACTGACACGGATGCAGGACAAGCACAGTCACAGTTGTATCACACACGGTCTGCGAGACAAGTCAAACTTCCAGCTAGATACAGAAACTAGACATACATACAGTCTCACACAGCTTGAGGCAAAGTCACACATGTCATAAGTTCCAAGGTGTGAAATAAAAGGTTTATTAGTCTATGTTAGTAAAAGAAAATACACTGCTGTTAGTATTTTAAGATACAATGCAGAATACAGTACAAGAAGGTAAGATTTTTTTAGTTTATGTCATGGTTGTTGCACTGTAAGAAGGGCACACCCAGAGGCATTGTTTCAGTAATTCACAGTGTTGTAAAAATAATCTTGAGAAGGGGGATGTAATATATTGTGTGTGTATGACGTCAGGACGTGGAGGAGTAAAAATGGAAATCTAGTGAATAAACGTTGTTGTTCAATCTACAGCGGTGTCTGAGTCACGTCAATATTACAGTATATATTTGCCATTCCTTTAGCACTGTCTCTAAACCTGTTACTTGATTCAAACATTACAAATAATGAAGCATCTGCATAGGATAGCAGAGTATGTGGAGGAAGTTTACGTAAAGTGAATTGATGCTCAGAATTGTGAGGCTTTGATCATTTTTAGGTTTGAATCCTGCTGAATGGACCACAGTTTTCTGGGTTTCTTGTTTATTCAGGAACAATGAAAACCACCATTTTCTCTTTCCTGACTTGAACTAACATCACCATCCAGAAAATTCTATTCGCATTTTTATCTCCTTTTTAGAAACATTACATAAACATTGATAGAAATAGCCATAGGAATCTGTCATTACCTATTGTAATGCACCAGGAATTTCTTTATAATGTGCCAATGCCACTGATATTTATCAATTAATTGTTCAGTTGACATTTCAGAATGGATCCTGATGAAGGACTTTGGTCCTAAACATCAATTGTTTGTTCCTCTCCATAGATGCTGTCTGACCTGCTGAGTTCCTCCAGCATTTTGTGTGTGTCGCATTCCAAGTGGCTTCAGATCTGGGCAAGGATATGTGTGATTCCTGGCATGGCATTATACTTCAAACTATATCGTTTTGTTCCTTTATTGATAATCTGTATCATTTTTTAAAAATCTATGTTGTTTGTGAAAGAAGCACACAAAAAGTTTTTTTACAAAACTGTAGAGAAGTAGACCCTAATGATTGGCTGAATAGTCCTTACTGACCAAATTCCATGTTGCAAGGATATCTTTTTGCCTTCTAAAGGTGAGCCTTTGTACTACAAAATAAAGAAAGATCATATTCTGAGAATAAAGAATCTGTGGCCCGCAAGAGGCAGATTCCCCATCTTTCCAACCAGTACAAATGAAAACAAGGTAAACTTATCCCCATCTAGCAAAATTAGGGATAACATCTGAGCCAATATCAAAATGATCAAAATGCCGGGGGGCAGGCTCCTCATGCTGAGAAAACCAATATACCTGAGAAAAACCTCAGTATAGTGTATCTACACATCACCACCTTCATAATAATTCTCCCACATACTGGGGAAATTTTCCTTTGCCAAAGCTAGCTTATCATGAATGGTGCTGAATTATGGGTAAATCAGCAAGAAGTAAGCACCACGCTGAGGTAACATTCAATTAGTAGGAATGATTTTATTGAAGTTGAATTATACACAGCCAGTTGCAAACTTGATGTAATTAGAACTACCATCACAGAATGAATCTCAAAAATATTTATCACCTTGTGTATGAAGAATGGCCCTAGTAATTCACACAGTATGAAGCATAATGATGATTTCACATACTGTGCTTGTGCCAAAGCCAGCTGTTCTGCAGCTTGGAATTGAGCCTACTCTTGTCTTAGTATCAACTGTTACACATGAGTACTTTTTTCATTTTATTCTGCAATTTTCAATGCACCAATTGTTCTGGTAGACAGGATAAGAGATGGGGTGAAGGTAGGGAGTTTGCTTCCATACATGATTTCTGCATCTGTGCTGCCACAGGAACAAAGAAATATTTACCCTCTTTGCAATTATGAAAAGGAGGCCCATTTTAATGTATGAGATGTGGTGCCAGAGAGTTTTCGGGCAATGTGTTCTTGTTGATGCCTGTAAGAAAGCTTATTTTTGGCATTCTCAAGTGCTGGAGATTAAGGACATGATGTTCTTATCTCTTCTACTGCAAGGTATACAGTAGTAGTCTTGGTTGTGACATAGGGAGGGTTTAAATTGAAATCTTGTTCATGTTGTTGGAGCATATAAAAGGCATGTCCTTGTCCTTGTCCTTTTTGCTGAGGTGTGTAAGGTAGGAGGGATGAGTTTATCGGTTTCTTATCACTAAATGCAAGAAACATATTGACTGTCAGTTGCCCTCTGCTCTCCATGCTCCCATTGAAATAACTCTTTTCTCATGTTCGATGGTATTTTGCTAGCCCCATTAATCTACTACTGTACTTGAAACAGAGTGCAAAAGAAAAACTAACAAAAATAAACATGACTTCAACAGTTGTACGGAATCTAATTTTTTATTCATCTTCACAGTTTTAAGGAACATGAAGCTCAGTTTCACCAGACTCAAAAAATGTTAAAAACATTGTTTTATACGTGGCACTGGGGTTATTATGCACTTCCCCATTAGTTCATTAATAATGTATAGTTTTTTCTTATTTGCTGAATTAAAGATCAAAAAATATTATTTAATATGATAATATAGATTTTGTGTTGAAAGATAAAATGTTGAAATCTAGCAATCCTAATTTTACTCAATGTCACACTAGTGTAGAAGTCAATGTAACCACTCCCCTCCTCCACCTTTATAGACTTAAAAAAATACCCAAAAGGTAGACCTGTTCAAGTTTCTTTAAAGGTATTTAACTATTTAAAAAGTGTATGGGATACACCTCCAGGTTTATCTGTTCTTACATTCTCTCTTTATTGTTTATTTTATCTCTCCTTGTTCTTTCTACCAAAATTCTGTACACCACATAAATCTTTAAAGAATCTGCCAGTTTCATAGGTCTCTCCATCTCTTCCCGAATCCCTTTACTCCTTATTGTTTTTTAATAGATATCAATAAAAACTCTGGTCCTCATACCAAGTTGTTGAAAATATCACTGTATGCATCCTTCTAATCTGGGTATCACTTACTCACCACACACAAATTTCTCTTAGTTATTTTCATATCCACACTGTTCCAATCCCTTTAATCCCATGAGCTTCAATTGTGCTATTGTAGATGCTATATTTTTAAATGCCTTTTGAAAGGTTATATCCACACCAGGAAGCACACCACTCTCACCCATTTGCTCTTTTGTAGTTTTCCAATGTTTCTGTCCTTCCATTCACCCATATTTGTTTAAAAACGTTTCACCTTTAACATCTTGCAGTTCTGATGAAAGCTTATAAATCTGAAATCTTAACTGTTTCGTTCTCCAGAGACAGCCTGACCTAATAAATGTTTCCACATTTTCAATTTGTAGTCTCCATGTTATTTTGCTTTTATGGTTTGTTTTTTTTTTGCTTGGAAGCTTAATTTCTGGCTTTTTGTTTGTTATTGTGTAAGATAGAAGATGTTTTGATTTATACTGTCAGAGGCATTTGGTTAAGGCAGAGAATTCTTGCCTAAGTTGCAGTGTGTTCTATTTCCACTTGATTTCTAACTGATTTGTTTAGCAAAGCCTTAACTAAGGGCAAAGTCATGACCCAATTCATCTTTTCTTTATATTGACAGCCAACTTTCCCAAAAGAATGAAATGTTTCTCCGTTAACATTGTTGCTTTCTGACTAGAGAAGATGATGATCATCAGCTGGAGTATTGATGATGGTGTTTCAAGATAGAATCAATGGAAGGCAAGCACAGAAAGTTCCCCTGAAGCAGCATTTTGAGGACAGGTCAATCTGTCAACCGCTACTGATTCACAAGATACATAAACATTTCCCTGTACTTTGACCCATCTCCTGATGCCTCAGTGATATTACTCCCCATGGATTTGAGAGTAAGATGATAAACACTCGACAGATGAATATGCACTGTGTGATGTATGCTTCCACTCAAAGAAGCTGAGCAACCTCAGAGAGAAAAACTCAGCATTGGGTCCTGCTCTTCGTTACTATAAAGTGATTCCTGTTGGAAAATGGACAAATGTCAGAATCAGAATCCAATTCATTATCACAGACTTAGATGATGTGAAATTTGTTGTTTTGTAACAGCAGTACAGACAGAGCAAAGACATAATTTACAAAAATAAATAAATTATGCACAAAAATAATGAAGTAGTGTTCATGGGTTCATGGGCTCATGGGCTGTTCAGAAATTCGATGGAGGAGGGAAAGAAACTGAGTGTGGATCTTCAGGCTCCCGATGGTGGTAATGAAGAGCAGTGTCAGATTGGAACAGATCACACTGTATCATAATGCTCGAGGTATTAGAGGAAGACCTGGAATCATAACCTTGCAAGATTGCGTGTGCAGGAGAGGAGGCATTTGTGCAAACTTTGGACGACTACATTATTTATGTAACTCAACAAACTTCTCACTACCATAAACATAAAGGCCTGGCATCACTTTGAAGAGAAACCTTTCATCTCGCAGCAGAGGTCACTAAATAGGAATAAAGAGCAAGCCTGCTGCACATTTGGTTCCCCATCCTCACTCACTAGTTCAGGGTGGCAAAAATATAGTGACCCTACTTGACTGCAAATACTTATCACCTTTCTAGATTGTATGGCATGTTTGAGCATGTTTAGCAAAATCTGAGAGGACCAGAATGATATTAATCTATATTGAGCACAGCCTTCAAAGAATACAGCAACATTACTCTCTCCTTTTTTTATCTACCTGATGAAAAGGGGAAATAATTTACATTTTGCACTGCATGCCATCTGCAAGCAGTAAACATCACTGTGATTAATAAGACTGCTGAAGTTGTAATGTGAAGATATGACAGGAAAATATAACTTGAAGAATTTTCTGTCAAAATTTGCAATATTAACTGATGACTGCTGTTGTGCATGTGGCCTGTTTACACAACAATGTTATTAATAAAAATGCTGGAGACGGGAGCTAAGTTTCACGGTTCTTTACTTGCAGAAACCGAACTCGGCACACACATACAGATTAATACGCACCTAATAGCACATTCAACCACGTGGTACTAAAACATAAGGTAGTCCCTTATTATACTGTAGGCTACACGGTACACTCCTCCCCTTTTATTTTAACAGTGCATCAACTGTTTTATTTTACTGGGGCACTATGCTAAACAAACATGTTTACCCTTAACATACAAATCCCTACCATTTGTTTACTTAGCAACTTAATAATATCAAATTATAACAAAGTAACATAATAAAATCAAATTATAACAAGCCTTTTTTTTACTTTTGGTCTAAGACCCACTTATAACTCAAGTCTCTTGGCGGGGGGGTGGTCTTCTCTGTCTCTCCAGATAACGTCTGTCAATAAACTTGTTTGTTTTAATACAGATTTCCATATAAAAGTCATGAAAAGTTGACCTCTGAGCATAGGGAGTTAAGAAGATGTGAGCCTCCAACTTGCTAAGAGTTCTAGGCAGCAGATCGCCTCCGTATAATGAAGACTCCACTGTGCAGCTGTCCTAGATATATACACATCTTTGTGTTATCACTTGTCTTCCTTACCCAGATCTCATTTGTTCCCACTGAGCTAATTACACAGCCAATCTTTGTATTCTCCTTAGATTCCAAATAGATAGCCTGACCTTTATGATATCATCTCTTATCGTAATATAACTTTCTTTCTTCTATTTGTGCTTCATGTCTTTGTGCTGGTGTTTCAGCAGAAGTGCTGGGAAGATGCTCAGGTGAAGACAGAGATGCTGGTCTTTTTGGAGATTTAAGCTTATTGAAAGTTTGCGGATCTTCCATTATCTGTTCATCTGATAACGAGTAATTTAACTGTGCAGGTGCAGGTTTTTGTCTTTTGTCTGTAATTGGAACAGGGTCATTCGGTCTCCTCCCTAGTTTCCTAGTCATTATTGGCTTTACCTCCATAGAATCTCCTGTGAGTTCCATTGTTAGCCTCTCATTCTCAATCATCTTTCTCTTTTCTTCTAACTCAATCTTTTTATCTTCAGATTCCTTCACTTCTTCTTTCTTCTCTTTAATATAATTCCTTTCCACATGTTATGTCTCCAGTTGCAGAAAAAGCTCTGCATTTCATCTTCTTTCCTTGTATTGTTGATCTAGTTTCTTCATCCTTTTCTGATACTCCTGCAAAGTGCCTTCCTGTAACTGCTATAGCTGTCTTTTGAGAGAAGTCAATTTCTCCTGGTACACCTGCTCTTTTACTTCCAGGTAGTCTTCAACTTGTTACATACACCTGTTAGGGTGCATTCTCCAGTTACCTTATAAGGTAACTGTAGCCTTCAGCCAGGATCAGATGTCATCAAGTGGTTCCCAACTTTCACCGAATATTTCGACCCTTAACCACGATACTCTCCAGTTGGTGGGCCGGCAGTGGTGGCCAAATCACTGCCTGTCTGCTCCTGGCTTTCAGCTCCCCTCCTCTCGCCTACTCCAAATCCAACAAGAAGCTCATTCTGCCTCTTCCCCCATCCTATGAGCTGCTTGTTTTTTGCTCCTTTCGTCCAGGCCCAGATCTGACAACAATCGCCATGCTGATTTGGCTGGGAAACCTCTGCAGCCGATCTCCACAGGGAACAACCATGCCTGCCATCCCATGTCTTTACACTCCTGCAGTAAGGGCTGGTACTTCAAGGCCTTTCTCTCGTGGGCCTCTTCCCATCCCTCCTCCCACGGCACAGTCAACTCAACCAGAATTATTTCCTTGTCTTCCATTGACCACAGTACAATGTCCAGTCGTACGGTTGTGTGTACCACATCCGGGAACTGCAGCCTCCTTCCCACATCGACCCTCATCTCCCAGGACCTGGCCGTTAGCAGCAGATTGGGCTTTGATTGTTTGGTTACGAAAGGCCTGGCTCCCTCTTTGAGGAAGGTGATGGCCTTCCTCAAATCTGTGCCAGCCGTCCTCTTCTTGCATCTCTCCCGCTCTAGTGTGTCGGCAAGAGCCAGAAGCACCTTATCATGGCGCCACCTATACCTTGAGTTAGAGCTGTTTTACACCTGGACAGTATATGAGCCAGTGTCCCCTTTTGACCACAGAGTTTACAGTTCGGGTCCTCTCTCATCCCCCATATGTACAGGTGTAATGGCGAAGGAAGGGTGTCATACACGGATCGCAAGAGGAAGGAAATACGGAAGGGCTCCAGTCTCCATAACTCTGCCCATGAGATCTTGCGCTGAGGCAGATCTCATTTTGTCCAGGCACCCTGGGACCCTTGTTCCACTGTCTTTGAAATCCGCTTCTCTTCCTCACGGATCCGTACTTCTGCCTGTACCATGTATCGCCTGTTCCTTATGCTTGTGTTTCCCCACTTCTGGAAGTGAACTGAGCTGAGGCCTTGCCGCCCAATGCAGGGGTTGCCGATGATATCTCGCAGCTTCAGAAGACTCACTGCCTCCTCCACAGCTGCGTTGGCTGCCCACTTACGTCCAGATCTGGTTGTAACGCCTGCTTGCTTTACCAAGACGTCATTGGAATCTCTCAAGCTTAATAAAGCTCTGCATTTTGCCACCTTGAATTCCTCTACAACAGATGACAGGGGAAGCTGCAGTTGCCCAGAACGAATGTAGAGGCCCACTGAAGAGAAGCTTGGGGGAACTCCCAACCATCTCCGCAGGTGCTTGTTGGTTTTCCTCTCGATGCCCTCTACAACAGCCATGGGGAACTCATAAAGTGTGAAGAGCCAGAGAAACCTGGGCAGGATGCCGTATTGGTACAGCCAAGTCTTGAATTTACCCGGAAGTCCGGATTTGTCGATCTTCTTCAGCCGTTCCTCTGTCTGTTTCACAGTATTGGTGATGGAAGGGATGACCTCACCCTGAACCTGGAGGCTAAACTTGCTAGTAACTTTGCCCTTTCTGATCACCATGCACCTGGACTTCTTGGCCTTGAAGGACATCCTCGCCCAAGTGGCTACATTGTCCAGGGTTTCCATTACCCATCTTGCTTGGACATGTGACACAGTTGTTATAATGATGTCGTCCATGAACCCTCATAGAACTGCCTGAACAATGCCTGACTCCAGTATTGGGCCGTGGGTTACATCTTCTGCTGCCGATAATAGGAGGTTCATTCCCATAATAAATAGGATGGGGGAGATAGTGCACCCTGTTGCAATCCCCTTCTGGAGGTCCTGCCAACTAGTTGTGAAATGGGCTATTGTAAATCTGAGTTTGAATCCTTCTAGGTAGCTGGTGATCATGTCTCGAATAGCCACTGGGATGTAGTAGTGGTCGAGTCCTTCTCGGATGAGGTCATGTGGAATAGACCCATAGGCATTCGTGAGGTCTAACCAGACAACTGTTAGGTCACCTTTTTCCTGCTTGGCCTCACGGATAAAATGGCTAATCATTGAGGTGTGTTCCAGATACCCCGAAAAGCCTGGAATACCGTCTTTTTGGATGGATGTTTTGATATAGCGGTTCTGCATCATGTAAGAAGTCAGCCTTCTTGCGAGAACAGAAAAGAAAATCTTACGTTCCACATCCAGGAGAGAAATTGTCCTAAACTGGGCAATTGCGGAAGAATCCTCTTCCTTTGGAATAAAGCATCCCTCTGCCAATTTCCAACTTGATGGAATAGTACCTTTGGCCCAGATCTTCCTCATGACCTTCCACAGCCTCCGAAGAAGTTGTGGGCATTTCTTATACACCTTATAAGGTATGCCGCTTGGGCCTGGGGCAGCTGATGCTTTAGCTTTCCAGATGATGTCCTGGGTTTCCTGCCGTGTAGGCTCCTTCACATTCAGCTCAATTGATGGTTTTTCTGGTCTACGCACAGCCCGATTGGTTCCTAGTCCCTGACCCCTCCGTGGGTGGCTGTGTGCCTCCCGCAGGAGCTGCTCTACCTCTGGCTTCGAGCTGGATGGTATACCAGATCTTTGTTGGCCGAGAAGAGTCCTGGTGAAGCTGAATGGATCTCTCACAAACTGCGCTCGCCTTTTCCCTTTCTTCCTTCTTTGCTGTTGTAGATGTTCCGCCCTCTGGAGTTTGCACAGCTTTTCCCACAGCAAACTGGTCAAGTCCTTGATACCTTCTTTTTCAGCCGGTGAGCTGGTTTTAAACCTCCTGTTGAGCGCCTTTAATTTGCCTCTCAAGTGACGAATCTCCGTTTCCCTCCTATTTGGTTGCCGCGGTAACTCCAGCTGGCTTTTCCGCTCCATTGGGCCAAATCGTTCCTTAGCTAGATTGTACGCTATGGCTGTGAGTGAGTCGATCTTTCTGTGTACTGGCCCTGCTAAGACAACTTCTAGGATTCCGTCCAGATCATCATCGAACTGCATCCAGGCGACATTGTCTGATGATCTAGGCCATTTGATCCTGTCTTCCCTTGACGAATGGATGGTGGTAGCCAAAGAGGAACTCACTAGGTCTGTTGTTTGGTGCTGAGGCGACTCAAGTGTGGAGAGATTTTCAGCTCTCTGGGGTGCTTCCTGGATGGAATTCTCCTTTGTCTCACCGGACACTAAGTCCGTGCACTGCACTTGGGTCACCATTGATCCACATCTTGACCTGCTCTGGTGTATCTTGAGCCCTCTGATGTTTTTGCAGACTTTTCTGCAATGACACCTTACCGTGAATTCCTCTCTGGTCAGTGTTGGTTGCTTTAGCTTCCTCGTAGTCATGTTTCCTGTCCTGGACATTGCCAGTACAACGGTCCTGTTGAGTCTCTCATCCTCCCCCTCCTCTCGGGAGACTCTGGAGGTATTGCTCTTCGTGTTCAGTCATAGCTTGAGTGGCGCCCTCTTGCGAGTGCTGCCCACAAGGTTGCTAGCCTTGTGAGCCCATGCCAGTCTTTCCTGGAGGGCAGCTGTCTCTCCAGTGTCACCGACCTTACTCGGTTGCCATCCAGTCTTTCCTGGAAGCCACTGGTATAAACCAGAGATTACTTGTTACATACACCTGTTAGGGTGCATTCTCCAGTTACCTTATAAGGTAACCGTAGCCTTCAGCCAGGAGCAGATGTCATCAGGTGGTTCCCAACCTTCACCGAGTGTTTCGACCCTTAACCACGACACTCTCCAGTTGGTGGGCCTGTTTATTGGCAAAACCTGTCTCACTTGCATCCTCTGTATTGTTATCTGAGCCACGGCCATGGATACTGCATTCGTCCTCATCGTTGACGCTCTCTAGCTCCTCCTCGTCATTGTAATAGTCAACAATGGGTGAGAAGAAAGCTGCGGACATCTTCCCTGCCGAGCTGTCCTCCTTTGTTGACGCATCTAGTGCCTTGATGGTGTGCCAATCCAACTGGATTTTCCTGAGCCTATTCATGTCCCAGCAATGGTGGTCCTCTATTTTTCAGTACATAGAGGTTCAGCTGCTTTGCTTTGTCTCCAATAGGTCACTGTCACTTTAATTTTACCTTTGGGACACACTTTCTGTCCTGTGTAAGTCTTTAGCAGTAGTTTAGTTTGTTTCAGAGGTATGTGAGAAAACAGTCGTTTGTAGTCGTGTACAGAGATCACTGTTAAAGCTGAGTCTGTGTCCAACTCTGTTTTCGTCTCACGCCTACCACTTGTGGAGTGATCCTTATTATTCTTCGATCATCTGTCTCTTTCACACTGTGAAGCTGAAGCTGCAGGCAAGACAATTGACTTTTGTCTGAGTCATTTTCATCAGAACTGCTTTCTTCCATTTTGTGTACATTGTTGTGTTTTCCTTTCTGGGGTTTCTTGTTTCTCTGTATTTGGTCCTTTTTCTGCTTACTAGCTTTGCATACTCTGCCAATGTGGCCCTGTTTGCCACAGTTTCTGCATTTTTTGTCTTTAAACCAACAGTCATCCGGGTCATTTGACCTGTTCCCACAATGGTAACATTTCTTTCTTTCATTTCTGTTCAGTGACATTCCACTATTTGTAGCATATTCCAGAGATTTTTGTTGTATCTCTGAAGCACCCTGTGCTGCTGTTTCCATTGATATTGCAACATTCAGCGCCTTCTCTAATGTAAGCTCTTTTTCACCCAGGAGCTTCTTCTGTGCGGTTTCACAGTGCATGCCACACACTAACCTGTTCCTCAATGTGTCCGATAGACCAGCTCCAAATTGCCAATGTTCTGATAATTTGTGCAATTCAGCACAATATTGAGAAATGCTTTCATTTTTGCTGATTCCGATTGTGAAATTTAAATCTTTCAGCAATGAACAGTGGTTTGGTGTTTAAATGCTGTTGGAGAGTGTCTACTATTTGCTTGAACGTTTTGTCAGCTGGCTTTTCAGGGGTTAACAAGCTCCATAGCAGCCCGTATGTTTTTGTTCCCATAATACTAAGTAAGACACTGGCTTTCTTTTCATCATTAACACCATTAGCCTCATAATATAACTCCACTCTCTCAGTGTAAGTTGCCCAGTCTTCAATGCCACTATCAAATGCTGTAATGGTTCCAATCATCGCCATCTTTGTTATGTTAATTTAGCCCCGTTTTCCCCTTGTTTCTTTTTGACTTATGTGTCCTTTTTGCTAGCGCCACGAGTGCACTCCGGCTAGATGCATGTGTCGCTCCTTTTTATCTCTCTTCTGGGGCAGGCAGACCCTCAGCCCCTGTGGGTCAGCGCCGGCTGTGATCTTGGCTGGATGTGCTGCGGCTCCGACTGTGTCTCTTGGTCGCTTGACGTTCCCAACCCTGCTGTGCTCCTACTTCCTTTCAGACTCGCAGTATCGCTCTGCCCCCTTCTCCTGCTCCTTGGCTCGTTCCTTGCGCTCGTTCTCTGAGTGTCGTTATCAACCAAAACCCAGCGTTCT
Organism: Mobula birostris; assembly: GCF_030028105.1. NCBI lineage: Eukaryota > Metazoa > Chordata > Chondrichthyes > Myliobatiformes > Myliobatidae > Mobula > Mobula birostris. The sequence goes on from NC_092402.1 coordinate 28,650,571, forward strand.
GATAAGATGTAGGTTCATTAACCTCGTTGCCGATTTGTTGTGTACGTGGCCTGTTTACACAACAAAGTTATTGATAAAAAAGCTGGAGACGGGAGCTAAGTTCATGGTTCTTTACTGGCAGTAACCAACCTCGGCACACAAGTACAGATTAATACACGCCTAATAGCGCATTCAATGACATGTTACTAAAACATAAAGTAGTCCCTTATTATACTGTAGGCTATATGGCACCACTGCCTTTTGAGTAAGATCAAAATATGTGTAAGCAGAATTCTTATTCACTCATCCATGCCGGGTCTTTACCATCCCCTCCGACCTTCAACTGTCGGAGGCAGAACGCTCTGTTCTCAGTAAGGGCCTCACCTTTGTCCCCCTTCGCCCACACCTCAGCGAGTTCCGTGTTCACCACGATGCGGAACTTTTCTTCCGCCATCTCCGTCTCTGAGCCTACTTCTTCGGCAAGGACTCTTCCACCCCCACCGATGACCCCTTCTCCCGTCTTCAACCCTCCTCTTCTTCATGGACACCCCGCTCTGGTCTTCTGCTTGCTCTGGATCTCTTTATCGCTAACTGCCGACGGGACATCAACCGTCTCGACTTCACCGCACCTTGTCCCCATTCCAACCTCACTCCTTCGGAATGCTCTGCTCTCCACTTCCTCTGCACTAATCCTAACGTTATTATTAAACCCGCCGATGAGGGGGGTGCTGTTGTAGTCTGGCGTACTGACCTCTACCTTGCCGAGGCACAGCGACAACTTGCGGATACCTCCTCTTACTTACCCCTCGATCGTGACCCCACTAAGGAGCACCAGGCCATTGTCTCCCACACCATCACCGACTTTATCCGCTCAGGGGATCTCCCATCCACTGCTACCAACCTTATAGTTCCCACACCCTGCACTTCCCGTTTCTACCTCCTACCCAAGATCCACAAACCTGCCTGTCCTGGCCGACCTATTGTCTCAGCTTGCTCCTGCCCCACCGAACTCATTTCTGCATACCTCGACACTGTTTTATCACCCCTTGTTCAATCCCTTCTGACCTATGTTCATGACACTTCTCACGCTCTTAAACTTTTCGATGATTTTAAGTTCCCTGGCCCCCACCGCTTTATTTTCACCATGGATGTCCAGTCCTTATATACTTCCATCCCCCATCAGGAAGGTCTCAAAGCTCTACGCTTCTTTTTGGATTCCAGACCTAATCAGTTCCCCTCTACCATCACTCTGCTCCGTCTAGCGGAATTAGTCCTTACTCTTAATAATTTCTCCTTTGGCTCCTCCCACTTCCTCCAAACTAAAGGTGTAGCTATGGGTACCCGTATGGGTCCTAGCTATGCCTGCCTTTTTGTTGGGTTTGTGGAACAATCTATGTTCCGTGCCTATTCTGGTATCTGTCCCCCACTTTTCCTTCGCTACATCGATGACTGCATTGGCGCTGCTTCCTGCACACATGCAGAACTCGTTGACTTTATTAACTTTGCCTCCAACTTTCACCCTGCCCTCAAGTTTACCGGGTCCATTTCCGACACCTCCCTCCCCTTTCTAGATCTTTCTGTCTCTGTCTCTGGAGACAGCTTATCCACTGATGTCTACTATAAGCCTACTGACTCTCACAGCTATCTGGACTATTCGTCTTCTCACCCTGTCTCTTGCAAAAACGCCATCCCCTTCTCGCAATTCCTCCGTCTCCGCCGCATCTGCTCTCAGGATGAGGCTTTTCATTCTAGGACAAGGGAGATGTCTTCCTTTTTTAGAGAAAGGGGCTTCCCTTCCTCCACTATCAACTCTGTTCTTAAACGCATCTCCCCCATTTCACGTACATCTGCTCTCACTCCATCCTCCTGCCACCCCAATAGGAATAAGGTTCCCCTGGTCCTCACCTACCACCCCACCAGCCTCCGGGTCCAACATATTATTCTCCGTAACTTCCGCCACCTCCAACGGGATCCCACCACTAAGCACATCTTTCCCTCCCCCACCCTCTGCATTCCGCAGGGATCGCTCCCTACACAACTCCCTTGTCCATTCGTCCCCCCCATCCCTCCCCATTGATCTCCCTCCTGGCATTTATCCGTGTAAGCGGAACAAGTGCTACACATGCCCTTACACTTCCTCCCTTACCACTATTCAGGGCCCCAAACAGTCCTTCCAGGTGAGGCAACACTTCACCTGTGAGTCGACTGGGGTGATATACTGCGTCCGGTGCTCCCGATGTGGCCTTTTATATATTGGCGAGACCCGACGCAGACCGGGAGACCGCTTTGCTGAACATCTACGCTCTGTCCGCCAGAGAAAGCAGGATCTCCCAGTGGCCACACATTTTAATTCCACATCCCATTCCCATTCTGACATGTCTATGCACGGCCTCCTCTACTGTAAAGATGAAGCCACACTCAGGTTGGAGGAACAACACCTTATATTCCGTCTGGGTAGCCTCCAACCTGATGGCATGAACATCGACTTCTCTAACTTCCGCTAAGGCCCCACACCCCCTCGTACCCCATCTGTTACTTATTTTTATGCACACATTCTTTCTCTCACTCTCCTTTTTCTCCCTCTGTCCCTCTGAATATACCTCCTGCCCATCCTCTGGGTCCCCCCCCCCCCCTTGTCTTTCTTCCCGGACCTCCTGTCCCATGATCCTCTCATATCCCCTTTGCCAATCACCTGTCCAGCTCTTGGCTCTATCCCTCCCCCTCCTGTCTTCTCCTATCATTTTGCATCTCCCCCTCCCCCTCCAACTTTCAAATCTCTTACTAACTCTTCCTTCAGTTAATCCTGACGAAGGGTCTCGGCCTGAAACATCGACTGCACCTCTTCCTAGAGATGCTGCCTGGCCTGCTGCGTTCACCAGCAGCTTTGATGTGTGTTGCTTGAATTTCCAGCATCTGCAGAATTCCTGTTGTTTTTGTTTCATTCACTCTGTTCTCTCACTTTAACTCATAAAGAATTCCCACTGGATTGAACAATGTAGAAGAGGCCCATAATGTTCCTGTGGAAAACAAATTAGAAACATAAAGTAGTGCCCTGTTTTATGATGCAAATACATGAAAGATACCAGTTATTATGGTTTATTAATTGCTCTCTTCTCTCTTAATATTATTTTGGACTTTGTTGTCATGAGCAGTTCAGTTCCATCAGGTGTTGCTGAGGCTTTTTATCTTTTCTTTTTTTAAGACATACCTTGCCATAAAAATTAAGACCCTTCACAAATCAGTTAAGATAGCAAATAAAGACTACGAGAATGTGAATACAGGAAATATTAAATGAGCATCTGTATGATAGATCGTTCACTACCCATAAAAGAAAAAAAGGAGACTATTGCTTTGCAAACGTAATAAGGAAACTAAAATCCTGCAGAATGTTAACCTTTTTCCTCTTTTTTGGCACTGAGTACTGTGCGTTTCCAAGATGTTGTTCTAACAGTCTATCTGTCCTTCCCTCCAATGGTCATTATTCAGCCAGCAGGGACTATCTCTTGCTGATGGTGAAATCTGTCACTTTGCTGGTAAGAAAGAAATAATTAGCATTCATCATGTCCTCCAGATGTCGCAACGTGTTTACAGCCAATGAATTGCTTTAGAGAAGCAGTCCATTAAGTCAGCAAACATAGCAGCCAATTTACGCACAGCAGGATTTACAAGCATTGAACAAACAGCATTTGCCTTCTAACTAGTTAATTTGTTCTCGACAGAGTTATTTAATAATAAAATGCTGCCCAGGAGCCATCGCTGCTCTTTAATTGATGCACTGGGCTATTTTATATGCACCATGACAACTGATATTTATTTTGATGTAGCCTCCCTCAGATCCACATGAAAATACATATTCCATCAGTGATTCTGATTCATAGAGGAAAGGGCTGACACTGAACTCAGCTGCCTCATTGCAGACTGATCCGGAAATGGAATTTCAGTAAATGGAAGTTACGTTGCATAATCAGATGAATTGAAGGAAGTTTAACCAGCTGTTGCCTCTGGGACCCGGGGTCATTCCTGACCTTTAGCGTCGTCTGCGTGGAGTTTGCATGCTCAATGTGACTGTGACCAGAAGAAGCCAGAGAACACAATAGAAACCCCCACAGCACAGGTTGGCTGGTTATTGTGAATTTTCTCGACTGTAGATAAGTGGCAAAGTAAAATTAATAGGCATGTGAGAGAGTATCATTTACAAGGCTCCTGCAACCAGGAAGTGATTGTGACTCCTGGAATTGATTGGTTGGGAGCTAGCATGAACCCAAAGGGCTGAGTATCCATCTTATAGTAAGTGCAGAAGAAAGTAAGTTGTATTTAAATGCATTCACTGAGACAAGATGATTCTATTGGCATTATTGTTACAATTTCATATGTGTTTGTTGTAGATGAGTACCAGACTATATTGGGGAAATTGAAGTCATCCACTACAACAACCCTGTTGTTTTTACACCTTCCCCTAATCTACCTGTATATCTATTCCACAATCTCTTAGCGAAGGGGGATCTATAGTATAATCAGAGTGATTGCACTTCTTATTTCTGAATTCTACACATATAGACTTGGTGGATGAGCCCTCCTTTATGTCCCCTTTGAGTGCAGCCGTGATATTGTTGCTCATTAATAGCACAACTCCCCCCATCCTTTGCTTCCTTTTCTATCTTTTATAACTCATCAAAACTCTGAAACGTTAAGCACACGTTCCTGTCCATCTCTCAACCAAGTCACCGTAATTGCCATAACATCATAGTTCCATGTACTGATCCAGCCTCTAAGTTCATCACTCTTCCCCATAATACTCCTAGCATTAAAATACACACATTTCAATCCATCTGTCTCACTATGTCTATTATCTTGTTCCTGCCTATTCTTACTTGTCATGACATATATCTTCCTCTCAATCCTTCCACTTTCTGTCCCAGTGCTCAGGTTCCCATTCCCTACCAGACAAGTTTAAACCCTAGTTCAAGGTGGAGGTGAACACGTGCCTTGTGGTGGAATCTCATTAGTGTTGGCAGAAATTGTGCCTGTTGGTGCTGTGGATGGTTAGTACTCAGAAAATTAGGTTCTTATTCTTTCTGGGAGATGATGGGTGAGAGCAGAGGTGAAGGGATTAGATAAGGTGTGGTTGAGGATTCTACCTACTATAATATGAGGATGCCATATCAGTATCAAAAGTCATCCCATTTATGTTTGCATTAGAACTGGCCATTCCTATCTATTATCATTTTTGTCCTCAATTTTCTTTTTCTGCGAGTGCGGTCTGGCTTATTGTATTGATAGCTTTCTATTAACAAAAGCATACACAGAGAAAGAAGCATAATGTGTTTCTAACTACTTCTCTAGCTACTGACGGATATGGATTAAGCTATTGAGGATATTCCCTTTATTTTAGCCATTCCTTCCCCACCTTCTCTGTCACCGAAAGCTGCTATAACTTATTTACCCTTCACCAATTCTGACAAAGATCTTGGAGCTGAAGTGTTAACTATTTCTCTTTCCATAAATGCTGCCTGATCTGATGAATTTTTCCAGCATTTTCTTCTTTCATTTCAGCATACATGATCTTCAGATTCAGATTTTAGATACATTTACTTCATGTACATTGAAACATAGAATGAAATTTGTCATTTGCGTTAACGACCATCACAACCATAGGATGTGCCTGGGGGAAGCCTGCAATTGTCCCCACACATTCCGGCACCAAAATCTTATGGCCATGATGTTCAAAGAACAACCACAAAACACAGCAGTGAAACAAGGCCCCTTCCTCCCTCCAATCCACCTTCTCATACACAGAGACAGCCTTCCAACACTATGGCAGGCCATCTCCTCCAAACATCGGGTCTCTGACTTTCCCAGTGGGTTCACAGCCTAACAGACTCAGGGCTTTGGCTATTGGGCCTCCACTTCCAGACTTCTGATTGACCTTCAAGCTTCAATCTTCGATATCTCAAACTCCAGGCCTTGAACTCCAGATTCACCAACTCACAATCTAGGGGGTCACCAGCCCTCATGCCATCTGCCTGTACAGCCTTCCAATCTTACTGATCCCATGTGGGACACGCTGAGCTGAGGGGGAGACAGGGCACCAGCCCATGTCATTGCTGGTCTTTGTCCAAAGCACTTATTGGCCCTACATCTGTCTATGGATGTCCCTCGGCCTCATCATTACTGCCCTTTGAACATGGAGCATGGACCAGAGCCCTAAACTCCTGGTTAACCCCTAACACCCAGTTCCTGTCCCTAAACCCTGACCTGACTCCTAACTGCACTCTCTGGTCCCCAAATCCATCCCTACAAACATAAAAAATGTCAACTCAGTCTGAGCTATGACATCGACAGAGACTGCGGCTAAGCACCATCTTTACCACCAGACTGTAGACAATGTGCCTCACTTATGCACCAAACCCTTACAGCCTGTGAAGGCCTCCTTCATCATTAGATAAAGGGGATCAACCTAAAACATGGTCCTCATTAGTTTTGATGAATAGAATATAGGACAACACAGCACATGAATGAGCTTTGTGGCCCATGATGTCTGTGCTGAACTTGATGCCATATTAAACTAGTCCCTTCTAACTGCAGATATTCCTCTATTTCCTGATATTCATGTCTGAAAAAACTCTTAAACACCACTATTGTATCTGCTTCTGCTTTCACCCCTGGCAGCATGTTCACCTACCACTGTGTAACAAAAGATTGCCCATAAGACCATAAGACCATAAGATATAGCAGCAGAATTAGGCTATTTAGCTATCGAGTCTGCTCCGCTATTTCATCTTAGCTGATCCAATTTTTCTCTCAGCCCCAATCTCCTACCTTTTACTTGTATCCTTTCATGCCCTGACCAATCAAGAATCTATCAACCTCTGTCTTAAATATACATGAAGGCTTGGTCTCCATGGCTTCCTGCAGCAAAGAATTCCACAGATTCACCACTCTCTGGCTAAAGAAATTCCTCCTTATCTCTGTTTTTAAAAGAGTGTCCTTCTATTCTGAGGCTGTACCATCTGGTCCTAAACTCACCTCTATAGGAAACATCGTCTTCACATCCATTCTTTCTGCCCTTTCAATATTCGATGGGTTTTCAATAAGAGTCCCTGATCCATCTAATGCTCCTCATATCTTAACCTTTTCATTCCCGCAATAACTCTTGTGAACCTCCTCTGGACCCTTTCCAATCCCAGCCCATCTTTTCTGGGTAAGGTGCTCAAAACTGCCCACAGTATTCCAAGCGTGGTCTGACCAGTGACTTATAAATCCTCAGTATCCCATCCTTGTACTTATATTCTATTCCTCTCGAAATGAATGCTGCCATTACTTTTGCCTTCCTTATCATTGACTCAACTTGCTATTTAACCTTTAGGGAATCCTGCATAAGGACTCTCAAGTCTCTTTACACTTCTGATTTTTGAATTTTCTCCCCATTTAGAAAATAGTCTACAATTTTATTCCTTCTACCAAAGTGCATGACCATATATTTCTCTACACTATATTCAACTGCCACCTCTTTGCCCATTCACCCCATGTGTCCAAGTCATTCTGCAGACTCCTTGCTCCCTGCCGATCCACTTATCTTTGTATCATCTACAAACTTGGCCACAAAGCTGTCAATTCCATCATCCAATCATTGGCATATAATGTCAAGAGAGGCAGTCTTCTGAAAATCCAAGTAAACATCATCCACTGACTCTCCTTTGTCTATCCTGCCTATTATTTCCTCAAAGAATTCCAACAGATTTTTCAAGCAAGATTTCCCCTTAAGGAAACAATGCTGACTTTGGCCAACTTTATCAAGCACCTGCAAGTATCCATAAACCTCATTCTTAATAATGGACTCCTATACCATTCCAAAAAGTGAAGTCAGGCTAACTGGCCTAAAATGTCCTTTCTTCTGCCTCCCTCCCTTCTTAAAGACTGGAGTGATATTTTCAATTTCCTAGTCCTCTGGAACCATTCTAGAATCTAGTAATTCTTGAAAGATTGTTACTAATGCCTCCATAGTCACTTCAGCCACCTCTTTTAGAAACTTGTGGTGTGGAGTCCATCTGGTCCAGGTGACTTATTTACCTTCAGACCTTTCAGCTTCCCAAGCACCTTCTTCTGAGTAATAGCAACTACACTCACTTCTGCACCCCCCCCCCAACAATCTTGAATTTCTGGCATACTTCTCGTGTCTTCCACAGTGAGGACTGACACAAAATACTTATTAAATTTATCTGCCATTTCTTTGTTCCTCATTACTACCTCTTCAGCATCATTTTTCAGCAGTCTAATAGCCACTTTTACCTTTCTTTACTTTTTATATATTTGAAAAATACTTTTGGTATCCTCTTTAATATTTTTGGCTAGCTTGCTTTCATATTTCATCTTTCCTCTGCTTTGTTTTGTTTCCACATTGGTAATGCCCTCGCTTTTATGCTGTCTTGAACTTCCCTTGCGAGCTACATTTCCCTCATCCTCCCTTTAGAATACTTCATCATCTTCAGGATGTATATATCCTGTGACTTCCGTATTTCACCCAGGAAATCCAGACATTACTATTCTGCCATCATCCCTGCTACTGTCCCATTCCAATAAACTTTGGCCAGCTCCTCTCTCCTACCTCTGTAATTCCCTTTTATCCACTGTAATAACGATACATCTGATTTTATCTTCTCAAATTACAGGATGAATTCTATCATGTTAAGATGACTGCCTTCTTGGGGGTTCCTTTATTTTTGGCTCTCCAATTAACTCTGGATCATGACACAACACCCAATCCAGAATAGCTTTTCTCCTAGTTGGCTCAATCATAAGCTGCTCTAAAAAGCCATCTTGTAAGCATTTTACAAACTCTCTCTCTTGGGATCCAGCACAAACCTGATTTTCCCAATCTTCTTGCATATTGAAATTCCCCATGACTATCATAATATTGGCAGTGGTTTAAGCTAATATGGCAGGGGGAGAGGAACGAGTATGACAGAGCTGAGGATGAGCCAGCAGGTTTTCAAGTAGATGATGGATTTAACATGAATGTAAGGAAAGACAAGCCAATGATTGGGTACAAACGCAGACAGAGCAATTATTTGATTGTACCACAGAGGCAAAATTCAAAAATGGAGAAGAATGCAGGACTAAAGGTGTTGTATTAAAATGCAGAGAGGCATTCAGAATAAGGTGGACTGACTCGTGGTGCAGTTAAGAGCTTGGTCGGTATGACGTTGTGGGCATCACTGAGTTGTGATTGAAAGAAGACCACAGTTGGGAATTTAACATCAAAGGATATACTTTGTATTGAAAGGATAGGCAGGAAGGCAAACGTGGGGGTGTGGCTCTGTGATAAGAGAAGCAATTACATCTTTAGAATGAGAGAATGTTGAATCTTTGTGGGTGAGTTAAGAAACTGCAAGGTTAAAAAAAATTATGAGAATCATATATAGTCCTCCAAATTGTAGCCAAGATGTAGGGTTGAGATTGTATATGCAAGATGATTGGGAAAATCAGGCTGGTGTCAAATCGCAAGAGAGGGAATTGGTTGAATGCCTATGAGATGGCTTTCTAGAGCAGTTTGTGCTTGAATCTACTTGAAGAGAGGTTGTCTTAGATTGGGTGTTGTGTAATTACCCAGAACTTATTAGGGAGCTTAATGTAAAGAAACCGTTAGGAGGCAGTGATCATAATAAGGTTAAATTCATACTGCGATTTGCGAGGGAGAAGCGTAATTCACATGTATCAGTATTGCAATAGAATAAAGGGAATTACAGAGGCATGAGGGAGGAGCTTCCCAGATGGATTAGAGGATGAGACTGTCAGGGATTACAGCAGAACAGAGATGGCTGAAGTTTCTGGGAATAGTTCACAAGGCGCAAGATAGATATGTCTCATGGAAGAAGAAGTTCTCAAATGGTAGGAGTAGGCAACCGCAGCTGACAAAGGAATTTAAGGACTCCATAAAAGCTAAGGAAAGGGTAATTAAGGCCAGGCAGCATCTCTAGGAAGAGGTACAGACTGTACCTCTTCCTAGAGATGCTGCCTGGCCTGCTGCGTTCACCAGCAACTTTGATGTGTGTTGCTTGAATTTCCAGCATCTGCAGAATTCCTGTTGAAAGGGTATATAAAGTAGATTAGATTAGATTCAACTTTATTGTCATTGTGCCGAGTACAGGTACAAAGCCAATGAAATGCATTTAGCATCTGACCAGAAATGCAAAGAATAGTGTTATTTACAAAATAACTGCGAATAAAAAAAGTGCTACAGCACACAAATATAAAAGTACCGAGACAGTACAATACTGATGCAATACTGCTTAGTGCTGTGATGTGAGGTTCAGCAGGGTCACAGCCTCAGGGAAGAAGCTCTTCCTGTGCCTGCTGGTGCAGGAGCGGAGGCTCCTGTAGCGCATACCGGATGAGAGGAGAGTAAAAAGTCCATGGTTAGGGTGAGATGCAACCTTGATAACGCTTTTCGCCCTGTGCAGGCAGCGTTTATGATAGATGTTCTCAATGGTGGGCAATTGGGTGCCGATAATCCACTGGGCAGTTTTCACCACACGCTGGAGTGCTTTGCGGTCCGATACAGGACAATTGCCATACCACACTGAGATGCAGTTGGTGAGTATGCTCTCAATGGTACAGCGGTAAAAGTCCGTCAGTATCCTAGGACAGAGGTGAGCTTTCTTGATGCTCCGCAGGAAATAAAGGCACTATTGCGCCTTTTTGATCAGGATGGAGGAGTTCAGGAGTTCAGCAAAAGTGAGTGGGAAGTTGGATGATTGGGAAGCTTGTAAAATCCAACAAAAGGCAACTAAAAAAGTTACAAGAAAGGAAAAGAATAAATATCAGGGCAAATTAGCCAATAATACAAAGCAGGATACTATAAGATTTTTCAGTGATATAAAGAATAAAAGGGAGTGAGAGTTGATATTGAACCAATGGAAAATGATGCCAGTGAAATAGTAATGGAGGACAAAGAAATAGCAGATGAACTTAGTGAACATCAGTCTTCACTGTGGAAGACACCAGCAGTGTGCCAGAGGTCTGTGAGTGTCAGGGAGCAAGAGCGAGTGCCATTGCTATTAAAATGGAAAATGTGCAAGGCAAACTAAAATGTCTTAAGGTTTATAAGTCACCTGGACCAGATGGACTACATCTCAGAGTCCTGAGAGAGGTTGCTGAAGAGATAATGGATGCATTGGTCATGATCTTTCAAGAATCACTTGATTCTGTCATGGTCCTGGAGGAGTCAAAGTTTGCAAATGTCATTCCACTCTTTAAGAAGGAAGGTACGCAAAAGAAAGGAAATTATAGGCCAGTTAGCTTAACCTCAAAGTTTGGGAAAGTGTTGGAGACCATTATTAAAGATAAAGTTTCAGGTTACTTGGAGACTAATGATAAAATAAGTCAAAGTCAGCATGGTTTCTGTCAAGGGAAATCTTGACTGACAAATCTGCTAGAGTTCTTCTAGGAAGTCACAAGCAGGGTGGACAAAAGAGAGGCAGTGGCTGTCATTTACTTGGATTTTCAGAAGGCACCTGATAAGGTGCCACACATGAGGCTGTTTAACAAGATAAAATCCTATGGTGTTACAGGAAAGATACTGGCATGGATAGAGAAGTGGCTGACAGGCAGGAGGCGGCAAGTGTGAATAAAGGGGGCCTTTTCTGGTTGGCTGCCAGTGGTGTTCCTCAGGGGTCAGTATTGGTCCCTCTACTTTTCACATTGTTTGTCAATAATTTGGATAATAGAATTGATGACTTTGTGGCAAAGTTTGAAGATGATACAAATATAGTTGGAGGGATAGGTAGTGCAAAGGAAGCAATGCGATTGCAGCAGGACTCAGGCAATTTGGAAGAATGGGCAAAAAAGTGACAGGCGGAATATAGTGTTGGGAAGTATATGATAATGCATTTTGCTAAAAGGAACAAAAGTGCAGATTATTATCTAAATGAGGAGAAGGTTCAAACATCAGAGGTGCAGAGGGACTTTGGAGTCCTTATGCAAGACTCCTAGAAGGTTAATTTACAGGTTGAGTCTGTGGTAAAGAAGACAAATGCAATGTTGGCATTTATTTCAAGGGGAATAGAATATAAAAGCAAGAAGATAATGCTAAGCCTTTATGAGACACTAGTCAGGCAGCACTTGGGCTGTTGTCGACAGTTTTGGGCCCCATATCTCAGAAAGGATGTGTTGTCATTGTACAGAGTCCAGAGGATGTTCACAAGGATGATTCCAGGAATGAAGGAGTTAACACATGAGGAGCATTTGGCAGTTTTGGGCCTGTACTCACTGGAATTTAGAAGAATGTGGGGGGGAGGGTGAACCTCATTGTAACCTACTGAATGTTGAAAGGACTAGGTAAAGTAGATATGGAGAGGATGCTTCCTTTGGTGGGGGTATCCAGAACTGGAGGGCACAGCCTCAAAATTGAGGGATGACATTTTAGAATGGAGGTAAGGAGGAATTTGTTTAGCCAGAGAGTAGTGAATCTGTGGAATGCTCTGCCATAGACTCAGTGGAGACCAAGTCTGTGCATATACTTAAGGAGGAAGTTGATAGTTTCCTGATCGATCAGGGCATCAAAGGATATGGCGAGGAGGCAGGTGTATGGGGTTGAGTGGGATCTGGGATCAGCCATGATCAAATGGTGGAGCAGACTTGATGGACTGAATGGCCTAATTCTGCTCCTATGTCTTATAGTCTTATGGTCTGACATTGCCCTTTTTATGTGCCTTTTCTATTTCCCATTGAAATTTCTATCTAACGTTCCCTCTAATTTTTGTTACAGCTGCATGGACCAACTATTGCTCTGAGCAGGAATTTTTTACACTGCCTGAAAATTGCACAACACTTTATATTAACATTACATATAAATTCTAGCAGCATGGCAACAAAGGGTATGTTCATGGGAGGATTTCAGTTACTTCATGGCCGCACACCTGCTCAGCTTAGAGGGAACAGTGTATATCCCACATCCTGGCTACTGATTGGTGATGCATATAACTACCATCATGGTCTTTTTACCTTTGCAATTTCTTAAATCTACCCATGAGGATTCTACATCTTCTGTGTCACCTCTTTTGAAGGATTCGATTTCATTTTTTACCAACAGAGCCACCCCACCACAACTGCCCCCCTCCTCCCCTTTTAATAAAGGTGTATCCTTAGATGTTAAACTCCCAACTCTGATCTTTTATCAGCCATGTCTCAGTGATGCCCATAATGTCATACCTGCTTACCACTAATTACATTACAAGATCATCTACCTTATTACATATACTGCGTGCATTCAAATATAACACCTTCAGACCTGTATTCATCACCCTTTTTGATTTGCTTGTGCAACTTTCCTGATCTCACCTTAAAACTATGCCCTCTAGTACAGTATTGACATTTCTACCCTTGAAGAAAGATTCTGATTGTCAACAATATCAATGCCTCTCATAATTTGATAAACTATCAGATAAAGCTTTTGCTATGTTAATTGCATAAGACTGATTCTATAGCGTGCTTCCCATATTGTAGAAGCAGAGGCAGGCCCTTGAGAAAAACATTCAATGGACTTTCACACATAAATGGTTTATTGAGTACTTTCCAGATTTCAAAGAATTTCTGGTTCAAAAACTTTAGGAATCACTAGCTCTGAATAATAGTTTTAGGAACTCTTTTGCTGGAAATGAAGACTCAGCTGAATTGTGTTTTGAGACCAAATATGGAGCTCTGAAATGCCTTACAGCCAGAACAACTGGGCTTAATAGCTTTGCAACCAATGAATGAAAATGCAGAAGGATACAGTATGGTATAAAACCTGCTCAAGAGTCTTGAAAATGTTTCATTTTTTAACATTTTCCATAATCATGTATTCAATAGCATTTCATTAATAATTTTTAATTGTCAATTTTTGGCTTCTTAGTTTAGTGTCATTTCCCTAAATACAAACCTTGGCTTCAGTGCACTTGTCATTCTTGTCTGTCTTCATGTTGTATAGTTTTCCATGAATTTGCAGTCCCACAGGACTGAAATAAACTGGCAGAGGCCAACATTTTCGAGGAGAAATGTCAATCTATGGTTTGTTTGCAGGTAATTATACCCTGCACTTAAATTGCTCTAATTTAAATCCAGGATGTGCTGAGTGATGCATGCCAGCCCATCTATCACTTCACTTCACTCCTTTCCTGGATGGCATGTAAAGTCCAGAGGAAGAATCCTATGTACTGGGTTCAGGGAATCATTCTCTGTGATTCTGTATTAGTCAGGTTTGGAATTGGATCAGAGTGCCTAGTAAGCTAAGTGGGTGGTACTGACAGAAAGAGCAAAAAATACAAGACAAATTGTTACTTATGTTTAACTTATATAACTTTATTTTAATGTTTTAATTATGTTCTATTGTTGTAATCTATTTTATTGTGATGAATAAATTCTTCTTGGGCTTCCAGCCAGGTACAGGTATCGATTATAACTGACATTTCAATGACAAACTCTGCCATCTTCATCAGGGATGATGCCTGGATATGACTGGGTATGACATACCCAGGCATCATCCCTGATGAAGATAGCAGAGTTTATCATCAAAACATTGGTTATAATCAATACCTGTACCCGGCTGGAAGCCTGAGAAGAGTTTATTCGTCATATACACCGGGAAAGCACTAGATCTTTCTTCAATTTTATTATGCTTTAACTTGCTCTTTTTTTAAAAAAAACCTTTTTAATTATGTAAAGCAATTTTTTTTTTTAACTTTTTCTATACATCTGTGGTAATTAAGAGCTCGTTCAAGTCTGCATGGACCATGGTAGGAAGCAAGGCTTCACTCAAGCCTTCAAATCCTGACATACTGGACAGGGCTTTAGTGGTATCCTACATCTGGCCTAAGTAGTGCTGAGGCCTTGCTACCCAACTCTTGAACTGGATAGCTAAGGATGACTGGATTTAAACAGCCATGCTGAGTTAGTATAGATTTACAGACTGGACACAGTGTGGGAAGCAATTCAAGTGGCAAACTGCATTAAACATGTTTCTGTAACATCTACTGATGAGAAAATTGGGCACAGTTATACTATTTGAGATATGGTGGATGATAATAATGAGTTTTTTTTTTATTATTACCACTTTGTGCCGAGGAAAGGTGCTGGCTGGTCATGACTTTGAGCCATTGCATTCTTTTTAATGACTGTGCTTTAACATAGAAGTTATTGTCGAGAATTGCAAAATAGTAAGGAGCTTTGCATGATGGCCCTGCCGATACTTATGAGATGAAATAATGCATAATGTGTAAACTATGCAAGCTTGTAACAAATGCAGTACAGTTTTAATGTGGAATTTTAATCAAAAAGATTGAGGTAGGCAGATCTAACATGTAGTCAATTTCTGCTGTATGTTCATGATAGTTTTCTGCAAGAACATATCCTGGAAGGGAAAAGGAAGAAGCACCTTCAAAGGTTCAAAGTAAATTTATTATCAAAGTACAGATATATCACCATATATTCCCTGAGATTCATTTTTGTGCAGGCATTCACAGTAGAACTAAGAAATGCAATATACAAAGGACAGCCGTAGTGGTTAATGCAACACTATTGCAGCTTGAGGTATTTAATTCTGTAAAGAGTCTCTGTACGTGCTCCCCATGGAATGTGTAGGTTTTCCCCCACAGTCCAAAGGTGAATTGGGTAGGTTAATTGGTCATTGTAAATTGTCCCAAGATTAGGTTAGGATTTATTGGAGTTATGGGTTTGCTGGGGCAAACAATTGATCAGTGCAAAACTACACACAAAGACTGACAAACAACCAATGAGCAAACGACTACAAATTACACAAATAAAAAAATAAGTAGTAAGTAAATAATATTGAGAACATGAGTTGTAGAGCCCTTGAAAGTGAGTCCATAGGTCAGTTCAGTGGTGAAGTGGATATAGTTATCCATACTGGATCAGGGGCCTGATGGCTGAGGGGTAATAACTGTTTCTGAACCTGGTGATGTGGGGCTTGAGGCCCCTCTATCTCTTTCCCAATGGCAGTAGTAAGAAAAGAGCATAGCCTGGATCGTGAAGGTCCCTGATGATGGAAGATGCTTTCCTTCTAGATGTGCACAATCGTGGAGAGGGCTTTACCTCTGATGGACTGGGCTATATCCACCAATTTTTGTAGGCTTTTCCATTCTTGGGCATTGGTGTTTCCATACTATATTTAGGAGGATTTTCCCCAAAAGAAAACACAAGTATGTTTTAGAGAAAGACAGCATTGAACATTTTACTTTAGGGGTGGCACAGTGGGAAGGTTCTGGTTACTTGTTTGAGCTTGAATGATTCTTTACATTATAAATGTTCTTTTCCATAGTTTTGTACTAAAATTTTAATTTGACCCCATTACTATTTTGGACCACAGTTAAATATTTCAAAAGACGTGTAAGTTGATAGTCAAAAGAAAGTTGAGTATTAAGTACTAGTGCATAGTATTCCCATGTCTTTACACTTGAATCAGATATTTTAGCCATGTACCTAGCCAACTGGAACAGTAAAAATGTTCTTGGCTTTATCAACATTCAAGATTGTTTATTGTCATTCTTGAGTAGATGACTGTAAAGGAGAACAAAATGATTGTTACTCTGGATTGGCCAAAGCATGAAAAAGCTCAATAAGCATAAAAAAGCACAACATATATAAATATAAAAATAATCCTATAGAACACAATATACAACTGCTGACTGAGGCCGTATATACATAAGATGAGCTTATATACATAGATACATTATATGTACATAAAGTGACGTAAGGTGCAGGAGCCTAGTATGAGAGGGCATGACTTAAGGATTGAAGGGCGCCCATTCAGAACAGAGATGCAAAGAAATTTTTTTAGCCAGAGGGTGGTGAATCTATGGAATTTGTTGCCACAGGCAGCAGTGGAGGCCAAGTCATTGGGTGTATTTAAGGCAGAGATTGATAGGTATCTGAGTAGCCAGGGCATTAAAGGTTATGGAGAGAAGGCGGGGGAGTGGGACTAAATGGGAGAATGGATCAGCTCATGATAAAATGGCGGAGCAGACTCGATGGGCCGAATGGCCGACTTCTGCTCCTTTGTCTTATGGTCTTATGGTCTTATGGTCTTATGGAGTATCTGAACATAAGGTGACCGACAGGAAAAGATAAAATACCTGATACAGATGTAATGGTGGTGGGCTGGGTTAACAGGTGGAGGTGTTGATCAGTCTGATGGCTTGGGGTAGGCAACTGTTTTTGAGTGTAATGGTCCTGGCATGGATGCTGCATAGCCTCTTTCCTGATGAGAATGGGACAAACAGTCGATAAGCAGGTGGATGGTTTTGTTGGCCTTTTTTCCAGCGCCTTTTATATTTGTCCTTAATTGCGGGTAGGCTGGTGCTGTTGATGCATTGGGCAGTTTTAACTACCTGTAGTAGAGCCCTTTTCCCTGCTGCAATGAAGGTTCCATACTTCATAGGGATGCATCATGTCAGGATGCTCTCAACTACACATTTATAGAAGCTCATGAGTACTGATGTGCAAGGTCCAGCTCTTCAGCTTCCTCTGAAAGTAAAGGCATTGGTAAACTTTCTTGATTGTGGAGGATGTGTTCTGGGTTGATGATGATAGAGAGGTTTTGTATCCTGACTGTCTGAGGTCTGTTGGTTAGGAAGTCCAACACCCAGTTGCACGGTGATATATTTAGACCGAGGAGTAGGAGTTTGTTCACCAAGGTCTGTAGGATAGTAGTGTTGAATGCTGAACTGAAATCAGAAACAGCATTCTGGCATAAGCAGCCTTTATTTTCCAGGTGAGTCAGGGCCAGGTGCATGACAGGCACTATGGCATCTATCTTATAGTGGTTCTGTCATTCAGCATATTGGCGAGGGTCCAATGTGGCAGGAATTGAGTTTTTAATGTGTGCCATTATCAGCCATTCAAAGCACTTCATGTCAGTGTTACTATGTGGTAGTCATTTAGTTCGGAAGCTGTAGAGTTCTTTCACAGGAATAATGGTGGGTACTTTGAAGCTGATTATAAACCATCTTCCACAACCTTGAGATTTTGCTTAGGAACTCATTGTCAATAAAATATTTTTAAATAGTCTGATCACTGTTGTTATCTCAGTATATGCTGTAGTCCTTATGCATGCAAGATCTTCTTAATGGTTATTGCTGAAAGGACTAGAAATGGTTTACAGTAAATGCATTGAGGTGAATGAATCAATGCTCTTATTTTCCACAATAATCAATGGAAAAAAAGTGGCCATATCTAAAACAGATGCACCTGCTTTCACCATTGACAATCTATTTTGACTGAATGGTAAAAGTGGGGCAGACCATGGGGAAAAATCCTCAGGTATTCATTAGAAGTTGTAGTGGAAATTATTATTTAAAAGACTAGAGAAGACTACAGCTCAGAGAAGCTGTCATTCAAAATATATTGGCCTGGAAAGTCTATGGTACCCCAATGTATTACAATGTACTTTATGACTAGGAGTTTTGTTGTATTGAAATCACTTTATTCAAACTTTCACAAAGCTTCACTTATAATATGTGATAATGGAGAGCAGCTCTGATATACCACATTTATGTAAGTTAGTGATTTTTAGGGTTATCAATTAACATCAGTCAGTAATCCATTTGGACCGAATCTTTAAAATAAAGATCCATATGTAAATTCCATTTTCCACATGATTTCCTATCATGTGGGATGGGTGTTGCAGCATAACACCTATGTTCATTTTGGTTGTAATGCTTGTGTGTTTCAGTGTGTAGAGGGATGTACAATGTCCTTGAGGGATTGTGGGATGTGAATCAAGGACTCCCAGCACATTCAATGCCTGCACCAGGAATATGTAGGATGGACATAATGCAGAAATCTTATTTTTCCATGCTTGATAAAAGGTGAATTAACATAAAAAAAATTTAAAGCTCTATTACTTTTCCCATTATGGTTTTATTGCACTGGGTCAGTTGTATATTAAAGTGTGAATTTACACATTTTCATTGGGGTGTGAAGGAATGCGTTTCAACTACAGTTTGAAATTCTGATCATCCATGATGTAATTAGAACTCACAATGACCCAGCAATTAAGAACTGCAAGAGGGGGGTAGAAGTACTTCTAGGTCTGAAACTCTGGCTGATGCTATCGGGCAAAGCTGGCTTTGTGATAAATAGCTTTCGGCTCCCACATCACTACAAAAAAAAAAACACATTCCTAAAGTCCAAGAAATCTTGGTTCTCCTGGAAAATGATGGTTTCTGTTAATTTTTATTTTGTGAAGACTGTATGCAGTCAAGCAAGTGGATTATTGATGAGAAGACACATTCCGTTTGGCATTGACCACTGCTCCTCAGTCAATTAAGTAAGATTAAATCCCTAAAGAGTCTTAACTGTCCTGCACAACATTTGTGGACTTATTTACCCTGGTTTATAATAAGTTTAAAGAGTTTTCTTTGGGATATTTCTGAAATATTGAAAATACTTACAGGACTTGAAATGATAAATTTGAAGATATTTCACTAAATAATGTTTTAAATTTCCTGATGGGTATTTTAAGAGAAATGCAGGTGAAGTGCTAGCATCACTCAACACCAAACTATCAGTATAGAGAATGAGATTTTTAAGAGTCACGACAATCATAATTTAGATATTAGCCTTTTGGTCAAAGTTGACTTTTTATGGTAATGAGATATGTTAATAACATAATATATGTTATGGTTGGAGTGAATAGCTTCCACGCCCTATGTTCTTATTCTTCCAAATTGATTATTGTGTACAAATAATAATATGGTAAGCTTTTATAATCCTTGCTTACCATTATCATTGCCTCATATGTTTGCACAACATGTTAGGCACTGCAAAAAAAGATAACATTATTAAAATAAGGATGTGTGTTGAATTACCTTGTACTGTAGCAAACAACATTGTAATACCATTAATTGTCTTTAATCAAGAATATAGAAGCATCATAATCAATATTCATAGATAGTCCTGTTGCTTGCTTTGAAATTCAAAAGCGTTGCAAGAACTAATATGAGGCTATAACAACAATTCACCAAGCTGGGAGATGGTTATTTACAGAGAACCAGAATAGTCACACTCCCTGGACCCTGCAACAGTCAATTGTCCGATCAGTGAATACACTTGTCGGTGAAGAGTAGTGAGTTGTCAGAACTGTAGCATCCCTCCCCTTGTTGTGTTGAGTAAGGGTATTACAGGACTCGGAGATAAGCAGTAAGTAGCTTGATTTCCAATGCCCTCTTCCAAGATAAAAGAAAATAAAATAAATATTAAGTAAACCTGCTTAAGTTAACCAAATGTACAAAATACATTCCTAGGATTCAACTTATTTCTTTCAGAATCAGGTTTATAATCACTATCTTCTATAATGCCAAATTTGTTGCTTTGCAGCAGCAGTACCTTGCAAAGACATAACATTGCTGTAAGCTACAAAATAAATAAATAGTGTAAAAAAAAGAATAGGAAAGTCGTGTTCATTGACCATTCAGAAATCTGATGTCAGGGGGGAAGAAACTGTTTCTGAATAGTTGAGTGTGAGCCTTTAGGCTCTCTACACCTGTTAGTGTTTTGTGTTCTTTCTGGATATGCTGTACCCAATATTCCATGAAATAAGGCAAGCAAATGTCCATGAGCTTTGAGTCAAAGCAATCTCTTCAAGTGATTAGCTGTGAAATTCTGATATGGATAAAATGTGATAGGGATATGTTGCTGTATTTTTGGCATATGATATTGAGAGCAGTGGATGGTAAGAAATAAGTATTATTTGAATTTAAGCCTGCTAAACATGACTTCTATGCACAAGGGAAGGTCAATTTTTCTTTGAGACAGTAGGTAACAGAAGTTTGTAGCTCATTTTGTCTCACCCACTTTTACCCTATTATACAAAATGAAAATTACTTCTGGGGCCTCAGCACTCACTCATTGAGATCCATCCCCTCTTCAACTTGTACGAGATGGCTGAAAGCAAGTGCTGCCATATTAGGAGTATTGAGATTGGAAAAAGATACATTCTGGTCACAAGATGATACTACTCCCTTGTGTCAATAATTTCAAAACCAGAGTGATATTAGTTTACTAGTCTAATGCTCTTGAGAATAGATTCCTTACCACTCAAACTGATAGAATTCACATTAAAAGAAAATTATGTTGATGGCGGAAACCTGAAACAAAAATAAAGTGGTGGAAATACTTAGCAGTACAGGCAGTATCTGTGGAGGGAGAAAAAATAAGGCATGTGACTTTTTAATTGGACCCTTTCTTCTGATTTGTCTCATAAAATATTAAAGCTGAAACATTATCTCCTTTTATCTCCATAAGTGCTGCTTGTCCCACTGCATATTTCCAGGTAGAATTGGTGTTACATTTTGCCACAAGAGCTACGCTTACTCTCAGATGTTAAGAAACTCAATAATCCAATGTGGATATTTGTAATGAGACCATCAGAAGAAATAGAGGTAATGTGGGAATGTTTAATATCACACCTGTAATTTATTTGTTGCGGTGGAAGATTAATAGAAACATGATTTCTGTTATTGTGATGAACATCTCAGATTGCCAAAGAGTGAGCGGTAGTGAATGAGTGATGTCTATAATCCAAACTCAGTGCTTCTAATAGCATGAGTAAATTCTCAAATTTGCAAAGCAACACATTATAAAATCTGTTCACATTAACACCTAGGCATGAAATTATGAGATAGAAACAACCATAGAATATGTCTAAAAGTTATTTGGTAAAACTTAATTCATCTTAACTGAAAATATCTGTTTTCCTTAAAAACAATGTTTTAATTATCAACACAATGAGTATCTAAGAAGATCTGGAGAATTTAATTAAAAATTTCAATCTTTCTAACCTTCAGTGAAGCAGTCTCCATTCCTAATCTATATTTATGAGGTTATTTAAATAGGAGAACACTGTCTCTTAATTGCGAGTTTTATCTGACACTTTCTCTAGGTGTCCTCAAATCAGTGACATGTGCACTTTCCAAATGGGACTCAACAGGAACTTGATCTCAGTGTGCAAGAGCAGTTCATTAAATGTTAATGAAGAACAGTGAAATCCATGTAGATATTTCAACTAAGAAGCTTTCCAGCAATGTTCGGCTCTAATTGGATTCAAACCACTTTCTTAAGTGATGAGATTGAAGTTTGTTGTAAGACAACAAGACATTTGTAACATATACAGGCAAGAGTTTTGCTTCATAGTATTGGAATTTTTTTTGATTTCCTGACAATAGTTGAAAGGCACTTTTAAAATAAATTAATGATGAGTATAAATTAATGATGAGTTCATATAAATTATACTGAATACATAGAAATGTATCCTTTCCACAATCTTCCCCTTCCCCTTCCCCTTCCCCTGCCACTCCCCCCCCCCTCCACTCAAGCTGGTAACTCATTCTATTTCATTAAAGAATTTATACATTGGACATTCCAAGCACATTTTGATTGTGGACTAAATGCATAAAAGCCTTGAATTAAACTATATTGACTATATTGAGAAGGGAAAGGCTGGGTGTGTGGGTGGTGGGGGGAGAAAAGCCACAAAAGTTTAGAGTATGTAATTCCAGAATATGGGGAATTATTTGGCCCAGTCACTTGTAATTTTACAAATTCAATAAATTACTTATCATTATTCAGTTGCGAAGAGGCACGGACTGCATGTGTATGTGTATCTTCAGGAAAACAGAGGGAACAATTTTCAACTTACTATGTCTATTTATTCTTAGAAGTATGGAAATTTTGGTGGTTGAAAATTGAGGTGAGAGAGGCAATTTTTCACCCCTGTGATGGCCAAAACCGACTTAGTGCATTGACTGATCTATCTGTAAATAGGCAAGCAGGTAAGACTTATGGTTACAGGTAATTTCAGTTTAGAAGCCCATACAAATTTAAAGTCCAGTTTACATTGTACCCATTCTGTCCCTTTGTATCAGGTGATTTGGGCAATTATTCAGTGTTCAAGACACTATTATGGCCGGTTGGATCAGAACTGAAAGAAATACTTCTGGAGAATGTTTGTGAGACCAGGAAGTAGTGAAAATACTCCTCCTACATTCACACAATCACATTGCTGACTCTTCCCAACTCTGTGATCCTGACATAGATCTGTCAAAATGCCTGCTGATCACCAGGAGTTATATGAGCTTTCTAGTCTTTCACCAGATGCCGTGTCTAATGTAACTGTAAAACAACAGCTATATCTAATGCTGAGGTACCAGAGCCTACGTTTCTCAGGCTACAAAAAACTGATCAAGTCAGTTAGAAAATAGACAATCTTGGATTAAATTGAATTGAGAAATCAGAGCCTGCAAACTGGCAATGCTCTGAATCATTCAATCGGAACTGATGATTCTGAGTAGCATGCAACCCTGTGAGTCATTTTACACAACAGAAAAGTTCGAATGATTAAACAATATTGGGTCTCATAATGGAAGAGTAGTGGATGATAGACAGTTCTGCTATGTTTTGTCTAAAGAAAGTGATTTTGATGGCAGATGTTATTGGCATTGATTCAACTTGCAAAATTAAACGCTTTTTGCCTGCAAGCATCAGATGTAATTTCAATATTTTACCATAACGCAAGGTTAGCTGCTATCGTATTTACTGTTCTAAAGGCAACAAATTATTACAGTTGTATGAACACTGTTCCATGAATTCTTTTAAAGGTGTCTTTGATAGTAGGAGAGAAAAATCTCCAAGAAGTCTTTAGGTTTGAAAGCTGGCCTCACTAAATGAAGTTCAGCTTTTGACATGAATATTAGCAAATCCAAACTAACTAATTCAAACTATCAGATTTTTATCAGTGGAGTTACCTGGATAATTTAGCCATTAAAGTTAGCTAAGCTAAAGACTAAAGAAGTTCAACCACAGCAACAACCTCTCGTTCAACATCAGCAAAACCGAAGAACTGATGATAGACTACAGGAGATAGAAGCCGGAGGTCCTGGAGCCAGTCCCCCTTAGGGGAGTAAAGATGGAGGGAATCAATAGCTTTAAATTCCTTGGCGTTAACATATCAGAGGATCATCAAGTGTCATTGCAAAGAAGGAGTGACAGTGCCTCTGCTTACTTAGAAGTTGCATAAATTTGGCATGTCACCAAAATTTTTGACAAAGTTCTATAGACTCTATAGATATAGAGAGTATCCTGACTGGTTGTATCATGCCCTCGTATAGAAATATCAATGCCCAGGAATGAAAGAAGCTACAGAAAGTAATGGATATACCCCACTACATCACAGGCAAAGCTCTCTCCACAAAGCTCTCTCACTTCCACAAGAAAGCAGCATCCAACATCAAGGACCTCCACCATCTGGGCCATGCTCTCTTCTCTCTACTACCAGATGCCTTAGGTCCCACACTAGCGGGTTCAAGAACAGGGATTATCCTACGATCATCAGACTCCTAAACCAGCGTGGTTCAATCATTACAACTCTGAACTGACTGTAGAATTAGAATCAGAATCAGATTTATTATCATTGGCATATGTTGTGAAATCTGTTGTTTTGCAGCAGCAGTACAGTGCAATGCATAAAAAAATACTATAATTTAGTATAAGAAATATTAAAAAAATAAGTCATGCAAAAAGTGAGGTATTGTTTGTGGATTCATAGTCCATTCAAAAATCTGATGGCAGAGGGGAAATGTGTACCTCCTCCCTGATGGTAGTAATGAGAAAGGGCATATCCTGGATGCTGAGAGTCCTTAATAATGGGTGCTCCCTTCTTGTTGCATCACCTGTTGAGGATCTCCTTGATGGTGGGGAGGCGAGTGCCCATGATGGAACTGGCTGAGTATTCTACTCTCTGCAGATTTTTATGATCCTGTGCATTGGCCCCTCCATACCAGACATTGATGCAGCCAGTCAGAATGCTCTCCACTGTAAATCTGTAAAAATTTGCTGGAGTCTTCGGTGGCATACCAAACTCCTTGAACTCCTAATGAAATATAGCCACTGGAATGCCTTCTTGGTAATTGCATCAATATCTATGACCTACAGACTCAATTACAAGTCTTCTTTTCAACTTATGTTCTCAGTATTAATTTTATTTGCAAAGTTTGTCTTCTTTTGTGCATTGGCTGTTTGTCAGTCTGCTTGTTAATGCATAGTTTTTTTTGGTAAAACTTTATTTTATTTCCTTTTTTCCTGTAAATGCCTGCAAGAAGATGAATCTTAAGATAGTGTATGGCAACGTAATGTATATGTGCAGTGTTGTTGCATGAATGAAATCACCAGAGAGAGAGTTACTGGTAGATACAAAGCATCTTCTTTATTCGACAAAACAAGATACAGCAGGCATCGAGACGCTTTCGGTGGAAAGGTCTGCTGGACCAGTGTGGGGCTCGATATTTATTTGCTAAACACAAAGGGAAATTTATATTTACAAAGTATAGACAATGCTTTCTTTTGAAGCTACATACAAAACTTCATACCTTCTGATTACATTCATCTCACCAGCGCCAGCAGCATCTGGGCTGGTATTCAGGAATCCGTTGTTCCAAACTGAATCCACAATACATTTATCTGGTATTTTACATGCTTAACATGAAGGCCAATCCATATTTACAAAGTATAGATAATGCTATCGTTGAAACTACATGCAAACCTCACACCTTCTGGTTTACATCCATCCCACAGGCACCAGCAGCGTCTGGACTGGTATTCTGGTATTCACAGCTTTTAGGAGATGTATTGTTACAAATGGACTGGGATTCTGGTATTCACAGCTTTTAGGAACAGAAGACTGGTAGTCAAAGCCATTTGCTAAGTTTAAATGACCTAAACCCAAAAATTACTCTAACATACAGTACTCTGATAATAAATTTACTTGGACTTTTTGAGCTTTGAAAAGTTAAAGTCATAATAGTCCTAAGTAATGATCCCAGACAAGATTAGGTATATTGCTCTGCAGTAAAACAACTAGTATTATGGATTTGTCTTGCTCTTTGACAAACAGTATATTTGGATATTTTAAACAGTATCACAATGCTGTTGCAATGCAATTGGGTAGATTGTGAATTTGTGCTTTAATGTGAACTGGTGGTAGAAATTCTTCAGGCTATTTTTGTTTCTGTTGACTTCAGTGAAAATAAAAAAATAAATTAAGAAGAGAAATGGATGGCCAACCGCATGTTTGAATGGGAATGAGGATAGTCGGCCCATGATCTCCTCTTCTGCCACAATGAAGCCACTCTTCAGATTGGAGGAACAACACCTCATTTCCTGTCTAAGTGGCCTCCAACTTGATGGCATGAACACTGATTTCTCCAACCTGGTGATTTTTTTCTGCTCCCCTTCCCTCTTCTGACCTCTTACCTCTTCTCATCTGCCTATCAGCTCCCCCTGGTGCCCCTCCTCCTTCCCCTGCTATCAGATTTCTTCTTTTTCAGCCATTTACCTTTTCCACTTATCACCTCCCAGCTTACTTCAACCGCCTCCCCCACACATCTGGCTTCACTTATCACCTTCCAGCTTGTCTTCCTTCCCTTCCTTCACCTTCTTATTCAGGCCCTTACTTTCCAGTCCTGATGAAGGGTTTTGCCGGAAGCATCAACTGTTTATTAATTTCCATAGATGCTGCCTGACCTGTTGAGTTCCTCCAGCATTTTGTGTGTGTTGCTCTGGATTCCAGCATCTGCAGAATCTCTTGTGTTTATGAAGTCTTGAAGAAGGTTTTCTGTTAAAGAATCTGGACTTTGAGGGTCACCCAAATCAGGAAGCGGATTGGCATTTCAGAATTGGTAGCCAGATGGGGGCTAGGATTCCATGGGAAGGGGGGCTGTGCTGATAAGCCAACAGTTGTGACTGTTGGTGTATCTGACATCTAACAGATGAATTGTCAGTAAGGACAGAAATTAGTGGCGAAAGAGGGCTTTGTCAGACAATTAACTCAGGTTCAGGGAAGGGAGCATTTTTGATTTGGTATTCTTGGAGAGATAATCATTGGATTAGTCATAGGGTGTAGAGGATTATGGACAATCAATGTATTTAGTCATCAGGTGGCAACTTCTTGGAGGTGTGATTTACAAATCAGTATACACAGTTAGAAATCGGGACCAGAAATAGAGTGAGGAGAGCACAATGGAAGATATAGTAATGGTTAAGTTGTTCATTGATGGGAAATTAACTGAGGCAAGTTCCCAACTTTGCACCATAGGTTGAGGCCAGCTCAGGAAATCACCAGTAAAAGGTTTCTCAAGCCCTGTGAAAGTTGCTTCTCCATCAGTTAAATTCTGTGGTTGAGCATTGCATACCAGTCTGCTTTCTTCAGGCGTCTCTATGCAATTCTGTGGTTGAGCATTGTATAGTATTCTGCGTGTCCAGGAATCTCCATGGACACCCAGAATACCCGAAAGAAAGAAAATCAAGGTCTTTATGCAACTTGAAGTAAATCCACAATTTTTCATTATGAATGATTTTTAATTGATAGTGCATGAGTACTGGTCACTCAAGCGTAGGAACAATATGAAAATCCTAGAAAATGTGCAGTAAATAGACACTAGAATAATTACAGAGATGAGAGCGGACTAGAGGAGCTGGCAGCGTTCTCTTTACAGCAAGGAAAAGTAAGACAATATTTGATTGAAGTGGACAAGATCATAAGTGGTTGAAATGGAGCAGACAGAACAAACCTTAGCATATAGCTCCTGGACCAGTTAGGAACAATATAAAAAGTTGGGCAAAGGGTAAAAGTGAGATATGAGAAAAATCCTTCATATAATCAGGAATGCATTGTGTTCATGGGTTGAAAAAACAGAATTAATTGATGCTTTCCGAAGGTGGTTGTATTGACAGGTGAGAGAGAATAATTTGCAGCACAATGGCAAAAGGGAGGAGAATGTGCCAATGTTGCATTGATGAGCCAAATGTCCTTCTTTACTGTAAGAATTCTGCAGCTCCATACATAGCAGCATTTGATCCAATGTAAGATATCTGTCACATGTAATATTTATTGGTACTTCTTTAAGACTTACCTCTTTCAACCAGCTCCTCTGTTTGCTGCATCTGTGGGCCATGCCTCATGATTATTGTTCTTACCAAGGCTGCACTAAATTTTGCTGGTGCCATGGTTGCAGAAGGTGCAACAGGGTGGTGAAGACATATAGTCCTCAGGCATTGAGGACCAAGGTCCACTCCGCACATCACTCTGATAGCCAACTGATAGGCTTCTTCAGTGTTTCCAAGTGTTTCTGCTCATCAGTTTACCATTTAATTGAAGCTGGCTAAGTGGCCCTTGTTGTAAAAAGAGACTACTTAAACGATGATTAGTGAGGCACAGAGAGATCTGTGTTTACTGACAAGTACCTTTATTGTTTAAACTAACAAGTACATGAATTCATATACTAAATACTTTGTATGCACACCCGCTAAGTATCTCTGGCTCTCCTGAATAGTCGAAGAATAGCAAAGGTATTAAAAGAGCAAAGGAGTTTACACTGGCCAGGCATTCCTCGTTGTCTTGATTCACTCGCCACGTGTTTCACGCAGGGTTGCTCACGCTTGTATCTGCGATGGTTATTCTTCGAAATTACCACTACTAGCACACATGAAGAATCCACTTTTATATCCATTCCTTATCAATTCAAATATCGTATTCCAGTGTCATTGGCCACAGGTCATGTGTCTGTCCTTTAGCACCTTATTGGCTTTGCTCCAAGCTAGCATCCTCATTATTGCCCCCTTCCCATCAACTGACAGTCAATAATTTATGGCACTTTGTTCTCAATCAGCAATGAGCTCGAATCACTTCAGGCAGGCATCAACCCCAACATTCACAAACCTGCAGGTTATAGCCAACCAAAGGACATCTCACAAATAAGTTCTTATTTGGAAATGATCTCTAGTCCAGCAGATTAACTGAAGTATCATTGTCTTCTTTAAAACACTGATCAAGCCCAGCATGTCAAGCTGACAAAATGGAGAATAGAGTGTTTTCACAAAATGGCAGCCTCCATCCCCAAGCATGCGGCAAGAACAAAGACAATTAGTCTGTCTGCTGTGGTGATATCAGGTGCAATGATGTGCCAGTACATGACTGGACAGAGCAATGAGCATGTGCAGGATTGCCAGCACGTGGCACGTGGCTGGGTTAAGACGTGCTTGTTTATTATTGTAAATAAAAGTTCTCTAATTCTTCCAGAATATGATTCTTTACTGTTAACCCACGGTATGTTTAAACAGAAATGACATAACATGGTGTCAGAAGTGGTTCTGGAAGAATAATATGGGAGAATCGAGAATCAAGACTCGAAGATAATCGAGAAAAAAGAAGAAAAACGTTCGAACTGTAAACGGTAAAATGGAAGGTTTACAACCTCCACCAAAACTTCTGCTGACTGGCAATGTAGCTGAGGATATTCAAGCAACAGTTTGAACCGTACTAATCAGCGATCGATTATGAAGAAAGATCGGAAAAAACCAAAGCTACACTTTTGCTCCATGTAATTAGGAATGACGCAGTAGAGTTATATAATAATTTTGTCTTCGAAGAGGGAGATAATTTCAATTTAAAGTCGATAATGGACAGATTTGAAGTATTTTGTATACCTAAGCATAATTTAACATGAGCGATATAAATTCTTCACATGTGCGCAGAGAGCCACTAAAACAATTGATCTGTATGTTGCTGAGTTAAGAAATCGTAGTAGTACATGCGAGTTTGGTTTGCTCACGGACTCCTTCATTAAAGATAGACTTGTTTGTGGCATTCAAGATAATGCTCTGAGAGAAAGGCTGTTGAGAGCGCAAGATTTAAATTTTGAAAAAGCTTTGGCACTTTGCAAAGCTTCTGAGACCATGATGTTGCAGGCTGAAGAGCTTTTTGTCAAAAACTGCAATGTAAACGCTGTAAAAAAGTGCGAACACATCAAGAAATATAATAATACATCGACAAAACCGACAGAGAGCAAGACGGCATTGGAAAGAAAGAAGTCGTGTGATCACTGTGCGCGGGAACATCATCCAAATTGGTGTCCCGCATATGGCAAAATTTGCAATGGCTGTGGTAAGATTAATCATTTTTCACACTGTTGTAAAAGTAGAAAGAAGGAAAATAAATTGAAACAAGTAAATGCTGTGCTTGAAGATGAACGTATGGAATTTTATATAGATGTGCTTTATGAAAATATACAAAGTAAGAATGACTGGACTATTCCATTGCAAATGAATCAAAACAATATTCTGTTTAAACTTGATACTGGAGCACAAGTAGATATTCTTGCAGAATCTGAGCTTAATGCTTTAAAACCAAGACCGAGGTTACATCAGACAAATATAAAAGTGACTGGGTATTCAGGTGCAGTCATTCCAGTTAAAGGAACATGTGTGGCAAAGGCATCACACAAAAATATTGTGCATACGCTTTCATTTGCGGTCATGCCAAAAAATGTACAGTCAATTCTGGGTTTATCTGCCTGTGAAAGACTTAATTTGGTGAAAAGAATTTTTGTCCTGGATAGTGACACAGAGCTGAGGAGACAGAATGTTGTATTACAGTCGGCAGAAGGTGATGTAACTCGACTGCTGGTCCAGCTCATGGAGGCAAATGCTGACATGGAGAATACAAAAGCAGTAGCTGCAGTGTCTGAGACGACCAAACCGGAGGCAATTGATGATATGAAAAAGCAATGGAGGAGGAGGTTGCTTCAATGCAAGCGATGATGAAAGAGACACTGTGAGAATATGAGATTCAGCTTCATCACCGTCTAGAGCAAGAACGCTCACAGTGGGCACAGTATAAGGAAGTAGTGGAAGCACAAGTGAAGGAATTGAGAAGTATTATTGAAATGGTGAAGTCTCAGCATAAAAAAAGAGATTACACAGTTAATGAATGAATTAGATGAAGAAAAGAAGATTCATATTTCATTACAAATGGAAATGGAACATGATATTGACTGATCTAAGGAGACGTTTGTCTGAAGGACAAGGAGACAAAGTGAGGATACAAGATAAAAGGAACACGTGGACACAGACCAGATCATACTTGGTCCAAACAGAGAAGGGAGCAGTATTAAGAAAGAATCGCAAAGGTTTTAAGAAAGAGCCAACTTCAGAGTTTCTGTTATCTGATATAGACGTGTTTTGATTCACTTGCAATGGAATAGTCCAGTTATTCTTACTTTGTTTATTTTCACAAAGCACATCTATATAAAATTCCTCATGCTCATCTTCAAGCACAGCATTTACTTGCTTTAATTTATTTTCCACTGTCCTTGATTCATTTGAATTCACTGATTTGTAGATTGTCATTCTTTCTGGCCAACAACCTAGGCTCAGTACTAAGAGGCATCAAGTGCACGTAACATTTGTGGGGTGTTGACACTAAAATCTGAAGATTGTCTATCCAAGCATACAGGTGATGCTGAGCGTACCAAACCAAAGACAATTATTATGCTTCAGTGACTTAGACATTGAAAAAACAGTTTGAGAAAATGATCAGAAGCAAACAGCACCTGAAGCAAATGATTCAGACAGAAGGAAAAAACATAACTGTTCTCAGACGATATTTCATTTTGGGAAATGAGCGGGGCATTTAAGGTTACTTGACCTTCAGAGACAACAGGGTAATTGCCTGTAAGCTATAAATGAATTATATAGTCAAACATAGTGACTCGTCACAGCTGGCAGAGTACAGTTGCCTCTGCAGGTCTACTGCACTAACTGACCAATGATGACCTGCAGGATCAAGGACCATGTGCAGAAATATGACACCGCCAGATGTCTGAGAAGGAATCAAGAAGGTGAAGGGCTTTCACTCTACTTAAGTCAAAGTCTACCCCATGGCAGATGTTGGGTCCAATCTGAGCATTCTGGATGTAAATATGCATTTGATGACTGGGAGATTGGCTATTCACAGAAGACCCATTCATCATTGGTCATTCACAAGCTCAAAGGAGAGCTCTTCAGATGGCATCCCTGCATTTCTGATCACCTTCACAGTGGAGGTTCTCGGAGGATGTGGGCAGTTCAAACGTCACACATAAATTCACTTGCCACAGAATAATGGAATGGTTGGGAATGTTGTGAAGATGGAATTGTTAAGCAAATTTGATCATCAAAGTCAGACCTCTTATTTGAATATCCTAGCCTTCAGGTAAAGCTCAACCAAGGGAAGATGAGTGGTACTGTGCAGAGATTTATGAACAAGAATTTTAACTGCAACAACAGAAAAGCTGTTGGGACCAAAAATGCAGAAGTTGTAGCAAAAATTCTATAAGGAGCCAGGTTTACTATTACGACACAAGTATCTAAGATCTGTCATGCTTGGAGTTGGAGACATTGTGACAGTGAAGCCTATCAGGCTGAAATCAGATGTGGCAGAAAGCGGAAGGTAGACAGCATTGCATGAAGTGTCAATGTGTGCCATTGCAGGAAGATTGCTGAAAGGATACATTTGAGGGAAGCAGATATGGAGATAGGAGAGGATACACGGTTAACCCTGCAGACTGAGGTCACCACAGCTTATCACCAGGCTTTAGTACAATGGTAAATATTAGTACTAGTTCATTGATCAAAGGATTAGGGAGAAATTTGTATCAAAGTAAAGATACAGAGACTCAACAGTTATTTTGGATCTTTGTTTCCTCATCACCTTTTCATTATTGAAAGAGACAGAGATTTGACTCATGTATTTATTGGTTTATACCACTTTAAGAATCTAACTTCTTTTTGTGTCATTACATTATTTCGTGTGGAGCTTGCTAACTAGCAGCTCTCCTTCATTATCTTATGAAAACTCAATCTGGCATTGATGCTCAGGTCCTGAATAATGTTTTCACGACAATGTCTTGACCTGGAGGTGAGAGTTCTATTGATGAGCCGCTTGATGCCAATGTAAAATGAAAGAAATCACACTACAAAGAATGATTTTCTGATACTATAGACTTTATTTTTAACTTAATTGTTAGGTTGAATTACCATTTTCCAATGCCTTAAGGAGAGAAAGAGAGAGATAATGAAACATTAGTTTCTGGACTATCATGCCTTAAATAACCTTATAACTATATAACCATATAACAACTACAGCACGGAAACAGGCCATCTTGGCCCTTCTAGTCTGTGCCGAACTCTTACTCTCACCTAGTCCCACCGACCTGCACTCAGTCCATAACCCTCCATTCCTTTCCTGTCCACATAGCTGTCCAATTTAACTTTAAACAACAACATCGAACCTGCCTCAACCACTTCTGCTGGAAGCTCGTTCCACACAGCTACCACTCTCTGAGTAAAGAAGTTCCCCCTCATGTTACCCCTAAACCTTTGCCCTTTAACTCTTAACTCATGTCCTCCTGCTTGAGTCTCCCCCACTCTCAATGGAAAGAGCCTATCCACGTTAACTCTATCTATCCCCCTCATAATTTTAAATACCTCTATCAAGTCCCCCCTCAACCATCTATGCTCCAAAGAATAAAGACCCAAATTGTTCAACCTTTCTCTGTAGCTTAGGAGATGAAACCCAGGCAACATTCTAGTAAATCTCTTCTGTACTCTCTCAATTTTATTGACATCTTTCTTATAATTTGGTGACCAGAACTGTACACAATACTTCAAATTTGGCCTCACCAATGCATTGCACAATTTTAACATTACACCCCAACTCCTATACTCAATGCTCTAATTTATAAAGGCAAGCATACCAAAAGCTTTCTTCACCACCCTATCCACATGAGATTCCACCTTCAGGGAACTATGCACCATTATTTCTAGAAATGTTTCAAGACACAGTACCTGAAGAGCAGTCATTATTTGTTATGTATGGAAACACATCTGGTTTTCTGTGTACACCAAGGCCATCACAATAACAATGAAATAAATGATCAAATAACATGTTCCTGTTTATGATGGCCAGGTCTGAGGGGGGGGCATAGTTCATATTCTTTGAATAGTGATATATATTACCACTGAACAATCTGAAGTATTTCTTTACAATAAAATGAATAACAATAAGAATAAAAGCTCAACCTGGATTGGGTGATGAAGTCTTTGTAGTAGTATTTATACCATGTTCTGATCAAGAGTTAGTTAACAGCAAAACCAGACTCCAGGGGTGTTCCATTTCTGCTTATTCTTTAACCCGTTACGGGGTACGTAACACATAATAGAATCAAAGAAACACCTCACCAAGTGAGCATACAGCCAGTGTGCAAAAGACAACAAACTGTTCAAATACAAAAAGAACAAAATAATACTATAATAATAATATTGATATTACAGATAGGGCAATCCATAATAACCATCTCATATGTAATATTACAGGATAGGCAATCAAGAACAACTTACTTAATAGATATAGCCATTCCAAATGCATATAACATAAATAAATCAATAAGAACACCAGAAATATGCTGAACTAAAAGAGGAAATTGAAAGACTATGGGACATGAACAGGATATACATTGTTCTGATAGTAATACCTACAACTGGTATCATTCCAAAGTCACTACACAATAGCATTAAACAATTAGGGCTACACAGTAATCTCTATGTAAAACTTCAGAAAGCCACAATACTAAACACCATAGAATAGTATGAAAGTTCCGAGCAATTGAGAAATGAGCATGCTTGGCTATGCCCACACCTCAGGTTTTACCAGCTCGAGCTGAGGAAAAATAAACAGTAATAATAAGAACTGACATGACAAATTTCAGAAAACATTATGTACATTCAAATGCACTTAGATTAACACTACCTAGGACAGAAGGGGAAAGAGGAATAATCGATATTAAAAATCTACACAACAGCCAGATAACATTTCTGAGGATATGCTTTCATCAACAAAAATAGGATGCAGCACTCCACATGAGTGTATACAATTCTGATAAGAAGTCTACACCACTAAACTTAAATGAGAGCACAACCCGGAAGACTGAAGAAAATATCACTATTGACGAAAAAGTTAACCAATGGAAGACCATGACCCTCCGTGGAAGACACACCCATGATCTAAGCAGACTAGATGTTGACAAGGAAGCTTCAAATGCCTGGCTCAGAGTTGGAGACATCGTCCCAGAAACAGAAGGGTTCCTTGTGGCAATACAGGACCAGATGGTTAACACAAAATATATCAAAAAACACAAAGTAAAAAACCAACAAACTCAAGATGCCAAGGAAAATCAGAAATAATCCAACTCATAACAGGATCCTGTGTCAGTTCAACACAATCCAATTACTTCCACAGGCATAAATCAAGTGGAAGACATCATTCATCAAAATCTTGCTTTAAAATACAAAATCATATCTAACTATAAAGACAAGCCTGATCCATCTTTCAAGTCAGAGTCCTACAAATTATGTTATGACCAACCTGTTATTACAGATGGGAGAATCCATAATAACTGTCCAAATATAATAATAGAGGATAAGCAAGCAATATCTTACTTAACAGATATAGCCATTCCAAATAACATACAAAAATCAATAAGTGAGATACACCAGAAATATGCTGAATTACTGTAAAAGAGGAAATTGAAAGACTATGGAACATGACCAGGGTATACATTGTTCCAATAGTAATATCTACAACTGGTACCGTCCCAAAGTCATTTCACAATAGTATTAAACAATTAGGCCTATACAGCAATATCTATGTGAATCTTCAGAAAGCCACAATACTAAACACCACTAATAGTTGGAAAATTCCTAGCAATTGAGAAGTGAGCATGCTTGGCTATGCCCACACCTCAGGTTTTACCAGCTTGAGCTGAGAAAAAGAAACAAGTATTAATAATAATAATATTTCTCAGACTGGCTGAAAAAAATTCTATGATAATAATAAGTAAGCAATAGGTATTGATATCATGAGAAGAAGAGTCCTTTAAAGTGAGTCCATATGTCGTAGGAACATTTTCATAAGACCATAACAGAAAGGAGCAGAAGTCGGCCATTCTGTCCATCAAGTCTGCTCCGCCATTTTATCATGAGCTGATCCATTCTCCTATTTAGTCCCACTCCCCCGCCTTCTCACCATAACCTTTGATGCCCTGGATATTCAGATACCTATCAATCTCTGCCTTAAATACATCCAATGACTTGGCCTCCACTGCCGCCCATGGCAACAAATTCCATAGATTCACCATCCTCTGGCTAAAAAAATTTCTTTGCATTTCTGTTCTGAATGGGCGCCCTTCAATCCTTAAGTCATGCTCTCTCATACTAGGCTCCCCCATCATGGGAAACAACTTTGCCACATTCACTCTGTCCATGCCTTTTAACATTCGAAATGTTTCTGTGAGGTCCCATATCATTCTTCTAAACTCCAAGGAATACAGTCCAAGAGCGGACAAACGTCCTTCATATGTTAATCCTCTCATTCCCAGAATCATTCCAGTGAATCTTCTCTGTATCCTCTCCAATGTCAGCACGTCCTTTCTTAAATAAGGAGACAAAAACTGCCCACAGTACTCCAAGTGAGGTCTTACCAGTGTCTTATAGAGCCTCAACATCACATTCCTGCTCCTATACTCTATTCCTCTAGAAATGAATGCCAACATTGCATTCGCCTTCTTCACTACCGACTCAACCTGGAGGTTAATCTTAAGGGTATCCTGTACGAGGACTCCCAAGTCCCGTTGCATCTCAGAACTTTGAATTCTCTCCCCACTTAAATAATAGTCTGCCTGTTTATTTCTTCTGCCAAAGTTTAAGAATAAGGGGTAGACAATTTAGAATGGAGTTGAGGAAAACCTTTTTCACACAGAGGGTTGTGGTTCTGTGGAATGCTCTGCCTCAGAAGGCAGTGGAGGCCAATTCTCTGGATTATCTCAAGAAAGAGTTAGATAGAGCTCTTAAAGATAGCGGAGTGAAGGGATATGGGGACAAGGCAGGGAAAGGGTACTGATTGTGGATAATCAGCCATGATCACAGTGAGTGGTGATGCTGGCTCGAAGGGCTGAATGGCCTACTCCTGCACCTATTGTCTATTGTCTATTGTCAAAGTGCATAACCACACACTTTGCAACATTGTATTTCATTTGCCACTTCTTTGCCCATTCTTCCAATCTATCCAAGTCTCTCTGCAGACTTTCTGTTTCTTCAGCACTACTGGCCCCTCCACCTATCTTCGTATCATCAGCAAACTTAGCCACAAAGCCATCTATTCTGTAATCCAAATCGTTGATGTACAGCATAAAAAGAAGTGGCCCCAACACGGACCATTTTCCTTTCGAAAATTTCTTTTTTGGAATATATCTGTCTTGCACCTTCCTCACTTCTCGCATAAACTCCAGCCACTGTTGCTTTGCCGTCCTTCCCACCAGTGTCCCTTTCCAGTCAACTTTGGCCAGTTCCTCTCTCATTCCACTGTAATTTCCTTTACTCCACTGAAATACCGACACATCGGATTTCGGCTTCTCTTTTTCAAATTTCACAGTGAACTCAATCATGTTATGATCACTGCCTCCTAAGGGTTCCTTCACCTCAATCTCTCTAATCACTTCCGGTTCATTACACAATACCCAATCGAGTACAGCCGATCCCCTAGTGGGCTCAACAACAAGCTGTTCTAAGAAGCCATCTCACAGACACTCTACAAATTCTCTCTCTTGAGATCCAGTGCCGACCTGATTTTCCCAATCCACTCACATGTTAAAATCCCCCACAATTATCATAACACTGCCCTTCACAGAGGAATTTCAGTGATGGGGCAAATGAAGTTGAGTGAAGTTATTCCCTTTGGTTCAAGAGCTTCTTGGTTTTGGGGGTAATAACTGTTCCTGAAACTGGTGGTGTGAGTCCCAGGGCTCCTGTACCTTCTTCCGGGTGGCAGCAGCGAGAAGAGAGCATGACCCGGGTAGTGTGGGGTCCCTGATGAATGATGTTGATTTCCTGTGATAATGCTCCATGTAGATGTACTGAATGGTGTGGAGGACTTTACCCATGATGGACTAGGTCGCATCCACTACTTTATGTAGGATGTTCTGTTCAAGGGCATTGGTGTTTCTATACCAGGTTGTGATGGGTCCTCCATGTTTTGATTGTCAAAGTGAGCATAAAAGGCATTACGCTCATCTCAAAGCAAAGCCCTGTTGTCGCCTATGTTGTTTGATATACTCAATATACTCTCCACCACACACCTATAGAAGTTTTGCAAAGTTTTAGATGTCATGCCAAATCTTCTCTAACTCTTAAGGATGTAGAAGTGCTGCCATGCTTTTCTCGTAATTGCCGTGATAACACAGAGGAATTTAAAGTGCTGACCCTCTCCGCCTCTGATCCCCCAATGAGGACTGGTCAATGGAACTCTGGTTTACTCCTCCTGAAGTTAATAATCATCTACTTGGTCTTGCTGAGATTGAGTAAGAGGTTGTTGTTGTGGCACCATTCTGCCAGATTTTCAATCTCCCTCTATGTACTCATACCTTTGATTCATCCAACAGCAGTGGTGGGCATCAGCAAATTTAAATATAGCATTGGAGCTGTGTTTAGCCTCACAGTCATAAGTGTAAAATGAATGGAACAGGGGGCTAAGCACACAAACTTGTGGTGCACCTGTTCTGCTGGAGATTGTGGAGGAGATGTTGTTGTCAATCTGAACTAACTAGTCTGTAATTGAGGAAATTGGGAATCCAATTCCACAAGGAGGTTTTGAGACCAGGGTCTTAAAGTTTATTGATTAGTTTTGAGAGGATGATGGTATTGAATGCCGAGCTGTAATTAATGAACATCTTTGCTGTCCAGATGTTCCAAGGACGAGGAAAAGCCAGTGAGATAGTATATCCTGTGGACCTGTTGTGCCAGTAGGCAAATTGGAGCAGATCCAACTCACCTCTCAAGCAGGAGCTGATATGTTTCATCACCATCCTTACAAATCACTACATCACTGGGAATGAAATAGCTACTGTACGATTGTCATTGAGGCAGGTCACCACGCTCTTCTTACACTCCAGTATAACTGAAGCCTACTTGAAGTAGGTGTGTACCTCAGACTGCTGAAGTGAGAATTTAAAGATCTCAGTGAACACACCAGCCAGTTGATCAGCACAGGTGTTTAGTACTTGGCCAGGTACCCCATCTGGGCCAAATGCTTTCCATGCGTTTACCCTCCTGAAAGATACTCACACGTCATCCCCGGAGACTGAAATCACAGGATCATCGAAGGCTGTGGATGTTCCTGATGGTTCCTCCATGTTTTGTCAAAGTGATCATAGAAGGCATTGAGCTCATCACGAAGCGAAGCCCTGTTGTCACCTATGTTGCTTTATTTTACCTCATAAGAGACATGTATAAGTATGCCCATCGCCCACAATAGTTCCCTGAACTGAAACTGTCACCACACTTATTTCCTTGCAGCTTTCTGGTTCTAAACACATTCAAAGCCTCAGTTCTACAGCTGTGGCATGAAGCAGAGCCATCTGTTAGCATTAAATGGACTTCAGGTATTGAATTCTCAGGCTCATACCACCACAATTGCTTTTTGATAGCACTTACATCTACAGTAATGAAATGCTTTGAGAGTTTGGTCATGGCTAGAATCAGCTCCTGCATCAGCAAGGACCTGGACCCAGTGCAATTTGCCTGTCGCCACAATAGGTCAATGGCAGATGCAATCTGAATGGCTCTTCACAGGACCTTAGACCACCTGGACAACACAAACATTCTTGTCAGGATGCTGTTCATTGACTATACCTCAGCATTTAACACCATCATTCCCACAGTCCTGATCAATAAGCTAAAGAACCTGGGCCTCTGTACCTCCCTCTGCAATTGGATCCTTGACCTCCTAAATGGAAGAGCACAATCTGTGTAGATTTGTAATAATATCTCCTTCTCACTGATGATCAACACTGGCGCACCCTCAGGGGTTTGTGCTTAGCCCACTGCTCTATTCTCTCTATACCCATGACTGTGTGGCTAGGCATACAGTAGGTCAAACGCCATCTATAAATTTGCTAATGATACACTCATTGTTGGCAGAATCTCAGATGGAGACGAGAGGGCATGAAGGAGCAAGATATACCAACTAGCTGAGTGGTGTAGCAGCAATAACTTTGCATTAAATATCAATAAGACAAATGTGCTGATTGTGGACTTCAGGAAGAGTAATAGGAGGGAACATGAACCAATTCTCATTGAGCAATGAGAAGTGTAGAGAGTGAGCAATTTCAAGTTCCTGGGTGTCAGGATCTCTGAGGATCTAACCTGGTCCCATCATATTGATGCAGCTATAAAGAAGGCAAGGCAGCGGCTATATTTCATTAGGAGCTTGAAAAGATTTAGTTTGTCATCTAAAACACTCAAAAACTCCTACAGACGTACCATGGAGAGCATTCTGACAGGATGCATCACAGTCTAGTATGGGGAGGGGGGTGTTGGGGGGGGGAGTCTACTGCACAGGATCAAGGGGAGCTACAGAAAGTTGTAAAATTAGTCAGCTCCATCTTGGGTACTAGCCTCCATAATATCCAAGATATCTTCAAGGAGCAGTGCCTCAGAAAGGCAGCGTCCATCATTAAGGACCCCCAGCAACCACGGCATGCCTCTTCTCATTGTTACTGTCAGAAGGGAAGTAGAGAAGCCTAAAGCCACGTTCTCAGTGATTCAGGAACAGCTTCTTCCCCTCTGCCATCCGATTCCTAAATGGGCATTGAAGCCATGGACACTACCTCACTTTTATTATTTCTGGTTTTGCACTATTTTAAATGTACCTATATACTTACTGTAATTGGTTTTCTATTTTATATATTATCAGTTATTGTATTTTACTGCTGCCACTAAGTTTACAAATTTCAGGACCTATGCCAGTGATATGACACCTGAATATAATTCTGAAATTACCATGGCATGTGAATGAAATTTTTGCCACCCCTGATCTAGTGTAAGGTTGTGTGTATGTGTGTGTGTGTGTGTGTGTGTGTGTGTGTGTGTGTGTAAGTGAAACACCGCTGGTTTGCTTGGCTGTGGAAATCTAGGGAATACACACTCCAGTCCCACCAAACCTATAAGATTGAGATGACTCTCCCACCCCAAACCCTGGTTTGTGTGGATGCTGTGTAATGCCGTGAACACTACCTCACTTTTTAAGTATATATTATTTCCATTTTTGCACGATTTTTAATCTATTGAATATACGTATACTGTAATTGATTTACTTATTTATTTATTATTATTATTATTTTATTATTTTTTTCTTCTTCTTTTATGTTATGTATTGCATTGAGCTGCTGCTGCTAAGTTAACAAATCTCACGACACATACCGGTGATAATAAACCTGACTCTGATTCTGATTGCTACCCTGTTACAACTCAGTGCCAAGAAATAACAGATAGCACACTGCATACAATTAAAGGAATTATATTTATGAATCTTAATTTAACTAAAGGGTTAGTACAGAAAAGAAAGAAAAAGCAAAAAGGGCCCATTATAATTAAACAGTCAAATGTGCACAAGTTGGAGCTCATAGAACATAGAACGTAGAATAGTACAGCACAGTACAGGCCCTTCGGCCCACAATGTTGTGCCGACCCTCAAACCCCGCCTCCCATATAAGCCCCCACCTTAAATTCCTCCATATACCTGTCTAGTAGTCTCTTAAACTTCACTAGTCCACTGAATCAGGCAGTGCATTCCACGCACCAACCACTCTCTGAGTAAAAAACCTTCCTCTAATATCCCCCTTGAACTTCCCACCCCTTACTTTAAAGCCATGTCCTCTTGTATTGAGCAGTGGTGCCCTGGGGAAGAGGCGCTGGCTATCCACTCTATCTATTCCTCTTATTATCTTGTACACCTCTATCATGTCTCCTCTCATCCTCCTTCTCTCCAAAGAATAAAGCCCTAGCTCCCTTAACCTCTGATCATAATGCATACTTTCTAAACCAGGCAGCATCCTGGTAAATCTCATCTGAACCCTTTCCAATGCTTCCACATCCTTCCTATAGTGAGGTGACCAGAACTGGACACAATACTCCAAGTGTGGCCTAACCAGAGTTTTATAGAGCCGCATCATTACATCGCGACTCTTAAACTCTATCCCTCAACTTATGAAAGCTAACACACCATAAGCTTTCTTAACTACCCTATCCACCTGTGAGGCAACTTTCAGGGATCTGTGGACATGTACCTCTGCTCCTCCACACTACCAAGTATCCTGCCATTTACTTTGTACTCTGCCTTGGAGTTTGTCCTTCCAAAGTGTACCACCTCACACTCCTCCGGGTTGAACTCCATCTGCCACTTCTCAGCCCACTTCTGCATCCTATCAATATCTCTCTGCAATCTTTGACAATCCTCTACACTATCTACAACACCACCAAACTTTGTGTCATCTGCAAACTTGCCAACCCACCCTTCTAACCCCACATCCAGGTCGTTAATAAAAATCACGAAAAGTAGAGGTCCCAGAACAGATCCTTGTGGGACACCACTAGTCACAATCCTCCAATCTGAATGTACTCCCTCCACCACCACCCTCTGCCTTCTGCAAGCAAGCCAGTTCTGAATCCACCTGGCCAAACTTCGCTGGATCCCATGCCTTCTAACTTTCTGAATAAGCCTACCGTGTGGAACCTTGTCAAATGCCTTACTAAAATCCATATAGATCACATCCACTGCACTACACTCATCTATATGCCTGGTCACCTCCTCAAAGAACTCTATCAGGCTTGTTAGACACGATCTGCCCTTCACAAAGCCATGCTGATTGTCCCTGATCAGACCATGATTCTCTAAATGCCTATAGATCCTATCTCTAAGAATCTTTTCCAACAGCTTTCCCACCACAGACGTAAGGCTCACTGGTCTATAATTACCCGGACTATCCCTACTACCTTTTTTGAACAAGGGAACAACATTCGCCTCCCTCCAATCCTCCGGTACCATTCCCGTGGACAACAAGGACATAAAGATCCTAGCCAGAGGCTCAGCAATCTCTTCTCTCGCCTCGTGGAGAAGCCTGGGGAATATTCCGTGAGGCCCCGGGGACTTATCTGTCCTAATGTATTTTAACAACTCCAACACCTCCTCTCCCTTAATATCATCATGCTCCAGAACATCAACCTCACTCATATTGTCCTCACCATCATCAAGTTCCCTCTCATTGGTGAATACCGAAGAGAAGTATTCATTGAGGACCTCGCTCACTTCCACAGCATCCAGGCACATCTTCACACCTTTATCTCTAATCGGTCCTACCTTCACTCCTGTCATCCTTTTTTTCTTCACATAATTGAAGAATGCCTTGGGGTTTTCTTTTACCCTACTCGCCAAGGCCTTCTCATGCCCCTTTCTTGCTCTTCTCAGCCCCTTCTTAAGCTCCTTTCTTGCTTCCCTATATTCCTCAATAGACCCATCTGATCCTTGCTTCCTAAACCTCATGTATGCTGCCTTCTTCCACCTGACTAGATTTTCCACCTCACTTGTCACCCATGGTTCCTTCACCCTACCATTCTTTATCTTCCTCACCGGGACAAATTTATCTCTTACATCCCGCAAGAGATCTCTAAACATCGACCACATGTCCATAGTACGTTTCCCTGCAAAAACATCATCCCAATTCACAACCGCAAGTTCTAGCCTTATAGCCTCATAATTTGCCTTTCCCCAATTAAAAATTTTCCTGTCCTCTTTGACTCTATCCTTTTCCA
Source organism: Mobula birostris (assembly GCF_030028105.1). Lineage (NCBI taxonomy): Eukaryota > Metazoa > Chordata > Chondrichthyes > Myliobatiformes > Myliobatidae > Mobula > Mobula birostris. The sequence goes on from NC_092402.1 coordinate 28,694,110, forward strand.
TGATAATTGTAAAGGCCAGGGAGCGGTGGTCACTGTCCTCCAGATGCTCACCCACTGAGAGATCTGTGACCTGACCCGGTTCATTACCTAGTACTAGATCTAGTATGGCAGTCCCAATGGTCAGCCTGTCCACATACTGTGACAGGAATCCATCCTGGACATGCTTAACAAACTCTGCCCCATCTAAACCCTTGGAACTAATCAGGTGCCAATCAATATTAGGGAAGTTAAAGTCACCCATGATAACAACCCTGTTATTTTTGCACCTTTCCAAAATCTGCCTCCCAATCTGCTCCTCTGTATCTCTGCTGCTACCAGGGGGCCTATAGAATACCCCCAGTAGAGTAACTGTTCCCTTCCTGTTCCTGACTTCCACCCATATTGACTCAAAAGAGGATCCTGCTACATTACCCACCCTTTCTGTAGCTGAAATAGTATCCCTGACCAGTAATGCCACCCCCCCTCTCCTTTTTCCGCCCTCCCTATCCCTTTTAAAGCACTGAAATACAGGAATATTGAGAATCCATTCCTGCCCTGGTGCCAGCCAAGTCTCTGTAATGGCCACTACATCATAACTCAACTCCTCCAAAATTCATATTCACCAATCCTCAGTCGACTGAGGCACCTTGCTTCATCAAATCACAGTCCCCCACTGGGTCAAATCCTATACCAGTTCTCTCCAGCATCTTCTCTCTTCACTTCCCGCTGACAAAGGACCCAGCTCACATTCCAAAGCACCTGTTATCTCTAACCACAACACAAACACTACTTCTACAGAAAGACCATTACGTTGGCAGTGAAACCTTCCCCAGGGTGTTACACGTGATTAATCCTTATACCAATTTTGGCTACCATATTTTGTTTTCATACTTTGCATTGTTATTAAGATGTGCTCTGGTGACATGTAAGGACATTAAATTCGTACTACAGGCGTGTAAGCCAAAGTTAAGTTTATTGTCATATGCACAGGTACATGTATTCACAGCTGTAAAGAAACTTTGCAGCAGCATCACAGGCACATGGAACTAACCAAGCAAATCTAATGCAGTATGTTGCTGTAAATCATTCATTGTGCCTGCCCGCTTTGCTGGTGCTGGCTGGAGATTTGTTGGAAGAAATGACGATCAGAAATTCCTGTAGTGCAAGATAGATGTAACACTGTGGCACTTATGAGATTGGGGATGCAGTGAGGGGTAGAGAAACAAGTATTGGGGACCAGCATTGATGAATGATTTTGCTGGGTTAGGTAGATGTATTGTTTTGAGGATAAGGAGAGGCATCAGGAACTTGTGGAGATGGATGGATTTTAGCAGACTGAGGTCAAGGTGGAGGAAGGACAATGGGTAACAGTTGCATCATAGCCAAATGATGATGAGGGAAAGAAAAACATTGGAGGCCAAATAAGATGGCTGATGTGGGTGAAGAAGGGGCCCAGAGGTACAGGAGAATGCTGAAATAGTTGTGAAGGAGAAGTGTCATCAAGGACACAAAGGTGACAATTGAGTGGGAGTTAGGCGGAGGAGCGCATCAGAATCCAGTACTGGTTGGAGATTAAGAGACAGAAAAAGCCATGAGGGGTTTATGGTGATGAAATCGTGATGAAAGGCATGTTGACAGACAGGAGAAACAACAGAACCAGGTAGTGAATTGTACTGATGAAAGAGGGGGATATTGGGGACCTGCAATGAATGGTAGTTGTTCTTGGCTCTCAGGGATTCAAAAGAAATGTTATTTAGATGAATGAAGAATAATCTGATTGCAGTTGGAAGTGTCGGGCAAAGATCAATGGAGCTGCACTCACTTTCCTGAAGCACTCAATGATGACCACTCTGAGATTTGCATGGTGTTTTATATCATCCTCTGTTTTGCTAAAATGGAAATTCTGGCAATGAGTTATGAAAGAATATGTGCCCAGAAGCACTTTTTGAATTTTAGGAGAGATAGGGGGAAAAAAACTAGAAAAAATGATTATTGTTTCAAGTAGAGAAAAAAAATCAATTTTCAATTACATAATCCTGAAAAAAAGAAACATTCTGTGATTGATTTTTGAGGCAAGATTTTAGTAAAGTAGTCTCATGCAGATCCTTCCAAGCTTCTAGCAGAGACAATTAACTGGATTTCTGCATGTGGGAATAGCTAACAAACTCTAACTGTAGGACTTCATCACCATTTATGAATTGTTTGGAAATTAATTTACTCAGATTTAATTTCTTCTATGAGACATTAAGGAAGATCTATGCTTCTGAGATTTTGACATTTCATTTCGAAGGCTAATGTGTAGGTTAGGTAACCCCATGAAGAACCTACTGAATTTAATTTTGCCTTTGACAACTTCAAGTAGCAGGTTTGCAAGGAATTTCCCATTGAAAGGTAAAATAATGTATTGGATCTTACACAACATTTATAGTCAATTTGAAGTATAGACACCACTGTATATGTAGGGAACAAGGCAATCAATTTGAACTCAGCAGGTGTTCTAAATGGCAACGTGATAATAGCTGTATATTTAGTGTTAGTGACAGCAGCTGAGGGAAAAATATAGGCCAGGTTTTCCTTATAAAATATTTTGCATCTTTTGATATCCACCTTTCAGGTTAGCTGAGATCTTAATCGAAGATTTTATTTGAATGATGACATCTCCAACAGTGCAGGATAAGAATCTCAGCCTGGATTAGTCTCTGGAGTAGGACTTGAATCACACCTTTGTTTTGAAGGTGAAACTACTAGCTTTAAACTAAGGTAGATGTTCATGACTATTATGAAAATCTCTTTGAAGTGTATGTCCTCGTAGCCCCCTTAGAATAATATTATTTCTTATAGTGAGTAACAGCAGGTTTTGGTTCTTTCTAGGGAGCTGATTCGATTTCCTGATATTTAGACATAGTGCAAGGAACTGTACAGCACAGGAACAGCCCTTCGGCCCACTATGTAGTGCTGAACCAGCTAAAAAGTAAATCAGAAGAACCCCAAAAACTAATCCCTCCCGCCTGCACAATCTCCATCTCCCTCCATCTTCCTCATGTACATGTGCCTATTCAACCATCTCTTAAAAGCCCTTAATGTATTTGCCTCTGCCACCATACCAGGCAGCGCATTCCAGGCATCCACCACTCTCTGAGTAAAAAACTTACACATCACATCCCCCATGAACCTACTCCCTCTCACATTCAATGCATGCTCTCTGGTATCAGACATTTCTACCCTGGGAAAAAGATACTCCCTGTGTACTCTATCTATGCTTCTCATTATCTTATAAACCTCAATCAGATTTCCCCTCAGCCTCTGCTGCTTCAAAGAAAACAACCCAAGTTTGTCTAACACATCCACTCTACACCAGGTTGCATCCTGGTAAATCTCTTTTGCACCCTACCCAAAGCCTCAAAATCCTTCCTATAGTGGGGCAACCAGAACTGTATGCAGTACCCAAGGTGTGGCCTAACCAGAGTTGTATAAAGTTGTAACATAACCTCCTAGCTTTTGAACTCAGTGCCTCAACTAATAAAAGGAAGCATTCCACAAGCCTTTTTAACCACCCTATTGATCTGTGTAGCCACTTTCACGGAGCTATGAAATTGGACCCCAAGATCTCCCTGCTCAGCAACACAGCGTACTGTCTCCTTGCATTTGCCCTACCGAGGTGCAACACCTCACATTTATCTGGGTTAAAATCTATCTACCATTTCCATGCCCATGTCTGCAACTGATCTATATCACCTTATATTCTTTACCGGTCTCCTACACTATCCACAACTCATCTTGGTATCATCTGCAAACTTACTAACTCACCCATCTACATTTTCATCCAGGTCATTTATATACATCACAAACAGCAAAGGTCACAGCAGATCCCAACAGAACACTACTAATTATAGACCTCTAGCTCGAATAAGTCCCACTTCTATTTTCTCACCGCTGTAAGATGCAGTTTGGGATAATTGTATTTGATTGAATTTACTTCCACATAAAACCACTTTCAGGGGAACACTGCACCATCTCATCCATCCATCAAGCAATATAGAAAAGGCTCTCTTTCATTCACTGTGCAGTTGGATGAAATACCCAACAGAATTGCTCAAAGCTTTCTGAAGAACCAGACAGTTGTTGACATTTGATGAATTGTTGAGGTAATTAGAAGCCGAATGTCATATAGCAATAAAGCTAGGAGCTCTAGACTGCAGTGATGATGTCAAGTTATAATACAGTATTACCCTCTACACACTGTAGCTGCAGCTTGCGATGCAGCTCAGTAAATAAGCTTAAGCTTTTCCTGAGAGATACTTGCTTAACATATATTCTTAAAAAAAATAATTACGCTTATTATTATTCATTCACATGGAAAAAGTGAATTCACTCTTTTCTTGCATTCCATCTGCTGATTGCAGATGAAGTTATCAGCTTAGTAAAGTGCTCCCTCAAGTGTTGCTTCTGAATCAGCGTGTAAAAAGTATTAAACACTCAGAGAAAACATCTTATAACCATTTTGTGATATTTGTGGATCTGACCTTGCAATACATATAATCCAGATAACAGCCATTTCAGAGCTATGGAAATGTAACCAGTAAATAAAGAACTATAAATAAATTATTATGGATGCATTCGATGACCAGCCAGCCAAAAAGGACAGTATGCCTTTGTCTTCCACTGCAACTAAAACAATGTCCTTCCTGTTTTAGTTCCTCCTCTCTCCTTCCCTAATGACATGACATGCAACATCCCACTGTTTAAAAAGACAACCTCATTCCTAATGCAACCAGATTACAATCCATTATTCCTTGCCAATCAATCCCCATCCTGTGCAAGGATAGTGTGTTTTACTTTTGTGAATGTGTTTTTGCTTTAACTCATTTGGCAAGAAATGGGGTTTGGTGGTGTCTTTTTTTGGGTGCAGTTTGACCCATTGGGGATCCAAAATGATTTCCACAGTATGACTGCTGTTAATATCAAGTCAGATGTAATCAAGCAATTCAAGTGATCAGTCAATCAGCATGCAGTACTGATTGGATTTCAATTATGTCAGTCGGTGTTCTATTTTAACCCCATGCAGGTAAGCAGCAAGAGGGACCCCTTCCCCTGCCAAACAACACACCTCTGATCTCCCACATTCCCATTAATAACAGAGATCATCAACATATTACAGGCTGATTTCAGGATAAGTTTATTGGGCTATTTCAGAAATTGTATGGATCTTTATACTTTCCACAGTTCATTCAATTTTCTATAGGGTGCTAAAGAAATGGTGTGGCAGGTGTTCAAGTATTTAGTGTTAATGTTAAGTTCCCTAACAGTAAACAGTTGTTTCCAGTCATAGGTGAACTAGATGAGTGTAATCCTGGAAATGAGTGGGACTGTCAGGCTGGGCAATAGCCACAAAGAGAATGATAAGCTGTTAGGAGGCAGGGGAGGTGGGAGGGGGATGCTTAAGTGCAGTCAGCAAAAGGCTATATCCTTTCAGAAAATGCTGTAGGAAATCAGCAGGCCAGGCAGCATCTATGAAGGGAAATAAATAGTCAACATCCCAGGCGAGGAGTCTAGGCCTAAAATGAGGACTGTTTATTTCCCTTCACAGATGCTGCCTGGCTTGCTGAGTTCCTCCAGAATCTTGTGTGTGTGTTAACTCAGGATTTCTAGCATCTGCAGAATCTCATTCAGAGTGTTCAAGGAGCTTTTAACTAGCTTGAACTCAGTATGTGACAATATCTTAAATGTCATCACTTAATTCTGCAATCTGTTGCAGCCGTAACTCCATAAACGATAGAGGTCAAGAATCACAATGCTTGTGGCCATGAAGGGGATTGTGACAAATGCGTATTTTTATATCTGTCTCCTTTCTTGGCTGATCATGAATATTATTACCACAGCACAATCTGTCACTCATTGTTGCATAAAGGACATCAGTGAGGCTCTTAATTCAGTGGGCTAATTCTCTTCTCAGAGACAGGTTGATGAAATAAGTGCAAGATGTGGAAGACACCTGGTCTGGCTGTGATGTAAGATGCCAGCAGCAGATGCAAGATGCAGTTACAGTACATTGCTTTGTGTACTGTTGTGTATGCAATCAAAAATGATTTATTCCTAATACATCTGCTGTCTGACCATGGATAATAAAGAAAGGAATGTGCATCACAAATCTGTAAGAACTGAAGAGACATTGAAGACTTGGAGTGATAGATGCTCTTGCAGACATCCCACCTCTCCCGGAAGTTCCGGGAGTCTCCCACATATTGATAGTGGCTCCCTGATGCCCGGAAATTATATATAATAGCCCAGAAATCAATTTTTTTGAGAGGGAGAGGGAGAGCGAGCATCCTGATTGGTCTCTCTTCGTGCTAAGAGTAGTCCCCAACCACCGGGCTGCAAGGAAACAATATGATTTGGTGATATGAGTCAGCTGCACCTTTCCTCATTCCCTGTCACGCACTGTTGAATTTGAACGCACACGAGGTCATTACGCACGTGTCATCCACGTCAGTGTGGGAAGATCAACTCCTCGAGCTTGCAAATGACGGCGGGCTGAAAAGTATGTTTGACATAACATCTCTGCTGGCATTCCGGATCAAAGTCAAAGCTAATTATCCTGAGATAGCTACGGAAGCACTGAAAACATTGCTTCCATTTCCAACATATCTCTGCGAAGCGGAGTTTTCTGCATTGAATGCAATGAAAACTAAATCGCGGAATAGACTGGACACAAGGAACCCCCTTCGAGTATCGCTGTCTCCATCACCCCTCAATGGCACCGTCTTGTTGCAGGAAAACAAGCCCTGGTCTCCCACTGATTCAGCGATATTGGTGTGTTGCAATGATTTTATATGTTCATACAAGGAAAATATGCGCTGTGTGTTTAATATCCAAATGTTACTTAAAATGTTATGATGCTATTGACTTAGCATTATATTCATGCAAGGAAAATATGTGCTGTGTGTTTAATATTAAGTTCGTTAGATAAACGCTTTTAGAAATGAAATTGAATGTATTAGCCACTTATAAGTGACTTATAGTTGACTTATCACCTATATTCCGGTCGTGATTAACCTCCCCCCCTCACCCCCCGGTCGGCCGGTCCGCAAGAATATTGTCAATATTAAACCAATCCGTGGTGCAAAAAAGGGTTGGTGACCCCTGCTAAGTAGACCTATCAGTTTTCTCTGTGGGCAGGCTTTACAGTCGACCTCAAAAATAATGACAGTGTTGCTCGCTGCACTGTTTGCAACAGTGACTTTTCTATTGCCCATGATGGGTTAAAATGTAAAAGACGTGTTGAGGTGAGTTTAACAGGTGGCATTCATTCATTATCATAGCTAATATTATTTAAATTAGCTGGCTGGCTGGCTGCTAAGGAGCTACTCTATTGATGTCCTACGTGATGAGGCCTAACTCCCTGTAGACTTATTTAAAGTTGTAATAGAATAAACATGATAATATAATATAAGTACATATTTTAATGTCACATTTTCTGCATATACCCAACTTGGTTTACAGATTAGACAAAATCACTAAACAAAGTATTACATACACCCTTGGAGGCCAACTGGGGGTGGGGTACGGATATGGGGTTGTGGGGGCAGGGGTGTGAAATGAGTTTTTGCAGGGTGAGATGTCTGCTGTCTGCTTTTGGTTAGAGGAGGCTGGGAGGGAATGGTGGGTGATGGTCAGTGGATGAGCGTCCTTAGAGCCTGGAAATGCTTGAGGAGGAGAGACACTGGTGGGGGGGGGGGGGCGGGTATGGGAATATAAAGCACAGAAACAGGCTATTTGACCAAGTCAGTCCAAACCAACATTTATGCTCCATTTAAGCTGCTGCTCCCTTTCCTCATTTGAAACTAAATCTGAATCTATCCACATTCATGACTCTTCAACATTACTACTGAACAGCAATGTATTTAATCAATGATAATGCAAAATTTAAGTGTCATGCAAAATAAACACCTCAGACCAAGTTTATGAATTTGCATGCCATATAACATCAAATTTTAAAATAATCATAGTCAAACATTTCCTAATTGTGTAGCTCATATGTACCTTTCTCTCTAAATGCTGCCATGTTGTTTTTGCTGGGTACAAAATGTCCAAATGGACGTCTATTCACTTTCAGTAGATGATCTTATAGATAGCTACAGAGGTTTAAGTTTCAAATGGTGCCTGACCATAGGCAGTGCAAGGAGGTGTGTTGGCTGTTTATTCGATATGGCATTTGAAGATGCATTCATTGACCTTGAAGGTTTGATCGAATTCATTGTCTTTAATACTGCATCAAGATCCTCAAGACTCTACTTCTAGCATCACTCTCCATGGCTGTTTCACAAAAGCTTCTTATTCTACATCGATCTAACAGAATGCCTGCCCTTCTGCTCACCAATCCTTCTTTCTTTCTAGAAGATTTGCAGAAATTACATCAACCATATTATATTTTGCCTTTAAGAAGTGTAAGCAGTCTTTAAGCTGTACTCATAAATTGCAGTTTATAGGCCCCTGCTGATGCAAGCTGCCTGTTAGTGCTGGTTGCATCCAGAAATTCTGATGCCATGTGGTCTGTGTTACATCAAGCAGTAATTCCCTTATTCATATAAATTGCAAATATTGTGGGATATACATTAGTTCCACAATATTTGCAATTTTTTGTTCCTCCAACACCTATTCTCCACTGTTCCATACACAGTTTCATGCACGTTCCTTCAATTTTCCCAGTGTTTAATATACCTATAATTTTACTGGGTGCCCCCACAGGAATACATATTATTTCATAATGTTGCTATGAACTTATTTGATGTTGTTCTCAGTTTGCTATTATAACAATTTCATTACATTATTTTTTCCTTTCTCTATTCACAGGTGACATGCTATTTGGTTAAATCTTGGAATTCTGTTGAAATCTCAAGTCAATACTCAATTTGAATGAGTGTTTTATAGAAGTGAAAAGCTCTGATTGTTAACCAACTTGGGAACCTTTGTAGCCATGTGGACAGTTTGATAGAAAATCTTTAGAAAGCATGTTTTTGTACAAATTTCCCAGGATACTCCTTTAAATCTATATAGAATTAATTTCAAGACCTAAATAAAACTGTGCAATCAAGCCTTAAAGTTTTCATTGTACTCTCTCTGGGAACCTGATTTTCCCTGGCAGAATGTATTTACCTATTCATGGAGCAAGTGTGAAAGAACCTACATACAAAGACTCTGAATTCTGTTAGGTGATTCAATTTTTATTGTGTAATATGAAATGCTACCGAAAACTGGGGGTTTCAAGCAAGTTATAGGATCTACTGGCTAGCACATAATAAGGAATTTTGAGTGGGTTGCCTGTTGGTCTTTTCTGCAGAAACAAGTTTCCAGAGCACTAGTAAAGATTGATTCTATGTGAGCAGGTTCAGGACTGAGGTAGGAAGTTTGGAGTAATCTCTGACCATAACTTTTTATATCTTCAACCTACCCCAGTCTCTTTACCCCACTGTGGCAGCCTTTACCCTTCCCCCAGTGCTGCTTTCTGCCTATTCCCCTACCAGACCACCCCTCCCTCACCATATAGCTCTCTGAATCTGACCCAATTAATTTTATCTCCACTGTCACCAACACCCACTGATACCACTCTACTGATTATTGTGTTCTCTTGATTATGCAACCCCCTTCCTCAGTAGCTGATCACAGTTGCAGCCCACAAAATCCTTTGATTTTCTTCTTAATGTTTGCAGAGGTCACAAAGAAGATACAAACAACATGCAGGAAGCTCTCAGCAGCTCAGGCAGCATCCCTGGGAAGAGAAACAGAGTTGTCATTGCAAGTTGCAGACCCTTCAGAGCAATTCAATGAAAGATTTCCGACCCTGAACTGTTGGCTCCATTACACTTACCACACATGCTGCGTCTTTTCAACATTTTGTTTTTTTTAGCTTAAATTTTCAGCATTTTCATTTTTTTTACAAAAGAAAAGCCTTGGGGCTTGTGAATTTCCAGCTTGTAGGTGCGCAAACAAACCATTTGGTGGTCCACATTTCTACAAATGTTTAACATAATTTTTAGGCAGATTCCATGCCCCAATAAAGATATTGCAGAATGGAGGAAATAATTAATTTGACTGTCTTCGTGCTTCTGCAAACATTCTGTTGATACACTGTCTCTACCAAAGAACAAATAAACTACTTACGACCAGCATAAACATTGGATTTTCAATTTCAGGTAACATATATCCCTATATTCCTTTCCGAATCCCACCAGACAGGTGCTTGCTCTCTCTGTTCACCTTTCTATCCTTCACACAGGTTTCAAAACACCTAGGTTTCTTCTTTTCTCTCTTGGTTCACTGTTACTATCCCCTCCCCCACCTGGCTCCACCTACTTATCATTCGCTAAACTGCAAACCCCACCCCCATTTGTTTCACCTATCACCTTCTAGCCTCTGTCTCGGCCCTCTGTTTCACTTATATATCCTGAACATCTTCCCTTTATGCTCTCAGTCCCGATGCAGGGTCAAAAATCCAAAACATTGATCATCCTTTTGTCTCCACAGATGCTGCTTGCCCTGCTATGCTCTTCAGACAGTTTTTATCCCTGACTCCAGCACCCACCATCCCTTGTGTCTCAAATAAAATGCTTCGCCTTTGTCAAGATAGTCACTAGGCTTGATATGAAGTGGTCATTTTATTTGCTGCTTGTCTTAGTTCTTCCCAATGTTTTTTTTTCCTCACTGATAGCAAACTCCCAGTGATCCTTAATGACATGACAATCCAGACTGAGACAGTTTCACACACAATCTAAACTACTGTTATCTATACAGACAGCCAGAACATCTCTGAGATCTGCAAAGATAGTAATAACCATCCCATGGTCATCATTACAGATTCTTTAATTTCTAACCCATAGTTCAAGAAACAAACCAAAGTGGAGAAAGATTGGTTATTTTGCAAATAATGGACCTTTTAATTATTTGATAAAGGGAAGGGTAAAATAATTTCTACTTAGAAAGGTTGGAAGATTGAATTAAAGGAGAATCAAAGGAACTATATGCACAGGATGAAAATGTCATCAGTACTCAATAGGTACTTGAAAAATCAGAGAATGTTTTCAGTGTTCAGCAGGTAAGGCAGCATCTGTGGAACGAAAACCAGTGTTTCTCTTTCCACAGATTGATGATCTTTCATCAGACCTTTATTAACTCATCAGACTTAAACATTCATTCTCATTCTCCTTCCTATAGATGGTGCCTAAGCTGCTGACTATTTCCTTTGTTTTTGGTTTCTCATTTGAAGTCAGGTAGAAGTGGATCCCTGTCATAACAAATGTTGAAATAGAATATAAAAGAGAAAGAGCCTTACTCAGAATCTTACTCAGATATGAGAAGGGAATGTATGGAGTCAGAATGGAAAAAAATTACTATTTATGTCTCCAGGTGTTTCATGGAGATTACACGGCTGTGACATTGCAATGAAATATGGCAAAATAGCTTTTACATGGTAGTAGTATAATCACTTGAGTCACATATATGTTCCTAGGGGGACCAATATCCTGGCAGGGAGATTAGCGAGGGCTTCTGAGGTGACTTTAAACTAGAATGGTTGGGGGGTGGGAATCAAATTAAAGAGGCTAGGCGTGAGGAGGTTAGTTCACTACAGGGGGATGGGAACCAGCGCAGAGAGACAGAGGGGTGTAAAGTGAGGGTAGAAGCAAAAAGTACTAAGGAGAAAAGTAAAAGTGGCAGGCCGACAAATCCAGGGTAAGCATCAAAAAGGGCCACTTTTCAACATAATTGTATAAGGGCTAAGAGAGTTGTAAAAGAGCACCTGAAGGCTTTGTGTGTCAATGCAAGGAGCATTTGTAATAAGGTGGATGAATTGAAAGTGCAGATTGTTATTAATGATTATGATATAGTTGGGATCTCAGAGATATGGCTCCAGGGTGACCAAGGATGGGAGCTCAACGTTCAGGGATATTCAATATTCAGGAGGGATAGACATGAAGGAAGGGGAGGTGAGGTGGCGTTGCTGGTTAAAGAAGAGATTAACGCAATAGAAAGGAAGGACATAAGCCGGGAAGATGTGGAACCGATATGGGTAGAGCTGCGTAACACTAAGGGGCAGAAGACGCTGGTGGGAGTTGTGTACAGGCCACCTAACAGTAGTAGTAGTGAGGTCGGAGATGGTATTAAACAGGAAATTAGAAATGTGTGCAATAAAGGAACAGCAGTTATAATGGGTGACTTCAATCTACATGTAGATTGGGTGAACCAAATTGGTAAAGGTGCTGAGGAAGAGGATTTCTTGGGATGTATGCGGGATGTTTTTTTGAACCAATGTGTCGAGGAACCAACTAGAGAGCAGGCTATTCTGGACTGGGTATTGAGCAATGAGGAAGGGTTAATTAGCAATCTTGTCGTGAGAGGCCCCTTGGGTAAGAGTGACCATAATATGGTGGGATTCTTCATTAAGATGGAGAGTGACATAGTTAATTCAGAAACAAAGGTTCTGAACTTAAAGAGGGGTAACTTTGAAGGTATGAGACGTGAATTAGCTAAGATAGACTGGCAAATGACACTTAAAAGGATTGACGGTGGATATGCAATGGCAAGCATTTAAAGGTTGCATGGATGAACTGCAACAAATGTTCATCCCAGTTTGGCAAAAGAATAAATCAAGGAAGGTCGTGCACCCGTGGCTGACAAGAGAAATTAGGGATAGTATCAATTCCAAAGAAGAAGCATACAAATTAGCAAGAAAGTGGCTCACCTGAGGACTGGGAGAAATTCAGAGTTCAGCAGAGGAGGACAAAGGGCTTAATTAGGAAGGGGAAAAAAGATTATGAGAGAAAACTGGCAGGGAATATAAAAACTGACTGTAAAAACTTTTATAGATATGTAATAAGGAAAAGACTGGTAAAGACAAATGTAGGTCCCCTACAGACAGAAACAGGTGAGTTGATTATGGGGAGCAAGGACATGGCAGACCAATTGAATAATTACTTTGGTTCTGTCTTCACTAAGGAGGACATAAATAATCTTCCAGAAATAGTAGGGGACAGAGGGTCCAGTGAGATGGAGGAACTGAGCGAAATACATGTTAGTAGGGAAGTGGTGTTAGGTAAATTGAAGGGATTGAAGGCAGATGAATCCCCAGGGCCAGATAGTCTGCATCCCAGAGTGCTTAAGGAAGTAGCCCAAGAAATAGTGGATGCATTAGTGATAATTTTTCAAAACTCGTTAGATTCTGGACTAGTTCCTGAGGATTGGAGGGTGGCTAATGTAACCCCACTTTTTAAAAAAGGAGGGAGAGAGAAACCGGGGAATTATAGACCAGTTAGCCTAACGTCGGTGGTGGGGAAACTACTGGAGTCAGTTATCAAAGATGTGATAACAGCACATTTGGAAAGCGGTGAAATGATCGGACAAAGTCAGCATGGATTTGTGAAAGGAAAATCATGTCTGACGAATCTCATAGAATTTTTTGAGGATGTAACTAGTAGAGTGGATAGGGGAGAACCAGTGGATGTGGTATATTTGGATTTTCAAAAGGCTTTTGACAAGGTCCCACACAGGAGATTAGTGTGCAAACTTAAAGCACACGGTATTGGGGGTAAGGTATTGATGTGGATGGAGAATTGGTTAGCAGACAGGAAGCAAAGAGTGGGAATAAACGGGACCTTTTCAGAATGGCAGGCGGTGACCAATGGGGTACCGCAAGGCTCAGTGCTGGGACCCCAGTTGTTTACAATATATATTAATGACTTGGATGAGGGAATTAAATGCAGCATCTCCAAGTTTGCGGATGACACGAAGCTGGGTGGCAGTGTTAGCTGTGAGGAGGATGCTAAGAGGATGCAGAGTGACTTGGATAGGTTGGGTGAGTGGGCAAATTCATGGCAGATGCAATTGAATGTGGATAACTGTGAAGTTATCCACTTTGGTGGCAAAAATAGGAAAACAGATTATTATGTGAATGGTGGCCGATTAGGAAAAGGGGAGGTACAATGAGACCTGGGTGTCATTATACACCAGTCATTGAAAGTGGGCATGCAGGTACAGCAGGCGGTGAAAAAGGCGAATAGTATGCTGGCATTTATAGCAAGAGGATTCAAGTACAGGAGCAGGGAGGTACTACTGCAGTTGTACAAGGCCTTGGTGAGACCACACCTGGAGTATTGTGTGCAGTTTTGGTCCCCTAATCTGAGGAAAGACATCCTTGCCATAGAGGGAGTACAAAGAAGGTTCACCAGATTGATTCCTGGGATGGCAGGACTTTCATATGAAGAAAGACTGGATGAACTGGGCTTGTACTCATTGGAATTTAGAAGATTGAGGGGGGATCTGATTGAAACGTATAAAATCCTAAAGGGATTGGACAGGCTAGATGCAGGAAGATTGTTCCCGATGTTGGGGAAGTCCAGAACAAGGGGTCACAGTTTGAGGATAAAGAGGAAGCCTTTTAGGACCGAGATTAGGAAAAACTTCTTCACACAGAGAGTGGTGAATCTGTGGAATTCTCTGCCACAGGAAACAGTTGAGGCCAGTTCATTGGCTATATTTAAGAGGGAGTTAGATATGGCCCTTGTGGCTACGGGGATCAGGGGGTATGGAGGGAAGGCTGGGGCGGGGTTCTGAGTTGGATGATCAGCCATGATCATAATAAATGGCGGTGCAGGCTCGAAGGGCCGAATGGCCTACTCCTGCACCTATTTTCTATGTTTCTATGTTCTCCAAAGGGGCTGTCTATTGTAGGTCCTTAGCTGGCTGTAGAGGCCGATCTGGGATCTGCATAATTGGGATGTTAAGTTGGATTCCCTTAATGGAGAATGCCTGTGCATGACTTTTTGAAGGTGGGGAGGCTGAGGCATGGGCAGTTATGGCATAATCCTTGATAGGGCACAGAGTCCAGTGGAATGGAGTGAAAAATGACTGGAGATCCTTCACTGCCGCACCCTTCCTCCACCTACACTGCCATTGTAATATGTCATTACCTTCTACCAGTTCCACCATTAAGGTCTTGGTTGGCTTGCTCTTTGTCTGGAAACTCCTTAGCCAGGAACTAAGCGCCAGATGACTAAACTCCAGACCGTATTACTCTTGGGATCTCAGGACCTTACAAGCCTCTCTGCCGCAACAATGTGATGATACTTGAAGAAGCATGGTATATGAAGTTGTGAAATTGTTTTTGATGATCAAGAGAACAGCATCTAGGTAGGTGGGATTAAGCAGACTTCCAAGATGTCAGATGAAGGCAACTGAAGAAGTCTGCCACTGTACTTGAAGCAAGATATAGCAGGAAAACAGAAATGGTCAATATTAAGTTCTTTGAAGCTGTGTCTCGATATATATCTCAGACTTTCCCTGAATGCATTTCTAGGAAGCAGGTTTGGAAGAAGTGATTAGTGTTTTCAGTTCTAATGACCAATTCATTTTGAGTTTTGCTGTTCCTTGTTCTTCATAATCCAGCAGTGATTTCCAGAAAACACTTCTACTTTAGTGATCATTCCAGTTCAAGTCATAGCTTAAATCTGCAGGCAATTGTTAATTTGTAGTGAATATCAGCAAGTCCCAACAGAAGTCCATTTACCAGTCCATACTGCAGGAATTAGATTTACACAATGTATGCTAAAAATACACTCTCAAATTAAACATGACAGACTGCAGGTTACCTGGAGATTAGCAAAAGGCTTTCAAACTGTGTCTCGACATAAGAGGTGGTTTATTTTAGTAATGGTGTTTCCATGTACTCTGCATTTGATTATAATTCAGATTTATTCATTTA
This sequence comes from Mobula birostris, assembly GCF_030028105.1. Lineage (NCBI taxonomy): Eukaryota > Metazoa > Chordata > Chondrichthyes > Myliobatiformes > Myliobatidae > Mobula > Mobula birostris. The sequence goes on from NC_092402.1 coordinate 28,709,837, forward strand.
CAGAAGCAATGTTAGCCAAAGTCAAAGTAAACACAACCAAAAGATAAACTTAATTTGCTGCTTCATGCCAACAATTTAAGAGGGATCTAGTGGTCAAATCTACTCCCTCGTATTTTTGACAGTTTTAAATTGTGAGATACCTTCAATTTGTTCTGTATGTGGAAATGCCTGCAAGTTTTGTACCAAGTAATCAAATCTAGTTAAACAGAAAAGTGCATCCTTGAATAGCTGTTGTTTTTAAGATGGTGTTCCTACGAAGCTGTCGCATAAGATATTTCAGACTGTCGGCTCAGTAGTGATAAAAGAATTACAATAAACTTTAAAGTCGAACTGGATATGTCAAGGAGGAGCTCCTGGATTTTAGTGTTTCCAATGTAATTATAGACCTGTATTTCAGTGGTAGAGGAAGAAGGGGAAAGTGTAGTGTAGTGAGTTGCTGTAGTACATTCTGCAGAAAACTAACTGCAATCAAAATGTACTAATAAAAGATGGATAATATGGAAACAATGGTTATACTACTGCACAGGACCAAAAGAAGCTACAGATTCACAAGTAGTAAAATTAGTCGGCTTCATCTTGGTAGTATCCAAGATGTCTTCAAGGAGCAGTACCTCAGAAAGGTGGTGTCCATTATTAAGGACCCCATCACCCAGGACATGCCCTCTTCTCATTGTTACTGTCAGGAAAGAGGTACAGAAGCCTGAAGGCACATGCTCAGCAATTCAGGAACAGCTTCTTCTCCCCTGCCACCTGATTTCTAAATAGACATTGAACTCATAAAAATGACCTCACTTTTTTATATGATTTCCATTTTGCACTATTTTAATCTATTATATATATATATAAATTTATATATATAGATTTACTGTAATTGATTTACTTATTTATTTTTTTCTTCTATACTATCACGTATTGCGTTGTACCGCTGCTGCTAAGTTAACAAATTTCACGACACATGCCGGTGAAAATTCTTGGGGCAGCTGGAGAATTTGAATTGAATTCAATAAATCAGAAATAAAAATCTAGTACCTGTAATAATGCCCATGAAACTACCAGATTGTTGCAACAAACCATATGGTTCACTGATGTTCCTTAGAAAAGAAAGTCTGCTGTCTTTTCATGACAGAAAGCACTATCAGGGCCTATACCTTGAGTTCTACTGAAAAATGGAGCTTTGTGTTCTAGGCTAATTGATTGAGGTTGTGCTGCTGAGATCTTTAAGAATTTTTGGACCAGCTCATTGTAGTAAAAATAAATAATTTGTTGAGGGCAATCTCTGTAGCAGAACTTATGAAGTGAGGAGAAATGTGCAAATTTGTAATTATGGAGTACATCATCCAGCAACAGTTCTGGGTAAACCTGCATGACTAAAACTGGATTGTGCTTGAATTAATGCAGTGGAAACAATGCCAGTAGTGAATTTGCCTCATTACTGTAGATGTTGTCAATTATGGCAGCAAGATTAAATGGATAGAATGTCAGATGAGGATCTAATGTGAGGCTAGGATAAGACAATAGATAGATGGGGATGGAGGGGAGGATGGCTGATTGGAGATGTAGGTTGGGATGATTAGAATTGTCCAGGAGCGAGGCTGGTTAGGGATCTGCAGATTTATCATGAAGTCAGGAAGAGGGCATCTGTTTCTGTTGGATTTGCGTTTTTTAAACATACCCATTCATTGCTAGCCTGTATTGGTCTGCTTTAAGGATTGCTTGTGATCTCACATTTTTGTCTGACAATCCTAAATACAGCAAACTCAAAATACACATTTGTATATTGCACGCAGGGCAAATCTATTTTCTGTCTAGGATTTAAAGCACTTGTCAGATCTTTTTTAGTATATGATAGCGGCTGAATGCATGACATCTTTTCAATGGGACTGTCTAGCTAACACCAAGTTGAAGCCTGATTGTTGAGGAGGAAGGTCCTCACTATGAGGCCGTTCTTGCAGACACTTTGCACATCAGTGTTACTGAAAGCTGCGGTGTGAATGAGACCATTCATATCCTTTTTGTGAAAGTGGTAAACAGAATTATGTTGCTGCCTTCTTGGTCTAATCTCAACAACTCTTTAATCTAGATCTCTATGCTCTGAAGGTTATTCACTAGGATGCTCATCTAGGCTGGCATTGATTATTACTGGAGAATGACTAGTTTACCCGTGTTGCCTGTTCAAACCTTGTTGGTTTTCCAGCGCCAGGAACTATTCACAACTGAGTTTTCCCAATGAACACACTCCAACAGAAGGTCATTTTTGCAGAAGTACTCTAACAGGTTTGACCTTTGCAGAGAACCTGCTGATGGAAGCTATTGTGTCACACTACACTCTCTAAACCTCCTTTGCAGACAATTTACCAGAGATCAGGTTGTTTGCTTTTGAAAATGGAGAATATAGTAATGGAATTAAAATACTAAAAATGGATCTTTGTGTTAGCTGTGTGTTCATACTAACTTCTTGTGGATTTTTATATGAAATAATCTATTTAAACTTGCAAAAAGATATATACTAAAAAGGCGTGATGCCACTTGTTAGTGACGCTTGATTTATTTTCACATTGTTCAAACCAATAAAGATCCTGTCGGTACTTTGTACCTACTTTCTGCATGGAGAATACTTGCAATTTTATCCATTCCCAGCCCATAAAACCTTTCATGGAGATGGAATAAATAGATACTCAGAACTTCTCTCATAATCTCCATCATCCCTTCAATCTTCCAACTCAAACTCTCAAGCTGCCTTTGTTCTTCTCACTCTTAATTGTTCCTCAGTCTCTTTTTTTCGGTATAATGTACAAGCAGCAGGCCTTGAAAAAAAAATTGTTTTCTGTTTCATGTTTTTTTTGCTGCAAAATATTCCAGAGCAAGTAAAACAGGGTAAAAAATCATAGAGTTGACACCTTAGTGAAAAATAAGCTGCAGAACATCTTCAAGGATTGCATAATCTGCAGTTGAAGTGCAGTTGGAACAGAATATTCTCTCAAAGAGTACTGACACTTTAATTACATTTACTTCATATTCATCCTTTCCCTCTTGGTTAAGGCATTAGTTTGAAGTCATGCTCTCTATGCAGTGAATTGGATTTAATGATATTTGAGGCAGCAGCTGAATCTGCCAAAACCTCTTGCAAGTAATTGACATTTACATTAATGAGTCATATGCAAGCAAAGCTGGAGAGGATCTTCTTCAGTTGATGTCTAAAAATCAGGATAAATTTGGATTTGAAGTTCAGTTTCAGAATCCTTTTCAATCTGACAGCTGTATTTGGTTTATTTTCCAATCATTTTCAGTTGATATGCTTTTAACCAGCTGATAGCCAGCACATAATCTTTGAGCCTTGGTGTAGTGGTATAACATAATGACCAGGAAAAGGTATTTGCATGAGTGTTTTGCTCAGTCATGAATGTGTTAACAAAGGAACTTTAAAGGGCCTGCAGATGACAGGCATCAGCACACCATGATCCCACCAAGTGACAAGGGTTAGAGGCAGCTTCAGACTCACAAATTTTGTACAGCTAGGCACAAATAAAAATTTAAATTCAGGCGAGAGTGACCTTTCAGTTAATCTCCTCGAATATGACAGAGCTGTCTTTTTATTTATGAGTTCTTTGTGTTGGCAACACCCCAAAGCTTCCCTTGACTGCAATCTTTCATCCAGACTAAATGCTGCAGTGAATGATTGAAGAGTCAACCATTAAAAGAAGGAACTTATATAGCATATTATCTACTATTTTCAAAGAGCCTCGGGTTGCCCCAGAACACTTTGCAGCCAATAAAATACACCTGAAATTTTGTCACTCTTTTATCAAGAGAAGTTGGCAGTCAATATTCAACTACCAGTAATCTGATAATCAACAGCTAATTTGTTTTAGTCATTTCTGGAAGTGAACTATTGTTCATAAAATCTACGAGATGTCTTGGAAAATATCTCTCCACTGATATCAATCTTCTTTGTAGTGTTCTCAAGGCATTTATACAGTATATCCAGTTGAAATCGGAGCAGGAGGCCAAAAGTAAAGGAGTAAAGGAATCTCGGAGCGAAGACATTTTTTTACACCGCTCGAGGAAAATAGGCTAGACTGCGCAGGTGCGTGACGGAGAGCACCAAAGGTTTAAAGAAGAGAGTAATTTTCAATGGTCTTTTTTAAATCAGAGCAAGAGGCCGTGAGTGAAGGAGTGAAGGAATCTCGGAGCAAAGACATTTTTTTTTACACTGCTCGGGGAAAAGAGGCTAGACTGCACAGGTGCGTGACGTAGAGCGTCAAAGGTTTAAAAAAAGACCACCATATACAGTAGGCAGTGTTGACAGCAGGCAGCAGAGTGAGAGGGAGCAGAGTGGGACGGCTTTGGCTCAACAGGCTTCGACATGAACAGGCAGAGGCCAGGGTAGGTTCTGGTATGTTTTGTTTTGTTTGCTTAGAGTAGAGAGAATGCGAGGCAGGATGTTGGAATGCTGCTCTTGCAGGATGTGAGAAGTCAGGGAGCTCTCCGGTGTCCCTGACAATGACAACTGCAAGAAGTGCATCCAGCTGCAGCTCCTAACAAACCGCGTGAGGGAACTGGAGCAGGAGCTGGATGACCTCCGGATCATTCGGGAGAATGAGGAGGTTATAGATAGTAGCTACAGGGAGGTAGTTACGCCAAAGGAACAGCGCACAGGTAATTGGGTTACTGTCAGGCGAGGGAAGGGGAAAGGGCAGGCAGAGCAGGGTTCCCCTGTGGCCATTCCCCTCAACAACAAGTATACCGCATTGGATACTGTTGGGAGGGATGACTTACCTGGGACAAGCTGCGGCAGCCGGATCTCTGGCACTGAGTCTGGTTCTGCAGTGCAGAAGGGAGGGTGGAAGAAGAGGAGAGCAGTAGTGATAGGGGACTTGATAGTTCGAGGTACAGACAGGAGGTTCTGTGGTCATTGCAGAGACTCCCAGATGGTTTGTTGCCTCCTGGGTGCCAGGGTCGGGGATGTCTCTGATCACGTGCACAGCATTCTGAAGTGGGAGGGTGATCAGCCAGATGTCATGGTACACATCGATACCAATGACATAGCAAGGAAGAGTGAGGAGGTCCTGGAGAGTGAGTATAGAGAGCTTGGTAGGAAGTTGAAAAGCAGGACCTCGAGGGTGGTAATCTCCGGATTGCTGCCTGTGCCACGTGCCAGTGACGGTAAGAATAGGATGCTCTGGCAGATGAATACATGGCTGAGGAACTGGTGTAGGGGGCAGGGTTTCAGATTTCAGGATCATTGGGATCTCTTCTGGGGCAGGTGGGACCTGTACAAGAGAGAAAGGTTACACCTGAACTACAAGGGGACCAATATCCTTGCAGGGGGGTTTGTTAGTGCTATTGGGGAGGGTTTAAACGAGATTTGCAGGGGGATGGGAACCAGAGTGCCAGAGCAGATAATAAATTATGTTAAAAGTTCATGCAAAGTCACAAGTAGAAGGGTTGGGTGTGGTGGTAATAATCTTCTGAGGTGTGTCTATTTCAATGTGAGGAGTATTGTGGGGAAGTCTGACAAACTGAGGGTGTGGATTGACACATGGAATTATGACATTATAGCCATTAGTGAAATTTGGCTGCAGGAGGGACAGGCTGCTTAATGTTCCAAGGTTCCGATGTTTCAGAAGTGATAGAGGCAGAGGAATGAAGGGTGTGGGCTGGGGGTGGGGGGGTTAGCATTGCTTGTCAGGGAAAATGTTACAGCGGTGCTCAGGCAGGACAGATTAGAGGGCTTGTCTACCGAGGCCATATGGGTGGAGCTGAGAAACAGGAAAGGTATGGCCACATTAATGGGGTTGTATTATAGATCACCCAATAGTCAGCGAGAGTTGGAGGAGCAAATCTGCAGAGAGAGAGCAGGCAACTGCAGGAAACATAAAGTTGTGGTGGTAGGGGATTTTAATTTTCCACATATTGATTGGGACTCCCATACTGTTAAAGGTCCAGACAGGTTAGAGATTGTAAAATGTGTTCAGGAAAGTTTTCTAAATCAATATATAGAGGTACCAACTAGAGAGGATGCAATATTAGATCTCCTATTAGGAAACGAGTTAGGACAGGTGATGGAAGTGTGTGTAGGGGAACACTTTGGTTCCAGTGATCATAACACCATTAGGCCCAATTTCAGGCGCGGGCAGCGTCGGTGCGGGAGCAAGGACTGCTCGAGGTCAACAGACGACTGGAGATCGGAGGATCGGAGGATCAGCCGTTGTAGGTAGGCCAAGGAAGATTGAGACTACCTAGGCATTACCTGAAGAGGAAGGTAAAACTGCGCAGGCGCGGGTGACGTCAGCGACGAGCGCGGAGTTTAAAAAGAGGCCCACTTTCAAGTGCGGGCAGCGTCAGTGCGGGCAGTGGAGTGTGCGAGAGCAGAGTGCTAGGCTTTGGCTCAGTGGGCTTCGGCATAAGGGGGTCTTCAGTGAGAGGTAATCAGTGAGCCTGAGTACGTGCTTGCTGAGGAAAAAAGGTAAGGTCGGTAGGTACTGTTTCATTTATTCTGATTAATCTGGGATCAGGTAATGGGGGAGATAATTAGAGCAGTGGTGTGCTCTGTATGCAGTATGTGGGAGGTCAGGGTCAACACAGTTGTCCCTGATGACCACACCTGCAGAAGGTGCATCCAGCTGCAGCTCCTATCAGAGCGAGTTAGGGAATTGGACCTGGAGCTAATGTTATCCCACTTTTTAAGAAAGGAGGGAGGGAGAAAACAGAGAACTATCGCCCTGTTAGCCTAACATCAGTAGTGGGGAAGATGCTAGAGTCCATTATTAAAGATGAAATAGCGGCATATCTTGATAGCAGTGATAGGATTGGGCCGAGCCAGCATGTATTTACCAAGGGCAAATCATGTTTGACTAATCTATTGGAGTTTTTCGAGGATGTAACCAGGAAGATAGACGCGGGAGATCCAGTGGATGTGGTGCACCTTGACTTTCAGAAGGCATTTGATAAGGTACCACATAGGAGATTGGTGGGTAAAATCATAGCTCATGGCATTGTGGGGAGGATATTGACATGGATAGAAAACTGGTTGGCAGATAGAAAGCAAAGTGTAGCAGTGAATGGGTGTTTCTCGGAATGGCAGGTGGTGACTAGTGGGGTGCCACAGGGCTCGGTATTGGGACCACAGCTGTTTACGATTTACGTCAATGATTTAGAGGAAGGCATTGTGAATAACATCAGCAAGTTTGCTGATGATACTAAGCTGGGAGGCAGTGTGACATGTAATGAGGATGTTTCGAAAATGCAAGGTGACTTGGATAGGCTGGGTGAGTGGGCCGAAACTTGGCAGATGGCGTTTAATGTGAATAAGTGTGAGGCTATTCACTTTGGGAGCAAGAACAGGAAGACAGATTATTATCTGAACAGTGTGGAGTTAGGTAATGGAGAAATACAAAGAGATCTAGGAGTACCTGTTCGTCAGTCTCTGAAGGTGAGTGAGCAAGTGCAGCAGGCAGTGAAGAAGGCTAATGGAATGTTGGCCTTTATTACAAAGGGAATTGAGTACAAGAGCAGGGAAATCCTTTTGCATTTGTACAGGGCCCTGGTGAGACCACACCTGGAGTATTGTGTGCAGTTTTGGTCTCCAGGGTTAAGGAAGGACATCCTGGCTGTAGAGGAGGTGCAGCATAGGTTCACTAGGTTAATTCCTGGGATGTCTGGACTGTCTTACGCAGAGAGGTTAGAGAGACTGGGGTACACGCTGGAATTAAGGAGATTGAGGGGGGATCTGATTGAGACATATAAGATTATTAAGGGATTGGACAAGATAGAGGCAGGAAATATGTTCCAGATGCTGGGAGAGTCCAGTACCAGAGGGTATGGTTTAAGAATAAGGGGTAGGTCATTTAGGACAGAGTTGAGGAGGAACTTCTTCTCCCAGAGAGTTGTGGAGGTGTGGAACGCGCTGCCTCAGAAGGCAGTGGAGGCCAATTCTCTGGATGCTTTCAAGAAGGAGCTAGATAGGTATCTTATGGATAGGGGAATCAAGGGTTATGGGGATTGATAGTAGATGATAAGCCATGATCTCAGAATGGTGGTGCAGGCTCAAAGGGCCGAATGGTCTACTTCTGCACTTATTGTCTATTGTCTATTGTCTATAGCTTCAACTTGATCATGGATAAAGATAGATCTGGTCCTCGGGCTGAGGTTCTAAACTGGAAAAAGGGCAAATTTGAAGAAATGAGAAAGGATCTAAAATGCGTGGATTGGGACAGGTTGTTCTCTGACAAGGATGTGATTGATGAGTGGGAGGCCTTCAAAGGAGAAATTTTGAGAGTGCAGAGTTTGTATGTTCCTGTCAGGATTAAAAGCAAAATAAACAAGAATAAGGAACCTCGGTTCTCAAGGGATATTGGAACTCTGATAAAGAAGAAAAGAGAGATGTATGACATGTATCGGAAACAGGGAGCAAATAAGTGCTTCAGGAGTATAAAAAGTGCAAAAAATACTTCAGAAAGAAATCAGGAGGTCTAAAAGAAGACATGAGGTTGCTTTTGCAGTCAAAGTGAAGGATAATCCAAAGATCTTCTACAGGTATATCAAGAGCAAAAGGATAGTAAGGAATAAAATTGGTCCTCTTGAAGATCAGAGTGGTCGGCTATGTATGGCACCAAAAGAAATGGGGGAGATCTTAAATGAGTTTTTGCGTCTGTATTTACTAAGAAAACTGGCAAGGAGTCAATGGAAATAAGCAAACAAGTAGTGAGGTCATGGAACCTATACAGATTGAAGAGTAGGAGGTGCTTGCTATCTTGAGGCAAATCAGAGTAGATAAATCCCCAGGACCTGACAAGGTATTCCCTCGGACCTTGAAGGAGACAAGTATTGAAATTGCAGGGGCCTTGGCAGATATACTTAAAATGTCGGCATCTACGGGTGAGGTGCCGGAGGACTGGAGGATAGTTCATGTTGTTCCCTTGTTTAAAAAAGGCTCAAAAAGTAATCCGGGAAATTATAGGCCGGTAAGTTTGACATCAGTAGTAGGTGAATTATTGGAAGGAGTACTAAGAGATAGGATCTGCAAGTATTTGGATAGACAAGAACTTATTAGGGAAAGTCAGCATGGCTTTGTGTGTGGTAGGTCATGTTGAACAAATCTATTAGAGTCTTTCGAGGAGGTTACCAGGAATGTGGATGAAGGGAAGGCAGTGGATGTTGTCTACATGGACTTCAGTAAGGCCTTTGACAAGGTCCAGCTTAGAAAGTTAGTTAGGAAGATCCAGTCGCTAGGTATACATGGAGAGGTAGTAAATTGGATTAGACATTGGCTCAGTGGAAAAAACCAGAGAGTGGTAGTAGAGGATCGCTTCTCTGAGTGGAGGCCTGTGACTAGTGGTATGCCACAGGGATCAGTGCTGGGTCCATTGTTATTTGTCATCTATATTAATGATCTGGATGATAATGTGAAAAGTTGGATCAGCAAATATGCTGATAATACAAAAGATTGGAGGTGTAGTGGATAGTGAGGAAGGTTTTTAAAGCTTGCAGAGGGATTTGGACCAGCTGGAAAAATGGGCTGAAAAATGGCAGATGGAGTTTAATACAGACAAGTGTGAGGTATTGCACTTTGGAAGGACAAACCAAGGTAGAACATACAGGGTTAATGGTAAGGCACTGAGGAGTGCAGTAGAACAGAGGGATCTGGGAATACAGATACAAAACTCCCTAAAAGAGGCATCACAGGTAGATAGGGTCGTAAAGAGAGCTTTTGGTACATTAGCCTTTATAAATCAAAGTATTGAGATTTTTGATTGGAGAAAGGGTAACTTTGAGGAGATGTGAAAGGATTTAGAAGGAGTAGATTGGGACAAATTGTTTTATGGGAAGGATATAATCAAGAAATGGAGGTCATTTAAAGGTGAAATTTTGAGGGTACAGAATCTTTATGTTCCTGTTAGGTTGAAAGGAAAGGTTAAAAGTTTGAGAGAGCCATGGTTTTCAAGGGATATCGGAAACTTGGTTTGGAAAAAGAGAGGAATTTACAATAAATATAGGCAGCTTGGAGTTAATGAGGTGCTCGAGGAATATAAAGAATGTAAGAAGAATCTTAAGAAAGAAATTAGAAAAGCTAAAAAAAGATATGAGGCAGCTTTAGCAAGTAAGGTGAAAATAAATCCAAAGGGTTTCTACAGTTAAATAAATAGCGAAAGGATAGTGAGGGATAAAATTGGTCCCTTAGAGAATCAGAGTGGACGGCTATGTGTGGAACCAAAAGAGATGGGGGTGATTTTGAACAATTTCTTTTCTTCTGTAATCACTCAGGAGAAGGATATTGAATTGTGTAAGGTAAGGGAAACAGGTAGGGAAAACTATGATGATTAAAGAAGAGGAAGTATTGTCACTTTTAAGGAATATAAGTCTGACAGGATATTGCCTAGGACCTTGAGGGAAGTTAGTGTAGAAATAGCAGGGACTCTGACAGAAATGTCATTAGAAATGGGGATGGTGCCAAAGGATTGGTGTATTGCTCATGTTGTTCCATTGTTTAAAAAGGGTTCTAAGAGTAAACCTAGCAATTATCAACCTGTGAGTTTGACATCAGTGGTGGGTAAATTAATGGGAAGTATTCTTAGAGATGGTATATATAATTATCTGGATAGACAGGGTCTGATTAGGAACAGTCAACATGGATTTGTGCATGGAAAGTGATGTTTGACAAATCTTATTGAATTTTTTGAACAGGTTACTAGGAAAGTTGACGAGGGTAAAGCGGTGGATGTTGTCTATATGGACTTCAGTAAGGCCTTTGACAAGGTTCCACACAGAAGGTTAGTTAGAAAGGTTCAATCATTAGGTATTAATATTGAAGTAATAAAATGGATTCAACAGTGGCTGGATGGGAGACGCCAGAGAGTAGTGGTGGATAACTGTTTGTCAGGTTGGAGGCCAGTGACTAGCGGTGTGCCTCAGAGATCTGTACAGGGTCCAATGTTGTTTGTCATATACATGAATGATCTGCATGATGGAGTGGTAAATTGGGTTAGTAGGTATGCAGATGATCCTAAGATAGGTGGCGTTGTGGATAATGAAGTAGGTTTTCAAAGCTTGCAGAGAGATTTAGGCCAGTTAGAAGAGTGGGCTGAACGATGAAAAATGGAGTTTAATGCTGATAAGTGTGAGGTGCTACATTTTGGTAGGACTAATCAAAATAGGACATACATGGTAAATGGTAGGGCATTGAAGAATGCAGTAGAACAGAGGAATCTAGGAATAATGGTGCATAGTTCCCTGAAGGTGGAATCTCATGTGGATAGGGTGGTCAAGAAAGCATTTGGTATGCTGGCCTTTATAAATCAGAGCATTGAGTATAAGAGTTGGGATGTAATGTCAAAATTGTACAAGGAATTGGTGAGGCCAAATTTGGAGTATTGTGTACAGTTCTGGTCACCAAATTATAGGAAAGATGTCAACAAAATAGAGAGAGTACAGAGAAGATTTACTGGAATGTTACCTCGGTTTCAGCACCTAAGTTACAGAGAAAAGTTGAACAAGTTGGGTCTTTATTCTTTGAAGCATAGAAGGTTGAGGGGGGACTTGATAGAGGTATTTAAAATTACGACGGGGTAGATAGAGTTGACGTGGATAGGCTGTTTCCATTGAGAGTAGGGGAGATTCAAACAAGAGGACATGAGTTGAGAGTTAAGGGGCAAAACTTTAGGGGTAACACGAGGGGGAACTTCTTTACTCAGAGAGTGGTGGCTGTGTGGAATGAGCTTCCAGTAGAAGTGGTGGAGGCAGACTCGATATTGTCATTTAAAGTTAAATTGGATAGGTATACGGACGGGAAAAGAATGGAAGATTATGGGCCGAGTGCAGATCGGTGGGACTAGGTGAGATTAAGCATTCGGCATGGACTAGAAGGGCCGAGAGGGCCTGTTTCCGTGCTGTAATTGTTATATGGTTATATGGTTATATGAGTTGGAATGTTATGGTGAGGTTGTATAAGGCATTGGAGAGGCCGAATCTGGAGTATTATGTGCAGTTTTGGTCACCAAATTACAGGAAGGATATTAAAAAGGTTGAAAGAGTGCAGTGAAGGTTTACAAGGATGTTGCCGGGACTTGAGAAAGTGAGTTACAGAGAAAGGTTGAATAGGTTAGGGCTTTATTCCTTGGAGCATAGAAGAATGAGGGGAGATTTGATAGAGGTATATAAAATTATGATAGAGTGAATGCAAGCAGGCTTTTTCCACTGAGGCTAGGGGAGAAAAAAAACAGAGGACATGGGTTAAGGGTGAAGGGGGAAAAGTTTAAAGGGAACATTGGGGGGGGGGTGCTTCTTCACACAGAGAGTGGTGGGAGTGTGGAATGAGCTGCCAGATGAAGTGTGGGCTCACTCTTAGCATTTAATAAAAACTTGGACAGGTGCATGGATGAGAGGTGTTTGGAGGGATATGGTCCAGGTGCAGGTCAGAGGCAGAAAAATGGGTCGGCACAGCCAAGAAGGGCCAAAAGGCCTGTTTCTGTGCTGCAATGTTCTATGGTTCTGTGGTTCTATGAAAGTGCAGTCGAGGGCATGACATCTTGTCTCACCCAAGCGATGGCACCTCTTGACGAGCAGAACTCCCTCAATACTGCATTGGAGTGGGACCTAGTTTCTAAGATGACGTTTCTGACATGATATATGAACCTACTGATACAGAAAGGAGATTGCAACCTTCTGACCAATAAATTCCTCAAAGGGTATCAGGAACTAAGTATTTTTGTGGCTTTATTATATTGATCCACCTGTAGAAAAGAAAATTGACAGTATCAAGCACAATTAGCCTTTTAAATTATTATATCAATTGTTTGAAAAGAGCAAGGTTAGCACATTTTTAAGTTGTATAATATATGTAATTATGAAATAAGTCAGTCTTATGAGAGCTCTTGTCCACCGCAACTTCAGCCTCAATATCCTCTCATGAACAAGTGTGTGTGTGCGCATGCACACACACATAAACAACATGTCATCCTTCACACCCACCATTATGGTGTATCTTCAGTATTACTGAATTATTACTGCATGTTTCTCTGTTATGTGTGCATTAATATAGCTTATCATTTCCAATTTGTCAAAGTACTTTGACTTTTGAAGAGTGTGTAATTTTGGGCTGTACATACACTGTCAGGAACTTAAAACATTAGTGAAGGGACAATTGTTAGTCCCCTGACAGCAATTCCACTCATATTGTTTATAGCGTTCTCAGTTCATGAGGGGTATGAACTCAGGTTAAAAATATTAGGGGATAGTGTTCGTCCATCGTCAACGTCGATGAGGACCTCGACACCATTATGATGGTGTTGACACTAGCGCGTGATTTGGATTTAAGTGAGGGAGAGTTGTGCAGCATCAGCGTCACTCTCTCTTCCCAATTCCCATCTGGATCCAGTGGCAAGACAGAGTCTAGGCGGCTGAGATGGGACTAGAAGCAATGGATGACCAGGACGTCTTCTGTGTCTTGTCCTGCTCTACACGTTCCATGACGCTTGCAGAGACCACCTTCTTGACCGTTGGACCTTCCATTGGTCTCGCCCGCTCAATCCGCCGGAGTCTGTCTTCACATGCTGGGATAGACAACTCCCTATCTCACCGAGGGTTTGAGACCCGTCGGCTACCCTCACCTGGTTTAGCCAGCTTGTTGAAGCCGTTGCCCGGGGTGTGGCCGCTGTCGCATGCAAACAGCTACGGGGAGCCACAGGTGAGAGCTGAGTGCCAGGTGGGGACCAAAGGTGGACTAACTGCCTTGAAAAGGACGCGACATGTCCCCCCACCAGAGGTGATACCCCTCCCTGACACCCCATACACCCCAAGTTTTCCTAGTATTAGGGGATTGTGCAAATATGAAGACATAGCGTTAACTAATAGCTAATTTTCAGAGCCGTTGTATTTCTAAACAGAAACTCTGATTAGTCTGTTTAATAATACCTTGGGGGACTTCAAGCCATTTAGTTGCACAACATTCCTTATCAAAACTTGAAATAGCAAATTGGTTTAGATTGGCATAATTTTGTTTAAAAGAGTTTTTTGGTTGTTCTAGGGTAATTGAAACCACCTTGATTTGAAACTAATAGATTAAAATAGAATCATTATCAACATCCTTAAGCATGGGTTTGAGCCCTTACAATATTTTGATCAGATCATTTATCTGAATATGTACATTACTAATATCATTATTGGAAAAATACTTCACCCCTGACCTCCACAGTACAATAAATCTCTCCATTACACAAGCCTGATGATGTGTTTGCTGTTAATAACTGCCATATTATCAACAATATGCTTATTGTTTCCAAGATCATTGTAAGAAGATCCCTTCATCAGCTCTTCTTTTGGCTACCCAATGAACCCCTTTAATCAGAGACCAAATTTTGATTTGAGCTTGTAATTCCTTTTTAGAACTTACTTACCTAGCAAGCATTCATCATAAACCTTTCTTCTGTTTCAGATCATCTTTTAACTCTGCAATTTCATCTGCTACTTATGCACAATTAGTATCTTTGTGTTAGTAAGGCAATTGCCTTGATTTCAAGACGGACATGTATTTTTAAAAATATGTATTTATATGGATTGGACATTGCTCACAAGTAAAGCATTAATTGCCACTGCCTTACAGGCGCTGAGAATGAACCAGTGAGCTGCTTTCTTGAAGCATGGTAATTAATTCTGGTAAATGTGATCCCACACTGTTATTAGGTAGGGGGTTCCAAGATTTTGACACAGCAAGGTTAAATGAACAATGATACATTTCTAAGTCAGGATCGTGTGAGACTTGGAGAAGATCTTGTAAATGATGGTGTTCTGAAATACTTGAAGAATTCCCCATGCCCTTCTCGGTGTTGGAAACTTGGGAAGCACTGTGCACTGTGCACTCCAAGCAAGTGGAGTGTATTCTATTACAATCTTAACTTGAGCCTCTTGAAAGATGGAAAAGAACTATGGTGTCATGAGGTGATGCACTCACTTCAAGAAACCCAGCATCTGACCTGGTCGTTGTACCATAGTATTTAGAAAAATGGTACATGTAGGCCTCAGTGATGATAATACAATTGAAGATCAAGGACAGGTGGTTGCACTCTTTCTTGTAGGAGATAGTCATTATCTGGCACTTCCGCAGCAGGTATTTTACTTGCTACTTATTAGCTCATGCCAGAATATTGTTCAGATTTTGCTGAATGCAGGCTATTCATTCCTGAGTGTACTCTATGTGCTATTGCTTTTGAATAAGGTGCACCCAAAAATGCTGATGGTGGGATATAGGATCTTGGCTGAATGGTATAACAGTAACAGGCTGCTGATTGACTAGGTCCGCAACTTCACTAATTTTTGACATAGATTCCCAGTTACTACTGAACAGAACTCTGTAGGCTTAAGTGAAAATGAAAGTAGAATGGAAATTAGCAGCATAACTAATGAAGAAGTTTGTATACAATAAGAAAGCAGAAAGTATCACTGGTGGAGTCATCAATGTAAGGTTGATCGAGATGATCTGAATAGGACTAAAACACAGAATGTCCAATGTATCTAATAGTGAGAAGGGCACAGCATGGGCCCATATGAATTCCCATGATTATTGTAGCATTTGAATCTAGACTCGCTGCAATGACAATCCAAGCTGTGTTACATTAGAATCTGACACATACCCTTGACACTAGATACTAGAGTACTACAGCACAGAGCAGACCCTTCAGCACTCAATGTTGTGCTGACCCATATATTCCTAAAAAAAAAATGAGATGGTAGTATTATACTTAACAGCCAAATTCCAAAGTAAAGTTGTGAGATGACTGTGACATCTTCCAATATTTCTTTCAGGTGGAAGATTCTTGACAAATAATGTTATAGCTCCCTTTATCTGAGTTGTTTTCTCTGCTTCAAGCATCCATCAGTTTCCTGTTAGATAGTTACTCTGCTTGCAATTTCCTCCTAAGCATAATCTTCTTCATTACATATCCTAAATACTTCTTTAATTTCCTGTTCCAAGATATTGACTTTCTACAGAAACTGGGAAGCAAAAATTCATCATTGCCAGCTTGTACTCCTTCCCCTCCCCCCACCTTTTTATTCTGGTTCTCCCACCTTTCTTTCCAGTGCTGATGAAAGGTCTCAGCCCAAATCAGCTGTTTATTCCCTTCCATAGATGCTATCTGACTTGTTGATTTTCTCCAGCATTTTGCATGTATTGTAACCACACAAAGGGCATACTTTAAAAAAAAAGACAATTTCAGAATTTACTGACTGAAGTGTGTCATGTGTGACCCCAAGCAGAGCTACCGGACGGATGATGCGAATGTGAGAGATAACGGAAGACAATGGAGAAGCATTTAAAATGCTAATAAGAGAAAAGAGAGAGATTAACGAGAAAGAAACACAATTCAGATATTGACAGGCCGTTTGCTTTGAACCTGAACTGTTTGAAGTTTGATGGACAGGTGATACCCCAGCAGGGGGATAAAAAGAGCAGGTTTGCTAAGGCACGACATGCCACGAGACCCTGGAAAGAGCAATGTGCCCCCACAAGTTGGTGAGAGTTTGGAGGACCGGTTCGCGGGAATTGGTCAGCGGCTCACAGGGTGTAAAGGTACGATCGGTGGGAACCTGGGATGTGTGTCCGCCCTTGCCTGGGTGCCAGGTTCACCGCGGAAGAACGATCGTATCCGGAACAGAGGGGTCACAGTCGGTGACCACAATGGGATCAGAAGACATCAAAAGGTCTGCCCGAAACCAACTGCATCTCTCACTCTCTCTCTCTCCAACAGTACAACAACAGCGATTACTTCGATCTGCACTAAACTGAACTGAACTCTGCTTCACTTAAGACTGATCATTTTACCCCTAGACTGCGATAGAGCTTGGTTGATTCCTATTACCCTATTTCTGTGTATATGTGTGTATTATCATTGCTAACCTGTTACATTTATATCCTTGCGATTAGTGTACTGTATTACTTATTTCTTTAATAAAACTTTATTAGTTCCTAGTAATCACAGACTCCAACGAGTGTTCCATTTCTGCTGGTTTGGCAACCCAGTTACGGGGTACGTAACATAAGTGGGGATCTCGTCCGGGATCTTGAACGCCAAAATTGGGACTGGGTAAATTGATTGGGTTAAAATTCCCAAAAGAAAAATAAAGGGCAAACAGCAGAAATGGAGATTGAGGAATTTCTAAAGGCGCCAACCCTGGAGGCATTAGAGGACGCCAGGAAAGCGGAATTGGCGACTGTTGCAAAACGGTTGAATCTTTTTAAGGGGAAGCCGACAATGAGGAGAGCGGAGATGCACAGAGCTATCGTTGAGCATTATGTATCTAAAGGTGTGTTTCCCCACGGGGAGCTGGAGGTGGTGTCTATGAGCAAACCTGGTGGAGAGGCAGTGCAGCTGCAGATGGAAAAATTAAGACTCGAGCACGAGTTCCGAGTAAAGCAGCTAGAATGAGAAGAGAGAGAAAGGCAGCTAGAATGGGAAGAGAGAGAGAAGCAGAAGGAAAGGGAGTTAGAGCTGGAGAAGTGAAGGATGGCGCTGGAGAGGGGCCAAATGCCGAACCAAGGTGGAGGGTTCAGGGCGACCCAGGAGGTTAGGTTGGTTCCCCCATTTGAGGAGGCCGATGTTGATTGGTACTTTCTACATTTTGAAAAAGTCGCTGCAAGTCAGGACTGGCTGAGGGATAAGTGGGCTGTTTTGCTTCGGAGCGTACTTAAGGGGAAGGCTCAGCAAGCTTACTCGGCGTTGTCAGCAGAAGATGCCCAGAGGTATGATGTGGTGAAAGAGGCTATACTCAGGATTTAGGAGTTGGTCCCGAAGGCATACCAGCAAAGGTTTCGGAATGTGAGGAAGCAGTGGGGCCGCACGTATTTAGAGTTTGCCCATGAGATGCAGATGTATTGTGAGCGTTGGTGCGCCTCGAAAGGGGTCACTGGGAATTATGACAGACTGCTACAGCTAATACTGATTGAGCAGTTTAGAAGTTGTGTCCCTGAAGGTATGAGGCCCTATCTAGATGAGAAAAAGGCAGAAACCTTAGCCGCAACTGCTAAGTTAGCAGATGAGTACGCGTTAACACACAAAGCAAAGTTTACCCCGAGTAAAAGCTACCACAAGGGTAGTCGAGAGGGCAGAGAAAGTCCGCCGGAAAAGCCAGAAAGTAGGCTGGGGACTAGTGAGAAGGATAAGGAAGACAGGAAGCAGTTTGGTAAGAAGTCTCCTGGGGTCGTATGCTATAATTGTGGGAAAGCCGGTCACATTGTGTCCAGGTGTTTTGCCTCAAAGAAGGAGACGGGGAAAGGAAAAAATGACGACTCCGACTGGCTGTATTGAGCCGGCAAACAAACCGCTAGGGGAGAAGAGGTCTGATAGAGTTCAGGAAGGGCGCGAGAAGTTTATTTCGGCCGGATTGGTGTCGGTGAAGGAGGGGTCAAACCCAGTTCCAGTATGGATCTGGAGAGACACTGGGGCTTGTCAGTCATTGATCTAAAGGAGGGTGTTAGACTTTAGTGCAGAGACCGAGACTGGGGGGGTCAGTGTGATAAAAGGCATTGGGAAAGGGACTGAAGCAGTACCTTTGCACCAGATACACCTAAAAAGTGACTTGGTCTCCGGACCGGTCACGATAGGGGTGAGGCCAGAATTACCGATGGAAGACGTGGAGGTCTTACTCAGTAACGACCTTGCAGGTGGAGATGTGTACCCAGCAGTAAAGCTGACGAGCAAGCCTGCCAGGACTGAGGACCCGCCCATGGGCTCACAGGTTTATCCCGTTTGCGCAGTAACTTGGCATATGTCCAGAAAGGCTGCCAAAGCGAATGTAGATTTAGCTGAGATGTTTTTACCAGCCTTGTACCAGGAGGGGTTAGAAAGTGAGAAGAAGGAGCATAGTGGAGTGGAAGGAAGTGAGGGAGTTGAGGTAGATTTATCATTAGCGAGGAAGGAATTTATACAGGCACAGGAACGAGACAAGGAGCTGATGGTTTTGACTGAGACAGCTCTCTCCGAAGCAGAAATAAAAAGGGAACCCATGGGCTATTATGTGAAGGAGGGAGTACTAAGGAGGAAATGGAGACCAAGTACCGTGCCCGCAGATGAGGAGTGGGGGGTGGTACACCAGGTGGTAGTGCCGAAAATTTATAGGGGCGAGATTTTTAACCTGGCCCACAAGATACCCCTCGGTGGACATTTTGGGGTGAGGAAAACAGTCGATAGAATTATGGAAGAGTTTTACTGGCCGAACATGAGGAAGGATATTATTGAACATTGTAGACCGTGTCATTCCTGTCAGGTGGTAGGAAAGCCGATCCAGGTCCTGCCTAAAGCGCCCCTTCGACCGATACCCGCTTGTGGATTTTGTCAGTCCCCTGCCCAGAACTGCGAGTGGGCGAGAGTATGTGATGACTATGATGTGCGCCGCCACCAGGTTTCCGGAGGCTGTGCCCCTGGCAAGCGTCAAGGCTCCCACAGAGGTAAAGGCGCATGTGAAAGTTTTCACTACAGTGGGGCTGCCAAGGGAAATCCAGTCAGATCAGGGGAGTGCCTTCACATCTCACACATTCCGACGAATGTTGGATGAGATGCGAACAAAGCAGATTTTGGCCTCCGCGTACCACACAGAGTCCCAAGGGGCGTTGGAAAGATTCCACACAACATTAAAGACCATGATTAAAATTTATTGTCAAGAGAACGCTAGGGACTGGGATGATGCCTTGCCTCTTCTGTTATTTGCCATAAGGGACACGGTTCAGGAGTCATTGTGGTTCAGCCCATTAGAGCTCGTCTTCAGGCATCGGCCCAGAGGACCTCTAACCTTACTGAAAGAGCAATGGTCCAGTCCGACCGTACAAGTCAATGTGATTGATTATGTTTTCAAATTTCGTTAGAGGCTTAAAAGGATCTGTGACCTTGCCGAAGAAAATCTACGACACTCCCAAACTAAAATGAAACAGTGGTATGATAGGCGTGCCCGCGAACAAGTGTTTCAAGTGGGTGATATGGTCTTAGTTCTGTTTCCAGTGGTAACCAACCCCGTCCAGGTGAGATTCCACGGTCCGTACAAAGTAATTAAAAAGATAGACTCTTTGAATTATGTTATTGAAACGCCGGACAGACGTAAGCTGACACAATTAGTGCATATTAATATGTTAAAAGCTTACCACGATCAGAAAGCAGATCTAGTCAGTGTTATCACAAAAATAAATGAGTCTGGGGTGCCAAATGATAAGGGAAAAACCTATCTTGAAAAGATAAATATGGTGCCGACCAGATTGGAGAACTCTATTGTTTTGGCCAACTTTACTGAGAAAGTCTCTCACTTAACCCCTGAACAGAGCAAGCCGCTGATAAAGCTAACTAACCAGCATGCAGATGTATGTCCGGATGTCCCGAAGCGATGCAAAGGGACGGTGCATGATGTTGTCATTACATCAGATCAGCCTATTAAGCAACAGCCCTATAGGATTGGAGAAGGGCAAGCTAGCTGAGAAAGAAATTGAACATATGCTAGCCACAGGTATTATTGGGCCATCCAAATCGGAATGGGCTTCTCCCTGTGTGGTTGTCTCGAAACCCGATGGGAGCATACGATTCTCTACAGATTACAGAAAGGTGATCGCCATTACAAAAACTGATGCTTACCCCATCCCAAGGGTAGACGATTGCATCGATAAAGCTAAGTACATCACAAAGATCGATTTGCTGAAAGGGTACTGGTGCGTTCCTTTAACCGACTGGGCTAGAGAAATCTCAGCATTTGTCACTCCATCCGGGTTATACGGGTATAATGTTTTACCTTTTGGCATGAAGAACGCCCCAGGGACCTTCCAAAGGATGATTAATTCAGTGATAAAAAGGTTAAAGAACACAGAAGCGTATATTGATGATTTAGTGGTCTGGAGTGACACGTGGGAGGAGCACATTGTGGCAGTAGAGGAACTGTTTAAATGGCTGTCTGAAGCCAACCTGACAGCGAAAAGTGAGTTCGGCCATGCTAAGGTCACTTATCTGGGGTATGTGGCAGGACAGGGGCAGCTGGCACTGATGCAGGCTCAGGTGCAGGCTATCTCTGAAGTTCCCATCCCAACGGACAAGAGAGCCCTGAGAAGGTTCTTGGGGTTGGTGGGGTACTATCGGAAGTTTTGCAAAAACTTTGCTGATATTACCCTCCCTCTTACTAAGCTCTTGCCAAAAAATGTGAAGTTTGTGTGGAACGACCTTTGTCAACAAGCCTTCGATGGTCTGAAGGCGATGCTGTGTCACCACCCTGTACTGAATGCGCCTGACTTTTCAAAACCCTTCTCCCTAGCAACAGATTCTAGCGACGAAGCAGCCGGGGCGGTGCTGTTGCAGACAAATAGGAAATTGAACACCCAGTGGCTTATTTTTCTAAGAAGTTTAATGTCCATCAGAGAAATTATTCCACTGTGAAGAAGGAATTACTGGCAATCATACTGGCATTACAACATTTTGAGGTTTATATTTGTCCGGCACGGAAACCACTGATAATTTACACTGATCACAATCCATTAGTGTTTTTGGCCACAATGAAGGATAAAAACAAACGCTTATTAAGCTGGAGCCTGGTATTACAGGAATTTGATATTAAGATAAAACATATAAAAGGAACTGACAATGTGATTGCTGATTGCCTGTCAAGGTGTTAAAACTTAAAGTCCTCTGTATTAGCCGAATAGCTGATGACTACCTTTATATTAGTGTGTACCTTATAATGTGCATTCATGCCCATAATTTTTACCCTGGTAAAAATCCTTTTAAGGGTGGGGGTGTCATGTGTGACGCCAAGCAGAGCTACCAGACAGATGATGCTAATGAGAGAGATAATGGAAGACAATGGAGAAATATTCAAATGCAAATAAGAGAAAAGAGAGAGATTAACGAGAAAGAAACACAATTCAGATATTGACAGACCGTTTGCTTTGAACCTGAACTGTTTGAAGTTTGATGGACAGGTGCTACCCCAGCAGGGGGATAAAAAGAGCAGATTTGCTAAGGTACGACACGCCACAAGACCCTGGAAAGAGCAGTGTGCCCCCACAAGTTGGTGAGAGTTTGGAGGACCAGTTCACGGGAATTGGTCAGAGACTCACAGGGTGTAAAGGTACAATCGGTGGGAACCTAGGGTATGCGTCCGCCCTTGCCTGGGTGCCGGGTTCACCGCGGAAGAACGATCGTATCCGGAACGGAGGGGTCACAGTCGGTGACCACAGCGGGATCAGAAGATCAGAAGACATCAAAAGGTCTGCCTGAAACCAACTGCATCTCTCCAACGGTACAACAACAACAGCGATTACTTCGAACTGCACAAAACTGAACTGAACTCTGCTTCACTTAAGACTGATCATTTTACCCCTAGACTGTGATAGAGCTTGGTTGATTCCTATTACCCTAGTTCTGTGTATATGTGTGTATTATCATTGCTAACCTGTTACATTTATATCCTTGCGATTAGTGTATTGTATTACTTATTTCTTTAATAAAACTTTATTAGTTCCTAGTAATCACAGACTCCAACGAGTGTTCCATTTCTGCTGGTTTGGCAACCCAGTTACGGGGTACGTAACAAGTGAATTCAGTGTACACAGCACTATGTATGTATAACTATTTCATTGGCTTAGAAGCTTTGTCCTCAACTAGTTTACTGAGTGCTTGGATGACATTCAAATGTTTTTGACGAATGAAAGATTTTCTTGTCAAGAATTATATGGCATTGTAAGGATTTGTGGTTTGTTTTTTTTTCAGATTTCTCCTCTCATTTAAATGATTTGAACACCAAATCACCGGGATCTGGCAGAACCCTTGATGTTATGTTTGTTAGTAAAAAGCCTTTGAAATGAAACTGGAAGTATTAAAACAACACACACAAAATGCTGGAAGAACTCAGCTGGTCAGGAAGCATCTATGGAAATGAGCAGTTGACGTTTTAGGCCGAGCTGACCTTCTGAATTCCATCATTATTTTGTGCATGTTGTTTTGGATTTCCAGCATCTGCAGAATTTCTTTTGTTTAGCATTTGTTTAAACGTGATGTTTAAAATATTTTCCAAACCTGAAAAAAACACATGACAGATACTGAAATTCCAGAAAAGACTGCCATTCAAAGCCTTCCAATGTTACCTCTGAGCATCATTGGGTCAACCAGTGAACAATTGTCTTTATGATTCACTAAGTTCAGGAAATTTGAAGAAACTTCAAAATTCATGAAGTATGCAGACAGGGTCACATTAGACAATCTGAATTTGGAAATGTTGCAGTAGATTAATTTGGATAATTTTGAAATGTAGTGGTTTGATTTACAAGGTGGCTCAACTGGGAAGCAACAATTCATCGACCTATGAGCTGAACTGAAGAATATTGATGAAGATCAATTTGTGACTGGATCAAAGCACATAAATCCATACAATGAAGTTCGGAAACTCTAGAATTCCGGTCCTGAAGCTTTAGCTGTCTGAAAAATTTTATAATAGGACCATAAGACCTAGGAGCAAAATTAGGCCATTTGGCCCATTGAGTCTGTGCCGCCATTTCATCATGGCTGATTTATTATCCCTCTCAACCTCATTTTCCTGTCTTCTCTCCGCAAAAACCTATCAACCTCCACCTTAAGTATACCCAATGACTTGGCCTGCACAGCAGTCTGTGGCAAAGAATTCCACAGATTCACCACCCTCTGGCTGAAGAAATGTTTCCTCATCCCTGTTCTAAATGGAGTCTCTCAATTCTGAGGCTGTGGCCTATGGTCCTAGACTACCCCACTATAGGAAACATCTTGTGCACATCCACTCTATCTAGGCTGTCTCACTTCTTAGTGAGTTTCAACCATTTATACCTGGAGGACTTATTATATCCCAGAAAGCACAAGTAACTAGAATGACACAATAATTTTAACTTGTGAATTGAAGCCATGAAATCACACCCTGCATTTTCTTGTAACGCTCAGCTATATTGGCTCGTATAAATCTAGGGGAAATCCCGTCCGGCGCCCGCCTGGATGCTTCCGGTTGTGTCGGTTGCTGTACCGCTGCTACCGAAATCAGTTCCAAACATCAATCATCAGCCAGCACACACAGTAAGTTTTATAGATATTACTAAGTCTATGAAGTTAATATCAGTTCGATACAGGAAAAGAAGTAATGGAAAAAAAAGGCGCCAGACTTATCAAAGTTCAAGTTCTTTGTGCACAAGTTGGAGCTCAGGAATTTCTTTGGGACCACGTGGATCTTGTGGACTCACGGCTCGGGACCACCCGGAGTGATTGACCGGAGTCTTTCCGCACGTCCGCCGTCCTCTCCGTCTCTCCTCTGACTCCCCGCCAAAAACCCTCATTCCCAGTCATATGAGACAGCATCATCACCCGAAGAACGATAACATGAACACCCATTGGCTAATAGCACCCTGCTATCTGTATTAACCCAAGCAGGTGTCTAGCTAGAGACTTTCTCAGCATTTAACATAACATAGAAGCCATTTTATCCACATATGCAGCAGATCTGAAGATTAGCATAACAAAGAAGCCACTTAAAATTTAACATAACAAAGAAGAAACCCCGTACATTCTCCTCATACAAAGTTTCTCAAGTGACCCCTCAGGCACAAGCTCAAGACTGTGAACAAGAATAAGAACCTGAACTTTGAGAGAAAATTGTTCAGCACCGATCTGTCATAGTGGGGGTATCACAAAGGTGTTTTGGAATATATTAACAAAGCCACTCACTAGTAAAGTTTTTGACCTGGTCTTAACATTAAAGGTTTTGCAAATATTATCCCTTATAATACTTACAATATAAAAATAATTCTTTTGACTGGAATGGCATTTATTTTAATCACTGTTTAGCGAAGGAATTGAGAGGTTAATATCATGACCAGTAAGAACATGCAAGAACAAGGTAATGGAACAAGTGGGATGGACTCATTGAAGAGTGTGTATTTTAATGCTCAGAGTACTATGGATCAGGGTGATGATCTTAGATCATGGATCAGTATATGAAGGCTTCATAGATGGGATTTTTACTGAAGTGGTCAAACCAAAGTTGCAGGCTGCACATAGTTGGGTGACCACCAGGAAGCATATGAGAAGACCTATTAGGGCATAGCAGCAGCCAGGCTAGTGGCTCTGTGACCAGCTTTGAGGCTCAACAGGGAAGGGTATAGTCAGGCTTAATAGTTAAGTGGACAGACAGGAGATTCTGTGGTTGTTAAAGAGACATCAAGATGGTGTGTGCCTCCCAGGTACTAGGGTCAAGGTTGTCTCAGAGTGGCTTTACTGGAGAGAAACCAATATCCTGACTGGGAGGTTTGCTAATGGGAGGACTTAAACTAGTTTGGCTTTGGCAGCGGGATGGGAACAAGAGCATCAAGTCAGAGAGTAGAGGGATTGAGAGGAAATTAGATGTCATAACCAGCAAGAACAGGCAGATGCAAGGTAATAGGCACAATGGAATAGATGGGCTGAAGTGTGTGAGCTTTAATGCTAGGAGTATATTTTGCATCAGTATTTACCAAGGACAAGGATATGGAGGGTAGGGAGTTCCGTGTAGAGCATATTAATTTTCCAGGGCATTTCATGATAAACAAGGAGGTAGTGTTAGGTCTCTTAAAAAGCATTAAGGTGGATAAGTCCCTGGGGCCTAATGGGATATACCCCAGATTATTGAGAGAGGTAATAGATGAGATTGCTGGGTCTTTGACCAATATGTTCGTGTCCTCTCTTGGCAGAAACAAGGGCCCAGAGTCCTGATGAGTAGATACTACTGTTCGATTTTTCAAGAAGGGAAATAAATACGGATAATGCTGGAAACTATAGACCAGTGAGTCTCACATCAGTGGTAGAGAAATTACTGGAGAGGATTCTTAGGGATGGGATTTATGAGCATTTATAAATTATGGACAGTCAGCCTGGCTTTGTGTGGGGCAAGTCATGCCTTACTCTCAAGTTTTTGAGGAGGTGATAAAAGCAATTAATTAAGATAGAGCCATGCATTTTGTCTATATGGATTTTTGTAAGGTGTTTGACAAGATTCATCATGGGAGGTTCATTCAGAAAATTAAGATGTATAAGATCCATGGTGAATTGGCTACTTGGATTCAGAACAGGCTTGTCCATAGAAGACAGAGGGTGGTGCTCGATGGGAATTATTCTGGATGAAGCTCTGTGACTAGTGGTGTTCTGAAGGGATCCACATTGGAACCTTTCCTGTTTGTGTCAAATGTATTTAAGATGAGAGGGGGTAAGTTCAAAGGAGATGGGGTGGATGCCTGGAATGCACTGCCTAAGGTGGTGATGGGGGTAAATATGATGCAAGCATTCAAGAGGCTCTTAGATAGGCAAACGAATGTGCAGGAAACAGAGGGATATGGACATTGTATAGGCTGAAGAAATCAGTTTGTGAAGGATTAGCTTGGTTTGCTGACTACAAAGTTCCAAACTCAAACGAAGACTTTAAGCCCTATTAGGTATAAATAGTCTTCAACACTCTCAATAAACAAAGTTTATGCTGTAATTATCTAATCTTCAAAGACTAGTTCACTTCCCTGTTTATCCTCCACAGTGAGTTTAGCTGCCAATCCCCACTATTCGAGTGTTGGGTCCCTTCTCCCTACCAAGGAGGAGATACTTCCAGCTAACAAAGTAGTTTAAACGCAGTTCATTTATTTTCCTCTATACATGTTTAAGTCCAAACAACGCACACAAAACACATTTAAAACTCATAGAAGATTTCTATCTTAAGCATTTCCAAATTTCAAACCATTTCTAAAACATAAAGCACAAAGTATTTCTAAAACAAAGCATTCAGGGTTTCCAAAACACAGGTACAATTCCTATAAACTAAAAAAGATGTACCCTTGAGTTGCTGACAAACATGCCGTCTGTCATAGAAACTGAAGTCTAGTTCATCCTGTGTTTCTTTCATATTTCTTCTTGATGTTCTTTACCCCATTCCTAATATGCCTGAACTGCTCTCTACGTTTATATCTTCTTTTTCCATTTGGGTGACTTCACATACACACCATTTCCTCAGCTATCCTTTCAACACAAATGGTCAAAAAATATTTTTGGAGACATAGGCCTCACCCTGGTATTCACAGTTCACAATTAATGCTGTAAAGTTAACTTCCTTGAAAACATAAAGCCTTCCAACTTATAAACACATCAGTTAATGATATGCTGAATGATATTATCTATCTGTTCTGCAAGCTTCTTTGAACTGAGCAACTTAAGAGTCAGCTTGTCTGCTTGAACCCAAATTAAACAACACGTTCTCCGATACTTGATCCTTGAGTAATAATAAAGCAGGTTCAGTGACTCTTTACAGACAGAGCATCTTCAAAACACAGAGCTTATTTGCAAAGCTGTGTTTTTTTTTTACTTCAACTGATTACTGCTTTCTATTTACATTTTAAGAAATGAAGACAGACTTCCCTTTATGACCGGAAACCAAACAAATTGTTCATTAGAAATTTGCTTACATCTGTATTTGATCTTAGAAGTGGCAACTGCTATTTAGAAAGCCAGCTTAGCAAACATGAGAAAGAAGCCAATATCCAGAATATCCATCACAAGTTTAGTTGGGCATTTGATTACTAATTTAATCAATTTAGCACAATATTGTGGGCCGAAGGGCTTGATCCTGTTCTGTACAGTTCTATGTTTTATATTTGATGTTAAAGACTGGAATTCATCCTTAGTGTTTTCAGTTTTGTGCTAGCTATGCTGAGTTTCAGACTGAACTGATGAGTTGTGTTTGTAGCTGAAAATCACTATCAAGCAAATCAAATCCAAGTGACTTATTAACTAGACAGATACAACTTTGCAAAATTAATTAAACTTCACAGCCATCATGTTTCTGAATAAAGCCTAAAATTATGGGATAAATCAAAGTTAGCGTCTTGCGTATCTTGCCTGCAGCTAAGAACATAGACAACAGAATGTACAGTTATATTCCTGCTTCATGCAGTTCACAAGCCTATATTCTGAGTCTTGGCAAAGGACTTGATAATATGTCAGATCCTAGCAGCTGGTATGGTAGCATTCCAGGTCCTAATAGCTGGTATTGAAGAGGTAAATTTATGGCCACTAATAATACCACATGCAGCTGTTGCACAATATGTCTTTTCAGCTGAAATACTACTAAATATGCTTGTGAAACAAACATGGATATGTATAGTTTTTACAACAACTTGTACACAACTACATGCAGAAAGCTGTGTTTGTGTATTGTTATCACTCAGAATTGTGAAAACAGTCCCACACCCAAGGAGTCAACCATATTAATCTTTCAACTCATTCAATAACTGAACATCCACAATGTTCAGTATTTAACAGCAATGGCCATGTTTGTGTAAGCAATCCTCTCAGCTCCTAATGTAGCAGTCAGATGTTGGAGCTCTATGTCTGTGTCGCGATGAATGTAGAGATATTGGCCACCAGATAATGCATGATTGTTAATTCAATAGTGTGATGGTATTGGGTTTGCTGACCACAAGGATCTAAACTCACAAACTATGGTGTGTTTGAATTTGGAGAAAATTAGAAGTGCAGTTTATGACCCCTCCATTAAGTTTGAAAAAACTTGGAGACCATTCATTCAGCATTTTCATTTGATGTAATTTGATCATTTCCAAACTTGTTTTATCTCTCTGTACTGTTGTTGGAGGGGAATGGAGTCGTCGACACTAAGGTTTTCTTCTTTTCCATTTTTAAGTTGTTAGTTTTGTCCAAGTCTTTTAGTTTAGTTGATTAATTTTGTTTTTCTTTGGGGATGGGGTTTGCTTCTTTTTGTTTTGTTTTTTTTTCTTTTTCATGATTTTTTTTTCAGTTTTTTTTTTGCTTTGTATTATCCGTGGTTAGTTCTACATGTTTGGGAGCTTTGTTAATTTATACTACTTGGTTTTGCAATTACTTTTTTTAAGTGTAACAATATATCTCCTACTATTTGTATTACTGCTATGTTTTGTTTCTATATTTTGAAATTAATAAAAAGATTGAAAAAGAAAGGATCTAAACTCAGATGAAGACCTTAAGCCCTATTGCATATAAATAGCCACGGGTACTCTCACTGAAGGGAGATAATACTGCAACTACCCAATCTTCAAAGATGAGTTCACTTCTCCTTTTGAACTCCGTAGTGGGTTTTAGCTGCCAATACCCATTATTTGAGTGGTGGGTCCCTACCAACGAGAAGACACTTCCAGATAACAAAGTAGTTTTTAGCCCATTTCACTTATTTTCAGCGATACACGTTTAAATCCAAACAACGTTCCTAAAGACATTTAAATCTCACAGATGATAAAACATTTCTAAATTACACACAAATTCTAGAAAAAAAGCATTTCCAAAACACAGGAACAATTCTTATAAACTAAAAACACATACCAATAATACAGACAAACGAATCGTCCGCCACAGAAACTGAAGCCAAAGGATTAGGATCACATCAACACATATTCTTATCATTCATTTTGATGTTCTTCAATTATTCTTAATAAGCCTGAACTGCTGAATACACTTATTCCTTGTTCTACCACTTGGGTTATTTCACATGTATTTGATATTTCCTCAGATATCCTTTTAACACAAATGGTCTAAAAGCATTTTAGAGACATAGATCTCAGCTTAATTTTCACAGTTCACAATTAATTCTGTAAAGCTAACTTCCTTGAGTGCATAAACCTTCCAACAATAAAGACCTGTTATTTAATATATACCAGGAGTGCAGTGTTTTGTGCTTAACTGAGACCTGGCTACACAGGCATTTTCTGGACCATTGTGTTACTACGAAGGGTGATTGATATGTTCCCTGGCCTAAGGTGGAAGGAGTCAATTTTAGAAAACCTGGCACATTTATTTTTCAACATAGTCCCCTCCTACATTTACACACAGTCCAGTAGTTGTGGAGCATACGGATCTTGGACCTCCAGAAAGTGTCCACAGATGGGCGATTGATAGGTTCGTGGCCTAAGGTAGAAGGAGGTGAGTTACACAGCTCTCGTTGCATGCACATGCAGGTCAACTCTTTGAGTGATTATGCAGAAAGTTTGAAATTAATAACCCATCTCCTTCTACCTTAGGCCACGAACATACCAAACACCCCTGCTGTGGACACTTTCTGGAGGTCCAAGATCCGTATGCTCCACAACCGCTGGACTGTGTGTGTAAATGTAGGAGGGGACTATGTTGAAAAATAAATGTGCTAGGTTTTCTAAAATTGACTGCTTCTCTCAAACTTAGCAATCACCATTTGTATACTTGGCTTCAAGACTTTCGAAGCAGACAGATGTTACACTGATCGGAAAGAAAGGAAGAGGGATTGCAGTGTTTGTGAATGAATGGTGGTATAATCATGGACATATCACTGTAAAGGAATGTTTATGTAGCCTGGACGTCGAGTTCTTGGCCATTGGGATACGACCATATTATTTGCCTCGGGAATTCTCAACTGCTGTTTTAGTTGTTGTTTACATTCAACCATCGGCTGATGTGAATGTAGTGTGTGATACTATTCTTTCGACCATCGCTAGAATACAAACTCAATATCCCAATGGCTATTACTGGGGATTTTAATCATGTTCCTCTCGAGGCAACAATATCAACTTTTTATCAATATGTCAGCTGCCCTAGGATAGAACACTGGACCTTCTGTAGGCGAATGTAAAGGAGGGAAACCGTGCCGCTGCCCTTCCCTACTTGGCAGATCTGATCACAGCCTGGTCCTGCTAACACCCAGGTACGTGGCTCTTGTCCAGCGGCAACCTATGTCAACATGGATTGTAAGGAGGTGGACTCAGGATGTTAATGAGGCGCCACAGGAATTCTTTGAGAGGTTGGACTGGGATGTGTTATGTGAACCACACAGGGAGGACATTAACAAAATGACTGATTGTATCACCAACTATATCAAATTCTATGAAAACATCACCTTGCCAGCCAGGACTGTACATTGCTTCCCCAACAACAAGCCTGGGATCACCAGTGACCTGAAAGAACTTTTGAATATGAAGAAGAAAGCCTTCAGGTCTGGAGATAGACAAGTAAAGAGGCGAGTACAGAGTGAACTGAGGGTAATGCTGAGGGAGTGCAAAGACTCCTACAAGAGGAAGCTAGAGTACAAGCTCCAGCAGAATAGCATAAGGAATGTGTGATCGGGCATGAAGCAGATCACTGGCTTCAAGGTTAAGGAAAAGAAAATCGAAGGCTGCCTGGATAGATACTTGGGTGCTCACCTTGACAACAGACGTGACTGGAAAAACAACACCAAGGCTGTTTACAAGAAGGGGATGAGCAGACTCTGTTTTCTAAGGAAGTTAAGATCCTTCAATGTATGCAGCAGGATATTGGATATCTTTTACCAGTCTGTTGTAGCGAGTGCAGTCTTCTTTGTGGCTTTATGTTGGAGGAGCAGCATCAATGCTGGTGATGCAAAAAGACGAAATAAACTAATCAAAAATGATGGATCCATCCTTGGCCGCTACCTGGACTCTTCTGAGTTAGTGGTGGCGAGGAGGTCACTAAACAAACTGTTATCCATTATGGACAATCTGGCACATCCTTTCCATGACCTACTGAATAAGCTGCAGAGCCCCTCCTCCCCTTTCAAACAGACTCATTCAGCTCCACTGTCACAAAAATCGTTACAGAAAATCTTCCCCACCAAATGCAATAAGCATATACAACAGTTCATCTCTGTGTTCAGGAGAACACATATCATAGTATAATAGTCTCTGTTTTATTATTTTATGCATTATTGGTAAATTGGTAAATTACATTAGTAAATTACTATTGCGTATATTATTATTCCGTACTTCATTATTAGTTAAGTCTGCACACTGCTAAGTGTGTTTTTAAATGTTGCTGCTGTAATGAAAGAATTTCCCCTTGGGATCAAGAACCTAATTATTATTATTATTAGTCATAGTCATAGTCATAGTCATAGTCATACTTTATTGATCCCGGGGGAAATTGGTTTTCGTTACAGTTGCACCATAAATAATTAAATAGTAATAATAAAACCATAAATAGTTAAATAGTAATATGTAGATTATGCCAGGAAATAAGTCCAGGACCAGCCTATTGGCTCATATTATTATATGATATTATGCATCTGATTCTGCAAGCTTCCTTGAACTAAATAACTTAGAGTCAGCTTGTCTGTTTGAAACAAGCCAAATAAAACAACGCATTGTCTTATGCTGCATCTCAAGCAGCAATAAACCAGTTGTAGTGAGCTAAATCTTAGTTCTCATAGCCAAAGCATCTACTATCTACAAAATAAAAAAACACAGGCCAATGCGTTGTGAGCACTTGCTCAAGACAGCCTTAATGTTGGGAGTGGCACAGGGTTCACACGCAGGGGTTTTCAAGTAGGCACCCTCCTTCCTCAATGTTTCATCTCCTGAAGGCTCAACAATGGCTTCTGGCATACCAGAGTCACCCCACATTGTGTCCTCCCACTCTCTTGATGCTATCTTAGAGTCCAGGAGAGGTTTCCTTGCTCAACCCAAAGCTGTTGGCTGCTTCTTTCTTCTGCCTGTGAAGGTGTCTGATGGTTTACCATAGAATCTGACCATGGATCCCTACCTCCTTCAGCAATTTGATGGTGGATGTGGCTATAAATCCCTGACAACCCACTTCCACAGGACAAACTTTGGTTCTCCAGTGCCACCGCTGAGCTTCAGCTGCTAGATCTGCATAACATAGCCTCTTGTGCTGATATGCTTCAGCCATTGAATCCCCCTATGGGACTGCGAGCTCCACGATGTAGACGTTCTGTAATGAATTGGATCAGAGAACAAGCCTGGTCTGAGGTTGGTGGTAGCAATTTCCGGTGGAACGGTGAGTTGTTTATTGACATCCACCAGCATTTTCCAGTCATGGGCCATGTTCATCTGTCCTGTTTCTGGCTTTGGAGGGAGATTGGTTGGTCTTTTCCCTCCCTCCCAGCCGAATGTTGCTGATGTCAAATCGCTAGTCATTCTGGGGGGCAAGGAGTTAATTGTTATCCTCTTGATCTGCCAGAGCATCTTTGCAAAGCTGTTCTATAGACAGTACTTGTTTTAATTTCAAGCTAATTACTGCTTTCCATTTACATGTAAGAACGGAAGACTGACCTTCATTTATGACCAGAAATCAAACAGCTTTTGGATGGAAGCTTACTTACAATATTTTGTGACCTTACACGTGGCAGCTGTTGTGTTTAGAAAGCAAGATTAACAAACAACCCTGAGACCTACTGGCCAGGAGTGAATATCCATCACAGTGGGTGCTGGAATAGAGCTGGTGACCATATCCATACTGGAAAGGATATTCGCCTGACTCTGTGAAGGCCTTGTGCAAGTTTGGAACTGATTGCCTATTTGGTCCTTAAGTTTCTAACATGCCACTCAATACCCTATGTATCATTATGTATGTACAGCAGCTGCCTTCATTATGCAACCCTCATCATTGTTGTCTCCCTAGTCTTCTGTTCAGAGCCAGTGTGCACCATCTGGGAATCTGGCACCAATGCCACGTCACATATCTATTACGTTTGCTGTTGTTTCTGAGATTTGAATATTTTAATATTCAGATGACACAAAGAAGATTATTTAAAAGTGATTTCTTCTATTAAATCAATTTTCTTTTGTTTCAGTATGTTCCTACACTGCCATCTTCTGTACAATTGTTTTATTGATGAGTCTTGTCAATAATAACATTCTGTTATCAGGAGAAAAGGATGCCAGCATTATATTCATGATATTTTGCATTATCTTTCTGCCCTCTCTTTCTTCGCTTTCTCCCCTCTCTGATTTTGATTGGACTTGGATTGGACTGCATTTTTCAGTCATATCTAATCAGAAAACTGATGCTACCCATGTAATATGTAACGTGGACATGATCACGTGCTGTGGAATTTGAACAAAATTATATGTCTATTTGTGTATACGTCTTAATCCCTTAACCTTGCTGTCATCTTTACAGATATAACTAAAACCAATCAATTCCCTTTGATTGATGCAGTGCCTACCTATTTCATGGCCTTGGGTCATGCAAGCATATTAGTTCATTATTATATGGAGCCTAATATCATGCAAATAATCGATAATTTGTAATTCTGTGATCTGCACAATACTATTCAGTTTCAGATAGGTTTCTGCTTAACGTATAAGATAAAATAAAACCTTGAGTATGTCCCTTGGATAAATAGCACTTGTAATTTTCGATTTACCATAATAATTCTCCCATAAACAAATTGTCTTTAATGACCTTATTTAAAAATATTGTTAAAAACACTTTTTTTTCCTATATATATCTATAGCACAATGGATTAAGTATGCTATCTCTAATTTCTTCTCACAGAATGTGCTTGTTTTGTTAATTAGTATCTACTAATTAAATAATCATGACCCTTCTACAGACTACCTTAAGCTTTTACGTATTTAAGGGAATGCTGGCCTATTCTTCTGTTACATTTTAACTCCATTACCTTATTTTATGGTGGAGATTAAACTTCAGAAAAGATAGCATAGATCCAAGCACTCTACATCTTCTTGAAGTACTTGGGTCAAGAAACATCGCTGGAGAGAGAAAGAGAGTTAATGTCCTTGAACCATGAGACAGGCAATGTTTCTGTGACCAGCCAGCCGTTGTGTGGTGGAAGTGAGTTCTAGACTTGTGTATCTGCACAATGTAAGTTGCTGGCTCAAATGCTCAGTACACTGGGTGCTTTCTAACCTCTTAGCTTTATGCCAACAATAGCTGTCATAACTAATGCAGCTCTATTCATTCGAAAGACATTATTAACATTCATTTAAGAGGCACACAGTTTCTTAATTCTTTATTTCAGTGTGCATTTATGTTTTCAAACTAATGTATCCTTTAGTTAATTATTCTGATGCTTCTCAAAGTCACTGCTCATCAGTGAAAAGACCAAAATTCTATCATAATGGGATCTACTTGCATTACTTCTCTATGAATTCCAAAGGGATTCCAATGGTGGTTGGAGTACCAGTCTGTAAAGGGCATAGGCTTATAATAAGAATGAAATCAGGATGCTAATCTATATAAATGACCTTGAATGCATTACTGTTTGGAATCTACACACTCTAGGTTCAGTTCACTTTATTTTATTTTTTTATTTAGACACATAGCACAATAATAGGCCCTTCTGAATCAACGAGCCTGTACTACCAAATTACACCCTTGTAACCAATTAACCTACTAACCGACGCAAACACAAGAAATTCTACAGATGCTGGAAATTCAAGCAACACACGTCAAAGTTGCTGGTGAACGCAGCAGGCCAGGCAGCATCTCCAGGAAGAGGTACAGTCGACGTTTCGGGCTGATGAAGGGTCTCGGCCTGAAACGTCAACTGTACCTCTTCCTAGAGATGCTGCCTGGCCTGCTGCGTTCACCAACAACTTTGATGTGTGTAACCTACTAACCGATATGTCTTTGGACTGTGGGGGGAAACGGCAGCACTCGAAGGAAACCCATGGAGTCACAGGAGAACATGCAAACTCCTTACACACAGCGGCAGAATTAAACCCAGGTCACTTGTGCTGTAATAGCTTTCTGCTAGCCGCTACGCTACCATTCAGCCCGATAATGTAGTTTAGGAAGCAATGATATCAAAGAGAACTGCCAAAGATAAATTTTCAACATCTTTGTAAGGGCACTCTGCTGCCACTCTGGAATATGCATTCTTCATATCATGATACACCCTCAAGTTGCTTTCAAGTTGCTTTGACAAGCTGCATTGATTTTTTTTTGTTACTGCCAAGTCAAAAAGGG
The DNA here is from genome assembly GCF_030028105.1 of Mobula birostris. NCBI lineage: Eukaryota > Metazoa > Chordata > Chondrichthyes > Myliobatiformes > Myliobatidae > Mobula > Mobula birostris. Next base: position 28,745,587 of record NC_092402.1, read on the forward strand.
CTGGGACCTCTGTATATCTTGGGCCACTTTACTATAAGAATGAGCCTAGGTATCATTCTTATCCACTGATTGGTAATTCAGAGTTTCTGACTACATCAGTGCAAGTTATTAGAATCTTAGTTAACAATTTATTTTATAATATATGAAAAACACAGACAAAGTCGAATTATTCCACTGCTTAACACTTTTATTAGCATGCCAGGCATTGGGACCTTGCTGACATTACATGAATGACGACCCACTTAGCTCAAAGGAATGACTAGGCTTGGCACATCATTCACCTATTTCCCAAGGTCATCTGTAGACGCAGATAAAAATGAAGTTTTTCATGACCAGAATGGTGTTATAGGATTTATGTCATGAGGTCGTATGTTGTGGAAATTGTAAACAACAGCAGGTAGGCATCAGTAAAAAATGTAGGTCAAATGCAGCAGTGAAACATTTATAAGAAAGATTCTGTGTGTACACTGTATCATGCATTTAGTTCTCAAAATTACATTTCTTCAAATTTGTTTGATGGTTTACATTACTTCAAGAGGATTTGGTATTCATCAGGCTTTTGATCCTGTTATGAACGATCAGCATTTTGGCATTCTCCTGTTACTTAGATTTTATATCAGATCAGTTAATCCTTGTAACAGTGTTTAGCTTCATTCTTAATACGATGATACTCTGTGAAGGACTGGGTTATAACCCTGCATTTATAGAAAATATCAACATCCGTTTATATAACACATATATATCATCTGTGGAGCTCGTGCATACAGAAGTGCGAAAATGATCAAAAAAATGTATTATTAGTATAACATTGATACAGTGATAGCCAGAGCAACAGGAGGAAATCCCTGACAAGACAAAATCTGCAGATGCCGGAAATCCAAAAAACACACACAAAATCCTGGAGGAACTCAGCAGGCCAGGCAGCATCCATGGAAAATAGTACAGTTGACGTTTCGGGCTGAGACCCCTCAGCAGGACTGGAGAAAGAAAGATGAAGAGAAAATGGGGGGAGAAGGGGAGGAAGAACCACAAGGTGATAGTGAAACCAGGAGGGGGAAAGTGGTGAGAAGGAAAAGGGGATGGGGAATGGTGAAGGGGGGGGGCATTACCAGAAGTTCAAGAAATTGATGTTCAGGCCATCAGGTTGGAGGCTACCCAGACGGAATATAAGCTATTGTTCCTCCAACCAGAGTGTGGCCTCATCACAACAGTGGAGGAAGCCATGGATGGACATGTCGGAATGGGAAGTGGAATTAAAATGGGTAGCTACTGGGAAATCCCCCTTTAGCTGGCAGACAGAGTGTAGGTGCTCGGTGAAGAGGTCTCCCAATCTGCATCAGGTCTCAACGGTATACAGGAGGCCATATTGGGAGCACCAGATGCAGTAGATGACCCCAACAGACTCACAGGTGAAGAGTCATCTCACCTGGAAGGACCGTTTGGAGCACTGAATGGTAGTGAGGGAGAAGGTGTAGGGGCAGGTGTAGCACTTGTTCTGCTTGCAAGTATAAGTGCCAGGAGGGAGATCAGTGAGGAGGAATGAATGGGCAAGGGAGTCACATAGGGAGCGATCCCTGCGGAAAGCAGAAAGTGGGGGGGAGGGAAAGATGTGCTTGGTGGTGGGATCCCTTTAGAGATGGCAGAAGTTACAGAGAATTATGCATTGGATGCGGAGGCTGGTGAGGTGGTAGGTAAGGACAAGAGGAACCCTATTCCTTGCGGGGTGGTGGGAGGATTGGGTTAGAGCAGACATGTGTGAAATAGAACAGTTGCATTCCCTCACCCCACATTTCCCTTTTCTACCTCCTACCCAAGATCCACAAACCTTCCTGTCCAGGTAGACCCATTGTTTCAGCTTGTTCCTGCCCCACTGAACTTATATCTGCATACATCAACTAAGTTTTATCCCCGCTCCCCAGTCCAGTTCCTTCCTACCTACATCCGTGACACTTCACACACTCTTGATCTTCTCAATGATTTCAGTTTTTCTGGCCCTGAATCTCTTAGTTTCACCATGGATATCCAGTCCCTATTCACCTCCATCCCCCACCAGAAAGACCTCAAAGCTCTCTGTTTCTTTCTGGACACCAGACCCAACCAGTTACCTTCCACCACCACTCTCCTCTGTCTGGCAGAACTTGTCCTCACACTCAATAATTTCTCCTTTGGCTCCTCCCACTTCCTTCAAGCTAAAGGTGTAACCCCGGGCACTTGCATGGGTTCCAGTTGTGCCTGCCTTTTTTCGGCCACATGGAATATTCTATGTTCCAAACCTAACTGGTGTCTGTCCCCTACTTTTCCTATGCTACATTGACGACTGCATTGGTGCTGCTTTCTGCACCCATGCAGAGTTAATCAACTTCATCAACTTTGCCTCCAACTTCCAGCCTGCCCTTAAATTTACCGGGTCCATTTCCGACACCTCCCTCCCCTTTCTCGATCTCTCTGACCTTATCGCTGGAGACAGCTGAGCTGCTGATGTCTATTATAAACCCACGGACTCTCACAGCTCCCTGGACTGTACCTCTTCCCACCCTGTTACTTGTAAAAACACCACCCCCTTCTCTCAACTCCTCCGTCTCTACTGCATTTGCTCTCAGGATGAGGCTTTTCATTCCAGAATGAAGATAGCCTCCTTCTTCAAAGAAAGGGGATATCCTTCCTCCACCACCAATGTTGTCCTCAACCGCATCCCTTCCATTTCACGCATGTCTGCCCTCACCTCATCTTCCCATCACCCTACCAGCGATAGGGTTCATCTTGTCCTCACCTACCACTCCTCCAGCCTCCATGTCCTATCCTCCTGCACCATTCCCCATTCCATTTTCCCTCTCTAACCTTATTTTCTTGCCTGCCCATCACCTCCCTCAGGTGCTCCTCCCCCCTTTTCTTTCTTCCAAGTTCTTCTGTCCTCTCCTATCAGGTTCCCCTTCTCCAACCCTGTATCTCTTTCACCAATCAACTTCTTTACTTAACCTCCACACTCCCGGTTTCACCTATCACCTTGTGGTTCATCCTTCTTTCCCCTCACTTTCTTACTCTGACTTCTTACCTTTTTTTTCCAGTTCTGATGAAGAGTCTCAGCCTGAAACATCGATTGTACTCTTTTCCATAGATGCTGCCTGGCCTGCTGAGTTCCTCGAGCTTTTTGTGTGTGTTGCATGGAGGAAAACACTGATATTTTACCAAAAGCAAGAAGTGCAGTTACTGGAAATTTGAAATAAAATACAAAATGTTAGACATGTTAGCAGGTTAGGCTCCTATGGATAGAGCTGTTACTTCAGGTCACTGGTATTGAAACATATGAGAAATGAATCATTTTTAACTTGGAGAAAAGAGGAGGAGGTGAGACAATAAAAAAGAGTTTTTGCAATAGGCTAGAGCTCAAGAAAGTGAATTACACAAGCTGGAGAGGGGTGCAGATTATTCACAAACGATCAATCTCAGGGAGATGCAAACAGAAGGATATTAATGGAATATGAGATAAATAAAATAGGGGATATAGAAAACTGAATTAAAAATTATAAGTGCTGGAAATAGCAGGTCTGGCACAGAGAACAGAGTTAGTGTTTCAGAATTATAGCCTATTATCTGAACTGGCCAATTGAACTCTGAAGGAGGTAATGTGCCACAGTAGATGGTAAAATGTTGTTCTTGGATGTTCAATGTTGCTATTTTAAACCGTGTAGTAGTATGAGAAGCCGCAAACAGAGAGGCCATGAGATAGAGAATTAAAGTAACAAGCAACTAGAACCATAGGGTGGTATGCTGTGAAAAGTGGGCCACACTTTGAGCACTAAATATAGTGTGGTCATTTGGAAGTAGAACAAATAAATTGCCAATTACCTGGAAGTTGTATTTGGTTCCCTGGATGGTGGAAAAAGAAGAGGTCAAAGTGTACAGTAAATTACAGTTAAACAGTACTTTTGCACTGGTTCAAGATTCTCTACACCTGGATGAGTCTCTTTTCATAAAAATAACCCGGGATCCTTATCAATCTTCTGTTATTCCATTAGTTTGCATTGGTTCAAGGAGATTCTTCAAACTGTGCATTGCACATTTTAAATAATCATCCATACGGTTGAAGTATTTAATTTACTAAATAACTGACTGGTGCACTATAATGAAAGTAGTAAATGATTAATTGTAAATCTTTAAAGCTATTTTCAGTGATTTCAAACAAGGCAATTGACAGGAGGAGGTCCAGGTAAAATAAAATCCTTATTTTTTTTTACTGAAAAAGCATATTTTCAACTCTGTTAATAAAACTGCACAGAGCTCTCACCCCTAAATAAATCAAGAATAACTTTTTAATGCAAAGAAGAGAAACATTTCTATTAAGTTTTATGACATAGCAGGTTCACAGTATTTTTTAAACTTTTATGATTATGGAACTCAAATTAACAGAATCTTTGAAATGTAACCAAAACACTTTCAAGCACATGTTAGCAATAAATTCCTGATTCTGTTCTTTATTTATTCAAGGGATGCGGGCTTTGTAGGCTGAGACAGAATTTAATTGCCCACTCCATTGAGAAGATGGTGGTGAATCATTGTAGTCGTTGGGATGTTGGTGTACTCTCAATGATATTGGAGAAGGAATTCTTGGAATTAGACTCAGTGAGAGTGAAGAAACGGTAACATATTTCTAAATCAGGATGTTATGTGCCTTGGACAGCAACTTGGTGGTAGTGTTCCAATGCCTTAGCTGCCCTTGTCCTTGCTAATAGAGGTTGTGGGTCTTGGTGAGTTGCTGCAGTGCATTCTGTAGATAGTACAAACTGCTGCTACTGTGCATTGGTGGTGGAGCGAGTGAATGATTGTGGATGGAATGCTTACCAATTGGGTTTCTATGTCCTTTACGATTTTGCATTTCTTAATGCTGTTGAAGTTGCACTCATCCAAGCAAGTGAGGAGTATTCCATCATATACTTGACTTTCGCCCTCTGGATGCTGGACAGGCTTTGGGGAGTTCAAAAATCAGTTACTTGCCTTAGGATACCTGCCCTCTGACTGACTCTTTGAACCACATTGCAGCTCATTTTCCCAGGTAATGATACCCCCCCCCCCCCCAGAGGATATTGATAGCTCATTCAGTGATGGCAATGACATTAAATATCAAGGGATGATAGCTGGATTTTCTCTTGTTCGGTATCATCCTATGCAAAGTGTAAATCCAGCAGCTTTACTCATATACTAAAAAGTTCATTCCTGACCTCAGCATCTCATTCGATGCCCTTTATTGACAAAAGGCTTCCTATGCTCTTTGACAGTAGTAGAAATTACATGTTACTGAACAAGCTGGTTAAAGGAGCACTGTGAAGGGACCTGCACTGCTTTTCATGCCTCTTGGCAGTGAAATTCCATTTTAAAGTTGTGGAGGTAGTGAAGAAAATTAGTTGGGATACAAATAATGATTACAGGTCTTACGGAGATAGAATGAAGTTTGAGGAAGTAGAGGGAATAGAGGAAATGGAGTAAGAGGATTGGGCTGCACTGGGATTAGGGGCATGTTTCACTGAGAAAGGTGTTCAGAGGCTGGGATCAAATTCAGGCTTTAACATGGGCTTTCAAAGTCATCTCTATCTTGAGTTTGCAAATTATTTATGGATATTGATCTGGGCCCCAGGATAGAAGGGAACACTGTTCAGAGCTGGTCAGAGAGGTCTTGAGGATACCCTGCAGGCATCAACTCAAATGTTGGAGAAGGGCTAGAAAACATTTTCAAAAAATTTAATATGGTACCAATTCCATATCAATTCCACATTTGATAGCTCCTTGGACTTTCTTGCATTTGAAAATATGTTGTTGGGTCCACTATAGTGCTCTATTAAGACCTTTTTTAGTGTGAGTAGCCCATGAGCTCCACAATAATTTTGCACAATTTGTCAAGTTGTGAGCTACACATTATTTGATGTCACTAAGTCAACCTGACTGTCTTGGAAAAAATGTGTTACCTGCACAGTAAGTCTTCTCAGGCTTTTGATAAAAATCTGATCATATATCACACTGTTACATGTTGGAAATTCCATTTACATTCCTTTACTTTTGACCATTCTAATAAAATTACTGCTAGGAGTGGCATGTCAAAGTGTACAAAGCGAAGAAAACAACTTTTAATGGTAGTAATAAAGTAACTTCTTAATGTGATGAATTAGCAAAAAGACATTTTATTTTGCTGGAAAGTCCAATATGACCCGTATAAAAATGCTGATCCTGAAGAGATCAGCCGAGAAGCATATTATAACAGTTAAAATTGAGCAAAGCCAATAATTCACTAGGTACATTTAATATGAGAAAAATGTATACAATATACATCCTGAAATTCTTTTCCTTCACAAACATCCACGAAAACAGAGGAGTGCCCCAAAGAATGAATGACAATTAAATGTTAGAATCCCAAAGCCCTTCCACAGAAAGGCAGTGTCTATGGAGAGAGAAGCAAAGTTAACATTTCATATTGATGGGCAGGATTGTAAGGATAACTAAACACATATTATGGCCATCACCAACACCAGTCTCTTGGCTGAGCTAAATCTTTATGTGTGTACATCTTCTTGGTGTCACTGCTGTGGCCTTTCTATGTGGTGTAGTGGGATCTAAGGTGGGAGATTTGGGTGGCCATGGAGGGTGAGGGAATCAACAGATCCAATCTTGGTTTGGTGGCTAGAAGTAAAGGATAATGGTTCATAGGTACTTTTGAAAGGATGGAACAGGAATACTGCTACCAATTTAGTTCCACATGGTTCAGTACTCATATAAAAGTGTGAAGTGACAAAGAACCCTGGAGTCCACAGATGATTAAAGGCACCAGGATTGGTAAATAAGAAGGGATATGAATGCTTCGCTCTACCAATTGAGGTACAGAATATAAGTGCAAAAAACAAAACTTGTATACTATTTTTTGTGAAGCCACAGTTTGAATGGTATGTACATGTTCCAGGCAACTTGAGTAGATGCAGGAGAGATTTACAAGAATGTGTCAGAATAGAAAACTTAAGCTCTGGAAAAGAAGAGTAGTTACATTGCTTTCTTAGAGATTGAAAGGCTGAAGGAAAACTTGGTCAATGTGTATGAAATTATGAGTAGCCTAGATAGAGTACGACGGAAAGATTTACCTAGTTCAGAGCTTAAAAGCCTGAGGTCATAGATTCAATGAATCTATGAATCAAATACTCCAGTTAGGTTGAACTCTGATGTTGGCACCATGGGTCAAATGACTGTCTTCTGTATTATATATTTTATGATTCTAACGAGCTGAAGAACAATATTCATTATGTTTTTTTTTCACAAAGCATGCATGCGTTTTTCATCATGAGGCAGACGATACCGTCAGAGTCAGCTATGTGTAAAACCTCGGGAGGACTCAAGCCACATTGAAGAGACATGTGAGTGTGCAGAGACATGTCTCTTATCTCTGCCCCTCTAGGAAAGTGACCTGCTCACAAGTAGAATCTCTGTATTCACAGAGATCATCAGACTTTCTCTTGATGAAATTTGTTCTTCAGTTAGGCTTTCAAGCTGCTCTTATGTGGCAGATAGCAGATATGAGACTGAGCAGAAATTTTGTGGCCTCTATCTTCACCTCCACAGCAGCTGTTACTTGGACCAGTAGGTGCAACATGCCTTTTCCCTGAGGGTCCCCTGAGGAGGGAATCTATCCTAATAATCAGCAAAGAGCTAGAAGTCAGCATCCCCTGCTTCTTTATAAATCTCCCATAAGAGGATAGTGGTGAGTTCCTTCCAGTCTGCAGAAATTTATGTTGGCTTCTTATCAATGCAAACAGCTTCCATCCCATTTCTATATACTAGACTGAAGGAAGAGATTAAAATCATTGAATAAGCTTTTGCTTATCCTTTTGTTGGAAACTTGACCTCTGAGTCAGATTGGAATAGGTAGAATACCAATAGGGAGATGAGGGTAAGAGTGGTGTAAAAGAGGGGTGTTGTCAGTGTGTGGGAGGTATAGTTCTGTGTGTGTAGATATATCTGTGTAAGACAGCAGTATTTGTAATGTTGCACAGTTCACCCCTGCACATATTTTGCAAGATCCTTCAGCCATCCACCTCATCTTCCCTTATCCCCAGCCCTCTGTTCTTTTGCTGAATTTAGCATTTGTACCAAGCACAACTAATTATTAGCATATCAGTAAGGTCCAATCCAATTTCTAGTCAATTGTCTGAGAGCAGAGAAAATCTTTGACCATGACTTTTTATTGTTTCTTCCCTGTAGACAATTTTGTTAGTGTGGAGTTTAAAAGGATATAATAAAATTATCCTCTGACATTCTAGGGCTTTTACTGATGAGAAAAGTAAATGTTAGGAGCCACGGAGACAACTTGGGGCTGTGTGAGCATTATAAGTTATTTACCTTGACTACCCATTACAGATCTAATTGCTTTAGAATTTATTGCCACCCACACTCATCTTTGACCTGCAGTGAGCGCAATCTTACCTTTTGCTGATACAGTATGTTCAGTTGTAGTCCCAAATCCTTAATGTTGAGGCTTTTCTGCTTTGTGATGGGAGGAGAGCAGATCATTCCTCAGCTTTGAAACATATGAGAACGTTGACAGGCAGTTAAGCTTAGCCAGCTGCCAAACCTATCATAAACAGCATTTCTAAATTAAAAAATAATTAAACTAGAAAATTAATTAACCCTATAACTCATAATATACTTAAGATATTTTATACAATTAACTACATTTAATTATTATCACTTAATTCCAAATATGTAAATTTCTCCTTGGAGCCATTGCTTTCCATTCACGTGAATTGAGATGTGAGTCCTAAGCAGATCTCCCCTGATACAAGTTCAGAAGGCGGACTCCACTCTAGATTTACTGTGGATATGCTGCAATTTATGCTCTGCTGCTGAACTCAATAAGGTGTGTTCAATGCTGAAGCACAGTCAGGAAATTAACAGCTGAGAACAGGAAGCTCGTGCACTTATGTAAAAATCCCAACTCAGGGGCATTATTCAATAAAGAAAACTGACCTTGTCTGCAAGGTCCAATCGATAATGTTTTCCCTGAAGAGTGGGGTTGAGAATGATTCACAATTTGGTTGCTTATTTACTGCTAATGAAAAAAGATATTTATGAGAGATTGATGGTCTGGGTAGTTATAAGGTACGACTTCACAGATTTTACCAGCAGTGGTGCATTAATCCTTTGTATTTGAGCAATTGTGATATTCTTGGTTATTAAATGGAAGAGCTTACCAACTGTTTTAAACATTCGTTGCAAAGATTCTTACTACTTTTGCTTAAAATCTGATCATTCTGTGACCTATTTCTAAAAGCAATGAGATTCCATCAATTCATTTTCAATAGCCATTTTATCTGCATCATCTTTCATAGTTCATAGTCCCCAGCTTAAAAGTTTTTAGTGAGGGAGGGTACTAAAAGCTCTGACATGGAAATGAAAGCATACCTCTTTCTTTTAGCCAGTGGCTATTTTGACTTTTCCCTTTTATTGTGGACTACCCCCAGCACATCCTTGTTAATGCAAATGATGCATTTTACTGTATGTTTCAATCAGAAAATTATATAGAGAGGTTGGTCAAAAAATAGGCAACATCATTTCCAACAATGAGAAACTTTTGAAGATAAAAATAAGATAAAAGATACAATATTACTTTCCCACTCAAATACTTATGACCACGTCCCTCCCACAGAATTTATTTTCCAATTATGATACTGGCCAATTCCAAAATTATAAATACAAGCTTCTGAATATAACAATGAATCTCTCCCATGATACCATATATTGGATTTGAGAACAGCAGGAAGTAGATTTTTACTAGCGAACACATTGATTAGCCAATAATGTCAGAGAGACCTCCTACTAATTTTCAGGAAGCTACAATTGAATAATTAAATGAATGCTGGTAAAATGTCACTGTCAGTCATTTTCAGTTGTGAGGAGTGATGATGGAGATGGGAATGGAGAGGGGATCTTCCCATTGACATGTGGGAAGTTCAGAATGTGATGCATTCACATTATTATGAAATGCCTCCCGATCTCATGTACGTTATTACATTTTAACTTGCATAGGTTCATAATGCTCCTGAATAAAAATTAAAAAAAAAAGATACTGCAGATGCTGGAAAGCTAAAATATTATGAGAAAATGCTGGAAATACTTAAAAGGCCAGACAGTGTCCGTGGAAAGAGGATCTGAAGAGTCTTAGACCTGAGACATTAATTCTGTTTCTTTTTTCACTGACGCTGGCTGATCTACTCAGTACCTCCAGCATTTTCTGTTTATTGTGATTCGCTTCTGATTTGATGATGCCCATCATAATGTTCCGGGGAAAATGGCAGCAGAACTGCAACTGACTTTTAAATCTACTCATGGTAATAAACAAATAATTGTTATTTCTCTCATCATAAGAGTTTTATGCCATGCCTCAGTGAATATTTAGGTGATTCAGTAAACCAGTCAGAGGGGTACACTTCATTGCTATATGACAATTGAAGTTCCTCTTCTAAGCTTAGACTTTTTGTGGTGAATATAGCTGTCAATATTTCCCTGATTTATAGAGTTTAGTGTTTTAATGTGTTCTTATCCATGCGTTCATTATGTCAACATTTGATTTGTTGTAATTTGAGTTCAAACTCTCTTAACTATTCCTCTGGCTAATGACACTTGGATACTGCCTTGAATAAAGTGGCCTGTTTTGACTAAACTGTTGGGCAAAGCAGCATGTCCAAGCTTGGATAAATCGTATCAATGTTAATACAACTTGGTTCAGAGAGAACAAACACATTGGTTTTATGATTGTCCCAGTAGAATTGGTAGATTCTAATAAGAGGAAGAGAAGGAAGTGATGAAAAGCCTTAAGATAACTTCCAATCAATAAATTAGAGATCGAAGCCTTCAGGAAGAGCTGAGTGAATAATAGACATGTAAGCCATAATTTTCAAAGCTGAATCTAGCCTCTTTTGCATCAGACATACAGAGTCAAAAGATTATGACAACTGTAAGTGTAGCGCTGAATCCATATGCACATTCATAGATAGAAAAGACAATGATCTTCATGTTTGATGTTGAGAGAAACACATGAACAGAATATTTTTCATTGAAAGCAATGGCAATGAATTTGAGCAGTAAAATCATAGTAAGAGAGGTATCCACTCAGTGGCCACTTTATTAGGAACACCTGTTTGTTAATGCAAATATCTAATAAGCCAAATCAATTCATAAAAGCATGCAGACATGGTCAAGAGGTTCTGTTATTACTCAGACAAAACAGCAGAATGGGGAAGAAATGGGTAGGAAGAGTGAGGAGGTCCTGAAAAGTGAGTTTAGGGAGTTAGGTGCCGAGTTAAAGGACAGGACCTCCAGGATATCAATCTCAGGATTGGTACCAGTGCCACGTGCAGGCAGGTTTAGAAATAGTAAGATAGCGCAGATCAACACGTGTCTGAAGACATGGTGCAGGAGGGAGGGCTTCAGAATTATAGATAATTGGGCAGTTTTCCAGGGAAGGTGGGACCTGTTCCAGTGGGACGGTCTACATCTGAACTGGAGGGGGACAAATTTTCTTGCAAGTAGGTTTGCTAGAGAGGCTCCGGTGGATTTAAACTAGATATGAGGGGGGAGGGGAACCAGAGTGTAGAAACAGATGTAAGGAAGAAGGAAGAAAAAGAAAATAGTAAAGTTGTTTGCACCGTTAGTGATAAACAGAGAGAAAGAGGTGGAAAATTTCTTAAATGCATTTATTTTAATGCTAGGAGCATTATAAGAAAGGTGGATGAGCTTAAAGCATGGATTGATACCTGGAAGTATAATGTGGTAGCTATTAGTGAAACAGGGTTACGGGAGGGGTGTGCTTGGCAGCTAAATATTCCTGGATTTAATTGCTTCAGGTGTGATAGAAACGGAGGGACAAGAGGAGGAGGTGTTGCATTGCTTGTCAGAGAAAATATTACAGCGGTGCTCAAGGGATATTGGAAACTTGGTTTGGAAAAAGAGAGATATCTACAATAAATATAGGCAGCATGGAGTAAATGAGGTGCTCGAGGAATATAAAGAATGTAAAAAGAATCTTAAGAAATAAATCAGAAAAGCTAAAAGAAGATATGAGGTTGCTTTGGCAAATAAGGTGAAAATAAATCCCAAGGGTTTCTACCATTATATTAATAACAAAAGGATAGTGAGGAATAAAATTGATCCCTTAGAGAATCAGAGTGGACAGCTATGTGTGGAGCCAAAAGAGATGGGAGAAATTCGGAACAATTTCTTTTCTTCGGTATTCACTAAGGAGAAGGATATTGAATTGTGTAACATAAGGGAAACAGGTAAGGAAGTTATGGAAGGTATGATGATTAAAGAAGAGGAAGTACTGGCACTTTTAAGGAAGAAAAAAGTGGATAAGTCTCCGGGTCCTGACAGGATAGTCCCTAGGACCTTGAGGGAAGTTAGTGTAGAAATAGCAGGGGCTCTGACAGAAATATTTCAAATATCATTAGAAACGGGGATGGTGCCAGAGGATTGGCGTATTGCTCATGTTGTTCCATTGTTTAAAAAGGGTTCTAAGAGTAAACCCTAGCAATTATTGGCCTGTGAGTTTGATATCAGTGGTGGGTAAATTAATGGAAAGTATTCTTAGAGATGGTATATATAATTGTCTGGATAGACAAGGTCTGATTAGGAACAGTCAACATGGATTTGTGTGTGGAAGGTCATGTTTGACAAACCTTACTGAATTTTTTGAAGAGGTTACTAGGAAAGTTGACGAGGGTAAAGCAGTGGATGTTGTCTATATGGACTTCAGTAAGGCCTTTGACAAGGTCCCACATCGAAGGTTGGTTAGGAAGGTTCAATCGTTAGGTATTGATATTTAAGTAGTAAAATGGACTCAGCAGTGGCTGGATGGGAGACGCCAGAGAGTGGCGGTGGATAAATGTTTGTTAGATTAGAGGCTGATGGATAGGGTGGTGAAGAAAGCATTTGGTATGCTGGCCTTTATAAATCAGAGCATTGAGTATAGGAGTTGGGATGTAATGTTGAAATTTAATCATTGGTGAGGCCAAATTTGGAGTATTGTGTACAGTTCTGGTAATCGAATTATAGGAAAGATGTCAACAAAATAGAGAGAGTACAGAGAAGATTTACTAGAATGTTACCTGGGTTTCATCACGTAAGTTACAGAGAAAGGTTGAACAAGTTGGGTCTTTATTCTTTGGGACATAGAAAGTTGATGGGGGGTACTTGATAGAGGTATTTAAAATTATGAGGGGGATAGATAGAGTTGACATGGATAGGCTTTTTCCATTGAGAGTGGGGGAGATTCAAACAAGAGGACATGAGTTGAGAGTTAAAGAGCAAAAGTTTAGGGGTAACACGAGGGGGAACTTCTTTACCCAGAGCGTGGTAGCTGTGTGGAACAAGCTTCCAGCAGAAGTTGTCGAGGCAGGTTCGATGTTGTTGTTTAAAGTTAAATTGGACAGCCATATGGACTGGAAAGGAATGGAGGGTTATGCGCTGAGTGCAGGTCGGTGGGACTAGGTGATAGTAAGAGTTCGGCATGGACTAGAAGGGCCGAGATGGCCTGTTTCCGTGCTGTAATTGTTATATGGTTATATGGTTCTACGGTTAAATGTGATATAAGTGACTTTGACCATAGAATGATTGTTGGTGTCAAATGGGGTGGTTTAATTATCTAAGAAACTGCTGAACACCTGGGATTTTCACACATTATGGTCACTAGAGTTTACAAAGAATTGTGGGATAAACAAAAAAAAATCCAGTGAATGCCAGTTCTATCGGCAAAAGTGCCTTGTTAATGAAAGAGGTACAATTCATATAAGCTAAAAAGACACACCCACGAGCCACAGATGAACCAGTCACTCATAGCAGGAATTTGAAGACAGAGGAATGGATTCTAATACATTCCATGTTTCTGTCATTCTTCTTGATGTTCCAGGACTATGCCTAAAAAGCCTGAACTACTGTCTACATTTTTACTATTTCTTTGACATTTGAGGACTTCATACACGTGTTTTTTTTTTCTCTGGAGAGAGATCCCAGGTACCCACAATTAATACTGTGAAGCTGACTCTTCTGAGCATGCAAACCTTCCAATTATTAATAGATCAGCTATTTGATATGCTAAGTGATAATATCAATCTGGTCTGCAAGCTTCCTTAAACTAAACAACTTAGCCAGTGTTGTCTGTTTTGAAACAAGCCAGTTAACTAACCCCATCAAAGTTGCTGGTGAACGCAGCAGGCCAAGCAGTATCTCTAGGAAGAGGTACAGTTGATGTTTCAGGCCGAGACCCTTCGTCAGGACTAACTGAAGGAAGAGTGAGTAAGAGATTTGAAAGTTGGAGGGGGAGGGGGAGATCCAAAATGATAGGAGAAGACAGGAGGGGGAGGGATAGAGCCAAGAGCTGGACAGGTGATAGGCAAAAGGGGATATGAGAGGATCATGGGACAGGAGGTCCGGGAAGAAAGACAAGGAGGGGGGGAACCCAGAGGATGGGCAAGAGGTATATTCAGAGGGACAGAGGGAGAAAAAGGAGAGTGAGAGAAAGAATGTGTGCATAAAAATAAGTAACAGATGGGGTACGAGGGGGAGGTGGGGCCTTTAGCGGAAGTTAGAGAGGTCGATGTTCATGCCATCAGGTTGGAGGCTACCCAGACGGAATATAAGGTGTTGTTCCTCCAACCTGAGTGTGGCTTCATCTTTACAGTAGAGGAGGCCGTGGATAGACATGTCAGAATGGGAATGGGATGTGGAATTAAAATGTGTGGCCACTGGGAGATCCTGCTTTCTCTGGCGGACAGAGCGTAGATGTTCAGCAAAGCGGTCTCCCAGTCTGCGTCGGGTCACACCATGCTTGTCGCTGACGGCACCAGGATTTGCAGGGAAGAAGTCTAAATGGGAATGCAGATAATGAATCTTTAATGACATGTTGCACTTCATGGTTTTGTATGCTTGAAGCATGTTGTCAGCCAGCTTTACATAGTTTGGTGCTCTGTAGTTACCAAGAAAATTTTCGACAACAGCCTCGAATGGTTTCCAGGCCATTTTTTCTGCTCCTATTAGAAATTCTTCGAATTGCCTGTCATTGATGACCTGTTTGATTTGTGAACCAACCAAAATGCCTTCCTTAATCTTGGCATCAATGTGTCTGACTTGAATTATGAATTGAAATGACAAATATAGGCAATTTCAGGAAAATGATGTGTGATTAGAAAATTTCATTGTGATTTTCATGATCACCAACCCAAGATCCATAAGGTAAACCCAAAAGCATCCAGGAAGTGAAATCATTGTTGTTCTGTGTATTTGGAGATTGACATTCTGTGGTTCACGATTTTTTAAAAAGTTGAACTTGAGTTGATATTTCAACTTAGATTATCTTTGTTGTTGATATTTAATGGTGGAACACTGATCATTTATCTTTATAATGTTTTAACACAAGGTTTAGGACCAGTAGGTGGTAGGTAGACTGAGGAGGGGTGAGGAAAGCTGGGCAGGTGAGGAAGGAGAAGGGTAGATTTGGGAAACAGAGGCTAAGGGCGATAGGTGGAAGCAGACAAGGAAATGGGCCATTTAACCACCTTGTTGTGAGACTGTGGTTCCATTTGACCAAGCCCCTGATAAAGGTGGTAGGTTTACTTAATTGAAAGACACTTTGCTGCTGTCATGTAGTAGTATTCAGTAGTCAATTCAATCATCCGTCAAATAGTGAAATAAAGCAATCAACAATCTTGAGAGAGTAAAATTTGTATGTATTAATATGGTGGTAGCACTGTGGATGTTATTGAACTAGCAATACGGGAACATGAATTAGTGATCCAGAGATCTAAGTTCAAACTCCTGTACTGTATCTGTAGAATTAAAATTCTGCTAATAATCTGAAACTTTTTCAAAAATAGCAAAATTTAGTAATCACTACATTGTTGGATAAGCCCATTTGGTTCACTGTTGTCCTTCAGTAATGCCTAAATGTGATTATTAAATATTCCCTGAAATGGTCCAGTGAGCACTGTATTCAGTGAGAATTTAGGGATGGCAATAAATGCTGGTCTTATCCTCATCATGAAAAATTAGTAAATAAACTAAGAAGATCTATGTAAAAAGTCAGGTTCATTGTTTGAAATATTATTTGCCATGTTGCTATCCCTTTCATACCATGAACACCAATGGGATGTACAGGGAGCCATCTGCTGGATGCATAGAGTGTATAAGTAGAGTTATGTGGAAACTTAATCATAATCCAGTCTTTTCCAAGATAAATTTCTTTAGTGTGAAACATGGTTTCTGGGTCATTCCACTGTAGTCCAAAAACTCAAGTCCCCCATTTAAAAAACGTGGAATTTCATCAGGGAACTGGAAAATCATTTTTGATGGTTCCCAATTCATGTTGTTCCAGAGCTTTGAACATAAGATGTGTTTATTATTGGACAATGTAGCACATCCTGGGTGCCAAGATAAAAGATAGATGATTAAATTCAAACGTGGTGAGAGGGGTTGAAAGTTTAGAGACTAACTTCTCTGGTTTTAGAATTAGAGCAAAAGGCATAGTTACTGTAAAAGTGCATGGCTATGTAGAAGAGAGATGAGGATGAATTTCTTTCCTCCAAGGGCTGCAAATCTTTAGATTTCTTTACTCCACAGGGCTTTAAATGATCTGTGTTCAGGAAAAAATCCATAATGGGGTTGTCAATGATTGTATTATAACATCAGCCAAGATCTTATTAAATTGTGAAGCAGGTTCAATATCTCTCTGGTCTCATTCCTGGTTCTGTTTCTCATGCTCTTAGTTATTTAGTATGATTGTGTGGTGAGGATATAGCAATGTATTTCATAAACAATGATTTTTTAAAATTCTTCTCAGTATTTTTGGGACAATGACGGCTTCTCACGTACGGTGGAAATTATATTCATGCACATGCATATTTGAGTTGCTTACATCAAGAATTATGTGTTGGACGAAATGAAAAGTTGTTTTCTGTTACTGTATATTGTAGGGAGAAGGATTAAGAACCAAATCTCTTTGTATCATGACAATAGATTTTTTAAATATAAAGAGGATGGCTTTGAATTACTAAGAAAAGATGCTTAATGTGACATCGGCCTTGTGTAATGTTTGTGTGAGCAAATACTTTATAGTTTACTTTATACTTTATACTTTATTGTCGCCAAACAATTGATACTAGAACGTACAATCATCACAGCGATATTTGATTCTGCACTTCCCACTCCCTGGATTACAAATATTAAATATTAAAAATAGTAAAAATTAGTAAATATTAAACATTTAAATTATAAATCATAAATAGAAAATAGAAAAATGGGAAGTAAGGTAGTGCAAAAAAACCGAGAGGCAGGTCCGGATATTTGGAGGGTACGGCCCAGATCCGGGTCAGGATCCGTTCAGCAGTCTTATCACAGTTGGAAAGAAGCTGTTCCCAAATCTGGCCGTACGAGTCTTCAAACTCCTGAGCCTTCTCCCGGAGGGAAGAGGGATGAAAAGTGTGTTGGCTGGGTGGGTCATGTCCTTGATTATCCTGGCAGCACCAAGGACGCTATACAATACATTTACAATACTGTAAATGATGGTAATTACAATGGCTGTGAATTATTAAATGCTGTTCCAGTGCCTGAGTTAATTAACATTGCTAGAGATATGGTTTTGCTATATAATGGAAATACCTTTTATCATAAAAACTGTTCTTCAAAGAGAGTGAGCAGTTATGTCGGAAATCCTTGTTTATCAGTAGTTGCTTTGGAACTATAAGTGCTCACAGTAAGAGACTTGCTTCAAAGATCTGGGAATTAATATGTCATGAGCTCTCTCTACAACTTGCAGCTTTGATGTAGGCAAAACATGATATAAAAACAGAGTTTTCAATAGATCTTTGGAACACTTGAAAACTGAATCTCAAAAGCTGCTGTCTGGTCTCATCCTGGGTATCAGTGAACTTGGTATACTACACAGACTATCATGTACTTACTGTTGTTCCAAACTAGAAATGGAAGGACTTTTGACTATAAGCATTGGCCTCGCAGGATTTACTCTGCTGAATGAATAAGTCTACTCCTACCAGTGTCCCATAGGGTCTTTAGCACATAGACTTAAGATCTCCTGCCTGTACTTTGGAGTGGTCTCCCTAAGTAGTCAGCTTGAAGTAAACAGCAAGTCTGGAACTCAGACCTATGATTGATATAGCTGGCAGAGCCCAGAGTCCATACAGTTGTTCAGCCTGAATTTGGATTTCAGTGAAGAGTGAACACTGACCTATAGATTATCTGCTGTTAAAATCTACCTTTGTTCCTGTAATCAGGTAAATGTTTTTATAAGGTAAGCATAAAAAGTAGGCTTAACATCTTCAACACATATAAATTAGAAGAGCAACAGACACAAAATGCTGGAGGAACTCAGCAGGCCAGGCAGCATCTATTGAAAAGAGTATAGTTGACGTTTCGGGCCGAGACCCTTCATCAGAACTCTATCAGTTGCATAGTAATATAGGAATACTACTGCAAAGGAAACAATATCTTTTGCTTTTGCTACTTGTACCTTGCTTTCTGTAGTATCAGTCTAAGTCCAGCTGTTGACACTTTGCGATGAATAGAAAATTCACAATGGAATAAAAAATGCAATCCACAACACTTTATGCATGAGATTGAGCTAGTTAACCCTTTGAAGTTTATATGCTTGAAAACCATGTAGTTGCATGCTCTTCTCATTCTTTCATGGTTTAACAAATTACATACCCTACATTCAAATTAGGATCACGCATTGGAAGGAAGCACAGTTGTGATTGAATGTATGCCTTATATTAGATTGCAGGGATATGTGTAGCAGTCATCTAGCCTGCACTATATCTTTGAAAAAGCTATATAAGTAGATACATCTCCTTGCTTCTTCCTCATAGTCCTGACATTTTCTTTTTCAATCAAAGTCAAAGTAAGCTTATTATCAAAGTACATATATGTCACCATATACAACCCTGAGATTCATTGTCTTGTGGGCATATCAAATAAATCCATAATAGAATAATAACCATAACTGAGTCATTGTGGTCTTTACCTATTTTTGTTTGGGAAAAACAGGAAGATGATTTGATAAAATGCATTAATATGGTGATCTCAAAATTTTAAAACAAAATCTGCTCCTTATTGCACTTAATATAAAGTAACCCTTAATAAGAGAAGAAAATTGGAGATGTGTCAGCACATGGTTATTCCCATATATCAGGGACTCAGTTCAGTGATGCAAGGCAGCTCGAAAGCAACTGGATGGATAAAGAAAGAGTAATATTTTGCTGCCAAAATACTGGTGAGGTTAATGGCAGTTGAGTTGGCTGACAGGAGTTTATATGTATGGTTTTATTAAAAGGTAGTTTGACTTGAAAGTAACTTTTGAGTACAAAGGGTTCCCGTCATGTTCCCCTTAAACATTTCACCTTTTACCCTTAACCCAAGACACTAGTTGTAGTCTCACTCAAGCTCAGCAGAAAAAGCCTGCTTGCATTTACCCTACCTCTTAATTTTGTATACCTTTATAAAATCTCCCCTCAATCTTCTACATTCAAGGGAACTATGTTCTAATCTATTCAATCTACCCTTATGACCCATGTCATCCAGTCCCAGCAACATCTTTGTAAATTTTCTCTGTACCCTTTCAATCTTATTTACATCTTTCCCGGTGGTAGGTGACCAAAACTGTCCACAATACTCCAAATTAAGCCTCACCAACGTCTTATACAACTTTAATCTAACATCTCATCTCCTGTACTCACTATTTTGACTTATAAAGGTTAATATGCCAAAAGCTTTCTTTATGACCCTACCTACATGTGACACCACTTATATCGAATTATAGACCTGTGTTCCCAGATCCTACCATTCACTATGTAAGACCTGCACTAGTTGGTCTTCCCAAAGTGCAACACTTCACACTTTTCTGTATTAAATTCCATCTGCCATTCTTCCAGTTGGTCCAGATCCTGCTGCAAGCTTTGATAGTCTTCCTGCACCCCAATCTTGGTGTCATCCACAAATTTGCTGATCCAGTTAACCACATTATCAGCCAGATTGTTGATATAGATGACAAACAACAACAGTCCCAGAACTGATCCCTGCAGCACTCCACTCGTCACAGGTTTCCAGTCAGATAGGCAACCTTTTGCTACCATTCTCTGGCTTTTCCCACAAAGCTAATGTCTGATCTTGAATGCCAAATGACTGAACCTTCTTGATCAACCTCTTTTGCAGGACCTTGTCAAAGGCCTTGCTCAAGTCCATGTAGCCAATATCCACTGCCTTGTCTTCATCAACTTTATGGATAATATCTTCAAAAAACACTATAAGATTGGTTAGACATGACCTACCACACACAAATCCATGCTGACTATCCCTAATCAGTCCCTGTCTATCTAAATACTTATATATCTGGTCCCTTGGAATACCTTCTAATATCTTTCCCACAACTGATATCAGACTCACTAGCCTATAAATTCCTGGTTTATTCTTAGAGCCTTTCTTAAATAACAGAACTGTTATATTTGCTCTTTAACAAAGATAAACTTGCATGGATAAAAACTCTGGAACTATTTTATTTACAGATTTACAGAATGGCTTTAGCTTGACAACATTTTACTTGAGACCTTCAGCCCATCAATAGTGCATGTGACCCGTTCACCAACATCACTTCTAGTTCCAGGTGAACAGCCCGCATTGCACACTGGGAACTGAAGTTCTTTATTATGGACAGACATAGTAACACAAGAACATCATTAGTTATCCTCTGCTAGGGCCCCTGCAATGTCTGCACTTGCCTCCACAGGGTCTGAGGGAACACCTTGTCAGGCCTTTGGGATTTTTCCACCCTGATTTACCTCAAGGCAGCAAACACCTCCCCTTTTGTGATCTACGTACGGTCCATGAGCTCACTGCTACTTTGCCACACTTCTGTAGACATTTTGTCTGTCTTTCGAGTAAATACAGACACAAAAAAACAATTTAAGGTCTCCCCTATCTCTTTTGGCTCTATGCATAGATTACCATTCTGATTTTCCAAAGGACTAATTTTGTCTCTTGCAATCTTTTTGCTCTGATCATATCTGTAGAAGGCCTTGGGTTTCTCTTTTACTTTGTCTGCTCGAGCAGACTCGTGCCTTATTTTAACCCTCCTGATTTCTTTCTCTTGCATAAGAAATGCAAGTTCTCCTGCTTTTCTTATACTCCTCAAGTACCTCATTTGTTCCTACCTGCCTATACCTGCTATCCACCTCCTATTTTTCTTAACCAGGGCCTCAATATCTCTCAATGATATACACATGCATCAAGAAATACTATTTATATTTATTCACTTCCTCTTTCATAAAAATCCTACGTGAGTGAAATTTATTCTGCATCTCAATTTTTTTGGGTACTGATTTGTGAATTCTGTAAGGTCAATTTTCTGTAACCTGGGTAGCTGTAACAGAGTTGTATTGGACATTCATGAAGCAGATTGTTTTAACAACAATCCACTGATATTTCAGATTTCTTTAGCCAACTGAAGTTAGATTCCTTCACTGATTCAGTGGAGCTTGAATTCAAGTCTTCAGATTCTCAGTCTATGCTTCTGAAATGTTAGTCCTCTAACTTAACCACTATGCCGCCTCAGATGGTTGAGCAGTTTTGTGCCTGTTCACTTATATCATGATTGCTCAGTATGGTTTTACTGCAATGCTATCAGCCTGTCATATAAGTAACATGTCACACAACAAAATAAAACCCAGAACTTGCAGCTACCAGCACAAGTCATTTGGTGCTCTGCTACAGCAATCTTAACCCACTGGGGTAGAATTTCATCCTTTCCTTGAATTGCAGTATAGTCATTAGAACCAGATTTCAGAAGTGAAGTACAAGGCACAACTGCTGCATTCTTAAAATGTGCACTGGGATGGTGTTAACAGGCTGAAACTCTGTTTGTTTTTGTCATTGCAACTCAATAAAATTAATTTGTGACCAAGGCCAAAGGTTCTCTGCACATTATCATGCTCAAAAATACACAGCCTATGCTTCCTCTACCAAAGAGCAAAGTCATGATATTGGCCCCATGGTTGGGCATGAAGGAGCTAGGTCTTCAATCCCGCTGTTGGCCTTTCATCAGTGTGGACTCCATACAACATGGTACTTTTTATCCGGCTGGGGAAATCTCCAATGCAGGAGATTAGGAAATTGAGAATTTACATGTGGGTTTGAGGGATCAGACATGCATCTAAGGTTGGGAGAGGATGGAAGCAGTGCTTCACATGAACAGGGGAAGTGGATCAGATTATGTATTGTTGGGTATCAGAAGACAGTGGGTAGAGAGAGGGTGTGAGTTGTGGCTGTAGATCAGAGGGAAGTGAGCAGAGGTAAAGATCTAGAGGGTCAGTGTACTGAGGGGCTGAGGTGGCCTGAAGTATTCAGCTCACATATAAGAATTGCCAGTTTAGCAATGCAGGATTAAGACAGTTATCCCAAGATTGCTCCACAATCTTATCCCTGGATAAGATTGTCCTTGTTCTTCTACAATGCACAGAAAATGATGTCACCCCATGCATCCTTACATAGAGTCGTAAGATGAGTCTAAAAGGGGAGTAAATAATCGACTCAATCTTACAGTCGTTGTTGTTCTTGACCTAAAGCGGTTGGCAACATGATTTAATCTGGTTAATTCAATTCTCATTTACATAGTACTGGGGGAAAAAAAACTAGTGCTAAAGGATGTAATTTCCTTCCTTCCTTTCCTATTGGTTTCAAAATTTCATTTTTAAAACCAAAATAAGAAGCTTCCAGACTTTTAATTAAATCAAATCTTTTCAAAGGTGAGTGAGTGAAGATCAGAGGGATTGGTCACAGAAAAATACATATTCTCAAGGAATTCATCATTGTCACTGGTTTTTAAACCAATCCTCTACAGATCACTATCTTGCTAAAACTCACAACTTTTATCAAATTTTACCTTATTGGATTATGCATCAGTTGGACTTTTAGAATGTTTTTCGTCTTTCAGAATGTTATCTAATGAACATTGATGCTACTGAATGTTGTAATGCTATTGTGCTTTGGATTTGCCCGAGATTTTCAAGAGTGATACAATCATTTCAGGATGGACAGAGGACATTTACACTATTAAGCCTATGCTAGCTCTCAGCAAAAGTAATCCAGATGATCTCATTCCTTAGATCTTTTGAGTACCTGTCAATGTACTTTGGCCTTCTATGGAAAGAAATGCAAGTGAACATCACAATGTGTAGCTGAGATGAAAAGGGATCCTAGTAGTTCAAGAAAAGGCAAAAGAAATGCCTCCAATTCCCTTCTGAAAGTAACTTTAGTACTATTGACTAGAGATTTAATTCAAGGCAATTGCCTTTGCTTCATCTAAAATGCATGACTTAACACTGTATTAATTTTCAATTTCCACATCTGCTCATTTCATGGACATATCTATATCCTCCTGCAACCAGCATTAACTGCCTCCCTAGCTGGTGCCACTCTTTTAAGTCGTCTGAGTCTCTTGCATTTATTAGCGTTTTACCACCCAATAGCTCATCTCATATTGCAAAACTCAGGGGTGCGTTGTTTATACCTGGTCAACCCCTATAAGAGATAACCCCCCCCCCCCATTTTTGCATCTTGCCAAGTCTTTTTTTCTCTCCTTTATTTCTGATGAACGGTCTCTGTCCTGAAACATTATTTCTGCTTCTCTGTCTACAGATGCCGTCTGACCCGCCGTCTGAGTTTTTCCAGCATTGGTTGTTTTTATTTTAGATTTCTAATATCTCTAATTTTGCTTTCGATTTTCATGCAATATTAGGATCCTGTCACCTTGATATAATGACTTCCACTTGCAATCTTTTTTGAGGTAGATCAATATAAATGAAACCTCTTATGAACAGGCAAATGGTTTAATTTTAAAGTCAGCAAATGAATCTGCAAAATCTCAAATGTAATTACATTTTACTGATTCTCAGAACTGGTCTTATGATTAGAAAAAAACAATACAAATACACAATTTATGCCTAACTTGTTTTCTTTCTCCTCTGAATTTCATGTTGTTTTGTCATATGTTTAGTGTACTGCTAAATGATCAGATGTTTTTGAAGAAATTCAACCCCGTGTCCTTTGTTCAGTATGCGTTACTGACACTTGTATATGAAAGTAATTTATTCAGTTTTTATGTTTGCATTCTTTTAGAAGCATCTTATTTTATTATATAAACTGTCCATATAGGCTCAGTACTTTCATTGTTATCTCCAGTTTGTAGTAAATGTGCAGCTGTTCCTTGGGAGAAGGCTGCAGCAACACATTGGCAGGTTTAATAATGGAAATTGGAAATTATAATGGAAAGTGCAGACAGATGTTTTCTTCTAACATAGACCAGTTATATAGAAGATAGCCTTTAAAGTTGACCAAGGGGCATTGTCTTTCAGGCACCAATAATGCAAAATTCTTTTTTACTCAAATAACATAGCTGTAGTGAACATTTCTGGATAAAATTAAGCCAGTCACAATTTTGAAGTGGAAGCCTCTGTGTGCAATCTATTTTTGGAATCTGACTTTTCTTCACCATTAGATGGGTACCTAGTCATGCACTTTGTGTCTCTTCCCACCTCAATGTAAACTGAAGTTCAAAATTTCAAATTCCAACTATCATCAGTATTTTTTATTAATGTAGGAGCACATCACACTAGTTTGTTGTTTTTCTTGCTATTTGAAAGGACACCCTGCTTAAGCAGCTTCAGAACACATTACTAGCTGTTCAGTCACTTTCTGAAGTCCACAAAGTGTGCTTGATCTAGCAAAGTCTAACACATGTGTAGTGCTGGTCTTACCTTGTGTAAATGTTTACAAGTTTCTCAACTCTAGGAAGGTTCACCTACAATGTCAAGTCTTGGTCTGAGGGAATAAACCTTATCCTTTTCAGAGTCAATTGGATTTTCTTCCTCTTCAACCGACTGCTCATTCTTACTACTCCTGCGAATTGTGTACTTGTGAACAGGGACAGGAGAAAATTGTTCATTGTCTTCAGGAGGAAGAAATCCACAAGGTAGCATAGATCCCTATGTAATGTTCGTATGGACCCAGACTGGTTCTCAGGACGTATCTTGTAGACTGGCAGATCACCAGTTTGGCTCACCACTACATAGACTATTTCTTCCCATTCATAGGTGCACATTCCTTACTAGCACTCAATCACCTTCTTTCAACTCTGAAGGTGTCACGTTTGTCATGTCTGGTCTTGTTTTGATCTGCCATTTTCTGTGAGCTCCCCATAGCTAGCTTGAAACTTTCTTCAAGATGAGATTTCAAATTTTGTACATACTGAGAGTGTGATATACCAGGTTTGTCTTTCAAGGGAAGCCTGAAAGCTAAATCAAGTGGAAGTCTGGGTTGTCGTCTAAACATCAATTCATATGGACAAAAGCCAGTCGTTTCATTCCTAGTACAATTATAAGCATGGACCAATGGTCTCACAAATTCTCGCCAGCGATTTTTATCTTTTGTCTCCAGGGTTGTTAACATATTTAAGAGGGTCCTGTTAAACTTCTCGATGGGTTTCCTCTGGGATGATATGGCGTAGTTCTGACTTTTTGAATTGCAGCTATCTGACACAATTCTTTAATCAAGTGGGGTTCAAAGCCTGTTGCTGTGTAGGCACATGGGATAACCATAATGTGAGATCAAATGCTCCCATAGGCACTTCGCAATCATTTTGGCTTTTTGGTTAGGTGTTGGAATAACCAAAGCATATTTAGCGAAATGATCAGTTATAACTAACACATCTTTTGTGTTACTTTGATTGGGTTCTAATGTAAGAAGGTCCATGCAGACCAACTGCAAGGGTCGAGTTGTCACAATATTCACTAACAGAGCAGCTTTCTCAGGCAAGGTCTTCCTTCTTATGTATTGACTGCATGTTCTAATCTTGTGTTCTACATCAGCAGTCATCTTGGGCTAATAGAATCGGCTTCTGACTAAATCCAGGGTACGATCAATACCCATGCAACCAAAGTCATCGTGAAGACTCTAAAGTACCTCAAATTGAAACTTTTCAGTAAAATAAACTGGCATGTTGTTTTATCTCCAGTTAATCTTTTCCTGTAGAGAATTCCATCTTTTAGCTCCAGACGGTCCCATTCTCTGAGAAGGTAGGGTAGTCTGGGAATTGCATTTTTCACTGAAGGGGATGTTCTTCCACCAGCTTCTGACATCATCAAGTCAATAAGCCCTGGAGCTTCATCCACTATTTACGTACAACTCCTAGATTCAACTTTGCCATCATGGAAGATGGTGATGAATTATTTGCCAAATTCATGAACACGGTACAGAACACAGGTGAAAATTTTTCAAAACTCATTAGATTCTGGACTAGTTCCTGAGGATTGGAGGGTGGCTAATGTAACCCCACTTTTTTAAAAAGGAGAGAGAGAGAAACCGGGGAATTATAGACCAGTTAGTCTAACGTCGGTGGTGGGGAAACTGCTGGAGTCAGTTATCAAAGATGTGATAACAGCACATTTGGAAAGCGGTGAAATCATCGGACAAAGTCAGCATGGATTTGTGAAAGGAAAATCATGTCTGACGAATCTGATAGAATTTTTTGAGGATGTAACTAATAGAGTGGATAGGGGAGAACCAGTGGATGTGGTATATTTGGATTTTCAAAAGGCTTTTGGCAAGGTCCCACACAGGAGATTAGTGTGCAAACTTAAAGCACACGGTATTGGGGGTAAGGTATTGATGTGGATGGAGAATTGGTTAGCAGACAGGAAGCAAAGAGTGGGAATAAACGGGACCTCTTCAGAATGGCAGGCGGTGACTAGTGGGGTACCGCAAGGCTCAGTGCTGGGACCCTAGTTGTTTACAATATATATTAATGACTTGGATGAGGGAATTAAATGCAGCATCTCCAAGTTTGCGGATGACACGAAGCTGGGTGGCAGTGTTGGCTGTGAGGAGGATGCTAAGAGGATGCAGGGTGACTTGGATAGGTTGGGTGAGTGGGCAAATTCATGGCAGATGCAATTTAATGTGGATAAATGTGAAGTTATCCACTTTGGTGGCAAAAATAGGAAAACAGATTATTATCTGAATGGTGGCTGATTAGGAAAAGGGGAGGTGCAACGAGACCTGGGTGTCATTATACACCAGTCATTGAAAGTGGGCATGCAGGTACAGCAGGCGGTGAAAAAGGCGAATGGTATGCTGGCATTCATAGCGAGAGGATTCGAGTACAGGAGCAGGGAGGTACTACTGCAGTTGTACAAGGCCTTGGTGAGACCACACCTGGAATATTGTGTGCAGTTTTGGTCCCCTAATCTGAGGAAAGACATCCTTGCCATAGAGGGAGTACAAAGAAGGTTCACCAGATTGATTCCTGGGATGGCAGGACTTTCATATGAAGAAAGACTGGATGAACTGGGCTTGTACTCGTTGGAATTTAGAAGATTGAGGGGGGATCTGATTGAAGCGTATAAAATCCTAAAGGGATTGGACAGGCTAGATGCAGGAAGATTGTTCCCGATGTTGGGGAAGTCCAGAACGAGGGGCCACAGTTTGAGGATAAAGGGGAAGCCTTTTAGGACCGAGATTAGGAAAAACTTCTTCACACAGAGAGTGGTGAATCTGTGGAATTCTCTGCCACAGGAAACAGTTGAGGCCAGTTCATTGGCTATATTTAAGAGGGAGTTAGATATGGCCCTTGTGGCTAGGGGGATCAGAGGGTATGGAGGGAAGGCTGGGGCGGGGTTCTGCGTTGGATGATCAGCCATGATCTTAATAAATGGCGGTGCAGGCTCGAAGGGCCGAATGGCCTACTCTTGCACCTATTTTCTATGTTTCTATGTTTCTATGAAAAACCATCTGCTTTCCTACAGTGGATGCAGATAGTGTTGACACTGACAGTAAGGCAAGGTGGAGTTGTCGAAACTGAGGCAAACAAGCATCTCTTAAGGCCGTTTTGTAGGGGATGTTGGGACAGAGCTGCAATTGGAATAGAAAAAACAAAACAACATGCCGTTATACAGTCTCAGACCGCAGGTGCCTGTAAAGAAGATGATGTACTACAGCTAATTTCAGTTACTTCTCAACTGACTAAACGAATCGCTGAGCTTCGAAGTCAACTAGCTACTCTACAAGCTACGAAATAGCAGAAGGTAAAAGCGAGCTCTAAGCCAGCAAGTGAAACGCCTCCAAAAGGAAAGGCAGTCACAAAGGATAAACAAGAGTCCACAACCACTAACAAACAGCCAAGTGTCAAACCAAAACCTTGGTACTGTTTTAAATGTGGCGAAGATGGGCACATCGTCAGCTCTTGCTGCTATGAATCCAACCCAGAATTGGTAGTAGAAAAGAGAAGGCAGCTTGAAAAGAGACGGCATGAGTAAGAGTCATGTCATGGTATTCCTCAGCCTCATTTTAAACTAGGAGCAGTTCCTGTTGTGGGACAAACTGGAAATGATGTTGATAAAGCATGTGCCAAAAGCTCCAAGATCTTGCTTGGTGAAACAAAATCCCAGAAAGAGTTGGAACGCATCTTGAAGTTTGCTGAGTGTTATCTGGTGAACTTGGGTGATGCAGGTGAAGTCAGCGCTGACATTGTGTAAGCTACGTTTATATATGTGAGAGTGGTCTTACTCAACAAACAGAACCTGCCGCAGATGTTGCCATTGCATATGCTCGATCCTTAACGGTGCATTCAAATTCTATTCCTGACAGTTACGCACAAGATGATCAGTGTGGGGGATTACCAGTCATTTCTCATCTCTCTGATGCTGAGATTATAGACTCCTAGTTGGCAGATCCTTGTATTAGGGAAGTTATGAAGCTGATGGAAACTGCATGTTCGATGAAGATCAGACACACTTGGGTCTTGCAAGAGCAGTTCAACACTAGCATGCCAAGTCTCATAATCCACCTCATTAGGTGGATGAGGGGTTCTACCAGAAAAATTTCAGAGACTTACTGGTGGACTGCCATGAGCCAGCAAGTCATTACCACACACAATGTGCTCCAACTATGTCTCTTTGAATATCTGGGGAATTTAGATCACTGGGAGAGAGGGATGGGTTCACTGCAACTCCATTAGTTTGTATTACAGGGATCGAGTTATTCTGCATAGCAGCTTGAGCTGTTTCTGGCTGTTTAGTATCAGAAAAGTCTGCTCTGAATTGAAGAATTCGGGTCTTGTTATGTACATCTTCAGCATTTTCAACAGTGACAGGAGTAAAGGTTTCACTGATCTGGATTAACAGCTCTCTCAGGATTTTGTCATAATCTTTCCCACTGCACTTCACTGAAGTTTTCTATTCACCAAGGTAAACTTGAGTGGTGTGTTTTCCAACTTTCTGAGTGTAAGCACTGGCTAAAATAACTACATGGTAGGAAACTTTTTGGCCTGTTGAGTGTATGGTAGCAAGGGCTAGAGATCTTGCACTGCAGACCCTAAATTGTACTCTACTATGAGGGACTTGGGAAATTCTGCATTGGGGTCAGTTAGAGAAATAACTCTGGCAACTGAGCCATATTCTTTTAGAAAGTCTAGTATTTCCTCATCTTTCTCAGTTCCTGTTTTAACTACTGACTAAAACAGTATTTGGGATTTTGACATCTTTTTCCTCCGTGACTTCCATTTTCTTTCACTGTAGGTCTTAATTGAACAATAAGATTCTTTTAGTGTTTTGTATACTAATCAGTGTGTTACTGGTTATCTAATACATTGCCTCCCGGCTGGCCGGCCAAGTTTTATGTGACACCTGTGCAGCGTTTGTCTTATCTCGTGTGACTGATCACTGCACTCTTTTTGAGAAAATCAAATTACATAGTGCTTCACTAGTTGCTAGTAGGCCATCAGAAGCACTAGACATTGGAAGAAGGCAGTGGATAGAAAACACACATTTCTGTAGGTAAGTTTTGGTTATTTAAAAAAAATATACAAAATATTTACATGAGTAAGAACAATTCAAAATTCCAACATTCTGTTTAGGTTCCAAATCTCAGATATCAAACAAAAACCAAATTTCTTTTTAGTTAGAATCTGTGAGATTCATTAGAGTAACCTTTATTACTCCAATTTCCTATTGTTATTCCCTACTTAAAGGCTTACAGACCAGCTTTTCCTTTTTATTTATCCCTAGTTAATTAGAAAACTAATTGAATTCCTATTCTTAAGTATTATTGTTAAGTTCAGTTTCAGTTCCAGTCAGAGTGTCTACAAATTCAAATTCAATTTCAAAAATTATATAAGGCCATAAGACAAAGGAGCAGAAGTCAGCCATTAGGCCCATCGAGTCTGCTCCACCATTCTATCATGAGCTGATCCATTCTCCCATTTAGTCCCACTCCCCCGCCTTCTCACCATAACCTTTGATGCTCTGGCTACTCAGACACCTATCAATCTCTGCTTTAAATACACCCAATGACTTGTCCTCCACTGCCACCCATGGCAACAAATCCCATAGATTCACCACCCTCTGGCTAAAAAAATTTCTTCGCATCTCTGTCTGAATGGGCGCCCTTCAATCCTTAAGTCATGCCCTCTCGTACTAGACTCCTCCATCATGGGAAACAACTTTGCCACATCCACTCTGTCCATGCCTTTCAACATTCAAAATGTTTCTATGAGGTCCCCCCTCATTCTTCTAAACTCCAAGGAGTACAGTGCAAGAGTAGTCAAATGTTCCTCATTTGTTAACTCTCTCATTTCTGGAATCATTCTATTGAATTTTCTCTGAACCCTCTCCAAAGTCAGCACATCCTTTCTTAAATAAGGAGGCCAAAACTGCATACAGTACTCCAAGTGAGGTCTTACCAGTGCATTATAGAGCCTCAACATCACATCCCTACTCCTATACTCTATTCCTCTAGAAACGAATGCCAACATTGCATTCACCTTCTTCACCACCAACTCAACATGGAGGTTAACCTTAAGGGTATCCTGTACGAGGACTCCCAAGTCCCGTTGCATCTCAGAACTTTGAATTCTTTCCCCATTTAAATAATAGTCTGCCCATTTATTTCTTCTGCCAAAGTGCATAACCATACACTTTCCAACATTGTATTTCATTTGCCACTTCTTTGCCTATTCTCCCAATCTATCCAAGTCTCTCTGCAGACTCTCCGTTTCCTCAGCACTACCGGCCCCTCCACCTATCTCCGTATCGTCAGCAAACTTAGCTACAAAGCCATCTATTCCATAATCCAAATCGTTGATGTACAAAGTAAAAAAAAGCGGCCCCAACACAGACACCTGTGGAACACCACTGGTAACCGGCAGCCAACCAGAATGGGATCCCTTTATTCCCACACTCTGTTTCCTGCCAATCAGCCAACACACTACCACGTATGTAACTTTCCCGTAATTCCATGGGCTCTTACCTTGTTTAGAAGCCTCATGTGTGGCACCTTGTCAAAGGCCTTCTGAAAATCCAAATACACAACATCCACTGCATCTCCCTTGTCTGGCCTACTTGTAATTTCCTCAAAAAATTGAGGAAAAATTCCTCGAAAAATTGTCAGGTAGGATTTTCCTTTAAGGAAACCTTGCTGAGTTCTGCCTATCTTGTCATATGCCTCCAGGTACTCCGTAACCTCATCCTTGACAATCGACTCCAACAACTTTCCAACCACCGATGTCAAGCTAACAGGACTATAATTTCCTTTTTGCTTCCTTGCCCTCTTCTTAAGTAGCAGAGTAACATTTGCAATATTCCAGTCCTCCAGAACCATGCCAGAATCTATTGACTTTTGAAAGATCATTGCTAATGCCTTCGCAATCTCCACAGCTACTTCCTTCAAAACACGAGGGTGCATTCCATCTGGTCCAGGAGATTTATCTACCCTTAGACTATTCAGCTTCCTGAGTACTTTCTCTGTCGTAATTGTGACTGTGCACACTTCTCTTCCCTGCCATCCTTGAGTGTCCGGTATACTGCTGTCTTCCTCAGTGAAGACTGATGCAAAATACTTGTTCAGTTCCTCTGCCATCTCCTCATCTCCCATTACAATTTCTCCAGCATCATTTTCTATCAGTCCTATATCTACTCTCACCTGTCTTTTACTCTTCATATACTTGAAAAAGCTTTTAGTATCCTCTTCGATATTATTTGCTAGCTTCCTTTCATAGTTAATCTTTTCTCTCTTAATGACCTTCTTGGTTTCCTTTTGTAAGGTTTTAAAAACTTCCCAATCCTCTCTCTTCCCACTAATTTTTGCTTCCTTGTATGCCCTCTCTTTTGCTTTAACTTTGGCTTTGACTTCTCTTGTCAGCCACTTCTTAACTGCTTTCACGACAATTCTCCAACATCGCAACTTTTAAACAAAGCAAATCTCATTCAGTAACTTATCAAGGTCTCTGCAAAAATAATCAGTTCTTTCAGAAAATCAGACTCAGATCTTTTGAATGAAAATAAACTTATACATCCAACCATATTAAATCCTTTACATCATTAAACATTTCAGTCCCACGCTGGTTCTTCAATTTTGGGTAGCTCACCATCTGGTTTCTTAGTTCACTGGATGAAATAGAAATAGTTGATCATCGATAGAAAGTTGATTCACAATATTTACACAAAAAAACCTGACCTGTATACAACAGGATTACAATCTGTAAGTTTTTATACACATTCTATATTCTATTTCAAAATAACTCAATGTCACATTGTCACTTCCGAACATCTCTCAGTTACAGTATTACTGAACACATTTCACACACACATTATACACTGAGAACAGTAAAAGTGTTTTAACTCACCAAATTTCTTGGTATAATTTAACAGAACTAATTCCCAGTTACACAGTAGAGATCTTGGACACTCGTCTCTACCGATATTGTCTCATTACAGCTGCTGTTTGTTATAGCTGTAGCTTCAATAAATCTTTTATCGCTATCATCTCTCCTCCAGGGGTCTCACCCTGAGGTTTTCAACTAAGTAGGATAGAGGTACTCACTACTAATTCCACTTTTAACAGTTTATATATTTAATTTCCAATAGCTTGCTGTGTTTCTCCCTTTTCTCCACATAGCTTCCCTGCCCAATTTCTCTTTTTTTAAAAAATATTCAGTAAACCTCATCTTCATCTCTGCACAGGTGGAGCTTCCTAACATTCTATCATTGGGTTTAATTAACCTGGTTTACAAAAGCGTTTTCACTAGCAGTGAATTGTTGAGAAATTCACTTTGAGTGCCACTATACTGATACTGCTGATAGCATTATAGAGTCATAGAGCTATACAGAAGGAGTACAAGCCCTTTGACCCAATGAATGAATATGAACCATAGTGACCACCCAGCTAGTCTCAATTTTTTATCTTCAGCCCATATTGCTCTAAGCCCCGCCCCCTCATGTACCTATCCCAGTACTTCTTAAATGATACTGTTATACCTACCTCAAACATTTCTTCCGGCTCTTCATTCCGAACCATGTCAAAGGCCAAGTAGACAACATCCACTACCCTACCCCCATCTACCTTTGTTGCTTACTTCTTCAAAGATCCTTAAAAGGGTTGTCAAGTGTGACTTTCTGCACACGAAGCCACACTAGCTTCTCCTAATTAGACTTTGTTTATCTACATGTTGTTAGATTTTATCTCTCAGAGTTCCCTCTCGTAATTTCCCCACATCTGATATCAGGCTGGCCAGCCTGCAGTTCCCTGGCTTGTCCTTCCTATCTACCTTCAACAATGGAACAACGTTTGCCATCTTCCAGTCTTTGGGAACTTCACTAGTGATGAATGAGGAAGCAAATATTTTCACAGGGGTCTCCGCAATTTCACATAACTTCAATTCTTCAATTATGTGAAGAAAAAAAGGATGACAGGAGTGAAGGTAGGACCGATTAGAGATAAAGGTGGGAAGATGTGCCTGAAGGCTGTGGAAGTGAGCGAGGTCCTCAATGAATACTTCTCTTCGGTATTCACCAATTAGAGGGAACTTGATGATGGTGAGGACAATATGAATGAGGTTGATGTTTAAGAGACTACTAGTTTAAGAGGTATATGGAGGAATTTAAGGTGGGGGGTTATATGGGAGGCAGGGTTTGAGGGTTGCCACAACATTCTGGGCCGAAGGGCCTGTACTGTGCTGTACTATTCTATGTTCTATGCCCTATGTTCACCTCTAGCCTCCCACAAAATCTGAGGATGCACTCAGTCAGGCCCTAGGGATTTATCCATCTTAATGTGATGTAAGGCTGGAAATACCTCCTTCCTGAAAATATGGATGTCCTCCAAAACACCTCCACTTGTTTTCCTTATCTTTTGCTCTGTCCTAGTAATATGAAAGTCCTCCAAGACATCTCCACTTCTTTCCCTTAACTTTTGAGCAACCCACTGAATATCAAGAAGAAACAATCATTAAAAATTCCATCCATCTCCTGTGGCTCAAGACGTTGGTGGTCCTGCTGCTCTCTAAGGGGACTTACACGCTCCCTCACCAACCTTTTACTCTTAATATATCGCAGAACTTCTTGGGATTTTCCTTAACCTTAACTGCCAGATGCATCTCATATACTTTCTTTGCCTTCCTGATTTCCCTCAAGAGTATTCTCAGTTCTTTTATGATCTTCAAGTGAATCACTCATCTCCAACTTCCTATACTTCCTTTTTCTTTTCTTGACTGAAGCCTCAATCTCTCTCATCAGCCAAGGTTCCCTAAGCTTGCTAGGTTTACCCTTCACACTAACAGGAACATGCCTCTCCTGGACAATGTGCTAACACACTCTTAAAAGCCTCTCACTTGCTATTTATTCCTTTCTTTTCAAACAGGCTCACCCAATCGACCTCTACCGGATCCTGTCGATTTCCCTGAAAACTAGACCTGTTTTACTTTGGACCCTGCAAATTTGTCCTATCCTTTTCCATCACTATCTTAAAACTAATAGATTTATGGTCACTAGAGCCAAATTCCTCACTAACTGCCAATTCAGTTAATTGACCAATCTTGTCCTTTAAGAGGAAGTCCAATATTGCACCCTCCTGAGTAGGCCTTCTATATATTGACTCTGAAATCATCCTTGGACACATTTCACAAATTCCACCATCTAGTCCTTTAAAACTCTGGGTGGTCTAGTCAGTACCAGGAAAATTAAAATCTCCCACATGTTAAACCCAATTATTCTTACAACTATGAGCAATTTGACTACACATCCATTTCTCAACTTCCCACTGACTATTGGTGAATCTATAACACAGGCCCACTAGAATGATCCTCTACTTCTTGTTTCTAAACCAATGGTTTCACTGGATGATCCTCCAAGAATGTCATTTTTAAGTGCTGATGATAATTCTCCCTTATTGAAAAAGCTATCTCTTCCTCCTGCTCACCTACCTGTACCTCTGTAATAAATGCAGCAACTGTACCTTGGGATACTGAGCTGCAGTCTTGCCTTTGTCTCAGCTATGTTCTGTTATGGCTATAAAATCCCAGTCCTCAGAGCCAATTGATGCTCTGAGTTTGTCTATCTTATCTGTTAAGTCTAGAGCATTGAAATAAATGTAGTTTAACAGAGTACTCCTTTCACTGCCTTTACTGTGCCCCGGTTATCCTGATTACTAGACTTGCTCTTGCTGGCTACTGCTGTCCCCTATGACTTGCTCCTGCTCAGAGTCCCACCCCTCTGCTACTCTACTATGGGTTAGCCTGGCCACTCAAAGGAAAGGACATGAGGCAATGATGTATCTATCAAAAAAGAGCTTAATCCCAGAGGGTCTTCAGAGACATGACTTCATTTGCAGACATCTTTAATGTATTTACACATTTGGTTTTCCAGGACCATGATCTTGTGCCTGGATTGTTCTCACTATGCTGGTCATGGTCACATTGAATGGTATTTCCTTGTCATAGGACCCTTCCCAGTGGCTATGGTAGAACTCTGCCATGATTTGCTGCTCATTGCATCCAGCATGAAAGAATTATTTCATTTAATTTGATTTAACTGAGGAATAAATGACATCGTGGGCACTGAGATTTGCCAATATGAGTGCAGGCAGCTGATCTTGACCATGAGACTCCTGTTAACTATCCTGAACTTCTCACAAATGTGTCCATTTTATCAATATGCAGCTTTAAACGAAACTCAAGAGAAGTGTCTCAGACCATAAAACCATAAGACATAGGAGCAGAAATAGGCCATTTGGCCCATTGAGTCTGCTCCACCATGGCTGATCCTTTTATCCCCTCCTCAGCCCATAAGACAAGGTCTTCACGTTGAATGTCATGTTTCTGAGAAGCTCACATGGCTTCATCTTGAAGGACACTGCACTGTTGGCCATTTTCAGCAGCTAGCACTGGCCCTAAAAAAAGTTCTTGGAAGCTCTCTACTTTCCTGAGCTTTCACTTTTGCTTTTAATGATGTGAAGTGTAGATCCTCAACACCCTCAAGAGAAAGTACTGATATTGCCAACTCTAAGAAGGAAGCTGCTTCCTGATGTTGCAGCACTGTTATCATAGAAAAACTAGGAAACTTCTCTGCCTCTTCCACAACATTTTTCTTTTGTGGGACCTTAAAAGACCTATTCCTGCATTCAATAGTAAAATTGCCAACCAAGTAAAACTCTTCCAAAACTTGGTCAAAACCGAAACAGAGCTTATTACTGAATGCTGGATACCAAAATATGTCCATACTACTGATGGAAATGATTAAGATCCTTTCCATTTCAAGCACATTATTATTGACATAGAAAAGTCGAGCCTTTAACCATTGTAAGGTATAAAGGTGTAAAGATACAGAGATATATAAAAAGTAAAAAAAAAGAAGCAACGGTGGATATTGGATAGCTGGAAAACTATGCTGGAGAGGTAGTAATGGAGGTCGCAAAGAGATGGCGGACGAACTTAAGAAGTATTTTGTATCAGTCTTCACTGTGGAAGACACTAGCAGTATGTCAGAAATTGAGTGTAGTTGCCAATACGAAGGAGAGTAACATCTGAAGAGTCCAAAGGTAAATAAGTCACCTGGACCAGATGGACTACACCCCAGGGGCCTGAAAGAGGTGGCTGAAGAGATTGTGGAAGCATTAGTAATGATCTTTCAAGAATCAATAGATTTCAACATGGTTCCGGAGGACTGGAAAATTGAAAATATCACTCCACACTTCAAGAATCGAGGGAGGCAGAAGGAAGGAAATTATAGGCCAGTTAATCTGACTTCAGTGGTTGGGAAAATGTTGGAGTCCATTATTAAGGATGAGGTCTCGAGGTTTCAAGACGCATGATAAAGTAGGCCAAAGTCAGCATGGTTTCCTTAGAGAGAAATCTTGCTGAAAAAATCTTTGAAAATAGCAGACAGGATAAATAAAGGAAAATTGGTGGATGTTATGCACTTGAATTTTCAGTAGGCCTTTGACAATGTTGCTGAACAAATTAAGAGTCCATGGTATTACAGGAAAGATATTATCATGGATAGAAGATTGGCTGACTAGCAGGAGGAAAAGAGTGAGAATAAAGGGGCCTATTCTGGTTGGCTGCCGGTGATTAGTGGTATTCTGCAGGGGTCGGTAT
The DNA here is from genome assembly GCF_030028105.1 of Mobula birostris. NCBI lineage: Eukaryota > Metazoa > Chordata > Chondrichthyes > Myliobatiformes > Myliobatidae > Mobula > Mobula birostris. The sequence goes on from NC_092402.1 coordinate 28,783,091, forward strand.
TGGGACTGTTTCTTTTCACATTATATGTTAACAATTTGTAGGACGAAATTGGTGGCTTTGTGGCTATATTTGCAGACGATACAAAGATAGGTGGAGGGGCAGGTAGTGTTGAGGAACCAAGGACTCTGTTGAAGGACTTAGACAGATTGGGAGAATAGGCAAAAAAGTGACAGATGGAATATAGTATGGAAAATTGTATGGTCATGCACTTTGGTAAAAGGAATAAGGGTGTAGACTATTTTCTAAATGAGGAGAAAATTCAAAAATCAGAAGTGGAAAGGGACTTGATAGTAATTGTGCAGGATTCTCGAAAGGTTAACTCACAGGTTGAGTCAGTGGTAAGGAAGGCAAATGCAATGTTGGCATTCATTTTGAGAGGAATAGAAAATATGAGCAAGGATGTATTGCTTGATGGCTTTGTGCCTGCACTTACTGGAGTTTAAAAGAATGCGGAAGGATTTCATTGAAACCTATCGAATATTGAAAGGACTAGATAGAGTGGATGTGGAGAGGATGTTTTCTTTTGTGGGTGAGTCGAAGACCAGAGGGCACAGCCTCAGAATAGAGGAATGCCATTTAGAACAGAAATAAGGAGGAATTTCTTTAGCCAGAGGGTGGTGAATCTGTGGAATTCATTGCCACAGACATCTGTGAAGACCATCTCATTGAGTATATTTAAAGCGGAGATTGATAGGTTCTTAACTAGTTAGGGCGTCAAAGGTTGCGAGGATAATAAATCAGCCATGATAGAATGACTGAGCAGATTCAATGGGCGGAGTAGCCAAATTCTGCTTCTATGTCTTATGGTCTAAATAGTAACTTATATTCCGTGTGAAAGAGGTATTTATTGAGGACAAACTGACCCACTGTTTCCAAGTAAAAATCATGGCTCTGTCTGTCTAAGTAGACAATGGATGCGCCCGTCCGGGGCGCAGACCTGGGCGATGAATATGGAGATCCTGGGCTGCCCAGACATCAAGATCCCCCTCTCGGCCTCGCAGATGTGGTCCAAAGGAATGCGGAGCGGTACATTTAGCATCAGCTTGGCTGCAGGGGCTGCTGGGAGGTGCCGTAATACGTCATCCAACTGCCTTAGGGGCTCTGCTCTGGATTTGTGTAGGGTTTACTCCTTAGCCTTCTCTTCTCCCGAAGATACCCACAAGGCAGTGGGATCCGTAACCCTGGATAGGGGCCCATACCGGGTACTGTCAGCCGGAGCCAGCTGATATTTCCAAGTAAAAATAACCTACAAACAACTAAACAGGTAAAATCCATAGTATTGATCAAATTCTTAGAGATTATCTGCATTCAAACAAGAGGCATTTCAATTTGTCTGCAGCAAAATAATAAATCGCAGCTGCTGTAGTTCAGTTTCACCCTCAGCACTTAAATTGTCTCATCACATATAGTACTCAGGTGCAGCCGCGAGGTATCGAGAATAATTTGATGTTCAAGTGGATGATTTTGTGGATATTATGATTGAAATGCAGGGAGATTCACTGAATTCCCCCTATATTATAAAACAAGTTCTTGGAACATAAAGCACCACAGTCTGTGTTGTAAATGGTCTGTGGAACACCTAGGTTCTAGATATAAATCTGACCCAAAGTGGACTAATTTTACAAAGGGATACACTGTAATTTAGCAGTTGCTGGCACCATTTAAAAAGTAAAATGGATATAAGGTTGGATTTGGTTTTAAAGAACAGTAAAATGAGATTGAATTGATTGGTAAGAAGAAAATGAGTAGAAAATTAACATCCAGAAAGGTCTTCAATAGTACCTTTACATCCTGAAGGAATAAAATGCATGCATTTAATTATTCACTTTATGGGCAAAAGGAAGATTGATAGGCAGCCATGAACAATTTTCACATCGTTAAAAGGGTACTTAAATTGTTAATTTAAGATTTAACATTTTCTATCTGGTTTAATTGTAATGTGAAAATGTAGTAAATTGGGTAGATGATGTTTGGTCCCCATTTGTGCTTATTTTGTGACTCAAAGTGCTTTCTTTGCCTTGTCACTGCATGCTATCCAGCCTTCACAGATAATAGACAATCGTTATTTAGGCACAGATTTATCTTCAGCAAATTCTGGACATTTCTTTTGCTCACTGTAAAAAGCCAACGCAGGAAACTTTGTTATTTAGTAGAGGTGGAAGTTTCAGGAATTCAATGCAGAGAGTTTATTGGAACTGGAAAAGCTGATAAAATTAATGTTTATACGGATGAAGCAAACTAGACATTGCATCTTTTCCCCATTTCTTTTTTTTCTACTTTTAAACTATATTAGCATGTAGCTTCACAAAAAAGTTATATTATTCTGAATTGGGACTAAGTCAGAGCAAACTTATTGCAGTCACAACTGGGGATTCAGTCAGGATGGAATCACAGCAGTCAGGAAAGTAACTCTGTTAGGGATACTGCAAGCAGGATAGGGCCTACAACCTGAGTAATTGAGTCAAGACAGGCTACAGTAATAGTCACTGAAGTCAGATGTGGTGTTACAGTCAGGACAGTGTTACTCCAGACAATCACAGATTTACTGTGTCAGGAAGGGTGACCATGTCATTCACTGGTCATAGGACCTTTCAGCTAGGGACTGCAGTCAGGGAAGTAAACTGGTGTTGTGTCTCTTTGGATTCATGGTGATAATAAGTATACAGAGTTTAGTGAAAAGAAGTCAAGAGGAGGGGCAATATAACCTACTGTCAACTGTCGTATTAAGACTACTGTAAGCTCTCAACCTCAAGTAAGGGCATTTCGCTATAGAGTAAGAAGTTCTGGTTTGTTACAATCAAAGTCCTGGGTCAGGACTTCACAGCTGGAGTAATTCACATTACTGGCCCCTTATAAAGGGAAGGATTTCTTTCCTATAGCCCTATCAAGTAAAGATGGTAATGTTCTTCCCTGTTTTTCATTAGTGAACTGGATGAGTGTTTTTAACGATCCAGATTAGTTCAAACATTTGACTTTGAATTCCTCAGCTGCCATGGTAAGGTTAAAATTCATTTCTCCTGATCAATAGCCCCAATCTCAAGATTCTAGTAACCTGACTTCCATGCATTTAGCTTTTTGAATCCATTCTAGCCATTTAATTAAATTAAAACTGATTTGCTTCTCAGTTCCACTTTCCTGTTCCTAATCTGCAATACCTTTGTTTAATGAAGTGGCAACTATTTCAACTTGGAATTTGTTTTAATTTCATTCCTCCTTTTGTGGAAAACTAATTGCAGCTGCTTTGAGTTATCAGCTAACTTTGCAAAATTGTAATTGCCTGTTAATTATTGCCTTTACTATACCAATATTCCTTCAGAAAGAGTTAAAATTGAGGAGTCCCAGTATGTGACAACCTCTGATTTCAGTTCTATTAATTATACTGAAAGTGACAGTCGTTCAACTATGATGTGGTTATTATATGAATTCAAAAAAATTTGTATTGGAATTGTTTATTCATGTGTGTTTCTGTTTTCAGTCTTAAATATTTTTAACATTATTCACTCCTGTGGAATCAATTCTTGATACAATACTTCTAAACTGTGCTAGTGCACCTTATATTAGAGATACCGTGGCAAGAAATGGCTGTGATGCAGTATCTCATCCTTGCTAACTCCTCTTCATGCAGTTTATCTTTCAGCAATTTTTTTTGTCTATCAACCGCTGGATGTGAAAGCTGATAACAGGGAAGAAAGGTTACCGAGGCCTGTGAGACTTCAATGAACTTTGGAGCAAACAATAGGAGAAAAATTCATTTTTGAACAGGCATTATTCACCTTCTACAAAGTCAGTTCCAATAAAGTTAGTGGAATTAAATGAAGGAACTAAACTGGTGGCTGATGCATCCACATGTATTTTCTTACAGCAGCTAACAATTTAGTTCTCTCCCATTATAGTGCTGTAAATGTTTGTGATTTTAAAGGAAGGAATGAAAAAGACAGTGAACCCAGATACAGGGAAAACAATAGAGTGAGAATGAAAAAAACAGTTTAAGAGTTTCAGACAAAAAATACATACATTCATTTTAAATTATAAAAGTAGAACCTTTTGGAACAGTCCTTGTGACTGTACTTATCTTGGCATGTTAGAAATAAATGACAATTATTTTTAAGGATTAGTTTGCTACTAATCGTCTTGTTTTTATGGAGAATTAAGCACTCAAAGGGGGTCCAGTGCAGTGTGCTATTTGCACAAAACTAATGCTAGAGCAGCTTAAAACACCTATCACGAATTTGTTCCACAAAATGCTGGTTAATGTTCTAATAGACCTCTGTTTGTGTCATTTGGATGCCATTAGGCTTTTAACAAAATCTGGGCTATTCTCCATCAATAGCTGAGCAACAAAAGCTGGGGTTTCTGGGAACAATTTGGAAGACACAGGATAGATACATCCCAAAGAAGTATTCTAAAGGCAGGATGACACAACCGCGGCTGACAAGGGAAATCAAAGCAAACATAAAAGCCAAAGAGAGAGCATATATTGTAATAGAGCAAAGTTTAGTGGGAAGTTAGAGGATTGGGAGTCTTTTAAAAACCAACAGAAGGCAACTAAAACAGAAGGAAAAGGTAGATTACAAAGGTACTACTACTATTGCGACATCGACTTAGGCCTAAGGGGCATCATGAAGGTAAGCTACCCAATAATATTAAAGAGCATACCAAAAGTTTCTTCAGATACATAAAGTGAAAATGAGAGGCAAGAGTAGATATCGGACTGCTGGAAAATGATGCCGGAGAGGTACTAATGGGGGACAAGGAAATGGCAGACAAACTGAATAAGTATTTTGCATTAGTCTTCAATGTGGAAGATACTAGCAGTATGCTGGAATTTTGAGGGAATGTTAGTGGGCAGAAGTAATGGCAACTTCATTCACTTGGGAGAAGGTTCTTGGGAAACTGAAAGATCTAAAGGGAGATAAGTCACCTGAACCAGGTGGTGTACACACCAGGGTTCTGAAAGAGGTATCTGAAGAGATTGTGGAGGCATTAGTACTGATCTTTCAAGAATCAATAGATTCAGGCATGGTTCCAGAGGATCGGAAAATTGCAAATACCATTCCACTCTTCCAGAAGGGAGAGAGAGAGAGACAGAAGAAAGGAAATTATTGGCCGGTTAGTCTGACCTCAGTGCTTGGGAAGATGATGGAGTCAAGTGTTAAAGATGTTGTTTTGGGGTGCTTGAAGACACATGATAAAATAGGCTAAGTCAGTATGCTTTCCTCAAGGGAAAATCTTGCCTTAAAAATCTGTAGGCATCCTTTGAGGAATTAACAAGCTGGATAGACAAAGGAGAATTGGTGAATGTTGTGTACTTGGATTTTCGGAAGGCAATAGACAATACACAATAGATAATAGGTGCAGGAGTAGGCCATTCGGCCCTTTGAGTCAGCACCACCATTCACTATGATCATGGCTGATCATCCACAATCAGCATCCAGTTCCTGCTATTATCCCCATAACCTTTGATTCTGCTATCTTTAAGAGCTCTATCCATCTCTTTCTTGAAAGCATCCAGAGACTTGGCCTCCACTGCCTTCTGGGGCAGAGCATTCCACAGATCCACCACTCTGTGGGTGGAAAAGTTTTCCTCAACTCCATTCTAAATGGCCTACCCTTATTCTTAAACTGTGGCCTCTGGTTCTGGACTCACCCATCAGCAGGAACATGCTTCCTGCCTCCAGTGTGTCCAGTCCCTTAATAATCTTATATGTTTCAATAAGATCCCCTCTCATCCTTCTAAATTCCAGTGTATACAAGCCCAGTCGCTCCAATCTATCAACAAGTGACAGTCCCGCCATCCCGGGAATTAACCTTGTGAACCTACGCTGCACTCCCTCAATAGCAAGAATGTCCTTCCTCAAATTTGGAGGCCAAAACTGCACGCAATACTCCAGGTGTGGTCTCACCAGGGCCCTGTATAGCTGCAGAAGGTCCTCTTTGCTCCTATACTCAATTCCCCTTGTTATGAAGGCCAGCATGCCATTAGCTTTCTTCACTGCCTGCTGTATCTGCATGCTGGCTTTCAGTGACTGATGTACAAGAACACCAAGATCTCATTGTACTTCCCCTTTTCCTAACTTGACTCCATTTAGATAATAATCTGCCTTCCTGTTCTTACCACCAAAGTGGATAACCTCACATTTATCCACATTAAACTGCATCTGTCATGCATCCGCTCACTCACCCAGCCTGTCCAAGTCACCCTGCATTCTCATAACATCCTCCTCACATTTCACACTGCCACCCAGCTTTGTGTCATCGGCAAATTTGCTAATGTTACTTTTAATTCTCTCATCTAAATCATTAATATATATTGTAAACAGCTGCGGTCCCAGCACTGAACCCTGTAGTACCCCACTGGTCACCGCCTGCCATTCCGAAAGGGACCCGTTAATCGCTACTCTTTGTTTCCTGTCAGCCAGCCAATTTTCAATCCATGTCAGTACTCTGCCCCCAATACCATGTGCCCTAATTTTGCCCACTAATCTCTTATGTGGGACTTTATCAAAGGCTTTCTGAAAGTCCAGTTACACTACATCCACTGGCTCTCCCTCGTCCATTTTCATAGTTACATCCTCAAAAATTTCCAGACGATTAGTCAAGCACAATTTCCCCTTCGTAAATCCATGCTGACTTGAGCTTATCCTGTTACTGCCATCCAAATGTGTCGTAATTTCATCTTTTACAATTGACTCCAGCATCTTTCCCACCACTGACGTCAGGCTAACCGTTCTATAATTCCCTGTTTTCTCTCCCTCCTTTCTTGAAAAGTGGGACAACATTAGCCACTCTCCAATCCACAGGAACCGATCCTGAATCTATAACACATTGGAAAATAATTACCAATGTGTCCACTGACAAGATGCCACACATGCAGTTGCTTAGCAAGTTAAGATCCCATGGAATTACAGGAAAGATATTAGCATGAATAGAGCATTGGCTGATTGGCAGGAGCCAAAGAGAGGGAATAATGAGAGCCTTTTCAAATCAGCTGCCAGTGACTAGTGGTGTTCGTTTTACGTTATATGCCAATGATTTGAATGACAGAATTGATGTCTTTGTCGTCAGATTTGTAGAGGATACAAAGATAGGAGCAGGGGTAGGTAGTGTTGAGGAAGCAGAGAGACTATAGAAGGACTTATATTGATTAGGAGAATGGGCAAAGAAGTGACAGATGGAATACAGTGTCAGGAAGTATATGGTCATGCACTTTGGTAGAAGAAACTAAAGTGTAGACTATTTCCTAAATGGAGAGAAAATTCAAAAATCTGAGATGCAAAGGGTTGGGAGTCCTTGTGCTGGATTCCTTAAAGGTTAATTTGCAGGCTGAGTCAGTGGTAAGGAAGGCAAATGCAATATTAGCATACACTTTGAGAGGACTAGAATATAAAAGCAAGGATGTAATGTTGAGGCTTTATAAGGCACTGGTGAGGTCTCAGTTGGAGTATTGTGAGTAGTTTTGGGCTTCTTATCTAAGAAAGTATGTCCTGATGTTGGAGAGGGTTCTAAGGAGATTCACAAAAATGATTGTGAAATTTGGATTGGAAAACTTATCATATGAGGAGTGTTTGATGGTTCTAGATCTGTACTCACTGGAATTCAGAAGAATGAGAGGAATCTCATTGAAAACTATTGAATGTTGAAAGGCCTCGATAGAATGGATGTGGAGAAGGTGTTTCCTGTGGTGGGTGTGTCTAAGACCAGAGGATACAGCCTCAGAATACAGGAACGTCTATTTAGAATGAAGATCAGGAGGAATTTCTTTAGCTAGAGTGGTGAATCTGTGGAATTCGTTACCACAGGCGGCTGTGGAGGCCAAGTAGTTGGATATATTTAAGGCAGAGGTTGATAAATTCTTGACTGGTCAGAGCATGAAGGGATATGAGGAGAAGATAGGAGATTGCAGCCATGATGAAATGGTGGTGCAGACTGAATGGGCCAAATGCACTAATTCTGCTCCTATGGTTTATAGTCTAATAAATAGCGCAGTCCTAACTTTCTATCAATAAAATCTACAGATATTATTTTCTGACGGTGTGTCAGAGGTCAGCTTCCTACTTCCCTCTGAAATATGCATGTGTTACCAGCTTGGTCCACTAGATGGTAGGTGGTGTCAATAAAAACACTGCTGTGCAGAACTCGCTTAGTAACCTCATCAATTTATGATAGACACTTCTCAGCTTCATGTTTTCCAGTGAGATACCAAGTTAATTTGTTTCTGTTTGTTCTTGATGGGTATCATTAGCTTGGGAACATTAATCGCCCCTTGCCGCTGGACTGAATGGTTTGGTACACCCATTCAAAGGGCAGAAATAACTCTGAAAGATATTTGTGGATCTGGATTGTACTAGATAAGGATAGCATTTTCCTTCTGTGAAAGGCATTTTTTTTAAATTATGAAAATGTGATAATTTTGTGGTTAACAGAAACTAGGTTTTTTTTAAACTCTATTTTTCTTTATTATTTGTGTACCTCAATTTATGTCTCTGAATAAATAATTCTGGCATCTAAACATTGGTCCAGTAATTTCATGACAGTGCTACTTTACCTTAAATGTTTCAGTCCAGAGACTGCTGACTGTAAATAGGTTGAATAGCTATTTGCTTCATAAAAAGCTGAAGATCACGACTTGCCTCTCGCATCGTGGACTGGTAGTGCAGTGTTATTTAATAACATAAAAGTGGAGGAGTTTCTGAGAGTGCAGCAGAATGATACATAATGTAACACAATGCAGGCAGTGAAAGTACTTCAACTCGGCTCAATGGCCCTAATTATTAACTTTAATGCAAACAGAGCAGCTCAATCATGTATGGAATTAGACTTGGGTGGCAACATAGAACTTAGAACATGGAACAGTACAACTCAGGAAAAGGCCCCTCAGCCCACAACATCTGTGCTGAACAAATCGCCAAATTAAACTAAATCCCTTCTGCCCTCATCCCTTATCCATAATCCCTCCATTCTCTGCATATTCATGTGTCTATCTATAATCCTCTTAAACACCACTATTGGTGGATGGCCAGGGACATTCTCCCAGAGCATTAATAGCTAATGCGAGCAGGCATACTTTTAAGATGAAAGAAAGAAAGTATAGGGACTGATTTTCAGAGGTAGGCTTTCTACACAGAGAGTAGTGGGTGCATGGAACGCATTGCTAGGTAGGGATGGTGGGTAGAGGCAGATACATTAGAGACATTTAAGGGACTCTTAGATAGAAACATGGATGAAAACAAAATGGGAGGGAGGGAATAGCTAGAGTAGGCTAAAAGGTTGTTACAACATTGAGGGCCGAAGGACCTGTACTGTGCTGTAATGTTTGATGTTCCAATATATCATTCTACAGTATGTAAGCAGATTACTTGAATTTTTATTAACACTTTAGTTTGTGGAGAAAGGCATAATAGCAACCTTGCTCTTTAGAACCGTTTTGCAATGATTTTTTGTAAACAATGTGACAAGTGAACCAATGGGCAGGAAAAATAAGAACTGATGCGTCAAGACAGTCTAATTGCATAAACAAACAAATAGTAGGCTGGGTAGGTGTTTATGAAATAGGGGAAAAGTGAACATAGCAGGGACGGTTCATTAAGGAAGAGTTAAGAATAAAATTATATCTATACAGTTTCTTTAAAAGTGCTGGTGTTGTGTGGATTTCCATTGCGAATGAATAAAGTGTCACAAACAGATCAAATGACTTCAGTTTATTTCAATTTCACTTGTGTATTTCAGTAAAGCTCTGACAGGTTTTTATGTATGGTTTGGTGAAATGATTGTGCAGGATATATAATCATTTGTATCCAACGTTAGTGCGTTTTTAATCAATGTGAAGCTCTTTTTCAAAATATAACAGGTTTTGTGATGGGTTACAATATGTTGAGAATTTTGGTATTTTTTTATTACTCTCATCAGTCAAAGGTGACAGCTTGATTAAATTACTCCTCACACACTAACTCAGCGAGTGGAACTCTATTATAATGAAGTAGGAACAGTTCTGGAAGACTTGTAATCATATTCACAAACAGACCCTGAAGGGATGCACTACCATCTAGGATGTAGATCATATAATGCGTACAGTCTAATCATTCTGCTCAAAACATGCAAGGTTCTGGGTCTTAATTTTCTCGTTTAATGATCTCATGGCACATCCTGTTTATTAGACCTTTTTATCCCCTCCGCCATTCAGTTCAAACATTCGCTACCTCACAATAATTTTATTATGTGGCAAGGGAAATGAGGCCACCTGACAGCTGAATGATTGGTGTACCACCTAAACCAAGGAGACTGAGAAGTGGAAGACTGTGAAGGAGGTGAATTGGAACAAAATCAGGTACAGTATGAGAAAGAATGAAATAAGACAGAAAAGTAGGAACTCGTTTTAAATTCAGGATCAAGAACCGAATCAGAGTTATTATCATTGACATATAATGTGAAATTTGTTGTCTTGTGGAAGCAATACAGTGCAAAGACATAACAACCCTGTAATTTACAGAAATAAATTTAAAAAGCGCAAATAAAAGAAATAATGAAGTAGTGTTATAAACACGAGATTCTGCAGATGCTGCAAATCCTCGATAGCACACACAAAATACTGGAGAAACTCAGTAAGTCAGGCAGAATCTTTGGGTGGCTGCTGGGTGATCCTGTCTTTCTCCTTTCTCTGTTTGCCTATCCACTACAAAAGGCAGAATCTCCCAGTAGCTACCCATAGGTTCAGCCTGACTTACCATTTCTAATGCCTACCTCTGTCCATGGCCTCCTCTACTGCCATGATAAGTCTAAACTCAGGTTAGAGGAGCAACACCTCATATTCCATCTAGGTAGCTTCCAACCTGATGGCAAGGACATCAGTTGCTCTAACATTGGTAAATTCTACCCCTCCCTCTTTCTCTCTTTTTCCATTCCCCATTCTGGTTACCCTCTCAGCCCTTCTCCTCACTTGCCCATCACCTTCTGCTGGTTCTTCTCCTCCCTCCCATTTTTCCTTGGTCCACTGTCCTCTCCTATTTTATTCCTCCTTCTTCAGCCCTTTGCCACTTGCACCTATTTCCTTTCAGCTTCTTACTTCATCCACCCTCCCCCACCTCCCTGACTTCCTCTCACCTGGTCTCACTTGCCAGCTTGTACTCCTTCCCCTCCCCCACCTTATTTTTCTGGTTTCTGCCTCCTTCCTTTCCGATCCTGATGAAGGACCTTGGCCTGAAACATCAGCTGTTTATTCCCCTCCATAGATGCTGCCTAACGTGTGAGTTTCTCCAGCATCTTGTGTGTGCTGAATGAGATTGTGTTCATGGGTTCATAGACTGTTCAGAAATTTGATGGCAGAGGGGAAGATATTTTTCCTAAGTTGTTGAGTGTGGTCTTCAGGCTCCTGTACCTTCTCCCTCATGGTTTTAATAATAGGAGGGCATGTCCTGGATGGTTAAGTTTCTAATGATGGATGCTGCCTTCTTGATGATGCGCCAGCTCTTGATGACGTCCTTGATGGTACGGGGATAGTTCCTCTGGTGCAGCTGACTGAGTCTACAATGCTCTGCAGCCTCTCACAATCCTCTGCATTGGAAGCTCCATATCTGGCTGTGATGCAGCCTGTCAGAATGCTCTCCACAATATATCTGTTTATGATGACATACCACATTTCCTCAAGCTCCTAATGAAGTAGAGCTGCTGGCATGCCTTCTTCATGATTGAACCAATGTGTCGCACCCAAGATCAATCCTCTGAGATTTCGATGTTCAGGAACCTAAAGCTGTTCACCCTTTCCACCACTGACCCCTCAATGGCGATGGGTGTGTGTTCCCCCAACTTGCCCTTCCTGAAGCCCATATTCCTTATTCCTTTGTCTTGCCGAGTGTGAGGTTGTTGCTCACCAACCAATCTATCTCACTCCTTTATGCTTTCTCCTCATTGACAAATTAGGCCATTTAATAAAAAAATCCCATACCAACAAACTTCAAAGGAATAATCATGAAGGCAGAAGACATAGCAATTCTAATATACTTGATCTTCAGTGCTGGCATGACTTTCTGAAAAGTGTGATTTACTGTGGTACATTGGTTTGGACTGTGTTCTAGATGTGAGTTTTGTGCAGCAGCTGCAGTTGTAAAGTTAAGAATTTGAGGGGTATGTATGGCAGAATGTTCTACAAAGGTGCATAACTTTCCTTACAACTCTTCTGTAAGATTATCATTCTCAGCTTGACTGTATGACTTAACCTCGTGATACCAAGGTCAATAAGACTGTGTAAACATTTTGGTGGAGCAAAACACTGGAGATACCAGAAATCTGAAATAAGAAATCTGGAATGGTTGGTGATTCTGATGAAGGGCCATTGAGTTAAAAAAAATCACTCTATTGATTTCCACAGAGATGCTCCCTAACTTGCTAAGCATTTCCACCATCTCTCCTTATTATTTCAACTTTTGTTAGGAATCATCTACTTTTAACCCTGCTACCCATTTTCTTGTGAAGCCCTCACCATGTTAATGGCCACCAGGGGAAATAGGGGATGTTTAAAATGTTTAGTAGCATGAGAGATTAAAAGGTTGTGAAGAGGCTCATATACAAGATTACTACCGGTTTGCACAATAACCAAGTTTTATCTCTCACAAACTCCAAGGTATATTTCTAACAAATTCTGTCTTTTTTTTGCCTTCATTTATCCTAATTAATTTCATTTCTGTAGGGTGGCATGTCATGACTCCAGCACAACGCAAAGGCCCATGTCAATTGGAGTAATGTAACTTTACAGATACCCAAAGTGAGATCAGGATAAATGGGTTGATTTCAGGTTGCCAACTGTAACTAGAAGGATTTCACAGAGATCAGTGCTGAGCCCTTTCTAATAATGAGGAACTCAATGTCAAATTTGCTGATGATACAAAGGTAGGTTGGAAAGCAAATTATGAAGGAATTAACAAAGGGATGAAGATAAGTTAAATGTGCAGGTCAAATGCATTAAATAAAGTCTAATTTTTGGAGGTGAGACTATCCACTTGGGCATGAAGAACAGAAGAGCAGAGCAGTATTTAAACAGAGAGAGATTGCAGAATGCCATGTTGCAGTGTGATATGGGTTTCCGTGTTTGGAATTACAATTGTTTTATTCTTGTCACATGTACTGACATACAGTAAAACTTTGTTAGCATAGCATCCAGGCAGATCATTCCATGAATGTTATGGGCAGACCTGGTTTTAGTTTTTAAGATCAGCACTTGAATTGAAGGAAGTTCTAATAAGGTTCAATAGATTGTTTCCTGAGATGAAGGTTTTTGAGGAAAGGCTTGGTAAGTTGGGTCAATACTCATTATGTAGAGGAATGAGAGGAGATCTGAGTGAAGTGTTAGATCCTGACAGGGTGGCTTGACAAGGAGGATGCTGAAAGAATGTTTTTTTCTCATGGGAAACCTGAACTAGGGGATGCAGTTTTGGATTGAAAAAATCAATTAGGAAAGAGAGGAGAAGGAATTTCTTCCTTCAGAAGTTCATGAATCTTTAAAGTCCTCCACCTGCAAGAGATAAGAATCTGAATTATTGAACACATTCAGCACTGAGATGATATATTCTATTTCTTTTTGAAATTAAGATTTTATTAAACAGGCAGGCAAGTGAAGTTGGGGCCAAGATCAGAGAAGCCATCATCTTAATGAATGCTCAAGGGACAGTATGGCCAACTTTCACTCCTATATTTGTTGTTCTTCTGTTTCTATGTTCTTATAAAGAGTAATAATTACAACCTGGTTTTGAAGTCTTCTGATGCAGTCAAAAGAAGCATTACTCATTTGTATTCGAGGCAGTAGAGATAAATATCAAACATTTTTTCATTCCCCCATTTCAGAGCTTCTTTTACCATCTGCAATCTTTCTTTCATTCCTATGAAACTCAATTATTGAGTTGAATCTGGTTAAGTACTTAAAATATGGCAAAACAAACTTCCTAAGGCCATAAACTTAATTGTTTACTGCTGGCAGTTAAGCCAATTTCAAGCCAATTCCAGCTGCTCATATGAAGTTCTAAACCATTTTGTTGATACTGTATTTTTAATTGGATTTGTATTTTTGTCATTGAGATGAATTGCATTCATGTCCTTGTTGATCAAACAAAAATGACTCAATTAAAATAACTGCATTTGGATTATACAATCAAGAGAGCAATGATACAACAAATGTACATCATAAATGTGCCAATAAAGCAGTCTCCTTTTACACTGATTTCTAAAATGCGCCCTGTTTTCTGAGTGAAAATTTGCTAATTTGCCTTTAATCTAGCAAAACAAGCCTGGTTATGTTTTTATAGTAATTTGTATGATGAGGATGAACACAGTACAATACCAATTTATACCAGAACTGCATGTAAATCCAACAATGTACTATTGTTTAAAAGAGGGTACTTTGAAAAGGAAAGGAAAATTTAATAGACAAACCATTTTCAATAGGCAGCTGTACTCACTCACAAAAAGCTCAAATTATTCCCCAACACATATTCTGTTGAGTTTATGTGTAGTCTGAATCAGAAATCTTAACATAACCAAATCACTTCCTCACTGCTATCTTTTGATTCAAGATTCCAGCAGCATTTTGCTACTTTTACTATTTCTACTTTTTTATCAGCTGTAGATTTGCCTCCAGTCTATTTTAAAAAAAATATGCTTCACCAAGAACCCTGAACTTTTCAGATTATTCTGGTATTCATGAACCTTAATAAATTTGTTAAACAGAGTTTCTCTTTCATAAAAATTATATTGGTCTTGTTGATTAGTTAAAATTTAACAAATGTCTACTGCTAGTTCCTTAATAATTAATTCCAACAGAGCAGTAGTGTCCTGTCTTCTGTGGTTATCTTGATAGCACAATACACTTGCAATCCTTTAGTTCTTTGAAACTTTCCTGGAATATAGAGAATTATTTTAAATGACTGTGTGTCTAGGCATAATTCAAATACCATCTATAAATTTGCTGATGATATAACCATTGTTGGCAGAATCTCAGATGAAGAGGAGAGGTCGTACAGGAGCAAGATATACTAGTTAGTTGAGTGGTGTCGCAGCAACAACCTCCCAGTCAACGTCAGTAAGACCAAAGAGTTGATTGTGGACTTCCAAAAGGGGAGGACAAGGGAACATGAACCAATCCTCATAGAAGGGTCAGAAGTGGAGAGAGTCAGCAATTGCAAGTTCCTGGGTGTCAATATCTCTGAGGATCTAACCTGTTCCCAACATATCGATGCAACTATAAAGAAGGCAAGACAGCGGCTATATTTCATCAGGAGTTTGAGGAGATTTGGTTTGTCACTTAAAACACTCAAAAACTTCTATAGGACTATGGAGAGCATTCTGACAGGCTGCATCAGCACCTGGTATGGAGGGCCTTTACATAGGATCAAAAGAAGCTACACAGAGTTGTAAAATTAGTCAGCTCCATCTTGGGTATTAGCCTTCGTAGTGTCCAAGACATCTTCAAGGAGTGGTGCCTTAAAAAAGCAGCTTCCATCATCAAGGATCCCCACCAACCAGGATATGCCCTTTTCTCACTGTTACCATCAGGTAGGAGATACAGAAGCCTGAAGGCACACACTCAGCGATTCAGGAACAGCTTCTTCCCCTCTGCCATCCGATTTCTAAAGACATTGAACCCGTGAATACATCACTTCTTTATATTATTTTTGTTTTTGCACTATCTTTAATTTAACTATTCAATACACACACACACACACACACACACACACACACACACACACATATATATATATATATACACACACAGTATACTTACTGTAATTCTGTGTTTTTGTTTATTTATCATGCACTGCATTGTACTGCTGCCACAAAGTTAAAAAATTTCACAACATATGCTAATGACATTAAACCTGATTTTGGTACTGATTCTGAGATCACAAATAATGCATCTTCTTTCTCTACAGATTTTTTATTTGAGACTTCAGAAAAGCACAAAAATTGCCTTTGTTCAAAATCTGAAATAATAATATTGAAAAACTATCAATGTGAAATATTTACTCTATTTCTCTCTTTTCAAATGCGAATTGTTTCGTTAAGTATTTCCAGCATTCTCTGCTTTTGTTATCAGACGTTAAAGCTATCAATTTACCTTTTGCGCTTGCTTAAGTTGAAACTAAAATAATGCAGCTGCTGGAAAGCTGAAATAAAATGTAGTCACAAAGAAGGGTCTTGACCCAAAACGTCATGTCTGTAGATGTTGCCTGACCTGCTGAGCTCCTCCAGCATTTCGCGTGTGTTGCTCTGGATTTCCAGCATCTGCAGAACCTCTAGAGTTTATAAAAATCAGAAATTCTGGACATGCTCAGAAGGTCAATCTGTAGTGAGATAAGCAGGGTTAAAATTTTAGGTCAATAACCTTTCATAAAGAGTGTCAAATGTTATGTGAGGTTCAAAGTTCAAAAGTTCAAAGTAAGTTTATTATCAAAGTACACATTTGTCACCATATACAACCTTGACATACATTTTCTTGCAGGCATTCTGTGTGATAATGTAGATGTATTTATATGTGTGCAAACTAAATCTTTCATCTGAAAAAAAAACTGTTTCCACCCAATTCCTTCTGAAAGAATAATGGTCTAGAGATCTCCAAGCCAGCAATGCACTAATGAAAGATGAATGAAGGACTTGGTGCTCAGCTAAGCTGAATGAGCGCTTTTACCAGTTAGGGAGTTGGGAATTTGTTCATCTTTCTTCAATTGATTAAGCTCAAAACTCACTTTCCCACCCACCCAAAATTAACTTTCCATTCATCAAAACCCACTTTCCATTCATCAAAACCCACGGTTTTTCTTCCTTCAATTCATCAGCTCGCACTGGCTAAATCAGATCCAATTAAATACCAGACTTTCCTAATGAGTTTTGTCTTCAGTTTATTAGCCAGACTGTAAATCTGGCAGAATGCTGGATATAAAATTTGAGATAAAAGTTATAGTGGGGTCCTGCTATGAAATTTTATTCAGACCGCATGCCAGGTGCTACATGAGCTATAGTGTTAATGTTGCCTTGAATATCAGGAATATTTTTAAAGCTTCTTTTCATGTGGCCATATCTGAGATTTGCAATTGATAACAATTCCTGGCATTTCAAATTATTTTTATTGAGAAGAAATTAATCTAAAATATGTTTTCTCAGATAAATATTCAAGAAAATGAATAATTAACATTGCTGCTTTAGAATAGAAGTTTTCCTTCAATAACTTTGGAATGAGATCAGGGATCAACTCATCTCTCAGAACACCCTGAGAATTGTTTGTTAATTTATAATCTAATTACCTAAGCAGTCTTAAAGTTGTCAAAATGATTATTAATGGAAATAGGAAGTAAACCATAACAATTGAATGTTTTCATTACATTTTAATAAAACTCCATTAAATGCAATAACATGATATTTCTATTCACTGCACCTCTGATTGCCAAATTAAGAATACTAATGAGCCAGTTATTATACTGTGTTTAGGTGCCCTGCTATGAAAAGTTAAGATAGCCCTAATTTAGATTATATTCAGATCATATATTGTCAGAGACTAAAGCAATCCATGCTTGCCCCTGGTTGAACCAACAGAATAAATACTTTATTCATACTGACATCTGTCTTTCTCAATCAACCACACACTTTCATCTTTTCATTTTCCAAATATACCCCAACAACCATCCGAGTTTCCTTTTCTTGTTACTGTGAAACTTGCCAAGAATAGTAAAATTTGACCTCTCAGTGAACAATTGGTAGCTGAACCTGAATATGAGTTTTTGTCTCCTTTGAAAACTTCTGTAGATCCCCTTACACTTCATCCTTCTGACAAAATGTTCAGCAGGTTTGAAAAAATTAGCCAATGGTGGAATTTGGTCAATGTTACTGAAAACAGAATAGTGCTGCTAAAAATTGACTGAGGTGTGAATATATGGTTATTGTAATTGAACATCTGCCATATACCTGAAGAATTGGTTCTGCAGCTTCAAGTTGGTGAGTGCAATTAAATGTTAGCTTGTAGAACAAACTGATAAAGTTAGGAGAGATCAAATTGAAATCAAAATTATATTTCTTTCATAGTTTTGGCAAGATCTAGGAGCCACCATGCAATACAAAGACATTACCGACTTATCTTTGCTATTTTTCTGGAGTTTCCTCCTGTATCTGATGGGATGATGGGAGAGGTAACACAACTTATATAATTTCATATTTCTTACACTATAGAAGGAAGCCATTTGGCCCATCATGTCTATGTGAGCTCATAGAATAATTTTCTCAATCCTTAGCCTCATTTGTATCCCTGTAACATACCTCAATGACTATTATCTCCCTTTGTGCTACCCACCTACATTAAGGGTAGTTTATAGTAGCCAGCTTTGTAATGTGGAAGGAAACCAGAGCACTCGGAAGCAAAATTCGTAAATGGTGGTGACTTGGTCAATATTGCTGAAAAAACGATTAGCACTGCATTCAGAGAGTGAAGGTACCACCTCCATGTAGATAACACTGGAGAACATGCCAACTGAAATGTCCTCATAAGGTAGTCCCATTTGCCCATGTTTGAATGATATCTCTCTAAGTATTTCCTATCCATGATTAAGCAACCTGACCTCAATTTTGAAATGTGAGTGAATGGATTTAGATATTTAAAGGCTATGTATATGGATGGTCAATCATATTAGAGAATACGTGGTTCAGAAATTAGAGATGGAAAGATGAGTTTTAGTTCACAGGGCCCAGGCATGAGTACCGAAGAAAAGGGGAGTTATTTGTTGAAACAGCTTCACTTGAGTTCAACTGGGGGCACCATCATGACAAAATAAATAACCAGCAGAGTTGATAAGACTTTAATCTAAATAATTGATGTGGGTGGTGGGGGGGGGGAAGATCCAGATGAGGGGAAATTGAGAAATGACGATAGTGCAAGGGAGTGATATGGCTCATGACAGATTTTTTTAAACATAGGTGTGCAGCTGCAACTAAGATCAAAGTAAGGGAAATGAAGTAAGAAGCAATAACTAAAGACCATCTATCTGAATAAACACAATATACATCATAAGACAGATGAATTGATTGCAGAATGGAGATTAGAAGGTATAATTTAGCAGTAATTATAGAGATGTGGTTGTGAGAAAGCAAAGTCAGGGGCTTGAATATTGATATGTCATGAAGATAGATAAAATGTGAACTTCAAATAATAAGGGATGCGATTTGTATAGTTGTGAGAACATAACTTGGCTTTGAAGTGGGAACGTAAAATCAATTTGGTGGAGACAAGAAATGGTAAGGAAACAATGGAACATTGTGCATAGTCACCATGTCCACTAATAGGACAATAATTGATAGAGTATAACTCAGGAGGTTAATTGGGGCTTTTATGAAAGGTATTCAATAATGATAGATAACTTTAATTTTCAGATTGATTGGCATTATATAAACAAAGGTTTATGGACAGTTTCGCAGAATAATACTTTGCTGAATCAATCAGGGGACAGGATATCTTAGATCTGGTCAAACACAATGAGATGGAGTTAACTAGTGACCTCATTGTAAAGAACCTTCTGGGGAAGGGTGATCAAAACATAATAGAATATCATATTGAGTTTCAGAGTAAAAATCAGGTCCAAAGCTAGTGTTTTAAACTTAGATAAAGGGAGCTGCAAATTATGAAGGTTTAGTTCCTTGAAGTGGATGGGAAAGTAGCTTAAAAGATAGGATGGTTGATAAACAGTGGCTGAGATTTAAGGGAATAGTTCATAATTCTTAAGAAAGTTTAACTCCATTGCAGAATAAAAAGTCTAATAAAATTATGTGTTTGTGGTTAACTAAATAGGTTAACGGTATTACCTTGATGAAATAAAAGGCCCCTAATATTGCAAAGATTGGTGGTAAATTTTATAGAACATAGAATAGTTCAGCACAGTACAGGCCCTTCGGCCCGCAATGTTGTGCCGACCCTCAAACCCTACCTCCCAAATAAGCCCCCACCTTAGATTCCTCCATATACCTGTCTAGTAGTCTCTTAAACTTCACTAGTGTATCTGCCTCCACCACTGACTCAGGCAGTGCATTCCATGCACCAACCACTCTCTGAGTAAAAAACCTTCCTCTGATATCCCCCTTGAACTTCCCACCCCTTACCTTAAAGTCATGTCCTCTTGTATTGAGCAGTGTGCCCTGGGGAAGTGGCGCTGGCTATCCACTCTATCTATTCCTCTTATTATCTTGTACACCTCTATCATGTCTCCTCTCATCCTCCTTCTCTCCAAAGAGTAAAGCCCTAGCTCCCTTAATCTCTGATCATATTGCATACTTTCTAAACCAGGCAGCATCCTGGTAAATCTCCTCTGTACCCTTTCCAATGCTTCCACATCCTTCCTATAGTGAGGTGACCAGAACTGGACACAATTCTCCAAGTGTGGCCTAACCAGAGTTTTATAGAGCTGCATCATTACATCGCGACTCTTAAACTCTATCCCTCGACTTATGAAAGCTAACACCCCATAAGCTTTCTTAACTACCCTATCCACCTGTGAGGTAACTTTCAGGGATCTGTGGACCTGTACCCTGAGATCCCTCTGCTCCTCCACACTACCAAGTATCCTGCCATTTACTTTGTACTCTGCCTTGGAGTTTGTCCTTCCAAAGTGTACCACCTCACACTTCTCTGGGTTGAACTCCATCTGCCACTTCTCAGCCCACTTCTGCATCCTATCAATGTCCTTCTGCAATCTTTGACAATCCTCTACACTATCTACAACACCACCAACCTTTGTGTCATCTGTAAACTTGCCAACCCACCCTTCTACCCCCACATCCAGGTCGTTAATAAAAATCACGAAAAGTAGAGGTCCCAGAACAGATCCTTGTGGGACACCACTAGTCACAATCCTCCAATCTGAATGTACTCCCTCCATCACGACCCTCTGCCTTCTGCAGGCAAGCCAATTCTTAATCCACCTGGCCAAACTTCCCTGGATCCCATGCCTTCTAACTTTCTGCATAAGCCTACCGTGTGGAACCTTGTCAAATGCCTTACTAAAATCTATATAGATCACATCCACTGCACTACCCTCATCTACATGCCTGGTCACCTCCTCAAAGAACTCTATCAGGCTTGTTAGACATGATCTGCCCTTCACAAAGCCATGCTGACTGTCTCTGATCAGACCATGATTCTCTAAACGCCTATAGATCCTACTTCTAAGAATCTTTTCCAACAGCTTTCCCACCACAGACGTAAGGATCACAGGTCTATAATTACCCGGACTATCCCTACTACCTTTTTTGAACAAGGGAACAACATTCGCCTCCCTCCAATCCTCCGGTACCATTCCCGTGGACAACGAGGACATAAAGATCCTAGCCAGAGGCTCAGCAATCTCTTCTCTCGCCTCGTGGAGCAACCTGGGGAATATTCCGTCAGGCCCTGGGGACTTAACTGTCCTAATGTATTTTAACAACTCCAACACCTCCTCTCCCTTAATATCAGCATGCTCCAGAACATCAACCTCACTCATATTGTCCTCACCATCATCAAGTTTCCTCTCATTGGTGAATACCAAAGAAAAGTATTCATTGAGGACCTCGCTCACTTCCACAGCCTCCAGGCACATCTTCCCACCTTTATCTCTAGTCGGTCCTACCTTCACTTCTGTCATCCTTTTTTTCTTCACATAATTGAAGAATGCCTTGGGGTTTTAGCTTTACCCTACTCACCAAGGCCTTCTCATGCCCCCTTCTTGCTCTTCTCACCCCCTTCTTAAGCTCCTTTCTTGCTTCCCTATATTCCTCAATAGACCCATCTGATCCTTGCTTCCTAAACCTCATGTATGCTGCCTTCTTCCTCCTGACTAGATTTTCCACCTCACTTGTCACCCATGGTTCCTTCAACCTACCATTCTTTATCTTCCTCACCGGGACAAATTTATCCCTTACATCCTGCAAGAGATCTCTAAACATCGACCACATGTCCACAGTACATTTCTCTGCAAAAAAATCATCCCAATTCACACCCGCAAGTTCTAGCCTTATAGCCTCATAATTTGCCTTTCCCCAATTAAAATTTTTCCTGTCCTCTTTGATTCTATCCTTTTCCATGATAATTATAAAGGCCATTTATGATTGGTTACAATTTAGAAATAAAAAAACAGGATTAAAGTAATGGAAGTGGGAGAAAAATAACTCATCAGAATTGAGGGCAAACGCTTTGAAACAGGCAATAACAACTTCAACAAGTATATAAAAAGGATACGAGTAAAAATAACCATTGGTTCATCCAAGAGTGAGACTGAGGAATTAACAATGGAAAATAGCAGAGATTTCAAGCACAGTTTTTATCCATGCTAGTGGTAAAATAATAATTGAATGAATAATAATAAAAAATCAGGAGAACCTAAAGAAAGATGGAATTAAGACATTCACTCCAGCTGGAGAATAAAATAATAGGCAAATTAATGAGATTAAATGCTAATTTGTCCCCTGGACATGATGGGTGCATCCTGGAGTATTAAAAGATATGGCAATGGAGAAAGCAGATGAATTATTTGTTAACTTCTGTCAGATTTAACAATAGCAAATGTAGTACTCTTATCCTAGCATGCAGGGAGAGAGAAAGAAAACTGTGGGCCCAGTGAATCTAACATCTGCCTGGAATCTATTATTAAGGAAGTAGAAGCAGTATATTTAGAAATCAAAATGTATTAGAAATCAACAATTGGAGATCAAGCAGAGTCAACATATGTTTATGAAAGGGAAATTGTGTTTGTCAAGTAACACACATCAAAGTTGCTGGTGAACGCAGCAGGCCAGGCAGCATCTCTAGGAAGAGGTGCAGTCGACGTTTCAGGCCGAGACCCTTCGTCAGGACTAACTGAAGGAAGAGTGAGTAAGGGATTTGAAAGTTGGAGGGGGAGGGGGAGATCCAAAATGATAGGAGGAGACAGGATGGGGAGGGATGGAGCCAAGAGCTGGACAGGTGATTGGCAAAACGGATATGAGAGGATCATGGGACAGGAGGTCCGGGAAGAAAGACAAGGAGGTGGGGGGGGGACCCAGAGGATGGACAAGAGGTATATTCAGAGGGACAGAGGGAGAAAAAGGAGAGTGAGAGAAAGAATGTGTGCATAAAAATAAATAACAGATCCCTCCCCCCCCCCCCTGCATTCCGCAGGGATCGCTCCCTACGCAACTCCCTTGTCCATTCGTCCCCCCCATCCCTCCCCACTGATCTCCCTCCTGGCACTTACCCGTGTAAGCGGAACAAGTGCTACACATGCCCTTACACTTCCTCCCTTACCACCATTCAGGGCCCCAAACAGTCCTTCCAGGTGAGGCAACACTTCACCTGTGAGTCGGCTGGGGTGATATACTGCGTCCGGTTCTCCCGATGTGGCCTTCTATATATTGGCGAGACCCGACGCAGACTGGGAGACCGCTTTGCTGAACAGCTACGCTCTGTCCGCCAGAGAAAGCAGGATCTCCCAGTGGCCACACATTTTAACTCCACATCCCATTCCCATTCTGACATGTCTATCCACGGCCTCCTCTACTGTAAAGATGAAGCCACACTCAGGTTGGAGGAACAACACCTTATATTCCGTCTGGGTAGCCTCCAACCTGATGGCATGAACATCGACTTCTCTAACTTCCGCTAATGCCCCACCTCCCCCTCGTACCCCATCTGTTACTTATTTTTATGCACACATTCTTTCACTCTCCTTTTTCTCCCTCTGTCCCTCTGAATATACCCCTTGCCCATCCCCTGGGTGTCCCCCCCCCTCCTTGTCTTTCTTCCCGGACCTCCTGTCCCATGATCCTCTCATATCCCCTTTGCCAATCACCTGTCCAGCTCTTGGCTCTATCCCTCCCCCTCCTGTCTTCTCCTATCATTTTGGATCTCCCCCTCCCCCTCCAACTTTCAAATCCCTTACTCACTCTTCCTTCAGTTAGTCCTGATGAAGGGTCTCGGCCTGAAACGTCGACTGCACCTCTTCCTAGAGATGCTGCCTGGCCTGCTGCGTTCACCAGCAACTTTGATGTGTGTTGCTTGAATTTCCAGCATCTGCAGAATTCCTGTTGATTGTGTTTGTCAAATTTGCTTATAGTCCCTTGACTTTATATTTCGCAGTCTGAATAAATCAGAACCTGTACATCTATTGTATATGGACATTCAAAAATAATTCAATAAGATACAACATAAAATGTTGCTACAAAAGTAAGAGTTTATGATATGGAGATAATATCTTTGTTTGGACAAAGGACTACTCAATTAACAGAAATCAAAAATGATGGATAACTTTTAGGTTGGAAACTTGCTGCTCCAATTACAGTTTGTTTTTTTTCTCCTCCATCTCTAACTACTGTTATTCAAAGTAATTGTTACCTCAATAACTCTGCACTGCTTCCTATAACAGAAATCCCCTCGGTTCTCTCCACCTATCCTTACCCGCAACTTAAAATACATATCCTCTTCTCACTTTTCCAGTTCAGAGAAGTGCCGCTGACCTGAAATGTAAGCTCCGTTTCTTCCCACTGCAATCTGCCAAGTAATACTACATGATTTTTAGTCCATTTTTTGTCTTTCTTTTGTTTCAGATTTCCAACATCTAAAGTTTTGTCTCCAATATTTATTTTGAAGGCTTCCTGTGACAGCCTCTGTACAAAATTACCCTCAGATACAGTCTTTTGAACTGTTAACTGTTCAACATTGGGACTTCTCCAGGACATCATGTTGTTAGTGTCCATTTAAACTAGCTCAGGGCCTTATATAATTGCGTACATAATAGAGTTTGTTTTATGTGATGTGTTTGTATGCAGGCACAGCGTACTATTCCTTTCCAAAGCACATAAACCTACTGACTTACTTTCAATGAGAATCCAAATTCAATAAAGTTGTGGTGGTGTGCATCATGCTTCCACTTTCTTCAATGTCCTGACTCAATGAAGGATAGATAGACCAATGCATGCTTTGGGATAGAAGTATATGGAATGAAATTGAGTGAATTTATTTATATCAGCAGATGTTCTGATATTTCCCCCAACAAAAGGGATTACATTATCTTGAAGATATACTGTATACTTCCCCGTATACCATTACAAACATAACTGATTCCCAAAATATAATATTTCCCAGGTTATTTTATGCTGACTCTGACTGTATTATTGGTCTCAGTGGAAGGTCTGCAAATATTTAGCCAATCACATTGTGTCACCATGCTATGCATTTGTTGGAAAATGAGCTTGATTTGCAGGGAGGTGACTTGTAGAGTCTGAGAAATGAACTCTGTTCCAGAACTGACATATTCTGATGAATGAATATTGGAAGGGAGGAAGAAACAAGTAATCCAGGAAATGGGGATGCGGAGCACAATACTGGATACATGGTTGGGTCTGGCACAATCCAAAATAAGGCAGGACCACAGGATGATGTGGCTGTGAATCCTATCTTTACACTGTCCAATTAATAGATTCAACTCAAACCATTGAGAATTTTAGACACGCCTTTTGTTTTACTCTGAGAAGTGGAGTGGAATTGCAAGCCATTCCACCATCTAAAAACTCTGATTCGATCTCCCGCCCTGATATGTGTCTCTTGAGCAAAAATTATATCAGGTTGGAATCGGTTAATAATTTTAAAAGTCTTCTTTCGTTTAATAGGATGATTCCAACCACGTACATTCCAATTTATTATATTAATCCGTTTGAACGGCATACTATAATTTCATTCTACTTTATACATGCACAAAGCACATAATAATGCAGGATGATCAAAGATGGCGGTGATGAAGAATACAACCAAATAAAAAACACGCATGCTCCGGAACCACCCAATGGGAAAAAACTAACTCTAAACCCACCCACCCACACCAGGAAACCCGAAAAAGGCAAGCGATCTACGATAGAATTCAAAGCTGCTGACTGTTCTGTCTGTGTTTTCTTTCCCTCCCCCCAGTTAGTAAAAAAGTAGAGTGACCTTGTGAGAAAGACAATAAAAGCTCAGCAAAAAAAGGTATTTACATTCCATCGACTGATAAACAAGAAAGAACCAAAATAATGTTATCTCTTAGAGAGAAAAACCAGTGCCGTTTAAGTTTAATATTAATTCCCTAAAAAAGTTTTAAATTCAGTTATAAAATGTTATAATAGAACAGAAAAATATATAAAAAGCCCTATTAGTAGAAAAAACTACCAATTAGCTACAAAGTATTAAATTAAAGGAACAAATCGCCTTATCTTCTTCCCCCAGTCATAAAATGTCCAGAGATCATTTGAGCAGAGATACTTAAACCGTAAATCTTTCCAAAGGAAAACCAATAATATGCAATAAAGAACAAGTCTCCGTGTTCTTTAATTAGACTGTTGATGAAATATACAAGTGACCTTCGTAAATCTTCTTTCCAAAATGCGAATAATATAGAAATAGCCAAACAGCCTTTCAGATGGATCATTCAACAGCCGCGTCGGTGACAGCGGCAGGCAAAGCCTGAACAAAGTCCAGTGCAGCTTTTGGATCAAAAAAAGTACGAGGAGGAGAATTAGGAGGGAAAATTTTAAGTTTTGTCGGATACCTCAGAGACGGGAAAAGATTCTTATCATATGCTTGTTTTATTACCAGGGCAAATTTTGATCTTTCTTCCATTATCTCTCTTGGATAATCTTCATAGAAGCGGAGCTCAGATTCCATAAATCTAAAAACTCTCTGTTTTCTTGCCTGTCGTATTATTTGATCTTTAATTTTAAAGTGATGAAAGCAAACCAGAACAGATCTTGGTTTACTAGAGTCCTTCGATTTCGAGATAAACGCCCTGTATGCCCTTTCTATAGCAGGCGGCTTTGATAGAATGGTAGGAAATAAAGTGTGGAAAAGCTTACCAAATTAAGCCGTTAAATCTCCATCTTCAGCTCCTTCCTGCAGCCCAACAATTCTTATATTCCTTCGTTGAGACCTAGTTTCCAGGTCTATAATCTTATTTTGATATCTTTCCAAACGAGTTGTAGCTTCAGACAGCTTTTGCTTAGTTATCTTCAATTCCTCTTCATGTGAAATAACTTGAGTTTCCAGGTCTTTGAGTTTTCCCAGAAATGACTTCATTTCATTACTATTCTTTGCCAGTTGGTCTTTAATTGATCCATTCTGATCCCTAATTGAATTCAGTGTCTGAACGATATCTTCAGCCCACGATGGCATTTCATCAGATCTTTCTTTTTGTACCTTTCCTTTCCCATTACCTTTATCACTAGGTTCAGGTAAATTCTTCCCACTTCTCGTAGACATAGATATATTGATCGCCCTCAAGAATCAACAAGTAAAAATTTTAAATTCAAAGCTTAAACTAGAGGGAAAGAAAGAAAACTAAGAGCAGCAGAAAAATACTGCTAGCTCATTAGCAGACAAGGGCGGTCCCGAGATCTTTAGAAATATCTTCGCAGATTTGTAAAAGTAGATCATACTGTCATGGTCCGGAACGGGTTCCCTTTAAATTTATTTTGTTTGTGTTACGATCTAGACTGTTGGCTCCCTGTTTCCCTTTGGTTCCCAGTTTTCCCATGTCCCTCGGGCTTGGTGAGTAAAAGCAACTTACTCTCGGCTGAACTGGCAGTTTATAAGTCTCTGGCTTTCAGCCGTTCAGCGCGAGAGCGTTAACAAAGTCACTGTAGGTACTGCGAGCCAATGTCATCTGGCTGGAGCCAACTAAGTTTCTTGCCGGAGCAAGCCTAGTCTCCTCCCAAAGCAAGTGCCAGCAAGCCGCCTTCCCTTGCCAGAGCAGGTCAGTCAAAGTTAACCCGCCGGGGTGAGTCAAGAGCTCACCGCTGCTTGGAGCGTACTTGAGCCCAGTTATAGTTCTGTCCATCGTTGTGTGGTTTCCATATCCATGTCCTGTGTCTAAAAGGGGTCCGGCCCTGTACCCTGGAAGGGTCCTGACCCTGTGTCAAGAAGTGTCCTGACTCCGTCCTGTGTCTGAGGAGGATTCCCAGCTCAGTGTGTTATGTCCTGTCTCAGAGTCTGTCCAATGAATAAGAAAAGTCCCGACTCCGTCGTGTCCAAGGAGGATTCCCGGCTCAGTGTTTTATGTCCTGTGGTCTGAGTTGTCCAATTAATAAGAAGAGTCCCTGGCTCCGAGGTTTCAAGTATGAAGTCCTGGCTCCGAGGTCCGTGTTCTGGGTCCTGGCTCCGAGGTCCGTGTTCCGAGTCCTAGCTCTGAGGTCAGTGATTCCGAGTCCTAGCCCAGACCCTTAGTCCCAGCCTAGTCCAGGGCCTGAGTCCTTGTCCATTACACTATTCCTGCTTCTGCTTTGCTCTTCTTGTAACGAGCAATAAACTCAATTTAGTTAACCTCACAAGACGTGTTTGTGTCTTGCATTTGGGTCTGCTCCCAGCGCCCCCTGTGTGACACATACAAATTCTTTATCATATGGAAAGTAATTATTCCCCTCCAAATCTATTCATACACTCTACATAATGCATCTGATTTAGCTGTCTTCCTTTAGGGAGCCATAGTAGCGTAGTGATTTGCATCATGCTGTTATAGCTCAGGGCATTGGAGTTCATAGTTCATTTCCAGCATCCTCTGTAAGAAAATTTGAATGTTCTTGGATGCACATGGATTTCCTCCTAGTGCTCCAGTTTCCTCCCACAGTACAAAAACTTGTGATCATGTTGGGTTTGGTGACCGCAAAGTTCTAAACTCAAAGAAAGATATTAAGCCCTATCGGATATAGATAGGCACAAGTACTCTCACAAAAGGGAGATTATACTGTAACTACCTACTCTTCAAAGATTAGTTCACTCCATGTTAATTCTCCATGGCAAGTTTAGCTACTAATACCCACTATTCAAGCAGTAGGTCCCCTCTCCATACAGAGGAGAAGATACTTCCAGCTCACAAATTAGTTTAAACACAGTCGTTTATTTACAGTGATACATGTTTGAAATCAAACAACATTCTTAAAACATATTTAAAGCTCACAGAGTTTTAACATTTCCAAATTACAAACCATTTCTAAAACACAATCCATTTCTAAAGCACAAGGCACTTCGTAAGCATAAAACATTATTGAAACATAAGGATAAAGCACAAAGGACTTCTTAAACTCAAAGGATTTCCAAAATACAGGTACAATTCTTATAAACTAAAAAGACATACCAACATCTTGCAGACAAACAAATCATCAATCACAGAAGTCAAGGCTGGAGGAATGGATTTTCATTCACTCTCTGTCTCTTCCATGATTGTTGATGCTCCTTACTCTATTCTGAATAAGCCTGAACTGTTCTCTACATTTATACCCTTTTTGTCCACTTGGGTGACTTAACACATATTATATTTCCTCAGATATCCTTTCAACACAAACTGTTTAAAAGCATTTTGGAGATATGCTGAATGTCAGCTTAATGTTCACAGTTCACAATTAATGCTGTAAATGCTATGATACTAACTTCCTTGAGAACCTTCAAAATTAAAACACATCAGTTATTGATATGCTAAATGGTATTATCCATCTGTTCTGCAAGCTTCCTTGAACTGAGAAACTTAAGAGTCAGATTGTCTGCTTAACACAACCTAAATTAAACAACCCTTTGTCTTATACTACATCTCGAACAATAATAATGTAGATGCAGTGACTCTTTACACACAGAGCATCTTCTGTCTATAGAGCTTGATTGCAAAGTTATTCTATAGAGAGTGCTTTTTTAACTTCAAGCTGATTATTACTCCCATTTACATGTAAGAACTGAAGACTGACTTCTACTTACAACCAGAAACTAAGCAAAGCATTTTGGAGACATAGACCAAACTTCCAAATTGTAAGTTTACTTACATCTGTTTTTGATCTTACAAGTGGTAGCTGTGTTTAGAAAGCAAGGTTAGCAAAAAACCAAGGAGTGAATATCTACCACGCCTCCCTCTTGCTAAATGAATATTTCTAACCCAGCTTCTTCCAACCAATATCAGCTTCAAGATCAAGATTCCTGCCAAGACTCCTCTTTGGAATAGACAATCACACTTCCATCATTCCAGTAGGTTACTGGTGCTAAAAAAGGCTGTCTTCACTCTAATTATCAAAGCATTCATTGAGTACTTTGCGATATAGGTGTTTCAGTGTGAGTTTCACTTTAGAGCAGGGGTTTCCAATCTTTTTAATGCCATGGACAAATACCATTAAGCAGGGGTCCATGGAACCCAGGTTGGGAACCCCTGCTTTAGCATATTCACTTCCTTCATCTCAGCTGGACCTGTTACCTAAAACTTAAAAGAATATCACCATTATCATTTTCCATAAATATGTAGCATCAATGCATTAATATCCATATTGTAAATCCATATTTGTTCATCTTTAAAATCTTCTCTATTAACATTTCTTGCCATTTCCTTGAAGCCAGTTCAAATCACTTTCTATGTCACCATTAGTTCATCAGGGCTGCTGACAATGTCTCTCAATGAGCTAATGATAGTTCATCTCTTTCACAGGGGTGTTTGCATTGCTTTTGATGCAGTGCATGAGCTTACTTGGGTATCCTGAAAAATGAGTCTTATAAACAAGTTACTGATTGTGTATTGCTGCCTTCTTTTGCCTAAAGATTATTAATGTCACTTTTTAGTTATAGAAAATGATATATATCAGTTACATGTTTCATTATATAATAATATATATAAATGAAACATTTACAGAAGCAAGGAAAAGTACAGTTATCCTGTTGAGAATTCTGTCTATGCCTTTAATTCTAAATTCCCAGAAAAATATATCAGAACATAGGGGTTAGTTATGTCCCTCCCATGAGAGTGAACACCCATTGATATGCTGTATCTTAATATCCCTGATACCAGCTATACCATCTATGTACGTTTCTTTCCATTTCAGTGATTCTGGACTCTAGATATAATTATTCAAATCTTCCCCTTTTACTTTGTAAAGTATTGGACCTAACTGAGAAGAACTGACACATCTTACCAACTTCCGTATTTTCCAAGAAAACTTTAACTCAGCAAGGGCTCCTCAGTCTGTTCTGTCAAGCCAAGAGATTCTAGCAACCAAATATACAAACTGCTTTGGTAAAATCAAGTACAGGTAGCCCCCGTTTTCTGAACATTTGCTTTACGACACCTCGCTGTTACGAAAGACCAACATTAGTTATCTGTTTTCGCTAACAGAAGGTGTTTTCACTGTTACGAAAAAAGGCAGTGCATGAAAAAAGGCAGCGCGCGCGAAAAAAAGCAGTGCGCAAAAAAAGGCAACAAGCTCCTACCCCAGAACTGCATTCAAACCGGCATTGCTTAAATATGTGCTTTATCTCGATTTATTTTGTGCATCTGTTAGCACGTTAGTTCTAAGGTATCGGAAAAGCCTAAAAGAGCTCATAAGGGTGTTACACTTAGCATAAAACTATACGTAATTGAGCGCTTGGATTGTGGTGAACGAAGTAAGGACATTGTCCGTACGCTGAACTTGCCTGCGTCCACCATTCGCACTATTTATATGCAGAGAGAAAGAATTTTGAAAGCTGCCGACGTTACTGTTGGTTCTGCTCGTAGCAGAGTGGTCTCTCTTAGTCGGCATCCAATAATGGATAAAATGGAAAGTCTATTGCTTGAGTGGATTGATGGGTGTACAAAGCATGGTGTTCTGTTAAGTTTTCTTATACTTAAGGAGAAATCAGTCAGTCTTTTTAATAAGCTGAAACAGAAAGCACTGGACAATGGTGATGAAAGTGTTGCGAAAGTGGAACTTAAAGGTAGTTATGGGTGGTTTGATCAGCTTCTGAGGTGAGGGCAGCTTCATAGTTTAAGCAGTGGTCCCCAACCTCCGGGCCGCTGACCGATACATTGCCGCGAACTGTGCAGTGGTAGTCGGAACGCACTTGGCATATCTTTAAGAAAAAAGCCAAAATAAATAAGCTTATTAATTAGGTGCCGCCCGGCACGTAAGTGTCGACCCAGATCAGGGGCGATTGCTGATTGCGTCACACGGTTATCTGTATAAGCAAGTGTTTAACTGTGACAAAACTTCAATTTATTGGAGTCTTCCCGATTCCGGTAAGAGCAACTACACTGTATATACATTATTTCTACTTTATATAGGCTGCGTATTTTTATGTGTTATTTGGTATGATTTGGCATCTTCATAGCTTAAAGGTTACTGGATAGAGTGTTTTTCCTGAGAGCGCTTCCGCGAGATTTTCACTGCACTAGACAGCGCTGCAGAAAAGTATTTCTACTTTATATAGGCTATGTATATATCTTATCATGCCTGCTTTTACTATATGTTACTGTTATTTTAGGTTGTATGTGTTATTTGGCATGATTTTGTAGGTTATTTTTTGGGTCTGGAACACTCAAAAATTTTTCCCATATTAATAAATGGTAATTGCTTATTCACTTTACGACATTCCGGCTTACGAACCATTTCATAGGAATGCTCTACCTTCGCATAGCGGGGGAAACCTGTATAACACAAATAGCAGTATTGATAGGCTTGCTGGTCCTACTTATTGCATTATAAGAGCACCACATACGCAATATATACCTATACCCAAATAGTAGATAAAACACATTCAAATAGTTCCACCTTGTGACAATATGAAGCTTTGTAGTCCTCAAAGGCTCCTGGTTACATCTCTGTTTCCAATGAAATGACAACAGAATAGGTTAACAGGTTATCAGGAACATAGCATTCCCCATGGGTAGCTATCTTACTCCTCCTGATAAGTCTCCCACCATTGTATAACATCACACAAAAAATAAAGTAAGACAGATGGTTTGAAAGACAAATGTGTAAATCATCATAATAGAATGTCATCAATAGCAATGTTGTTGTTGTTTGGCCATCGTCAACGTCGATGAAGACCTCGACACCAGGCGGTGTCGAGACTAGCGCATGATTTGGATTTAAGTGAAGGAGAGTTGTGCAGCGTCAGCCTCACTCTCTCTTCCCAATTCCCATCTGCATCCAGTGGCAAGACAGAGTCAAGATGGCTGGAGATGGGACTAGGCACAGTGGATGACCAGGACGTCTCCTGAGTCTTGTCCTGCTCTACACATTCCACAACGCTTGCAGAGACTGCCTTTTTGACCGTTGGGCCTTCCATTGGTCTTGTCCGCTCAATCTGCCGGAGTCTGTCTTCACATGCTGAGATAGACAACTCCCTATCGCACCGAGGGTTTGAGACCCGTCGGCAACCTTCACCTGGTTTAGCCGGCTTGTCGAAGCCGTCGCCCGGGGTGTGGACGCTGTCGCATGCAAACAGCTACGGGGAGCCACAGGTGAGAGCTGAGTGCCAGGTGGGGACCAAAGGTGGACTAACTACCCTGAAAAGGACGCGACATGTCCCCCCACCAGAGGTGCTACCCCTCCATGACACTCCATACATCCCAATGTACACATTTACAAAGGACATCATATTAGATCTTAAGAACAATATTTACTAAAAATTACCCACGTTAAAAAGTAAATACGCAGTATCCAAATAGGTAGGTGAAAAATAATGTTTGTCAACTCATCTTTCCATAGGATTGTGTTATTAGACCAATTATTCATGATTATTCAAGATGATTATTCAAGCCACAACACGCAGAAAGGAAGCTGCTCAGTCAGTCTAATCAATTTCATTCCTCGGCTATTTTCCACAGATTTGAAACCTGTTGTGGGAGCAGCATTGGGTAATTTACAGTGCCTATAAAAAGTATTCAACACCTCCCTCCCAGAAAGTTTTCATGTTTTATTGTTTTACAACATTGAATCACAGTGGATTTAATTAGGCTTTTTTTGACACTGATCAACAGAAGAAGACTCATGTCAAAGTGAAAACAAATCTCTACAAAGTGATCTAAATTAATTACAAATATAAAACACAAAATAATTGATTACGTAAGTATTCACCCCCAAATGACACACCAAATCATCAGTGGTGTAGCCAATTGGTTTTAGAAGTCACATAAATAGTTAAATGGAGATCACCGTATGCAGTCAAAGTGTTTCAATTGAATGTATTAAAAATACATCTGTATCAGGAAGGTCCAACTGATGTTGAGTCAGTATCTTGGCAAAAATTACACCATGAAGACAAAAGAACACCCCAAGCAACTCCGTGAAAGGGTTATTGAAAAGCACAAGTCAGGAAATGGATACAAGTAAAATTCTATGTCACTGAATTTCTCTTGGAGTACGGTTAAGTCAATCATCAAGAAATGGAAAGAATACGGCACGGTTGTAAATCTGCCTAGTTTAGGCCGTCCTCAAAAACTGAGTGACCGTGCAAGGAAAAGACTAGTGAGGGAGGCCACCAAGAGACCTATGACAACTCTGGAAGAGTTACAAGCTTCAGTGACTGAGATAAGAGAGACTGCAACTGTTGCCCGGGTGCTTCACCAGTCACAGCTTTATGGGAGACTGGCAAAGAGAAAACCACTATTGGAAAACAACTCACACACGAAATCTTGGCTAGAGTTTGCCAAAAGGCATGTGGGAGACTCTGAAGTCAGCTGGAAGAAGGTTCTATGGCCTGATGAAAGCAAAATCAAGCTTTTTGGTTATCAGACTAAACACTATGTTTAGCGTAAGCCAAACACCGCATATCATCAAAAACTCTCCATCCCTACTGTGAAGCCTGGTGATGACTCCATCAGGCTGTGGGGATGCTTCACTGCAGCAGGCCCTGGAAGGCTTGTGAGGGTAGAGGGTATAATGAATGCAGCAAAATACAGGGAAATTCTGGAGGAAAACCTGATGCAATTTCCAAGAGGTTGGGAGAATATTTGTTTTCCAGCAAGACATAAAGACAAGACAAGACCCCTAGCATTAAGCCAAAGCTACTCAGGAATGGCTTAAAAACAGCAAAGCTAATGTCCTGGAGTGGCCAAGTCAGAGTCCAGACTCTAATCTGATTGAAAATTTACGGCCAGACTTGAAAAGGGCTGTTCACCCATGACCCCCATGCAGTCTGACAGAGCTTAAGCAGTTTTGAAAAGAAAAATGGGGGGAAATTGCAGTGTCTGGATGTGCAGAGCTGATAGAAATCTTTCCACACCCACACAGACTCAAGTCTATAATTGCTGCCAAAGGTGAATCTACTAAATACTGACTTGAAGGGAGTGAATAGTTATGCAATCAATTATTTTGTGTTTTCTATTTGTAATTAACTCAGATCACGTTGTAAAGATTTGTTTTCACTTTGACACAAAAGAGTTTTCCTTCTGTTGATCAGTGTCAAAAAAGCCAAATTAAATCCATTGTGATCCACTGTTGTAAAACATTAAAACATGAAAACTTCCAAGGGTGGAGGGAGGGGTGAATAAGCAGTGTACACCTATTAGGCTTCCGATAAGATGTGGTGCCTTGGGATATCAAAAATAGTCTATGTAATCAATTTGCTACACCTGCACTGGTGCAGTTGGTTTTGTTTGTCTTTTAGGAGGTGGTCTTGTGACTGCTTGATTATTATAGGGTAGATATTCTTTACAATTTGCAGCAAATCACTTACAATCACTCAATATGTAAGGTCACTAGTATAATATGGCTAATTTCACATGTGTGGCTTGTCCGCTACCAGATTTACCCAAATTCTTGATGGGCTTCTTGAATCAGTGCTTCAGGCTTGTGGACAGGAAGTATTTGTTTATCTTTTATAGGGAGGCAAATCCAAACATTACCTTCACCATCAGTGTCATATTTGTACAAGTTTGTTTTACTTGTTTATTACCTAGTTTATTACTGTAGCTGCATAAGAGGTCTGCAATATGCCCCAGGATGTGTAACACCTGTACTAATGGTGTAGTCAACAATAATCCATAAATATTCTTTCACGTGGACAAATGTAGAAGCGGTTTACCCCGTGTGTTCTCCATCCATTAGTTGGCCAGGTGGGAAGATCTCTTTCTACCGCATTCCTAACATAGAGTCAATACACGTCAAGGCTAACTCTGTTGTCTTTACTTGTTTTAGATATAAATCTGGGGCTTTAGCCTCTGCAAATTGAGCTGTACGATCCCCAAAATGGTGCGCTTGCAACTCACGTGATTCAAATTCAGTTTCCGATAAAAATTTGCCTTTAATAATCCCTGCTCCTGCCTGTAATTGAGTGGATCCATCTCTGGATTTTCATCACTGATCCATCTCAGCACCATATATGAGAATAGTGCTCTAAAGGATGCTGCACTACATTATGTTGTAGGAGATGGGTCTGCATCTTCCATGACAAGTAAATGATTATAAGTCATAGCTCTCAGGAATGTATTCCCACTTTAAGGAGTCATCTTGTAAAAGTGTTTGCATTCCACATATCTAGTTATGGTAGCTCTCCGTTCATTTGTTGGCAATTTCCTATCATTTTTCAAAGCCACAATTTTGTTTGTATAATTGGTTTGTCCCCTTGCAGGGGTCTTACTGCAATAAGCTTGTGAAATACCACAGTAAGACGCCGTTCTAAAACAGTAATTTCTGATCTGTTGGGGTGAAATTATATGAGGCCTGGTTCTTCTCACTCATTATAGCAGATGGCTACAATAATTTTGGAGAAGCACGAGTTCACGGAACAAGAGATTTTGTAAGTCTCGTACCCGGAGGTCTACGGCTTGTTGAATAGCATTCATCAAGTTCTCTAGTGCCTCATAATCTTCTGGGGTAAAAGCAACAAGCTTTCGTTTTTACGGTTACATCTGTCATATAGTGATCCTAACAAATGAGCGTAGTCAGCTATGAAAGCTTTAACGTAATTCAATCAGTCTAAGGTTCATTTTAAGTCTTTTATGGTCTTTGGATATCCTACTCAAGTGACTCCTTGTCTAAATTCAGGGGTTAAACCATGTCCCAGATTGATAATTCTCATACTTAGGAATGTTACTTTTGTACGACAGAGTGAAGATTTTTTAATGTTAATTATATAGCCTCTCTCTGTCACTTTTAAGAAGTATGTTTGACAAGAAGACATTGGCCAGATCTATGCAAGATTAATACATCTTTATGAGTCAATGCTTGCAGCATTTGTTGTAATGTCTGTTGCTGTATCAAAATGGCCAGGTCGAATTTTGTCTAAAATACAAGTTTTGGTATATGGAAAAGTTATATTAGGTATGCCTTTATCCTATTCATCAGATGGAGCACTTTGATTAGAGTCATTGCTGAAATTCTCCTATTACACTTTTATTACATTAATGTTAGCCTTCTATTTATTTCCATTTTGTTTCCCTGAGCTCATGGAATTTTTCATGTATCAGGTGTTGGTTATTCTGCATATGGTGTGCGGATTTTCACTGGGATAAAGGGTAACATGACAGAATGAACTCAGTTCTAGTCTGCCCTTTGTCATTTGTTCTCTGATCTGATAAACGGTTATTAAAGCCCTGGCTTTTGACTATTTTACTCAATACAACACCAATTCCTTTGCGCACATCTCCACCATTAATTTGTTTATAAATCCACACAAATACCTGAACTGGATTTCCACACTTGGGTGGAGCTGGTCCCAAGACTAAGGGAAATGACAGTAATAAGAATTGCTGAGTACGTTGGGGAGAATGACTGGCCCAGAAGGCCTGTAACCTCCTGGCATACTGAAGTAGCCACTTCAGAATTCCTCCAACACCAGCTGGAGGCAAGATCATAGTGCCTGCAATTGTTGCTACATTTTTGGGATCTGGTACAAATTGTGATGGTCTGAGTCCAGCAGGTCGTACAGCAGGGTTTGGTCTGTCTAATCTGCATCCTACTCTACATCCTATCCCTTCATCATTCCAGTCTCTGACTTGAAGAACAAAATAGTGATTGTGTTCAATTTGAGGAGCAGTAGGAGTATTATCCCATATTTCTGCTATATTATTAACACATTCATAATATCAACCAGGATGTTGACCATTTTACAGTATTAGATGGAGTGCCCGTAGCACTTGTCGGGAGCTCTCTGAGTTGGACTATTGCTAATTAGTAACTCTATCTAAAATAACACTTTTGGTATAACGTGACCACGTCAAGTGCCAACAGTGATGGTACTGGGTTTGCTGCCCATGAAATTCTAAACTCAAACGAAGATTTTATGCCCTGAGTACTCTCACTAAAGAGAGAATATATTGTATATACTAATCTTGAAAGATTAGTTCACTTCCCTGTTTACTCTCCATGGTGAGTTTAGCTGCCAATACTCTCTATTCAAATGGTGGGTCCCCTCTCCCTACCAAGGAGAAGATACTTCCTTCTAACAAAGTAGTTTAAAACACATTTCATTTATTTTCAGTGATACACGTTTATATCCAAACAACGCTCTTAAAACACATTTAAAACTCACAGAAGATTTCTATCTTAAACATTTCCAATTTATAAACCTTTTCTAAAACACAAAGCATTTCTAAAGCACGAAACACTTCTTAAGCATAAAGCATTTCTTTAACATAAAGAATGAAGCAGAAATTACTAAGGATTTATTAAACTTCCAGGTCTTCCAAAACACAGGTGCAATTCCTATAAATTAAAAAGACATACCAACCAGTTGTGGACAAACAATTCGTTCATCACAGAAACTGAAGCTGGAGGAATGGACTCTCATTTCCCTCATAGCTCTTCCATGATACTTAATGTTCCTTACTCTATTCCTGTGAACTGGTCTTATACACTTATACTGTTTCCTCCACTTGGGTGACTTCACATGTATATAAAATTTCCTCAGATATCCTTTTAACACAAATGGTTTAAAGTCATTTTGGAGACATGTTCACAGTTTATAATTAATACTGTAAATGCAATGAAGCTAGCTTTCTTGAGCATATAAAGCCTTCCAACTATAAACATATCAGTTATTGATATGCTAAATGTTATTATCCATCTCTTCTGCAAGCTTCCTTGAACTAGGTAACATAAGAGCCAGCAAGTCTATTTGTATTGGGGAAATACCTGCTTTTCTGCACATTTTGGTAGAGGCCATTGTATCTTCAGGCACAAGTGAGATATAATGTGGAGGTCTCATGAACACAGCAAGAGATTTTATAGTTGTATCAGTTGTGAATGCTCCCACACAGTCAAGGGCAGAAGGTCCTAATTCTCATTGTTGATTTCAGTGGCATTAAGATGGTTGGAGAAAAAAAAATTGTACAAGTGTATTTTTATATCACTGTTTGCATACTTTTCAGAATGATTCTAAGATATTTTTGAGTTAGTTAAGTATTTTTGCAGCACAGTCATTAAAATGGAGAAAACAATGCCCCGGATTTTCCATTTTCTTTTTGCTGACATAATGAAAGTAACATAGAAATTATGTTGTTTAACTTGGTACTGCACCATGTATTAGAAATTGAGTCAGAAAACATATTTTTGTCCTACAAAAAATTTCATTTCATAAATAAATACTAGTATGGAACAATCTCTGAATAAAACACAACACATATACTGTAATCTTACCACATTGTGTATGTTAAGAACTTGACTTTCCAGTGTTAAATCATCTTTGTTGTTAATACACATTTATATTTATATTGGTTTCTCTGCTGATACATTATAGGGAGGGAAATCAAACAAAACAGTGTTTAAAGTAATATGGTGTTGCTTACATTTATTTAAAAGATCAAGTTTAGTTTTATTTGTCACATGTACATTGAAAGATTGAAACATACAGTGAAATGCATCGTTTGCATCAACAACCATATATTTATTTAGCAACCTTCACGCAGCACTTTATAGCCAATGAAATCAATTGGATGTGTCTCTGATATCATTAAGTAGCATTGAAAGTGTGTTTAAGCCACTATTCTTTGAGTATACAGGGTTGATTTTTTATTGTCTTTGGAAATATGAGAGAACACAATGCTAAGATGAATTTACTTGCAATTTCAGGTTTACTTGAGAAAAGCATTGGTGAGTTCATCTTAACTCAGAAGAACACTTGTGAGTTAGTCCCCCAAGCAGTAACAAAATAGACGATCTGATGAAGTATCGATTAATGGATAACATTGGTCAGGGTATTGAAAGAACTCTCGCAGTCCCTTTTGAAAGTGTTTTTTTTTGTATACCTTCACAAAGGGTAGATAGAATCTTAATTTAACTTCATTTGGCAGATGACATCTCCAGAAAAGCTTTGGACATTCAGTTTGGTTATAAATGGCACAACATTAATGAGAAATGAATTGTTGTTAGGTTGAAGATCTGGAAGAGACATACATTATATTCCTTAACAGCATCACCTATAAATGGGACAAAACAAACACATATGGTAACTTGACTTCATACTCTAGGGGGCTCGAAGTATAAAGGAAGTACTGAAGGATACTTTGGAGGAACTTACAAGGATTCCACAGGAAATTATTTGCTATATATCTACATCAATGTATTCAGCTCTGGACTTTAGATACAGGACTAAAATTGGCAGGCTGTAGACACAGGAGTAAAATTGGTAGAGTCCAAAGAGAGCAGAAGGATTAATAAAACATTTTTCTTCAATCCTTTTAGTTCTCCTGTGAACCCCACTCCTCTTCCAAGCTTAATAAGACTTTATCGCTGTGTACTTGGGTTAGCACCAAGTAATCATGGTGCTAACAATTAAAGCTTTACAATTAATCTTGATATTGAAAAATTCCCACAGAGACATCATAGATTGCACTTTGTTGCCTACAAGTTCACTCCTAATGGGTAATGTTAAAGAGGCTTTATAAAAGTGTTAGGAGATTACTCCGGTACAGTTACAACACTGGCAGTTACCAACAAAGTGGCACTCCAAGTAATTTCTACTCAATCAGTGTTCTTGCAATCATCAGAAGAGTGAAGAAATCCATCACTGATGGCATTTACCCACCAACAGCATATTCACTGATGCCCAATTTGCACTTTGCAAGGACTACTCGGCTTTAAATCTTATGACAGTGGACCAATGAGCTGATTTTGAAGTGACAATTGCAGGCATTAGCACCCTAGTTAAACTATTGACACTGAAGGGACAATAGTCCAATGGCTGGAGTTATGCCTTGGGCAAAGGAGGATCATTATCGCCTTCATAAGTAAATTGTCCTTGCCCCAGGGAATTGCTACAGGAATGCTCAGTGCAGTGTCCTAGACCCAGCTAGGTTAAAAGTAGGAGTGTTCGCTGATGATTGAACAATGTTCCGTTCCAAATACAACTCCTCGACTAATGAAAGAGCCCATGCCTGCAAGGTGCAACACCTGAAGAATATCCAGGCATAGGCTTATAACTTGCAATTAACATTAGTGTTGTAAAAATCCTAGGCAAAAATCATGTCCCAGAAGACTGCATAATCACCTTCTCAGATATTGCATGACATTCTGTCCTTTCCATCTATATCCTGGGATCCACATTGACCAGAAACTTAACTGGATCAGTCATATAAATATTGTGGCTACAAGAACAGGTCAGAAGCCAATAATCCTGGAACAAGTAAAACCCCCTGGGCTTCCATCTACAAAGCACAAGTCAGGAACATGATAGAATACTTAGCGCCTACATAGATAAGTGAAATGCCATCAGTACTTCAGGAGCTAACTGCCAACCAGGTGAAGCAGATTGTGTGATTGGTACCCAATCAAACACTCTAAAGCTTAATTCCCTCTACCACTGGCACAGGCTGGCTGCAATATCTGACAACTCCAAACTGTACTGCAGTTACCTAACAAGGCTACTCAATGGCACATGCCAAATTCATGACCTTTACCATCAAGCAGAGCAAGGTCTGCAGGTGCATGGGGACACCACCACCTACAATTACCCTCCAAGTTATACTATACCAAATTGGAAATTTGTTGCTTGTCCTCATGTTTACTGGGTCCAACTCCGAGAATTCTTCACCGATCAGCACTGTGGGAGTACCTTCCCCAGAAAAATTGCAATGGTTAAAGAAGGTAACTCCAAGCTACCTTTTCAAGGACAATTGAGGAAGAGTAATAAACACTGTCATAATCAGTAGTGACTGAATAATAAATAAGCACTGCTTTTGAAATCTATATAATGAACCTTAGAGGCAGATTACACTTATTATTATTGCCTTCAGCAATGAACAAGCATACTTTGTTGAAATATATTTTATAAAACCAGTCGTGGATAAGTTTGTCCCCACAAAATCATTCAGAGTCTACCCCAACCAGCCCTGTATGAACCATGAGATCTGCAATCTGCCAAGGGCCAGATCAGAGGCATTCAAGCCTGGCACCAAGTCGGATACCAGAGGACCAGGTATGATCTCCAGAAAGCCATATTACTGAGAAAGTGGAAATTCTGGACCAAACTTGAATCAATGAAGGATGCTCGACAGCTGTGGCAGGGTCTGAAGTCTATTATTTCTTACAGGTGACGAGAAGGTTTTGCTTCCAGATGAACTCAAAGCCTTCTATGCTCGCTCCGACTGTCAAAACATGGACTTCACAAAAAAAACTTCACACACTTTTACAGTCCCCATTGACCCTGTGATTTCAATCTGCAAATTTCTGAAAAATCTGAATGCATCTAAATTTATCCAATTCAGACAGTTTTAATCCAGATTCCAGAAATTCAGACTAATCTTTGTACATTTCTTTCTGTTACGTATATAACAAAAACTAGATATTTGACAAACTTGTGGTTTCCAAACTGCAAGTTCAATATTTTGTTCATATTTATTAATTTTGCTCTAGAGAAACATTTTTTTTTAGGAAGCAACAAAATATCAACATTATTACTTCCTTTCCTCCTAGTAAATTTTAAGGTTATATTTGGGGACTACGTTAGCAACCCAAAGTGCCAAAGTGAACTCAGCATCAATTGATTTGCCCTGAAAGAAAAGTCTGTTAATGAAAACTAAAATCAGCTTTAATTAGTCAGTCTAATAAATAAGACTGCATTGATTTCCTGATTAACAGAATAAGATTATGAGAGATTTGCAGAGTGTTTAACGTGGCGGGATTCCAAAAAGGATTTTGTGCACTTTAATTAGAAGAACAGTGAACCTTTTTCAACCTCACCAACAATGGTTATTTTATTTACTGCAAATGCATGGTGTTTAAGACATAAGTAATAGAAAAGATCCATTTGTTTAACTTGTCAATTGTTTGCAGGTGAAAGGATATTGTACTTTAAGATGCTAGTGTTACTGACAAGGCAAGCGTCTATTATCCACCCCTAATTGGAGACTGTGGCATTAAGTTCCTTGCTTGATTCTGTTCTGGTGAAGTTATTGCCTGCGTGCTATTATTTGGGGAATTGTAGTCCAGGGATCTCCACTAAATGCTTTCCCCCATTTCATTCCATTTCAACATTAATGTGTTGAATTATGATGGCAATTAAACCATGAAGTTTGCTGACCATGAAGTTCTAAACTCAAGCAAAGACCTTAAGCCTTATCGGTTATAAATAGTCGTGAGTACTCGTAAAAGCAAAAGAGAGGGCATATATGGAAGCCAAAGCTAGTGGGAAGATAAAGGATTGGGAAGCTTTTAAAAACTTGCAGAAGGAAACTAAGAAGTCATTGGGAAGGAAAAGATGAATTATGAAAGGAAGCTGGCGATGAATACCAAAGAAGATACTAAAAGCTCTTTTAAGTATATAAAGGGTAAAACAGAGTTGAGGGTAGATATAGGACCAATAGAAAATGACACTGGAGATGTTGTAATGAGAGACG
The DNA here is from genome assembly GCF_030028105.1 of Mobula birostris. NCBI lineage: Eukaryota > Metazoa > Chordata > Chondrichthyes > Myliobatiformes > Myliobatidae > Mobula > Mobula birostris. Next base: position 28,826,641 of record NC_092402.1, read on the forward strand.
CAGAGGTGGCAGAGGAACTGAATGCGTATTTTGTACCAGTCTTCACAGTGGAAGACGTCTGCAGTATACTGAACATTCAAAAGTGTCAGGGAAGTGAAGTTTGTGCAGTGAAAATTACAACTGAGAAAGTGCTTAGAAAGCTTAATGGTCTGAGGGTGGATAAATCTACTGGACCTGATGGAATGCACCCTCGGGCTCTGAAGGAAGTAGCTGGAGAGATTGCGGAGGCATTAATAATGATCTTCCAAGAATCGATAGATTCTGGCATTGTACTGGATGACTAGAAAATTGCAAATGTTACTCCGCTATTTAAGAAGGGTAGGAGGCAGCAGAAAGGAAACTATAGACCTGTTAGCCTGACATCAGTGGTTGGGAAGTTGTTGGAATTGATTGTTAGGGATGAGATTATGGAATACCTGGAGGCGCACCACAAGATAGGCCAAAGCCAGCATAGTTTCCTGAAAGGAATCCTGTCTAACTAACCTACTGCAATTTTTTGAGGAAATTACAAGCAGAGTAGACAAAGGAGATGCAGTAGATGTGGTGTACTTGGATTTTCAGAAGGCCTTTGACAAGGTGCCGCACATGAGGCTGCTTAGCAAGATAAGAACCCATGGAATTACAGCACTGGTTGATCAGCAGAAAACAGAGAGTGGGAATAAAGGGATCCTATTCTGGATGGCTACCGGTTACCAGTGGAGTTCCACAGGGGTCAGTGTTGGGACCGCTGCTTTTCACAATGTATGTCAATGCTTTGGACTGTGGGATTAATGGATTTGTGACTAAATTTGCCAATGATACAAAGATAGGTGGAGGAGCGGGTAGTGTTGAGGAAACAGAGAGCCTGCAGAAAGACTTAGATAGGTTAAGGAAATGGGCCAAGATGTGGCAAACGAAATACAATGTTGGAAAGTGTATAGTCATGCACTTTGGTGGAAGAAATAAACGGGCAGACTATTACTTAGATGGGGAGACAATTCGAAATGTTGTTTCTCCTTACTACAGAATTCACATAAGTACCTTGAAGCACCTTCTGAAAGTCTAGAATAATCTCTTTAGTCCTGTTGACATTTAGGCTCAAGTTGTTGAGCACGCACCATTCACAAGCTCGACAAGTTGCTCTTCCTCCTCTCTGTATACCAGCTTGTCATCGTTGTTGATGAGACCAACCACTATTGTGTCATCCGAAAATCTGATGTTCCCGTTTGAGCTGGATCTATCAGTACAGTCATGTAGCAGCAATATGAACAGCAGTGGGCTGAGCACACAGCCCTGGGGTGGGGTAAGGTACCAGTGCTCAGTGTGATAGAGCTAGAGATGTTAGAGACACTGCTGCCAACACAGACCGACTGTGGTCTTTGTGAGAAGTCCAAGATCCAGTTACAGAGAGAGATGTTGAGACCCAGTGAGGACAATTTACCTTGCAGCTAATGGCGCAGCTAATTGTTAATGGCATTCTTAGCTCATGGACTTGAAGAAGTTTCCACAACAATTATACAGCTTCCTTATTAAGTTCGCTCTATATTATTCCCTTTGATTCTGTACTTTGTTCCTCTAGGGGAAACTGTGTGCTGCCTTATATCCTGAAAATCCCTGTTGTTTACTTTAATTGAAAGCAATCTTCATGGCAACCTTTGTTTGATTGTGGTTTAAAAAAAGCATACCCAGTTGGAAGATCATTATGAAGGTTCAGAAAGTACTTGGAAAAAAAAATTATTTACTGCATCCCTCAACATGTCATTCTTCTTAATGGCTGATTTGGAGCCATTCATCCCCTAGGCTTTAACTCCACTGCCAGCTGTTGAACTTATTACAGTTGAATATCAGCATCTTAATTGCTAGCTGTAACCCATGAAATAGTCCTCTTGCCACTAAGTCACAAGATTGTGAGTCCGTGTTCCAAAGCAGAGATTTAAATACAAAACTCTAGAGCAGGGGCAATGCTACACTGTTTAATGTGCTGTCTTTCAACTGAGCTGTTAAACTAGGGCTTCTGTCAGACATCTCAGGTATATGCTTGTCACTACAGTGACATTTCTGGCCACCCAGAAATGCTACTGGTTCAACATTTTGCTCACCAGGTAAAGTTTGCTGAGTTCCTCACATATTTGCCAGAGCCCTATTTTAAAACCCCTTCCCCCCACACACCACCCCACTCACTGGGGCCCCAGTTCCTGTGCAGTCACATCCACTCACTGTTTTCTTTGCTCCCTGGCCACTTGCCTGGAAAAAGTATAATTTTACTGTGTTATTATGAAACAACATTCATCCAATAGTCCAGACAACTGCCAGAGCACTATTAACACTGTATGTGGATTAATAGAGTCTTACTATATTTTGAGAAAGAGGAGAGAGTAGAAAGACTCATAATGTTCCGATCAATATTGATCCTTCAACAAGCATCAGTAAAATTAGAAATGTGATGGTGTGATTCTGTTTGTTTTGATGCTGTTAATTAGACTGGAAATTAACTTTCCATGAGTGAGTTGCAGTAGCAACTGTTTCTAGGTTGCTGAAATTTGATCAGTCATAGAAATAATGTACATAGGAGAAGCAATATGGTCTTTGTCCCTTAGGACCTGTACACTGCTCAGTATGATCAAGGCTGATAGCCCACTATGTTGACCTTTATCTCTTAATCTTTTCAGTATTAAGAAATACATCTATCTCTGTGAATATATTTAAATGATTTCTGTGGTGGAAAGTTTCACAGGCTCACCATCTTTTGGACAATACTTGTTGTGACCTCAGTTCTAAATGACATACTTTATATCTCATTTCACCTTATCATATCGAATGAGGCCTTTTTGGTCTACTTATGTCAGCACACAGAACAATGCACTTTCCAGTTATTTTTTTGTGACCTATTCTCCCTCCAGGTGCTGTTACTCACCTGCACACAAGAGGCAATTTACATTGATTGATTAACCATAAATAAACATATCTTTGGGATACAGAAGGAAATGAGCACTTAGGGGATGTGCATATGATCCCAGAGAGAACATGCAATCTCCAGCTAATGCTCGTGGTCAGGATTGAACCCAGGTCACTGGAGCTGTGCAGCAGCAGGACTACTTGCTGTCCCATGCATATCCATATTCTAAGGCTGAGAGTCTTAGTTCTGGATTATCCAGTAATCAAGAACATCATCTCTGTATCTGGTCTGTGTGGTCCTGTCAAAGTCTCGATGAGATCCCTTTCCATTCGTGAAATGTTCTTAATGAATGTTAGGCCTACTGTCTCAATAAACTTTTGTCACACCTGAAGCTCCTTCAATAATTCCAAAAGACTGAAGTAGGGTAAATACTGAAAGGCTTTTATTCGCTGTACAATACGACTTCCATTCTGAGTGTCTGCCCTCAGACTGAGGGCGAGGGGCAAGGCAAAATCACCTTTATACAGGAATCTGTGGGAGGAGCCACAGGGGCAGTCAGCAGAGGGGCGTGTCCAGACAGTTAATCCAGTTACAACATATATCTGGTTTACCACAACACCCCTTCCGTAAAAAGAACATCCAATATGGAGGTGGAAACTTTCCTTATTTCATTCCAAGGTCTTTCCAAGGCCTTATACAACTACAGCAAGAAATCTATGCTCCTGCTTTCAAATTTTCTTGCAATGAAGGCCAGTTTCCCATTTGCCTTTTGTCCACCTGGGAAAAGGTTTCGTTGCACTTTACCACTTGGTAAAATTTCACCATTCAGGTAATAACCTGTCGTTCATGTCATTATGGAAGAGGACAGATATGAGATTCATCTGTTAGCCAGTTATCCATGTTATTACTGCACTAACTATTAACTTGTAGCCTCTTAAAGCCACATTGCATCCTTCCCACAGCATACATTTCCAGAATCCAGCAATGGCTTTGTGTTGGCTGCAAACTTGGAAATATTCCATTTCATTCTCTCATCCAAATCCTTGCTATATGCCTTGAATATCTGTTGCACAAACACTGATAGTTATGGCACCAGACTAGTCACTGCCCAATTGACAGAAAATGTCAATTTTATTCTTATGCTCTCCTTTCTGTTCGCCAATTTTCAGTACATGTCAATCTATTACCACCCATGCTACGTGCTTCAATTTTACACAATAACCTCTTATTTGGAACCATATCAAAGGCTTTCTGAAAGTGTAAGTCCATCATATTTATTTGTTCTCCCTTATCTATTGTACAGTTACACCCCCAAAAGTCCCAACAGATTTATTAAGCATGACTTTCCTTTCATAAACCCATGCCAATATTGCCCATTCTTATTGATGCTAAGTTTTTACATTTTTATAATAAACCACAGAATTTTATCACAACTGTTGTTTGGCTAACTGTTCTGCAAATCCCAGATTTTTCCTCTTTTTTAAATAGTGCTGTTATATTTGCCACCTTCCAATCTGTGGGAATTGATTAAGAGTTGTAGAGATTTAGAAGATTCACGAGTTCTGGGGTCACTGCTATTTGAATTCTGGGATTTTGAGGCTTTGGTGATTTGTCAGCCTTTAGCCCCTTGAATTTACTTCAGTTACTCCCTGTCACTCAACTCGGTTTTCAAGCTCACTTGGAAAGTTATTTGTTTTCTCTGTTGTGAATTCGGTATCAAAGTATGCGTTTCATTGCTTTGCTCGTCCTTTGTTGCTAATTATAATAACCTTTTGCATTTCTTATTGTGGTCTTCACTTATCCTTTTCCCCTCAAAAACTATTATGATCAGTTTTTCTGTTCCCTGTAAAATTACTCTCATGCTCCACCTTCCCCACCTTAATCTCCAGCATTCCTTTGCTGAATTCTAAACTGATTCAGGCCTTGTAGCTTTCTTAAAAACTAATATGCATCTTCTTTGGATCTAATACCATCCAAACTTCCCTCTGTAATCTATGGCTGAACTATTTTTGGACTTATATTTGTGCCAGACAGGAATGAATAACTAATATATACATACTTATTGTAATTCATGGTTTTGTTCCTTAAATATTATCCACCAACTATCTACCATCATTGTTCAGATTCAGGATTTGGATTCAACTAATTCACACTCCATCTTGGTGCTAATCTCTATAATCTTCTACTGTATGTGCTCTTTCTGGATGTTCCCACTTAAATTTTGCTTGCCAGTCTGATCTGATTCCTATATCAATTGCACGACAAATTGTTCTTGATATAAGTGTTATCCCAGCAATACAACAGTTGTAAGCAGCAAGCATTTTTGTGTCGGGGGTACTTTCAAGGTAGAGGATATATTGCAGGCCAAAGCAACCTTGTCGACCAGGAACCCATGAGGTAATGCAGCAGTGTTAAATTTTAGCTAGGGTAAAACAAGCCAACACTTTCTGGACTATTTGTCTTTACTCTTGAAATTAGAACTCAGAGAATATGGTAAGGAAAAGTTTGAAGAAGAATAGCTGCTGAGGACAGCATGATGCAGCATCATATTGGAAAGCACTTTGAGCATGTTCCATAGAGTTGAAGTGTGATTTTGCTTGAAACACTGACATACTCCAGAGAATTACTAATGAGTCATTACAAAAGAAAGGGACTGATTTGTGATTTTCTGTTTGAAAGGATGATGACAACAGTGTGACCAGATACCACAGTAGCACAGTGGTTAGCACGGCGCTGTTACAGCTTGGGGCACTGGAGATCAGAGTTCAATTCCGACATCGTCCGTAAGGAGTCTGTACCTCATCCCTGTGGTTTTCCTCCGGGTGCTCCTGTTTCCTCCCACAGTCCAGAGACATACTGGTTAGTAGGTTAATTAGTCATTGTAAATTGTCCTGTGATTTGGCTAGGGTTAAATTGGGGGATTGCTGGGCTGCGTGGTTTGAAGGGCCAGAAGGGTCTATTCCACACTGTATCTCAATAAATAAAAATAAATAAATAACTCCATTGAGGAAACATAAGGGAGATGAACAGCTGATTGGATGGAAATCCCAGAATGTGGCTGACTGTTTGAAAATATCAATGGATTTAAACTTTGTGGTTCACTAATCATCTGTGAAAACGTGGCTATTCCAGGAATGACCAATATTAGCCATTCCCTGAACAATTTGAAATATTTCGCAGGTAAAGATCAAAGAGAGTGTTGCATGAAAAATGACATCATCTGATGTGTACATGATACTCAGTTTATTACTCATTCCAAGTAATAGTGCTCAAATTTCCAGAATTAAGACAAGTGGTCCAGAATGTGTTGTTTTGTTTTACCCTAATATGTGGTGCTGAAACTTAACAATGCTGTATTACCCAATTTCTAGCCCATTGTAATCTCTATTATCCCTAATTTCTACACTTTAATATATCTCCAATTAGACTCTTTCTTTGCAATCAAAGAAGAAATTTCCATTAAAAGCAATCTTAATTTATTTTCATTATATGATTTACTGTCACGCTGTAGCATTATTCATACTTAGTTTAATATTTCTCTGCATCATGTAAGGAAAAGTGGTAAGTAAATGGGACTTACAAAGTGGGGCCCTGTCCTGAAGTAATATTTATTCAAAAAACGGTCAGTGGTTCTGGGAATGAATAGTGATAGGAGCTCCTTAAAACAGCATGTGGGCTTGCCTTTGAAGGAGATATTATCCTTTTGGCATGATTTTATCTGGAAATGGTTATAATTGCATTACACTCTAAATATGAGTAATCTTCAGTACCACGGGAACCAGCCTTATAGTTTTCCTGTTGCTATGCTCCCATTTCTTGCAAGGGACCAATTAGCTCACATTTATTTCTAGCCTCTGGCATTTTATACACTGCACAATTCTCAAGTTGCTCAAAATTCTCAAAGCCATTGGAAGGCCAAATAATGAGGAATAATGGAAGGAGGTAAAGAAGAAACTAACTACTTTTGTTTATTAAGTTGTAGGCCACAGATCGAGGATAACATTGATGAAGATTGAGGATTAAGTGGGAGAACAAGCAACTTGAAGTTAAGTTAATGAACAGAAAATTGTGAGGATTTTTAATGAATAGAGAGTTTGATACACGGCTTGTTAGCTTAGATCATTGAGATGAAAATAAGTTGAAGTTGAAAATGATGCTCAGCTACTGTTAAATAGAACAGTTGCATACCTTACTGATAGAAGAATAAATCTACTGTAGGAGTCTTTTGAATAAAATATTAAATCTTCAGCCCTGTATTTGCAGTGGCACAGAAAGAGTTTGGAATCATTATATGAATTATCTTAGACACCTAGCAGCCAGATAAAAACAGCAAATAAATATTCTTTACTGGGTGAAAGAGGTTTAAATTCAATTGAAAATCTAGACCATGCAAACTTTAAAGTCTGTTATTGTGATTTCTTTGTTAACAAGCAGTGGCTGCTGCTATCACAGCACAATAACTTGTCTTTTTTTTTGTCTTGCTTTAAAATGCATTTACATTTAATTACTCTAATTATATCCATCATTACTACCAACTCAAACTTTTATTTTGCAGTACAAAGGCCTGGTTGACAGGTTAAAGATGTGCCTGCACTGCACGGAGTGGTAAATAGGTCAACTGTTAGTTTGTCGTACAATTAATTACCATCAAATAGAATATATTTCTTGCATTTCTGCTTAAAAAATGGTTTGACAAATGAGATGTTTTTAATCAAAAGATTTTGAAGTTGCAATTATCCTATGTTAAAGTTTCAATTTTGCAACTCTATTGTTATTGCAGCAAGATCACAATATTGAAAAAGCTCAACATGAGCCAAAGACTGACAGATATCAATAGTTTTAGTACTGATGTGGTTTGAAGAGGCAGACTCTTTCCTATTCCTTTAGTGAACTAAATCCAATGCTTGTCTTTTTTGGTGCAATACTTGAGGCTGAGAACAGAGAATATTATGTAACTTTATTGGGACACCACACTCTGATGACATTAGATCAAAAAATAATTTTATGGAAACCAGTAATTGGTTTCTTCACGACCCTATGAATTTCGTGGTTGCTAAAATTTCCAGAAATGTATCAAAGTAGTTGGAAGCAATTAATGAATAAACAAGATGCCAAGGTAATTTACATAACTGGAATTTAATGATAGAATCAAATCATTTAACCTATTCAACTCGTCGGATGATTACATTTCTTACTTTAATGGCTAGAAGATCCATTTTGCTGAATTGGAAAGAGATTAATCCTCCTGCCATATTTCATTGGTTTTCTCAAGCTATGTTGTGTTTAAATTTGGAAAAATTAGAAGTGTTGTTTATGACCCCTCCATTAAATTCGAAAAGACTTGGAGGCCATTTATTCAGCATTTTCATATGATGTAATTTGACCATTTCCAAACTTATTTTACTTCTCTGTAGTGTTGGTTGAGAGGAATGGAGTCGTCAACACTAAGGTTTTCTTCTCTCTCTTTTTTTACGATGTTACAAAATAGCCCAGGTCTTTTTTTTTTCAGTTTAGTTGATTAATTCTGTTTAGATTAGTTTTTTTTTGGGGGGGGGGTTATTATTTTTTTTCCTTTTTCGTAACTTTTTTTTAGATATTTTTCTTTGTTTTATATTATTCATTTGTATCCTATTGTCATAGTCCAGTCTGTGAAGTCCATATTCAGGTTCACGGTCTGGTCCATCGACCCTTGCTCCAGGTTTTCCTATCTACCCTGTTTCTGTCCTTGTTGAGCTCTAATTGAGGCAGCTGATGCTCGTTGGGGCTGGCTGCATAAATACCTCCAGAGACCAGGGTGTGGTTGCTGGATTGTTCTTGTCCTTACTCCTTGTATCCCTTCCCCTGCCTTCTGTTTCCTTGCCTGAAGCCTTGCCTTGTCTTGCCGGTGACTCTTGCCTCGCCTGAAGTTCTGTCTCGCCTTGCCTTGCCTGAAGCCCTGCCTTGTCTTGCCGGTAACTCTTGCCTCGCCTGAAGTTCTTGTCTTCCCTTACTTTGCCAGTAGCCTTGCCTTATCTTGCTGTCTAGTCCTAGAGCCACCCTGTACCTAGCTCTTTTCCTGTCCCTTGCCTCCGCCCAGGTAAGCCAGGCCGTCTTGCCGTTAGCTGAGGGTGGTTCTGTCCCTTCCTGTCCCTTGCCTCTGTCGGGTGGTGATCCGCGCCCTGCCCAGGAGTACCGCGCCCTGCCCAGGTGATCCGCGCCCTGCCCAGGAGGAGCCTGCCAAGCCTCGCCTCAAGTCTCCAGTCTCCAGCCTCGCCTCGCCTCAAGTCTCCAGCCTCCAGCCTTGCCTCATGTCTCCAGCCTCCAGCCTCACCTCGCCTCAAGCCTCCAGCCTCGCCTCACCTCAAGCCTCCAGCCTCCAGCCTCTAGTCTCAAGTCTCCAGCCTCCAGCCTTGCCTCAAGTCTCCAGCCTCGCCTCGCCTCCAGCCTCCAGCCTTGCCTCAAGCCTCCAGCCTCCAGCCTTGCCTCAAGACTCCAGCTTCTAGCCTCGCCTCAAGTCTCCAACCTCCAGCCTCGCCTCAAGTCTCCAACCTCCAGCCTCGCCTCAAGTCTCCAACCTCCAGCCTCACCTCATCTCCAGCCTCCAGCCTCACCTCAAGCCTCAAGTTTCCAGCCTCCAGCTTCGCCTCGCCTCAAGTCCAGCCTCGCCTCAAGTCTCCAGCCTCCAGCCTCGCCTCATATCTCCAGCTTCCAGCCTCGTCTCACCTCAAGCCTCCAGCCTCCAGCCTCACCTCTAGTCTCCAGCCTCCAGCCTCGCCTCACCTCACGTCTAGTCTCAAGCCTCCAGCCTCACCTCACCTCCAGCCTCCAGCCTCGCCTCAAGACTCCAGCCTCCAGCCTCCAGCCTCCAGCCTCAAGCCTCCAGCCTCAAACCTCCAGCCTCCAGCCTCCAGCCTCCAGCCTCAAGCCTCAAGCCTCAAGCCTCCAGCCTCAAGCCTCCAGCCTCCAGCCTCCAGCCTCCAGCCTCAAGCCTCCAGCCTCCAGCCTCCAGCCTCACCTCGCCTCAAGTCTCTAGCCTCTAGCCTCTTGCCAAACCAAGCCCAGTCTCTAGTCTCTAGCTTCCAGCCTGAAGACTCCAGCCTCGTCCTGCCTGCCTGCCAAGCCTCATCCTTGCCTAGTTCTGGGGTCCGAGCCAGAGGCAAGACCCAGGTACTGGGTCCTTGTCTAGTCTCTGGCTCAGAGTCCAAGCCCGGGCTCCTGGCTCTCTTGTTGAGTCCTATTCCAGGTTCCTGGTTTTTCTGTCCATGTCCTTGCCATCCTTGTCCTGTCCCTAGTACTTCAGTGTCTGTGTCTTGCACTTGGGTCCGTTCCCAGCCACCACCCTTATGACACCTTATCATTTAAGTGTTATCTCATTTTATAATCACCCATGTTAATTATAACAATGTATTCCCAATATCTTTGTACTACTACTATGTTATGTTTATTTTTATGAAACTAATAAAAAGATTGAAAAAGAAAGGAATTTAATATTGACATTTATTACTGACAAGAAGACCTGAAATATTCCAAATGAAAAATATTAACATAAAAAGGCTGAGCCACCATACAGGAGAATGCAGACTAGATTTATCTGAGAACCTACATCATGAGTAATTGTGCTCTGTATCACTTTTTTTTGTAGAGACCTAAAATGGCATCTGAGATGTATGTTCAGGAGTGAATTATGTTGGGCACAGAAAAAGCGAGGATATTAACATTCTTTCAGTGATTCCTTGCAGCCTGATGACAATATCAAGATATATTCAATGCTGATTTGAAGCCACTGCTGCCATTTTGGAACTCAATGATCTCAAATGAGACCATCTGTTAACCTTGCATGGCTCAGCTGGCATTCAGCAACAAGGACAACTCCACATGATATAAGGAGATCACTAATTACTCATAGGCTAGCTATGCATTAATTTCTTAGTTGGTGCATTTCCCCATCTGTTTTGTGATTACTTCAGTTACTTTAAATATCAAAAGTTAACAGAAGTTAACAGTGTCACGTACCCCGTGACGGGTTAAAGATCCAGCAGAAATAGAAAACACCTTGGAGTCCAGTATTGCTATTAACTAATAATATTTATTAGTAACTACGCAATACAGTAATATAAATTCAGATAAATCAAACAGGTTAGCAATGATTATATATATAAGTGTGGAAATATAAAACCAAGTTTCTTCAAGCCTAGGGGATAAATGGAAACAGTCTTACGATGATAAGTAAAGGGAAACAGTCCAGTTCATGGTGTTGAGTTGAGTAGTGATAGAGAGAGAGAGGTGTTGTGGTTGTCCGAGTAAGCTGATGCCATCGATTCTTCCCGTTGTCCTCCGAAACTTCTAAGTTAGCCAAACTTGACCAACTTAAGAGCACTGTCTTCAAGTGACAGTCTACCAACCTAGGCGAGGGTTAGACAGACTGGTAGACTCCACAGGGTCACTCTTTCACACACTAGTAATCACAGATTGATCTCTCACAATCGATCCTCAGTCCCACACTTGTGGGCACCTGAACAGAATCGTGGTAACTTCACCACACCTTAGTGCATCTGCGTGTCCTGTGAAACAAGCAATTACGCTGCTTTCAATACTGTTGTGCTGAACACCAGCTGTCCATCAAGTAGTTCCTCCCTTCTCTCTCTCTGTAGGAACTCAGAAGCTGGCAGTGTCCTTGCAGAAATTCCAAACAAACTGTGAGCAGTCTTCACCTCTCCCTCTCTCTCTCAATAACAAGTTGTTTGTGCTGTACAGCTCTCAGCGGTGCCTCCACCAGCTGCACGCTCTCTCTCTCTCTCTCTTTTTAAAAGCACAGTTCATAAGGGATAGTTCAGAATCCCATCACAGCAGTTAATACTGTCGCAAGGTCTGAAGAACTTCTTTACTTACTTATTGTTCTCAGGTCTGCACATTAAATTGGATTTCCCCTTCGATTAGAGCCATTCTGAAAGAATGAGTAGAGGCCACACAATGCAGGACAAATTGCTCAAAGATGGAGGAGGACTAGAAGGACTCCTATCTGAACTCAACAACAGCCTTTGGTATTCAGAGAGAAATTTCCTCCTCAACAATACGTGTAGCATCTGCACTGGAATTTTACACATCTCACCATCTGAGCAGTGACTGTCAAGAGTCATACAGCGTAGAAGCAGGTCCTTCAGCCCAATCCTTTTATTCCAACAATGATACCAATCTAAGCTCGTCCCTGCATTTGGCCTATATCCTTCTAAACCTTTCCTGTTCAAATGTATTTTAAATGTTGTTATTGTACCTGTCTTAACTGATTTCTCATTCAGCTCATTCCATATATGCAATAACCTCTGCATAAAGCAGTTGCCCCTCAAGTCCTTTTAAATCTTGCCCTCTCACCTTAAACCTATGCTCTCCAGTTTGATTCCCTTTCCCTGGGAAAAATACTGCACGTATTTCCCTTATCTGTTCCCTCAGAATGTTATACATCTTGGTAAGGTTACCCCTCAGTCCAGTACATTTTTCACAAGTTTCCTGATTCACTATCCATTGTCACAATAGCCTCATGGAAATTAGTTCTAAGAGATACAGTGCTGCTCAACACAACATAGTGCAATTTAGCACTATCTCTTGGAAATATAGTTGAAACCAATTAACATTTTCAGCTAGAGAGTAATGACAAGATGGAGGGCAGCCACATCACAGGCCTATGAGAAAAAGAAGAACCAATCTTGTAACATGAGTAACCAAAAAAAATGACAAACATGCCAAGAAATACATTATTTAAAGAAATGGTTGCTGGAGAAGCAAAATGCCATGCCATCTGCATTTTATTTTCTCTTAGAGACATACAGGTGGAAAGAGCTGTGATTGCAGGCTTCCTTACATAAAGTACCACTGAGCCTTTACATATTGCTTTGTGGGTTATCTATGGAAACAGGATCATTTAGTAAAACTAAAGGAGCTTAACATCTCCCTACTTCTCTGTGTGATTAGCAAATTAATCAAATCATTTGAGCCAAGACAGCAAACCAAAGATGATTATGGGAATACATCAGCTCTCCGCTGCAGTTGTGGCACACTTGGTTCACAATATTGTATTATGCATACAATAAAGCCACATTTGCTGCATTGAAAGCCTCCTTTTCCACATGAAATATGACCAGATAGACCAGCAACATCACCACTGTTCTGGACCACTCTGAACGAGTTCTTAAGAACTTGGTAGGGCTGATGTGAATATTTGTAGTCATTTGCTGCATGCTGCACAACCTCATCATTGACCCATATTAACTTACCAGCTAAACAACAGTAAAGTGAAGAGGAGAAAAAAATTGATCCTGTCTTTCTGGAAAAGGAAACAGATCCATGCCACATAGAGGAGCTGCAACTCCCTGAAGTTGAGCCCCAGCAGATGTGCAAACTGCATAAAGAGAGATTATTCACATGTTAATCCATAATCTACTGCAATGATGTCAACTGTCTCAGCTTGTGTGACAGCAGTCTGAGCTTCCACTACAACACACAGCCATTGGGGTAGATGCTGACTACATTGCAGTGGAAACTGCAGCATTGCCTGTCGATCGCTACATTACTGTTGGGTCCAATTGCAAGTAAACAGGATGGATAGGCTCTATTCTCTGCACAAAACACAATGCTGAGCTAGTAGACTCTTCACGGATCTTGACATTGAACATTATCATCCCCATTGTGTGTATCCCTCCGCCTTCCAGTGTTTCCTACTTCTACTGAGCACTCTTCAGTGGAAGTCACATCAATGGATATTATTAATAATATTATCTTCTTCTCCTTCACTACCTGGCCAGATTGAAGTATGTGAAGCCGTGAAATGTAAAAGGTTGAGGCAGCAGTGAAAAGGAAAAATAGGAGTGACATTCCGACACTACTTACAGTTTGCTAATCAGAAAAGAATCGTGGTTGAGTAATAGGTGCAGCATGAGAAGGGCATGATGATATTGCCATCACCCTGCTTGGATTCAACTCCACCAATGTCTTCAGGAGTCATCTATGATTATCTTAATAATGGTCAATGCCAACTCATTGGGGTAAGAACTTACAGATTTACAGCTGTCTTTCCATACTCTCATCTTGTCCAACAAAATAGAAGAAAAGGTGTCAGTGGGCATTCTGTATCATCTGATGTGGTAAGTAACTGGGTGTCTGTTCAGGTTATAAAATGTGGACATTGATGTTTAGAGTAAAGCAAATGAATTTTAGATATGTCCTCTGATTGATGGAAGTGGTTGAAGACCATAAGACCATAAGAGAAAGGAGCAGAAGTTGGTCATTCAGCCCATCGAGTCTGCTCTGCCACTTTATCATGAGCTGATCCATTCTCCCATTTAGTCCCACTCCCCCGCCTTCTCACCATAACCTTTGATGCCCTGGCTACTCAGATACCTATCAATCTCTGCCTTAAATACACCCAATGACTTGGCCTCCACTGCCGCCCGTGGCAACAAATTCCATAGATTCACCACCCTCTGGCTAAAAAAATTTCTTCGCATTTCTGTTCTGAAGAATAAGTTATGATAGTGTTAAGAAATGTGCAACTATGTGAATTTAGTGGTGTATTTTATCATTTATAACAGTTGACTATGTGGCCATAGACCTTTAAACTGTCCATTATATGACTGCAACACACATCAAAGTTGCTGGTGAACGCAGCAGGCCAGGCAGCATCTCTAGGAAGAGGTACAGTCGACGTTTCAGGCCGAGACCCTTCGTCAGGACTAACTGAAGGAAGAGTGAGTAAGGGATTTGAAAGTTGGAGGGGGAGGGGGAGATCCAAAATGATAGGAGAAGACAGGAGGGGGAGGGATGGAGCCAAGAGCTGGACAGGTGATTGGCAAAAGGGATACGAGAGGATCATGGGACAGGTGGTCCGGGAAGAAAGACAAGGGGGGTGGGACCCAGAGAATGGGCAAGGGGTATATTCAGAGGGACAGAGGGAGAAAAAGGAGAGTGAGAGAACGAATGTGTGTATAAAAATAAGTAACAGATGGGGTACGAGGGGGAGGTGGGGCATTAGCGGAAGTTAGAGAAGTCGATGTTCATGCCATCAGGTTGGAGGCTACCCAGACGGAATATAAGGTGTTGTTCCTCCAACCTGAGTGTGGCTTCAGCTTCACAGTAGAGGAGGCCGTGGATAGGCATGTCAGAATGGGAATGGGATGTGGAATTAAAATGTGTGGCCACTGGGAGATCCTGCTTTCTCTGGCGGACAGAGCGTAGATGTTCAGCAAAGCGGTCTCCCAGTCTGCGTCGGGTCTCGCCAATATATAAAAGGCCACATCGGGAGAACCGAACGCAGTATATCACCCCAGCCGACTCACAGGTGAAGTGTTGCCTCACCTGGAAGGACTGTTTGGGGCCCTGAATGGTGGTAAGGGAGGAAGTGTAAGGACATGTGTAGCACTTGTTCCGCTTACACGGATAAGTGCCAGGAGGGAGATCAGTGGGGAGGGATGGGGGGGACGAATGGACAAGGGAGTTGCGTAGGGAGCAGTCCCTGCGGAAAGCAGAGAGGTGGGGGAGGGAAAGATGTGCTTAGTGGTGGGATCCCGTTGGAGGTGGTGGAAGTTACGGAGAATAATATGTTGGACACGGAGGCTGGTGGGGTGGTAGGTGAGGACCAGGGGAACCCTATTCCTAGTGGGGTGGCGGGAGGATAGAGTGAGAGCAGATGTGCGTGAAATGGGGGAGATGCGTTTGAGAGTAGAGTTGATGCTTGAAGAAGGGAAGCCCCTTTCTTTAAAAAAGGAAGACATCTCCCTTGTCCTAGAATGAAAAGCCTCATCCTGAGAGCAGATACGGCGGAGACGGAGGAATTGCGAGAAGGGGATGGCGTTTTTGCAAGAGTCAGGATGAGAAGAGGAATAGTCCAGATAGTTGTGAGAGTCAGTAGGCTTATAGTAGACATCAGTGGATAAGCTGTCTCCAGAGGCAGAGACAGAAAGATCTAGAAAGGGGAGGAAGGTGTCGGAAATGGACCAGGTAAACTTGAGGGCAGGGTGAAAGTTGGAGGCAAAGTTAATAAAGTCAACGAGTTCTGCATGCGTGCAGGAAGCAGCGCCAATGCAGTCGTCGATGTAGCGAAGGAAAAGTGGGGGACAGATACCAGAATAGGCACAGAGCATAGATTGTTCCACAAAGCCAACAAAAAGGCAGGCATAGCTAGGACCCATACGGGTGCCCACAGCTACACCTTTAGTTTGGAGGAAGTGGGAGGAGCCAAAGGAGAAACTATTAAGAGTAAGGACTAATTCCGCTAGACGGAGCAGAGTGGTGGTAGAGGGGAACTGATTAGGTCTGGAATCCAAAAAAAAGCGTAGAGCTTTGAGACCTTCCTGATCGGGGGATGGAAGTATATAGGGACTGGACATCCATGGTGAAAATAAAGCAGTGGGGGCCAGGGAACTTAAAATCATCGAAAAGTTTAAGAGCGTGAGAAGTGTCACGAACATAGGTCGGAAGGGATTGAACAAGGGGGATAAAACCGTGTCGAGGTATGCAGAAACGAGTTCGGTGGGGCAGGAGCAAGCTGAGAGAATAGGTCGGCCAGGACAGGCAGGTTTGTGGATCTTGGGTAGGAGGTTGAAACGGGAAGTGCGAGGTGTGGGAACTATAAGGTTGGTAGCTGACTGTGACTTATATGACTTTGCAAGTATATGGTGCAAGTCATATGTGACTTATATGAGGTTATTTAACTTCTTGTTGCACCACCAAGTGCGGCAAGAAATTCAATAGCCTTATATAAGTCAGATTGGCTATCCACGTCCTTCAGTCATGTACTTTCAGACGTTGATTCTAAGCAGAGAGTTTCACCTGGAGCTACCGACTCACAACATCAGTTTCTGGCCGATGCATGCCAAATAGTGATCAGTGCAGTAAGACCAAAGTGGGTTTACTACCGTATTGCAACCTATAGTGGAAAGAGAAAGAGAGTGAATGGTAGGTTCATTTCTCTTTCTCAATCCTTTTTTATTAAGTTTCAAATTGATAAACATAACAATGATAATGATGCAAAGAGATCGGGATTACATTAATAATGGTTAACATATACGGACACAGACTCCGAGTAACATATGTAATTTAAGCCTCCCAATCTCTTATCAACTGAACATGAAAATGATTCAAAAAATTTTATACAAAGAAAAAGTCCCCCTACACTAAAAAAAACAAAACAAAACAAAACGAAGGCTGGGCTGCCGTGTTTCATCAGTTAAAATCATTATTTGTCATTAACTCCGCTCCTCTACACACAAACAAAAAGTTATTGAAAAGGATTTGGAAAAGGTCATCTTACATCACATGAAAATGTTGAATAAATGGCCTCCAAGTTTCTTCAAATTTAACCGAAGGATCGATAGTACCACTCCTAACTTTTTCCAAGTTTAAACATGTTATGGTTTGGGAAAACCGTTGAAATGTACTATGGGGATTAGAATCTTTCCATTTAAATAAAATGGATCTTCTGGCTATTACTGTAACAAATGCAATCAAACAGCAAGCTGAAGGGGATAAATGAGTAAAGTCTATCACTGGTAATCCAAAAATTGCAGTAATAGGATGAGGTTGTAAATCAATATGCAAAATGACTGAAATAATATCAAATAAAAGTTGCTGGTGAACGCAGCAGGCCAGGCAGCATCTCTAGGAAGAGGCGCAGTCGACGTTTCAGGCCGAGACCCTTCGTCAGGACTAACTGAAGGAAGAGTGAGTAAGGGATCCCTTACTCACTCTTCCTTCAGTTGAAAATCCCTTACTCACTCTTCCTTCAGTTAGTCCTGACGAAGGGTCTCGGCCTAAAACGTCGACTGCACCTCTTCCTAGAGATGCTGCCTGGCCTGCTGCGTTCCACAGCAAATTTTATGTGTGTTGCTTGAATTTCCAGCATCTGCAGAATTCCTGGTGTTTGTTGTTTGAAATAATATCAAAAATGTCTTTCCAATATTTTTCCAAAAGAGGGCAAGACCAGAACATTTATGTCAAGGAAGCTACCTCAGAATTACATCTGTCACAGACCGGATTTATACGGCAATAAAAACGAGCTGACTTATCCTTAGACATATGGGCCCGATGAACCACCTTAAATTGTATCAAAGCGTGTCTAGCACACATTGAAAAAGTGTTAACTAGTTGGAGAATTTTCTCCCATTTCTCTATAGGTAAGGATACCTGAAGTTCTCTTTCCCATTCATTCTTAATTTTATCAGACATACCTAAACGTATTTTCGTAATTAAATCATAAATAATTGCTATTAAATTTTTCTGGTAAGGGTTTAAACCTAGAATTTTTTCTGTAATTTCAGTTTGATGTGGTATCGGAAAAGTAGGTAAAATAACATTCAAGAAGTTTCTAATCTGTAAATATCTGAAAAAATTTCTCTGTTCATTACTCTGTTCATTGATGTTGCCTGATCTGCTGAGTGCTACCAGCAATTGTTTTCATTTCAGAATTTTAGGTTTTTTTTTCATTTTTTAATTAAGAACCTTCTACCAATTTTACATACTCCCACATTTAACGATTCAATGCCTGTGGTGAAAGAGCAAACTCCCTATCTTCTAGGTTTTTCTTTCTGAATTCTTCTCTAAACCAAAATTATCGTCAATTGTTTTTCTGGGTTGTTCAGTACAACCCTTACTTTAAAAATAATAATTTGTTTCATTCAGCTTATCAATCAGAGATGAAAGGTCTCATTTCTACTTATTTTCACAGCTCAGTGTTGCCTCTAATTTGCTATCCCCCTTAATACCAAGCTATGATGTAAAAAAAATCCTCTGATGTGTTTGAGTGGAGAATTGCATGTTGTGATGTCATTGCATGCCTTTGTTTCAAAAGGATTTCTTACAACCAGGTTTGAGAATGGCTTCTGAAAACATGCAGTAAATAGATTTATTAAACAACATGATTTCAACAAAGCTTATTCAAAATATAGATTGGTTAATTTTAATAAAAACAATGGAAAAGCAGCATCTGTGAAAAAGGGAAGAATTGTTGATGTTTTGGGTCAAAATCCTGCATCAAGGCAATTTCTCTCCAGTTCCTCTCAACCACAGATGCTGCTTAACCTGTTGAGTTCCTCCAGCAGATTGTATGCTGCACTGAATATTCCAGTCCTTACAGATATGCAAAAACTGACATGGAGAAGGATTTCACAGCAGGATTTAATTCCCTGTGTATTGAGCGGTTAATGAACATCAGGCTTAGCAAATTGAATTACCCCCCCCCCCACAATCTCTTTGCTAACCTCACAGTTTGAAAGGACAGTGTGAACAGAGTTCTTGACACACTGTCCTTGTGTGAAAAATAGCAAATTCTTTTCACATGTCACCCATGGCTGCACAATGTCCATTCACACTCCAGACACCACATTCATAATCTGTCATTTTACACTGCTGATAGCCCAGATACATTTTGTATGGTAGTATTATACTATCAGAACGAGCTATTCAAGTGCAAAAAGATTTGTTTATCGACTGCACAAAAGCATTTTATAAAGTGATGCACAATAAGTTATTTGAAATATTACCGGAAACTCTAGATCTAGATTCGAAAGACCTCCGCCTAATCAGAAATCTGTACTGGGAACAAACTGCCGCTGTATGAATAGATGGAGAAGTGAGTCAGTTTACGAAAATCAAGAGAGGCATTAGATAAGGGTATGTTTTCTCCCCTGATTTGTTTAATGTGTACAGTGAAACAATATTACAAAAAATAAGAGACATCTTGGGAATCAAAGTTGGCGGAGAAAACATCAATAATTTCAGTTATGCAGCTGACACTGTGTTAATTGCAAGTACAGAGGAAGAGCTACAAAACTTAATTGATATAGTTGTTGAAGAAAATGCAAAAATGGGTCAAAGACAGGATGTATGGTGATATCCAAAAAGAAGGATAATCCTATCTGCAAGCTGAAAATAAACGGGGAAGACGTAAAACACGTACAGAACTTTTGCTACTTAGGAAGCTGGATGACATCAGATGGCAGGTGCGACATGGACATCAAAAGAAGAATAGGGATGGCAAAAGACACCTTTACGAGAATGAAGAGTATACTGACCAACACTAAACAAGGCATGATAACCCGCCTCAGAGTACTGAAATGTTATGTTTATCCAGTTATGTTATATGGATCAGAATGTTCCACTATATCTAGTAAAATGAGGAAACGAATTGAAGCAGCAGAGATGTAGTTTTTGAGGAGGATGCAAAAAGGATCATGAACGTAACAAATATCAAATGAGGATGTCATGAACAGAGCAAGCACAAAAAGAGAAGTAATGTATGAGATCATAAAAAGGCAACATAACTTCATTGGACATGTGATTAGGAAAGAGGAGTTAGAATGCACGGTAATTATGGGAAAGATTGAAGGGAAGAAAGCAAGAGGAAGACAAAGACAAAGACAAATGATGATGGAGACAGCAGCCAGAGAACTGGAAATGAATACCAATGAATTGATTCACTTGATCCGAAACAGGAATGTGTGGGCCATGGCAGTCAAAGCTCAAACTGGGCATGGCACCTGATGATGATGATGATGGTATTATCCTATAGTAACATGCTGTCCTATTGGAGATGACAATCCTTTATTAAATCTGTTTATTTTCTCTTTTTATTGACAATGAATGATATAATGAGTAAAAAATATGAGCGAGGCAGTGATTACTTAATGAAATTTGAATTTCCCTCTAAATTTGAAACCTGTGATAACATCCTATACTTTCAACCTGGTTCCAGTGACACAACATTCAAACCTATAATTTCTCATCTGCTTAGGATAGAAAGTTCCCATGTTCAATGTAAACTATGTATTTCACCTAGCCTCAGTCTAAGACAATTCAGTTTGTTCAGTTTGGCTTACTATCACTTTATCAATTTCCATTATTATAGCCCTTCCTCATCAGGATCTTGTATTCATCCTTTATCACTTTAGCTAAATCATCATTTAATTGTTTCCTATGAACCTGTTCTGGTGTTTAGTATAAATGTCGTTGGTGATGGTTGATTGTTTTGTAGCAGGCTACCTTAAAACACCAAAGGTCTCTTTGGTCATGTATGGTCCATATTCCGAATTCACAACCACATTGTCTTCCCTTTTTTAATTTCTTGTTTCTGTAGAAAGAGTTGCAGCACCTCCTATCAGGCCTTGCAAAAATAAGGCAGCAAATGCATTGAATTATAGATTCTCACCACACATTTCTGTTTTTAGTGGACAGAGACGAGAAACTCCAGTTATTTTCTGTCATGGCACACTTGAATCATTTGACCTCAGTCTGCTTTTTATTAATTGTAAGGTTTTTGTCCTTGTTCTTGAATCACTCCACAGCCATGCCCATCCCTGTTTCTGTAATTCCCTTTAAAATGTCTACGCTCTGCTGATTACAGGTTTTTACACTCTTCAAAATTTGACTCCTCTACCACCAGCCGCTGGATATTCGCTTGCCCAATATATTGTACTATATTCCCTGCTTAAGGTTATAAACTTCCCAATCTTTCTTTCCTTTCAAACAACCCTAAAACATACATTTAGATTAAATTTTCTGTCCCTGGTATCTATTTTATGACTCTTACCAAATCTGGTTTCATTATGATAATGTGAAGCACGTTCAGATATTTTTTTTCCCCCATGAAATACAAATTGTTATTTTTGGCTCCTGATCTGCCTCCCAAAAAAAAATACATACTGTGCCTTCCATTGGTAGTTTTGCATGGCTGTTCCTATCTACTGCAATGTTGTAACACTTCAGTTTGTTAAGTAATATTTTAAATGTATGTTAATACAGTAGTGGATCAAGAAAACAGATTCTCTAAGGACAAAAATAGCTTTTTTTCTTCTTTTGTGATTTCAAATTGATATGCCTCAATTCAAAATATCACTTGAAATATTTACAGTGTACCTACCGCCCTTGCAGTGTATATTTCAAAGCTGTGCAGTGAGTTAAACACCTCCTCAAAAATCATCCGAGATGGAAGCTTTCTCCAAGATTTTTAATGAGATCTCACTTGCTACAGCTGAGAACCAAAAGCCGTGGATGAACCAGGAGGTTTGTAGTCTGCTGAGGGCTAGATCTGTGACATTTAGGTCTGACAACCCAGATCTGCACAAGAAAACTAGTTATGACTTGCTACTTCAAGAGCTAAGAAACAATTCCGAGCAAGGCTGGAGGTGACATTGGATGCATGTCAACACTGGCTGGGTTTGCAGACCATTACTTCCTACAAAGTGAACCCCAACATCATGAATGGCAGACATGATTCATTACCAGACGAGCTCAGCACCTCTTATGCTCACTTTGAAAAGGAGAATAAAACCACGGCTGTGATGATCTTATTACACCCGGTAACCCTGTGATCTCTATCTGAGAGACTGATGCCAGGCTGTCTTTCAGGAGGACGAACCTTCACAAGGCAACAGATCCCGATCGAGTACCTGGTAAGGCTCTGAAAACTAGTGCCAGCCAACTGGCTGATGTATTCAAACACATTTTCAATATCTCACTGCTACAGTTGGAAGTTCCAAATTGCTTCAAAAGGGCAGCAATTATACCAGTGTCCAAGAAGAGCAGTGGGAGCTGCTTTAACGACTATTAGCCAGTAACACTCACATCCACCATAATGAAATGTTTTGATAGGTTGGTTATGGCTAGAATCAACTCCTGTCTCAGGAAAGACCTGGACCCATTGCAATTTGCGTATCGCCACAATAAGTCTACGGCAGACGTAATCTCAATCTCACATGGCTTTAGATCACCTGGACAATACAAATTGAAGATCAGAGTGGTCGGCTATGTGCGGAACCAAAACAAATGGGGGAGATCTTAAATGGGTTTTCTGCGTCTGTACTTACAAAGGAAACTGGCATGAAGTCTATGGAATTAAGGGAAACAAGTAGTGAGATCATGGAAACTGTACAGATTGAAAAGGAGGAGGTGCTTGCTATCTTGAGGCAAATTAAAGTGGATAAAAACCCAAGACCTGACAGGGTATTCCCTCGGACCTTGAAGGAGACTAGTGTTGAAATTGCAGGGGCCCTGGCAGATATATTTAAAATGTCGGTGTCTACAGGTGAGGTGCCGGAGGATTGGAGAATGGCTCATGTTGTTCCGTTGTTTAAAAAAGGATTGAAAAGTAATCCGGGAAATTATAGGCCGGAAAATTTGACGTTGGTAGTGGGTAAGATATTGGAGGGAGTACTAAGAGGCAGAATCTACAAGCATTTGGATAGACAGGGACTTATTAGGGAGAGTCAACATGGCTTTGTGCGTGGTAGGTCATGTTTGACCAATCTATTGGAGTTTCTCGAGGAGGTTACCAGGAAAGTGGATGAAGGGAAGGCAGTGGATATTGTCTACATGGACTTCAGTAAAGCTTTTGACAAGGTCCCGCATGGGAGGTTAGTTAGGAAAATTCAGTCGCTAGGTATACATGGAGAGGTGGTAAATTGGATTAGACATTGGCTCAATGGAAGAAGCCAAAGAGTGGTAGTAGAAGCAAACAACAGGAATTCTGCAGATGCTGGAAATTCAAGCAACACACATCAAAATTGCTGGTAAACGCAGCAGGCCAGGCAGCATCTCTAAGAGGAGGTACAGTCGATGTTTCAGGCCCAGACCCTTCGTCAGGACTAACTGAAGGAAGAGTTAGTAAGAGATTTGAAAGTGGGAGGGGGAGGGGGAGATCCAAAATGATAGGAGAAGACAGGAGAGGGAGGGATGGAGCCAAGAGCTGGACAGGTGATTGGCAAAAGGGATGTGAGAGGATCATGGGACAGGAGGTCCGGGGTAGTAGAGGATTGCTTCTCCAAGTGGAGGCCTGTGACTAGTGGTGTGCCACAGGGATCAGTGCTGGGTCCGTTGTTATTTGTCATCCATATCAATGATCTGGATGATAATGTGGTAAATTGGATCAGCAAATTTGCTGATGATACAAAGATTGGAGGTGTAGTGGACAATGAAAAAGGTTTTCAAAGCTTGCAGATGGATTTGAACCAGCTGGAAAATTGGGCTGAAAATGGCAGATTGAGTTTAATACAGACAAGTGTGAGGTATTGCACTTTGGAAGAACAAACCAAGGTAGAACATACAGGGTAAATGGTAAGGCACTGAGGAGTGCAGTAGAACAGAGGGATCTGGGAATATAGATACAAGATTCCCTAAAAGTGGCGTCACAGGTAGATAGGGTTGTAAAGAGAGCTTTTGGTACATTGGCCTTTATTAATCGAAGTATTGAGTATAAGAGCTGGAATGTTATGATGAGGTTGTATAAGGCATTGGTGAGGCTGAATCTGGAGTATTGTGTTCAGTTTTGGTCACCAAATTACAGGAAGGATATTAATAAGGTTGAAAGAGTGCAGAGAAGGTTTACAAGGATGTTGCCGGGACTTGAGAAACTCAGTTACAGAGAAAGGTTGAATAGGTTAGGACTTTATTCCCTGGAGCGTAGAAGAATGAGGGGAGATTTGATAAAGGTATATAAAATTATGATGGGTACAGATAGAGTGAATGCAAGCAGGCTTTTTCCACTGAGGCAAGGGGAGAAAAAAAAACCAGAGGACATAGGTTAAGGGTGAAGGGGGAAAAGTTTAAAGGGAACATTAGCGGGGGCTTCTTTACACAGAGAGTGGTGGGAGTGTGGAATGAGCTGCTAGACGAGGTGGTAAATGCAGGTTCTTTTTTAACACTTAAGAATAAATTAGACAGATACATGGATGGGAGGTGTATGGAGGGATATGGTCTGTGTGCAGGTCAGTGGGACTAGGCAGAAAATGGTTTGGCACAGCCAAGAAGGGCCTAGAGGCCTGTTTCTGTGCTGCAGTTTTTCTATGGTTTCTATACCTATGTCAGGATGCTGTTTGTTGACTATAGCTCAGCATTTAACACCATCATTCCTACAGTCCAGATCAAAAAGCTCCAGAACCTGGGTCTCTGTACCTCCCTCTGCAATTGGATCCTCGACTTCCTAACCAGAAGACCACAATCTGTGTGGATTGGTGATAATATCTTCTACTTGTTGATGATCAGCAGGGCACACCTCAGCGATATGTGCTTAGCCCACTGCTCTACTCTCTCTATACCCGTGACTGTGTGACTAGGCATAGCTCAAACGTCATCTATAAATACGCTGATGTTACAACCATTGTTGACAGAATCTCAGATGACGACGAGGGGGTGTACAGGAGCTAGATATACCAGCTGGTTAAGTGGTGCCACAGCAACAACTTTGCTCTCAACGTCAGTAAGGTCAAAGAACTGATTGTGGACTTCAGTAATGATTAGATGAGGGAACACAAACCAGTCCTCATAGAGTGACCAGAAGTGGACTGAGTGAGCAATTTCAAGTTCCTGGGTGTTAAGATCTCTGAGTCTGGTCCCAACATATTATTTCAGCTATAAAGAAGGAAAGGCAGTGGCTATATTTCATTAGGAGTTTAAAGAGATTTGGTTTGTCACCTGAAACACTTGAAAACTTTGAAAGATGTACTGTGAAGAGCATTCTGACAGGCTGCATCATTGTCTGGTATAGGGGTGGGGCTACTGCACAGGACTGAAGTAAGTTGCAGAAAGTTGTAAAATTAGTCAGCTCCACCATGGATACAAACCTCTGTAGTATCCAAGACATCTTCAAGGAGTTGTACCTCAGGAAAGCGGCTTCCACCATCAAGGACCCCCGCCACTCAGAACATGCACTCTCCTCACTGTTGCCATCGGGAAGGAGGTACAGAGCCTGAAGGCACACACTCAGCAGTTCAGGAACAGCTTGTTTCCTTCTGCCATCTAATTTCTAAATGGATATTGTACCCATGAACACTACCTCACTACTTTTTTTAAATTTCTGTATTTGTACTACTTACCTTAATTTAACTATTTAATACACATAAATACTTACTGTAAATCAGTTTTTTTCTTCATTTATCATGCATTGCATCGTATTGCTGCTTCAAGGTTAACAAATTTCATGACATGCAGTATGTCCGCGATATTAAACCTGACTTGGATTCTGATTCTGAAACCGCAGAAAGTTAAATAAAATACCTACATATTAAATTCAATACAGAGCCATCACGCACCTGAATATACCTTGCCTTGTCCAGTATGAATCCAACTCCACTATATCCAACAGCATCTGTGTCCTTCAAGTATACAACAGCAGCAATAGCTTTAGTTGAAGCATTACAGAAAATACTGAACTCTTTTGGGATGGATATAATAGAATTGTGTACATTCTTGGAATGTTTAAGCCTTTTTTTATTAATTTCTTTATGAGTTTCTGCAGTACAACAGAAAACAAAACCACCAGCAAAAAAGAGCTTTATACAGTGCAAAACAAATATGACTAATATACAATTCAGAACAATAAAGAAAAAAGCACCTAAAATAAAATCATATAAAGTTAGTATCCTCCCCACCCTCCCACTACAAACTCCAAGCCAACCATTTCGATGTAAAGAAAAGTTAAACAGAGCTTTTGTCACCACAGAGCTGTATGTATAAAAAAGTATATTGCCTACTACCTAAACTGTAATATATTTCACATGGAAAAAACCGTAAAACTTAACCAGAAAAAAAAGCAAGGATATAAAATACAAACAAAAAGGAGGATAAACTTTTAATCTGTACAGGAATTATGAAAATATTCAAAAAAAGGTCCCCACATCTTATGGAACTTAATGTCTGAATTAAGAAGTGAATAATGAATCTTTTCAAGGTCTAAGCAGGACATCATGCCTTTGAGCCATTGAGCAGGAGTGGGTGGGGCAACATCTCCCCATCTAAGAAGAACTAAACGTCCGGCCAAAAGAGAAGCAAAAGATCATGTTCGACATTTAGTCGGACTCGAATGCACGTCAACTTCACCCGAGATGCCAAAAAGAGCAATCAAAGGGTTAAGTTCTAAGTGGCAATTAAGAATATAGGATAAAGTTGAAAAGACTTCTCTCCAAAATTTCTCCAAACTAGGACATATGGATAAGAGAAGCCTCATCACCTTTACACTTATCACAAAAGGGACTAATCTCAGGATTAAACCACGATAATTTAGTTTTAGACATATGAGCCCTATGTACAACCTTGAAATGCAAAAGACAGTGGCATCAAGAGGTTGAGTTAACTGAATTAAGAATTGAATCCTAAACCTCGTTGGACAGAGAAATATTTAAATCATGCTCCCAGGCAGTTCTAATTTTGTCAAAGGGGGCATGCCTCATGGTCGCTAATTTGTCACAAATAATAGATATTAAACCTTTACCCAATGGATTTATACAAAGAAACAAGTCCAGAACGGTTTTTTTGGGCATCTCAGGAAAGTTTGGTATTAAAGGGTTGATAAAATGTCTAATTTGAAGATATCTAAAAAAAATGAGTATTAGGTAGTATTGCAGACAGTTGTTCAAAAGTTGCAAAGCGGTTAACTATGAAAAGACCTTCAAAGTGCCTAATGCCCTTTCTGTACCAGACATGAAATGTTAAGTCTTACATAAAAGGTCAGAAAAGATGGTTACGTAAAATAGGACTAGAGAGAGAGAAACCATGAAGACCATAATGTTTTCTGAACTGAGCCCATGTTCTCAGAGTATGTCTAATGAGAGGATTAACAATTAGTTCAGGCAAATGACAAGGAAGTGCGGATCCAAGAAATGCAGAAGTGGAGAAATCCTTATTAGAGTTGAACTCCATTGCCATCCATTTTGGGCAGTCAGACTGTTTATAAAAGAAAGACCAAAAAGTTAGACATCGTATATTGGCTGCCCAGTAATATAAGCGAAAATTAGGCAAGGCCATACCACCTTCCCTTTTAGGTTTTTGAAGGTAAACTTTATCAAGTCTGGAGCGTTTGCCCTTCCATAAATAGGACGAAATAATAGAATCTAATGAATCAAAAAAAAGCTTTCGGAATAAAAATTGGTAAAGATTGAAATAAGTATAAAAATTTAGAAAGGATATACATTTTAACAACATTACTTCGACCTACCAGTGACATGGACAGGGATAATCACTGTGCCGAACTCTGTTTTGTATGATTTAAAATATTAGTGAAATGTTCTCAAAAAAGACGCCTAAAATTCCTCGTTACTGTAATACCGAGGTAAGTAAATTGATTATTTACTACTTTAAAAGGGAGGTTATGAAATTCTAATATTTGTGCTTCTCTGTTAATTGGGAAAAGTTCGCTCTTATGGAAATTAAGTTTGTATCTGGAAAGCTGGCTAAATTTATTAAGAAGTGAAAACATTGGGGGTAAGGAGGTAGTCAGATTTGACATAAAAAGTAAAAGATCAACAGCATAAAGAGAAACTTTATGCTCAACACCCCCCGCTCCAAATCCCCATCAATTCAGCACAGCTACGAAACGCAATCGCCAATGGCTCTATGGCCATATCAAAAAGTAAGGGATTTAAAGGGCACCCTTGTCAAGTGCCACGTTTAAGGTTAAAGTGTTGGGATTGCTGAGAGTTGGTCAAAACAAAAGCAAAGGGGCATGAATATAACAATTTAATCCATGTAATAAAATTTTGTCCAAAATCAAATTTTTCTAAAACCGCAAGAAGATAGTTCCACTCCACACAATCAAACACTTTCTCCGCATCAAGAGAGATGACACATTCAGGAGTCCCAGTTGAAGGTGAATATAAAATATTAAATAGACACCGTATATTAAGAAAGGGAGGCGATTTTTAATAAAACCAGTTGGATCTTCAGAGATAATTGAGGTTCTCCAATCTACGAGCCAAAACTTTAGCCAAGATTTTAACATCAACATTTAACAAAGAAATTGGCCTATACAAAGAACACTCTGTTGGGTCTTTACCTTTTTTCCACTAAAAGAATGATACTTGCCTCATCAAATGATGCTGGGAATTTACCATGTTTAAGCGAATTGGATAAATCTAAGAATAATTGAGGCAAGAGCAGTGAGGAAAATGATTTATAAAATTCTGCAGAGAACCCATCAGGTCCAGCAGATT
Organism: Mobula birostris; assembly: GCF_030028105.1. Taxonomy (NCBI): domain Eukaryota; kingdom Metazoa; phylum Chordata; class Chondrichthyes; order Myliobatiformes; family Myliobatidae; genus Mobula; species Mobula birostris. Next base: position 28,855,456 of record NC_092402.1, read on the forward strand.
TACCAGACTGCAGAGCAGAAATGGCTAAGCATATTTCCTCTAGTGATAATGGCTCATTAAGTTTTACTTTGAGATCAGGAGAAAGCGAAGGAATATTTAAACTATTTAAGAAATGCTTGACAGAAATGTTATTATTTAAAGATTCAGAGGTATAGAGTCAAGAATAATGATTCTTAAATGTATCATTAATTTCAGAATGATTCAAGGTAATATTCCCATTACTCATTCAAATTTTTGTAATTTGTTGTTTAGCTTTAGAGCGTCTTAGTTGGTTGACTAAAAATTTACCTGATTTATAACTGTAAATATAAAACTGGCTCTTACTTTTGAGAAGTTGACGTTCAATTGGGTGAGTGGAAGTAAGATCAAACTTAGTTTGAAGTTCCACTTGCTTCTTGTATAATTCTGGATTTTTTGTCTGGTCTTATAATTGGTCTGCTGCTTTAATTTGATGAACCAAATCTAATCGCTCTGTATAGGTCTTTCTTTTCAAATCCGCAGTATATGAAATTATTTGACCCCTCAGATATGCTTTCATGGCATCCCAGACAACCTGAGTTGAGATTTCAGATGACTTTTTAGTATTTAAGAAAAAAATTATCTGGTCCTTCATAAATTTTATAAAATCATTATCCGACAACAGGGTCGGATTAAAACACCAGTGTTTATTCATAGCGGGGAGACCAGGTAGAATTATAGACAGGGTAACTGGGGCATGATCTGAAATCAATATACTCTGATAATAACAAGAGCGAACAGATGGAATCAGCAGGTTATCGATTAAAAAAATAATCAATTCCAGTAAAAATATGATGGAAATGTGAAAAAAAAGAATAATCTCTCTCACTTGGATGAAAAAAAACGCCATACATCGGAGATACCCTAATTAGAAAGGAAGGACTGAATTGATAAAGCAGATTTACTTGGTAGACTAGGAACAGAAGACGATCAATCCAAAACTAGATCTAATCCACAGTTAAAATCACCACCTGATATAAGAGAATATAAACTCAGGTCAGGCAATAAAGAGAAAAAACGATCAAAAAATTTCACATCATCCGAATTGGGAGCGTACGGGTTAGCCAAGACTATCATAGTATTATACAATTTCCCAGAGACAATAACAAAACGACCATTTGTATCAGATACTTTGTTGTGAAGCTCAGAGGGAACATTTTGATTTATAAGAATTGAGACCCCCCCCCCCCCCGGCTTTAGCTGGAAAAATAGAATAGAAGTGCTGTCCCACCCACTTTGACATGAGACTGTCATGGTCCAGATCGGGGTCCCTGTAAATTTACTTTGTTTATGTTACGATCCGGATCGTTGACTCCCTGTTTCCCTTTGGTTCCCTGTTTTCCCATGTCCCTTGGGTTTGGTGATTGGAGGCAATTTATTCTCGGCTGAACCGGCGGTTTGTAAGTCTCTGGCTTTTGGCCGTTCGGCGCGGGAGCGTTAACAAAGTCACCGTAGGTACTGCGAACCAATGTCATCTGGCCAGAGCAAGCCTAGTCTCCTCCCGAAGCAAGTGCCAGCAAGCCGCCTTCCCTTGTCAGTACGGGTCAGTCAAAGTTAACCCGCCGGGGTGAGTCAAGAGCTTGCCGCGGCTTGGAGCGTACTTGTGCCCAGTTATAGTTCTGTCCATCATTGTGTGGTCTCCGTATCCATGTCCTGTGTCTAAAAGGGGTCCCGGCCCTGTACCCTGGAAGGGTCCTGACCCTGTGTCAAGAAGAGTCCCGACTCCGTCCTGTGTCTAAGGAGGATTCCCGGCTCAGTGTTTCATATCCTGTGTCTCAGTCTGTCCAATGAACATGAAGAGTCCCGACTCCGTCCTGCGTCTAAGGAGGATTCCCGGCTCAGTGTTTTATGTCCTGTCTCAGAGTCTGTCCAATGAGCAAGAAGAGTCCCGACTCCATCCTGTGTCTAAGGAGGATTCCCGGCTCTACGTTTTATGTCCTGTGTCTGAGTCTGTCCCGTGACTAAGAAGAGCTCCTGGCTTCGGAGGCTTCAAGTATCAAGTCCTGGCTCCGGAGGCTCGGAGTACTAAGTCCTGGCCCTGGTGGCTCCAAGTACCAAGTCCTGCCCCTGGCGGTCCGTGATTCCGAGTCCTAGCCCAGACCCTTAGTCCCAGCCTAGTCCGAGGGCTGAGTCCTCGTCCAGTACACTATTCCTGCTCTGCTTTGCTCTCCTTGCAACGAGCATAGTGTTTTTGTGTCTTGCATTTGGGTCCACCCTTGCTCCCAGCACCCCCCATTGTGACAGAGATGAGAATTATCAGAACTACGAATGTGTGTTTCTTGCAAAAAAACAATTGCAGCTTTAAGCTGCTTAAGATGTGAAAACACCTTCCTTCTTTTAACAGGATGGTTCAATCTCTTAACATTCTGGCTTATAAAATTCAACGGGCTAACCATTGTCATTTAAAAAAAAAACATAGAGGATAGTAGTCATGAGTAAAATCAAACATTCAGATAACAGCCCTGGGGCAAAAGTATAAAACAAGAGAAGCAGGACAAAAATATGTCCTGAATAACAAAGAATAACTAAAGGTTCTATAAATGCTAACACAAGGAAATCTGCAGATGCTGGAAATTCAAGCAACACACATCAAAATTGCTGGTAAACGCAGCAGGCCAGGCAGCATCTCTAAGAGGAGGTACAGTCAACGTTTCAGGCGGAGGCCCTTCGTCAGGACTAACTGAAGGAAGAGTTAGTAAGAGATTTGAAAGTGGGAGGGGGAGGGGGAGATCCAGAATGATAAGAGAAGACAGGAGGGGGAGGGATGGAGCCAAGAGCTGGACAGGTGATTGGCAAAAGGGATATGAGAGGATCATGGGACAGGAGGCCTAGGGAGAAAGAAAAGGGGGAGGGGGGGAAAGCCCAGAGGATGGGCAAGGGGTATAGTCAGAGGGACAGAGGGAGAAAAAGGAGAGAGAGAAAAAGAATGTGCGTAAATAAATAAATAACAGATTTGGTACGGGGGGATCCTCTCATATCCCTTTTGCCAATCAACTGTCCAGCTCTTGGCTCCATCCCTCCACCTCCTGTCTTCTCCTATCATTTTGGATCTCCCCCCTCCCCCTCCCACTTTCAAATCTCTTACTAACTCTTCCTTCAGTTAGTCCTGATGAAGGGTCTTGGCCCGAAACGTCGACTGTACCTCTTCCTAGAGATGCTGCCTGGCCTGCTGCGTTCACCAGCAACTTTGATGTGTGTTGTTCTATAAATGCTATTAGCTTTAGAGATCCCTCCCCCACCAAAATCCCACAACAAGAAAGCTACCAAAAATCAACAGCAAGCTCTTCAGAAAAACATAACGCCCCAAAAACCAACTTCCAGTTTCTTAACATCATAATGAGCTCCATTTAGTTGGGTACTACAAATTAAAATTATACATAAAGAAAAAAAAATTCCCCAAAATGTATTAAGTTTAACTCTAAATAATAATCGAAAAGAAAAGATAGGAACTAAAAAACACGTCAACAAACTTTAACCAGTAGCCTACCCGTGAGAAACTGTGAAAAAAAAATTCACTGACTTGAGAAAGAAAGATCAGGAAAAAGCAGAAAAAAAAAGTGCTTGTCCGCCATTTTAAATAATCAGACCGAATCTGAGGAATTCGAAGTAGCGGGGAGACTTTCAATAAATTTCTGAGCTCCTGTAACCAAGCTGAACCACTTTTTGTCTCCAGTAGCGAGAGTTATTCGGAGATAAGCTGGAAAATGCAGAGAGGGCCTGAATCCGCGATTATAAAACCCTTTCATAACTCCTTTATACTCAGCATGCAGACTTAGAACTTGGGGAGTGTAATCCTCAACAATCCGAATAGGCTGACCCTTGTATACCAACTTTCTTCTCAAATGTGCTTCCATAACCAATAGGTCTTTTACCTTATAGCGATGAAAACACAGAACTACTGGATGTGGCTTATGGCCCAACTCCGGCTTAGGTGCAAAGGTACGGTGAGCTCTGTCTAACTCAGGTGGGGCCGGAAGTATATCGTTCCCAAAAATGTCACAGAGTAAAGTGGAAAAAAATTCAATGGGAGATCCACATTTGATAGCCTCTGGCAGACCGAGGATTTGTAGATTATGACGTCTGCTCCGACCTTCCAGGTCAGTAACTTTGGATATTACTGTAGCCTGGGGAAAAGTACACACTCAGGACAACAAAGACTTTTTTTTGGGTTTTAATTCCTTTATCTGTTTTAGATGTTTAAATGCCAGAAGACGGTCGCGAAACAAAACAAACAAATTTACAACCAGTTCTTGCCGTTACAATCACAGTTTAACTTTCGATCCACACCCTGGTGTATGGACAGAATTGTGTATGCAGTATAAAAATACCAGAACTAATACGGTACTAATATGGTGGTGGCAATCCTGAAGGAACACAATACAAACAACATTAGAATCCCACCCAGCCTGCATCTTATACATAACAGTGAAAAATGTAAGCGAATACATCTCATCTAAAACGTACACACGTGCTGAACTTCCGAACAGAGACTAAGCATTCACGTTACGCGGTTACATGCACAATCAGTCCTGATACAATAAAGTTAGACAAAAGGTACACTTTGGCATAACTTTCACAAGGTATTGCCTGGTAGTTAAATTACAGGAAGACTGACCTACTTGGATGGTGAGGAACTTTGCATAAGCCACGCTACCCAGCGTCGATTTCTTCACTCGTGGAAATCTAAAGCATCCACATGTAAAACATGTCAAATTACCAATATTCTCGGTCGGCCATCAAGCATAAACGAATTCACATGGATATTGTCAATTAATGCTCACCTTTCCTCACCATGCCCAGCCTCGGGAGGAACCCGATTCCAACGCCTTACCATATCTTCAGCAGAAAGCAAAATGGTCTCCCCACTATCCCACGCATGCGTAATGACATCACCATCTCCCTTAAAGGCACAGACAACTATTCTAGCATTACCCAGATGGCTGCCTAAGTACACTTTTAACGATACTGAATAAGATCCGACGGTCACCCAGTTACATTAACTTAGTATTATGATCTCTCAAGCTGGAGCAAACGATTTCCAAGTCATGAAAATGACGTTCTAAATCATTGCTAACGGACTCAAGATGAGAGAGACATTCGGTATGAGCCTCCACTTTGGAATTAATTAGATACAATTTTGACTCCAACAAACTGAAAGAAGACTTAAATTTAGACTTAAATTTGGATATTATACCTTGTCGGTGCTGTTCCAAAATGGAAACAATCTTGGCAAAGGAACCAACCGCAGGAACTTCTTTTTTCCCCGATTTGGTGATCTTTGCAGCCATAGTGAGACAGGTGTATGCACAGGCAGGAGGGAGAATAAAAAATTTAACAATCTGGAGTAAAAAAAAGGAGAGAAGAAATGAAGAGATAAGAAATAAAATGGAACGACAGCTTTGGGCGACTAAACCATTGCCATCTTGACCAGAAGTCGAAATGTTTAAGCCTTTAAGATCCTGAAGGGAAGAACACCACTGCTGTTACTGATTGTGTTTCACTTTAGGGAGTGGGTCATCCCATCCACAAGTGTCTGAGGTCAACTCTCTTCACACTAAGTGTTCCTGAATACTGACTGGAGCAGAAAATCCAAGAGGGTCAAAGAGACTGTTGACAGTCAATAACGTGCCACCACACATACAGGGCCTTCCGGTGTCAGCAACCTAGAATGTAACGGTGTCGATAATGAGGTCCCATCCAAGACCCAGACTGTGCTGCATAAGAAGGATCTCTGCTTGTTAGTTCCACCAAAAGTTCCATTTCATGATTGGATTCTCTTTCAATGTAATAGTAATAATGATTTGGTCTGAGGATATTACTTTGTGTAACACACTTTCATTGACATCAGAACATGTGTAATATGCTTCATAAGCTTCTTCGTTATTACTATTTCAACATTATTCTGTGTTACTGTTGTGTATTTAATATTTCAATAATATTTGAGTAAGCATTCTTTACTTGCTTAAATAATTCATTACAGATTACATGTGAAAATACATGAATTGCATACATCATGACGATACTGCATCATATGTGTGCACTTTGCTTTGTCCTGTCCAGGATTAAGATTCTGTGGACCTTTGGAAACTTTGATGGAAACTTTGCATGACCTCAGCACTGCTAGATGCAATTTTATATAGTCTAAGATTAGATGTACCAACATGTCTTGTGCTGCTTTCAGCACACTGACAGCTTCTTCTGCACTAGAAAATGATTTAAGACCATCGTCAACATAGAAATGTCTCTCTACATACCTTTGTGCTTCAGTCCCGAATTCCTTCTCTCCCTCAATAGCTGTCCTCTTAAGGCCGTAGATTGGCACAGCTTGCGAGGGGTAGTTACCAAATACATGAACTCTCAAGTGGTACTCCAGAATGTCATTGTCCATTTGGTCATGAAACCACAAGAACCTGAGGTAGTCTCAGTGATCCTCTCTCATTAGGAAGCTATGGAACACTTGTTCGATATCTGCCATCACTGCGACGGATTCAGTTCTGAAGCGCATGGAGATCCTGAACAGACTGTTATTGAAGTGTGGACCAAACAACAGCATATTGTTCAGTGATATGCCTTTGAACTGCACACTTGAATCAAAGACAACTCGTATTTGTGCGGGTTCATGAGGGTGGTAAACACAGAAGTTGGGCAAATATCAGTTTCCTTCATTGGGATCTGATTGAGGAGCTGGCTCAGCATGGTTGTTTCTGAAGAATCTCTCCATAAACTCCACATAATGTTCTTTCATTTCTGGTTTCCTTCTTAATGTGTGACTGAGGACATGAGTCAACTAAGGGCCTGCTCTCTGTGTTTGGTAAGAGTTATTGCGGAGAGTGGAAAGGAAAGGGAGCTACCCAACTGTTTAATTCATCTTTGCTAAACTCTTTGCTCATAATTTGCAGGAAGACCTCATCTTTGATAGAATGTACCAGCTTATAATCATCTTCCGAGTGGCAGAAGACCAGCTTGCTTAAATCTGGACAAGCAGAGGTAATGATGTCAGGGCACTTGGTTTGCTTACCTACAATCGTCTCTTTTATAGAGATCTACACTCCCAGGGTCTGAAAATACTTGGGTGCCTGTTCTCTAGGACATTACTCTTAAATGAGCTAACAATGAGTTGATGAGCACCATTGAATTAAACTTCACCCTCTATGACTGTCAGGGCATCGTCTATCAAGGTTCATGGTAGTGTTTTCTACTTCAGTTTTGTTGACTGTGATAGGGGCTCTGATTTCCCATGCTTTTGCTGAAGATCTCTCTTTGAATGATGTGTTACCCGAAATTGAGAGCATAAAACCAGGGTCATTTCGCATTTCTGCACGTCGGCGCACAAATACCACAAAAAATGACAACGATGAATAGTGGACTTGATGCTTCACTTTATACTTAAACCCTTTAGTTATCCACAGTTCTTGGATGTTGTTTGGTAGTTACTCCCCTATAGGGTTTATTCCTCTTGCTGTATCCAAGAAACTCAGTCCTAATGGACTGTCATACTTTGTGGCTTGTGGCTCTGACAACAGATCTGCAATCTTCTGTAATGTCTGTGGCTCATTATGTGAGACCTTTGGAAAATTGTCAAGTCTACTGAAGAGAGATGCTTTGATTGCCTATGGAAAGCCATGGATTTCATCCAGTCTCTGCCCAGCATTCGTAAACTTGTAGCTGGATTATTAATGTGAACTGCTTTAAACCCTCTTGCATGTTGCAGTGACATCCACCAAGCTACTTACAGAGAAAGTCTAGCTCTTTGCTACGTTTGAGACTTGTCCTTCCACAGCATAGTGAAAGCTTGACTTCCAGGACAGATAACTGGCAGACTAGTTGTTGAACACTTAGTCTTGCTGTGACCAGGTCTCAACAAGCCAGATACCAAGCTAAATCTGATGCATCTATGGCTCCTCAATGAGAGCATTGTGGAGAAGGGTTTGCCAAATGTGTCTCCTGGGGTAGATAGAAGTTCAATCTGTCTATGCCTGGCATCAGTAGCAACTCTTGACTGAAGTTTTTGCTGTGGTGGAACTGCAGCGATGGGTGTTGTGGGCCTTTGCTGCTGCAATACCTGCACTATATGAAAGGCATGTTTATGGTGTAGTGTGAACAGCTTTCCTTGTATATTTTTCATAGCCAAAATGTGTTTGAAAATATTCTTTAGTAAGTTGCATTGGCTGTTGTGACAGCAAAATGTGATTGATTCTGGTTGTAGACATACCACTGTCTAAGTCAGCTGCTGCTTCATACACCTTTGCCTCTGCTAAGACAGCCTCAGCTTCACACTCCTTCTTAAGCACATTTAATGTAGCCTCTACATGTACTCTCTCCATGCCTATTTGGGTTTTCTCCATGTCTATGCGAGATTTCTCCATTTGCATCATAATTTCACGTTTAGTATAAGCTGTTCTCATTCTTGCTGCTTCAGCTCTGGCACGAGCTCATGCTGCAACTAAACTAATTGTGGATTTGTTCGAGTGTCCCAAAGATGCAATCGATGTCCCACATTCTGACCTCACTTCCAGGTCTTGGTGATCAAGGTTACTTGTTCTAAAGCTGACATTGTGTTCAGACGTGTCTCCAATCTGTGAACGATGCCTTTGAGGGCGCTTATCTTTTCACTCTACTGCCCTTGCAGTACATATGCACAAAGCTATGCAGTAAATTAAACACCTTCACAAAAAACACCTGAAACAGAAGTTTTCTTCGGGGTTTTTAATGCGATCTCAGGGACTTGGGCTATATTATATTTTTAGTGTGACTGTATGTTTACTGTTATTTTACATGTGCTATATGTGGCTTGTACTATGTGTGACTGTTTTGTGTTTTGCACCTTGGCCCTGGAGGAACTCTGTTTAATTGGCTCTTTACATGGGTATTTATGTATGGTTGAATGACAATTAAATATTAACTCGAAAGTAATAATGTTAACAATATACCGCACTTTATAAAATTAAGCAGCAAAAGATATATCAACATACAATAGTACAAGAACATGACATTCCAATGTGAAGGATATACAACAAGCCACTTTAAGAAGATATAGAACAGTTCATGTCACAAAAGAAGCTGAGAGCTACACAATACAGCCCATTGTGCAGATATTCTTAGATAATCTGGAGGCTTTACAACATATTACATTATGGAACAGCCTGAGTGTTTACTGTCCAGTGAACCATACATCAGCTGGCTCTAATGTTATTGAGAGTGCTTTGATCAGCAACTTACTGAGTTTAAGATTTTCTTCTGGATTTCTTGAATATGTTTAAAATATACCTTTAAAGAGCACAGTCTTCATTAGTTATCATGTAATATACCATGTTCAGGAAATGTTTGCTTATGACAAAGGACCAGTTTGACCTATTTAGGTTTGTACTGCCTCACAGAACATCATTCATCACTAATTTCCCCTAAAACCTATCGTCCCCACATTCTGATCAACTTCCCTTAGATTCTACCACTCACCTAACTTTACCTGCAAGAGTAAGAGGACATCGATGACAATTATATACAGGCCTGCCAACAGTGGCAGGGAGGTGGACCACAGGGTTACAACAGGAAACAGTAAAGGCAAGTCAAAAGGGCAAATTTATGATAGTCATGAGAGATTTTAAAATGGAGGTCAATTGGGAAAATCAGGTTGGTAATGGATCTCAAGAGAAAGAGTTTGTTGAATGCCTAAGAGATAGATTTTTGGAGCAGTTTGTTGTTGAGCCTACCAGGCGATCAGCTATACTGGATTGCGTGTTACGTAATGAACCAGAGGCGATTAGGGAGCTTAAGGTAAAAGAACCCTGAGGAACCAGTGATCACACTATGATTGAGTTCAACTTGAAATTTGATAGGGAGAAAGTAAAGACTGATGTAGCAGGATTTCAGTGGAGTAAGGGAAATTACAGTGGTATGAGAGAGGAGTTGGCCAAAGTAAATAGGAAGGAGCTGCTGGCAGGGATGTCAGCAAAGCAGCAATGGTGTGTGTTTCTGGAAAAAATAAGGAAGGTGCAGGACATGTGTATTCCAAAAATGAAGAAATACTCTGATGGTAAAATAGTACAGCCGTGGCTGACAAGGATAGTCAAGGCTATTGTAAAAGTGAAAGAAAGGACATACAACAAAGCAAAAATTAGTGGGAAGATAGAAGATTGAGAAGTTTTTAAAAGCCTACAGAGAACAACTAATAAAAATCATTAGAAGGGAAAAAATTAAATATGAGGACAAGCTGGCAAATAATTTCAAAGTCGATAGTAAAAGTTTTTCAAGTATATTGCAAATAGAAGAGAAATGAGAGTGGATATAGGACCATTAGAAAATGAGGCAGGAGAAATAATAATGGGGGACAAGGGGATGGCTGATGAACTAAGTGAGTAGTTTGCATCAGTCTTCACTGTGGAAGACACTAGCAGTATGCCTGATGTTGTAGTGTGTGAAGGAAGAGAAGTGAGTGCCATTACTATTACAAAAGAGAAGATGCTCAAAAAGCTGAAAGACCTAAAGGTACATAAGTCACCCAGGCCACAAGAACTGCACCCTCGGGTTCTGAAAGAGATAGCATTAGAGCTTGTGATAACATTAGAAATGATCTTCCAAAAATCATTGGACACTGGCATGGTGCCGGAGGACTGGAAAATTATGAATGTTGCTCCACTCTTTAAGAAATGAGAAAGGCTGCAGAAAGGAAATTATAGGCCAGTGGTTAGGAAGATGTTAGAGTCAATTGTTAAGGATGAGGTGATGGAGGTGATGGAGTACTTGGTGACTCAGGACAAGATAATACAAAGTCAGCTTGGTTTCCTTCAGGGAAAATCCTGCTTGTTGGAATTCTTTGAAGAGATTACAAGTAGGATAGATAAAGGGGATGCAGTGAATGTCGTATATTTGGACTTTCAAAAGGCCTTTGACAAGGTGCCACACATGAGGCTGCTTACCAAGTTAAGAGCCCATGGTATTACAGGGAAGTTACTAACATGGTTAGAGCTTTTGGCTGATTGGTAGGAAGCAGTGAGTGGGAATAGAATATAGAACATAGAACACAGAACATAGAATAGTACAGCACAGTACAGGCCCTTCAGCCCACAATGTTGTGCTGACCCTCAAACCCTGCCTCCCATATAAGCCCCCCACCTTAAATTCCTCCATATACCTGTCTAGTAGTCTCTTAAACTTCACTAGTGTATCTGCCTCCACCACTGACTCAGGCAGTGCATTCCATGCACCAACCACTCTCTGACTAAAAAACTTCGTCTAATATCCCCCTTGAACTTCCCACCCCTTACCTTAAAGCCATGTCCTCTTGTATTGAGCAGTGGTGCCCTGGGGAAGAGGCGCTGGCTATCCACTCTATCTATTCCTCTTATTATCTTGTATATCTCTATCATGTCTCCTCTCATCCTCCTTCTCTCCAAAGAGTAAAGCCCTAGCTCCCTTAATCTCTGATCATAATGCATACTTTCTAAACCAGGCAGCATCCTGGTAAATCTCCTCTGAACCCTTTCCAATGCTTCCACATCCTTCCTATAGTGAGGCGACCAGAACTGGACACAGTACTCCAAGTGTGGCCTAACCAGAGTTTTATAGAGCCGCATCATTACATCGCGACTCTTAAACTCTATCCCTCGACTTATGAAAGCTAACACCCCATAAGCTTTCTTAACTACCCTATCCACCTGTGAGGCAACTTTCAGGGATCTGTGGACATATACCCCCAGATCCCTCTGCTTCTCCACACTACCAAGTATCCTGCCATTTACTTTGTACTCTGCCTTGGAGTTTGTCCTTCCAAAGTGTACCAGCTCACACTTCTCCGGGTTGAACTCCATCTGCCACTTCTCAGCCCACTTCTGCATCCTATCAATGTCTTTCTGCAATCTTTGACAATTCTGTACACTATCTACAACACTACCAACCTTTGTGTCATCTGCAAACTTGCCAACCCACCCTTCTACCCCCACATCCAGGTCGTTAATAAAAATTACGAAAAGTAGAGGTCCCAGAACAGATCCTTGTGGGACACCACTAGTCACAATCCTCCAATCTGAATGTACTCCCTCCATCACGACCCTCTGCCTTCTGCAGGCAAGCCAATTCTGAATCCACCTGGCCAAACTTCCCTGGATCCCATGCCTTCTGACTTTCTGAATAAGCCATGTGGAACCTTGTCAAATGCCTTACTAAAATCCATATAGATCACATCTACTGCACTACCCTCATCTATAGGCCTGGTCACCTCCTCAAAGAACTCTATCAAGCTTGTTAGACATGATCTGCCCTTCACAAAGCCATGCTGACTGTCCCTGATCAGACCATGATTCTCTAAATACCCAGAGATCCTATCACTAAGAATCTTTTCCAACAGCTTTCCCACCACAGACATAAGGCTCACTGGCCTATAATTACCCAGACTATCCCTACTACCTTTTTTGAACAAGGAGACAACATTCGCCTCCCTCCAATCCTCCGGTACCATTCCTGTGGACAACGAGGACATAAATATCCTAGCCAGAAGCTCAGCAATCTCTTCCTTCGCCTCGTGGAGCAGCCTGGGGAATATTCCATCAGGCCCCGGGAACTTATCTGTCCTAATGTATTTTAACAACTCCAACACCTCCTCTCCCTTAATATCAACATGCTCTAGAACATCAACCTCACTCATATTGTCCTCACCATCATTGGTGAATACCGAAGAGAAGTATTCATTGAGGACCTCGCTCACTTCCACAGCCTCCAGGCACATCTTCACACCTTTATCTCTAATCGGTCCTACCTTCACTCCTGTCATCCTTTTTTCCTTCATATAATTGAAGAATGCCTTGGGGTTTTCCTTTACCCTACTCACCAAGGCCTTCTCATGCCCCCTTCTTGCTCTTCTCAGCCCCTTCTTAAGCTCCTTTCTTGCTTCCCTATATTCCTCAATAGACCCATCTGATCCCTGCTTCCTAAACCTCATGTATGCTGCCTTCTTCCTCCTGACTAGATTTTCCACCTCACTTGTCACCCATGGTTCCTTCACCCTACCATTCTTTATCTTCCTCACCGGGACAAATTTATCCCTAACATCCTGCAAGAGATCTCTAAACATCAACCGCATGTCCATAGTACATTTCCCTGCAAAAACGTCATCCCAATTCACACCCGCAAGTTCTAGCCTTATAGCCTCATAATTTACCCTTCCCCAATTAAAAATTTTCCTGTCCTCTCTGATTCTATTCTTTTCCATGATAATGCTAAAGGCCAGGGAGCGGTGGTCACTGTCCCCCAGATGCTCACCCACTGAGAGATCTGTGATCTGACCCGGTTCATTACCTAGTACTAGATCTAGTATGGCATTCCCCCGGTTGGCCTGTCCACATACTGTAACAGGAATCCGTCCTGGACACACTTAACAAACTCTGCCCCATCTAAACCCTTGGAACTAATCAGGTGCCAATCAATATTAGGGAAGTTAAAGTCACCCATGATAACAACCCTGTTATTTTTGCACCTTTCCAAAATCTGCCTCCCAATCTGCTCCTCTGTATCTCTGCTGCTACCAGGGGGCCTATAGAATACCCCCAACAGAGTAACTGCTCCCTTCCTGTTCCTGACTTCCACCCATATTGACTCAAAAGAGGATCCTGCTACATTACCCACCCTTTCTGTAGCTGTAATAGTATCCCTGACCAGTAATGCCAACCCTCCTCCCCTTTTTCTGCCCTCTCTATCCCTTTTAAAGCACTGAAAAGGATCCTTTTCTGGTTGGCTGCCAATGGTTAGTGGTGTTCTACAGGGGTCGGTGTTGGGACTGCTTCTTTTTATGTTGTATATCAATGATTTAGATGATGGAATAGATGGCTTTGTTGTCCCGTTTGCAGATGATACGAAGGTTGGTGGAGGTGCAGCTAGGAAACAGGTCGGATGCAGAAGGAATTAGACAGGTTTGGAGAATGGGCAAGAAAGTGGCAAATGAAATACGATGTTGGAAAATGCACAGGCATGCACTTTGGTAGAAAAAATAAATGTGCAGACTATTTTCTAAACGGGGAGAAAATCCAGGAATCTGAGATGCAGAGGGACTTGGGAGCCCTTGTGCAGAACACCTTGAAGGTTAACTTTCAGGTTGAGTCGGTGGTGAGGAAGAATAATGCCATGTTAGCATTCATTTCAAGAGGTCTAGAATACAAGAGCAAGGATGCGATGCTGAGGCATTATAAGGCACTGGTGAAGCCTCACCTTGAGTATTGTGAGCAGTTTGGGGCCCTTCATCTGAGAAGAGATGTGCTGGTATTGGAGAGGGTCCAGAAGAGGTTCATAAGGATGATTCCAGGAATGAAAGGGTTATCATGCAAGGAACGTTTGATAGCTCTGGGCCTGTACTCACTGGAATTCAGAAGGATGAGGGGGGATCTAATTGAAACCTTTCAAATGTTGAAAGGCCTAGACAGAGTAGATGTGGAAAGGATGTTTGCCATGGTGGGAGAGTATAGGACAAGAGAGCACAGCCTCAGGATAGAGGGGAGTCCATTTAAAACAGAGATGCGGAGAAATTTCTTTAGCTAAAGGGTGGTGAATTTGTGGAATTTGTTGCCACATGCAGCTGTGGAGGCCAGGTTGTTGGGGGTATTTAAGACAGAGGTTCTTGATAGGTTCTAGATTGGACATGGCATCAAAGGTTACGGGGAGAAGGCCGGGAATTGGGGTTGAGGAGGAGATGAAAAACAAAGGATCAGTCGTGATTAAATGGCGGAGCAGGCTTGATGGGCCAGATGGCCTAATTCTGCTATATCTTCTGGTCTTATGGTCTAAATACTAGGGGCAACATACATTGGCTCTTTAATCTATCAAACCACACTTTTTTTGATTGTTGGGGGAAACTGGAGCATCTGGGGGAAATTCATGCAATCACAGAGAGAATCTGCAGATTCCACAAACGACAGCACTAAAAATCAGGAGTGAAACTCGGTCACTGAATCTGTGAGGGAATAACCTTGTAACTTATGCCATTGTGCAGATTTGATTTCAAAAAAGAATCATTTGGTTATTTATGACCATAAAGTAGTGACTTCAACTGAAATTTATATATTTTCTGCCTTTTTGATTGAAAAAATGCCCAAGGGACTAAATCACAGTAAAAATATTTGTGCAGACAAAATAGTAGTCACTGTGATGCTGTCAATGAGTGTTTGAATTATTTAGTTTATTAGTTTCCCAATAGTTTAATTCAACATGTGAAGTGTTTATTTTTTAACAAAGAGGAACATTTTTGTTTTAACTGCTTCTCTGCAGTTGATTGATCTGTATGAACATAACGTGCGCTGGACCAGAAAATCCTGTATTCCTCCTGTCACAACTGTCAAGAAAATTGAAGGTGCAGCCTGTCTTTTACAGACACAAAGTCATTCATTATTACTGTGTTGGAGGTCATGCTCAACTACCCTCACTTATAGATATTGTCATGCTGTAATTTTAATGAGGGGGAAACAGTGAGAGAAATTGATGGACCTCACTTTGCCCCACACATGTATTTGCTCTTTAGGCGAGATCTCTGTCTGTTCTATCAGGAACATACTCTGGACTCCCACAATCAAAGAGCATGGAAAATGCCAATGGGAAAAAGGACACAGAAAGTCTTAAGTGAAACACACTGAAATAATGGAGAAACGTCCAGTGGTAGCAAATGTGTAATTGGTCTCACCTCCTATGGGCAAATTGAGAAAGATCAGTATTTTTGGTGTTAGTCAATTTCAGGAGCTTCCACTTTCACTCTGGTTAATAAACAGTCAGTTGCAGTTTTTGAACAAAAGTCAGCCTCCCTGACAATTGGAGTTAAGTGTCTGCAAAAATGGGCTGTACCTTGGTCATGCATGGCCTATTGTATCAAATGCTGCACTTTGAGGAGAAAGCTACAGCAGATGCACTGCCAATGCTGCTATATGAAACTAATTTGGGAAAAGGTACATTTCAAACAGAGGCTGATGATAATTTGCTTGCCATAGCAGAAGAGACTGCCAGGGCCACCCATATCAATGATATGGGTGCCACAGTGGTGCAGTGGTTAGTGCAATGCTGTTACAACATGGAGCATTCTGGAGTCTGGAGCTCAATTCTAGCACTGTTTTCCACATCCTCCCAGTGGAAAGTGTGGGTTTCCTCTGGGTCCTTCAGCTTCCTCCCACGGTACAAAGATGTATTTGGTCATTGTAAATTGTCCCATGATGAGGTTAGGATTAATCGGGTTTGTCAGGGGTTGCTGGGGCTTGAAGGGCTGGTAGAGCCTACTCTGTGCTGTATCACTAAATAAATAACTAAACAAACAAACAAACCTATCTGAAGGAAGTATATGAAATTACCTTTGTGGGATTGAATGAATCAGAAATGGAAGGAGTTCAGATCTTTTGGAAAAAGGCAATATGATAGCCTATGAGTCAAGACTGACTGGCGATTACACAGAGACTCAATGATGCCCACACTCCACATATGGGAACCACACAAGGCTATTTGCTTGGATTCCAGCATCTGCAGATTTTCTCTCGTCGATGATTGTCCTCCCACTTCCTTCAAACAAAAGGTGTAGCCATGGATACTCACATTGGTCCTGCTATGCCTGCGTTTTTGTCAGCTACGTGGAACAGTCTAAGTTTCAAGCCTACACTGGTGTCCACCCCCACTTTTCCTATGCTATATTGACGACTGCATTGGTGCTGCTTCCTGCACCCATACAGAGCTCATCGACTTCATCAACTTTGCCTCCAACTTCCACCCTGCCCTCAAATTTACCTGGTTCATTTTTGACACCTCCCTCCCCTTTCTCGATCTCACTGTCTCTATCCCTGGAGACAGCTTATCCACCGATGCACCAACAGATTCTCACAGCTACCTTGACTATACCTCTTCCCACCCTATGACTTGTAAAAATGCCACTCCTTTCTCTCAATTCCTCTGTCCTTGCCGTGTCTGCTCTCAGGGTGAGGTTTTTCATTCCAGAACGAAGGAGATGTCCTCTCTTTTCAATGAACGGGGCTTCCCTTCCTCAACCATCAATGCTGCCCTCAACCACATCTCTTCCATTTCACACACATGTGCTCTTACTCCATCCTCCCCCAACCTACTAGGGATAGGGTTCCTTGTGTCCTCACCTACTATCCCACCAACTTCTGTGTCTAGCACTCCGGAACTTCTGCCATCTCCAATGGGATCCCACCACCAAACTCATCTTTCCCTCCCCCCAACTTCCTGCTTTCAGCAGGGATCACTTCCCTCATGACTCCCTTGTCCATTCACCCCTTCTCACTGTTCTCCCTCCTGGCACTTACCCTTGCAAGCGGAACACCTGCCCCTACACCTCCTCCCTCACTACCATTCAGTACTCCAAACAGCCCTTCCGGGGAGGTGACACTTCACCTGTGAGTCTGTTGGGCTCATTTACTGTGTTTGGTGCACCCGGTGTGGTCTCCTGTACATTGGTGAGATCCGACATAGATTGGGAGACTGCTTTGCCGAGCACCTACGCTCTGTCTGTCAGAACACGTGTGATCTCCCAGTGGCCACCCATTTTAATTCCGCTTCCCATTCCCATTCTGATATGGCTATCCATGTCCTCCTCTACTGTCGCAATGAGGCCACACTCAGGTTGGAGGAGCAACACCTTATATTCTCTCAAGGTAGCCTCCAACCTGATGGCACAAAGATCGATTTCTCGAACTTCCAGTAATGCCCCCCCCCCCTTCACCATTCCCCATCCCATTTTCCCTCTTTCACCTTATTACCTAGCCCGGTGGCACTCCTCCCCCCTTTCCTTTCTTCTATCCCTTCTGTCCTCTCTTATCAAGTTCCCCCTTCTCCAGCCCTGTATCTCTTTCACCAATAATCTTCCCAACTCTTTACTTCATCCCCCCCCGGCAAGTTTCACCTACTACCTGGTGGTTCTCTCTCCCCTCCCTTCACCTTTTAAATCTACTCTTCAGCTTTTTTTCTCCAGTCCTGCCAAAATCCAAACCGTCGACTGTACTTTTATCCATAGATGCTGCCTGACCTGCTGAATTCCTCCAACGTTTAGAAACATAGAAAACCTACAGCAAAATACAGGCCCTTTGGCCCACAGAGTTGTGCCGAACATGCCCCTACCTTAGAAATTACTAGGCTTACCAATAGCCCTCTATTTTACTAAGCTCCATGTACCTATCTAAAAGTCTCTTAAAAGACCCTACCGTATCCACCTTCACCACCGTTGCTGGCAGCCCATTCCACGCACTCACTACTCTCTGAGTAAAAAACTTACCCCTGACAGCTCCTCTGTACCTACTCCCCAGCACCTTAAACCTGTGTCCTCTTGTGGCAACCATTTCAGCCCTAGGTAAAAGACTCTTACTATCCACACAATCAATGCCTCTCATCATCTTATACACCTCTATCAGGTCACCTCTCATCCTCTGTCGCTCCAAGGAGAAAAGGTCGAGTTCACTCAACCTATTCTCATAAGGCTTGCTCCCCAATCCAGGCAACATCCTCGTAAATCTTCTCTGCACCCTTTCTATGGCTTCCACATCCTTCCTGTAGTGAGACAACCAGAACTGAGCACAGTACTCCAAGTGTGGTCTGACCAGGGTCCTATATTGCTGCAACATTACCTCTTGGCTCCTAAAGTCAATTCCATGATTGATGAAGGCCAATACACCATACGCCTTCTTAACCACAGAGTCAACCTGCGCAGCTGCTTTGAGTGTCCTATGGACTCAGACCACAAGATCCCTCTGATCCTCCACACTGCCAAGAGTCTTACCATTAATGTTATATTCTGCCATCATATTTGACCTACCAAAATGAACCACCTCACACTTATCTGGGTTGAACTCCATCTGCCACTTCTCAGCCCAGTTTTGCATCCTATCAATGTCTCGCTGTAACCTCTGACAGCCCTCCACACTATCCACAACACCTCCAACCTCTGTGTCATCAGCAAACTTACTAACCCATCCCTCCACTTCCTCATCCAGATCATTTATAAAAATCACGAAGAGAAGGGGTCCCAGAACAGATCCTTGAGGCACACCACTGGTCACCGACCTCCATGCAGAAAATGACCCGTCTACAACCACCCTTTGCCTTCTGTGGGCAAGCCAGTTCTGGATCCACAAAGCAATGTCCCTTTGGATCCCATCCCTCCTTGTTTTCTCAATAATCTTGGCATGGGGTACCTTATCAAATGCCTTGCTGAAATCCATATACACTACATCTACTGTTCTTCCTTCATCAATGTGTTTAGTCACATCCTCAAAAAAATCAATCAGGCTTGTAAGGCATGACCTGCCCTTGACAAAGCCATGCTGACTACTTCTAATCATATTATACCTCTCCAAGTGTTCATAAATCCTGCCTCTCAGGATCTCCTCCATCAACTTAACAACCACTGAGGTAAGACTCATTGGTCTATAATTTCCTGGGCTATCTCTGCTCCCTTTCTTGAAGAAAGGAACAACATCCACAACCCTCCAATCCTCCGGAACATCTGCCATCCCCATTGACGATGAAAAGATCATCGCCAGAGGCTCAGCAATCTCCACCCTCCCCTTTCACAGTAGCCTGGGGTACACCTCATCGGGTCCTGTAGACTTATCCAACTTGATGGTTTTCAAAAGCTCCAGCACATCCTCTTTCTTAATATCTACATGCTCAAGCTTTTTCAGTCTGCTGCAAGTCATCACTACAATCACCAAGATCCTTTTCCATAGTGAATACTGAAGTAAAGTATTCATTAAGTACCTCTGCTATTTCCTCTGGTTCCATATATACTTTCCCACTGTCACACTCGATAGGTCCTATTCTTTCACGTCTTATCCTTTTGCTTTTCACATACTTGCAGAAGGCCTTGAGGTTTTCCTTAATCCTGCCCACCAAAGCCTTCTCATGACTCCTTCTGGCTCTCCTAATTTCCTTCTTAAGCTCCTTCCTATTAGCCTTATAATCTTCTAGATCTCTGACATTACCTAGCTCGCTGAACCTTTTGTAAGCTTTTCTTTTCTTCTTGACTAGATTTATTACAGCCTTTGTACACCACAGTTCCTATACCCTACCATAACTTTCCCATCTCATTGGAACGTACCTATGCAGAACTCCACAGAAATATTTTCTGAATATTTGCCACATTTCTTCGGTACTTTTCTCTGAGAACATCTGTTTCCAATTTAAGCCTCCATTTTCCTGCCTGACAACCTCATACTTCCCATTACTCCAATTAAATGCTTTTCTAACTTGTCTGTTCCTATCCCTTTCCAATGCTGTGGTAAAGGGGATAGAATTGTGATCACTGTCTCCAAAATGCTCTCCCACTGAGAGACCTGACACCTGACCAGGTTCATTTCCCAATGCCAAATCAAGTACAGCCTCTCCTCTTGTAGGCTTATCTACATATTGTGTCAGGAAACCTTCCTGGACACACCTAACAAACTCCACCCCATCTAAACCCATTGCTCTAGGGAGATGCCAATCGATATTTGGGAAATTAAAAATTGATACCCTCTGTTCAATCCTGTGATTATAAAGAAACTGCTGTTTCAGATTATACCCCGGTTTTTTCATCTTTAAATCTTCCAGGGGTTTCTTGATCAAACAGATGTTGGCGTTTTAATCCAACTTTGCTAACGGATAAGGCTTTTTTTTACAATTTTTAGAGAGTCAAATTACTTTTTTCTTTGAAGAGAATATGCTAGATGGCACTTCTAGCCTTGTTATTTGGGATGCTTTCAAGGCTTATATTAGAAGCCAAATTATTTCTGATACAGCAAATATTAAGAAAAAAGCTAATAAGGAGAGAACTGATTTAGCCAATCAGCTGAAGCATTTGGTTCAAAAATATGCTTCTGATCCGGATCCCGTCTTATATAAAAGACGTGTAGAAGTTAAAACTAAATATGATCTGTTCTTAACTTACCGTGTTGAAACTCAACTTTTAAAAGATAAAAGTCAGTTTTATGTTCATAGTGATAAAATGGGCAAACTTTTGGCTAATCAACTTAAAACTTTAACAGTTAAACTTCAAATTAAGGAAATCTCCAAATAGTGATATAACCTCTGATCAATTAGAAATAAACGATACTTTTAGAGAATTTTACTCTAAGCTGTATAGTTCCGATTCCCCTAAAGCCAATCTTGCTATGAATGATTTTCTAGATGGTTTAAGCATTCCCTCACTTTCTGAGGTTAATCAAAAATGGTTAAATCAACCTCTTTCTTCTGAGGAAATTGCCCGGGTTGTCCATTCTCTGAGTTCAGGGAAGGCTTCCTATCCTAATGGATTTTCTGGAGAGTTCTACAAGGCTTTTGCTCCTTTGCTTATTCCTCACTTACTTTCTGTCCTTTCTGACTCTTTAAATTAGGCAGGTTGCCACAATCTTTTTATGACGCCTCTATTTCACTTATTCTCAAAAAGAATAAAGATCAAACTGATTACTCTTCCTACAGGTCTATTTCTTTACTTAATGTTGATGCTAAATTTTTATCTAAACTTTTGGCTCATAGGATGGAAAACATTCTGCCTTTTATTATCTCTGATGACCAGACCAGATTTATCAAAAATCGTTATTCTCATTTCAACATTCTTCGTTTACTGAATGTTATTTATTCTCTCTCTAAAGAAACTTCTGAATGCGTGATTTCTTTGGATGCTGAGAAAGCCTTTGACTAAGTTGAATGGGATTATTTATTTAAAATATTAGAAAAATTTAACTTTGGGTCCAATTTTATTCAATGGATTAAATTACTTTATTCATCTCCCACTGCACGTTCTTACTAACTCTCAGAGTTCTAAACCATTTAATCTCCAACATGGAACCAGACAAGGATGTACTTTGAGTCCTTTACTTTTTGATTTGGCTTTAGAGCCTTTAGCCATTGCGTTTCGTGAATCTGTTGACATCTCGGGTATTTTAAGGAGGGGTATCACTCATAAGGTGTCGCTTTATGGTGATGACCTTTTGCTCTACATCTCTAATGTGGAGTCCTCTCTATCCTCAGTACTCTCTTTACTTTCTGAATTTAGTCAGTTCTCAGGATATAAACTTAATCTTCATAAGATTGAAAACTTTCCTTTGAATAATTTGGTATCAGTCAACTCTGACCTTCCTTTTAAAATTGTAAGAAATCAATTTACTTATTTAGGTATAACAATTATTAGGAATTATAAATTTCTTTTTAAAGAAAACTTTATCGCTTTTGGATTACGTTAAGAAGGTACTATCAAATTAGTCTCCCCGTTCTTTATCGCTGATTAAGCGTATTAATTCTATTAAAATGAATATTTTGCCTAAATTTTTATATTTATTTCAAGCCTTACCTGTTTTTATTCCTAAATCCTTTTTTGACTCTTTAGATTCAATTATATCTTCTTTCTTATCGAAGAGTAAAGCCCCCAATTAATCAAAGTTCATCTTCAGAAAACTAAAAAAGATGGGGGATTAGCCCTACCCAATTTTAGGTTTTACTACTGGGCAGTCAAGATACACTACCTTACCTTTTGTTATACTACTTTAATCGTGAAGACTGGCCGGTTTGGGTTTCTTCAGAAGTTAATTCTGTTAATAAATTTTCTATTATTTCTCTTCTTGGTTCTTCAATTCCTCTATTCTCAAGTAATTTAACTGATAATTATGTAGTTAAACATTCTTTGAGGATTTGGTTACAATTTAGAAAATTCTTTGGGTTATTTGGTTTATCACTCTCTAGTCCCATTTTTTTGAATTATTTTTTTAAACCTTCTTTGACTGATGTAGTTTTTAAAGAGTGGAATAGACTAGGTATTAAATCTTTTCAGGATCTGTTTGTTGGAGATACTCATTCCCCATTTGATCAACTATCTATTAAATGTAATCTTTGTAAAGCTCACTTTTTTAGATATTTACAAATTAGAGACTTCTTGCGTTCTCAACTTGATACATTTCCTGAATGTTCAGATAAGAATTTAATTGATACAATTTTTATTTTGAAACCTTTTCAGAATGGATCTATTTCTAACATTTATAGTATGTTGTTGGCAATGAGAAACATTCCGTTAGACAAAATTAAAAACCTCTGGGAACAAGACCTACAGATTTCAATTGATGAGGATACTTGGAAATGAAATTTTTAAACTTTTTCACACCTCTTCGTTATGTGCACGTCACTCTCTTTTACAATTTAAAGTGGTTCATAGAGCCTATATGACTAAAGATAAGCTCTCTCGTTTTTACTCAGATTTCTCTCCATACTGTAATAGGTGTAATGTCGAAGAGGCCTCTCAAATTCATATGTTTTCGTCCTACCCACGGCTTGATAAATTTTGGAACTTTCTGGGAGCTTTTTAAAGTAAACTTTAAACCCCATCCTCTGACTGTCTTGTTTGGCATTGTTGGAGGAAATGATTTTACTCTTAAGCTGAATGATTTGCATATTTTGGCTTTTATTTCTCTTTTAGCCAGAAGAGTTTTGTTGCTTGAATGGAAAGATGCCGTTCCACCTACTCATGCCCATTGGCTGATTGATGTTATGTCATGTTTAAATCTGGAGAAGATTAGGTCTCTACCTAGACAAGACTTTTTCACATTATGGGGACCTTTTTGCAACAACTTTCACAATTTTCAACTTGTTCAGCAATGATGATGGCTATTATATGTTTGAATTTATGACTATATGTCAGAGATTTTTTTCTTTTCTTTTAACCAAACAGCTGATTTTTCTCTTTCTCTCTTTTTTGTTTTGTTATGGGGTTTTGATTTTGCTTTAGATTAGAATAAAATATACCTTTTCAATATTATGGTTAATATACTATGTCATTTCAATCTTGTTTCTGTTTCCATAATATCATAATGTATTTTGTATTCATCTATGCAAGTGATTAATAAACAAATTGAAAAAGAAAAAAGAAAATCTCCCATCATGACAGCTCTGTTATTATTACATCTTTCCAGGATCTGTTTCCCTATCTGCTCCTCAATATCCCTGTTACGATTGGGCAGCCTACAAAAAACACCCAGTAAAGTTATTGACCCCTTCTTGTTCCTAACCTCCACCCAAAGAGACTCCGTAAACAATCTGTCCATGGCGTCCACCTTTTCTGCAGCTGTGACGCTATCTCTGATCAACAGTGCCATGCCCCCACCTCTTTTGCCTCCCTCCTTGTCCTTTCTGAAACATCTAAAACCTGGCACTTGAAGTAACCATTCCTGTCCCTGAGCCATCTAAGTCTCTGTAATGGCCACCACATCATATCTCCAATTTGTGTGTGTTGCTTGGATTCCCAGCATCTGCAGATTTCCTCTTGTTCGTGATATTTCCTCCATCTGTTTGGTGACTATCAATGTTTGATAATCAGGCTTGTGTGATTCCAAAAAATGCATCCCAGAGGCTCTGAGGTGAACTTTTGCAGCAATGAGGAAGTTTTTTTGATAATGCTCCACAGTTGAGGTTGGCGCAGATCATCGCATTTCTTTGGTCTGATGGAAATCCAATAATGTTTAATGCCTATAAGCCAGGGGTCCCCAACATTTTTTGCACCGCGGACTAATTTAATATTGACGAAATTCTTGTGGACCAGCCAATGGGGGGAGGTGTTCAAGTTCAAGAGTGCGTGACAGGGAATGAGGAAAGGTGCAGCTGACTCGTATCGTTTCATATCGCCAAACCATATCATTTCCTCACGGCCTGGTAGCACATCTTTGCGGCCCGGTGATTGGGGACCACTGCTATAAGCCATTCAATACTTTGTGAGATAGCCTATGGCCAGGAATTAAATTGGTCATGAGACACAGGTAGTTCAAAAGCAAGCAAGGGACAGATGGTGGTAAATCTGTGGAATTCATTGCCACAAATGGCTATGGAGGCCAAGTCATTGGGTATATTGAAGGCAAAGGTTGATAGGTTTTTGATTAGTCAGGGCATCAAAAGTAAAAGGGAGAAGGCAGGAGAATGGGGTTGAGAGGGATAATAAGTTAGTCATGATAGGTTAACAGAGCAGACTCAGTGGGCCTAATGGCCTAATTCTCCACCTATGTCTTATGGTCTTACAGTCTTAATCCACAGAAGAAGATGAACTGAAGGTATTCAAAGTCAATGACAATGGAATCTTTACAAATAAAGAGATTTCAATTATTCAGAAAAACAGTACATTGATTTGAATTTATAATTGAGTTAATAGATAAATATATGTAAATAACTGTTTGACTATGAATGTAAATAATCAACTATTTATAGACTTTATATATTTATAATAGGAAGCAGAGAAGTAAATAATGTTGGATTCTGATGTTTTAATCCAAGGTGCTTTCAGAAGTCAGAAAATAGGCACAACACTTTTTGCTTCACTGTCATTTTATTATGCATTAATAGAACAAAGAGAAATTGAAAGCATCTCTATCCCTATAGAGATTCAATTCCATTCAAATTTGCAGATAAGAGTCAACCAATGAAAAAGCTCTGATTTAAGTAAGACAGCACCAAGAGAAGCTTCTAGAACAGGGGTTACCAACCTGGGGTCCACAGACCACTTGCCTAATGGTATTGGTCAATGGCATAAAAAAAGATGGGAACCCCTGTTCTAGAATCATACATATATCACCACTAGGGGACAGACTGAACAGCTGTATATACACTCTGTGACCACTAGGAAGCATACTTGGCAGTTACTTGTATATAAGTGATTATATAAAGTACAAGCAGAATACAATAGTTAAGCTGCAAAGAAAGTAACAAACAGTCAGTTCCAACAACAACATAAAGTGTAACTATAATATATAGGAATAACGTAACTTTTAAAATCTGACTGAACCATCAAATATAACTTTTACATATGGTTGCACAATCTATTGCTTTGAATTGGCAACAGTCAATATTTTGTTGTGAGTTTATCTCTGTGATTTGCATTATTAAAGAGCACTACCAAATGGACACCACCATATCAACATCCCATATAACTGCAGTAAGACTTGTGTAGAAATTTATCATCTATTGCTTGTGTTAAACCCCACTTAACATAGGTTCATACTTTACTGTTCTTGAGAAATTTATTTCCACTGAAGTCAACAGTGCAAAATTTAGATGCAGTGCTGTAGCATGTAGATATTTAGTTAAATCAATCAAGGATTGTTTTCTACTCTTCAACTGCTGTAAACTACTTAAATCATCTGACTCCTTCCAGGGGCAATATAAGATTGTGGAATTCATGCTTGCATGGTGGGTCTAAATGTGAGCTGTTCTAATTTATATGGAAACAGTTTAAACCCTTGCAAAAGAATCAACAATTTTGCCTATTCTAAATGCATGAAGTAGGACAATATCAAGATGATATACTATTCAGCAACATCTAAACTAATGTCAGAGAATGCTGCAGATAGTTCTCTAGAGGCGGTGTAGTATTTGAGGCTATTATGGCAACTTGAGTAATAAATAATCTCCAGATTTTTAATTAAAATTTATACTTATATCACAAAGTTTACTATGTTGTTTGTTCTGACATACTCCATATTAAATTAATTATGATCCATGTGCTTCCTCACCAAATAATTGAGATACTTTTTCTCTTTTTCAATAAAATCAATGTCAGCTTGTTGCACATCTACATGGAACTTAATAGTTTAATTTTTTCCAGTGAGCCCACTGCTTTCATAAGTAAACATGGGAGGTAATTTCTGTTGATGATGAATGTGAGGTTGGTGGGTATGAATGTGAATTTTGGTGAAATAAGTGAAAAAAAAAAACACAAAATCCTCATGGATTTATGTCCAATAGAGGTGTTTATTCTTGACCAAGATAAGTATCACTTGTGACTGGAACCCTCTGAAAGGCTTCTCTGGGAGGAGGGATTGTTACTCACTGCTACTTACGTGTGTGGGGGGGTAGCTGGGGGGGGAATTTGGGGTTCTAACATGTAACTAATGTTCATTCTTTGGGGCACTCTGTTTTCATGGATGGTTGCGAAGAAAAAGCATTTCAGGATGTATACTGTATACATTTCTCTGACATTAAATTGTATCTTTGAACTTTGGATTCTGCCACACGAGTAAACCACTGCAAATCCAATCACAAACAAGAGAAAACCTGCAGATGTTGGAAATTCAAGCAACACACACACAATGCTGGAGGAACTTAGCAGACCTGGCAGCATCTATGGAGAAGAGTACAGTTAACATTTTGGGCCGAGACCCTGTGACAGGACTGGAAGAAAAGAGCTGAGGGGTAGATTTAAAAGGTGGGGGAGCAGAGAGAGAAAAACACATGGTTATAGGTGAAACCTGAATGGGTGGGATGAAGTAAAGAGCTGGGAAGTTGATTGGTGAAAGAGATACAGTGCTGGAGAAGAGGGAGTCAGATAAGAGAGGACAGAAGGCCATGGAAGAAAGAAAAGCAAGAGGAGCACCAGTGAGAGGAGATAGGCAGATAAGGAGATAAGGTGAGAGAGGAAAATAGGAATGGGGAATGGTTAAAGAGAGGGAGCATTACTGAAAGTTTGAGAAATCGATGTTCATGCTGTCAGGTTGGAGGCTCCCCAAATTGGTTTCTCCTCCAATCTGAGTGTGTGGCCTCATTGCGACAGTAGAGGATCATTGCGAAAGTGGAATCTCCCAATGGTCACCCATTTTAATTCCACTTCCCTTTCCCATTCCAACATGTCAGTCCGTGGCCTCCTCTACTGTTGTGATGAGGCCATACTCAGGCTGGAGGAGCAACACCTTATATTCCGTCTGGGTAGCCTCCAACCTGATGGCATGAACATTGACTTCTCAAGCTTCCAGCAATGCCCCTTCTCCTTCACCATTCCCCATTCCCATTTGCCTCTCACGTTCTCTCCTTACATGATCATCACCTTCCTCTGGTGCTCCTGCCCCCACCCTCTTTCCTTTCTTCCATGGCCTTCTGTCCTCTCCTATTAGATTCTCCCTTCTCCAGCTTTGTATCTCTTTCACCAATCAACTTCCGAACACTTCACTTTTCTCCTCCCGCTCCTGGTTTCACCTATCACCTTGTGGTTTTTCCTCCCCTCCCCCCCACCCACTTTCTTACTCTGACTCCTCATCTTTTCTTTTCCAGTCCTGGTGAAGAGTCTCGGCCCGAAACATCGACTGTACTCTTTTCCATAGATCCTGCCTGGCCTGCTGAGTTCCTCTTGCATTTTAAAAACGCAAATGACAGGAATTCTGCAGATGCTGGAAATTCAAGCAACACACATCAAAGTTGCTGGTGAACGCAGCAGGCCAGGCAACATCTCTAGGAAGAGGTACAGTCGACGTTTCAGGCCGAGACCATTCGTCAGGACTCTCTTCCTTCAGTTAGTCCTGACGAAGGGTCTCGGCCTGAAACGTCGACTGCACCTCTTCCTAGAGATGCTGCCTGGCCTGCTGCGTTCACCAGCAACTTTGATGTGTGTTCCTCCTGCATTTTAATTGTATTGCTTGGATTTCCAGCATCTGCAGATTTTCTTCTCTTGTTTAATGTTTGAAGCTGCTTTATTAATTCAACATATTATAGTTATCAATATATGAACTATAAAAATGATATTATAGATCTTTTGTGTGATAGAAATAATTTTATGACTATTACTAAAAAATACACAAACACAGCAAAAACTCCTATAACCATTTTTGGAGAACTCAATGATAGCTTATGATACACAGGCTATTATCCAAGAATTGAGAGCGAATGATCCTTTGGAACAATTAGGAGGAACAGAAAATGGCAGGTTTAAACCAAGCAGATTTTACTATCAAAATTGTCAGTGATAGATCATTTAGAAATTGGAATTGTCAAGTTATTAGTTTATTATAAGCAAAACCATTAATTTTCTTTGTCTGAAAAAAGCAAGGTGAAATAAGTCACCAATTTCCATGGCTTTCACCGTGTGTGTGTGTGTGTGTGTGTGTGTGACAGAGAGAGGAAGAGATAGTCAGAGAGACAGTAAGACAGAGAGCCACATATGTACGTGCTGGGCTCACTAGATCTCAAAGGATATGATGCAGTGAAGAAGTGAAAAGTTTGGGCTGGCACTAATGTCGAGTAAGATTTCAAATGCTCAAGAACTGGGCTGGGTGTGAAATGCAAAGGCAAGTGGAATACAGATCGTGGGATATGGTGGTGTTCTGGAGATTGTAGGTGGGTGGTATTTGAAGGGGTCCATTTAGCTGGGGAAACAGTATAAAACCATTAGACATAGGAACAGAATTAGGCCATCTGGCACATCGAGTCTGCTCCGCCATTCAATCGGGGCTGATCCTTTTTTCTATCTCCTCCTCAACCCCAGTTCCCGGCCTCCTCCCCATAACCTTTGATGCCATGTCCAATCAAGAATCTATCAATCTCTGCCTTAAGTACACCCAACGACCTGGCCTTCATAACTGCACGTGGCAGCAAGTTCCACAAATACACACCCTTTGGCTAAAGAAATTTCTCCATATCTCTTCTTTGAAAGGGCGCCCATCTATCCTGAGGCTGTGCCCTCTTGTCCTAGACTCTCCCACCATGGAAAACATCCTTTCCACATTTACTCTGTCCAGGCCTTTCAACATGCGAAAAGTTTCAATGAGACCCCTCCTTATCCTTCTGAATTCCAGCAAGTACAGACCCAGAGCCATCAAACATTTGTCGCTTGATAACCGTTTCATTCCAGGATCATCATTGTGAACCTCTTCTGGACCCTCTCCAAATCCAGCACATCTTTTCTAAGATGAGAGGCCCAAAACTGCACACAATACTCAAGGTGGGGTGCACACAATACTCATTGGTACCTTATAAAGCCTCAACACCACATCTTTGCTCTTATATTCTCGACCTCTTGAAATGAATGCTAACATGGCATTTGCCTTCCTCACCACTGACTCAACCTACAAGTTAACCTTCAGGGTATTCTGCACAAGGACTCCCAAGTCCGTCTGCATCTCAGATTTCTGGATTTTCTCCCTGTTTAGAAATAGTCTGCACATTTATTTTTTCTACCAAAGTGCATGACCATGCATTTTCCAACATTATATTTCATTTGCCACTTTCTTGCCCATTCTAATCTGTCTAAATCCTTCTGCATCCTACCTGTTTCCTCAACACTACCTGCACCTCCACCAATTTTCATATCATCTGCAAACTTGGCAACAAAGCCATCTATTCCATCATCTAAATCATTGATATACAACATAAAAAGAAGCAGTCCCAACACCAACTCCTGTGGAACACCACTAGTCATTGGCAGCCAACCAGAAAAGGATCCTTTTATTTTCGCTCACTGCCTCCTACCAATCAGCCAATGCTCTAACCATGCCAGTAACTTTCCTGTAATACCATGGGCTCTTAACTTGTTAAGAAACCTCATGTGTGGCACCTTGTCAAAGGCCTTCTGGAAGTCCAAATATATAACATCCACTGCATCCGCTTTATCTATCCGACTTGTAATCTCTTCAAAGAATTCCAACAAGTTTGTTAGGCAAGATTTTCCCTGATGGAAGCTATGCTGACTTTGTACTATCTTGTCCTGTGTTACCAAGTACTCTATCACCTCATCCTTAGCAATTGACTCTAACATCTTGCCTACCACTGAGGTTAGGCTAACTGGTCTATAATTTCCTTTCTGCTGCCTTCCTCCTTTCTTAAAAAGTGGAGTTATGTTTGCAGTTTTCCAGTCCTCTGGCACCACGCCAGAGTCCAATGATTTTTGAAAGATCATTTCTAATGCCACTGCAATCTCTAATGCTACCTCTTTCAGAACCCTCGGGTGCAGTTCATCTGGTCAGGGTGACTTATGTATTTTTAGGTCTTTCAACTTTTTGAGCACCTTCTCTCTTTTAATAGCAACCACATCCACTTCTCTTCCTTCACACACTACCACATCAGGCATACTACTAGTGTCTTCCACTGTGAAGACTGATGCAAAATACTCATTTAATTCGTCAGCCATCTCCTTGTCCCCTGTTATTATTTCTCCTGCCTCATTTTCTAGTGGTCCTATATCCACTCTCGTTTCTCCTTTATTTCTAACATACTTGAAAAACTTTTACTATTCATTTTGATATTATTTGCTAGCTTGCTTTCATATTTCATCTTTTCCCTTCTAATGATTTTTTTAGTTGCTGTCTGTAGGTTTCTTAAAGCTTCCCAATTGTCTATCTTCCCACTAATTTTTGCTTTGTTGTATGCTCTTCCTTTCACTTTTACAATAGCCTTGACTTTCCTTGTCAGCCACGGATGTACTATTTTACCATTTGAGTATTTCTTCATTTTTGGAATACACATGTCCTGCACCTTCCTCATTTTTCCCAGAAATGCACACCATTGCTGCTCTACTGACATCCCTGCTAGCAGCTTCTTCCAATTTACTTTGGCCAACTCCTCTCTCATACCTCTGTAATTTCCTTTACTCCACTGAAATACTGCTACATCAGTCTTTACTTTCTCCCTATCAAGTTTCAAGATGAACACAATCACATTGTGATCACTGGTTCCTCAGGGTTCTTTTACCTTTAGCTCCCTTATCGCCTCTGGTTCATTACATAACACCCAATCCAGTATAGCTGATCCCCTAGTAGGCCCAATGACAAACTGCTCTAAAAAACCATCTCATAGGCATTCACCAAACTCACTCTGTTGAGGTCCATTACCAGCTTGATTTTCCCAATCAATCTGCATATTAAAATCTCCCATGACGACCATAACATTGCCCTTTTGACTCGCCTTTTCTATTTCCTGTTGTAACCTGTGGCCTAATTCCTAGCCTGTGTGTAACTGCCATCAGGGTCCTTTTACCTTTGCAGTTTCTTAACTCAGCCCACAAGGATTCAACATCTTCTGATCATCTGTCAGATCTTTCTACTGATTTGATTCCATTCTTTGCCAGCAGAGCCACACCAGCCCCTCCGCCTACCTTCCTGTCCCTCCAATATAACATGTAACCTTGGACATTCTTTATCTTGCTTACCTGCAGAGCTTCAGATCAGTTGTATAATGATACAATCTTGTACCTTTTAGAGCAGGGGTCCCCAACCTTTTTTGCACCACAGATCGGTTTAATATTGACAATATTCTTGTAGACTGGCCGATGGGGGGAGGTGTTCAATTTCAACAGTGCATGACAGGGAATTAAGAAAGGTGCAGCTGACTCATATCGTTTCATATCGCCAAATCATATTGTTTCCTCACAGCCCGGTAGCACAGTACAATAACCACCATCTCAGGGACAAGCATTAGTTTTTATTTAATTTCAGATATAAACTTTATTCATAAAGATATATACCATGTATACAAATTCAATGCATGTTTTTTTGACAATCATTTTGTTGTTCAGTCTATAGAACCATAATGTTTTGTGTTCTAAAAATATGTATTGTAAGCATGTTCTGTATGGAGAGCACCATTGCTATTCATGTGGCTTCCTTTGGTTGATACAAAACTTCTAGTGTTGGATTCGCTTTTACACTGGGCTCAGCCCCTCACTCTTTAGTGGCAGGTGGATCTAAGATTGCAGTCCTTTGCCACAAAACCTTTGCATTGGTTGAACCAAGCTGGAGTACATGCCTCAACACATACTTCTGTAACCTGGAATGTGCCAGTCAACAGCAATCCCATATAGGTATGTTGTTGCACTGGAAGACTAACAAGCGTGTTTTTTACTGAGTGGATGATCTTGATAGTTCTCTTGGTATATATTCTTGGGATCAGAGCTACATTGTGCTCAGGATGAACCTCAACAAAGACCCTTGCATTCCTTTGCAAATGCACAGTCCATGAAGAGGTGGTGGTCGTTGTAGCTGAACCAATGGCAGTGTGGTTTGGAAATGAGCTTCCGATCATGCAAGAAAGATCTGACAGGGAGGGCCCCTCTCACTTCCAGCTGCCTGAGAACATTGTCCATATCCCTTTGCAGTGCCTGAAAAGAAGCTTTGAACAGGGAAATCCTATTAAGGTGGCAATGGTTATACACACCAGGAAATTGAAAGGGTCTTCATCTGAAGTATACTTCTTTCTTCGAAAATACTAGCTGACCTGCTGAGTATTCAAGTAATTTCTTTTTTATTCTACAGCAAGGCAATCATACTGATGGATTTACGAACCTAATAATGGCTGAGAAAGTCAAATCGTTACTGGGCATACATGGAATTTGATTCTCTTGGTGAGAAATTCATTTTCAACCTTTTGACCAAGTCCACCATCAACATAACCGTCCATCCTACATAGACAAAACCCTCCATGTTTCTTTCATCCATGTGTCTAAGTGTCTGTTAAATGTCCTGAATGTGTCGGCCACCAACACCAGCCCTGGCAATTTGTCAGGAATTTCTCAGAAATTCTCAGAATTCCTTCCAATTGCCAGACCCTCTGATCCCTAATACAGCTACAACAGTATAACTCTGAATGCATGCACACACATAACTTTCCTGATACCTATGGCACCTTATTACCCTCCCTACCAGCTCTGTTGCCTGTCTTAGATGCACTGAACCATTCTTTAGAGGCGCCTCAAAATAAACATTAGCTTTGCTTTACTTCATTCATCACTGATGTTTTGATATTGGACCAAGATATTCAGTCTTATTCCACATTTGTTTAATAATGATTTGACTTTCTAGGCCACTGAGTTTTATATTCATTTGGAAACTACTAATGCTGTTCAGAAAACTGACCCTCTCACCCCCAGCACTATTCAACCTAGTGGGTTAAGATGTCAGCTTCCAGATCTTGTTAAGAGATGATTGATGGAAAAATGGCTATTTTTGTTAAATGATGCCAGCAATGAGAATCACATAACAGATTCTTGATGGGAATATTTTGTGACAGCATGCCTTAAGTATTCAAATTAAATAACTCTATGGTTTCCAAGGACAAATGTTGAACAATTAAATATTTAGAGACATGAACAGAGAGGTCATGGCTTTATTTCAAAGCCTTTTCTGAATCTTTAATGTGTTCCAGTAACAGCTCAGTTTTAATTAAATATCATTCCACCTGAGACTAGAGAAATAGCTTGCAGAATGATTGACATTGCAAATTAGAAATTTTCATAGATCAGGCAGTCCATTCAGCATTTGAATGATAATTTGGAGATAAACATATTCAACGATTGTTTAAAATAATGATATTTTAATGCATTAGTATATCAATATCTCCCACAGGAAAGTTTCCTGGTTGATACATGAATCTTAACAGTAATTCCCAAATCCCCCACCATTAATCACATAACTTGAAAACGTTTATACTATTTTCATCTTGAGTATTTTCTGATGAATTTTCTCATTTCTGTCATGTCTTCTGACTGCCCATTTCTGTTTGTATGCCTTGGTGAAGGGATGCATGATTATGACTCAAGCAGTTCTCAGACAGGTGAAAGATGAGGATCAGAAAGACCTCAGCTCTGGTATCAATTCCTTCCTGCAGTGGTTGTTCTGACTACACATTCTGGAGGTTGCTTCTGGTAGTGACAGAGAAAGGAGAGGGTTAGGAACTGTTGTTTCACAATTGAGAAGCTGGTGGGGACAGACATTTAGGTTGCTAATGTGATAAGAGGCAAGGCTTTGGATTGTTTATTTTCTCATCCTTTTCTGCACTTCCATTAACTTTTTCTCTTCCCTTAAAATGGCTCCTCTTGCTAATTTTTGAGGGCCTTTGGTGAGTAACCTGTTAAAATAGTATTGGGGATTTGATCATATTTAAGATTCTAATTAACTTATAACACTGAGTGTCCCATGATTAAGCTGTCCCTAACACAAAGGAGCTCAGTTAAAATTGCAATGACCTGAAATTATAATTGGCATAATTTTAATTTTAACAATGTACTTACCCTATTCCCATCAGATATAGTGAGTTAAAACATGCTTCTTTGTAATGTAAATTTGAGTTTCCTCAGAAGTTGTTGTGAAGCTTTATTTGTTTCAATCCAAGTTTCTTTCTCCTCTACCTCATTGTGGATATAAGTGAGTTCAACTATAGGACAATATATATAGATAGATAGATAGATAGATAGATATAGATTAATAGAGTATATAATCTACAGCTGTGTGGAACAAGCTTCCAGTAGAAGTGGTAGAGGCAGGTTCAATTTTGTCATTTAAAGTTAAATTGGATAGGTATATGGACAGGAAAGGAATGGAGGATTATGGGCTGAGTGCAGGTAGATGGGACTAGGTGAGAGTAAGCGTTTGGCACGGACTAGAAGGGTCGAGATGGCTTGTTTCCATGCTGTAATTGTTATATGGTTACATATGGTTATAATTTATAATACACACACACACACACATCTACAGTGTATGTGTGTATATATATAATATACACATACATACACACACATTTTCACCCACATGTTTGACTTAAATATGTTTGTAAATGCAAACACTCAGCTCAAACTGATCAAAATTTGTCAAATAACTTTCATCAATCTTAGAAAAGAAAGTTTGGCATTTGTTTCACAGAACATATGCGTTTGATTGTGGGTTAGTTTTTCAATTCACGCAAATTGACAAAAATAGTAAAGTGAATAGCTGTAAGTCCAATATTATCAAATAGCATGACTCAGTTGTACATTCAAACAAAACCTTAAAAGTATATGTTTGATTAGTGCTGACTGGAATCGCATTCTTACTCTTATTAAAATTTGTCATGGGACCTGTCTTCCCTTGAGATACGAATGAACAGTGAAATGTGTCTATTTGCCAGTTCATAAGAGCACTTCATAAATTGTGATACTGGTGCAGTTATAAACCTGAATGAGAAAACTCACATTAATAAGCACAAGCTGTCCAATAATCTCTGGATCTATTTTGGAGTCAGATGTTGCAATGGTCTGTAACTAAGCAGATTTTGAGGATTTGGATCAATGATAGAGAAAGAACATCTCAACAGTATAAGATTGCAAAATGCTATATTTATCAATGTATAATAAAGTTCAGAAAAGGTTTAATCAAGCAATTAATAAACTAAAACTGCACTAAGAATATTAATAAAGCAATGAGTCTCACTCCCTTCTGTCTGTTAGGGACTCCACAGAGATAATTGATGACTGACTTGGAGAATATGGAAGCCCGATTCAAGATGCCAGTCAAAGGAGAAGTCCAATGTGCTTTCAAGCTGGTTACACTTATGTAGTTAAAAGCCTGTGTTTCTGGCCTACTCTAACAAACAATTGGAGGTAATTGTCAAACCAGCCAGCCTCACTAACCAAAGATAGACTTACTTGTCCCATGGAACGGCTAAGCTAGTTTTACTATGTCTTCCTAACTACAGGCTGTGAGGAAGCCCCCATGACATCTTTACAGCTACAAGGTCCTCATGGGCAACAGGGCCTCGTGATTTACTTGACTTCCAAATAGGCCTGCTTGTACAACCTGGACCATTTTAGCAGACAACTCCATTTTGCTTGCAGACATGATTTTACTCTACACACTGCAGAGGTGTACTGGATATTGGTTTAACCACCCATAACTGGATTCTAGAGAACTAATTTTTGTACAGTATATTATCTATTTACATCCTGCCTACTCTATGGACCTGTGATACCTTGATTGTGCACCATGCTACCCTCAGTGTGTTCTCACTTGGAGCCAGGTTGTACCAGAAATGCTCTGGCATCCGGAACTGCGCTGCATGGGCAGTCTACAATGGGACAACAACACCTTTTCTTAAGGCCTGCAGACACAGAATTCTACGTTGCATTAGCTGCAAGGTAATGTGCTACAAAATCAATTGTACATGATTAGCCCACTGAAAGGCCTTTTGTACAGAATTGCCAGTGTGAAATATGCACAGGGAACTGGTAAACCATAGGTCACATTCAGGTAGAGTTGACGAGGCTTCAGAGATGGGGAGGGAAGAGTCTCTAGTTGAGGTGTTACCAGGACCTTGACTTGATGCTTTTGGCTGTTGGGAAAGAACTGGGTCATGATCAAGTTGATGTATAGTCAACCTCATCCGGTATTGTGTGCATGCATTTGTGTCTGTGTGTAGAGTGGTGATTATTGCATATTGGTGTGTTGGAATGGAGGTTTAAGCATCACAAGTGTTTTTTACTTAAAGTGGTTTTGCAGCAAGTTAGACTCTCTATACAGTCAGCCCTCCTTTTCCATGGGTTCCATATGCGCGGATTCAACCAACCGCGGATCAGGAAAACCCGGAAGTTCTCTCTCCAGCACTTGTTGTTTGAGCATGAACAAACAACTATTTTACATAGCATTTACATTTTGTTAGGTATTATAAGTAATCTAGAAATGATTTAAAGTATACGGGAGGATGCATAGGTTACTGCGGATCGGGATTGAAAAAAAAACTGGAAGTTCTCTTACTAAGTAAGTCGGAACAGGTACATCCGGTATTATTTAGGGTCAGTTAGTTAAACGTTTGTCTTAGTATATAGTGTATATTTTACCTTGCTATGCATATAAAACACTTAAGAAACATTTGTATGTCAATAATTAAACCACTGCATTGCTTTGTAATAATTGTAGCTTTCATCGGGGCAGGGCCTTTCTCACTTTATCCTTTAAAATTGTTCCGATCGTTGACCAACTGTAGCCTAACACTTTTCCAATGACTGATGGCGTTTCACCTCTTTCCAATAGCTTTATTATTTTCATTTCATTTTCATTCGTGATTGTGATTATTTTCGTGAACAGAAACACTGCGGATTCAGAGGTCTGTCGGTCCTAAAGTCCACCGCACTGAGACAGGTGAAATAAGGGACTTGAGCATCCGCGTTTTTTGGTATCCGCGGGGAGCCTCGGAACCAATCTCCCGCGGATAAGGAGGGCCGACTGTACTGTGCAAGTATCTGCTGAAGCAGATTTCTTGCATTGTGAAGGCTTACTTCTACATCAGTGATTTGTACTTTTTGCAGACTCAGCATAAATGCATGAACTTCATGAATATGCCATTCAGGCTTGTGTTGTAAGGCAGCAAGTACTATCAGGTTGGTCTGATGGTTTCTAGTCATTGGTGCATTTGACAAGCATAAGACTTGGAGCTTCAAGGAGAATTTGGTAAAGCATCAAAATTGTGTTGCATGGTTCATACAAACATTGTGCAATGTGATCTCATCTCTGTGTGTGGATCTTAGAAGATACAGTCTGTGCTTGATGGTCAGGATGGTCAATGCAAGTTAGTGGGCTGAAGGGCATGTTTCCGTGCTGTGACTGAAATGTCTAAAAATGTTGTGCAGTAAAAGGAAGGAAGAGGTATGCTGGAGAAGAACAGAGAGTATACACTTTCAGTTCATAGTGTTTGATGAACAAGAGTTAGAACAAAAGGAAAGAGTTGATTAAAATATTTTAAACTTACAGTGTTAATGTTCTTTGATATGGAATCTTTCTTTTATATTTTTATATTCGATGTACTAATGACATCAT
This sequence comes from Mobula birostris, assembly GCF_030028105.1. Taxonomy (NCBI): domain Eukaryota; kingdom Metazoa; phylum Chordata; class Chondrichthyes; order Myliobatiformes; family Myliobatidae; genus Mobula; species Mobula birostris. The sequence goes on from NC_092402.1 coordinate 28,893,762, forward strand.
CATTTGATTTTGTACCTAACATTACAATGGTCTGATTCACAATGGTAGGTTTGCTTTGTTATTTTAGTATCATATCAAGGAAGGAGCTGAAAATTTATTCAGCAACTGTGACAAATTCTTCCACTTGTATTTTAATCTCCCATGCTGCACCTTAGTTACTGTTGTAATGATGAACTGTTTATTCTACTGTTTTACAACTTCCAGGTCTTTGATTCTCTCTGACTCAAATGCTTCCTCACAAGAAGATCACTAATAGGTCCACTAAGTCATGGCCAATGACCAGCTTTTATGTCCAAATCCTGTTGTTGGTACGTTATTTGACATTAATGCATATAATGCATATGTCACAGTGGTCCTTTTCACAAAGCATTATGGAATTATCTGAGAAAAACAACTGTGACAATTTCTAGTTATCCAGCATTTTAGCTAAGACTGTAGGTTTCCTAGTTGCAAATGGGAACCACTCAATCTTGTGATTTCTGAATACTGAAATACATTCAAAGCTGTCAAGAACCCTCTGCAAGTCATTTGTTACGAATGTTGCCCTTCAGCCTGGTGATTCTGTTTGTGTGCTGATGTCTGTGGGTATTCTGCTAAGAATGGTAATGCTGACAGATGAGATAACATCTTCTGAGGTTGAAGCTGACAGCATGAATTTTGCAACTACTAGAGACATGATTTAATGTTGGTTCAATATAATAAGATGCTTACTGAGTCAGACTTAGCAAGGGAAAACAGTATAAAGTGTGGAAAATCATTGCAATGCATGCAAAGAATCTCTGACATACCATGTAATAGCAAAGATCTGACTGAAATTTTAAGTAAAGCAATCTTATTATTGCTTAGCTGCTGCTCCAATTTCAAAGATTAAAATCAAGCTTGCTGCAAATTCCATTTCAAAAAGAGACCAGTAATCCCAGTTCATCTTCACCCTCTGTAAACTTCCGTTAAGTAGACACCATCAAATTAGTCAAGTGAAAGCTTGCTTACACAGAAGACTTGACTGAAGTGGTGATCAAAGAAATCTTTCTGATTTAAACGGACATTTCAAGTGCAGTCAGTAAAATCTTTCTTAAGAGACTTTAGCTCCATTTGAAGTTTGTCAAATTGAAGTAAGATTATTGAAGGTTTTTCATCTAGATCTTATATTATGAAAAAGAGTATTGTGCTGATGAAATCTGGTAAACCTGGAGTAGAGTATTTCTGTGTACACTTCCGGGTATCTTGTGCCCATGTTTTTTTTTGGTATGATTTTCATTTCCTCCTGCAATTTTTCCAGTTCAGAATAGCAATGCTCCAGACAAAATCCATTTTCAGCCCCACTAGTCTATAGAACATCAGTCCTTATTTATTCACAGGACAATCAAGTTTCACAAACTTTTTTTTCACTGAAACCATGCTGTTTAAAAACAATCAAGCTACATTCTCAAACAACAGGAATTCTGCAGATGCTGGAAGTTCAAGCAACACACATCAAAGTTGCTGGTGAATGCAGCAGGCCAGGCAGCATCTCTAGGAAGAGGTGCAGTCGACGTTTCAGGCTGAGACCCTTCATCAGGACTAACTGAAGGAAGAGTGAGTAAGGGATTTGAAAGTGGGAGGGGGAGGGGGAGATCTAAAATGATAGGAGAAGACAGGAGGGGGAGGGATAGAGCCAAGAACCGGACAAGTGATTGGCAAAAGGGGATACGAGAGGATCATGGGACAGGAAGTCCGGGAAGAAAGACAAGGAGGGGGGAGGACCCAGAGGATGGGCAAGAGGTATATTCAGAGGGACAGAGGGAGAAAAAGGAGAGTGAGAGAAAGAATGTGTGTATAAAAATAAGTAACAGATGGGGTACGAGGGGGAGGTGGTGCCTTAGCGGAAGTTAGAGAAGTCGATGTTCATGCCATCAGGTTGGAGGCTACCCAGACGGAATATAAGGTGTTGTTCCTCCAACCTGAGTGTGGCTTCATCTTTACAGTAGAGGAGGCCGTGGATAGACATGTGAGAATTGGAATGGGATGTGGAATTAAAATGTGTGGCCACTGGGAGTTCCTGCTTTCTCTGGCGGACAGAGCGTAGGTGTTCAGCAAAGCAGTCACCCAGTCTGCGTCGGGTCTCGCCAATATATAAAAAGCGACTTTCACTCTCCTTTTTCTCCCTCTGTCCCTCTGAATATACCTCTTGCCCATCCTCTGGGTCCCCCCCCCCCTTGTCTTTCTTCCCGGACCTCCTGTCCCATGATCCTCTCGTATCCCCTTTTGCCAATCACCTGTCCAGCTCTTGACTCTATCCCTCCCCCTCCTGTCTTCTCCTATCATTTTAGATCTCCCCCTCCCCCTCCAACTTTCAAATCCCTTACTCACTCTTCCTTCTGTTAGTCCTGACGAAGGGTCTCAGCCTGAAACGTCGACTGCACCTCTTCCTAGAGATGCTGCCTGGCCTGCTGCATTCACCAGCAACTTTGATGTGTGTTGCTTGAATTTTCAGCATCTGCAGAATTCCTGTTGTCTACTATAAGCCTACTGACTCTCACAGCTATCTGGACTATTCCTCTTCTCACCCTGTCCCTTGCAAAAACGCCATCCCCTTCTCGCAATTCCTCCGTCTCCGCTGCATCTGCTCTCAGGATGAGGCTTTTCATTCTAGGACGAGGGAGATGTCTTCCTTTTTTAAAGAAAGGGGCTTCCCTTCCTCCACTATCAACTCTGCTCTTAAACGCATCTCCCCCATTTCACGTACATCTGCTCTCACTCCATCCTCCCACCACCCCACTAGGAATAGGGTTCCCCTGGTCCTCACCTACCACCCCACCAGCCTCCGTGTCCAACATATTATTCTCCGTAACTTCCGCCACCTCCAACGGGATCCCACCACTAAGCACATCTTTCCCTCCCCCCCTCTCTCTGCATTCCGCAGGGATCACTCCCTACACAACTCCCTTGTCCATTCGTCCCCCCCATCCCTCCCCACTGATCTCCCTCCTGGCACTTATCCGTGTAAGCGGAACAAGTGCTACACATGCCCTTACACTTCCTCCCTTACCACCACTCAGGGCCCCAAACAGTCCTTCCAGGTGAGGCAACACTTCACCTGTGAGTCGGCTGGGGTGATATACTGCGTCCGGTTCTCCCGATGTGGCCTTTTATATATTGGCGAGACCCGACGCAGACTGGGTGACTGCTTTGCTGAACACCTACGCTCTGTCCGCCAGAGAAAGCAGGAACTTCCAGTGACCACACATTTTAATTCCACATCCCATTCCAATTCTCACATGTCTATCCACGGCCTCCTCTACTGTAAAGATGAAGCCACACTCAGGTTGGAGGAACAACACCTTATATTCCGTCTGGGTAGCCTCCAACCTGATGGCATGAACATCGACTTCTCTAACTTCCGCTAATGCCCCACCTCCCCCTCGTACCCCATCTGTTACTTATTTTTATACACACATTCTTTCTCTCACTCTCCTTTTTCTCCCTCTGTCCCTCTGAATATACCTCTTGCCCATCCTCTGGGTCCTCCCCCCTCCTTGTCTTTCTTCCCGGACTTCCTGTCCCATGATCCTCTCGTATCCCCTTTTGCCAATCACCTGTCCAGTTCTTGGCTCTATCCCTCCCCCTCCTGTCTTCTCCTATCATTTTGGATCTCCCCCTCCTCCTCCAACTTTCAAATCCCTTACTCACTCTTCCTTCAGTTAGTCCTGACGAAGGGTCTCGGCCTGAAACGTCGACTGCACCTCTTCCTAGAGATGCAGCCTGGCCTGCTGCGTTCACCAGCAACTTTGATGTGTGAAGCTATATTCTCTGTATTTACTGTGATCTCTAATCCCCTAGATTTCAAATAAACCTGTGGAGATCAGGGTCACTATCAACTTCCTCAAGAGTATTTCAAGCGGCTGTTGTTTGTCTCTGCAACTTCTCACGGTTTGTTGCTCAAGTGCCACAGCAGGGAAGTCATCCAAACTCTCGGCTCAAAATGGAGAGAGCTCATCTAATTTTTCTTCAGCCCACAAGAGTCAGCAGCATTTGTTCTGGCATTTATTAGTGGTGCAGCCATTCCAAGAATGCAGATATTCATAGATTTAATTCATGTCATTACATATATCTCCTGGTAAATGCATTCCCTGGAGAATCCTGCACACAGAAAAACCATGATTCATCCAAGCACTTTCCTTCAACAGTAGCCAATCCCTGGTAGCACTCTCCTACCCCTTCCGATTTGTTATAGTATCACTTCATTGTATTCTTAATCCCTTAAGAACTGACAGCAAAAATTGCATCATCGGTGCAAAATGCTGAGAAATGCAAAACTTGCAACGCATCAATAGTCAAAAGTGTGCTGAAGCCAACAATGACCGTTTATGTACATGGGAAGACCCAGCAGCACTGTCCTGTGAACCTTGTTATTGAAATCTTCACCCTTTGTGTGATTTTCACAAGCAGCAGTATCAAGTGAAACACAATGCTGCCTTAACACAACAGTGGAGAATGTTTTACAAAGTTCACGGGATGTAGAGTTGGGTTAACTGTAATTGGCAGCATGTAACTAAGATCTGAGCTGAAGTTGCAACTACTGTACTCACTGTAATTATTAACAACTTCAATGACAGGATAGAAAAAGACACATCCAAGTTTGACACTGGCACAGAAATAGACAACAATGTATAAGTAGTCTGGATGGAAACATAATATTAGAAGTTTAATAAAAGATACATTAGTGTTACAAATGGGGTAGATACTACTAAGTTAAAAAAAGTGGATGCAACTATAGAATCAAAGAGATTTATTCATTCATTACAATCTAAGTAGAGAATAGGAAAGGATAGAATAAATAAATTTCTCTGAAAATGGACATGACGATGACATTAAGAAACCTCTGGATTAATAGGCCATACTATGGTAAGTGGATTACAATAAAAGAAAAGGAGGCCCCCACCTTGGACTGAAAAAAATGACAACATGACGTCTGAAATGCTGGAGTCTAGACTCAGTTGAGATTCAAAACAAAGAAAAATATGAGTTCACACATACAGTTTGTTAAAATCTCATTGTTGCAAACAGGAAACAATCAGAAAAGCTAACAGAGTTCTGTCTTTTAAGGGACAGTTTCTGATTCTAGATTAGTTATTCCATTCGTCATTTATATAATGTATTGTTAATCATTTTATTGTTGGATATGAGACAAAACCAATCACATGGACAGATCACAGATCAGCTTTCATCTAACTGAATCTCCAAACGGTCTTGAGGGTTAAGTTCTTGTTCCAATCAAGTTGAAGTTTATTATCATTCAACCGAATACATGTATACTGCCAAATGAAACAACATTCCTCTGCACAACACAATTCATATAAATCACACACAACACATAAAGTGATATTACCACAAATAATTTAACAAAAATAAAGTGCATGTATGATGCAAATTAAAAAGTAAACAGTATAATGCTACTGGTGCTTCATACATGATGAGAACTGGGTGGTGGCAGAGAGTTCAGTGACCAGCGAGAAGAAGCTGCTTCCCGTCTTAAGAGCCCTTGTCTTAATGTTACAGTACTTCCTGCCTGATAGTAAAGGATTCAAAGAGATTATTGGACAGAAGGGAGGGATCATTGACAATGCTAAGGACCCTGCGTACGCAGCGCTCCTGATAAGTATCTCTGGTAGGTGGAAGGGAGACCCTGATAATCCTCTCAGAAGTCCTTGCAATCCTTTGTAGGGTCTTGAGGTCAGATGGCTTGCAATTACTGTACTAGATGGTGATGCAGCTGGTCAGGACACTCTCAATGGTGCTGTGAAGATGATGCCATGCTTTCTTGATGAAAGAGATTGTGTTGAGGGACCAGTTGAGATTGCTTGTTATGTGCACACCTGTCGAGAAGTCCAAGATCCAGTTACAAAGAAAGATACTGAGACTCAACAAGAACCGTTTACCACCAATTTAACAAAGTTGTTATATTATCTGGCAAAAATTGAGACTGAGTCACACTGGAAGATATCATGACAGGTACTTACAAGCTTATTTGAAGAGATAACTTTAGTAACAATTTAAAAGAGCAAAAATGTGAAGTATCATTTATGTGAAATGAACCTTGGATGAACTAAAGACTTGGCAATATGAAAAGAAACAGAAATTTAACATTTTCGATACCATTCACATAATAGTATTTCATTATCAAAATATTTAGTTAGGAAAAGTGAGGAGGTGATAGAGAGGAGCTATAGGCAAGTAGTCACACTGGGGTCTCAGGATACAGATAAGTGGGTAACAATCAGGAGAGAGAAGGGCAAGAGTCAGATACTAGAGAGTACCCCTGTGGCTGTCTCCCTTAACAATAAGTACTCCTGTTTGAGTAATACTCGGGGGGACAGCCTAACTGGGGGAAGCAACAGTGGCCACACCTCTGGCACAGAGTCTAGCCCAGTGGCTCAGGTGGGTAGGGAAAGGAAGAGGATGGCAGGAGTAATAGGGGACTATATAGTTTGGGAGTCAGACAGGTGATTCTGTGGACACAGGAAAGAAACACAGATTTGTCATAAGGGAGCGATAGAAGCAGACCCAAATGCCAGACGCAGACACTGAAGTACTAGGAACTCGACTATGTTTATTAAGAATTCTAGGGAAGCCAAGGAGTGAGGACAAAATGATAACACAAAGGTAGACGAAGAGTGACAAACCAGAAAACCTGGACTTGGACTTGGGACTAGAACTCGACAGGGAACTCAGGTCATGACTCGGAGCTTGGGTCTTGGCTGGGACTCAGCACCAGGGTCTAGACTTGGCTCTTGGCTGGGACTCTGGCTTGGCTTGGACTGGACTCGGACTTGGCTCTCGACTTGACTCTGGACTTGACTCTCGCCTTGGACTTGGCCCTTGACTCTCGCCTTGGACTTGGCCCTTGACTCTCGCCTTGGACTTGGAACTTGACTCTCGACTTGGACTAGGCTCAACTTGACTTAGACACAGGACACAGAACACTGAGCTGGGGCTCCTCCTTGGACACAGGATATCGAACTGGGACTCTTCTTAGACACAGGACGCGGAGCACTGAGCCGGGTCTCCTCCTTGGACACGGGACATGAAAAGACAGTTCTCAACTCAGAGTAGCAGCAAAATTGCCGGACCTACTCAGCGGAGACGAGAACGCGAAGAGACAATTCCCCACTCAGAGCAGTGGCAAAACAGCTGGATCTACTCAGCGGAGACGAGGTTACTGATGACGACAGTCCAGCAAGGAATCACTGGACCCCAGAGCTATTTATGTTGCCAGCCCAAAACGAGAATCAGGTGCCTCAATTAAGGCACCCAACGGAACAAGGGAAAAACAGAATAACCGGAGTACAGAATCCATGGACTGGACCGTGAACTGGAATGAGGACCGAAATGTGATAGGGTTGTAGTTTGCCTCCCAGGTGCCAGCATCCGGGATGTTTCTGATCGCATCCACGATATCGTGAAGTGGGAAGGTGAACAGCCAGAGGTCGTGGTACATATTGGTACCAACAATGTAGGTAGGAAAAGGGAGGGGGTCCTGAAAACAGACTACAGGGAGTTAGGAAGAAAGTTGAGAAGTAGGACCTCAAAGGTAGTAATCTCAGGATTACTGCCTGTGCCATGTGACAGTGAGTGTAGGAATAGAGTGAGATGGAGGATAAATGCGTGTCTGAAGAATTGGAGTTTGGAGCAGGGGGCAGGGATTCATATTTCTGGATCATTGGGACCTCTTTTGGGGCAGGTGTGACCTGTACAAAAAGGACGGGTTGCACTTGAATCCCAGGGGGACCAATATCTTGGCAAGGAGGTTTGCTGAGGCTATTGGGGAGAGTTTAAATTAGAACTGCTGGAGGGTGGGAACTGAAATGAAGAGACGGAGGAAGAGGCGGTTGGCTCACAAATAAGAAAGCTTGGAGACAGTGCGAGAGGGAGGATAGGCAGGTGATAGAGAAGTGATGTGCTCAGATGGATGGTTTGAGATGTGTCTATTTTAATGCAAGGAGTATTGTGAACAAAGCAGATGAGTTTAGAGCGTGGATCAGTACTTAGAGCTATGATGTTGTAGCCAGTACAGAGACTTGGATGGCTCACGGGCAGGAATGGTTACCTAGAGTGCCAGGTTTTAGATGTTTCAGAAAGGACAGGGAGGGAGGCAAAAGAGGTGGAGGCATGGCACTGCTGATCAGAGGAAAGGAGGAAGTCATGGAGGGATTGTCTACTGAGCCTCTGTGGGTGGAAGTTAGAAACAGGAAGGGGTCAATAACTGTATCGGTGTTTTTTATAGACCACCTAATAGTAACATGGACATCAAGGAGCAGACAGGCAGACAGATAGTGGAAAGGCGTAATAATAACAGAGTTGTCATGGTGGGAGATATTAACTTCCCAAATATTGATTGGCATCTCCCAAGAGCAAGGGGTTTAGATGGGGTGGAGTTTGTTAGGTGTGTTCAGGGAGGTTTCTTGACACAAGAGGAGAGGCTGTACTTGATCAAGTATTGGGAAATGAACCTGGTCAGGTGTCAGGTCTCTCAGTGGGAGAGCATTTTGGAGATAGTGATCATAATTCTATCTCCTTTACCATAGCATTGGAGAGGGATAGGAACAGACAAGTTTAGAGTTTTTAATTGGAGTAAGGGGAAATATGAAGCTATCAGGCAGGAACTTGGAAGCATAAATTGGGAACAGATATTTGCAGGGAGATGTATGGAAGAAATGTGGCAAATGTTCAGGGGATAGTTGTGAGTGGTGTTCTGCATAGCTATGTTCCAATGAGACGGGAGATGATGGTAAGGTATAGGAACTGTGGCTGTTGAAAAGGCTGTTGAAAATTTAGCAAGAAGAAAAGAAAAGCTTACGAAAGGTTCAAAAAACTAGGTTTTGATTGAGATCTAGAAGATTATAAAGCTAGCAGGAAGGAGTTTAAGAATGAAATTAGGAGAGCCAGAAGGGGCCATGAAAAGGCCTTGGCAAGCAGGATTACAGAAAACCCCAAGACATTCTACAAGTATGTGAAGGGCAAGAGGATAAGACGTGAGAGAATAGGACAAATCAAATGTGACAGTGGAATCGTGTGTATGGAAGTGGAGGAGATAGCAGAGGTACTTAATGAATACTTTGCTTCAGAAAAGGATTTTGCAATTATAGGGATGACTTACAGCGGATTGAAAAGTTGGATAAGTCTCCGGGACTGGACGAGATGTACTCCAGGCTACTGTGGGAGGCAAGGGAGGAGATTGCTGAGCCTCTGGCAATGAACTTTGTATCATCAATGGGGACAGGAGAGGTTCCGGAGGATTGGAGGGTTGTAGATGTTGTTTCTTATTCAAGAAAGGGAGTAGAGATAGCCCAGGAAATTATAGACCAGTGAGTCTTACTTCAATGGTTGGTAAATTGATAGAAAAGATCATGAGAGGGAGGATTTATGAACATTTGGAGAGGCATATTATGATTAGGAATAGTCAGCATGGCTTTGTCAAAGGCAAGTCATGCCTTACGAGCCTGGTTGAATTTCTTGAGGATGTGACAAAACACGTTGATGAAGGTAGAGCAGTAGGTGTAGTGTATATGGATTTCTGCAAGGCTTTTGATAAGGTACCCCATGCAAGGCTTATTGAGAAAGTAAGGAGGCATGGGTCTGAGGGGACCTTGCTTTGTGGATCCAGAACTGGCTTGCCCACAGAAGGCAAAGAGTGGATATTGATGGGTCATATTCTTCATGGAGGTCAGTGACCAGTGGTGTGCCTCAGGGATCTGTTCTGGGCCCCTCCTCTTCATGATTTTTATAAATGAGCTGGATGAGGAAGTGGAGGGATGGGTTAGTAAATTTGCTGATGACAGAATGGTTGGGGTGTTGTGGATAGTGTGGAGGGCTGTCAGAGGTTACAGCAGGACATTGATAGGATGCAAAACTGGGCTGAGAAGTGACAGATGGATTTCGACCCAGATAAGTGTGAGGTGGTTCATTTTGGTAGGTCAAATATGATGGCAGAATATAGTATTAATGGTAAGACTCTTGGCAGTGTGGATGATCAGAGGGATCTTGGGGTCCGAGTCCACAAGACACTCAAAGCTGCTGTGCAGGTTGACTCTGTGGTTAAGAAGACATACAGTGCATTGGCCTTCATCAACCGTGGGATTAAGCTTAAGGGCCAAGAGGTAATGTTACAGCTATACAGGACCCTGGTCAGACCCTACTTGGAGTACTGTGCTCAGTTCTGGTCACCTCACTACAGGAAGGATGTGGAAACTATAGAAAGGGTGCAGAGGAGATTTACAAGGATACTGCCTGGATTGGGGAGAATGCCTTATGAGAATAGCTTGAGTAAACTTGGCCTTTTCTCCTTGGAGCGGCAAAGGATGAGAGGTGACCTGATAGAGGTATATAAGATGATGAGAGGCATTGATCGTGTGGGATTTCCCAGGGCTGAAATGGCTGTCATGAGAGAGCACAGTTTTAAGGTGCTTGGAAGGTGTTACAGAGGAGATGTCAGGGGTAAGTTTTTTTATGCAGAGCGGTGAGTGAATGGAATGGGCTGCCGGCAACAGTGATGGAGGCAGATACGATAGGATCTTTTAAGAGACTCCTGAATAGGTACATGGAGCTTAGAAAAATAGAGGGCTGTGGGTATCCTAGGTAATTTCTAAACTAAGTGCATATTCGGCACAGCTTTGTGGGCCAAAGTGCCTGCATTGTGCTGTAGGTTTTCTATGTTTCTATATTTTTCCTTTAACTGGATGTCCCAGAAAATGGGTGATCCCTCATATTTTGGCTAAGAAATGAAGTGCAGGAGACATAGGCAACCATTTTTGCTGCCGTCCCTCAGTCTGTAACACCATTACCTCTGGTTCAGTCCATCTTTGCCAGTCTCCAGCTTATCACAGATATTCCTTTTCACTTTTTTCCACTGATGCCTCCCTGCACCTCATTGAAAACTTTCCTCTGTAACTTAAAACGCTGTTTATCTAAAACATTTCCCAGTCCTGAACGTTTCTCAGATTGACTCTCTACAGACAAAAGGTATTACTTGCAATTTGTAATTTCAGTTTTTATTACAGAATACAGGCAAACTCCATATTACAGGGAGGTTGTGCTCCATCAAAAATGGTCATGTTGCAATTTTCCATAATGCAAAACTATGGCATCTAGACTTGTGTCAAGAAACACAAGTTGAAAAAAATGAATATAGTTGATCTATTTACTTCTTTTACTCATAAGGTATTTGAGAGAATAATTTATTCCATATCTTGGGTAGTGATTTGTGAATTATGTATGTGCAGTTTTAGAAATATAGAAACATAGAAAACCTACAGCACAATACAGGCCCTTCGGCCCACAATGCTGTGCCGAACATGTACTTACTTTAGAAATTACCTCGGATTACCCATAGCCCTCTATTTTTTCTGTTACCTGATCAGCAATAACGCAGTGGTCACCTACATTATGGTTTCTGCTTTTGAAATAAATTAAGCAAAATTTGGTTTCCACAATAAAACATGATTTTCTTCAAAGGTATTTTCTTGACATTTGCCAGAAGTTTACAAAATGCAATAGTCTGAATTTGCATTAATAAACATGGACTTTATTAAAACAGTTCCTGTTGTAATTGCACATATCCATGTTAAATTTGTAATTATTGCAACATAACATGTTTGTTTTATGGAAGGTAAAAGACTTCTAGTTAGAAATAGTGGCTTCAAACAAACCACACGTCATATTCTATTGAATTGCAAGATGCAGAGAAGATTTTATATGAAATACAAATGTGATGTTTGTTAATGATTTTAAGTCATTTCAATGCTTTTAAGTAGTAGTGTGCTTTTCCTTAATCTCCGTTTGCATCAAAAGAGAAAAGCCAAATATTCAATACCGCCTTTGTATATTTTGATAGCTCCTGTCTGTCTCATCTGAAATATGCAGCTTCAGAGACAGCAGTATGGAGTTCCTAGTGGCCCTAAGCAGACATCCCACCCTGCAAAAACTCATTTCAAGGAGGTAGCACCATCAATTTGTGGGAGACTTCCGGGAGAGGTGGGATGTCTGCGATAGAGTAGCTCCTTAGCAGCTAGCCAGCTAGTTTAAATAACGTTAGCTATGCTAATGAACGAATGACACCTGTTAAACTCACCTCAACAGGTCTTTTACAGTCTTAACCCACCATGGGCAATAGAAAAGTCACAGTTGCAAACAGTGCAGTGAGCAACACTGTCATTATTTTGACCCCTATTAGACAGGGGTACACTTTAGTGTAGTCTGGGGTGACGTACGTTTCATATTTTTTTGGAACACTCTGCCATGGCGCGCTCTCTCGCTCTCTCTCGCTTGCTTTCTCTCTCGCGCGCTCTCTCTCTCTCTTGCTTGCTTTCTCGCTCGCGTGCTCTCGCTTGCTTTCTCTCTCGCTCTCTCTCGCGCGCGTGCTCTCTTGCGCTCTCTCTTGCTTTCTCTTCCTCGCTCGCTCTCAAAAAAATTGATTTCCGTGATATTGTATATAATTTGCGGGCATCAGGGAGCCACTATTCATATGCGGGAGACTCCCGGAACTTCCGGGAGAGGTGGGATGTCTGCCTAAGAGCAGGCTATATCCGTAGTCTGGCTATCCATGACTCTCTCCCCCATCTTGCAGCAATTCTACATGTGTGTTGTAACCATAGTTATTAAATTGCATTGCTCCCCAGATAACAGTAAATGACTATAAGAGTGAAAATCTATGCTTGAGAGTTTAATATTCCATGCTGACAGTCTACAATATCAATGGGCAAACAGTCAAAAGGTTAATCTGTATACTTCAATGTCCAAAAATTGTCAGTCAGAGATGAGTGAGTGTGGACGTGGACCTGGAGATTAATAAGTTAGGATATGGAAGTAGATTGCTATTCAGAGGTTGTTAACCCAGGTAGCTATAACCACAAATTCTAGTTAGATGTGCTGTCAGCTGGAGTCAATAAATTTTGACACAAATGTTTTGTCAAAATTTAATCTATAAGAGTGAAAATGGGCCTATAACATTCTTTCATAGTGACCAGTATTGACTTCTTTTTTCAATCTTTCTAAACACAAAGCTGCACCTCACCTCTGACAAATTTACTATGTGAGTGGAGCTAAGCCAGGATATGGTTGTAAACATTAGCTCACGCTACATAGTTCACCCTACAGGAGCTACTATTCAGAACCAAGGTCAAACTCATCTCAGTATCTGACCCACAGCATAGGAGCAGAATTCGACCATTCAGCCATCGACTCAGCTGCACCATTCTATCCTAGTTGATTCTATTCTGGCTGAACCCTCACAACCCCAATCACCTGCCTTCTCCACATAACATTTGACACCCTTACTAATAAAGAAGCCTTCAACTTCTGCTTTAAATGTACTCAGTGACTTGGCCTCCACAGCCCTCTGAGGCAATGAATTCCACAGATTCACCACTTCTGGCTAAATAACTTCCTCTTCTCTGTTCTAAAGGGACGTCCCTCTATTCTGAGGCTGTGCACTCTTGTCCTAGACTCCCCCACTACAGAAAACATCCACTCCATCTAGGCCTTTCAATATTCAGTAGGTTTCAATAAAATCCCCCCTCATGCAGATAACACTTGCATTTGGACATTTTCAGAAGTCAAACTCCAAGCTATAGTCAGCTTATTCGCTAAAGGAAGGACCTGAGGGCAGGTTTGCTAGAGTTGTTGAGGATGGTTTAAAGTAATTTGGCAGGAGGATGGGAACCAGAGTGATCGGGCAGAGGATGGGGCAGTTGATATACAAGTAGATGCAGTGTATAGTGAGACTGTGAGGAAGGACAGGCAGATCACAAGGCAAAATTGCAGTAAGTGGGATGAGTTGAAGTTTAAGATTAGGGCAAATTTGAAAAGTGTGATGAATACAGAGGGGGGTAAGATGGAGATACATCTCTACCAAAGGAGGTGTAAGATCAGGGTCACATGAAGCCATGGGAGCAGGGGTGGATGGTTGTATGAGCAACTGGTGCATATCACAACTCCTGCTTATGCGACCACTGACACCAGGCAGACAATCACTGAAGTGTATTGATAATGACTGGGGTCACCCATCTTGTAAAGACACTGCACAGAAGACAACAATAGCAATCTACTTTTGCAGAAAAACTTGCTAAGAACAATCCTGGTCATAGAAAGACCATGATCGCCCACATCATAATACACGTTACAAAACAAACCAATGATGAATACAGCACTGAAGGTGTAATATTTAAAAGCATGCACTATATAGAATAAAGTATAATCTTGTAGAGAAGTTGGAGATTAACAGGTATGACATTACAGGCATCACTGAGTCATGGCTGTAAGAAGATTATAGCTGGGAGTTTAGCATCCAAGAATGCATATTGGATCAAAACAACAGGCAGGTGGGCAGAGAGTTTGGGGTGGCTCTGTTGGTAAAAAAAATGACATCAGATCCTTAGAAAGAGGTGACATCAGATTGGAAAATGTAGAATACTTGTAGAATACAGTTATTAAGAATGAGGTTTTGGGATCTTTGGAGTGACATAATAAAATAGGCCAAAGTCAGTATAGTTTCCTTAAGGAAAAATCATGCCTGACAAATCTGTTGGAATTAATTGAAGGAATAACAGGTAGAATAGACAAAGGAGAGCCAGTGGATTTTGATTACTTGGATTTTAAGAAGGCCTTTGACAAGGTGTCACAAATGATGGTGCTTAACAAGATAAAAGCACGTTATTACAGGAAAGATACTACTGGGAATAGAAGATTGGCTGACTGCCAAGATGCAAAGAGTAGGAATAAAGAGTACCTTTTCTAGTTGGCTGCAGGTGACTCATGTTTTTCCACAGGGTTTGGTGTTGGGACTGCTTCTTTTCACATTATATAACAGAAATGATGGCTTTGTGACTAAGTTTGCCAATGATATGAAGATAAGTTGAGAGGAAAGCAGTGTTGAGGAAGCAGGGAATCTGTAGGAGGACTTCAACAGATTAGGAGATTGGGGAAAAAGTGGATATTGGAATATAGTGTAGGGAACTGTATAGCCATACACTTTTGTAGAAGGGGAGAGATCTTAAAATGGATTTTTTAGACCAAATGTCCATAAGACATAGGAGCAGAATTAGGCCATTCATCCCATTGAGCCTGCTCTGCCATTCCATCATGGCTGCTATATTATTCCTCTTAACCCCATTCTCCTGCCTTCTCCCTGTAACCTTTGATGCCCTTACGAATTAGGAACCTTTCAACCTTTGCTTTAAGGTTGCAATTTATGGCAATAAATTCCAAAGATTCAACTCCCACTTTTGAAAGAAATTCCTTATATTTGCTCTAAATGGACATCCCTGTATTCTGAGGCTGTGTCCTCTGGTAACTTCCCCACTATAGGAAACATACTCTCCACATCCACTCTAGGCCTTTCAGTAGAACCAGAGTTTTATTCCAGAACATTTTCTTCTCATACTGGCACTAATTTTTGTGCATTTTTCATCTGTAAAGAGACTACCTGAATATGCAGGGAGAATGTACTTGGGAAACATGGAAGAGTGGAAGTGATTAGTCAAGTGAAGCTCTGGTCAATGTAGTGAGCAAAAACTTGATAGAGTAACCAATTTTTTATGGCCAGTTTAATTTGTAGGTTTTAATAAGCCTAAAGTAATGGGTTTTGTACTGAATTTTGAACAATATTGGTTTTGTTTATATAATTTCCCCCTTTAAATACTGTATCGGTTATTTATTGTTCGTTTTTCATTTTGGTTAAAGTGCATCATAGGGTTGGTTTCCTGGGAAATGTTAATGCATCAGGAGAAGCACCTGGCAGTGCTTAATACATTAAATGTTTGATATAAATACAAACTGTTTGTATGAGAATATAACATTTTAATCAATAGAAATTTGTTTTTGTGATTTTTAATAAAATCTGCTGTCTCTGTATCCAAGGGTGAAACCTGTAAAACATTAAATGTGCAAAATATGTTTTATTAAATATTAGAAGCATTGCCTTTGTAATGTTTTGGGAGAATGAGGATCTAATTATGCTGAACATTTGGTCTCTGGTGTTTCTCTGCCAATAGAAATCTCGATATACATGTTTAAGTTGCAGTGTTAGAATTGATCTTTGAAGGACAGATAAATACAGACCACCAGCACATTGCAAAGTAAATTCATTGTTTTAAATTCTCACCATTATTCTTAGTCTTTTCTCAGTTATGATGCTCCCTATGGCATAACCACCTCCATTGCTACAACATTCAATTATCTTTTACTCTTCCGGTATTTAAACTTCTACATGTTCGTGACTTTTTTCATTACTCACAGTTGCCTAAACTCCCTTAGAGAAGAAATTGCCTTCCTAAGTCTCTCAACATCCCACCCTCTGTACTACCAGATTTTCTCTTTTGATAACAACTTTGTCATTTGTTCTAATATCTCCTTGTGTGATTCAGTGTCAAATTTATATTTCATTATAATTGAAGGTCATATAAATGCAAATTGTTGTTGCTCAGAGAAATATTCTGCACCTGCTGCAGATGTTCAGCTAATGAATCAAAAGATCAGCATGGGTTCTTTTGCCAGCTCACTTATAGCTGGCATTCACCATTTCAGTCAAAAACTTTCAGACCTTCCAATAATTTATTGTTGCTGAATCTCTAAAATATTTTAAGTATAAACACATTAATAATCCCATACATTCCAGGTCCTTTGTCTAATTTGAGCTAATGGAGCATAAAGGATTAATCTTTTACTTGTGAAGCTAATACCTGAGCTTTGTTTGTAACTAACTCTAATCAATACATTATACAGACATGCCTCTGGATGCCTTGTCTATATGGATGGCAATTAAGGAATATTCCTGCAGAATTTTCAGATCATGCACTCCTGGTGGCCAAGTTTTCATGCTGGGAGCATAGAAACTGAGATTTTCCATTTAAAGCACTTCCTTTGTCAGAGTCTTTTTGTTAAAAAAAATCATTCAGGTAGATTACGACAAATAATTTTAAGATTTCTCTGAGGAAAAAAAGTAAAGAAACAATTGGAAACTAACCTGAGCTGTCAATGGACATGGTTTCAAAATACAATTTGTTCATGTTTCATGTTATGAGTGTATTACTATTAAATCAACCATTAAAGCCCTTAAGCATGCACTAGATGTCAATGCTTCCTAACAATGAATGGATCACTGACATTAAAACCAGCCTAACTAATTTCAGAAATAACCAGCACCTCTGAGAATTTCTCATCCAATAGAATGTCATAAACTATGTCTTTGTTAAGTCTATCAGCCATACTGTAAATCACATTTGACTTCAGGGCAACTGTTTCCATGGTGGTCTCTAAAGACTGAAGTCAGACATTTGGATAGATTCAAATGTACAAAACATGGCTTTTCAACGCCCTCTGCTTAGGATTGCAAGGTGGTAGATCATTTTGAGTGTCAGATTGCTATGAATCAGAGTAGGTTTAATACTTCAAATTTTTATGATCATGAACAAAATATTCTAGATTTTAAGGAAGACCAGCTGTGTGCTTTGAATGTGACTTGATGGTAAAATCATAAATCAGATAATTTCACCTTAATTACATGCAGAGCTACAAACTCTATAAGCCACTTAATTTTTCACAAATATTGTTTAAAGGTTAGATTTATCTTAAAGATTTGCTTTGTCACATGGACATGAAAACATCAAAATATACAATGAAATTTGTCATTTGCATCAACAACCAACACAGTTCAAGGATTATGCTGCGGGCACCCTGCAAGTGTCACCACGCTTCCAGTGGTCAAAGTAGCATGCCCACGACCTACAACCCTAACCCTTACGTCTTTGAAATGCATTGGGTGGGGGGTCAGAACTGGAGGAAACTCACACTGTTATGGGGAGAATGTAAAATGTCTTACAGATATTTACTAGATGTTAGAGGTGTTGTGGATAGTGTGGACGGCCGTCAGAGGTTACAGCAGGACATCAATAGGATACAAAACTGGGCTGAAAAGTGGCAGATGGAGTTCAACCCAGATAAGTGTGAGGTGGTTCATTTTGGTACGTCAAATACGATGGCAGAGTATAGAATGAATGGTAAGACTCTTGGAAGTGTAGAGGATCAAAGGGATCTCGGAGTTGTAAACACAAAATAATCTGCAGATGCTGTGATCAAAGGAACACTTTCAGTACGCTGGATGAACTCAGCAGGTTGGGCAGCATCAGTCAGAAACGATGAGTCGATGTTTCAGGCTGGAACCCTTCGTCAGGACTGAAGAATGAAAGATGGGGAAGGATTTGAAGAATGCTTGTAGCTTCAGTTGAAAGACCAGTAATTTGAAAGACAAAGGGGTGGGGGAGGGGAAGCACTGACGTCATAGCCCTGAAAACAATGGGTAGTAGAAGAAGGATCTTGGAGTTGAGTCCATTGGACACTCAAAGCTGTTAACATGAGATACGGTGCATTGGCCTTCATCAACTGTGGGATTGAGTTTAAGAGATGAGCAGTAATGTTGCAGCCATATAGGATCCTGGTCAGACCCCACTTGGAGTACTGTGCTCAGTTCTGGTCACCTCAATACAGGAAGGATGTGAAAACCATAGAAAGGGTGCAGAGGAGATTTACAAGGATGTTGCCTGGATTGGGGAGCATGCCTTATGAGAATAGGTTGAGTAAAATTGGCCTTTTCTCCTTGAAGCGACAGAGGATGAGAGGTGACCTGATAGAGGTATATATGATGATGAGAGGTATTGATCGTGTGGATAGTCGGAGGCTTTTTCCCAGGGCTGAAATGGCTAACACGAGAGGGCACAGTTTTAAGGTGCTTGGAAGTAGGTACAGAGGAGATGTCAGGGGTAAGTTTTTTACGCAGAGAGTGGTGAGTGCATGAAATGGGCTGCTGGCGACGGTGGTGGAGGTGGATACGATGGGGTCTTTTAAGAGACTCCTGGATAGATACATGGAGCTTAGAAAAATAGAGGGCTATCGGTAACCCTAGGTACATGCTTGATGAGATAAATAGTTTTATTTATTGGTTGCAATGACGTTTTTACAATATCAAAAGATTTGAATCTTCTTGTTTTCATTGTGAAAACTTAAAAGGCTTCAGCTTTCAAGTAGAGATGCCTGCATAGGAATCATTTTGTTTAAGTTTAAAACTAATGATTTAGAAAATGCATCAACTCTGAATGATGCAACAAAGAGATTATATTCCTCATTCAAAAGTAATTTCCTATCTAGTTTATAAATTCCTTAAATTATCATTGTTTATGTAATAGAGGTGGAATTAATGTACAGTTGATGAAATCATATCCTTGAATTTTCTTTAGAAACCACAGTATTTTGAGATTATTTTTGGACGCCTTCTATGTTGGGTTCCAAATCCTGGTATCCAGGAGGGCTGCAGCACGGAACTGTGTTTTCAGGAGGATAAGTCACCAGCCCTCAACATGAATATTGGATCCTCAGTGAAAACAAAATTTGAGTATGATAGCAAGGACCATCGACAAGTCAGACAAATATATTTTCAGAGAAACAGTTAACACACAAAATATGGCTGCCATTAAGAATGTAACCATGCAAATCTATAAGCTTGAATCACTGATTTTTATATGTTAATATTGTTTTGAATTGCTATTTGACTTACTTCTTTCCTCTTTTCTGTGTTTTTCTTTCCATTTCTTAATTTCTTTATTCCTTTTACTTCATCTCTTCAATGCACAATTTGTCAATGGACCTGATGCATTTCCTGGAGGCAGTGTCAACATGTCTGTTATGTGAAAACTGTACTGTAAACATGATAAACCAAAGGCAACAAAAATTGGCTTTCAATCATCTTTTCAAAAATAATCACAATCCATTAAATCTCTATTTTTGTTGACTGAGTATACAGCATCCCTTTGAGCAATTAATTGTCTGTTATGGCAATCAGAATCTTATTTTTTTTCGACTGGAGATTCTTTAGAAGAAGTTGTTTCTGCATTTTTCTCCAACTGCATTGACATTATTATATTTTAAAATCACCAGACAAGTTTATCTTTGGAAAAAAGAATTGCACTTATATCTTCTTGTTGAATTTCTCCTCATGTGCAAGTGTTATATCAGGAGATTCCATATGTTTTAAGGTGCATGTGCAGCAGTTTTGAATGTTGCTGTGGGATAAAATGCAATTAGTTCAGTTAGGGTTGATAATATGCCTTCAACATCTCAGCAATGTGAGCATTTTAATTTCCTAACCTTTTTAAATCTTCTCTCTCTAATTTCCTGAGGATATTAATCAATGCTAGATTACAGATATGCATGGGTTACACTCTCTTTATCAAGTGGTCAATCTTCATGTGCAACTCAGGAGAGTGGGTGTCAGCAGATTAAGAAGTTCCAGGAGTAATTTTTCCTGGGTTTCTTGCTCTTCAATACTTTCTGGAATGCTGCTTGTATCTTCCTCAGTAAAGACTGCTGCAAAGTAGCTACATAACTCATTTGTCATACTATTATTTTCCATTAATAATTTCCTTGACCCTCTTTTGATAGGTTCAATGCTCATTTGGTTAATGTATTTCCAACTTCGTGTTTGTGTATTTCTTGGCTGATCCTGCATTTTAATTTTCCTTCCTTATTTTGCTTTCTGTCATTCTTTAACTTGTTTAATATTCTGTCCAATCTTCTGACCTGTCACTTGGCTTCTTAGTGATTGTATTCTTTTTCTTTTAAGTTAAAAGAGGTTGTCCCTTTAATGGTTTTTTCTCAGAAGAATGTATGCCCTTAAATATCTGCATTGTATCCCGAGCATCTGATCCCTTAACCTAATTTGCCAGTTCACTTTCTGCTTTCATGCAGTCATAATTGCATTTACTTAACTTTAAAATTCTCATCTTAGATTCATTCTTCTCTCCCTCAAAATGAATGTAAAATCCAATAATATTGTGTGGCTGCTACTAAGGGCTCTTTAAATTATGAGATCATTAATTAATTCTATCTCGTTGCTTAATACTGGTCTAGTTATAGCCGGCTCTCTGATTAGTTGCAGAACATGCTGATTTAGAAAAAACTCCGCCTGAAATTACTCAGAACCCCATATCTAGGCTTCCTTTGCCCATCTGATTTTCTAGACTGCATGTAAATTAAAATCCCTCCATGATTATTATTCTACCACTTCTTAGTGCAGTTTGATTTTTAGAATAAATGGCTTAGAAATTTGATTCCATTGCATAATTTATTAGAGGCCAATATAATTAAAATGCACCTTCATTGCAGTGAGACAAAGGTAAGCAAGGACATGACAGATCTGATAAAATGTGGAAAGAGGTGACATCATCCACCTCAGCAGCAAATAGAAAGGTTCAGTAATGTTTCAAAGGGTGCTTGTCATACGGGGGTGGGGGGGGCACTGGGAGCGGACCCAAATGCAAGACAGAGACACTGAAGTACTAGGAACAGGACTAGGTGTATCAAGAAAGCAAGGGAAGCGGGAAAGAAACGACGCTGGACAAGACACAGGCTCTGGACAAGACTAGGATACAGGGCCTGGGCTAGGACTAGACTAGGAAAGTGGGACCTGGACGAGGAACAAGGAACTTGGAACCTGGACAAGGACTCTGAGCCAGAGACTAGACAGGGACCCGAAACCTGGGTCTTGACTTGGCCTCGGACTCTGGATCCAGGCGAGGACAAGACGTGGCAAGGCGACAGGTCTGTGGAATTTGTTGCCACGGGTGGCAGTGGAGGCCAAGTCATTGGGTGTACTTCAGGAAGAGATTGATAGGTATCTGAGCAGCCAGGCATCAAGCCAAGTCTGTGGGTATACTTAAAGGGAAAATTGAAAGTTTCCTGATTGGTCAGTACATCAAAGGATGTAGCAAGAAGGCAAGTGTATTGGGTTGAGTGGGATCCGGGATCAGCCATGACGGAATGGCAGATCACACTCGATGGGCTGAATGGCCTAATTCTGCTCCGATGTCTTATGGCCTTATGGACTAATAGTATTTTCAAAATGAAAAATGAAAATAATGATGGATATAGTTTCTTTCCACAACTATTATAAGATTAATATTATAGTAGTTTGTGCTTCGCAGTTCCTCCACTATTTCATCAGTGAACATGGCTTTTGTCCATAAATAAACATTGTTGGGAGAAGGAGCTGCACTGAAACATCTGTACTTGCCTTCCTTATGCCATATGTTTGATGTTCAGCACAGTTAATTGCCACAATGCAATGATAATTAATAAGCTATCCAAATGGATAGCCTGGTGTGTGGAGTAAAAGTGTCCTTAGCTGATTTCAATGAAATCAGTAAAGAGCACAACATAAGGACAGAAGAAACAGAAGCAAGAGGAAGTTTTGCAGCCTCTCATTTCTGCTCTGCCACTCAAGGAGAGTCTCATCTCAGTGAATCATATGTCTACAAATATCTAAAATTTCTTTGTCTATCTGCCCTAATTATACTTAACATCTGAACCTCCACAGACTTCTGGGGAAAGGAATTTCAGATTCACTAATCTCTGAATGAAGAAATTTGTTGTCATCTCTGTCCCAAATGATCTACACCAGGGACGGCCAACCTTTTACATTCCACGCATCAATTTTTTCACTCACGAGTTCAGGTGCGCCATACAACTCTTGTACCCCCATTCAATTCTTGTAAAAATATGTTAATATAGAACTCATGCGTGAAAAAATCGCATCTGAACTGGTGCGTGAAAAAAATTGATGTATGGAATGTAAAAGGTTGGCCATCCCTGATCTACACCTTATATTGAGATGTGACCTTTGGTTCTAGAAACTATAAACAGGGAAAAAAATCTGTATCTATAGGAATTTTCTACATTTCAGCAAATCACCTCACTTTCTAAACTCAAGTTATTTCAGATCCAGTCTGCTTATTAACTCCACCTGCAACAAACCCACCAGCCCATGGATCAATCTAGTCAACTTTCTCTTGCATTCGAGAATTACTCAGCAGTACTGCTGGTGTTTGCTGCTGCCTTGTAAGTCTGGTGACAAGAGTTTGATTCTGGCCTAAAGGGTTTAAGCCAAACTGCCAGTGCTGCCTGAATGGAGTTTGAAGTTTGTCCCTGAGACCTCCAGGTGTTCTCCAGTTTCCTCCTTCATCGAATAGACACCAAGGTTAGTTGATTAAATGACAATTGTAAATCGTCCCATGTGTGTAGGTGAGTAGCAGAATCTGAGGCAGAATTGATGAGAATATGGGGAGAATAAAATAGGATTACTATAAAGGAGGGGTTTATAGTCAGCATAGTATTGGTGGGCCGAAGAGCTTCTTTCCATGTTGTATAGCTCTATGACAGACATAGCCACAATATTCCAGAAGAGGTCTCACCAGGACATCAAGAGATATCTTTTCTTATACTCAAATTCACTAGTAATAAAGGCCAACATACTGCTGCCTTCCTAATTGCTTTTTGTAACTACATGTTCACTTTGATAAAGACACCCATCTTACAATGAATGCAAACACTGTCATGGTCTGGTCCGTGAAGTCCACATTCCGGTTCACGGACCGGTCCATCGATCCTTATTCCAGGTTTTCTGGTTTTCCCTTGTTCTGTTGGTGCCTAAATTGAAGCACATCATTCTCATTTTGGGCTGACTACATAAATATCTCCTGGGTTCAGCTTCATTTGCTAGACTGTTCTCCTCCTCCTCCTCCTCCTCCTCTCCCCGCCCCCCGCCTGTATTGCTGTCAGGTTCTACTGCCGGAGCAAGACCAGAACCTTGCTGTGTCTAGATAAGGAACTGTCTTTTGTTGTTTGGAACTCTCTCTTTGTGTCCACGCCTTCGCTAGGTAGGTCTGGCCTTTTGCCGCTACCTTGAGTGGAGATCTGTCTCTCAGTGTTCTGTGTATGAGTCCTGGCCCTACGTCCTGCTCCCTAGGAGGGGTCCTGACTCTGTGTAGAGCCCCGGCCCCAAGTCCTGTTCCCAAGGAGGAGTCCCGGCTCTGTGTTCCATGTTCCTGTTCTCCCTCGACCAAGGCTCTGCATTCCTGTTCTCCCTCGAACCAAGTCAAGGTTTTGTGTTCTCCTCCTGTCCATGTGCCTTGCCCAGCCCAGGAGTACCTCGCCCAGCCCAGTTCTGGGGTTCCCTCATCCTGTCCAGGAGTCTCACGTCCAGTTGGCCCTATGTCCTGTTCCTAAGGAGGGGTCCCGGCTCTGTGTTCCTTGTTCCTGTCTCCCAAGATTACCAAGGCTCTGCGTTCCAATCTCCCAAGTCCAAGTCTTAGCTTCATGTCCTCATCCAGTTCTGGTCCCGCGTCCTGCCACCATGTCCAGTCCATAAGACCATAAGACCATAGGACAAAGGAGCAGAAGCCTGCCATTCAGCCCATCAAGTCTGCTCCGCCATTTTATCATGAGCTGACCCATTCTCACATTTAGTCCCACTCCCCCGCCTTCTCACCATAACTTGGTTGTCCACATTCAGTGCTGGCAACATACAATGTCCTGGGAAAAAAATAGATCAGAGGAATTAGCTGTTAAAGGAAATAAAAAAATAAATTGCAGAGAATTTGGCCAATACCCACCACTCATACTTAGCTACAGGCATGGTGCCCAGTCCGTGAAGTGCTGCTAACATAATGGAATACATAGAAACATAGAAAACCTACAGCACAATACAGGTCCTTTGGCTCACAAAGCTGTGCCGAACATGTCCTTACCTGAGAAATTACATAGGGTTACGCATAGCCCTCTATTTTTCTGAGTTCCATGTACCTGTCCAAGGTCTCTTAAAAGACCCTATTGTATCCGCCTCCATCACCATCGCCGGCAGCCCATTCCACGCACTCATCACCCTCTGCATAAGAAACTTAGCCCTGATGTCTCCTCTGTACCTGTTTAAAAAGGGAGGAAGAAATAAATGGTGTAAGGATAGGCCATTTCACTTAACTGATGTAGTGGAAAAATTATTGGAATCAATCTGAAGAGCAGTAGTAAATTATTATTTAGAATTTTAGAAAGACACAGGTTAATCAAGGAGAATCAACAATAGTTTAAGGTAAGGACATGTCTGAATGAATTTTTTGAAGAGTTAATTCAAAGTTCAAAGTCAAATTTATTATCAGAATACATACATGTCACCACATACAACCCTGAGATTCTTTTTCTGCAGGTATACTTAGCCTATCTATAGAACAATAACAATAGCAAACGCATGTAAGTCGGACCATGAGGCATCAGGAGTATTTAAAAGAGAGCAGTTTGTGGAAGTCAGTCATTTTCTTCGGCAGTTGAACGGGGCACGACTGCGCAAGTGCATGTATGTCAGACCGTGAGGCAGCGGGAGTAATTAAAAGAGAGCAGTTTAACGGAGCAGGCGACAGAGTAGTGGGAGACAGAGTAGGAAGGCTTTGGCTCCTGAGGCTTCGGCGAGCAGAGGCTGAGGAAGAGCTTCACTCCAAGTGAGGTAAGGCCAGGTAAGTTCCTTTAATAAATCTAATTACCTCAAGAGTAGATAATGGAGGCAGCAGTTAGGGCAGTTGAGTGCTCCGTTTGCAGGATGTGGGAAGTCCCTGATAACTACACCTGCGAAAGGTGCATCCAGCTGCAGCTCCTGACAAACGGAATTAGGGAACTGAAGCTGGAGGTGGATGAACTTCGGATCATTCGGGAGGCAGAGGCAGAAATAGAGAGGAGTTATAGGGAGATAGACACCCCTAAGGGTCAGGAGACAGGTAGCTGGGTGACTGTCAAGAGAGGGAAGGGGAATAGACAGAATGAGCAGAGCACCCCTGTGGTGTTCCCACCAATAATAAGTACATCGTTTTGGATACTGTTGATGGGGACGACCTACCAGGGACAAGTTGCAGTGGTTGTGTATCTGGCACCAAGATGGGACCCTCAACTCAGAACAGAAGGAGGGAAAAGAAGGGAGCAGTAGTGATAGGGGATTGGAGGGAGACAAATATTCTTGCAGGTAGGTTTGCTAGAGAAGCTCTGGTGGATTTAAACTAGATACGAGGGGGAAGGGGAAACAGAGTGTAGGAACAGATGTAGGGGAGAAGGAAGAAAAAGAAAATAATAAAGCTGTTTGCACCACTAGTGATAAACAGAGAGTAAGAGGTGAAAAATTTCTTAAATGCATTTATTTTAATGCTAGGAGCATTATAAGAAAGGTGGAGGAGCTTAAAGCATGGATTGATACCTGGAAGTATGATGTGGTAGCTATTAGTGAAACATGGCTACAGAAGGGGTGTGATTGGCAACTAAATATTCCCAGATTTAATTGCTTCAGGTGTGATAGAATTGGTGGGACAAGAGGGGGAGGTGTTGTATTGCTTGTCCGAGAGAATATTACAGTGGTGCTCTGGCAGGATAGATTAGAGGGCTCGTCTAGGGAAGCTATTTGGGTGGAACTGAGGAATGGGAAAGGTGTAGTAACTCTTATGGGGGTGTATTATAAACCACCAAATGGGGAGCGAGAATTGGAGGAGCAAATTTGTAAGGAGATAGCAGATATTTGTAGTAAGTGCAAGGTTGTGATTGTGGGAAATTTTAATTTTCCACACATAGACTAGGAAGCCCATACTGTAAAAGGGCTGGATGGTTTGGAGTTTGTAAAATGTGTACAGGATAGTTTTTTTGCAGCAATCTTAGAAGTACCAACTAGAGAAGGGGCAGTGTTGAATCTCCTGTTAGGGAATGAGATAGGTGAGGTGATGAAGGTTTGTGTTGGGGAGCACTTCTGGTCCAGTGATCACAATGTTATTACTTTCAATATAATTATGGAGAAGGATAGGTCTGGACCCAGGGTTGAGATTTTTGATTGGAGAAAGGTTATCTTTGAGGAGTTGCTAAAGGATTTAGAAGAAGTGGTTTGGGACAATTTGTTTTATGGGAAGAATGTAATAGAGAAATGGAGGTCTTTTAAAGGTGAAATCTTGAGAGTACAGAATCTTTATGCTTCTGTTAGGTTGAAAGGAAAGGTTAAAAGTTTGGAAACGGTTTGGAAAAAGAGAAATATCTACAATAAATATAGGCAGCATGGAGAATATGAGGTGCTCGAGGAATATAAAGAATGTAAAAAGAATCTTGAAAAGAAATTCAAAAAGCTAAAAGATATGAGGTTGCTTTGGCAAGTAAGGTGAAAATAAATCCCAAGCGTTTCTACCATTATATTAATAGCAAAAGGATAGTGAGGGATAAAATTGATCCTTAGAGAATCAGAGTGTTCACCTATGTGTGGAGCCAAAAGAGATGGGGGAGATTCTGAACGATCTCTTTTCTTTGGTATTCACTAAGAAGAAGGTTATTGAATTGGATAAGATAAGGGAAACAGGTGGGGAAGTTATGGAAACTATGATGATCAAAGAAGAGGAAGTACTGGAGCTTTTAAGGACTATAAAAGTAGATAAGTCTCCGGGTCCTGACAAGATATTCCCCAGGACCTTGAGGGAAGTTAGTGTGGAAATAGCAGGGGCTCTGACAGAAATATTTCAAATGTCATTAGAAACGGGCATGGTGCCGGAGGATTGGCGTACTGCTCATGTTGTTCCATTGTTTAAAAAGGGTTCTAAAAGTAAACCTAGCAATTATCAGCCTGTGAGTTTGACGTCAGTGGTGGGTAAATTGATAGAAAGTATTCTTAGGGATGGTATATATAATTATCTGGATAGACAGGGTCTGATTAGGAACCGTCAACATAGATTTGTGCGTGGAAGATCATGTTTAACAAATCTTATTGAATTTTTTGAAGCGGTTACTGGAAAGTTGACGAGGGTAAAGTGGTGGATGTTGTTTATATGGACTTCAGTAAGGCCTTTGACAAGGATCCCACACGGATGGTTGGTTAGGAAGGTTCAATCGTTAGGTATTAATATTGAAGTAGTAAAATGGATTCAGCAGTGACTGGATGGGAGATGCCAGAGAGTGGTGGTGGATAACTGTTTGTCAGATTGGAGATCGGTGACTCGTGGTGTGCCTCAGGGATCTGTACTGGGTCCAATGTTATTTGTCATATACATTAATGATCTGGATGATGAGATGGTAAATTGAATGAGTAAGTATGCAGATGATACTAAGATAGGTGGAGTTGTGGATAATGAAGTAGGTTTTCAAAGCTTGCAGAGAGATTTAGACCACTTAGAAGAGTGGGTTGAAAGATTGCAGATGGAGTTTAATGCTGATAAGTGTGAGGTGCTACATTTTGGTAGGACTAATCAAAATAGGATATACATGGTAAATGGTAGGGCATTGAAGAATGCAGTAGAACAGAGGGATCTAGGAATAATGATGCATAGTTCCCTGAAGGTGGAATCTCATGTTGATAGGGTGGTGAAGAAAGCTGGCCTTTATAAATCAGAGCATTGAATATAGGAGTTGGGATGTAATGTTGAAATTGTACAAGGCATTGGTGAGGCCAGCTTTGGAGTATTGTGTACAGTTTTGGTCACTGAGTTATAAGAAAGATGTCGACAAAACAGAGACAGTACAGAGAAGGTTTACTGGAATGTTACCTGAGTTTCATCACCTAAGTTACAGAGAAAGGTTGAACAAGTTGGGTCTTTATTCTTTGGAACGTAGAAGGTTGAGGGGGGATGATAGAGGTATTTAAAATTATGAGGGGTATAGATAGAGTTGACATGGATAGGCTTTTTCCATTGAGAGTGGGGGAGATTCAAACAAGAGGACATGAGTTGAGAGTTAAAGGACAAAAGTTTAGGGGTAACTTGAGGGGAAACTTCTTTACTCAGAGAGTGGTAGCTGTGTGGAACGAGCTTCCAGCAGAAGTGGTTGAGGCAGGTTCGATGTTGTTGTTTATAGTTAAATTGGACAGCTATATGGACAGGAAAGGAATGGAGGGTTATGGGCTGAGTGCAGGTCGGTGGGACTAGGTGAGAGTAAGAATTCGGCACGGACTAGAAGGGCCGAGATGGCCTGTTTCCATGCTGTAATTATTATATGGTTATGAGGTTATAATAAACAGGACCTGTAAACTGTAAACATCAGGAACTGTAAACAAACTGCAAATGCAGATAATGAGCATGAAATAAAAACATAAAAGAGTCCTTAAATGAGTGTAGTTATTCCCTTTTGTTCAACAGCCTAATAGTTGAGGGGTAGTAACTGTTCTTGAACCTGGAGGTGTGAGTCCTGAGGCACCTGTATCTTCTACCTGATGGCAGCAGTGAGGAAAGAGATGCAGGCAGTGTGCTTGATGTAGTGTTGATCTTAACAATTTTTTTTAACAAAGCTTCACATGGCAGGCTATTCAAAAGAATAAAAGTCTATGGGATCCAACAGGGAGTGACAGATTGGATCCCAGGTGGTTCAGCTGCAGGAACCAAAGGTGATTTTGTGAAGGGAAGGTTGTCTTCTGTGGGCTTGACAGGAGTCAGCACACAGACACTTGCTGTTTTTAGCATATATTAATGAGCTTGAATTAAATGTAGAGGACATAATAAAGACATTTATAAGTGATACAATAATCTCTTGTGTAGTTGATAGTATGCTGATAGTTTTGAGGAAGAGGTGAAGAATGCAACAAGACATAACAAATAGGAAGCATAGTAATCCAACCACAAACGATAGAGGATCTGCAGATGCTGAAGATCCAAGCAACACACGCAAAATGCTGGAGGAACTCAGCAGGGCAGGCAGCATCTATGGAAAAGAGTTCAGTCGATGTTTCAGGCCAAGACCCTTCAGCAGGACTGGAGAAAAAAAGTTGAGGAGTAGATTTAAAAGGTGGGGGGACGGGAGGGAGAAACACAACATGATAAGTGAAATCAGGAGGGGGAGGAATAAAGTAAAGAGTTGGGAAGTTGATTGGTGAAACAGATACAGGGCTGGGAAGGGGGAATCTAATAGGAGAGAACAGAAGGCCATGGAAGAAAGAAAAAGGGAGGAGGAGCACCAGAGGAAAGTTAAGGGCAGGTAAGGAGATAAGGTGAGAGAGGCAAATGGGAATGGGAAGTGGTGAAGGAGAGAGGGCATAAATCCGTGGGATTAAACACCTGATTTAAAAACTGGCAGAAAGATTAGGGAAGAAATGTGGTGGAATGACCGCACTTCAGTTTGGTATCATTATTCCTGAATTCCAGAGAAACCTGTCTGTATGAGATGAGAGTGATCCAGATTCACAAAATAGTACAGCTCAAAATTTCTTCAATCATTCATTGGACTTGCATTGCTAAACAAATACGAAGCACATATTCTGTTCAACACAATCTTTCCCTTTATCTTTTAATATACTCACTTGTGCATTTCTCTGTAACTGTGGATGATTTTTGAACACATCCTGCTGATCACTACAGGAACCTATTCCTGTCTGTACAGATGAACACGCCTGTCTGCATTTACCTTGCTGGTTACTAAATGTTCCTTCAGCATTCTTTATTGTACAAAAACCACATCATCATTCTTTGATTAATGCAATGTTTCTGACTTTAATTTCCTCATATATTTGCTGCAAATCCGTGAAACAATTATGCTAGTGAATTAGTCTATTATACTCTCAGGGGAATGTCACCTTGTTTGAAATTTTTATCATTATCATACAAAAGTGTTTTGATAGGAAACATTCTAGGTTACCAGCATTTTGAAAGACTAATGAATTGATTTCACTCATAGTCACACAGTTAAACAACACAGAAATTGGTTCTTCAACTTGTCCATCCCAACCAAGTGCCCAACTAAATTTATTCCATTTACTTGCATTTGGCCCATATTGATCAAAAATTTTCCTCTCCATGTACCTGTCCAAATGTCTTTTAAATGTTGTTAATTTACCCACATCAACCACTTTATTGGGCAGCTCATTGCATACTCACACCATCCTCTGTGTGAAGAAGTTGCCCTCAGACCCCTTTTAAAACACTCCCCTCTCATTTTAAACCTATGTCCTCTTATATTTAATTCCTTTTCTTTATGATCCAAGAGCTTTTGGCAGTAAATTTTACAGAGAAAGCAGGCTAATAGGTGTAAACATACTTCTGTATTGTCTGAATGTGAGTTATTTTTATCTTATCCTGGGATAGTGTGAAGTCCATCTGGCTTGACTCTGTATAGGTAGATCACCCAACATTTACTTCAGCTGAGAGCCTATTTTGTGATGGTATTGGGTTTGCTGCCCATGAAGGTTCTAACTGCAAACAGAGATCTTATACCCTATTGGATATAAATAGCCATGAGTACCCTTACTAAAGAAAGATTATATTGTAAATACCCAGTCTTCAAAGACTAATTTACCTCCCTGTTTATTCTTCATGGCAAGTTTAGCACAAGTACCCACTATTCGAGTCATGGGCCCCTCCCCGCTTCCAAAGAGATGATGCTTCCAGCTAACAAAATAGTTTAAAACATAGTTCATTACAGTGACACACATTTAAATCCTCACATTCTTAAAACACATTTAAAACTCAGAGGATTTCTATCTTAAACATTTATTTCCCAATTACAAACTGTTTCTAAAACACAATGTCAAGTTCCCGAATGAACAGCGGCAGGCATCTAAGTTTTGTCATTCCAATTCCCTGGTGTATGGTTGTTGCCACTGTCCTTTTAAGGCTCAGACTGCCAGTGATTGCCTGTCACTGCCATATTCCTTCATGGAGGGTCTGTACTTAAAGGCCTCATGCTGAGCATTCAATGCTCAGTGGAAGCAGTTCCATTTCTAGCACTGTTGTTTGTAATTTCTCCTTTGATTTTGTTTGTGATGTCCTGTTTGCTTCAATTCCGAATTAATTCTAGACTTTACTCTGCACTCGGGTTCACCACCATCCATAGTTCTGTCATTACAGCACAATTGAGCCACCACTGGTCTGTTCAAAATCCTATAACGCGTCAACCCAGTTACCTATCATCTCCACTTGGGTGATGTCACATGCATATGATATTTCCTTCGATGTCCTTTCAACACAAACAGTCTAAAAGCGTTTTGGAGACATAGTTCTTCAACTACCTATCATTAATTCTGTAAAGCTGTGAAGCTAACTTCCTTGAGCACATAAAACCTTCCGACTGTAAACATATTATAGTTATTGATATGCTATTGAAACACATTATCCCTCTGTTCTGCAAGCTTCCTTAAACTAAGCACCTTAAGAGTCAGCTTGACTGTTTGAAGCAACCTGAATTAAACAACCTGTTGTCTTATCCTGCATCTTGAGCAATAATAAAGCAGGAGTAGTGACCTAAACCTTACTTCTCCCAGACAAAATGTCTACTATCCACAAAGCTTATTTGCAATGCGGGTCTTTAGACAATACTTGTTTTAACCAGAAGTGATTAGTGCCATTTCCATTTCAAGAACTGAAGACTGACTTCCCTTTACGGCCAGAAGTTAAACAGCTGTTAGTTGGAGGTTTACTTACATCTGTTTGTGATCTTACAAGTGGCGGATGCTGTATTTAGAAAGCAGGATTAGCAAACAACTAAGAAAGAGAAAGAACCGTACTGGCCAAGAAGTGAACATCCATCAAAATTTTAAAAGTCCATTCAAAGAGCTCCTTAATTCCTCATGGTATATTGTATTATCCAGTAAATTATATGCATGATGGTCATATGATGACCTTTACAGTATAGACATCTGACTTCTCCAAAGTGGGTTTACTTTAGTTGAATGTGTTCTTGCTCAAGGTCTGGCTATAGAGAAGAAGGAAGATCTATTCAGCCAGAGAATGATAGGATTCTGAAACTCACAGCCTAGAATGGCAGTCACAGTTGATACGTACCTAGATGTGTGGTTAATAACTGTGACTATGAACCTGGCAATGGAAGTGGGATTGGTTTGGGTAATTGTTTTCCAACTAGCACATACATGATGAATCAAATGGTCTCTTTTTGTGTCATAAACTGACTTGTTTCGAAGCCTTGATTGAATGGGACCTTTCAATCAAGGCTTAAAAACAGATATATTTATGACACAGAAAAGTACATTAGGAAGTGAACATGACTATCTTTGTACACAACAATTTATAACAAGCCTGCATATAAGATATACCTCTCATCTGTAAAATTCAGTAGGTGCTTTGAACCTCTGCCACTGTATATCCACTCTTCTAGGTGTTTTCATTATATCTGTGTTGTATTTATTTTCCAGAGAGCAGTAATTTGTCATGATCATAGCCAAATGGGCAGGATGAACCTGCTGACTCCTTTCAAACAAGCAATATTGTTCACAATGTCTAGAGCAAGCACACAACTCAGCCTGTATATAAGCTCTCATGCAATGAAGTCACTGCTCTAAAGCATTTGTTATATCCAGAATGTTTATCAATTCTTAGTATTTGTAAATGTACATAGTTTCTAAGAGTGCTAAAACCCAGTGCTGTCAAGGCAAGTGAAATCATTGTATCAATATTATTATATTGGATCAGCATTACAGGACAAGATGGTCCAGGCATTGCAATGTCAATGGAGGAACAATCTGTGGTAACCAGACACTCCTGGGCCAGGGTTTAGTGCAGACCATGACTCTGTTGCAGCACTCAGATACTGAGACCTCATTAAGGCTGCCTGTAAACAGAGACTGGCTGTCCAAACACATTTGTCTGCCTGTGGCTTTGCAAAACACACTGTGGGTCTAACATTGCACTACACTGAATCGGCTGTGATGATGAATGGTGTTCTGAATTTCTGTAACTCTGCTAGCTTCTGAAACCTTCAATTACACACATCAGAGGTTCAGTAGGAACATCTCCGATGTAAGGCCGTACAGCAAGAATCTATGGATCCCCCTGCTACTTAAGATTTGCACTCAGATAGGTCAGTGGATGTACCAACAGATAGTTTAGTACACTGCAAAGAACAAAGCAGTTACTTGCCAACATATTGGCTCATCAAAGAATTTCAAATTGACGATTCTTCATATCTAATTCCTTATGAGCAAAGTTATTTTGCCTTTCAAGCAATGGCAGATTGGAATAGAAAACCATGTACACAGAATGGCCTAGAAATCTGACTAACATAATGCTGTTTTACAGTTATATAATTAAATAGTGATTTTACCTAAATGAGATATTAATAATTATTTGTCAGATATTTGATGTCATTCTAGAAATCTGAACGGGCATTTCCCAGATTGAATCATCCTTGCACTTTTCCATTAAGTATTTATTTTTCTGCCAAGATTATTGGTAACACCATGTACCGAGAAGAGCTATTACATCCCAGCTCTGGTGATTCAGCTTGAGTCCTGATCAGTGTATGGAATTTTCTTGTTCTCCACTTGGATTCTTTTTGGGTGCCCTAGTTTCCACCTACATCCTAAAAGGTTGGTACTATAGTTGCCTTTAGTGTGTAGACGAATAGTAAAATCTGAAGGCGGTTGCTGGGAATATGAGGAAAATAAACAGTGATTCATGTTGGATTTGTGTAAATGATGCTAGATATTCAGCATAGACTCACAAGAACACAAAGCCCAATGTAAGGGGTTTCTTTTTTTCATGTCACTGCGTAGTCTAATTAAAATGGCTTCTTTGTTATGTTAACTGCTGAGAAAGTCGTCCCGCTAGCAGTTTGTTTGGATCACGTTACTGATAAGAAGATGTTACGAACCAATTGGGATAGTTGTTATGCTTTTGGTGTGACTATAAGATATTCTATGTGCGGGGTTTTGGGGCAGAAGGCGGGAGAGAGAGAGAGAGACAGAGGATGGACCAGGAGTGGTGAGTCCGTTAATGGGGTCAGACCCCGAGCAGGGTGTTCGACGAGGAGAGGAGACGGAGATGGACTCGTGTGCAGCTCGTGGTCGACCACTGTTGTTGGTCCCAGGCGGCCGGTCGAGGTGGTCCGAGGGTCGCAGGGTGAAGAAGAAGGGTCCTGAGCTCCAACTGTTTGTACATGAAAAAATTGAACTTTGATAAGTGTGGCACCTTTTATTTTCCTTTTATATTTTATCCCTATTAATTATATAGTTCTAGTAATATCTATAAACTGTAATTCATTTAATCGTATCTGGTGTATTGTCTGTTATTTGGGCGGGGTGGGGTACATCACACAGCATTCACACATACTAATTACCCATTCTGGCGGGGCCGAGGCCGTTTCCCTAGACGACAGTGAGCTGAATGACCCTGAGGCTGGCCAGGGGGGTTACACCAATGATATAGGAGTGGAAGTAGGCCACCAGGCCCCTCACACTTATGCTGTTGTTCAATTGAGCATGGTTGATCTATGCTGGCCTCCATACCTCTTCTGTGCCAGTACCCAATTCCTCAAACTTTCAAGTCAAATCAAGTCAGGTTTATTGTCATTTAAATCTATAGTTTATATTACCATACAATGTATATAGAAACAAGATGTTTATCCAAACCAGGGTGTAAAGCACAGTAGTACAAATAGCACACATAACACACGATAACTTATGAAGGTAAAGATAAAATCTACAGATGAATCACACATAAATAACAAACTAAAGTGCATGAATATTAAATATTGTAAGGTACAGATCAGATTAACCAGTGACACATTGAATATGATAGGGCAGGGAGTTCAGGGAGTTCATTCTGGGGGAAGATATTGTTTGTCATCCTTACTGTTCTTGTTTTTATGCATTGTAATCTCCTGTCTGATGATGATGCTGGATGGATGGGTGGGATGCTTAATAATAGTCAGGACCCTGCATGTGCAGCACTCCTGCTAAGTGTCCCCAGCGGATGGTAGAGAGACCCCAATGATCCTCTCGGCTGTTCTCGCAGTCCTTTGTAGGGACTTCCAGTCCGATGCTTGGCTGCTCCCATTCCAGATGGAGATGCAACTTGCCAGGGCACTCTTAATGGTGCTCCTATAAAACAAATATTTTAAATATTTATCTATCTCCACCTTAACCACATCTAATATTCTATCCTCCACAACCCTCAGGGGCAGAGAATTCCAGAGATTCACTGCCCTCAAGTGAAGATATTTCAAAAATCTGGCTTATTATTTTGTACTATATCCCCCTGATCAATTGGCTGAAGAATTTGTCACTATGCTATGCAACTCTATCTCTGGGAGAATGTATAATTAGAATACTTATTGTTACCAGTGCTACAGCATGTGGGATCTGTCTACTCTGAACAATGACATGCCAACACAAAGCAAATGTTGTGACGTGTGCACTACTTCATGTTCTGTGTTCTAATGAGTTGTAAATTATTGGTGTTGCAGTAATTTCCAGCTTTGACAATTTACCTGGCTGAGGCTGTATTTTTAGCAGTAGAATGTAAGAAATTTTGGAGAAAGACTGTATGTTTGGAAGAGATATAAGTTTTAAATGAACTTCTTACAAACAATTTTAAGGGAAGAATAATATCAAACTACAATCTGCCAGTACAAAATTTGTGGCAGAGATAACATTGAAAATGTGTGGTATATAGAAGCTAATTTTCGATTACTGAAAAAGAATTAAAAATATTGGCATACATTGGAAGCAATGTGATTATCTAGCCGGGAAATGTTTAAGATAGATTATTATGGGCTGAACAAGTCGGATAGAAATTAGTATAAATTCACATTTTAGATAAGAAACTTGACTTTGATAGTTATAACATTACATGACTTCTACCCTGCCCTCCAATTAAAGTTGAATGAGCAAGACAGAAACCTAAGGTTTATAGCTTTCATTTGCTCAGGCACTCTCTAATCCCAATGCAATTTCTGATTTGGATTGCAGTCAATGTAAATGGCCACATTGTGACAATGATTGATTGAATTTACATTGACCTGAATAACATAAAGTAATGTTCAAGTGATAGTTCAGAGGCCAACAACACTTTCCCCTGAGAAATATTTGATTTATTTTTCTTTGCCTAAATGCTCATCACCACAGCGGTTTACACTACTAAATAATTTGCATTAAAATCATCAAAATGAGGAGATCTGTTGTCAGTTTATATATGGACATTAAAATAGATTTGGTTATGAATCCAACAGCATCCTATTGAAGCAATGAAGTGGCAGGAGAAATCGCAGTGGTGTTATTTCAGCCCACTTGACCTTATCATTAATTATAAATTTGGGTGAAGTATCAGGAGATCATAGAGTAGCTTGATTAATAGTTGATGGTACTTGCACCATAAAGTCAGAGCCCAGGACTCAATTGTTTAATGCTTCCAGGAAATTCCAGGGTCATGATTTAATGACTATTTTTTGCTATGGACCATTGGAGTTAGAATTTGTCCTATTTGGATCTAGATTAGATAAATCTGAAACGTTGTTTTAGAGGAGCTAAGAAGGCCAAATAAAGGCAAATGTATAACACACACAAAATGCTGGAGGAATAAAGATTCGATGTTTTAGACTGAGACCCTTCATCAGGAGGGTTCGTCACAAGTCCTGATGAAGGGCTCAGCCTGAAATGTTAATTCTTTTTTTCTTTCCATGGATGCTGCCTGACCTGCTGAGTTCCTCCAGCATTTTGTGTTTTACTCATGATCTCCAGCACCTGCAGAATCTTTTGAGCCAAGTATTTATTCACTTGCCTTCACACAACTGAATTTTCCAAAAAACAACAGTACAGGATTCTGTGATGCTGGTGCTAAATGAAGTAAACAATGAATTGTAAATAGTTTTGAAATGCAGCCAGTTAGAAAATCAAAACTGTTTCAGATTCCAGACAATGATTGCAAATGAATATGATGAATGAATAATGGTGCATCAAGTGTGAATGCTCCCTTCAGCTCTGCATTTTGTAACCACAATTCACAGTTTTTATTTTTAAACATGGGTAGATGCAGATATCAGCATCCCACAATGGAGATGGTGTAAAGCTTTAGAAAGGATGCATAAGAAGTTTAATTAAAATAATTCCAGGGATGAGGGACTTCGCTTATGTGGATAGAATGGGACCCTTGCCAGTTCACTTATCAGCCAAATTGTTCCACTGATGGTGATGCTATAGCCTCTACACTCCACGCCATCCTCTCCCACCTGGAAATTGGTGTTTCGTATGCCAGGATATTTCTATTGACTTTAGTGCAGCATTTAATATGATCTTTCCTCAGAAGCTGGTTGGCATACCATCCTCATTGGTCTCAACACCTCTCTCTGTAACTGGATCCTGGACTTCTTGACAGAAAGGCCACAGTCAATCCATGTTGGCAGAATCATCACACTGTGTGCTGGTACATGACTGCATGGCTGGATCCAGTTCAAATTGAATCAGGTTCGCTGATGACACAACAGTGATTGGCCTCATCAACAGCATACAGAGAGGAGGTAGAGTGCTGGTAGAGTGGTACGAGCATAACAATTTGAGACTCAACGTGGACAAGACCAAAGAGATGACTGTGGACTATAGGAAGGTGCAGGCTGATCACTTCTCACGGCACATAGTCATACTTTATTGATCCCGGGGGAAATTGGTTTTCGTTACAGTTGCACCATAAATAATTAAATAGTAATAAAACCATAAATAGTTAAATAGTAATATGTAAATTATGCCAGGAGATAAGTCCAGGACCAGCCTATTGGCTCAGGGTGTCTGACCCTCCAAGGGAGGAGTTGTAAAGTTTGATGGCCACAGGCAGGAATGACTTCCTATGACGCTCTGTGTTGCATCTTGGTGGAATGAGTCTCTGGCTGAATGTACTCCTGTGCCCAACCAGTACCTTATGTAGTGGATGGGAGACATTGTCCAAGATGGCATGCAACTTGGACAGCATCCTCTTTTCAGACACCACCGTGAGAGAGTCCAGTTCCATCCCCACAACATCACTGGCCTTACGAATGAGTTTGTTGATTCTGTTGGTGTCTGCTACCCTCAGCCTGCTGCCCCAGCACACAACAGCAAACATGATCGCACTGGCCACCACAGACACATAGAACATCCTCAGCATCGTCCGGCAGATGTTAAAGGACTTCAGTTTCCTCCGGAAATAGAGACGGCTCTGAGTGTTCTTTGACCAGTCATGGCTCTTCTGTAGGGAGGGTTAGGAGTACTAAGTCTCTGGGAATGCACATAGTGGTTGATCTCACCTGGTCCCTCAACACCACCTTTTTGGTCAAGAAACCACAGCAGCTTCTCCACTTCCTGAAGTGACTGAGGTGAGTGAGGCTCTTCCCCCCATTCTAAGCAATTTTTATAGGAGCACCATCAAGAGTGTCCTGACCAGCTACATAACTGTCTGGTACAAGAATTG
Organism: Mobula birostris; assembly: GCF_030028105.1. Classification (NCBI taxonomy): domain Eukaryota; kingdom Metazoa; phylum Chordata; class Chondrichthyes; order Myliobatiformes; family Myliobatidae; genus Mobula; species Mobula birostris. Next base: position 28,932,770 of record NC_092402.1, read on the forward strand.
CAAGGCATCTGACTACAAAACCCTACAAAGGATTGTGAAGACTGTTGAGTGGATCATCAGGGTCTCTCTTCCACCCATCAGAGATATTTAAGCATCAAGCATATTATCAGGAACTTAAGCACTGTCAATGATCTCTCCCATCTGTCCAACAATGTCCGTGACCCCGTACCATCAGGCAAGATGTACCATAGCGCTAGAAAAAGAGCTGTCAGGATGGGAAACAGCTTCTTGCTACTGCCACCACCCAGGTCTCATCATGTACAGTATGAAGCACCAGTGGCGTTATTTGATTTTTTTTTAACTTGTGTGATGAATGCATCCTATTATTTGTTCATTTATCTCCAGTAATATTAATATATGTAGTACATGTGTGAGTTTTATGTACTGTATTGTGCATCCTGTTTCGAAGGAATGTTGCTTCGTTTATACACATGTACAGTTGAATGCCAATAAATGTAACCTGAACTTGAACTTGAAAAGCTGAGTTGTTCTCCCTAGATCAGATAGAACTGATGGAGGTAATTAAAGCCATCAAGGTATGAGACAGATTAAATTGGGAGAAACTATTCCTATTGGCAGAGGGGTCAAGAACCAGGGAACACATAATGAAGGAGAATGACAAAAGAACCAGCAGTGCGATGATGATGAGCATTTTATACAGTAACTGGTTAATTGCTCAAATACACTGCTGAATACTGGTAGCAGATTCAAAGCAGCATTGAAAAAGAGCGTTATGCATATCTGGAAGGAAAGAATTTTCATGGTTGTAAGGAGGAGGTTGGGAAGTGAAGCAGCTGAATTTCTCTTACATAGTGACTAGACGTAGAGGAAGGACAGGTAGAAGATCAGACTAAATTGCAGTCAGTGGGATGAGGTGAAGTGTAACATAGGGGCAAAATCTAAAAGGGTGATGAATACAGGACTGAAGGTGTAATATTTGAATGCACACAGTACACAGAATAAGGTAGATGATCTTGTAGGGCAGTTAGAGATTGGCAGGTATTATGTCGTTGGCATCACTGAGTTGTGGCTGAAAGAAACTCATAGTTGGGAGTTTAACGTCCAAGGATACCAATTGTATCAAGAGGACAAGCAGGGTGGCTCTGTCCATAAAAAAAATTAAATCAAATCCTTAGAAGGAGGTGACATAGGATCAGAAGATATAGAATCATTGTCAGTAGAGTTAAGAAACTACAAAGACAAAAAGTCCCTGATGGAAATTATATACAGGCCTACGAATAGTAGCCAGGATGTGGGATATAAATTATATGAGAGACAAAAAAGGCATGTAAAAAAGGGCAATGATACATTTGTCATGGGGGATTTCAATATGCAGGTAGATTGGGAAAATAAGGCTAGTGCTGGATCACAAGATAGGAAATTTGTCGAATGCCTATGAGATGCTTTTTAGAGCAGCTTGCAGATGAGGAAAAAGACAATTTGGAACTGGGCGCTGATTAAGGAGCTTAAGATAAAAGAACCCATTGGAGACAGTAATTATAAAATGATAGAATTCACCCTGTAGTTTTAGAGGGAGAAGATAAAGTCTTACATATTGGAATTTCAGTGAAGTAAAGGGAATTACAGTGGCAAAAAAAGGAGCTGGCCAAAGCTGATTAGAAAGGGACATGAGCAGAGCAGCAATGGATAGATTCTCTGAGAGCAATTCAGAAGGTGTAGGATAGATACATCCCAAAGAAGAAGAAATATTCTAAAGGGAGGATGACACAACTGTGGCTGACAAGGGAAGTCAAAGAAAGCATAAAAAGAAAAAAGAGGGCATATAATATTGCAAAAATTAGAGGGATGTTAGAGGATTGGGAAGCTTTTAAAAACAACACAAGCCAACTAAGAAAGCTATAAAGAGAGAAAAGATGAAGAATGAAAGTAAGCTAGCCAATAATATAAAAGAGGATAACAAAGGTTATTCAGACATATAAAGAGTAAAACAGAGGCAAGAATGGATATCAGACTGCTGGAAAATGATGCTGGAGAGGTACTAATAGGGGATAGGGAATGGCAGACAGATTGATTAAGTATTTTGCATCAGTTATCACTGTGGAAGATACTAGCAGTATGCCAGAAATTCGAGTGTGTTAGGGGGCAGGAATGAGTGTAGTTGCTATTCCTGAGGAGAAGATGCTTGGGCAGCTGAGAGTTCTGAAGTTAGATAGGCCACCTTGGACCAGATGGACTACACCCCAGAATTCTGAAAGAGGTAGCTGAAGAGATTGTGGAGGCATTAGTAATGATCTTTCAAGAGTCATTAGATTCTGGATTGATTCCAGAGTACTGGAAAATTACAAATGTCACTCCACTTTTTAAGAAGGGAGCGAGGTGAAAGAAAGGAAATTATAGGCCACTTAGCCTGACTTCAGTGGTTGGCCATCATGATAGCATAGCAGTTAGTGCAACACTATTGCAAATCAGGGAATTCCAGAATTCGGAGTTCAGTTCCAGTGCCGTCTGTAAGGAGTCTGTATGTCCTCCCTGTGGAATGCATGAGGTTCCCCGAGTTCTCTAGTTTCCTCCCACAGTCCAAAGATGTACAAGGTGGGTTAAATGGTCATTGTTAATTGTCCTCCAATCAGGTTTGTCGAGGTGACATGGCTTGAAGGGCAGGAAGGGCCTACTTCGAGCTGTAATGCTAACTAAATAAAATGTTGAATTTCATTATTAAGGATGACGTTTCAGGGTACTTGAGGCCAGAATCAGCATGGTTCCCTTAAGGGGAAATCTTGCCTAACAAATTTGGTGGAGCTCTTTGAGGAAATAAAAAGCATGATAAACAAAGGAGAGTCAGTGGGTGTTTTTAATCGGATTTTCAGAAAGGCTTTGACAAGGTGCTACACATGAGGTTGCTTAACAAGGCAAGAGCCCATGGTATTACAGGAAAGATACTAAAGATACAAGCATGAATAGAAGATTGGCTGACTAGCAAGAGGCAAAGAGTGGCCTATTCTGTTTGGTTGCCGGTACTAGGTAGGTATTATAACTGCTTCTTTTCATGTTATACGTCAATGATTTGGAAGATGGAATTAATGGCTTTTTGGCCAAGTTTGCGGACGATAGGAAGACAGTTTGAGGGTCAAGTAGTATCGCTGAAGCAGGGAGGCTGCAGAAAGATTTAGATGGATATGGAGAATTGGCAAAGAAGTGACAGATGGAATATAGTGATGGAATATAGAACACGGTCATGTATTTTGGTAGACTATTTTCGAAACGGGGAGAAAATTCAAAAATTAGTGATGCAAGGAGACTTGGGAGTCCTTTATGCAGGATCCCCTGGAGGTTAACTTGCAGGTAAGGATAGCAAATATGATGTTAGCATTCATTTCGAGAGGACTAGAATATAAGAGCAAGGATGTAATGCTGAGGCTTTATAAAGCATTGGTCAGACCGCACTTGGAGTATTTTGAACAGTTTTGAGCCCCCTTTTCTAAGAAAAGATATGCTGGCATTGGACAAGGTCCAGAGGAGGTTCATGTGAATGATTCAGGGAATGAATCATTCTCATAAGCCTCCTCTGGCCAGTGATGTTGTGGGGATGGAACTGGACGGTGGTGTCTGAAAAGAGGATGCTGTCTAAGTTGCATGCCATCTTGGGCAATGTCTCCCATCCACTACATAATGTACTGGGTGGGCACAGGAGTACATTCAGCCAGAGACTCATTCCACCGAGATGCAACACAGAGCGTCATAGGAGGTCATTCCTGCCTGTGGCCATCAAACTTTACAACTCCTCCCTTGGAGGGTCAGACACCCTGAGCCAATAGGCTGGTCCTGGACTTATTTCCTGGCATAATTTACATATTACTATTTGATTATTTATGGTTTTATTACTATTTAATTATTTATGGTGCAACTGTAATGAAAACCAATTTCCCCCGGGATCAATATGTATGACTATGCCTATGACTATGAAAGGGTTAATGTATGAGAGCGTTTGATGGCTTTGGGCCTGTACTCACTGGAGTTCAGACAAATGAGGGGGAAATCTGATTGAAACTTATCAAATATTGAAAGGCCAAGATAGAGTGGAAGTGGAGAGGATATTTTCTATGGTAGGGAAAGACAAGACCAGAGGACACAGCCTCAGAATAGAAGTGCATTGATTTAGAACAGAGATGAGGAGGAATTTCTTTAGCCAGAGGGTGGTGAATCTGTGGAATTCATTGCCATGGATGGCAGTGGAGGCCAAGTCATTAGGTATATTTAAATTGGAAGTTCATAGGTTCTTATTTCTTAGAACAAGCATGTGAAAGCACAAACAGTGCTTGTAGATAGGTTCTTATTTCATAGCGAGAAGACAGGAGAATGGTTTGAGAGGGATAATAAATCAGCAGTGATAGAATAGCAGAGCAGACTCGATGAGCCAAATGGCCTAATTTTGTTTCTATTTCTTATGCTCCTATAGTGCTGGTAGAACCATGATGGGTTGAATGGCCTGCAGTAACCGTAGAGTGATTCTGTGCATTATGGTATCCTATGAACCTCAGCTTGCTGCATGAAGCCATGTGTAAACAAGACCAGCCTCTAAGGAGGGAGGAGAAGATGGCAGCGCGCTGCGCTTGCGCAGCTCTCCGGTGAAAAATGATGTTGTAGCTGTTAAATAGGGGCCGTGGGCAAATCTGATTTGATGGAGAATGGACATGAAATCACAGAGGAACATCTGGAGAAATTTCTGAAACGCCTGTTCGCTGCTGTCGTTACTGTGTGGTCGGGAATCCTTCGGAGGGTAGGCTTCAAAATCCCCGGCCTTGCCTGCTTTTGGCGACCGAGAAGGAGGTCGAATCGTTCTGACAGAGATGGCGCTCAATACTCGGTGTCGGAGAGCTGATCAGAGCTCGAAGTTTTCGGATGACTCAGAGTCGGATTGTGGTCGGCATGGCAGGGAGAGTTTTTCTTCCTTCTCCCGTCTGCGTGAGATGTGGGACATTTGAGAAACTTTGAACTTTACTGTGCTCATGGACTTTCTTCATCAAGTTATGGTATTGTTGCACTGTTGTAACTATATGTATAATTATGTGGTTTTGTCAGTTTTTTCAGTCTTGGTTTGTCCTGTTTTTGTAATATCACACCGGAGGAAATAATGTATCATTTCTTGATGCATGCATTACTAAATGACAATAAAAGGGGACTGTATATCTTCATAATCTAAATGATTTGGGTCTCAGTGAGATCACAATAGGCCTGATAATGATGTTAGGGAAGCCCCTGGCATGCCTCAGGAGTGGAATCTGTCCATACTTTTTGTGGTCACGGTTGAGGTTACAGCTACTCACATGGTCAAAATCCCCAAACACTCTGTAGAATCAACTGTTGCATGAACAATTGCGCTATATTCTTACAGAAACATCTGCATGATGCTAAGCAGTGATGTTACCTGGGGTTGTCACTTGTTTCGGGTCTTTCAACATCATACACCCTTGCCCAGGTGAGCCAACCGGGGTTGATCAGACCCCGGCCTGTGCCCTAGCAGCAACCCATGGATCTGCCCTCTTCACCCAGAGCCATCTTGACGCTTTCTCTGCTGTATCTGTGGTGGCAGAAATGGCTCTCCTTCTTCTCTCTGCTGTGATTCCAAGTGCAGTGTATACTTTGCAGAGCGACTGGCCTGCAAAACCATGACACCCGACCTCCACGACCCAACAATTTGCTCTCCAGCCTCTTCTTTGGCAGTTGCTGTTCAGATCTTCATACTTGGCTCTTTTCCGCTCGTAGGCCTCCTCCATGCGTTCTTCCCACAGCATGGTAAGCTCAAGCATAAGAACGCGATTCGATGAGTAGGACCATAACACAATGTCAGGCCGCAATGTAGTCTCTGTCCTCATGCAGAGAAATAGAAAGATTTGTATTTATATAATGCCTTTCACATCCTTAGGGCATTCCGCAGTGTTCTGCTATTAATTAGGTACTTCTGATATTTAGCCACTCGTGTATTACAAGAATGAGTAAAGAACTTTGCAGTGTTAAAAAATAAGAGCAATCAATGAAACTGATAGCTTATCCTGAAGAAAGACTTCACAAATTGAAAGCTGTAAAGAGGAGAATGCTTGCCCAAGGTGTTAAACAGCATATCGCGTTATTGGTTGGCTATTGCCACAGAATATTGCGCTTGTAATCATTTACAATTTGAATGAATCCCTCAAAAGGCACTAGGATCTGTGCCAGCATTTAGTGAAAGGTGTATTGTTTTGCTGCCGTACATTGATTTCAACAGATTAATGCCCTAGGGTCCATCAAATATAGTGGTGCTCATCGACACAATATTTAGAACGTGTCAAATAAAATAAAAATGAAGTAAATAAAAGGACCCCAATTGTTTTTTATCCAAAATTATCACAATAAATTAACAATCTTTGGCCTCCTTGATTTAACATTTATTAGATTCCTAAAAACAGAAAAAATATTTATACATCATTTTTCACATCAGGAATTGAGTGAATGTGGTTTCTCTGTCAATAACTTTTCATAATGCATTTGAAATATATATTAATAGATAACAAGTCACAGTCCTGGAGGGTATCATATAATCTTGAGGCCTAATAATGCTATTTGCCTGTCAATGAAATGAGCAAATTTCAACAGCCACAAAATCTAAATTCCAGGTACATGGAATGTTGTCACGGTCATTTTTTGTTAATGGGACTGTTAAGAAATCAGCCATTCATGGCAAAACCTGAAATAATTTTCTGCTTTCACACATCTCAAGCAGCTAACATGCCACTAATGAATACAAATGAAGAAAATGTCATTCCCTCAGCTGTGAATTATGCGACATTTTTCAGTACAGACTGTGCGGAATTCTCATAGACTGCATATCATGGATTAACAATTAAGAAATCAGAGAACTTTAGTTGTACTTAAATAGTTTATCACAGTGGCATTTTTTCATTGGAAGGATGATGAGTGCTGAGTGACAACCAATCCAATGCCTGGAAAAATGTAGTGCAATTTTTTTGAAAAGCATGTTCATCTAATAGTTTGATATGAAGTTTTAAATCAAACAATAGGTGATGGGCTTATCAATGCACACAAAATGCTGGAGGAACTTCGCAAACCAAGCAGCAGCATCTATGGAAAAAAATACAGTCGACATTTTGGGCAGAAACCCTTCAGCAGGACTGGAGAAAAAATGCTGAAGAGTAGATTTTAAAGGTGGGGGAGGGAGAGGGAAACACAAGGTGATAGGTGAAACCTGGAGGGGGAGGGGTGATGTAAAGTGCTGGGAAGTTGATTGGTGAAAGAGACAGAAGGCCATGGAAGAAAGAAAAAGGGGGAAGGAGCACCAGAGGGAGGAGATGGACGAGTAAGGGGATGAGGTGAGAGAGGGAAACAGGGATGGGAAATTATGAAGGGGGGGTTGGGGGACATTACAAGAAGTTTGAGAAATTGATGTTCATGCCATCAGGTTGGAGGCTACCCAGACGGAATATAAGGTGTTATTCCTCCAACCTGAATGTGGCCTCATCACGACAGTGGAGGAAGCCATGGATGGACATATCGGAAAGGGAATGGGAATGGAATTAAAATAGGTGGCCACTGGGAGATCCTGTTTGTTCTGGCAGACAGTGCGTAGATGCTCGGCGAAGTGGTCTCCCAATCTATGTCGGGTCTCACTGACATATAGGAGGCCACACCAGGAGCACCAGATACAGTAGAAGGCCTCAACAGACTCACAGGTGAAGTGTCGTCTCACCTGGAAGGACTGTTTGGGACCCTGAATGGTAGTGAGGGAGGAGGTGTGGGAGCAGGTGTAGCACTTGTTCCACTTGCAAGGATAAGTGCCAGGAAGGAGATCAGTGGGGAGGGAGGAATAGACAAGGGAGTCGCGTAGGAAGCGATCCTTGAGGAAAGCAGAAAGTGGGGGAGAGGTCTTCTCCAGTCCTGCAGAAGGGTCTCAGCCCGAAATGTCCACTGTACTCTTTTTCATAGATGCTGCCTGGCCTGCTGAGTTCCTGCAGCATTTTCTGTGTGTTGCTCGGACTTCCAGCATCTGCAGATTTTCTCTTGTTGGTGGGCTTATCAATCTAAGATTTTCTCAATCCAAAATCTCAGAGCACTAGTGGATTTCTCTTGAAAACAGAAATCCATCAGCTGGCTAAGATTTGGGATGAAAGGAAGACCACTAGCTCCATAGTTTCTAAAAGGTTCAATGTTTTTTAAGTTCAAGATAAATATATCATCAAAGTACATAGATGTTACTATATACTACCTTGAGATTCATCTTCTTGCAGGCATTCACAGTAGAACAGTAAAATCAATGAAAAAATACACATAAAGACTCACAAACAATTAACGTGTAAAATATAACAAACTGCAAATAAACAAACAAACAAATAAATAAATAAATAATACTGAGAGCACAAGTTGTAGAATCCTTGAAAGTGGGTGCATAGGTTGTGGAATCAGTTCAGTGTTGAAGTTAGTGAAGTTATACACACCCATTCAGGACCCTAAGGTGTGGGGCCTAAGGGTCTGTGCCTCCTTCCCAATGGCAACAGCGAGAAGAGAGCATGGCCTGGATGGTCGGGATCCTTGATGATGGAAGCTGTTTTCTTGTGGCGGTGCTTCATTCCAATGTGCTCAATGGCGGAAAGGATTTTTCCTGTGATGGACTGAGCTGCATCGACTACTTTTTGTCCGCTTTTCTGTTCTTGAGCATTGGTGTTTCCATACCAGGCCATGATGCATCCAGTCAGGATATTCTCCACAGTGTATCTGTAGAAGTTTGTCAAAGTTTTAGCCAAATATGCACGACCTTCTCAGAAATAAATGCACTACCAAGCCTTCTTTGTAATGGCACTTACATGCTGGTCCTAGGAAATGATTAAGCCAAGGAATTAAAAGTTACTGACACTCTTCGCTTCTGATCCCTTAATGAGGACTGTCTCATGGACCCCCGGTTTCTTCCTCCTGTAGTCAACTGTCATTGACAGTGTGTACACTATCACTGTAGTCACTGTTGAGATGGAGACAGTTCAAGTTTTGTCATTGCTTGAAACAATTACTTGCAGTAATCTCATGAAAGTACATGCAACATGGTGATAGAATGGAACATTACAACATTAGAAGGTTTTTGACAACAAATCTGGCCCAACAAAATTTGCCAAATTCTTATTTACTTGTGTTTTGAAATAACTATTGAGTTTAGATTTGAAAGTCTCTAAGGCAGGGGTCCCCAACCTTTTTTGCACCATGGACCTGTTTAATATTGACATATTAAATATTCTTGCGGACCGGCCGACCGGGGGTGGGGGGTGGGGGGGTGTTCAAGTAGGGTTAAACTCACCTCAACATGGCTTTTACAGTTAGGGTTGCCAACTTTCTCACTCCCAAATAAGGGACAAAAGTAGCAGTCAAATCCAGGGACACTTTACCCCATGAAAGACTACAATGACCACGAAGCCTTGCGCGGGCACCTGTGTGCAGATGCGTGATGTGTGCATGTGACACGTGCATGCGTGTACGTGCCAATTTTTTTCCCACAAATCGCTGTTGCCTTCATCTTCCCAACTATACTGTACATACATTATTTCTACTTTATATAGGCTGTGTATTTATCATATCATTCCTGATGTACTATATGTTAGTGTTATTTTAGGTTTTATGTGTTATTTGGTATAATTTGTTAGGTTATATTTTGGGTCTAGGAACGCTCAAAAATTTTTCCCAGATACGTTAATGGTAATTGCTTCTTCGCTTTACACCATTCCAGCACAAAAGGTTTCATAGGAACGCTCTACCTTAGTGGGGGAAATATGGGACAAGGGCGGTCCCGTATAGGACAAAGCAATTTAGCCCAATATACGGGATGTCCCGGCAAATACGGGACAGTTGGCAACCCAATGTTCAAGTTCAACAGTGTGTGACAGGGAATGAGGAAAAGGTGCAGCTGACTCATATCGTTTCCTCACGGCCCAGTAGCGCATGCTTTGCGGCCCGGTACCGGTCCGCGGCCCGGTGGTTGGGGACTACTGCTCTAAGGTACTACTCTCAACTGCACAACTAGGTAGTTTGTTCCATGTGTCCACAACTCACTGTGTAAAGAAATGCTTCCTGATATTAGTCTGAAATCTCCCCTTAACCAGTCTCTACCTATAGCCCTGGGTCCTCATTGATGGATTAATTTTGAAGTACCAGCTGGCATCCACTTTACTTATACCTTTAATGATTTTGAATTCTTCATGTTCCCTCTTATTCTATGTCTACTTAGACAAAAGGATTTAATTCTTTCAATCTTTCTTTACACCTCATACCCTGCAGACCTACAATGAGTCTTGTCACCCTTCTCTGAACTCTCTCCAGTGACTTCACATCCCTCACACAATGTGGAGACCAAAACTGTACACAGTACTCAAGGTGTGGCCTCACAAGCGCATTATACAGCTTAAGGAGAATGTCTCTGACTTGGACTCTACTGAACACAATATATAGCCCAACATTCTATTAACCTTCCTAATTGCTTCTGTTTTAGTATCAGCGTTGATGAGCTTTAGTTTTAGTCTTATGTTACTTACTTACAGCCCGTTATGCCACTGGCGTTTAAGGTTGCTGTCTCCATCCAATTCTGTTTTACCAGTCGGGGTTGTTAGCCCTGAGCTGAATCCCTGAACTTGGACGATCAGTGGACCACTCTTGGTCTGGCCTCTACCCTTTGACCTGTTTGGCATGGGTGATCCTACCAAGAGCAAATTCATAAAGCAATATCTAACACTAAATTATATCAATCATACATTTATTGCCTCTTTCATTTAATAAAGGCTTATTATTAGTCCACGATGGCAACTTGTATTTCTGCTTGGCAGATCTGTTGCAAATATTGTATTTAATAAGAGAACTACATCACATTATGTCTCTTTGCCTTGAGATCCAGTATCCAAACTTCTGTTACTTAATATGCATAATAATTGCATAATTCATGAAATTTCCTTTGATATCTCTAATGAAGTTACATAAATATAATAAAAATAATTTCAAAGACCTTAAAGGAGGGGACATTCAATGTTTTTTGTCAGTAGCACAGTAGAGTTGTTAGCCTGAAGTTACTTATGTGTTATCAAATATGAAAGACCTCTTGCTGCCAAATCAAATCTCTCTTTATAAATTTCAACTTTCTTAAGCACATTTAAAATTCTGAATTAATATTTCCAGTGGTAATGTTGGCAAAATTTCACCATCTAAAGTTCAAGAGAATTCTTTCTAAATTATTATAATACTCAACAGCAATTATTTGCGATTACATTAGCGTAAAATTGGCAAAATTTCTCATGTGGTGGATCTGAAAACAATGGATCTCTTTTATATATCATAAAATCTGACACGTAATATACTTCCAAGGGTTTTGAAACTTAAATTGGCCATCTATACACCAGGAGTAACTGTTAATCTTTGTTTTCTATTTTCAATTCCACTTTATTTGGTTTGGTTTTTAGTATGTTTATTTTACTTACTTATTACATTTAGCAACTTATAAATTAACATGTGGAATCAGTATCCATAGTCTATGAAGAATTAATCAGTATTATGTAGTGTTACGTACCCCGTAACTGGGTTGCCAAACCAGCAGAAATGGACCACTCAGTTGGAGTCTGGATTACTGGAACTAAGAAAGTTTTATTAAAGAAATAAGCAACACAGTACTCTAATAGTAAGGATATAAATGCAACAGGTTAGCAATGAATAAACACACATGTACACAGAACTAGGATAATAGGATCAATCAAGCTCTATCGTCGTCTAGGGGTAAATGACCAGTTTCAAGTGACGCAAAGTTCAGTTCAATTGAGTTCAGTTCAGTTCACAGTAATCACCGTTGTGCCGTTGGGCGGAGAAAAGGAGAGAGAGCGAAAGCGAATGAATATTCAAAACGGATTCCACACAGACCTTCGATATTCCTCGCAGTTAGCTTTCGGGTGAGTCCTTGGTAATGTCTTCTGAGGTCACCGACTGTGACCCCTCCGTTCCAGACATGATCGTTCTTCAGCGGTGAACCCGGCTCCCAGGCAAGGCCGGACACACACCAGGTTCCCGCCGACCGTATCTTTCCACCCTGTGCGTCTATGGCTGGTCCCGCGAGCAAACCTCCAAAACTCCCACCGACCTGTGGGGGCACACCGCTTCCAGGGTCTCGTTACCTCGTGGTGTCGTGTGTGTCCATTGCCTTAGCGAACCTGTCCCTTTTTATCCCCCTGCTGGGGTATCGCCTGTCCATCACACTTCAAACAGTTCAGGCTTCAAAAGGAGCCAGTCTTGACAATACTCAGACCGGTGTCTCCTTCCGTTAAACTCTCTCGTCTCTTCATTAACATTTCCAAATGCTGCTCCATTGTCTTACTTATCTCTCTCTCCTGAAGACAGGTGGCAGATCAACTGATGATCCTACTGGTGCCAGCACAGGACAGTTAACATCTTAGTCTATGTGTACTTTTGTAACCCTCTTTCGTCACAGTAGCAAAATAATTTTTGTGACCAATTTATATTTACATATATCCTCTTTTTATATTTACTGCCCATTTGACATCAAATGGAAAATAATCCTTTCTATGTTTAGAGTACCTCACCTCTGCTTTATTGTAATTTCAGATGATTCACTGCAGACTAAAATTTTAATTGTAATTATTGTCTCTGAATTTAAAATCTTAATACAAAGTATATACCTTGACCTTAGTAATTTTCTGATATTTGAAATTCAAATCTACCTGTCCAATGATTCCACATTCATACCTCCCTTTAGTAATGCAAAGTGCTTATAGCCAGATGTGACATATTTCCCTCACTGTGGCAATTCTCCCTGGGAAGCTGGAACACAAGTAAGAAGTATAGGCACAGATGAATCATAAAAACTTGTCAGAATAGCATTGTATAAGGTTACAAATTAAACAAAGTGGTACTTTCAAGATGCCTCAGTGACTCCCACTGTTGTCTCACAGCTGTGACAATCAAAATGTAGCTATTCTTGTTCCCTCTCCTGGCTCCTGGCACTTGACAGAGTGCTGAGAGGTTAATTAATTTGTTTATCTATGAGGCCAAATAGCTGGCCACACAGGAGACATTTTATGCCAAAGCAGGGCACCTCAAAGTGTGAAGTGTGATGAGCTGTATCTGTAGAAAGAAGCACCACCAATCAACTTCGTGTTTTTTTTTGCCTGTATGTGCTTTATGACACTACTTTTTTTTTAACTTGGAAGTTGAATGAATTCTTTTGCTTCAAGATTTTTATTTAGAATTTTCAATATATATTCCACTATCCATTTATTGCATCAAATTGGTAGAGCTTCATCATAAGTGAGATTGATAGATTTTTGTTCAAGTAATTCAAAAGGTTGCACTGAGGAAAGTAAGTAAACCTTTCTTTTTCACTGGATGGGGAAACATAACTGAACATATTTTCTTATTGTGATTACTTTCTGTCAAATAGATTTTTTCTGTTGTTGTAACTACGTCTGCAAGACGATGTCTGGTAAGAAATTTGGGTCCATTCGCATTCATGCAGATGAGGTTGCCTGAAATTTAAAGCCTAATAGTAATATAACCTTCTATGATTTTGTACATCTGTTCAGTTACTGCTATTAAAATGACTTTTAATCAACAACATACTCCCTTTCTGTAAAATAACACATTGATGAAGGACCCAAATAAAGAGCACATGAAGTTTATCTATTCTTTGAGAAAGGTCTGAATCAATGGATATTGAAAAATGCCGAATGGAAAATGAATAAAGGAAACCTTAGCAACATACACAAAATTCTAGAGAAACTCAGCAGGCCAGGCAGCATCTAAGGATAAAAGTACAGTCAACGTTTTTGGCCAAAATTCTTCAGCAAAACGGGAAATCTTTGCATGTTATTATTTGTTCATAGAACTATATGTATAAGGAGTGAAATTCAATTATTGGTGTCGCTGTTATTTGTACTATTTTAAAGTTTTACAGCAGCTTATAAAAGATTGAAACTGAGGCTAAGGTTAGGCTGTTTCTCTGCAATCTAATTTGAATCTATGGAGTATTAGTTGACAGGTTTAGGTTCATTCTGATATGAATATCGTCCTTCATAAGTGTCATCAGAGAGAACACCTTTTAAAAAGTAGTGGTTGTCAGCAACATCCATGTATTGTACACTTGAATCCAGGTTCTTTCTAAGTGCTCTTTTTCTTCAATTTTGTATTCAGGTAGATGCTACCAACATGACTTAAGCAGGTCTGTTAGACATGTTAAAAAAAGGGTCAAAATTTATTCCAAAATAGTCTTATATCCTATCATTTCACTTTTAGACTTAAGAATCTACTCTATGCAAGGCATCCAGGATGATACAAGCCACATTTGATAGCTGTTACATGAAGTATATGCAGCTGGTCACAATTGTGGCTTCAGCTGGTAGTTTGCTTGCTTTTATTTTTTTTGATAGAATGTGCCTCCAAGGTTTGCAACAGAATGTCAAGTAGATACAGGAGGTGAACAAATACAAGCTGAGCACACTGGTGTCCTGATATCACTTGTCTTGACGAGCATTTTGCGAGCTGGGAAAGTCACGGAATATATGCAACGTGCCTCTTGATTTGAACTGATAAATTTTGTTTTATTTTCAAGCAAGACAATATTTAAAAACATCAGGTGGGGACAGTTGGTTTTGACATTACATGTTTTAATTTGCAGTTCAGTAGAACAACAGTGTTCTCTTTCAGCAGGTTGGCTGAAGTGAACCAATGCATCAAGCTATTTTAAGATGTTGAAACAATCCATAGTATATTGAGTACATTTTGAAGAAATTATTTAAATTGGCAGATATCTATCTACTAAATGATATAATTTCCTGTATGCAACCTGCTGTTTTATAGAATGCACAAACCAATTGAAAAATCTTTGATTTCTTTTAGAGTAACAAGAGAAATGGATCTCATTCAGTTTCTTTAAATACGAGATGTGCATGTTCCTCACAATGCCCGCATTTTTTGTCCTCCCAAAATTGGTTCAGTCAACCATTTTAGTGGTACTGTGTTTACATAGATTGGGGAACTGTGCCTCAAGGGAAAAATAACAGTTCTCCAAGAAAATGAAGAACGAAGTCCAGCAGAAACCCTGACGCTTAAAGAACAGATAGACAGGTGGAAACATTGCAGGTGGTTCAGTGATTCAACAACAACCATAACATTAGTGGGTTCTTCAGCAGTTTCAAGATGACTTGTGGCCCAGGCACACAAAATTCCACCTCAGTGAGGGTCAGGAGCAGAGACCTCCCCAAGGCTGTGTTTTTGCCTGGAGGATCTGGAATAGTCCCTGTCAGTGTTTAAGCTGAACAGTTGCATAAGACAGGACTCTCTGCTCCACAGGCTGTTCCCAGGGGTACACTGACACAGACAAGAACTTCTGTCTGCAAGGTCATTAACTCATGATGATATTTGGTCAGCCCAAAACCTGTTGATCTTAGTGCAACAACTGTAAATCCTCTGTGGGAAAGGAGCACAGCTTGGGTGCTGTCATCACTGGTTACTGAGAGACCTGGCTGCTCTGTAACATTGTCTCAGACAACTCACAGTTGCATTGTTTAATTGCTTAATTTAGTTGGGGGAAAGATTGACACATTGTAGGAATAAGAGCCATATGGGATTCCTTCAATATATTGAAGATTCAATCCCTCGGATTCCAGGATGAGGTGGTAAATTGGATTCAACATTGGCTTTATGGGAGAACAGAGAGTGGTAGCAGATTCCAGGTAGTCACATTCAACTTACTGCTTCTCCCATCTTGTTCTACACACCACATTTTCTGCCATGAGGTGGTACCTTGTGCCTCAATGCCAGTCATTTCCACAACTGTGGACCTGTACGCTTCTTTCTCCTCCGCTGGATCCATTATTTCAATCGCTGGTTCTTTGACTTTCTCACATCCTGCAAGGATCAGAAGGTCGCCTGTCTACAGACCACAGAACCTGTGAGTCCAACACCAGCAGGCCCAGATGTCTCCAGACTGCAATCCCTGCTACTGACCTCAACAGCTCCAACGATCCATAGCAGACTCAAAACCTGGAGTCCCCCGCCATTAATGTGGGTTCCAATGACCTCAGACACCTCCAAAGTGCCGATTGCGTAACCTCCAACTCCTACTCCAGACTTGACCTCCAGGCCAGTTCATCACACGCTGCTGCTGGAACCCCCGTCTCCCCTTCCCCCACCACCACTCCATAATCCCGTCTCTCTCAAGTCCCACCACCAGCTCTTGCGTTCTTGGAGACTCCATCTTCCTCTCACCCCTCCATCCCTGAAAACCCCAAACCTACCTTCCCCTCAGAGACCACCAACCCCCTTCCCTCCTTCTGTCAGAAGGTTCTGTCCTCAGTAAGGGCCTCACTTATGTCCAGTGAGTTCTGCGCCTACCACGAGGCTGAGCTCTTCTTCCGCCACCTTCGTCTCTGAGCCTATTTCTTTGGCAAGGACTCTTCACCCCGCACCAATGACCCTTTCTCCCTTCTCCCTCCTCCTCTTCCTAGACACCCCGTCCTGGTCTTCTGCGTGCTCTGGACCTTTTCATTGCCAACTGCCGACGGGACATTAACTGTCTAGACTTTAACACTCCTCCCTCCAATTCTAACCTCACTCCATCTGAACACACTGCTGTCCACTCGCTCCGCACTAATCCTAACCTCACATCAAACCCGCAGATAAGGAGAGTGCTGTAGTAGTCTGGTGGACTGACCTCTACATTGCTGAGGCCCAACCCCAACTCTCGGACACATCCTGTTACTTACCCCTCGAATAGGATCCCACTGAGGAGCACCAAGCCATTATCTCCCACACCATCACCAACCTTATTGACTCTGGGGATCTCCTATCCACCACCACCAACCTCATAGTTCCCTCACCCCACACCTCCTGTTTCTACCCCCAAGGTCCACAATCTCGTTTGTCCAGGTAGACCCATTGTTTCAGTTTATTCCTGCCCCACTGAACTCATATCTACATACCTGGACCCTATTTTATCCCCCCAGTTCAATCCCTTCCTACCTACATCTTTGGCATTTCGCACACTGTGGACCTTTTCAATGACTTCAAGTTCCCTGGCCCCCAATATCTTATTTTTACTCTGGATGTCCAGTCCCTATACACCTCCATCCCCCACAAGGAAGGCCTCAAAGTTCTCCACTTCTTTCTGGACACCAGGCCCAACCAGCTCCCCTCCGTCTGGCAGAACTTGTCCTCACTCTAAATAATGTCTTATTTGACTCCTCCCACTTCCTTCAAATAGAAGGTGTAGCCATGGGTGCTCGCATGGATCCCAACTATGCCTGCCTTTTTGTCAACTATGTGGAACAGTCTATGTTCCAAGCCTACACTGGTGTCCATCCTGCACTTTTCCTACACCACATCAACGACTGCATTGGTGCTGCTTCCTGCACCCGTGCTGAACAAGTCGATTTCATCCACTTTCCTCCAACTTCCACCCTGCCCTCAAATTTAAGCCACACTCAGGTTAGAGGAACAACACCTTATATTCCGTCTGGGTAGCCTCCAATCTGATGGCATGAACATTGACTTCTCTAACTTCCGCTAATGCCCCACCTCCCCCTCGTACCCCATCTGTTATTTATTTATATATACACATATTCTTTCTCTCTCTCTCTCTCTCTCTCCTTTTTCTCCCTCTGTCCCTCTGGCTATACCCCTTGCCCATCCTCTGGGTTCCCCCCCCCACCTTGTCTTTCTCCCCGGACCTCCTGTCCCATGATCCTCTCATATCCCCTTTGCCAATCACCTGTCCAGCTCTTGGCTCCATCCCTCACCCTCCTGTCTTCTCCTATCATTTTGGATCTCTCCCTCCACCTCCCACTTTCAAATCTCCTACTAACTCTTCCTTCAGTTAGTCCTGATGAAGGGTCTCGGCCTGAAACGTCGACTGTACCTCTTCCTAGAGATGCTGCCTGGCCTGCTGCGTTCACCAGCAACTTTGATGTGTGTTGCTCAAATTTACCTGGTCCATTTCTGACACCTCCCTCCCCTTTCTCAATCTCACTGTCTCTATCTCCGGAGACAGCTTATCCATTGATGTCTAGTACAAACCAAAGTACTCTCACAGCTACCTGGACTATATCTCATCCCACTATGCTACTTGTAAAAACACCACCCCTTTCTCTCAATTCCTCTGTCTCCACCACATCTGCTCTCAGGATGAGGCTTTTCACTCTAGAACGAAGGAGATGTCCTCCTTTTTTCAAAGAAAGGAGCTTTCCTTCCTCCACCATCAATGCTGTCCTCAACCACATCTCTTCCATTTCACACATCTGCCCTCACCCTATCCTATCGCCACCCTACCAGGGATAAGGTTCCTTTTGTCCTTACCTACCACACCACCAGCCTCCGCATCCAGCACATAATTCCCTGAAACTTCCGCCTCCTCCAAAGAGATCCCACCACCAAACACATCTTTCCCTCCCCCCCACTTTCCGCTTTCCACAGGGATCACTCTCTACACGACTCCCTTGTCCATTCATCCCTCCCCACTGATTCTCCCCTCTTGGTACTTATCCTTGCAAGCAGAGCAAATGCTACATCTCCTCCCTCACTACCATCCAGGGCCCTAAACAGTCCTCCAGGTGAGGCAACTTTTCACCTATGAGTCTGTTTGGGTCATGTACTGTGCCCAGTGCTCCCAGCGTGGCCTCCTGCATGTTGGTGAATCCCGACGTAGATTGGTAGACAGCTTCGCCGAGCATCTACGCTCTGTCCGCAGACGAGATCTCCCAGTGGCCACCCATTTTAATTCCACTTCCCATTCCCATTCCGATATGTCCATCCATGGCATCCTCCTCTATTGTGATAAGGCCACACTTAGGTTCGAGGAACAATACCTTCTATTCCATTTAGGTAGCCTCCAACCTGATGACATGAACATGGATTTCTCAAACTTCCAGTAATGCCTCCCCACCCTTCACCATATCTTATCCCCTTGTCCCTCTCTCACCTTATCTCCTTGCCCGCCCATCGCCTCCCTCTGGTGCTCATTTCCACTCCCCCGCCCCTTTTTTCTTTCTTCCGTGGCCTTCTGCCTCTTTCACCCATCTACTTCCTAGCCCTTTGTTTCATCCCTCCCCCTCCAAGTTTCACCTATCACCTGGTGTTTCTCTCTTCCCTACCCCCACCTTTCAAATCTACTCCTCAGCATTTTTTCTCTCGTCCTGCCAAAGGGTTTCAGCCCAAAACATCAACTGTGCTTTTTTCCACAGATGCTGAGTTCCTCCAGCATTTTGAGTGTGTTGCTCGGATTTCTGCAGATTCTCTCTTGTTAGTGGTAGTAGATGGTTGTCTCTCTGGCTTGAGGCCTGTGGCTAGTGCAGTGTTGCAGTTATCAGAGCTGGGTTTGTTGTTGTTTGTCATCTATATCAATAATCTGGATGATAATGTGGTTGATTGGATCAGCAAATTTGCAGATGATACCAAGATTGGGGGAGTAGTGGACAGTGAGAAAGACTATCAAAGCTTACAGCGGGATATGAACCAGGTGTAAAAATGGACTGAGAAATGGCAGATGGAACTTAATGCTGACAAGTGCAAGGCATTGCATTTCAGTAGGACCAACCAGGGTGTGACTTATACAGTGAACAGTCAGTTTCTGAGGAGTGTGGTAGAACAGAGGAATTTGGAAATACAGATCCATAATTCCTTGAAAGTGGCATCACAGATAAATAGGGTCATAAAGACAGCTTTTGTCACATAATCGCAGTATTGAGTACAGTTGAGATGTTATGTTGAAGTTATATATGATGTTGTTGAGGCCCAATTTAGAGTACTGTGTGCGGTTCTGGTCACCTACCCACAGGAAAGTTAACATTAAGATTGAAAGAGTGCAGAAAAACTTACAAAGATGTTGCTGGGACTTGTGGACTTCAGCTATAGGGAAAGGTTGAATATGTTAGAACTATATTCCCTGGAGCATAGGAAGATGAGGGGAGATTTGATAGGGGTATACAAAATTATGAGGGGCAGAGATAGGGTAAATGCAAGCAGGCTTCTTCCACTGAGGTTCAGTGAGACTAGAACTAGAGGTCAAAGGATAAGGGTGTAATGAGGGAGGATATCTTCACTCAGAGGGTGGTATGAATGTGGAGTGAGCTGCCAGCAGAAGTTGTGGATGTGGGTTGGATTGCAATATTTAAGTTCGGATAAGTACATGGATGAGAGGGGTATACATAGAACATCGAACATAGAACAGTACAGCAGAGTACAGGCCCTTGGCCCACAATGTTGTGCCAACCCTCAAACCCTGCCTCCCATATAAGCCCCCACCTTAAATTCCTCCATATACCTGTCTAGTTGTCTCTTAAATTTCACTAGTGTATCTGCCTCCACCACTGACTCAGGCAGTGCATTCCACGCACCAACCACTCTCTGACTAAAAAACCTTCCTCTAATATCCCCCTTGAACTTCCCACCCCTTACCTTAAAGCCATGTCCTCTTGTATTGAGCAGTGGTGCCCTGGGGAAGAGGCGCTGGCTATCCACTCTATCTATTTCTCTTATTATCTTGTACACCTCTATCATGTCTCCTCTCATTCTCCTTCTCTCCAAAGAGTAAAGCCCTAGCTCCCTTAATCTCTGATCATAATGCATACTCTCTAAACCAGACAGCATCCTGGTAAATCTCCCCTGTACCCTTTCCAATGCTTCCACATCCTTCCTACAGTGAGACGACCAGAACTGGACACAGTACTCCAGGTGTGGCCTAACCAGAGTTTTATAGAGCTGCATCATTACATCACCACTCTTAAACTCTATCCCTCGACTTATGAAAGCTAACATCCCATAAGCTTTCTTAACTACCCTATCCACCTGTGAGGCAACTTTCAGGAATCTGTGGACATGTACCCCGAGATCCCTCTGCTCCTCCACACTACCAAGTATCCTGCCATTTACTTTATACTCTGCCTTGAAGTTTGTCCTTCCAAAGTGTACCACCTCACACTTCTCCAGGTTGAACTCCATCTGCCACTTCTCAGCCCACTTCTGCATCCTATCAATGTCTCTCTGCAATCTTTGACAATCCTCCACACTATCTATAACACCACCAACCTTTGTGTCATCTGCAAACTTGCCAACCCACCCTTCTACCCCACATCCAGGTAGTTAATAAAAATCACGAAAAGTAGAGGTCCCAGAACAGATCCTTGTGGGACACCACTAGTCACAATCCTCCAATCTGAATGTACTCCCTCCACCACAACCCTCTGCCTTCTGCAGGCAAGCCAAACCTGAATCCACCTGGCCAAATTTCCCTGGATCCCATGCCTTCGGACTTTCTGCATAAGCCGACCGTGTGGAACCTTGTCAAATGCCTTAATAAAATCCATATAGATCACATCCACTGCAGCACCCTCATCTACATGCCTGGACACCTCCTCAAAGAACTCTATCCGGCTTGTTAGACACGATCTGCCCTTCACAAAGCCATGCTGACTGTCCCTGATCAGACCATGATTCTCTAAATGCCCAAAGATCCTATCTCTAAGAATCTTTTCCAAAAGCTTTCCCACCACAGACGTAAGGCTCATTGGTCTATAATTACCCGGACTATCCCTACTACCTTTTTTGAACAAGGGGACAACATTCGCCTCCCTCCAATCCTCTGGTACCATTCCCGTGGACAATGAGGACATAAAGATCCTAGCCAGAGGCTCAACAATCTCTACCCTCACCTCATGGAGCAGCCTGGGGAATATTCCATCAGACCCCGGGGACTTATCTGTCCTAATGTATTTTAACAACTCCAACACCTCCTCTCCATTAAAATCAACATGCTCCAGAACATCAACCTCACTCATATTGTCCTCACCATCATCAAGTTCCCTCTCATTGGTGAATACCGAAGAGAAGTATTCATTGAGGACCTCGCTCACTTCCAAGGCCTCCAGGCACATCTTCCCACCTTTATCTCTAATCAGTCCTACCTTCACTCCTGTTATCCTTTTTTTCTTCTCATAATTAAAGAATGTCTTGGGGTTTTCCTTTACCCTACTCGCCTAGGCCTTCTCATGCCCCCTACTTGCTCTTCTCACCCCCTTCTTAAGCTCCTTTCTTGCTACCCTATATTCCTCAATAGACCCATCTGATCCTTGCCTCCTAAACCTCATGTATGCTGCCTTCTTCCACCCGACTAGATTTTCCACCTCACTTGTCACCCATGGTTCCTTCACCCTACCATTCTTTATCTTCCTCACCGGGACAAATTTATCCCCAACATCCTGCAAGAGATCTCTAAACATCAACCGCATGTCCATAGTACATTTCCCTGCAAAAACACCATCCCAATTCACACCCGCAAGTTCTAGCCTTATAGCCTCATAATTTGCCCTTCCCCAATTAAAAATGTTCCTGTCCTCTCTGATTAGAAACATAGAAAATAGGTGCAGGAGTAGGCCATTCGGCCCTTCGAGCCTGCACCGCTATTTATTATGATCATGGCTGATCATCCAACTCAGAACCCCGCCCCAGCCTTCCCTCCATACCCCCTGATCCCCGTAGCCACAAGGGCCATATCTAACTCCCTCTTAAATATAGCCAATGAACTGGCCTCAACTGTTTCCTGTGGCAGAAAATTCCACAGATTCACCACTCTCTGTGTGAAGAAGTTTTTCCTAATCTCGGTCCTAAAAGGCTTCCCCTTTATCCTCAAACTGTGACCCCTTGTTCTGGACTTCCCCAACATCGGGAACAATCTTCCTGCATCTAGCCTGTCCAATCCTTTTAGGATTTTATACGTTTCAATCAGATCCCCCCTCAATCTTCTAAATTCCAACGAGTACAAGCCCAGTTCATCCAGTCTTTCTTCATATGAAAGTCCTGCCATCCCAGGAATCAATCTGGTGAACCTTCTTTGTACTCCCTCTATGGCAAGGATGTCTTTCCTCAGATTAGGGGACCAAAACTGCACACAATACTCCAGGTGTGGTCTCACCAAGGCCTTGTACAACTGCAGTAGTACCTCCCTGCTCCTGTACTCGAATCCTCTCGCTATAAATGCCAGTATACCATTCACCTTTTTCACTGCCTGCTGTACCTGCATGCCCACTTTCAATGACTGGTGTATAATGACACCCAGGTCTCGTTGCACCTCCCCTTTTCCTAATCGGCCACCGTTCAGATAATAATCTGTTTTCCTATTTTTGCCACCAAAGTGGATAACTTCACATTTATCCACATTAAATTGCATCTGCCATGAATTTGCCCACTCACCCAATTCTATCCTTTTCCATGATAATGCTAAAGGCCAGGGAGCGGTGGTCACTGTTCCCCAGATGCTCACCCGCTGAGAGATCTGTGACCTGACCCAGTTCATTACCTAGTACTAGATCTAGTATGGCATTCCCCATAGTCGGCCTGTCCACATACTGTGACAGGAGTCCGTCCTGGACACACTTAACAAACTCTGCCCCATCTAAACCCTTGGAACTAATCAGGTGCCAATCAATATTAGGGAAGTTAAAGTCACCCATGATAACAAACCTGTTATTTTTGCACCTTTCCAAAATCTGCCTCCCAATCTGCTCCCCTGTATCTCTGCTGCTACCAGGGGGCCTATAGAATACCCCCAATAGAGTAACTGCTCCCTTCCTGTTCCTGACTTCCACCCATACTGACTCAAAAGAGGATCCTGCTACATTACCCACCCTTTCTGTAGCTGTAATAGTATCCCTGACCAGTAATGCCACCCCTCCTCCCCTTTTTCCCCCCTCTCTATCCCTTTTAAAGCACTGAAATCCAGGGATATTGAGAATCCATTCCTGCTCTGGTGCCAGCCAAGTCTCTGTAATGGCCACTACGTCATAATTCCATGTATGTATCCAAGCTCTCAGTTCATCACCTTTGTTCCTGATGCTTCTTGCATTGAGGTACACACATTTCAGCCCTTCTACCTTACTGTCTTTACACCGTTTATTCTGCTTCTCTTTCCTCAAAACCTCTTTATATGTTAGATCTGGCTTTATTCCATGCACTTCTTTCACTGCTCTATCACTCTGGGTCCCATCCCCCTTGCAAATTAGTTTAAACCCTCCCAAACCATGCTAGCAAACCTACCTGCAAGGATATTTCTCCCCTTCGAGTTCAGGTGCAACCCATCCAATCTGTACAGGTCCCACCTTCCCCAGAAGAGATCCCAATGATCCAAAAATCTAAAACCCTGCTCCCTGCACCAACTCCTCAGCCACGCATTCAACTGCCATCTCCTCCAATTCTTACCATCACTGTCACGTAGCACTGGCAGCAATCCTGAGAACACCACCCTTGAGGTCCTGTTCTTCAGCCTTCTGCCTAGTTCCCGAAACTCACACTCAGGACCTTATCCCTCTTCCTATGGAGGGCTAAGGTCCAAGTGTGGGTTGATGGGAAGAGGCAGAATAATAGTTCAGCATGGACTGGATGGGCCAAAGAGCCTGTTTCTGTGTTGTAGTGCTCTATGAGTTGACGGTGCAATGGTTTTCAGAAAGACATGCCTTAATATGACTGAAGTAGATTTTTGGTGAAAAAAGAATGCTTCACCTCACAAACTATGAAAATCAAAATGTGAAATAAAATCAGAGAATGCTTGAAACACTCGGTGGGCCAAGTAGCACCAATGAAGAATGAAGCAATTAATTTTCAGGTGGCCTAAGACCTACTACTGATGAAGGTTCCTGGACGCGAAAGCTTTGCTCTGATTCTACCTCAACAGATGCTGCCTGACCTGATGGGTGTTTCCAGCATTTTCTGTTTTAATCTCACAATCTACTTGCTTGCCTGTCCTATCAGACAACTCCTGCCTCATCTCTGGTAGACATTATGATCCCCACACTGGCTTCATCAGCCACCTCAGAACTACAAAATCATAATGGATCCAAATGACTCTTGATCATGAAGAAGGTGAAAAAGCAGGAGTAGGTAAGGACAGCTGAATTGCTTCCTTGAAGGATATTAATGAATCAGATAGTCTTTTACAGTAATCTGCCAGTTGTACAGTTACTATTACTTTTTTTCATGATCCAGATTTATTTAGTTACTTGAATTCAAGTTCACTCACTGCTGTGGTGGCGTTTAAACTCATGACTTTGGCTCAGTGGCCTAGAACACTGCCAGCTTGTCTTTCTATCTAAATCGTGTAGTGATTCTCAGCACAGAGACCATAAATAGTATCATATTGTTTGACAAGGGAGCTATTGCCTGTAAGGTACACATGTGGCAGGTAAAGCAGATTTAACATTAAAACAGAAAAATGCTAGAAGCACTCAGCAGGTTAAGTGGCATCTATGGAGAAAGAATCAGATTTAATGTTTCAGTTGAATGCTGGCAATGCCAATTTAAAAGCAACAATGAGATTGCAAGGGGGTACAGAATGCTGTGGAAAGACAGAGTGCTGGGTGGAGGACAACAAATCAGGGTGTTCGGTTGGGACATCAAAGAAGGAACCTCTCCTGAATTGGGAGCGTGTATTGCAGAATGTAGAGTCTGTTGGGATTGGGATCTGGGATTGTGAGTGGACTATGGAGTTTTCAGAAAGGACAGGAACTGTATTTACAGGTAATTTTCGGACAGAATGATGGGGTGGTGATGACGTGTGTACTCTGAGGCATCTGTCTGAGGCAAGAGTTCAGCACATGGATATTTAGATAACCAGGAAGGACAGTGGTTGGTGAAAGATGAGTAGATATGGTGTCTGAGTTTTGAAGGATTAGAGTGTCAGTAGTTCAGGACGAATGTGGAAGCATAGAATTTGAGAGCAAATTTGCTGGGGCGGTTTAGTGTGGTACAGAGTTGGAGGGTGTCAAAAAGTTAAAGGTAGATAAGGAACTAACTCAGGTGGCTCCCAATTCGACTCTAGAGAATTTAAAGATGATTGCCACAGGAGAAAGGTTGTGATTGGCAGAAACGCAGCAGATCAGGCAGCATCGATGAAGAGGAATAAACAGTCAATGTTTTGGACCAAGACCCTTCATCAGAATGGAAGAAGAAGCCAAAGTAAGAAGATGATGGGAGGGGAAGGAGTACAAGCTGGCAATAGGTGGATGAAACGAGGTGAGGGGGAAGGTACCGTAGGTAGGTGTGGGGGGGAGGATGAAGTGAGAAGCTGGAAGGATTTTGCTGAGAGTGGTAAAAGGTTAAAGAAGAAGAAATCTAAAAGGAGAGGTCTGTGGATCATGGGAGAAAGGGAAGAAGGAGGGGCTCCAGAGAGAAGTGATGGTCAGGTGAGGAAAAGAGAAGGTGTAAGAGGGGAAACGATGGGGCATGGAAAATGAGAGAAGAGGAAGGGGAAGAAATTACTGGAATGTTGTTCATACCATCATGTTGGAGGCTACCTGGACGGAATATGAAGTGCTGCTCCTCCAGCTTAAGTGTGGTCTCATCATGGCAATAGAAGTGGCCATGGACCAACATATTAGAATGGAAATGGGAAGTCAAATTGAAATGGATGGTCACCAGGAAATCTCAACTTTTGTTCTGAATGACATGGAGCTTGTTGAGAGATGCTGGAATCACACTTACCCAAGCAAGTACTAGAGTGTTCAAGTCCTCCTGACTTCTGAATTATAGATTGCCAGAAGGTTTTTGGTGTAGGATGTAAGTCACTCACTGGAAGATAACCAGTTTCTGACTTGCTCTTGCAGCATGGTATTTATGTGGCTGGTCAAGTTGTGTTTCCATTTGATGGTGATGCATATGAGAGTTCTGTGAGGAAATGCCCAGCTCAATTTCTACAGCTGACAAAAATGACCCAGAAATAGTCATTATTACATTTCAGTCTAACAAAAATCAACTTTCAATTGCACTACACTGGGAAAGTAAAATATTATGAGATTCTTTTCATTCTTTAACTTCCCACAATTCATACTTCCTTTAGCGAAAAGCAAAGCCAATGGCCATATTGTCTGTGACCAGTGAATCATCTACTCAGAATAAATTACAGGAGCACTTGTGATGTTTAACCATTCAACCTCGCTCAGCATTTTGCCTATGCCAGCTCAATGGTTGTCCGATCCAGAAATTAATCCCACAGTCATAATCTCTCCGCACAGCCTCACCCTTCATTAAATGTAGTACTTAAAAGGGATTTACTTCAATAATTGAAATAGAAATTAATTTCCCATGGCAATCCAAATTGAGCAGTATGGACAAATATGAACAGAAAAGCATGGGAGCTATCATCAGCTCTTAATTACCGCAAAGCAACAAAAATGCTGTGATACACATAGAAACATAGAAACATAGAAAATAGGTGCAGGAGTAGGCCATTTGGCCCTTCGAGCCTGCACCGCCATTCAGTATGATCAGGCTGATCATCCAACTCAGAGCCCTGTAACAGCCTTCCCTCCATACCCCCTGGTCCCTTCAGCCACAAGGGCCATATCTAACTCCCTCTTAAATATAGCCAATGAACTGGCCTCAACTGTTTCCTGTGGCAGAGAATTCCACAGATTCACCACCCTCTGTGTGAAGAAGTTTTTCCTAATCTCGGTCCTAAAAGGCTTCCCCTTTATCCTCAAACTGTGACTCCTCGTTCTGGACTTCCCCAACATCGGGAACAATCTTCCTGCATCTAGCCTGTCCAATCCTTTTAGGATTTTATACGTTTCAATCAGATCCCCCCTCAATCTTCTAAACTCCAACGAGTATAAGTCTAGTTCATCCAGTCTTTCATCATATGAAAATCCTGCCATCCCAGGAATCAATCTGGTGAACCTTCTTTGTACTCCCTCTATGGCAAGGATGTCTTTCCTCAGATTAGGGGACCAAAACTGCACACAATACTCCAGATGCGGTCTCACCAAGGCCTTGTACAACTGCAGTGGTACCTCCCTGCTCCTGTACTCGAATCCTCTCGCTATAAATGCCAGCATACCATTCGCCTTTTTCACCGCCTGCTGTACCTGCATGCCCACTTTCAATGACTGGTGTATAATGGCACCCAGGTCTCGTTGCACCTCCCCTTTTCCTAATTGGCCACCATTCAGATAATAATCTGTTTTCCTGTTTTTGCCACCAAAGTGGATAACTTCACATATATCTACATTAAATTGCATCTGCCATGAATTTACCCACTCACCTAACCTATCCAAGTCACCCTGCATCCTCCTAGCATCCTCCTCACAGCTAACACTGCCGCCCAGCTTCGTGTCATCTGCAAACTTGGAGATGCTGCATTTAATTCCCTCATCCAAGTCATTAATATATATTGTAAACAACTGGGGTCCCAGCACTGAGCCTTGCGGTACCCCACTAGTCACCGCCTGCCATTCTGAAAAGGTCCCGTTTATTCCCACTCTTTGCTTCCTGTCTGCTAACCAATTCTCCATCCACATCAATACCTTACCCCCAATACCGTGTGCTTTAAGTTTGCACACTAATCTCCTGAGTGGGACCTTGTCAAAAGCCTTTTGAAAATCCAAATATACCACATCCACTGGTTCTCCCCTATCCACTCTACTAGTTACATCCTCAAAAAATTCTATGAGATTCGTCAGACATGATTTTCCTTTCACAAATCCATGCTGACTTTGTCCGATGATTTCACCGCTTTCTAAACGTGCTGTTATCACATCTTTGATAACTGACTCTAGCAGTTTCCCCAGCACTGATGTTAGGCTAACCGGTCTATAATTCCCCGGTTTCTCTCTCCCTCCTTTTTTAAAAAGTGGGATTACATTAGCCACCCTCCAATCC
Source organism: Mobula birostris (assembly GCF_030028105.1). Classification (NCBI taxonomy): domain Eukaryota; kingdom Metazoa; phylum Chordata; class Chondrichthyes; order Myliobatiformes; family Myliobatidae; genus Mobula; species Mobula birostris. The sequence goes on from NC_092402.1 coordinate 28,961,447, forward strand.
TCAGGAACTAGTCCAGAATCTGAAGAGGTTTGAAAAATTATCACTAATGCATCCACTATTTCTTGGGCTACATCCTTAAGCACTCTGGGATGCAGACTATCTGGCCCTGGGGATTTATCTGCCTTTAATCCCTTCAATTTACCTAACACCACTTCCCTACTGACATGTATTTCCCTCAGTTCCTCCATCTCACTGGACCCCCTGTCCCCTACTATTTCCAGAAGATTATTTATGTCCTCCTTAGTGAAGACAGAACCAAAGTAATTATTCAATTGGTCTGCCATGTCCTTGCTCCCCATAATCAATTCACCTGTTTCTGTCTGTAGGGGACCTACATTTGTCTTAACCAATCTTTTTCTTTTCACATATCTATAAAAGCTTTTACAGTCAGTTTTTATGTTCCCTGCCAGTTTTCTCTCATAATCTTTTTTCCCCTTCCTAATTAAGCCCTTTGTCCTCCTCTGCTGAACTCTGAATTTCTCTCAGTCCTCAGGTGAGCCACTTTTTCTGGCTAATTTGTATGCTTCTTCTTTGGAATTGATACTATCCCTAATTTCCCTTGTCAGCCACGGGTGCACTACCTTCCTTGATTTATTCTTTTGCCAAACTGGGATGAACAATTGTTGTAGTTCATCCATGCGATCTTTAAATGCTTGCCATTGCATATCCACCGTCAACCCTTTAAGTGTCATTTGCCATCTATCTTAGCTAATTCACGTCTCATATCTTCAAAGTTACCCCTCTTTAAGTTCAGAACCTTTGTTTCTGAATTAACTATGTCACTCTCCATCTTAATGAAGAATTCCACCATATTATGGTCACTCTTACCCAAGGGGCCTCTCACAACAAGATTGCTAATTAACCCTTCCTCATTGTTCAATACCCAGTCTAGAATAGCCTGCTCTCTAGTTGGTTCCTCGACATGTTGGTTCAAAAAACCATCCCGCATACATACCAAGAAATCCTCTTCCTCAGCACCCTTACCAATTTGGTTCACTCAATCTACATGTAGATTGAAGTCACCCATTATAACTGCTGTTCCTTTATTGCACAGATTTCTAATTTCCTGTTTAATACCATCCCCAACATCACTACTACTGTTCGGTGGCCTGTACACAACTCCCACCAGCGTTTTCTGCCCCTTAGTGTTATGCAGCTCTACCCATATCGATTCCACATCCTCCCAGCTTATATCCTTCCTTCCTATTGCGTTAATCTCCTCTCTAACCAGCAACGCCACCCCACGTCCTTTTCTTTCATGTCTATCCCTCCTGAATATTGAATATCCCTGAATGTTGAGCTCCCATCCTTGGTCACCCTGGAGCCATGTCTCTGTGCTCCCAACTATATCATATTCATTAATAACAATCTGCACTTTTAATTCATCCACCTTGTTACGAATGCTCCTTGCATTGACACACAAAGCCTTCAGGCGTGCTTTTACAACTCTCTTAGCCCTTATACAATCATGTTGAAAAGTGGCCCTTTTTGATGCTTTCCCTGGATTTGTCGGCCTGCCACTTTTACTTTTCACCTTACTACTTTTTGCTTCTACCCTCATTTTACACCCCTCTGTCTCTCTGCACTGGTTCCCATCCCCCTGTTGTGAACTAACCTCCTCTCGCCTAGTCTCTTTAATTTGATTCCCACCCCCCAACCATTCTAGTTTAAAGTCACCTCAGTAGCCCTCGCTAATCTCCCTGTCAGGATATTGGTCCCCCTAGGATTCAAGTGTAACCCGTTCTTTTTGTACAGGTCACGCCTGCGCCAAAAGAGGTCCCAATGATCCAAAAACTTGAATCCCTTCCCCCTGTTCCAATCCCTCAGCCATGCATTTATCCTCCACCTCATTGCATTCCTACTCTCACTGTCGCGTGGCACAGGCAGTAATCCCGAGATTACTACCTTTGCGGTCCTTTTTCTCAACTCCCTTCCTAGCTCCCTATATTCTCCTTTCAGGACCTCTTCCCTTTTCCTACCTATGTCATTGGTACCTATATGTACCACGACCTCTGGCTCCTCACCCTCCCACTTCAGGATATCTTGGACACGATCAGAAATATCCCGGACCCTGGCACCAGGGAGGCAAACTACCATCCGGGTCTCTGGACTGCGTCCACAGAATCGCCTATCTGACCTCCTTACTATCGAGTCCCCTATTACTACTGCCCTCCTCTTCCTTTCCCTACCCTTCTGAGCTACAGAGCCGGACTCTGTGCCGGAGGCACGGCCACTGTCGCTTCCCCCAGGTAAGCTGTCCCCCCCAACAGTACTCAAACAGGAGTACCTCTTGTCAAGGGGCACAGCCACCGGGGTACTCTCTATTACCTGACTCTTCCCCTTCCCCCTCCTAACCGTGACCCACTGGTCTGCCTCCCGTGGCCCCGGTGTGACCACCTGCCTGTAACTCCCCTCTATCAACTCCTCACTCTCCCTGACCAGACGAAGGTCATCGACTTTGGACATTTTGATTTGTTATGATGCAGGAACCAACATGAAATGTTATGAACTGAAAATAGTATTAAATGTATCGTGATTCTTTTCTGATTATTGAACTTATCTGAAGATCGACATTCCCAAAGCAAGTTCTATATTATCAATGCCTACTCTCATAATTGAGGCTTCTAACCTTAATGAGATGTTCTTGTTGGATAGTTAATGTCACCAAGATAGCAAGATGTTCTAAGAGAATATACAACAATAACAAGACCTGATAGAAAGAAGGAGTTTGGAATCTTGTAAACTACTTGTGTGCACAATGAAATCCCTCTTGAAATTTTCAACTGGCTATCTTTCTTTATATTAATGTATAATTTGAAACTTCAGTTGCTGAGAGGGTCCTGTGGTATACTTTAATAATATTTTCTGAAATCCATTTCAAGTTTCAGAAAACAGATTATTTTATATATTTGTCAAAAATCCAATAAAAGGAAAATATGTCTTTAATAAACTTGTATGTTGCACTGTTGCAATGAGATTTATGTGTAAGCAAATTATTTAACAGTGAGGTCGAGCTCCCAGATGGTCAAAAGTAAATTAATTTCTCTGGGTTGTACAGAGTGGGGATTTTGGGAACTTTTACACTCAGGAAACAGTTATCTTATTTCAGACAGTACTGACAATGTACAAAGCATTATCTTATTTCCAGGAATACAGTATATTCATAAAATATAAATTCATAAAATATCTTACCAAGTCAAATTGTCCCAACCCTGCTCTCCAGCCAGGCACTCACACCACTTTGGATATATTGTGGAAAGCAACCACTTGGACCAAATAGAAGTTGTAGCATTTCACAATTGATATACCATAGTGAGAATGTCCACACGATCCAACAGGAAATCAGTCAAAAGAGTACGAGAGAGATAAAGTAGGCTGCAACTGAATTTAGTAAAGATTCATCAAGCGTTCAAAGTCATAAATATAACATTGCACCAAATTAAACTGTATCAGTAGCTTCATTCACTACTTGCAGAACACACTACTCCATAAATCTCCTGTGGTCTTCCTGATAAGTCTCCATAAATAAGAAGTAAATAGACTGCAGAATAGCCTGTAAAAGTTTAAGTTCTCCGACTATGCGTTAAAAACCTGCTTATTATCATTAATGATATCTCCATTATACGGTGTTGCATTCCGCACTATGACTTGGCTGGCATTATGATCAGGGAATTTCTGAAGCAGTTGTCAAATCGCACAGGGAGGAAGTTCATCAAATCCTTCACCTGATCTACAAATGCTGGATGGCGGACTTTATGCTTATAAAGCAATCAATAGTCTGCACTTTCTGTATGTTACACAATACTTTGAAAATCTCAGGGAATTTAATGGACAGCAAGTAAAAAAGTATGCTCTTTTGCCTCTGAGAGCTTAATTCTAACTAAGAAAAATGTTTCTTGTTTCTGCAGGTCTGTTTATGCTTTATTTTAATGATCTGGATAATCTCAAAATAGCTCATGGCTTAATGCTCAAAAGAGAATCTAATTTTTTTGTTTATTGACAATGTCATTCAGAAACGTCAGTGAGGAAAACTGAAAGGTAATTTTAATGGTTGTGAGAATTGTAATCCGTTGTTCTCTGATATCTGCCACAGTCAGCATTAAAGATTAGCTTTATTTGTCACATGAACTTGAAATATTGAAACATATAGTGTAATGCATCATTTGTGTCAACAACCAACAGTGTCCGAAGATTGTGCTGGGGCCACTATGCTTCTAGCACCACATAGCATGCCCACAATTTACTAACCCTAATCTGTACATCTTTGGAATTGTGAGGAAACTGGAGCACTCTGAGGAAACCCACACTGTCACAGGGAGAATGTTCAAGCCCCGTAGACAGTGGTGGGAATTGAACCCAAATCACAATTGCTGGCATAGTACGGCATTACACATGCTGCCATGCTACTGTGCCACATTCATCATTGTGTGTACTTGCAACTCATCTATTTTATAAAAATTTCCATTAGTGTAATCTGCTTTGAAATCAGAAGAGGGGCATTGTATGCACCTTAAAGTTAGTCATTAAATTTGGGATGGTGCAAACTCTGTTGCTGCAATATTTCTGTAGGATGAGCAGAGAGAGCATGGAGGTCATAAAGTCATGGAGTCGCACAGCACAGAAAGAGGCCTTTCAGCCCAGTTGGTCCATGATAACCAAATGTCTATCTAAGATTCCAAGATGGTCCTATTTGCCTGTGTTTGATTCATATCCATTTAAACCTTTCCCATCCATGCACCTGTCTAACTGTCATTTAAAAGTTGTTATTTTACTTGCCTCAACCACTTCTTATGGCAGTTCATTCCATATATTTAACACCCTCTGTGTAAAAAAAAGGTTTCTCCTCAAGTTCCTAGTACATATTTCCACTCTCACCTTAAGACTATGATTCCCCAACTGTCAGTAAAAGACTGAGTGCGTTCACCCCATCTATGCCTGTCATGATTTTATACACCTCTATAAGAATACCTCTCAGTCTCCTATGTTCCAAAGAAATTTCTAGCCTGTCCAGCCACTCGCTATAATTTAGTTTCTTGAGTCCTAGCAATATCCTTGTTAAACTTTTCTGCGCTCTTTCCAGTTAAGTAACATCTTTCCTACAGTACTGTGACCAAAACTGAACACAGCCTTAGGTTCTGTACAACTGCAACGTAACTTCCCAACTTCTATACTATATGTGGTGGCATCTGTTAGTCTCGCGAGACCCTGGATCTGCGCCTGGAAGGTCTTGCTTCAGTCTGTGTTGGAGCAGCGTCTGTTGTGGCTGTAGAGGCCCACACGGGAGTGACAGTCTCGGCTGCAGTGACTGCACTTGAAGGCGCTGTCCTCCAGTGTTGTCTTGGTGCTGTTTTTTTGGCAAGTGTGCTTTTCTTCAGCAGCAAGCCTCAGCTTCTCTTCTCCTCTTTTCAGACCTCTGCGTAGTTCCAGCCTCCAGCGAGAGCGATCGCTTGCGATCTCCTCCCACCTCTTGACGTTCATGTTCAGTGACTTCATGTCTCTCTTGCTACTGCCTTTGAAAGGATATATCCCGAGTCTCAGTGCGGTTTCAGGTCGGAATGCTCCACAATCGACATGATCTTCTCCCTTCGACAGCTACAAGAGAAATGCAGAGAGCAAAGACAACCACTCTATGTCACTTTCATTGACCTTACGAAGGCCTTCGACCTTGTGAGCAGAGACGGCCTGTTCAAAATCCTGTCCAGGATTGGTTGTCCCCTGAGGCTCCTCAGGATAGTTCAGTCATTCCACACAGACATGAAGGGTGTCGTTCAGTTTGACAGCTCTTCTTCGGAGGCCTTCAACATCCGCAGCGGTGTGAAGCAGGGCTGTGTGCTTGCCCCCACCCTGTTCAGCATCTTCTTCACAGTCATGCTGAAGCACGCCTTTAGAACATCAACTGATGGTGTCTACCTCCACACCAGATCGGACGGGAGGCTGTTCAGTCTGTCCTGGCTGAGGGTGAAAACCCAAGGTTCGTGAAGTACTCATCAGGGACGTGTTGTTTGCAGACGATGCAGCACTGGTAACACACTCTGAAGAGCAACTGCAACGCCTCATGGACAGCTTCTCAAGAGCCTGCCAGGACTTCAGCTTGACCATCAGCCTGAAGAAGACCAACGTGTTGGGCCAAGGCGTTGAGCACCCCCCTGCCATTACCATCAACAACTACGAGCTGGAAGGAGTTCACGAGTTTATGTACCTTGGCTCCACCATCACGGACAGCCGCTCCCTAGACCCCGAGATCAATAGACGGATCGGACGAGCAGCCTCAACATTTGCCAGGCTGACAAAGAGAGTCTGGGAGGACAGAAAGCTGAGAACACACACCAAAGTTGCAGTCTACAGGGCCTGCATCCTCAGCACACTGCTTTACGGCAGCGAGACCTGGAGCCTCTACTCCAGACAAGAGCGGCATCTCAGCACCTTCCACCTTTGCAGCCTGAGACGCATCCTGGACATCACGTGGACTGACCGATACTATATGACAGGGCTGATAAAGGCCAGTGTAGGAAAATCTTTCTTCACCACCCTGTCTACCTCTGACTCCACTTTCAGGCAACCATGCACCTGAACTCCAAGGTCCCACTGTTCTACAACACACCCCAGGGCTCTACCATTTATTGTGAAAGTCCTACCTCGATTTAACTTTCCAAAATTCAGCACTTGGATTGGAGGATTTTAGTTATAAGGAGAGATTAGATAAACTGGGTTAACTTCCCTTGGAGCAGAGGAGTCTGACAGGTGGCCTGACAGAGGTTTATAAGATTATGATCGAGATAATCTTATAAACCTCAAAATATAAGAATATGTAAGGATAGATAATGAAAATAGTCTCAAACAAAACAGCATCGGTTTGAACTGAGGTAGGAGGTTTAGAGAAGTTAGAGTGTGGTTGGAGTCTGGATTAAGCTGCCTGAAGAGGTGTGGAAGGCTGAATTACTCATTTTAAAGAAACATCCAGATGAGTACTTAAATCTCCAGGGTATAGAAGGCTATAGGTAAATTAAAGTCGTATAGATGAGTATAAAGAGCAGCAGGGACATACTGGAGTGAAAAGCCTGTTCTTTTGCTGTATGACTCAGTATGATCACTAAACTTGATTAGTAGCAGGATTACCCAGTCATCTACACCTTGAAATGCAAGTGAATTATCATTGTTTTCTTCTCCAATTTTCCTCAAGCAGGACTTGGTAGGCAGTTCTGCTGCTGAATGGAAATGTTCAAAAAGCCCAGGAGCTTTCTGAGATGATCCTGATAATTAAGAATGATCAGTGACTGGTTGAGTAGGGTGGGTAGGAATTTAAAGCAATATAGTGCCACTTGGATGAAGGTCAGAGCTCTGTAATTGGGAAGATGGGGAATATTAGTAGAGAGCCTCCCCAGCTACAGCAACAGAGGGAGAGAGAGAGAGAGAGAAAGAGAGAGAGAGAGAGAGAGAGAGAGAGAGAGAGAGAGAGAGAGAGAGATATTGGCAGAAGGGAAGCCAGAAATTTCATTGAGGAGCTGAGGAAGCACTCTTCACTTCTCCTGACCACAAAGGGTGATCTCAGGAGCACAGAACTAATTAAACCATCGTTTATCATTTTGTTTCATGTCCGGTTTCCTGAGCTAACCTGCAAATGACAAAATCTAATCAAGTTCCAAGCATACTATGGAAGTCTGAATTATTAGCTTAAAAAAAAGTTTCCTGTTTCTCTAGTAGGACACGTAGGCAAATGGAACCCAATATAGAAATGGTGGAAGGTCTACACTAATTGATGAGGAGTGAAATGGTGAGAAAAGTGGAGTAAATTCCATTATTCCCATTCTAGAAGTATAATATATAATTGAGTTATTTTTCTAATGTTCTTTACAAAAATATATATGAAAGAGAATCAAGATTGGGACTTGAAGATCCTGGTTCCATTTTCCATCAATTGATGATATATTGTGCTACCAGATCAGGTTTTATTCCACACTCTATAGTTATTCCTGTCATCAGAATCTTTAGTGGTATAAAATACATTGGCTGTGGATAACTACATGAAGGATTCTTTCTGTTCAGTATTTGTGTCAATATCCATATACACTCCTTTTATTGGAAGACATAAATAAATATTAAATACTGAACAGATGAATATTTCACTGCATTCCAAGTATCCTCCTTGGTTATTGACAGCTGAAACAAAATAATGGAAAGTTGTACAAAATACACATTTCTAGGAATATAAAACAAGTTGTGAACAAAAAAAGAACATTTCCAAAATTGTAGGAATTTCCCTCTACTGGTAACAAATGACAACTATGATCAGTAATTAGTAATGATTTTAGTGACATTATTTAAGGAATAAATAGTTGCTGGCTTGCTAAGAGAAGTTGAGAAAGGCATGAGATCTTTTACATATAACTACAGGGAGATCTTAAGATGGGTTGACACTTTTTTGTCTCAATACTTTGCAGAGATTTGGCATGATATCTAAAACTTTGACAAAATTCTATAGATGTATGGTGGAGAGTTTATTGACTAGTTGGATCACAGCCTGGTATGGAAACACCAATTCCTTTGAATGGAAGATCCAAAAAAAAGTAGTGGATATGGCCCAGTCCATCACGGGTAAAGCCCTCCCCAACATTGAGCACATCTACATGGAGTGTTGTCGCAGGAGAGCAGTATCCGTCATCAAGGACCCCACCACCCAGGTCATGCTCTCTTCTCGCTGCTGCCATCAGGAAGAAGGTACAGAAGCCCCAGGACCCTCACCACCAGGTTCAGGAAAGTCAATGTATTTAAGTGTTACTTATAGTCATTACCGCTAAACCATCAAGCTCTTAAATTCAGAGGGGATAACTTCATTCAACTTCACTCATCCCATTACTGAACTGTTCCCCAGAACTATGGACTCACTTTCAAGAACTCTTCATCTCGTACTCTTGAAATTTATTGCTTATTTATTCATTATTATTATATTTTTTCTCCTTTATATTTGCACAGTTTGTTGTCTTCTGCACATTGTTTATTTGTCCGGCCTGCTGGGTGTGGTCTTTCATTAATTCTGTTGTGTTTTTTGGACTTACTGTGTATGCCTGCAAGAAAACAAATCTGAGGGTTGTATATGGTGACATATATGTACTATGATATTAAATTTACTTTAAACTTCAAACTTTTTCTATGGAAACACGACTATCTCGGTACTGCGCTAGGGATTCAAGTCACTGGAGAAGTACTTGAAAGGTTATAGTTCAAATAGTGTTCATTTGACCTCCTGAACCGCTACAGCCTCTGATCAAGAGTGATCTGGCACGCCCTATATTCCCTCACTCTCTGCCATTAGCCCAGTAATATATTTTTCTGTTTAAGTACAAACGTACTTAACACTCCCTTTATAATGACACATTTCAATCACTTTCCACTAGCTCCCCTCTCTTCCAGCTCTAGCCTTAATAGTTTCCAGATTTTAACCACTTGGTGAGTAAAAAAAAATGTTTTTCCTCATTTTTGTTTTGATTCTTTTACCAATCACTTCTTACTTATGTATATGTTTTTAATTTTGCCCCTTCCAACAATAGAAACTGTTTCTCTCAACCTACTCTGTCTAGCTCCTTCATAAATTTAAGTACCATCATTAGATCCCTTCTGAATCTCCTTTGTTCTTCATTCTTCTTAACCCTCTTAAAGTATAGTACCCAGAATTGGATGCATTCAAAAGATAAAGAAAAAGAAAAAGAAAATATCATGATAGTTCTGATAACTTTTTAAAAGTATTCCTTTGTATATGGAAACAAGATAATACCAGAGACAAATATTTTTCATGTTTTCTTGCCATCACTTGCATACCAACATTGTTCTACAAAGTGTTTGAATGTGGCATCTGCAACATACCAATCTGAAATCTCAAAGCCAACAGTAAACATTGTGCAAAAGAAATCTAACTGTACTAACAATAAAAAGGTATATGCAGGATCTTGCTGGTAAATTTTATCAATTATATGGTGGTCTGCCAACATTTTCCTTGTTAAGGAATTTTAGAATTCCCATCTGAAGGTGTGTGGGATCAGATCTGGAGCATAATCAGCATGAGGCAAATTAGCATGATTAACTTGGCCACAAAGAAGAGTTGAATAGGGGAAATGAAAGAAATTAGATTTTTTTAAAAAAATATTCGACAACCAAGGTCTTTCTTTGAGAATTTTGCCCAAGTACTGATACCTTCCACTAAACAGTTACAGTGCAAAACGATTTCCCAGGCCACAGCTGAAATCACATGTCTGCCAATTATTTAATTTTGAGAATACATCTAATCTGTGAACAGTAAAGGACACTATCATGACTGATGAAAACTAATTAGCCGCAAACATTGAAAAGAGTGTTAGTGAAGCATGATTGACTTTGCACAAGGAGAAAGCCATGGACCTTTAATGCAGTTATTTGATACTTTGAAATATTTGTGAATGGCATTAATAACATCTTTAAAAAGTAGCATTTCTTCCACAATTTATGTTTTATTAAGCAATAATAGCATGCCACATTATTTAATTCTGATGTAATTGCTTGATTTTAATTGTGCTCTTAGGATGTGCTTCTGGAACTCCATGTGAATGCCTACTAAAAAAATCTTTTCTTCAAATATGATACCATTTACAAATATTTCATGGCAACAAAGAACGGTTTCAAAACTGGACATCCTTAAGAATTGCTCCTGTGAAATATCAATCAAAATTCAGTATTGCTCTGAGTTTTGTGACCTGTTAGGGATTACAACTCAGAGCAGAATTTTATTTAATGCTGATCAGAGATTAGATCCACCCTCAATATTGAATAATTGCTTGCCCTATTAGTTCAATCCCTAAATTTTTTTGTCAGACCATCACTAACAAACAGAAAAAACAAATAGGGGTTGTGCACTGAAATGCATAAGATGGTTGATGGGTAGACAGTAATTGGAATGAACTGCATATTGGAATCTTAATTTACATAACCAAAGGATAGCGTTTATCTCAAAAAAGACTGTACTCCATTGCAAATAGGCAGTACGTTGTGTCATATTTGAAACTATTGCCTGCCTTGTCACAAAATATCAAACTTAATGGGCCACTGATCATAATATAAATTTAATATTTAAGGGTTTTTATAAAGGAGGATAAACTTAATGAATATATCTCCAGCATAAAGATTCTGCTACTAGCCATTAGACATGGGAACTGTAGTGTGTACCTCATTCTACACATTGAAAAGGCTGTCAGAAATCAGTCTGATAATAATTGTTTATCACAACACTAGAAATCTTTGATCCAAGAGAAACAACTGTAATTCCTCAGCTGAGAGGAACGTTGTTTAATCAGTTTGTCAGTTACTCTCTTCACAGTCATGGAATGTCCAAAGCCCAATGACTTCTGTAACTCATAATAGACTGAGACAATGGCAAATCAGCATATTTCTAATTTATTAGAATAGAGCCTCAAATGTTAAAATCTCTTTGATTTATATTTGTTTTCATGAATGAAAGAGAGAGATTCAAGGGAGAGGCAGTCCTGAGATTAGATTAGAAATAGTATTTATTGCAGACTGCTATATTTAAAATATGAAATTACTGTATTTCAAGCAAGGGCAGCACGGTAGTGTGGCTGTTAGCCTAACGCTATTACAGCAACAGCATCCCAGGTTCAATTCCACCTCTGTCTGTCAGGATCTTGTATGTTCTCCCTGTGACCCTGTGCGTTTCCTCTGGTTTCTCCAGTTTACTCCTGTATTCCAAAGATACATGGTTAGTTGGTTAATTGGTCACATGAGTGCAATTAAGCTTGGTGGGCTGGAAGGGCCTGTTACCATGCTGTATCCCTAAACCTAAATCTAAATCTTTTTCCACCCCTAAAGAGCAATTCATATGGAATTAACACCTTTTGTGGCAATGAAATTTCATAATAAAATCCTGGGACTCCCGAATCATGTCTAGACTAGGGGCAGCACAATTCAGTGAAGGTAATTGTGAAGTATTGAAATTTACCACTGCCCCAGTATGGCCCACAGGAAAACAGAGAAAATCCTTCAAGGACATTTTCAAAATTTCCTTAAAAAGTTAAACTCCCCTCCTGTGACTGTTCAAAGCAGCATCTGGAAGGCACTGAGTACTTCAGTTTCTTCAATATGTGTCTGCTGAAACCAAGCATGAAGAGTAGAAGAAGTTGATAACATCCCAAACAACACAGTAATCTTCACTGTCATGTATCACCTGCCCCAACTAAGATAGAACCTTTAGATCTCCATGGGGATTTGTGACTCCCCTGGCACAGAACTGGAGTGGAAGCAAGTTGTCCTTAGCCCAAATGGACTTCTAAAGAGGAGGAAGAAATTCTTGATCAAAGCAACTGATGCTATTAATGAACACTGATTTCTAAAAAAAAATACCTGGTTAGGGTTAGGAATATGTAAGGGAGAACAGTTTAAACAGCAGAAACTTTCCTGAGCAACCTATTGCCAAAATCCAGCAATTCCACAGAGACATTGGTTTTCAAGTTACCTAAATTAAATTGCTGAATGTAATATTTATTTCCTATTCATATGTTTGAATCAGTACTTCAGAAAGCATGATGTATCATTGAATATTAGGGTTAACTCCTTCAGTTCAAACCTCAGCATAACTCTATAGACACCACTGGCAAAAGGTTTTATGCAACTCCACTGATTTGTTCTGCATTTCTTCCTTCCAGTAAAATAGCAGTGCATTCGAATACAACAGCCTCTCAGGGGCCAACCAAAGGTGCATTTTGCTTTTTAAAATGTGTTTTTTATGATTGTAAGACAATACTGGACTCCAAGAACTATGGGGACAGCACATCTAATGCAACAGTGATCCGCTTGTTGTTTGGAGCAGCCAGCCGGTGTGTTGAAGGAACTGGCGGATGGGTCGGAGAAGTAGAAGCCAGTGGTCAAGTCAGAGAGGAGAAGCCGGTGGTTGGGTTGGAGAAGGAGAAGCTAGCAGTCAGGCTGTAGAAGGTGCAGAAGGTGGACAGGCTGGAGAATGAGAAGCCAGCAGATGGGCCGGAGAAGGTTCGGAGAAGCTGACTTGGGTGCAGACTGCGCTGCTGCCTGCTACTCAAAGGCATCAGAGTTGGTGCGTTAAAATTGTGTGCAGTGTAACCATGAGTGCCTGCCTTAGATGTTTCTCTTGTGATCACAAGACCCTGTTGGATGTTGATAATGTAAGATGACACAGGCCTGTTTCCCTTGTTTGGTGGTGAGACTGACAATGAGGCAGCAGCGTGGCCTCGGTTGTAGCGAGGACTAGGCATCAAGCTGTGGGCTTTCCTGCTGATGCAGTCCACGTAAGAATACATTGGAGGCAGTGTGGGATGGAGTTTGTGCTCGGTTGGGATGATTTGGCTTCCCCGGTCAGTGGTGCTCTCCAGTGTACGATTGGTGGAATGACTAGCTGGATTGCCAGGAGCTGTACGTCAATTTGCATGCCACTCAGGGACTTGGACTATATTGTATATGTGTTTTTTTTTCATAATGATGTGTGTTTTTTTTTCTCTCTCTCTCTCACTATCTTGAATGCATGTTATGCACTTTGGACCCAGAGGAACACTGTCTCATTCGACTGTATCCATGAATGGTTTGAATTGATACTTAAACTAGATTTTGATTTGAACTCACCTGTCAAAATGCATGTAAATTATCCAGCTTCTATAAAGTACTGTTGAGGTTTATTTGGAGGGAGATAAATAGAAATTCAACCATATCACATTATATATATATTCTATGCTTCATCATTTATATATAATTTCATCATAATCACTGACTGGCATAATGATAGGCATCTTGTTTAACTTGTAAGGAATAATCATGAGGTTCCATGCATGTCCAACAAGCCTGTAGTATTCATTAGTGATTCTCATCTCTGTGCGAAGTTCATTTGGCCAACATATTATAGCTTATAGTAAATTTAAATTATTACACTGCACTGCTGCCACAAAAGAACAAATTTCATGACATTTGCCAGTGACAATAAACCTGATTCTGATTCTGATGTACCAAGGCGTAGTGAAAAACTTTGTGTGCCATGCAAAGAGACGATGGACGTCAGAGCCACCATTTTTCTTTGGCATCAGGATGATTTGATGGCTGTCTGTCAAATTGTTCCATAGGTGTGCAAGTGACAATCAATTAAGGCTATTCACGGATATCACCTCTAACAGTAGGAAGAAGTCTCATATCTATGTTACATCAAGGGTTCCTTGATCTAGTTTTCAATTCATGCCTAGGTGTGGACTTTGCCAACAAGACCAACTTTTCCTAATTACTCATCAACTAAGTGGCATTCTGCATTATTCAGAGGGTAGCCATTCACATTGGTCAGGAGACACAGACCAGCTGAAGAAAGACAATTGCTTGGTAGCCATTATTGAAACTAGCATTTTCATTTCCTGGTGTTTATTTATTAAACTGCTGTGGTGGGAATGAACTCATGTCTCCGTTTTATCAGTCTCATGCTTTGGTTATGTTTATTAGGATTTATCAGAATGGGAAGAGAAGAGTCACAGAAGGAAGAGTGGATGACTGTCCCTGTCCATGAGATGCTATCCCTTGGCAGCAATGTTCTTACCTCCATATGTAGAAACAATATGTCCAATGATTCTTAAAAGGTTGTGATGAGTGAGATCTGTAACATAAATGCAATGCTCCAGCTGTGCATCTGTACCAGGACAATGTGGTTGATGGACGTGAAGATCACAGTGACCCAACACTTCTTAGCTTCCAGATATATTTCTTCTTGGTGGCTGCAGCTGATATTTGCATATCACAAAACTTTTGGCACAGCTGTGTTTGTGCTTATTCCAATGGCAGGGGGTGGAGAGTAAATCATTTCATAATTTATATACAGCACAAGCATAACACTTTATCAGCCTATTGGACACAATATTTGAACTACTTGTCAGAAGAAAAGGTAGCACAACATGATGATACAAATACCATATAACCATTATCAAAACATCTTCATCATCAATCACCATCAATTTCACTAGCTCAGCTGACACTTCCTTTCAGAAACAGTCCACAGTGTCAAACATATTTTAGCAGTTTAGGTGGATCTAATCTTCTTACGGTTAAACTGTGAACCTTGCTACTTTGAATGAATACTAACACAGAGAGTCTGCCCGTGGATGAAGACAGCAAAAGTTTCTCAACTGAAGGATAATAAGGTAGCAAGTTACATCGTGCCACAGTAATACTTGGCAATGGCCGTATTCATGAATAAGATACCTCAACATTTTCCCTTCACAATGAATCATCACCAATCACGCACAGCCTGATGATCCCTATTTACCAAAACTGATTAAGGCTACATATGCTTCAGTCTGAAGCTACATAGAATGATACAAGAGAAACTCGATGTACCCCCGTAGACATTGCAGAAAGCTCCCTGTAGATGCAACTGAAAAGACTTAGAGGCTTGAATTCATTCATGACACAACAGCACTATTGAAAGTCAATCCCGTCAATTGCAACCATCTTTTTTGGTGTCATTGAGTCAATGATGTCCGTGTTCACAAAATACCAAAAGGAATCATAGAAATATGGTGCATTTATGTTTTATCTGTACAAGTACATAGGAGAAATATTTAGGTTATTTGCACCTTCTAGCTTTCAAACAAGTGCATTGTAACATTTCAGGTGTTGATTTGGGACCTTTAAACTGTGGTGAGTGTTGCTGCCTCTATTATTCTTTAAGGCAACAAGTTCCAGACTCTCCTTACTCTTTCAGTATTTTTGTTTGCTCAATTGCCTTCTAATCCTACTTCCAATTAATTTAGATCTATGTTCCCTGGTTACCAATTTCTCCAGAATTCACTTTTCCTGGACAAAAGAGATTCTGCAGATGCTGGAAATCCAGAGCAACACACACAAAATGTTGGAGGAGCTCAACAGGTCAGGCAGGGCTGATGAAGGGTCTCGGCCCAAAACATCAACTGTTTATTCCCCTGCATAGACACTGCCTGACCTGCTGAGTTCCTCCAGTATAACATGTGGGTTTCACTTTTCCTGAAATGTGTAACAAATATAGATATATGAGGTATGGCTGTTGCTTTGTGGAAAGAAAAAATCTTTTGTCTATTTCTGTTGTACTGAACACTGAAAACAGGGATGGGTTTTCATTTGGAAAAAAGAACACCTGTAGAGAATGTAGATTGGTTTGTTCTGGTGCAGAAAAAAACATATCAAAAAAATCCCTGTCAAATATCATAGCCTGCTCACTTACCATTTCAGATCCGTCGAGACTTGACTGAATTCTGCTGTCATTTTCACCTGAGAATGTTTAAAAAATGTTTTAATATAATCACACGTGACAAAGATCAACCTTGACCTTTTCTAATCACCTGCAAATGCCAAGAGTTGCCAGGAATTTTTGCGATCAAGTAAGCACTGTCTGATCATATTATCCAGAAATAAAGTATTCTTGTTAATATCTCTGTCTGGCTGACTGAACAAAACTCTTGATCAAACCTATGTACTGAAGAGATTAGATAAATTTTATTCTTGCATTCCTAAAAAGTCATCTGTCATATAGATTGTACAGAGAAGAGCCAGAGGCTAACAATAACTAGTCATGAGTTAGAAAACAGAATAACAAAATTAATTTTAAAAGATGTAAATATATCACTGAACTGTAGCAGGAACCATGGCTGAGTTTATATACAACTGCTAGAAAATGAGGACAGAAAAATAATAACGGGGGACAAAGAAATGGCAGATGAACTAAATGAGTATTTTGCATCAGTCTTCACTGTGGAAAACATAGCAGCATGCCAGATGCTGAAGGGTACGAGGGAAGAGAAGTGAGTGCAGTTACAATTACAAGGGAGAAGGTGCTCAAAAAGCTGAAAGACCTAAATGTACATAAATCCCCTGTGCCAGATGAACTGCACCCTAAGGTTCTGAAAGAGGTAGCAGTAGAGATAGTGAAGGCATTAGTAATGACCCTTCAAAAATCATTGGACTCTGGCATAGTGCCAAAGGACTGGAAAATTGCAAATGTTGCTCCAGTCTTTAAGAAAGGAGGGTGGCAGCAGAAGGAAATTATAGATCAGTTAGCCTGACCTCAGTGGTTGGAAAGATGTTGTAGTCAATTGTAAAGGATGAGGTGATGGAGTCCTTGGTCACACAGGACAAGATAGGACAAACTCAGCGTGGTTTCCTTTCTTTTCAAACATACAGATATTAAACCTCTCAAAATCTTACAGAATACGAATATAAGAAAAAAAATGCAGAAGTAGCATGAAAAAAGAAAAAAAAAGAAAACAAAATACCCCCAAAAAATCGAATCTAAACAATACTAAACAACTAAACTAAAGAAAAGAAAAAGACATGGGCTGCTGTGTTACGTCAAATAGGGCCATTAGTGTCATTAACTTCGCTCCTCCCTCCATATATTTGAAAGTAATAGAATAGGTTTGGAAAAGGTCAAATTACATCATATGGAAGTGTTGAATAAATGGTCTCCAAGTCTTTTCGAATTTAATAGAAGGATCATAAATGACACTTCTAATTTTTTCTAAATTTAAACACAACATAGTTTGAGAGAACCAATGAAATGTAGTGGGAGAATTAATCTCTTTCCAATTCAGCAAAATGGATCTTCTAGCCATTAAAGTAACAAATACAATCATCTGATGAGCTGAAGAGGTTAAATAATTTGGTTCTATCATTGGTAAACCAAAAATTGCAGTAATAGGGTGAGGTTATAAATCAATACTCAAAACAGTTGAAATGATATCAAACATAAAAGTTGCTTGAATTTCCAGCATCTGCAGAATTCCTGTTGTTGAAATGATATCAAAGATATCTTTCCAGTAATTTTTCAAAGAAGGACATGACCAAAACATATGAGTTAAAGAAGCTATCTCAGAGTGACATCTATCACATATAGGATTTATATGAGAGTAATAACCAGCTAATTTATCTTTAGACATCTGGGCCCTATGTACTACTTTAATCTGTATCAGCACGTGTTTAGCACATATAGAGGAAGAATTAACTAATTGAAGAATTTTTTCCCATTTTTCAATAGGTAAGGTAAGCTTATGTTCCCTTAAGTTCCCATTATCTAATAAATATAATTTGCCTAGATCCCATTTCTTTAGATACTTACAGATTAGAGTTTTTAAAAATATTGTTCTTCCTACCTTTCCGAACCTATATCCAACGGATATTTTGGAAAAAAAATTTAGATTTAAATCCTTTTCAGAAAGGTGTAATAGCAACTATTTGTAATATAATTATGAAAATACATCTGGACTTATCTAATAAAATTAAAGATGATTGGGAAAGGGAACTTAAGCATGGTTTCCTTAAGGGAAAATCTGTCAAACCTGTCGAACCTGTTGGAACTCTTTGAGGAGATTACAAGTAGGATAGATAAATGAGATGCAGTGGATATTGTGTATTTGGACTTTCAAAAGGCCTTTGACAAGGTGCCACACATGAGGCTGCTTACCAAGTTACGAGCTCAGGGTATTACAGGAAAGTTACTGGCATGGTTAGAGCATTGGCTGATTGGTAGGAGGCAGCGAGTGGGAATAAAAGGATTCTTGTCTGGTTGGCTGCCAGTGACTAGTGGTGTTCTGCAGGGTTCGGTGTTGAGACCGCTTCTTCTTATGCTGTATATAAATGATTTAGGTCATGGACTGGATGGCTTTGTTGCCAAGTTTGCAGTTGATACAAAGGTTGGTGGAGGGGGAGGTAGTGTTGAAGAAACAGATAGGCTGCAGAAGGACTTAGACAGATTAGGAGAATGGGCAAGCGAGTGGCAAATGAAATGCAATGTTGGAAAATGCATGGTCATGCACTTTGGTAGTAGAGATGAATGTGCGGACTATTTTCTAAACAGCGAGAAAATCCAAAAATCTGAGATGCAAAGGGACTTGGGAGTCGTCGTGCAGAACATCCTAAAGGTTAACTTGCAGGTAGAATCAGTGGTGAGGAAGGAAAATGCAACGTTAGAATCCATTTCAAGAGGTCTAGAGTACCAGAGCAGGGATGTGATGCTGAGGCTTTATAAGACACTGGTGAGGCCTCACCTTGAATATTGTGAACAATTTTGGCCTTTTTATCTAAGAAAAGATGTGCTGGCATTGGAGAGGGTTCAGAGGAAGTTCACACGGATGATTCTGGGAATGAAAGGGTTATCACACGAGGAATATTTGATGGCTCTAGGTCTGTACTCGCTGGAATTTAGAAGGATGAGGGGAGATCCCATTGAAACCTTTGAATGTTGAAAGACCTAGTCACAGAAGGATGTTTCCCATGGTGGGGGAGTCTAGGACAAGAGAGCACAGCCTCAGCATAGAGGCATCCATTTAAAACAGAGATGTGAAGAAATTTCTTTTGCTGGAGGGTGGTGAATTTGTGGAATTTGTTACCACAGGCAACTGTGGAGGTTAGGTTGTTGGATGCATTTAAGGCAGAGCTTGACAGCTTCTTGTTTCAACAGGACATCAAATGTTACAAGGAGAAGGCTGGAAAATGGGACTGAGGTGGGGAAAAAAGGATCAGCCATGATTAAATGACGGAGCAAACTCAATGGGCCAAATGGCCTAATTCTGTTCCTACGTCTTATGTTCTATGGTCTTGAACCTGCCTGCTGGAGGTGTTCATTATACAAATCGTGCCCGTAACTTGTCTAACCAAGGGCAGTGAAATAAAATCCATTTCATAAAGAACAAAAGGTATAATTATTGTAGAAACTAGTGATGCTTTGGCAAAGAAAAAAACCATCAATCCTTAAAATATATCTCTTAAAGTTAAGTCAAGAAGGATTCCTTTATTTTGCAGTTTCAATTCTCATCTTGGTTTATTTCTTCTCAAGATAAAGAACATTAATTTTGAAGGCTTCCTTGATAGTATGCTGATAGAATAATTTATTCAAGAAGGATAACAGAGTGACTGCAACTATAATTCATATAATTAAGGTCACTAATCAGGTAAAATAAGTTTTTCGATGAAGTGCCACTTCCTGAAAGAGGCACATAACACATCTCAAACTAAAAAAGATCCAAGATGCAAACAATATTTCCACATTTCAAATATTTTTGTGTTTTTGGGCAAATTCTTGCTGGTGAGATTTCATGCAGTCTTTTAAAAGGTTGTGCCACAGTTTATTCAGTAACAGAAAAAGACTAAGGTATTGGCTGTCAGCTATCTGCTCAGTTAAGAATTGTGAGGGATGGACAATATATTGCCAGCAATGCTCACATCCGAGAAACATATAAATAAAATAAATTATTTTAACTGATCCACCTTTTATACAGCCATGTCAAATCTTTCCATTGTATCCTATACTTGTTTGATATATGGAATATAGTAAACCTGTCTCTAGCCTGTAAATAATATATCTTGTTGTGGTGCTGACATTGCTCTATTTAATATACACTATGAAACTTGTCAAGACATTTTCATAAATGTCAATTATGAGTTTCTATCAGCACAGCAATTTGTACACTAAAGGACAAACTGGAATGGCATGCAGAAACCACCCGCTTGTTTACATTTAGATAAAAGTTTCTTTGTAATTAACAGATTAATAGGTTTGATGCCTTGAGAAACCCATAGTACATGTCAATATATGTTGTAATGCATTATGTAGGCATGAAACTTAAATAGCACAGAAGAACAGAATACCAAAGAACAAAATTATGTAACCACATAGCATTTCCACTACTTTCAAAAGGCTATCAACACCACATCAGTATACTATTCTATTGAGGTTAATTCTGCTGAATGTATTTACTCGAGAGATTAAAAAAAACAGTAGAACAAATAATTATTTGATGCAAGTAATTAGTAAGTAACCCAAGATAAATCAGCCCCTGGGAGATTAAAATTTACAGTAGTTGATCTCAAGAATTTGCAACATACATTGGTATTCAAATAGATCATTATGTCCCTCACGTCCTTGATATGATTCACTTAGATCATTACTAGTCTGCACCTCAGCTTCATTTGCCACCTTTAATTCCATTACTCGACAAAATTTATTTGATCTGAGCCTTGAAAATGTGAATCCAGAGCAAGCCAAAGCTATTAAGGCAGGCTCACAGCATTTATCCTTCATCAAAAGGCCTCTGAATAAAGTTATCAGAAGGCAAACAATATCTGTGTAGAATCATGTCATGGGTGACATTTTATATCAGGCATGGATTTTGAATGTCTACTAATATTTAACAAAGTAAGAGTGAACTAGTTTGGGTCAAAGCTTTTGCACCTTGGACCATCTTAAGAGTTAGCAGAGAAATATAGAAAGTAGGAGCAGGAGCAGGCCATTTAGTCCCTCAGGTCAGCTCCAGCATTCACCATAATCATGGCCTATCATTCAATTTAGTACCCTGTTTCTGCTTTCTTTTCTTCAGTGATCAGAAATATATTTTCCTTTTTTTTCATGTATTCCTCCTCTGCCTTCTCTAGTATTGAATTCTACAGGTTATTCTCCCGCTGAAGAAATTTCTCCTGATCTCGGTTCTAAATGTACGAGCCTCATGGTTCTGGAAACTAACTTGAACATTAATTTGATCTAATCAGATTAATTTTGTTAAAGTTTTAAAGGTGTCTATAAGATCTGCTGTGATTCCTCTAACTCCAGTGAACAAAGGCCCTAGCTCTCCTTATCCTTCAGTACTGCCATCCTCAAAATCAGTCTGGTGAATCTCCACTAAACTCATTAAGCAAGAGCATCTTTCCTCAGATAAGACCAAAACTTCACACAAGACTCCGGATGGGTCTTCTCATATAAGAATATACCTGCCTTAATGGCTTTATTTTCATGTAATTTTAGACAACCTCCATTTCGAATGAATGCCTTTCCTTTCATAACGCTGCAATATGTGTCTAGGAATTGTAGAGGAAGATGTGTGTTGCATATTGATAGATACTATTGTGCCTATCAGGAACATGCAACTTAAAAACATAGGGAATTTAAGAACAAAAATTGTGGACTTTTCAATCTGTGTGATTATGATGATTATGATTATGAAGACACGTAGTCCTCTTTTATTGTCATTTAGTAATGCATGCATTCATAAATGATACATTATTTCCTCCGGTGTGATATCACAAAACACAGGACAAATCAAGACTGAAAAAACTAACAAAACCACGTAATTATAACATATAGTTACAAACAGTGTAACAATACCATAACTTGATGAAGAAGTCCGTGAGCACAGTAAAGTTCAAAGTTTCGCAAATGTCTCACATCTCACGCAGACGGGAGAAGGAAGAAAAACTCTCCCTGCCGTGCCGACCACAATCCGACTCTGAGTCATCCGAAAACTTCGAGCTCTGAGCAGCTCTCCGACACCGAGTGCTGCGCGCCATCTCTGTCTGAACGATTCAACCTCCTTCTCAGTTGCCAAAAGCAGCCAAGGCCGGGGATTTTGATGCCTACCCTCTGAAAGATTCAGGACCACACAGTAACGACAGCAGCGAACGGGCGTTTCAGAAATTTCTCCAGATGTTCCTCTGTGCTTTCACGTCCATTCTCCATCAAATCAGAATTGTCCACTGCCCCTATTTAACTGATGCGATATCATTTTCACCGGAGAGCTGCACACGCGCGACACGCTGCCATCTTGTCCTCCCGCCACAATTAGTACCCAGTTCTCATTAACTTTTCACTTTTCATAGAAATTGAATCATGCAATATACATAATGTAGAGCTGAGGGATCTCATTTTCTGAGAAATTTACAAATCTAGAATGAAAGTTTTTATTTAGTCATAGTCCTGTGTGGAATTATGTTGTACCCAGGATAGCATTCAGATTTCCATTTGTGGACCATTACATTACCTTATCACATTAACCACTCAGACATTGAAGTTGCCT
The DNA here is from genome assembly GCF_030028105.1 of Mobula birostris. Taxonomy (NCBI): domain Eukaryota; kingdom Metazoa; phylum Chordata; class Chondrichthyes; order Myliobatiformes; family Myliobatidae; genus Mobula; species Mobula birostris. The sequence goes on from NC_092402.1 coordinate 28,984,297, forward strand.
TGTGGTGCCAATGCACCTTCATATGAAATGAATCTCAAGAGCATGAACCACCATGAATATGAATGTGGATATATAATCCAGCTGGAGTAGATTTCCATGGCCTGATTCCATTAATGAGGAATGAAGACTGCGTCCAATGGTCTGACCAATTTCCACATTTGAAACTCATTTTCTAATTCTGATAGTCTGGTTGCAGGGCAGAATACACATAACTTTCCAATGAATTTAGCTCAGAGCTGAGAGTGCAAGTAGGTTAAGAGTGAGGGATGTGATCCCAGGAAAGTGTTAGTATGAGTCGTGCACAATAAAGTTTCTAAATAAGACAAGGAAGGATGCTGAATTGAGTGTAAAACAGAAGACAGATTAGCCTCAGAATTAAAGAGATTGATACTATTAGCAGCTGAGGTAGCATTGTGTGAGGATAGGTGAGATCAGAAAGTGGAAGAATACAGATTGGTAGAAGGGATTTACAAAGGGATAAAACTTAATCTAAATTCAGACACCAGATCAGGCCAGGGTTCAGGAATGTCTTGTAAAAGTAGGCAGACATAGATATATTCAGCATAAGTGGATGTGGAGCATGGGACAAGTACGAATGAATACCAAGGATCTTGCTTAAGACCATAAGACATAGGAGCAGAATTAGGCCATTTGGCCCATTCAGTCTGCTCCGTTATTCCATCAGTTGAACAAAGGAGACTATGGAGCCATGAGGGAGGAGCTGGCCAAAGTTGACTGGTCGGATATCCTAGCAGAAAAGACAGTGGAACAGCAATGGCAGGTATTCTTGGGAACAATGCACAAGGTGCAAAATCAGTTCATCCCCCGGAGAAAGAAGGATTCAAAGGGGGGAAAGTGGCCACAGTGTTTGACAAAGGAAGTCAGAGATAGCAAAGCATTAGAAAAGAAGAAGTATAACAGAGCTAAGGTGAGTGGGAAGACGGATGATTGGGAAATTTTTAAGGAGCAACAGAACTTAACTAAAAAGGCAATACGGGGAGAAAAAATGAGGTATGAATGCAAGCTAGCTAGGAATATAAAGGAGGATAGTAAAAGTTTTTTTAGGTATGTGAAGGGAAGGAAGATAGTTAAGAACAATGTTGGGCCCTTGAAGAATGAATTGGGAGAAATTGTTATGAGGAACAGAGAAATCGCAGACGAATTTAATAAGTACTTTGGATCTGTCTTCATTAGGGAAAACACAAGCAATCTCCCAGATGTAGGAATGGGCCAAGGACATAGGATAACAGAGGAACTGAAACAGATTGACATTAGGAAGGAAACGGTGATGAGTAGACTGATGGGACTGAAGGCTAACAAATCCCCAGGTCCAGATGGTCTGCATCATAGGGTACTAAAGGAGGTGGCTCTGGAAATTGCGGGTGCATTGGTGATCATTTTCCAATGTTCCTTAAATTCAGGATCAGTTCCTGAGGATTGGCGAATTGCTAATGTTATCCCACTTTTTAAGAAAGGAGGGAGGGAGAAAACAGAGAACTATCGCCCTGTTAGCCTAACATCAGTAGTGGGGAAGATGCTAGAGTCTATTATTAAAGATGAAATAGCGGCATATCTTGATAGCAGTGATAGGATTGGGCGGAGCCAGCATGTATTTACCAAGGGCAAATCATGCTTGACTAATCTATTGGAGTTTTTCAAGGACGTAACCAGGAAGATAGACGTGGGAGATCCAGTGGATGTGGTGTACCTTGACTTTCAGAAGGCATTTGATAAGGTACCACATAGGAGATTGGTGGGTAAAATCAGAGCTCATGGCATTGGGGGGGAGGATATTGACATGGATAGAAAACTGGTTGGCAGATAGAAAGCAAAGGGTAGCAGTGAATGGGTGTTTCTCGGAATGGCAGGTGGTGACTAGTGGGGTGCCACAGGGCTCGATATTGGAACCACAGCTGTTTACGATTTACGTCAATGATTTAGAGGAAGGCATTGTGAATAATATCTGCAAGTTTTCTGATGATACTAAGCTGGGTGGCAGTGTGACATGTGATGAGGATGTTAGGAGAATTCAAGGTGACTTGGATAGGCTGGGTGAGTGGGCAGAAACTTGGCAGATGGCATTTAATGTGAATAAGTGTGAGGTTATTCACTTTGGGAGCAAGAACAGGAAGGCAGATTATTATCTGAATGGTGTGGAGTTAGGTAAGGGAGAAATACAAAGAGATCTAGGAGTACTTGTTCGTCAGTCTCTGAAGGTGAATGAGCAAGTGCAGCAGGCAGTGAAGAAGGCTATTGGAATGTTGGCCTTTATTACAAAGGGAATTGAGTACAAGAGCAAGGAAATCCTTTTGCGTTTGTACAGGGCCCTGGTGAGACCACACCTGGAGTATTGTGTGCAGTTTTGGTCTCCAGGTTTAAGGAAGGACATCCTAGCTGTGGAGGAGGTGCAGCATAGGTTCACTAGGTTAATTCCTGGGATGTTCGGACTGTCTTACGCAGAGAGATTAGAGAGACTGGGCTTGTACACGCTGGAATTAAGGAGATTGACGGGGGATCTGATTGAGATATATAAGATTATTAAGGGATTGGACAAGATAGAGGCAGGAAATATGTTCCAGATGCTGGGAGAGTCCAGTACCAGAGGGTATGGTTTAAGAATAAGGGGTAGGTCATTTAGGACAGAGTTGAGGAGGAACTTCTTCTCCCAGAGAGTTGTGGAGGTGTGGAACGCACTGCCTCAGAAGGCAGTGGAGGCCAATTCTCTGGATGCTTTCAAGAAGGAGCTAGATAGGTATCTTATGGATAGGGGAATCAAGGGTTATGGGGACAAGGCAGGAACCGGGTATTGATAGTAGATGATCAGCCATGATCTCAGAATGGTGGTGCAGGCTCGAAGGGCCGAATGGTCTACTTCTGCACCTATTGTCTATTGTCTATTGTCTATGACTGGTTTATTATCCCTCTCAACCCCATTCTCCTGCATTCTCCCCATAACCTTTGGCACCGTTACTAATCAAGGAACTTTCAACCTCCGTTTTAAATATGTCCACGACTTGGCCTCCACAGCCATCTGTGACAATGAGTTTCACAGATTCATCACCCTCTGGCTAAAGAAATTCCTCCTCATATTGTTCTAAAGGACATTCTTCCATTCTGAAATTGTCCCTACTGGTCCTAAACTCACCCGCTATAGGAAACATCCTCTCCACATCCATTCTATCTAGGCTATTCAACATTCAATAGGTTGTTAGATTCCCCCTTCATTCTTCTGAACTCCAGTGAGTACAGGCCAAGAGCCATCAAATGGTCCTCATATGTTAACCCTTTCATTCCCAGGATCATTCTCATGAAATACCTCTGGACCCTCTCTAATGGCAGTATATCCTTTCTTAGATAAGGGGCCCAAAAGTGGTCTGATCAATGCCTTATAAAGCCTCAGCATTACATCCTTGTCTTTATATTCTAGTCCTCTCGAAATGAATGCCAACGTTGCACCTGCCTTCCTTATCACCAACTCAGCCTGTAAGTTCACCTTTTGGGAATCCTGCACGTAGGTGGACTCCTAAGTCTCTTTGCACCACTGATTTCTGAACTTGCTCCCCATTTAGAAAATAATCTATGCCTTTATTCCTTCTGCCAAAGTGCATGACCATGCACTTCCCTGCACTGCTTTGCATCTTAAAGAGACCTAACTGTGAGTCGCCAAATGCCTCAGTTGCCATGGTTGCAGACAAGATAAGATTGGTCCCCTTTAATTAACAATGAAGCAGGTTTCATCTCTGCAGTTAAGGCCTACGTCTGTGTGAATGACCCTGGCCATTTGAAAGACTTGAATGTTGAAAATTATTTTGAGCACAAGATATCAATTAATGCATTGCTCTCTAGTTAATATGACCACTCGGTCCTGCAGGCCTGTATGCGAAAGGTGTATGGAGATGTCAGATTCAGATGACAGTGTGAGTTACATGTGCCCAAGAGACTGTATTGTTCAGATGAAGTTGATTTACATAACACACAAAAACATTGTGGTAAAAAAGAATTTCTACCCAACTTCCTTGAATATTTCCCAGTATGATGTGCAAATATTATTGCAAAGACATGTCATACATAGGGACTAGAGAAGGCTGAATCTTACGCATGGCTTAGTCAATAATTTAGATAGGCATTTGTCCTCATCAAACAATTTAATTATGGAAATACCCATTACAGCATTGCTGAATGTCTTAATTCATGCCTGCAGCGTCAAGGAACTCTTTATCTCAATTGCTGAACACAGCAGAAAATGAGATAAAATGTTGCTGAGCTATCATTTATTTTATGGCACAGTTTCCAACAGAACACCTTTATCAGATCTATTTTAATATGGATCGACTTTAGTTCAACTTTGCTCACTTAAAGGAATTATGACAACCCACCTGTGTGAGTGGACAGTATATTGTCAATGAAAGATTTTCAATGGAAAAGACTTTTTGCAGAACCATTAGCAGAATCAATCATGTGATATTCTGTGGTGATATGGATGTTATGTACAGACTTGTAGTGTGATGTAGAGGTCCTGTCGGCTTCAGCTCTTGGATACAGAGAATGCATCAATGTTAGCAGTGCAGTCAATGAGGCCAGTAATACCATTTATCTGTGTGTGATCAGATAGTGTGCTCCTGAGTATAAGTCTGGATCAAGGGTCATTACAGTAATGAAGCAATGACACTAGTAGTAAGTTAATTGGTCAAGTGAATTGTCCCTAGTATCTCCACACAGACCACAGCAGAAATCATGATTGAACCTCGATGCCTGTGGCTGAACTAACAGCTCGACTAGCTCCGCCACTGTGCCAACTGTATATAAATGTTCAAAGTTCAAAGTAAATTTATTATCAAAGTACATATATGTCACCATTTACAAACCTGAGATTCATTTTCTTAAGGGCAAACTCAATAAATCTATAGAATAATAACCATAACAGAATCAGTGAAAGTCTGCCCAACTTGGACGTTCATCCAGTGTGTAAAATACAACAAACTGTGCAAATGCAATGAAAACCCTTGGTTTCCTTGGCTGCATAAGTTTAGGGAAAACACTCTCCGGTCCGGGACCCGCCAAACCCATGAGATTGAGATGACTCCCCCACCCCAAAGCCCGGTTTGTGTGGATGCTGTGTCATTCGCTACCCTGTTACAAATTAGTGCCATAAAATAACAGACAGCACACTGCATACGATTAAAAGAATTATATTTGTGAATCTTAACTGAAGAGTTAGTAAAGAATAACAAAAAGGAAAGGGCCCATTCTAATTAAACAGTCAAATGTGCACAATTTGGAGTTCATCTTGAACTTCTCTGTCACTCATGTGCTGGGCCCTCGGTCAGCTTGAAAGCACTCACAAAAGTCGCTTGCAATCCACCTCGAACAAACGGGTCTCTTACCGGGTCGTATCCTACAACTGGTTCTCCCCAGCTCCCGCACTCTTCATTTCCCGCCGAACCAAAAAAAATCCCCAACACCAACGTTAGTGTCACACGCCAGAAAAACCTCCCCCTAATTCTACCATCCTAATTGGATGGCACACATTCCACATCATCCCTTATCTTCAGCAGTAACCCAAACAGGCTGACAGCAGAATAGACTGCTCTTACAGAGCTGCTAAATGCATAACAGTAAAAATATGAACCAGGGCATTACAACAAAAAGAAAGAAATAATAATAACGAAAATAAATATCAAGACAATGAGGTGAAGAATCCTAGAAAGTGAGTCAATTGGTTGTGGGAACACTTCAATAATGAGGCAATTGAGGATGCGTGATAACTTCACTACCGTTTGGTTCAAGAGCCTGATGGTTAAGGGGTAGTAACTTCCTGAACCTGGTACTGTGAGTCCTGATGGTAGCAGCAAGCAGAGAGCATGCCTGGGGCGATGGGGGTCCCTGATGATGGATGCTGCTTTCCTGTGACAACATTTCATGTAAATATACTCAATGGTGGGAAAGCTTTACCATTTTATCAGACTACAGTATGTAACCAATAAACACAATTTTACTTGACACATGAGGCTCGTGGTGGGCACAAAGTATTTCATTGAGCCTAATCATCAGCCTCCTCCCAATCAAAGTCCATATCTGAGTCTCTGCAGAAGAAATTGCATCCAAACTTGTTCTCTAGGCCAGGGGTCCCCAACCTTTTTTGCAGTGCGGACCGGTTTCATGTTGACAATATTCTTGCGGACCGGCGGACCGGGGGCGGGGGAGGTGCGGTATTGTTGCTAACGGACAAGAGTAGCAGTCAAGTACGTTGCGTTTACCCAGAGAAAGACTACAATGACCATGAAGCCTTGCGCGGGCACCAGTGCGCATGCGCGCACCTGCCAATTATTTTTCTACAAATCGTTTTTGGCGATCCTGTTCGGAGGGGGGTGTTAATCACGACCGGAATATTGGTGATAAGTGGCTAATACACTCAATTTCGTTTCTAAAAGGTTTTATCTAATGAATTTAATATTAAACACACAGCGCATTTTCCTTGCATGAATATAGCGATAAGTCAATTATCAGGGGAGGCCAGGGGATCTTGAAGTAAGTGTTGAACGAACTTCCAGTAGAAGTGTCAGAAGCAGGGTTCGATATTATCATTTAAAGAAAAATTGAATAGGTATATGGACAGGAAAGTAATGCAGGGTTATGGGCTGAGTGCAGGTTGGCGGGACGAGGTGAGAGTAGCGTTCGGCACGGACTAGAAGGGCAGAGATGGCCTGTTTCCGTGCTGTAATTGTTATATGGTTATATAAGTCAATAGCATCATAACATTTTCAGTAACGTTTGGATATTAAACACACAGTGCATATTTTCCCCGTATGAACTTATAAAATCATTGCAACGCACCAATATCGCTGAATAAGTGGGAGCCCTGGGCTTGTTTTCCTGCAACAAGACAGTCCTACGGAGGGGTGATGGGAGACAGCGATACTTGAAGGGGGTTCCTTATGTCCAGTCTAATCTGCAATTTAGTTTTTGTTACATTCATCGCAGAGATATGTTGGAAATGGAAGCAACGTTTTCGGTGCTTCCGTGGTTATCTCAGGATATTCAGCCTTGATTTGATACAGAATGCCGGCAGAGATGTTATGTCAAACAGACTTTTCAACCCGCCGTCATTTGCAAGCTCGAGGAGTTGATCTCCTTCCCGCGCTGACATGGATGACGCGCGCGTAATGGCTCAACAGTGCGTGACAGGGAATGAGGAAAGGTGCAGCTGACTCATATCGCCAAATCATATCATTTCCTTGTGGCCCGGTAACGCATGCTCTGCAGTCCGGTACCAGTCCGCGGCCCGGTGGTTGAGGACCGCTGCTCTAGGCAATATATTACACCTTGCCCCATTATGTACTTGTTGTCACCAGGTGAAGATACCACCTCTAAGCCTACTTCTGGAAGAAATTAAATTTAAATTGATAGCTGTAAATGCAGAATGGAGTGATAGTGTACTTTCTTTACCACTCGTCCTGTTATGTCATTTTCTGTCTTGGTTAGCTGAACTGATAAAAATATATCCATCCTTTTAATTCTCCTCAGGATCTTATATGTCTCAATATGATTATTTCTCATTTGTCAGTATTCCACTAAGCATATACTCAATTCTACATCTCTTCAAGCAATCAACCTAATGAAACTTCTCTGCACCATTTCTGGAGCCAGTTTCGGAAATACACAACCCTTTGCATAAAGAAGGTATCTCCAATATCCCTTTTAAATCTCTCATTTCTGATCTTAAACCAATTCCCTCGTGTTTTCAGCACCCCTTCTTTGGGAAATAGACTATGTGCTTTCATCTTGTTTTTGCTTCTCACGAACTTATGTACCTCTTATCAGGTAACCCTTCAATATCCTATATTCTAGGGAATAAAGTCCAAGTTTGTTGAACACCTCTTAATTCAGACCCCCAAATCCAGGCAACATCCTGGTAAAGCATTTCTGAATCTTTTCTGGTTTAATAATGTCTTTCCTATAACATGGTGGCCGAAACTGTACAGAATATTCTTAAGTGTGGTCTCACCAAAGTCTAGTATATCTGCAACATAGCTTTCCATCTTCATTGTCTCAGTGCTCTAACCAATGAAGGCCAGTGTGCCAAGCACCTTCTTCACCACCCTATCTAACTCTGACACTGCTTTTAGCGAATTATGCACTTGTACTCCCCGGTCCCTCTATTCCATAACACTCCCTAGGGCCCTACTATACACTGTATGTCAGGGGTGACCAAACTTTTACATTCCATGTGTCAATTTTTTCACTCACGAGTTCAGATGCGCCATATAACTCTTGTACCCCCATTCAATTCTTGTAAAAATATGTTAATATAGAACTCGTGCGTGAAAAAATCGCATCTGAACTCAAGTGTGAAAAAATTGATGCATGGAATGTAAAAGGTTGGCCACCCCTGCTGTATGTCCTACCCTGGTTTGATCTCCCAAGATGCAGTACCTCACATCTTCCTGGATTGAAAGCCACTTGCCAATCCTCAGCCCACATACCCAGCTGATCAAGATTTCCCCTTTATTTTTCATAATCTTCTACACTATTTACAACAACATCTATTTTAGTATCATCTGCAAACTTACTAACCATGTCTTGCACATTAGTTTCTTATACATTAGTCCTATTTTCTTAACCATGCAAAAGGTGTTATGTTACCTTTCAAAGTGACGTAAAATGTTTGAGTGATATATTGATATTTCCAAGTTTCCATGATGTCAGAGGATTTTTAGGGTGTCCTTGTCCATTACAGCTTTACAGTGTTTTATGGTGCTGAAATATGCTGGCAGTGAGAATAGCCAGAGGACAGGCAGTTTGACACAGGAGGTTTATTCATGACCAGTACTGTGACGTAGAAGGTACGTCAGGCTGAATCTGACAGAGCAGTTATATTACAGCTAACACTGATATAGAGTGTCTCTTGGAGCAGGCAGTGAGTTATATGGATAGATGGATTGCCTATAAATGTGATATATGACATGCTATGTGTGTAAAGCAGTGAAGGCCATTCAAAGGGGCTTCATTGACCGCAGAGCGCTTTGGGACATTTTGAACTCATGAAGATGTCTATATAAATGCTAGCTCCTTCTTTACGGTGCTTCTCAAGGCAGTACTTCAGGATAGTTACATGATATAAAAAGATAAAAGACAGTGTTATATCTGATCTTATTTATGAAACTAACAGTGATAAAAAAAACTCTTCTGGGGAAGGGTCACTATGCCAATTACCAGTTATTGCTCTTTCAATTATATTGCAAACTAGTGGTGGGCAGTTAACATTTTTGTGTCATGTATCTCTTAAATATCTGGGACTGTCCTAAAGGGACACAGATGCCACGGACAGGTGCCCATTTGGCCGTTGTGGTTGTACGTAATTCAAAGCATTATCAATCATTTAGATTGGTGTCAACTGCAGTTTGACAGTACTTCACTGAACAATCTTGGGGGCTTTCTTCTAAGAGTGCTATATGACTATAATTCATTGTTGTGAATCAATGTCAGAGTATGGTGTACTTCTGATGTACTTTCCAACACACTGCTCAGTGGCATATTCAAAGCAAGATAGTTCTGACTGACATATTTTATCATACCTCCAGCCTAAGGAATTCTTTATGAAAGGAGGAGGAATGATATGAAGGGAATGAGGCTCATATTAGTGTAAAGTAGAGATTATATCAAAACCACAACAGCAAATGAAATGTGACATAGAATATACCTCAGGAATTCTGACAGATAAGTCAGAACCAATACTGTCTTAGAACAGAATTTAGAGGCAGTGCATTACTCTGCTTCACAGGAGGTTCCAGGGTATTAAACATAGAGCAATTTGGCTCCATGATTCAAAGCTCCATTCAACTTGTTTGAGGTCACCTTGTGGGCAATGTCAAGCTTTTTTGCAAAGGACCATTGTTGAATTGCACATTTAGATTAAATGTGAACCTGAATTACAACTTTGTTCCCAAAATTCTTTGTAAGCTGTTTAAACAAATGGAATAAAAGAGAAATTGCTACTGTTTGAAATTCAGTTGTTTTATTTGAAGAAATTACAGTATCTTGGGATTTCTTTCAAACAAATTATTATACATTCTAGAAGATCTCTCATGGCATTGTTTGAATCAGTCCAGGCTCTCATAAATGGACCCTCCTGCAGTCTGCTACAATGGTTCCCCAAGATCATGCTGCATGAAGAAACGAATTTTACAATCTGAAGGGTATGTACAAGAGTAGAGGTGAATAGTGAAGAGGAAGTAATTTTCAGTTCACGACGAGAAGCTAATGAAATCAGATTGGCTGTCCATTTGAAAACCTGTCCAGTTTTACTTTCATTTAAACTCAGTGTGCCATCTCTCTAAATGCATTAGTCTGCCTTTGGAAAATTTTGTTAAAATTATCCTCATTGATAATATTTTCTCATAATTTTGGTTAAGATGTACCCATTTATCTGAGACACTCTAGTCTTAGTTATTTACACTATACTTATTTTTCTCTATTTAAATGTTTCAGATGCAAACAAGTATTTTGCCAATTTCTATAGTCTTATATTAACTTTATTATAAAATTGCACAGTTATTACAAAATGTTTTTATTTTCGTACTTCCACTTGGTGAGTTTATTGTTCTGTTTCACTGCACAGGCTTTTCTCAGTATCAGGTTTCATTATACCAGAAACTTGAATGGACAGTTACTCATCAGATTCAAAGCCTTATGGTGACAGAAGCTGGGCAAAGTTTCAAGCTCAGCATTAAAGTGTTTTATAAGTATGCAAGTACAAATATTAGTCTCTCTCTGTAAAAAAAAATGAAAGCGAGAATTAATCATTCATTGCTCAAGGGTAGCATTAATGAAATCAGCAATTTTACCTGCAAATCATTACTCAAACTATTTATATGGCTTTTTATTGTAAAATTCTTGTTATGCAGATTATGACTCTTACAACACAGATTAAAATCTCAAGTGTCAATAATGCATCTCTTCTGCACTGTAAAAATTTATGTAAGGGAGCAGAAATTATTAAATGCTTCACAGTATCGTTTATTTTTCAGCTGAGAAGGTAAACTGAGCCCAAGCCCTGAAAATAAGCAGAACTAATTTTCAGAAAGCAACAGATATTTACGTTTCACTGTTCCAAAATTTCCTGTGACCTTTTCTGGAGCTTTTCAATGTAACACGTTTTATGACTATTATAGAAACAGGATTGACCAATATGAATAAAGCGGGTAACCAGTGAAAAGCATAATTTCTTGTCAATTCGTTCATTTTTTGATTGTTTCAGACCCCTTGGCTTGAAAAGAGCAACAATACACAAGCAAGATACTGCAGGTGCTGAAGATCAGAAAAAAAAATTAAATAGTAGAAATATGCAGCGGGTTAGGCACATTTGTGAAGAGTGAAACAGGGTTAACATTTCTTGAGAGTGATGATGTTGATTTAGTCTTCACTTGTTCTATGATTATAAGGTGGTGTTCTACTGATTTCATGGATTTCAGAACGTATGAGTGCTGTAAATCAAGAAGTTTTAAGTCCCTATCTCTCTCTTTGCCCTGAATATAAAATAAAACTTCAAAAGCAGAAAATGCTCAAAATCACATAGCTTTTGAAGAGAAAAGACAGGTGATTGTTTGCAATCAGAACAAGGGCATGGTGTATTTGCCTAAATCATTATCCTGTCAGAATTTGACAGTAAAGGGGTCACTAAACTTGGTAAATACATTTAAGGTACACATTTCTGAAGTATTGATCCTAAATTTCCATAACAAAATTAGGCAAGAATGAGACACTGAATTTTCATGCAGATCTTTAAAAAATAGAGGAAAAGGCCATTGTCTAGGATGTTCTCCTGTATACTATAGGAATAACTGGGAAGGCTGGTGGAACACTAATGGACTTTCACTATAAATACGTAGCCTATTGTGTTGGGTAGTTCTATGCCTGACTAATTGAGTTGAATTTATCACTTGCACGAAGAATAAGGAGAGGAGTACCTATGGATGTTACTTTTAAAAAATTGCGGAAGGGATTTTAAACAGACCTACTACAAAGTGAATCTTAGGAAAAATGATATGCGGAGAATTGGAAGTAATCTTGTAACTTGGGTTGGCAATTGGTTAGGTGACAGGAGACAGACTACGTGAGGCACTGAGGCCAGAATCTGACCGCCACCATCATTCCGGTGCCCAAGAGAGCTACAGTAACTGGCCTAAACGATTACCACCCAGTGGCACTGACTTCAGCGATCATGAAGTGTTTTGAGCAGATGGTATTGGATTGTATAAAATCACATTTTCCAGTTATATTGGACTCTTTCCAGTTCACCTGCCACTCACACCAGTCCAGTAATGATGCCATAGCCATGGCCCTCCACTCCATCCTGTCCCGCCTGGAAAATGATGCCTCATATGGCAGAACGTTGTTCATCGACTTCAGCTCAGCATTTAACATGATCATCCCTCAGACGCTGCTGGGTAATTTGTTCTCATTAGGACTCAACACCCCTCTCTAACTGGATCTTGGACTTCTTGATGAAAGACCCCAGTCTGTCTGCATTGGCAGCAACATCTCAAGCTCCATCACACTGAGCACTGGTGCTCCCCCAAGGCTGTGTACTCAGTCTGCTGCTGACTCATACTGCACTGCCAGATCCAGCTCAAACCACATCATCAAGTTCGCTGATGATATGCTAGTGATTGCCTCATCAGCAGCAATGAGTTGGCATACAGAGAAGAGGTAGAGAGGCTTGTCAAATGGTGTGAGAACATCATTTTGAGTCTCAACGTGAACAAGGCAAAACAGACAATTGTGGACTCCAGTAAGGCACAGGTCAACCACTCTCCATTGCACATTAATGGCTTTGCCTTGGAGAGAGAGAAGAGCACAAATTTCCTCGGTGTACATGTAACAGGTGATTTAACCTGGACCCACACCACTTCCTCACTAGTCAAAAAGGCACAGCAGTGCCTACACTTTCTGAGGAGATTGAGGCATGCAAAGCTCCCCTCAGCCACTCTAATAACTTTCTACAGGAGCACCATCAAGAGTGTCTTGTCCGACTGCCCTGATCGATCAGGAAACGATCAACTTCTGCCTTAAATATACCCACAGACTTGGCCTCCACCGCAGTTTGTGGCAGAGCATTTCACAGATTTACTACTCTCTGGCTAAAAAGAATTCCTCCTTACCTCTGTTCTAAAGGGTCACCCCGCTATTTTGAGGCTGTGCCCTCTAGTTCTGTATACCCCCACCAGAGGAAACATCCTCTCCACATCCATCTTTGTATCCTTTCAACATGTGGTAGGCTTCAATGAGATTCCCCGACCTTCTAAATTCCAGTGAGTACAGGCCCAAAGCTGCTAAACACTCCTCATTATGTTAACCCCTTCATCCTCAGACTCATCCTCGTGAACCTCCTCTGGACTCTTTCCAATGACAACACATCCTTTCTGAGATATTGGGCCCAGAACTGTTGACAATATTCCAAGTGCGGCCTGGTTAGTGTCTTATAAAGGTTCAGCATTATCTCCTTGCTTTTATATTCTATTCCCCTTGAAATAAACGCCAACATTGCATTTGCCTTCTTTACCACTACTCAACCTGCAAATTAACCTTCTGGGAGTCTTGCCAGAAGGTTAATTTAGTAGTCTGGGACTCCTAAGTCCCTCTGCACCACTGATGTTTGAACTTTCTCCCCATTTAAATAATAGTCTGCACTATTGTTCTTTTTACCAAAATGCATTACCATACATTTCCAAACACTGTATACTATCTGCCACTTTTTTGCCCATTCTTCCAATTTGTCCAAGTCCTGCTGCAACTGCATTTCTTCCTCAACACTACCTACCCCCCACCTATCTTTGTATCATCCATAAACTTGACTAGAAAGCCATCAATTCCATTATCCAAATCACTGACAAACAATGTGAAAAGTAGTAGTCCCAATACTGACCCCGAGGACACCGCTAGTCAGAATCAGAATCGGGTTTATTATCACCGGCATGTGTCGTGAAATTTGTTAGCTTAGCAGCAGCAGTTCAATGCAATACATAATCTAGCAGAGAGAGAAAAAAAATAAACAAAATAAAACATAATAAATAAACAAGTAAATCAATTACGTATTTTGAATAGATTTTTAAAAATGTGCAAAAACAGAAATACTGTATATTTAAAAAAGTGAGGTAGTGTCCAAAACTTCAATGTCCATTTAGTAATCGGATGGCAGAGGGGAAGAAGCTGTTCCTGAATCGCTGAGCGTGTGCCTTCAGGCTTCTGTATCTCCTGCCTGGTGGTAACAGTGAGAAAAGGGCACGGACAACCAAACAGAAAACATAGAAACATAGAAACATAGCAAGTAGGTGCAGGAGTAGGCCATTCGGCCCTTCGAGCCTGCACCGCCATTTATTATGATCATGGCTGATCATCCAACTCAGAACCCTGCACCAGCCTTCCCTCCATACCCCCGATCCCTGTAGCCACAAGGGCTATATCTAACTCCCTCTTAAATATAGCCAATGAACTGGCCTCAACTGTTTCCTGTGGCAGAGAATTCCACAGATTCACCACTCTCTGTGTGAAGAAGTTTTTCCTAATCTCGGTCCTAAAAGGCTTCCCCTTTATCCTCAAACTGTGACCCCTCGTTCTGGACTTCCCCAACATCGGGAACAATCTTCCTGCATCTAGCCTGTCCAATCCCTTTAGGATTTTATACGTTTCAATCAGATACCCCCTCAATCTTCTAAATTCCAACGAGTACAAGCCCAGTTCATCCAGTCTTTCTTCATATGAAAGTCCTGCCATCCCAGGAATCAATCTGGTGAACCTTCTTTGTACTCCCTCTATGGCAAGGATGTCTTTCCTCAGATTAGGGGACCAAAACTGCACACAATGCTCCAGATGCGGTCTCACCAAGGCCTTGTACAACTGCAGTAGTGCCTCCCTGATCTTGTACTCGAATCCTCTTGCTATAAATGCCAGCATACCATTCGCCTTTTTCACCGCCTGCTGTACCTGCATGCCCACTTTCAATGACTGGTGTATAATGACACCCAGGTCTCGTTGCACCTCCCCTTTTCCTAATCGGCCACCATTCAGATAATAATCTGTTTTCCTATTTTTGCCACCAAAGTGGATAACTTCACATTTATCCACATTAAATTGCATCTGCCATGAATTTGCCCACTCACCCAACCTACCCAAGTCACCCTGCATCCTCTAAGCATCCTCCTCACAGCTAACACTGCCGCCCAGCTTCGTGTCATCCGCAAACTTGGAGATGCTGCATTTAATTCCCTCATCCAAGTCATTAATATATATTGTAAACAACTGGGGTCCCAGCACTGAGCCTTGCGGTACCCCACTAGTCACCGCCTGCCATTCTGAAAAGGTCCCGTTTATTCCCACTCTTTGCTTCCTGTCTGCTAACCAATTCTCCATCCACATCAATACCTTACCCCCAATACCGTGTGCTTTAAGTTTGCACACTAATCTCCTGTGTGGGACCTTGCCAAAAGCCTTTTGAAAATCCAAATATACCACATCCACTGGTTCTCCCCTATCCACTCTACTAGTTACATCCTCAAAAAATTCTATGAGATTCGTCAGACATGATTTTCCCTTCACAGATCCATGCTGACTTTGTCCGATGATTTCACCGCTTTCCAAATGTGCTGTTATCACATCTTTGATAACTGACTCCGGCAGTTTCCCCACCACCGACGTTAGGCTAACCAGTCTATAATTCCCCGGTTTCTCTCTCCCTCCTTTTTTAAAAAGTGGGGTTACATTAGCCACCCTCCAATCCTCAGGAACTAGTCCAGAATCTAACGAGTTTTGAAAAATTATCACTAATGCATCCACTATTTCTTGGGCTACTTCCTTAAGCACTCTGGGATGCAGACCATCTGGCCCTGGGGATTTATCTGCCTTTAATCCCTTCAATTTACCCAACACCACTTCCCTACTAACATGTATTTCGCTCAGTTCCTCCATCTCACTGGACCCTCTGTCCCCTACTATTTCTGGAAGATTATTTATGTCCTCCTTAGTGAAGACAGAACCAAAGTAATCATTCAATTGGTCTGCCATGTCCTTGCTCCCCATAATCAATTCACCTGTTTCTGTCTGTACGGGACCTACATTTGCCTTTACCAGTCTTTTCCTTTTTACATATCTATAAAAGCTTTTACAGTCAGTTTTTATGTTTCCTGCCAGTTTTCTCTCATAATCTTTTTTCCCCTTCCTAATTAAGCCCTTTGTCCTCCTCTGCTGAACTCTGAATTTCTCCCAGTCCTCAGGTGAGCCACTTTTTCTGGCTAATTTGTATGCTTCTTCTTTGGAATTGATACTATCCCTAATTTCTCTTGTCAGCCACGGGTGCACTACCTTCCTTGATTTATTCTTTTGCCAAACTGGGATGAACAATTGTTGTAGTTCATCCATGCAATCCTTAAATGCTTGCCATTGCATATCCACCGTCAATCCTTTAAGTGTCATTTGCCAGTCTATCTTAGCTAATTCACGTCTCATACCTTCAAAGTTACCCCTCTTTAAGTTCAGAACCTTTGTTTCTGAATTAACTATGTCACTCTCCATCTTAATGAAGAATTCCACCATATTATGGTCACTCTTACCCAAGGGGCCTCTCACGACAAGATTGCTAATTAACCCTTCCTCATTGCTCAAAACCCAGTCTAGAATAGCCTGCTCTCTAGTTGGTTCCTCGACATGTTGGTTCAAAAAACCATCCCGCATACATTCCAAGAAATCCTCTTCCTCAGCACCTTTACCAATTTGGTTCACTCAATCTACATGTAGATTGAAGTCACCCATTATAACTGCTGTTCCTTTATTGCACACATTTCTAATTTCCTGTTTAATACCATCTCCGACCTCACTACTACTGTTAGGTGGCCTGTACACAACTCCCACCAGCGTTTTCTGCCCCTTAGTGTTACGCAGCTCTACCCATATCGATTCCACATCTTCCCGGCTTATGTCCTTCCTTTCTATTGCGTTAATCTCATCTTTAACCAGCAATGCCACCCCACCTCCTTTTCTTTCATGTCTATCCCTCCTGAATATTGAATATCCCTGAACGTTGAGCTCCCATCCTTGGTCACCCTGGAGCCATGTCTCTGTGATCCCAACTATATCATAATCATTAATAACAATCTGCACTTTCAATTCATCCACCTTGTTACAAATGCTCCTTGCATTGACACACAAAGACTTCAGGCACTCTTTTACAACTCTCTTAGCCCTTATACAATCATGTTGAAAAGTGGCCCTTTTTGATGCTTACCCTGGATTTGTCGGCCTGCCACTTTTACTTTTCTCCTTACTACTTTTTGCTTCTACCCTCACTTTACACCCCTCTGTCTCTCTGCACTGGTTCCCATCCCCCTGTTGTGAACTAACCTCCTCTCGCCTAGCCTCTTTAATTTGATTCCCACCCCCCAACCATTCTAGTTTAAAGTCACCTCAGTAGCCCTCGCTAATCTCCCTGCCAGGATATTGGTCCCCCTAGGATTCAAGTGTAACCCGTCCTTTTTGTACAGGTCACTCCTGCGCCAAAAGAGGTCCCAATGATCCAAAAACTTGAATCCCTGCCTCCTGCTCCAATCCCTCAGCCACGCATTTATCCTCCACCTCATCGCATTCCTACTCTCACTGAGGCACCCTTTATTCCCACTCACTGCCTCTTGCCTGTCAGCCATTCCTCTATCCACGCCAGTATCTTTCCTGTAACACCATAGGATTTTATCTTGTTAAGCAGCCTCATGTGTGGCACCTTATCAAATGTCTTCAGGAAATCCAAGTATATGACATCCACCTACGCAGAAGTTATGCAGAAAATTTAACTTCAAACTTTCTGCATAATGACTCAAAGAGTTGAACTGCACATGCATGTAACAAGAGCTGTATAACTCATTTCCTTCTACCTTAAGCCACGAACTTATCAATCACCCCCGCTGTGGACCACTTTCTAGAGGTCTAAGATGCCAACTTCTACAAAGAAGGAATTCGTATGCTCCACGACCGCCGGACTAAGTGTGTAAACGTAGGAGGGGACTATGTCGAAAAATAAAAGGTTTTCTAAAATTGACTCCTTCTACCTTAGGCCACGAACTTATCAATCACCTGTCGTACATCTAGGGTTGGTATGATTTGGGGTTCAGCCAAACAAGAACACTGATGTTCTGAATAAAGAAACCTCAATTTGAACTAATGCTGTGTAAATACCGCCCATACAGCATTGTCAGTCGGCATGAAATAACAGATTGTACACCACATAAAATTATAAAGTATACTTCCAAATTTCAGCTTTATCAAACAGTTAGTAGGAAAAAGAAAAGAAAAAAAAATAAAAGGGCCCATTACGTACCCAGTCCAAATGTGCACATAAAGTTGGAGCTCATCTTGAAGCTGTTCTCTTTACTCACGCGCTGGACACATGGTCTGTGTGAAAACACGCACTACATTCTGAACTTCGCCCAAAATCCATCTCAAACAAATGGGCTCTCTCTCAGGAGTATTGGTCCTTCCTCCTTAGAGTCATTGATCGGCAGAAATCAGTCTGTGCAACAGGGATGCTGCTACCCACACCATTCTGAGCCATTTTCCCTCCTGTCCTCTCCGCAGCTCCCGCCAAAAAAACACCAATGTCAGTCACAAATCTCTCACTGACTCGCTTTCTCTAGAACTTTCTCCCAATTTCACCATCCTAATTAGCTCACACAACATTCCTGAGTTGAACATCATTGCCCTGTAACTTTAACCGTAACCAAAATAGTCTACCAGCAGGACACACTGCCCTTGCAGAAGTTGCTAAAATGAAATACTACAGCGTAAAAGCAGAAATCTTAACCAGGACATTACAACAATGAGACAGAAAAAAAGTCTATAGTGCAAATCCATATCCAAAATGCAGGAAACCTGGGTAACATTCTCCAGTCACAGCATAGGCCTTTCCCTCTGTGGCAGCAGTGCAATCCCACCAACAATCAAAAGGTAGTCTCCCCTCTCCAGTAGCAGAGTGATCTCACCAGCGACCAAAAGGCAGACAACCGGTGCTTACTTTCCACATTCGCCTCAATGTTTCAATCTCCCTTGGTCGCTTCAATTGGTGAACAATGGAAGCTTTAATTGGTGAAATGGTGTCAAACATCAGCTCACGCCCCATAGCTGTCCTGTTGACTTCTCGCCACGAGGATCATGCATGCTACCTCTGCCTCCCGAAGTTCTCTCAGAGACTGCAGAGCATTGAGGTGCCCAAACATTCTCCAAACTGCAAATCCAGAATGGCGTAGGAGACTCCAACAGTTCCAGAATAATGTTCAAGATGAAAAAGAAAACTATATGGTTACCTGATCTATCCAGAAGATGTTAACCGAAGGAGCATTGTACACGGGCACCATCTTGACCAGAAGAGTTTGACCCACCACCATCAGGTAGCAGGTCATAGTCATAGTCATACTTTATTGATCCTGGGGGAAATTGGTTTTCATTACAGTTGCACCATAAATAATAAATAGTAATAGAACCATAAATAGTTAAATAGTAATATGTAAATTACACAAGGAAATAAGTCCAGGACCAGCCTATTGGCTCAGGGTGTCTGACCCTCCAAGGAAGAAGTTGTAAAGTTTGATGGCCACAAGCAGGAATGACTTCCTATGATGATCTGTGTTGCATCTCGGTGGAATGAGTCTCTGGCTGAATGTACTCCTATGCCCACCCAGTACATTATGTAGTGGATGGGAGACATTGACCAAGATGGCATGCAACTTAGACAACATCCTCTTTTCAGACACCACCGTGAGAGAGTCCAGTTCTATCCCCACAACATCACTGGCCTAGGAGGTACAGGAGCATCAGGACAAGGACTGTCAGACTGGGTAACAGCTTCCTCCCCCAGGCTGTGAGACTAATGAATACCCTGCCATCACTGAGAACTTGTCACTAGGACAGTGAGCTGTTTACTGTGCACTACATGCATTTTGAATTAGTTATGGTAGTATTGGGTTTATGCGCTGTGTGTAATATGTGTTTTCTGGGTGCACCATGGACTGATGGAAGTGAAGAGAACTGTACATCCATGTTTGCAAAGAACATTTAGTTAGAATATACAACAAGCAAGATATACACAAGAAGATGGACTGAAAACTGGCAAAACTATAGCAGGCACCTGAAAACAAAAAATGGGAATATTTTCTTAATGGTGGAGATTATCCAACACTACAGACAATAAGCATGCAAGGTAGTAATCCATGCTTGTTCTAGGCTTCTGAAATGATGGTCTTAATGGTGCCAAATTTCAGAAGTAGAGGACAATTCACAAAAGTTAAGAGGTCACATAATTAGTGCTTGCGATAAATTTTAAATTCCATCCCCCACAACTGTGAAGGTGCACAGAGATTTGGATACTCATGTATACAAATCACAAAAAGCTCATGCATAAGAAATAAAAGTAATCAAAAAAGCCATTGGCAAGGTGCCCTTTCTCTCAGAAGGGTTGGTATTCAAAACCAGAAAATACATACTTCCACCCTGACAGAGCTCAGACCCCATTATTTTTTGGGCACTATATCTCACTGAAGAGTCGAATTAACTGAGATTTCTGAAATGATGATAGGATTCAGACAGAGAACATTTGTATTTTGAATCCCACTGCACATGGACGCTTGCTGAGTACTTAATCTGTTGCAGCTGTGTGGCTCCTAAGGCCTGCTGGCCTCTCTGCTCTCGCCACTTTGGAAGGATAAGCAGGTTTAGAGGGATGATTTAACCATGGTGCCAGAAGCTAAGTCTCCTGTCTTTAGACCATCCCAATGAGCTTCTGATGCTCTCATTACCCTTATCCTTATGATCAGTTAAATAGTGGAAGATGAACAATTTCAATGAACTTCGAGCCACATTTATGTAGTGTAATTAAACATAGCATGAATCACAAGAAAATTAAACAAAACATTTAGCTTCTGTTTCAGTGAAGATCGGGATCAGTAAACCACCCAGAATCAGATTTCTTATCACCGAACTAGGTAGGGTGAAATTAGTTATTTTGTGGCAGCATGCTGGTGATTGCAGGTTGTTTCTCAGAATGGAGGCCAGGGACTTGTAGCCAGTGTTGGGACCTTCTTACTCATTATGATATAGATGATTCGGATGTAAATGCACAAGGCTTGATCAGTAAGTCTGAATGACACAAAATTAGATGCCATTGGTGATAGTGAAGAACGTTATCGTGGATTACAGGAAGATCTTGATCAGTTAGTGAAGTGAGCTGAGAAGTGGCAAATGTATTTTAATATATCTAAAAAGTGCATTTTGGAAAGGCAAAACAGTGTGGTACCTATGCTATGAATGGTAGGGCACGAGGAAGTGCAACAGAACAGAGGGACCTTGGAGTACTAATGCATAGTTCATTGAAAGTGGTGTCACAGATGGACAGGGTCGTGTAAACGGTATTTACCATGCTGGCCTTCATCAGTTAGGGCACTGACTACAGGAGTTTTAACAGTATTTTGTGTTTGTGCAAGTTGGTGGCGAGGCAGCAAATGGAACACAGTGTACAACGTACAAACAAGAGAAAATCTGCAGATGCTGGAAATCTGAACAACATACACAAAATACTGAAGACAGCATCTATGGAAAAAAGTACAGTCAACTTTTCAGGCCGAAACCCTTCATCCTGCCAAGGGGTTTCGGTCGAAAACATTGACTGTACTTTTTTCCATAGATCCTGCTTGACCTGCTGAGTTCCTCCAGTATTTTGTGTGTGTTACTGTGTACAATTTGGTCACCCTGTTATAGGAAAGATGTGGTTAAACTGGAGAGGGTGCAAAAAAGATTTACAAGGTGATGCCTGGACTTGAGGGCCTGAGTTATCGGGAGAGGTTGGCCAGGATAAGTATTCTTTGAAATGTCAAAGAATGAGGGGTGACCTTATAGAAATGTTTAAAGTCATGAGGGGCAATAATAAAGTGGTTGGTAACAGTGCTTTCCCCAGGGTAGAGGAGTTCAGAATTATGCGACATAAATTTAGGGTGAGAAGGGAAAAATTTTAAAGGAACCTGAGGGGGAACAATTTCATTCAGAAAGTGATGAGTATATGGAACTGGTTGCCGAAAGAAGTTGTTAATGCAGATACAATCGCATCATTTAAGAATTACTTGGATAGGTACATGGAGGAGAGGGGCGTAGAGGTATATAGGCCAAATGCAGCAAGTTGGGACTAGCTGCGTGGGTGCCATCTGCAGCTGGACTTTTTGAGCCAAAGGGCCTGTATCTGTGCTGTGTTGCTCTATGACTCTACAACTCTACAGTGTATAGTGGTGAAATCTATAAATCAAGAAGTTTAGAATTTTCACTCCAGATATCTGTGGATGCTGAGATATTTAAAATTGGCAAAACCGAGATCAATAGATATTTCAAAACACAATATCGGAGAGCGGAGGAAAACTTCAAAGTCAGCATACTTTGCCCTGATGCAAGGATCTGAGTCAAAATGTTGACAATTCCTTTCCTTCCACAAATGCTGCTTGTTCCTTTGAGTTCAACCAGCAGATTTCTTGTTGATCGATAGATATTTGTTAGGTTAGGGAAAAGGAACAAAGACAGATTAAGTGAAGTTGCAGTACAGAGCTGTTATGATCAAACTCAATGTTGAAACAGGCTCAAGGGATTGAATTTCCTCCTCATATCCCAATGTGCTCTAAGCACCTTGCAGCCACATTGGACAACAGTATGTCTCGTTTTCATATTCTGCTGAAAAAAACTCAGTAAAACTAGTATGGCAATATTCAGTGTTTTCCATATTAAAACCAACAGGTTGAGATCAGAAACTAAATTTAACTATTGAATCTTGTTTTGTGTTGCAAATACATGTTGTCAATGTTACTTCTCGCATGCTAAGCACAAAAGGCCTGAAGCCAAACCCTGAAGTCTCTGAACTATGAAGTCATGTAAACTTGTGTGCACAATATTTACACCATGGTATTGCCAAGGGTTGAAGAGAAGATACAGCAGATTCTGATAAATTGGGAAATATTGAGACCAGTACATTTTGGCCCAATTAAGCAGCTGTCCCAATTAGCCAATGTTTCATGGAAATAGTTAAAAGATATAAAAAAGACAAATGATCGTTTAACAGAGTAATAAATTATGGATTTAAATGAAATACAGAACAAATTAGAACACTACCTTTGATCAGCAACCAATCCGGACATCAGAAGTTTGATTTCAATCGGGTCCACTGGCCAAGTAGAAAGAGGGAACAGCGGGTCGCGGCAGCGTAATACAGCTTTGACCGGTGACTAATCCGCATTTGAGATGGATTAGTAAGAGCAAGTTAAAGGAAAGTGGGGCAAGCGCAGCGGCCACAGTCACAGTGGCCATCGTTTGAGTGGACAGAGTCAGAGTGGTGATGTTGAGGCTTTAGCTCTTTGAAGCTTCAGCAAAGAGAGGCTTTAGTCAGAGAAAGAAAATTAAAGAAAAGCTCTAGGTTTTTTTTCCTTCCCTTCTTTATATCTGCTCAGCTAGGACAGCAGAGATGTCAGGCAGGATAATGGAATGCTCCTCTTGTGGGATGTGGGAAGGCAGGGAGACCTCCGGTGTTCCTGACAACTACACCTGTGAGAAGTGCATCCAGCTGCAGCTTCTAACACTCCACATGAAGGAATTGGAGCTGGAACTGGATGAATTCCGGATCTTTTGGGAGGCTGGAGGGGTGATAGATAGAGAAGAGAGGTAGTTACACCCAAGGTGCAGGTGTCACTGGGTGACAGTCAAGAAGAGGAAAAGGGTTAAGAAGCCAGTGCAGAGTGGCCCTCCCCCTCAACAGCAGGTAATATTACTTTGGATACTGTCAGTGGGGGTGACTTAACAGAGGAAGGTCAGTGGTCAGAAGCAAAGAGGGGAGAAGAGGCACATTGTGGTGACAGAGGATTTGTTAGTTAGGGGAACGGACAGGAGATTCTCTGGGCAAGAATAAGATTCCCAGGTGGTACATTGCCTCCCAGGTGCCAGGGCCCAGGACATCTCGGATCAAGTCCTCAGCATTCTTAAAGGGGAAGGTGAACAGCCAGAGGTCATGGTCCATGTTGGTACCAATGACATGGATAGGACAGGTGATAAGGTTCTGCAAAGGGAGTTCAGGGAGTTAGGTGCTAAATTAAAGGGCAGGACCTCCAGGGTTGTGATCTCAGGATTTCTACCCGTGCCATGTGCTAGTGAGGCTAGAAATAGAAAGATTTTACAGTTTAGCACATGGCTAAGGAGTTGGTGTAGGAGGGAGGGCATCAGATATTAATATGATTGGGCTCTCTTCCAGGGAATATGGGCCCTGTACAGTAGTGACAGTTTGTTCCTGAACTGGAGTGGGGCTAATATCCTAGCAGAAAGTTTGTTAATACTGCATGGTGGGGGTTAAACTAGAGTTGCAGGGGGATGGGAACCAGAATCCTAGAACAATTAGTGGAGAGGTCATGGAGGCAGATGTCAGTAGGACCTCAGACAAAGTTAGGAATCAAAAGGTTGAGCACGGTGCAAGTAGTGTCCTGAGCTGCGTATATTTCAATGCAAGAAGTATTGCAGGAAAGTCGGATGAGCTCGGGGCATGGATCGACACCTGGAATTATGACGTTGTAACTATTAGTGAGACTTGGTTGCAGGAGGGGCAGGCCTGGCAGTTTAATGTAACGGGGTTCCATTGCTTTAGGTGTGACAGAGCAGGAGGGATTAAAGGAGGAGGGGTGGTGTTACTAGCCGGGCATAAGGTCACAGCAGTGCTCCATCAGGACGGTCTGGTGAACTTGGCTAGTGGGGTATTATGGGTATGGCCACATTAAAGGGGCTATATTATAGAATATCTAAAAGTCCTAGGGATCGCAGACTGTTACAAGAAACACAAGGTTGTTATAGTAGTTGATCTTAACTTTCCATATATTGACTGGGTCTCCCATACTGTACAAAGACTAGATGAAATAGAGTTTGTCAAATGTGTACAGCAACGTTTCCTTCATCAGTACATAGAAGTCCCAAAGAGAGAGCATGTAACACTAGATCTGCTATTATGGAATGAGGCAGGGTAGTTGACAGAAGTTTGTGAGGGAACCCTTTGCATCCAGTGACCACAATGCAATTAGCTTCAAAGTAAATATGCAAAGAGATAGGTCTGGTCTGTGAGTTAAGATTCTTAATAGGAGAAAGGCCAGTTTTGATGGTTTCAAAAATTATCTGGCAAGTGTGGATTGGAACAGGCTGCTTTTTGGCAAAGATGTACTTGGAAAGTGGGAGGCCTTCAAAAGTGAAATTTTGAGAGTTCAAAGCTTGTATGTGCCTGTCAGAATAAAAGGTACAGATAACAAGTGTAGTGAACCTTGGTTTTCAAGATATTTGAGGTCCTGGTTAAGAGAAAAAAGAAGACACATAGCAGGTATAGGCAAGTAGGAACAAATAAGGTGGTTATGGAGTACAAAAAATGCAAGAGAACACATAAGAAAGAAATCAGGAAAGCTAAAAGAAGGCATGAAGTTGCTCTGGTAGACCATGTGAAGGAGAATCCTAGGGGATTCTATAGGTATGTTAAGAGCAAAAGGATTGCAAGGGACAAAATTGGTCCCCTGGAAGACCAGAACGGTAATTCATGTGTGGAGCCAAAATGGGGGCGATCTAAAAGAATTCCTTGCATCTGTATTTACTCAGGAGACGGATACAGAGTCTATAGAAGTGAGGCAAAGTGGCATCAACTTCATGGACCCCATACAGATTACAGAGGAAAGGGCGTTTGCTACCCTGAAGCAAATCAGGGTGGATAAATCTCCAGGACCTGACGAGGTGTTGCCTCGGACCCTCATATGGGAGGCAAGTATAGAGATTACTGGGGCCCAAGCAGAGATATTTAAATTATCCTTAGCAACAGGGAAGGTACCAAAGGATTGGAGGATAGCCAATGTTGTTCCACTGTTTAAAAAAGGCTCTAAACATACACCAGGAAATTATAAATCAGTGAGTCTAACATCAGTTATTCTAAGGGACTGAATATATAAGTATTTGGATAGACAGGGACTGATTAAGGATAGTCAGCATGACTTTGTGTGTGATAGGTCATGTCTAACCAATCTTTTTTCAAGGAAGTTACCAAGAAAGTGGAGGAAGACAAAGCAGTGGATGTTATCATTGACAATAGTAAGGCACTCGACAAGGTCCCGCAAAGAAGGCAGGTCAAGGAAGTTCAATCGCTCAGCATTCAAGATGAGGCAGTAAATTGGATTAGACATTGGATTTGTGGGAGAAGTCAGAGAGTGGAAGTAGAGGGTTGTCTCTCTGACTTGTGACCTGTGACTAGTGGTGTGCTACAGGGATTGGTGCTAGGTGCTTTGTTGTTTGTCATCTATATTAATAATCTGGATGATAATGTGGTTAACTGGATCAGCAAATTTGTGGATGACTCCATGGTTGGGTGCGTAGTGGACAGTGAGGAAGGCTATCATGGTTTTCAAAGGGATCTGCATCAGCTGGAAAAATGGGCTGTAAAAAGGTAGATAAAAGTTAATGCAGACAAGTGCAAGGTTTTGCACTTTGGTAGGACCAACCAGGGTAGGTCTTACACAGTGAATGGTAGGTCATGAGGAGTGTGATAGAACAAAGGGATCTTGGGATACAGGCACATAATTCATTGAAAGTAGTGTCATGGATAAATAAGGTTGTGAGGTAGAGGGGCAGATTGGCCTTCATAAATCAATGTATTGAGTACAGAAGCTGGGGTGTTATGCTGAAGTTGTATAAGATATTGGTGAGGCCTTATTTGGAGTATTGTGTGCAGTTTCAGTTATCTACCTACATGAAAGATGTAAACAAGTTTGAAAGAGTGCAGAGAAAGTTTACAAGGATGTGCTGAGTCTGGAGGACTTGTTGTAAAGAAAGAAAGATAGAATAGATTAGGACTGTATTCTTTAGCACATAAAAGCTTGAGATGAGATTTGAAAGAGATATACAAAATTATGAGGGGTATTGATAGGGTAAATGCAGACAGGCTTTTTTCACTAAAGTTGGGTGGAACTACAACCAGCGGTCATGGCTAAAGGGTGAAAGATGAAAAGTTTAAGGGGAACATGAGCAGAAAATTCTTCACTCAGAGGGTTGAGAGAGTGTGGCATGAGCTGCCAGCACAAGTGGTCCATGGAAGCTAAATTTCAACATTTAAAAGAAGTTTGGACAGGTACATGGATAGCAGGGATAGAGAGGGCTATAGTCCAGGTGCAGGTCATTAGGAGTATGCTGTTTACATGGTTTTGGCATGGACTAGATGGACTGAAGGGCTGTGTTATTCTTCTCTTTGAATCTATGAACATCAATACTATTGCAGTACTATAAATACGTGCATTAGTTCCTAATACTTAACGACAGAGGGATTCAGCTAGTACAGTCTGCCGCATCCTTTTCATTGACTGTAAATGAACAAAATCAGAGCAGACACCTCATGCAGATAATGGACTGACTTTATACAATGCTATCGGTGATTGCATCCTCCAAGTCTTGATTTTCATTTTAACATTCAAGATGATTGTTAACGCCTTCAAATTCTTCATAGGTCCTAACTTGTTGAAGTAGTAAAGTTGTTTCCTTTTTATTTCTGGCCGTTTCTGGCATCTCCAAGCCTAAATGCTTGAAACCACAGTGAGAAAAACGGTTCTAAATTGTCTTACTGCTTATTTCTCACCAACTATCAGTGACAAAATTTGTTGCTTTTTGAACACAAATACATGCAACTGACACTATATAAAAACTGTTCACTTGAATAATGGCATAGTGTCTAACAGCCACACAAGTGTACATGACAGACGTTAGTTAGAAACTGTTTGGCAACAGTTTCCTGTCCCAATTAAGCGGCACAGTGTCCCTGGCTATTTTCTCGATTAGTTTCTGTTCGAATATATGGTTGCCCTGATTAACCAATGGCCGAATTAACCGGAATCCATTATATTTATTACTGTAATTTAATCTCTGGACATGTTCTTGTTCTCAAACAGTGGAAAAGTGAAACTAGCAGTGCCAAAGATCAATAAACAAAATAATACACAGGAAATTAATTCAGATATCCCCACATTTCTCTAAATAGTAAAAACACTAAAGTAATAAGTATAGCAGATGCAGCTGAGAAATTTAAAGAGGTTATGGATAGGGTGGTGAGGGAAAGTTTTAACATGGGAGTAGGATCAAGAGTTGACATACCTAACGTTCTAAAAGTCTGTTTCTGCATAAGTAACTTGTGTGCAAAAATGATTTTAAACAGGTGATATACAGATTTACATTCAATGCATGTACTCAATAGTCTTTGTATAATAGCATGCCATAGAGTAAGACGAACCAAGAACAAATCAGTATCTTCTCCAAATGTGCAGTATACACCCAATCCCATTTAATGATTAGATTTCAATGAAATTCTGTCGCATAGTGCACAAAATTGATGTAGTGATGAGATTTGTAGGCCTATCTGAAAAACATTTAGTTGAATAGTGCACTTTTCTGAACTAATGGTCTGTGCTCAGTGCTGACCTCTGAAAAATCATTGCACTTATCTTTTTTTTAGTAACCATAGTTCCATTTAAATAATGCTGCAGCTGGTTTTAACACTTCATTAAAAGCCTCCTTCAGTGAGATTGACAGGTACCATCACAAGCTTAATCACAATACACGGTGTTTTTAAAAACGCAAACACAAGGAAATCTGCAGATGCTGGAAATTACATGATGTCTTTAAACCAGTAACATCAAGAGATATTTACACACTGCTTCTCAAGCAATTGAGCTTTATATTAAATAAAATTAATTGCACCCCTGAAAAAAACAACGTTGAAAAATTTCCAAGCTATGCCCTGTCATAAAGATGGTTATTATCTTGAGAGGGTACAAGTGAAACCCCTCTATCTGGGCATCTCTGGAAATGCGGCTTTTTAGCCCCTTGCTAACAGCCACTGGATTCTGCAGTTATAAACCCAGCTTCATACGTCTAGGGCGTATACGACTTCGGTCTCACCAAATCCATGAGGTTGGGATGTCTCACCCACCCAAACCCCGGTTTGTGTGAATACCGTGTGATTTACTCCCCTGCAATAGCCTGTCGGCATGAAATAACAGATCGCACACTGTATAAAGAAGCATATTTGTGAATGTTAACTTAGCCAAAGGGTTGGTAAGAAACATAGAAAATATACAGCACAATACAGGCCCTTCGGCCTACAAAGCTGTGCCAAACATGTGCCTACCTTAGAATTACCTGAACTTTACCCACAACCCTCAATTCTTCTAAGCTCCATGTAGCCATCCTGAAGTCTCTTAAAAGACCCTATCGTTTCCGCCTCCACCACCGCCAGCCCATTCCACGCACTCACCACTCTCTGCATAAAAAACCTACCCCTGACATCACTTCAGTACCTACTTCCAAGCACCTTAAAACTATGCCCTGTCATGCTAACCATTTCAGCCCTGGGGAAAAGTGTCCGACTATCCACACGATCAATGCCACTCATCATCTTGTACATGTCTATCAAGTCACCTCTCATCCTCCGTCGCTCCAAGGAGAAAAGGCCGAATTCACTCAATATATTCTCATAAGGCATGCTCCTCTATCCAGGCACCATCCTTATAAATCTCCACTGCACCCTTTCTATGGTTTCCACGTCCTTCCTATACTGAGGCGACCAGATATGAGCACAGTACTCTAAGTGGGGTCTGACCAGGGTCTTATATAGCTGCAACATTACCTCTCAGCTCTTAAACTCAATCCCACGATTGATGAAGGCCAATGCACCGTATGCCTTCTTAACCACAGAGTCAGCCTGCATAGCAGCTTTGAGTGTCCTATGGACTCGGACTCCAAGATCCCTCTGATCCTCCACACTGCTAAGAGCCTTACCATTAATACTATATTCTGCCATCATATCTGACCTACCAAAATGAACCACTTCACACTTATCTGGGTTGAACTCCATCTGCCACTTCTCAGCTCAATTTTGCATCCTA
Organism: Mobula birostris; assembly: GCF_030028105.1. Classification (NCBI taxonomy): domain Eukaryota; kingdom Metazoa; phylum Chordata; class Chondrichthyes; order Myliobatiformes; family Myliobatidae; genus Mobula; species Mobula birostris. The sequence goes on from NC_092402.1 coordinate 29,014,293, forward strand.
TCAATGTTCCATTGTAACCTCTGACAGCCCTTCACACTATCCACAACACCCCCAACCTTTGTGTCATCATCAAATTTACTAATCCATCCCTCCACTTCCTCATCCAGGTCACTTATAAAAATCACAAAGAGTAGGGGTCCCAGAACAGATCCATGAGGCACACCACTGGTGACTGACCTCCATGCAGAATATATCTGTCTACAACCACTCTTTGCCTTCTGTGGCCAAGCCAGTTCTGGATCCGCAAAGCAATGTCCCCTTGGATCCCATGCCTCCTTACTTTCTCAACAAGCCTTGCATGGGGTACCTTATCAAATGCCTTGCTAAAATCCATATACACTACATCTACGGCTCTATCTTCATCAATGTGTTTAGTCACATCCTCAAAAAGAAAGGTAAAAAAACAAAAGGGGCCATTATAATTAATCAGTGAAATGTGCACAGGTTGGAGCTCAAATATTCCAAAAGCCATATTCACCAATCTTCAGCAGACCTCGGTGCCTGGGCTCCATCGAATCGCATTTCCCCAGCAGGTGAATCCTAGGACTGGTCCTCTCCAGTGTCTTCTCTCTTCATCTAACACTGAACATAGGCAAAGACCCACACTGATGGCAATCACAAAACCGCTTCCCCAGTCTTTTCCAGAACCTTCTCTCCATTCCACTCTCCTGATTGGATGGCTCACATTCCTAAGCATCCGTATCTCCAGCAGTAACCCAACACTGCTTCTACAGAAAAAACATTACCTTGTAAGTTGGCTGGGTTGATATACTGTGTCCGGTGCTCCTGGTGTGGCCTTCTATAGGTTGGTGAGACCCGACGCAGGCTGGGAGACCATTTCACAGAACACCTACACTCTGTCTGCTAGAGAAAGCAGGATCTCCCAGTGGCCACACATTTTAATTCCACGTCCCATTCCCATTCTGATACATCTATCCACGGCCTCCTCTATTGTCAAGATGAAGCCACACTCAGGTTGGAGGAACAACACTTTATATTCCATCTGGGTAGCCTCCAACCTGATGGCATGAATATTGACTTCTCTAACTTCTGTTAATGCCCCTCCTCCCCTTCACACCCCATCCCTTATTTATTTATTTATTTTTAGATTTTTATTTTCCCCCTTTTTTTTTCTCTCTCTTTTTTTTCTCCCTCTGTCCCTCTCACTATAACTCCTTGCCTGCTTTCCACCCTCCAGGCTCCCCTCCCCCCTTCTCTTTCTCCCCAATGCTTCCCGTCCCATGATCCTTTCCCTTCTCCAGCCTGGTATCCTTTTTGCCAATCAAATTTCCAGCTCTTAGATCCACCCCTCCCCTCCTGCCTTCACCTATCATTTTGGATCTCCTCCTCCCCCTCCCACTTTCAAATCTCTTACTATCTCTTCTTTCAGTTAGTCTTGACGAAGGGTCCCAGCCCGAAACGTTGACTGTACCTCTTCCTATAGATGCTGCCTGGCCTGCTGCGTTCACCAGTATTTTTTGTGTGTGTTGCATGTATTCTCATTTGCTATGTTGTCAAAACATTCTGCATATTTATGGTCACTAATTTTACTGAATATATTTCTCAAAATCACATAGACAATTTCCAAAAAGTCACCATAGAAACAATTTCTCAAGCATTTTGTGAGCTTTTTCCCAGTAATTTATAATCTTTAGAAATGTGGCCTTGTGCACAATATCAACGCACTTTGATTCAAAGTTAAAAAGGATGCAGAATTTGCTGCATTTAGAGAAACTTGGTACAGTGAGTAAACTATATTGAAAATCTCATCACTCAGTCAGCCTCCAAGCGTCACAGTTTTCCATAAGAGGTCATTAACTAACTCCTTATCTGTTGTGAATGATAAACACTGGCCTCTGAATTACATTATGCCAATTGCAATGATGAATTTCGCTCCAGTTTTTATCATTGCATTATTCATTTGCAACAGAGAAATTCCAGACAAATTTTCATGAAGGATTATGACTTTTCATTACTAGTATTGCGATTGAGACAAAAAAAATTAGCAAGCCATATCATGTAATATTATTCTGGTGTTTCTTTATCAATGGTTCATTTTATTTATATTCAAATTAAAATGGAGTTAGTGAACATTATGTACTAATAACTTACATCAAATTACCTAGCCAAATATCCATGGAATGGTATTTCCAAAGAAAGAAACAAAATATCAGTGAGTGATATAACTTTTCTAGTAAGACAACTGCAGATAAGACAGCTGATCGACCAGACCTATATTGTGATAACTTCAGGATGCTAGGATCCTGTGTAATTCACTGTCCTGACACTAATGTGCATTTATATCAAAAATAACACCACCTGAAGTGCAGAAAGCTATGTAAAGATGGTGATGATGATGATGATGATCGTAACAATAATAATGATGATAAAAATAATAATGACCTGAGCATACTAGATGCCAACAATGAAGCATTGAGCACATGGTTCAGATTTGGAGGCCTCCTCCCAGAAACAGGTGGGTTCCTTGTGGCAATACAGCACCATGTGGTTATTACAAAAAAAATCATCAATAATACATAATAAAAGACCAACAAATTCAAGATGATAAATGCAGAAAATGGCAAGCGAAAGCTGAAACAATTCAACATATTACAGGATCTTGTAGCAGGTTAACCAAATCTGATTACTTATACAGGCACAGTCAAGTGGCAGACATCACTCACCAAAATCTTGCTTTAAAATACAAACTCATAAAGAACACTCCAAACCTGACACAGATATACCTCAGTATGTCACTGATCTTTCACAACTAATTGTGGAAGACTGTGGCCAAGAAAAATGCATGGATTAATATAACTTCTAAACACCAGCTGGGGTGCTATTGTTGAGGGAATAATGATTATTACTCTTGTACTTTCTCACACTAAGTCCTGCACACTGCAGTTGATGTAAAAGCAGGCACAATTCACACAGTCTGATCTTCTAGGCATTTCCTTCAAATCTGACTGACATCTTGCATCTTTTACATATACATATTCCATTATCCCTCTTTCCCATTTCTGACGAAGAATCTTTAACCTGAAGAATCAACCCTGATCTGTTGAGTCTTTCCAGAATTCTCTGTTTCCTTTTATTCCGTGGCTCAGGCAAGACGAGTGAGTGTTGGAAGTTGGGAGAGAGAGGATAAAAGGAGCAAATTTGGGCAAGGCCAGTCTTTTTGAGCAGCTCGGGTGTGGAAAGTGTCAGCACCTGAGGCCTAACCTCAACTGCAAATAAAAGAAGAGGAGGCTCAAGTGGAGCGACTATTGTTGGAACGGCCATTGTCAGAGTGTGCCAATAATAGAGTGTGAAGGCTTTGGCTTAACAGGCTTCAGCGTGAACAGGTTGAGGCACAGTTAAAGAGCAGCAAGCCTTTTTGTTTTTTGGTATAGAGTAGTCAGGATGGAATGCTCCTACTGTCAAATGTGGGAATTTGGGGTAACTGACAGTTTCCTTGATGACTACATCTGCAGGAAGCATATCCAACTTCAGTGCTTGACTGACTGGGTCAAGAATTTGAAGCTGGAGTTGGATGTACTGAGGATCATTCGGGAGGCTGAGGATATTATAGACAAGACTTTTGAACAGTAGATGGTGACCACCAGGAAGGGTAAGGGAATTAAGAAATCAGTGCAGTATTCCCGCGTGGCAATTCCCCTCAACAGCATGTATACCTTTTTGGATACTGCTGGGGAGAAGGGGCGGGGGTTGACCCATCAGATCATGGCAGCAGCAGCCAGGCTAGTGGCACTGTAAGGCTTGAAAGGGAATTATAAAGTCAGGCGGTAGTTACAGGGGGACTCAATAGTTAGGGGGCAAAAAGGAGATTCTGTGGCCACAAAAGAGAGACCAGTATGATATGTTGTCTCCCAAGTGCTAGGGTCCAGGATGTTTCAGAATGCCTGCAGAATATCTTGGGGATGGGGACAGCCAGAGGTCATAGTGTGCATATTGGTATACCAATGACATAGGCAGAAAAAGGAAGAGGTCCTACACAGTAAGTATATAGAGTTAGAAAAGAGGCTGAAGAGAAGGAACTCCAAGGTTGTAATCTCTGGATTACTCTCAGTACCACGGACTAGTGTAGGTAAGAATGGGATGATAGCATGGATGAATGATTGGCTGAGGAGACAGAGTTTCAAGTTCCTAAATCATTGGAACTTTTTCTGGGGAAGGGGTGACCTGTACAAGAGGTACAGTCTGCACCTGAACTGGGGGGGAACTGATATCCTGGCCATGAGGTTAGGCTGATGCTCCTTGGGAGAGTTTAAACTAGTTTTGCAGGGGGCTGGGAACCAGAGCCCCAGGTCAGTAAGGGAAGGATTGGACCAGAAGGTAGATGTCAGGGAAAGTATTGAAAGGCAATATCGAAATAGCAGTTATGATGGGTCAGATATTTTGAAGTGTGTGTATTTTAATGCTAGGAGTATTATAAGTAAAAGTGAACTCAGCACATGGATCAGTACATGGAACTACGATGTTGTAGCCATTACGGAAACTTGAATGAGAGAGGGGCAGGAATGGGTGATTAATGTACCAGGTTTGTGGAGTTTTAGAAAAGATAGAGGAAGAGGTAAAACAGGCGGGTGGGAAAAATGGAGTTGCACTACTAATCAGGGACAATATCACAGCTGCACACAGAGGAGTCAGACACCGAGTCCGTTTGGGCGGAACTCACAAACAGGAAGGGTGCAATCACACTGACGGGATTGTACTACAGACACACCCAAAAGCCACCGGGACATTGAGGAACAGATATGGAATCAGATTAAGGAAATGTGTAAAAATAATAAGGTTGTTGCATGGTGGATTTCAATTTCTTTTATATAAACTGGGACCTTCTTAGTGCAAGTGGGTGAAGAGTTAGGGAACGGTGACTACAACTCCTTAACTCAAACAACAGGAATTCTGCAGATGCTGGAAATTCAAGCAACACACATCAAAGTTGCTGGTGAACGCAGCAGGCCAGGCAGCATCTCTAGGAAGAGGTGCAGTCGACGTTTCAGGCCGAGACCCTTCGTCAGGACTAACTGAAGGAAGAGCTAGTAAGGGATTTGAAAGTCGGAGGGGGAGGGGGAGATCCAAAATCATAGGAGAAGACAGTCCTACAACTGTCTTGCTACAACTCCTTAACTTTCAGGATAACTATAGATAAGGATAGGTATGGTCCTTGTGGGAGAGTTTTAAACTGGAGTAGGGCAAATTACAAGGACATTAGGCAGAAACTAAGACACATTAATTGGGAACACCTTTTCTCTGGCAAGTGCACATCAGACATGAGGAGGGTGTTTACAGAATACAGGAAAGGTATGTTCCTGTTAGAAGGAAGGACGGGGATGGGAAATAAGAGAACCTTGGATATCCAGAGAGGTGATGAATTTAGTCAAGAAGGAAAAGGAAAAGTATGTAAAGCTTTGGAAGTTAGGATCAAACAAAGCACATGAGGAGTATAAAGAAGCCAGAAAGGAACTCAAGAAAGGAATTGGGAAAGCCAGGAGGGGCCATGAAAAGTCCTTGGTAAGTAGGATTAAGCTGAATCCCAAGGCATTCTATACATACATCCATCAAGAGCAAGAGAATAACTAGGGAAAAGGAGGGACCACTCAAGGGAACATTTGCTTGGATGCAGAGAATGTGAGTGAGGTATTTATGAGTACTTTGCTTCAGTATTTAAAAAGAAAGTTATGAAGGACCAGGGTATCAGTGCTGAATGTATAAATACATTAGGGCATTTAGAGGTCAAGGAGAAGGAAGTGTTGTGTCCTCTCTAGCCACAGGCAAGGTCCTGGTGGACTGGTGAGTGGCTAATGTTGTACCTCTATTTAAGAAGGAAACAAGGGGAACTGTAGACCAGTGAGTCTCATGTGAGTTGTAGGGAGATTGCTGGAGAATCATCTTATGGATAGGATATATGAGCATTTGGAAACCCACGGCCTAATTAGGGAGAGCCAGCATGGCTTTGTATGGGGCATGTCGTGCCTTACCAACTTGATAGAGTGTTTTGGCAAGGTGATGAGAGAGACTGATGAGGGTAGAGCAGTGGATGTTGTCTACATGGATTTTAGTAAGGTATTTGACGGAGTCCTTCACGGGAGGCTAATCCAGAAGATTAAGATGCCCAGGATCTGCGGCAAATTGGCAGTTTCGATTCAGAACTGCCTTGTGCCTGGAAGACAGAGGGTAGTGGTTGAAGGGACCTATTCGAGCAATATCTGTAATTAGTGGAATTCTGCAGGGATCAGTACTGGGACCTCTGATGTTTGTAATGTACATAAATGACCTGGATGAAAATGTAGAGTGAGTTAGTAAATTTGAGGATGATAGCACGGTGGAGTTGTGGATAGGGTAGAAGACTGGCAAAGAATACAGCTAGACATAGGTCATTTGCAGATATGGGCTGAGAAATGGCAGATGGCATTTAATCCAGGTAACTGTGAGGTGATGCACTTTGGTAGGGCAAATGCAAGGAGACAATACACCGTTAAGGGCAAGGTTCTTAACAGTGTTACTGAGCAGAGAGATCTTGGGATCCAAGTTCATAGCTCCTTGAAAGTGGCTACACAGGTCGATAAGGTGGTTAAGGAGGCTTATGGAATGCTTGTTTTCATTAGTCAAGGTACTGAGTTCAAAAGTCAAGAGGTTATGTTGCAACTTTATAAGACTCTGGTTAGGCCTCATCTGGAGTATTGGTCATTGGGAAAGATGGGACAGTTGCAATGAAGAGAGGTCCAGGAGAGTTGTGGCTGAGCTAGCAGATTGGTAATCAGAAAGGTAGAGATTGGCCCATATTGTGGTCAAAAGTTAGAATGTATGTCAACCAGTGACAACAGTGGAAGATGCTGGGAATTGGTAAGCAGGGATGAAGAAAGGGTAAATGGTAAGGCACTGAGGAGTGCAGTAGAACAGAGGGATCTGGGAATACAGATACAGAATTCCCTAAGAGTGGTGTCACAGGTAGATTGGGTCATAAAGAGAGCTTTTGGTACATTGGCCTTTATTAACCAAAGTATTGAGTATAAGAGCTGGAATGTTATGATGAGGTTGTATAAGGCATTGGTGAGGCTGAATCTGGAGTATTGTGTTCAGTTTTGGTCACCAAATTGCAGGATGGATATTAATAAGGTTGAAAGAGTGCAGAGAAGGTTTATAAGGATGTTGCCGGGACTTGAGAAACTCAGTTACAGAGAAAGGTTGAATAGGTTAGGACTTTATTCCCTGGAGCGTAGAAGAATGAGGGGAGATTTGATAGAGGTATATAAAATTATGATGGGTACAGATAGAGTGAATGCAAGCAAGCTTTTTCCACTGAGGCAAGGGGAGAAAAAAAACCAGAGGACATGGGTTAAGGGTGAGGGGGGGAAAGTTTAAAGGGAACATTGGCGGGGGGGCTTCTTCACACCGAGAGTGGTGGGAGTATGGAATGAGCTGCCAGACGAGGTGGTAAATGCGGGTTCTTTTTTAACATTTAAGAATAAATTGGACAGATACATGGATGGGAGGTGTATGGAGGGATATGGTCTGTGTGCAGGTGGGACTAGGCAGAAAATGGTTCGGCACAGCCAAGAAGGGCCAAAAGGCCTGTTTCTGTGCTGTAGTTTTTCTATGGTTTCTATGGTTTCTAAAGATTAATAGGTCTTTGACTAGATTAGTTGTGGGATTGGTGGTGAAGACATTAACTTGGGTGAGGGGTGCAGTCTTGCAAGAGTTGTGAGCATGGGGAGGGAGCCTAAGCAAAAGACATGTAAGTATGGGATTTAAAGGGAACCTCCCTAATGTCAGTTGCCAGCATTAGATTCCAATGGTTGGGATCACTTCAGACAGATCTCCTTCAAATAAAAGTGGCATAACAAAGGCCTATTTCTGTATATGTGGCTTGTAGGCAAAGTACTGTAGGTCACACTCTGTGTGTCCATGGTCTGCATTACAGCATCAAGACCAGGAAAATAATACATATTATGCAACTTGGAGCAATTTAAAGTTGTTTTTAACATTTTTTAAAAATTTGAATTAAAGCACATAACAAACAAAAACAGCTTTGACCCATTTCCTTTTCCAGCCAAACATGTTTTGATTCACGAATGCAAAGGGAGAATAATTAATTCATTTGACAAGTTACTGTGAAATTCTTATAGTAAAATGACAGGGAAGGACGAACTTCACATAAAATCCTTGTAGAGCACTTTAAGGTTGAGTTTTTAAGAACTGAAGTTTCATCTTCAATGTATTCCAAATCACTCCTTTTGCTGAGTAATTGCTTATATATGGCCCATTGATCTCCATGGTTCACAGATGAATTATCCACAAAGATAAAAGGCTGGAACTACTCTGATCTAACACTCTCAACACTTTGTCATCATCTTATTAGACAAAAATAAAGGCTATATTTTTCTTCTATATGCCTGTACCACTGAACAGAACAAAGAGCGCATATTATGTTGCAATTATAATGCCATGCAATCACAATTATTAATATTTTGCTATAGATATTCAGCATGGTACAGCTGTACCAGTAAAACATAATAATGAGTCGTGAGGCATTAAATACATTTATATAGCTTCCCTGGTGATAAAAAATTTGTGCAGATTCTTGTGCTCCTCCATTACTACTCATCTTGGGCTTCACTGCACATCAGCATTTTGCTGACCACCAAACTTTAATTGTAAAGACTTCCATGTAAAACACAAATAATGCTTATTAAGCCACCAGAGTATGCAGTCATAAGTAGATTTAAATTTAATTTTTTGGTAAGCTTAAGAGAGAGTTGATTGATGTATTTCCATATGGACGCTGATTCACTATGAAGTGTAATACATGTGGCTGGCTTGTATTTCTTCTACTATATAAAGGAAATGTTACTATTATTTGAGCCAGAGTTCACTGGAGAAGAGTTATTGAGAGCTAAAAAGCAAGGAAAACAACAGCGCAGGCTCTGGAAATTTGAAATCAAACTGAAAAATGCTGGAAACACACAATTGCTCTCTGACTTGTTGAGATTTAACAACACTCAATTTCAATTTTAGGTCTTAATGGAAAAAAAAGAACGTCGATTAAGAATGTAAAAGATTTTAGTCAAGTTTGATAAAACCTTTTATCTTGTGATCTGAAAAAACTATTTTTGCATTGTTTTTTCTACTCCAGGTCTGATTTTAGCCCATCTATACCTTAGAAATTCTCCAACTATGATGAGAATTTTCTACACAACGCATTTTTCAATGACTGCCTCTAAAGTTGTAATTATGACCCATCATTCTGGATTTTCTCATTAATGAAAACATCTGAACATCTACCCCAAACGCCTCTAAGGATCTTATATCTTTCTGTAACACCCTGGGAAAGGTTTCACTGCTAATGTAATGGTCTATCTGTAGAAGCATTGTTTGGGTTATGGTGAGAGATTATGGATGCTTTGGAATGTGAGCTGGGTCCTTTGTTCGGCGTCAGATGAAGAGAGAAGACGCTGGAAAGAACCGGTCATAGGATACAACCTAGTGGGGAGATTGTAATTCAATGGAGCTGGGCGGCAAGATCTTGATTCAACGGAGCCGGGTGCCGAGATCGGCTGAGGGCCGGTGAATTAAGCTCCAACCAGTGCAATTTGACAGCTTAATTATTTCTGCAATGCTTCCCTATTTCCATTTGCCTTCCAAATCACTTGCTGCACCAGTAATGTCTGTTTGCATCACTGGCACAGGCCTACCTACCATCAAGGACATATATACAGAAAGGTGCCAGAAAAGGGCTAGTAACATCATGAAGGATCCCACCCACCCTGCTCATGGACTGTCTATCCCACTCCCATCAGGGAAGAGGCTACATAGCATCCACGCCAGGACTACCAGACTCAAAAACAGTTACTTTCCCCAAGCAATAAGGCTGATCAACACCTCCACCCACTAACCCAACCCTCCACGCACCCACTATCACTACTTTATCTTTTCCTGTTAGAGTCACCTTAGGTACAGATACTCCTGTACTAGTCTCATTTTATGGACATAAAACCTATCTATGCATATAAGCTATCTTATGTACAGTATTTATATTTATTGTGTTTTTTGTGCTACATTGGATCTGGAGTAACAATTATTTTTGTTCTCTTTTACAATTGTGTATTTGAAATGACATTAACCAATCTTAAACAATTGCAATATTTATCTTTATTTCATCAACGAGCTTGAATAACGTTCAGGCCCCAAATCAAGAGCTGATCCTTCAGACACTTCAGTTTAAAAATACCCATCTTCTATACAATAACCAATCTTAACCCATGCTACTCCACTTCGCCTAATATCATGACCTCTTATCTTGACACCAGCCTTATTTATGGCACTCTGTCAAATGCTATTTGAAACTGCAAATGCACAACATCTATTAGTTCCTCTTTAACAATACTTTGTGTTACACCTTCAAGGAGCACCAGCAAATTATTCAGACTTGATTTACCTTTCGTAAAACTGTGCCAACTTAGTTTAATTATATTAATCTTTTCTGAACTCATCGGTCATCTGCCAGCTTGGTGTTCAGCAAAGCGGTCTCCCAGTCAGCGTCGGGTCTCGCCAATATCACTCCCTACGCAACTCCCTTGTCCATTCGTTCCCCCCATCCCTCCCCACTTATTCGTGTAAGCGGAACAAGTGCTACACATGCCCTTACACTTCCTCCCTTACCACCATTCAGGGCCCCAAACAGTCCTTCCAGGTGAGGCGACTCTTCACCTGTGAGTCGACTGGGGTGATATACTGCGTCCGGTGCTCCCGATGTGGCCTTCTATATATTGGCAAGACCCGACACAGACTGGGAGATCATTTTGCTGAACACCTACGCTCTGTCCGCCAGAGAAAGCAGGATCTCCCAGTGGCCACACATTTTAATTCCATGTCTCATTCCCATTCTGATATGTCTATCCACGGCTTCCTCTACTGTAAAGATGAAGCCACACTCAGGGTGGAGGAACAACAGCTTATATTCCGTCTGGGTAGCCTCCAACCTGATGGCATGAACATCGACTTCTCTAACTTCCGCTAATGCCCCACCTCCCCCTCGTACCCCATCTGTTACTTATTTTTATGCACACATTCTTTCTCTCTCTCTCCTTTTTCTCCCTCTGTCCCTCTGAATATACCCCCTGCCCATCCTCTGGGTCCCCCCCCCCTTGTCTTTCTCCCTGGGCCTCCTGTCCCATGATCCTCTCGTATCCCTTTTGCCAATCACCTGTCCAGCTCTCGGCTCCATCCCTCCCCCTCCTGTCTTCTCCTATCATTTTGCATCTCCCCCTCCCCCTCCAACTTTCAAATCCCTTACTCACTCTTCCTTCAGTTAGTCCTGACGAAGGGTCTCAGCCTGAAACGTCGACTGTACCTCTTCCTAGAGATGCTGCCTGGCCTGCTGCGTTCACCAGCAACTTTGATGTGTTTTGCTTGAATTTCCAGCATCTGCAGAATTCCTGTTGTTTGAGCTAATGACTCCCCTATTTTGACAGCTGCCACCTTTATAACCATTGGGTACAAGCTATTGTGACTTGGCAATTTGTCTGCCTCTACTCCCATTAGTTTTTCTAATACTTTGTACCTTGATAGTGATTGTTACAAGCTCTTCCATCCTGTTTGATATCAGAAATCTTTAGGATGTTTGCACTGTCCTCCATTGTGAAGACTGATGCAAAGTATTGATTTAACTTGTCTGCTGTTCTGTTGTAAATCACTATTAATTCCCCAGTCTTGCTCTCTAGGGAACCAACATTTATCTTGGTTTCCTGCTTCCTTATTATATGTCCATCAAAGCCTTTGTTTCTTTTTAACATTTTACTTGCCAGTTCTCTCTGATGATTAGTTTTCTCACTCTTTATTAGCTTTTTAGTTGCTCACTGCTGGTTCTCGTAAAATTCATAGACCTCTGATCTATCACTTGCCTTTGCTATTTTGCATGATCTGATCTTTGATTTATTATTTTCCTTGACCTCTTTAGTTAACCATAAGTGTTTCATCTTTCTAATTAAGATACATTTCTGCTGAGCATTATAAACTAATATTTTTGAATACCTGCTACTGCACAACCATTGATACATCTCTCGGCTTATTTGCCTATTCCAATCCAGACAACTCTTTCATCACAGTTGTTTTCAGTGACGGATACTATTTTTCCTTTGGTAACACTGTAATAAGAAAAACCGCAGCCTGCCATTAGCTATGCAGGCTGTCAATTTTGAGTCAGGAATCAGAAAAATAAAATAAGATCCTAATCAGCCTGCTGACACTGCTCTTGTAAAATCTCTTAAGATAGATCCACATTTCATTTATATGTGTTCAAAGAAAATCTATGAGATTAAGCTAAAATTTTAAAATTTTAAAACAGTACTTCACTTAAACTGATTCTAAAATAAAATCGTGTCTTCAAAAATATTGAATCCACTTTTTCCAGACTTTGTCTACTAAATCATGATTAAAAAATAGTTTCTAATATTTACCTAAGATAACTGTGCAAGGATGATCTATAGTACATTAATACTAATAAATGATTATTATTGACACAGTTTATTCACAAACTCCAGTGCTAGTAAATTTCTAGTGATCATATATGAACCTGTAAGAATTTATTTTATGATCAACACACTGCATCCTCAGCTCTGGCATTCAGTCCTTTGAGAAGCATTAAATTAATCTTGACACTTAAGTTGTTGTCATGGGGAAAATGTTGGTACAAAATTAAACAATAATAATTTGAATGCATCCAAATAAATGTGGGACTGGCTGGTGCAACTCTCAACACACCAGATGTACTAAATTTTTCTTGCAAATAGCAAAATACTGGAGGAACTCAGTGGATCAGGCAGCATCTGTGGAGGGAAATGTACAGTTGACATTTTGGGTCAAGACCCTTAAGGGCTTTAACCTGAAACATCAACTGTCCTTTTCCCTCCACAGGTGATGCCTGACCTGTTGAGTTCCATCAGCATCTTGTTTGGGGCTCCTGATTCCAGCAACTGCAGTCTTCACATCCTGATGAATTGTTTTATTATTCTGGCTTTTACAGTATATTCCAGCAAAACCTTCCCGACTTCCAAATGTACTTGCCTAATAACCTTAGACAAAGCTAAATTGAAGTGCAGAAGATAAAATGTGGCAAGCTCATGAACTAATTCGAACATTTTAATAGATTCTTTAGATTCTTCCTTGGTTCTTGGTTTCAAAGTTCACTAAAATTAATGGACTTTGGTCACATTGATGAAAACCATCAATGCCTGCATCTGAAAGGTTAGTTGAATTGGAATGCTGCTGTTCTAAAGCAGCATGTTTAAAAATAATTGGTACAGTCACTTGCTTTTTAGTCAGTAAGCAATTGTTTTCTATTATAATTAGCAGAGAGCAATTGTCTGTTGGTGTATTGCTAGTGTAGAAAGTAGGAAGCAGAGAAAGGGAGATGTATAGAGTGAGAAATGTCAAGATTGATCGTTAGATAGAGAGACAGAGATAAAGAGAGCAAGAGAGAATGTGCTCAAAGGAGTGTGTGATCAGATTGGATATGTTCATCCGCCACTCTTCAGGTCCAGAGTAGCTGCAAATAAATTGCCCCTTGGAAGAGCACAGGGAGATTCTTCTTGTCTCTCACCATAATTTTGGTTTGAGAGCAAATATTTCCCAAATAGACAAAGAAGAGTCTCTAGGAGTTTCCTGGTTGCTTTGTTAGATGTAATACATCATGGCATTGGAGTTCCTGTCCTGATGTAACTTCCTTGAATTAAAGAGGTGATTGATATTCCATGAGAGTTAAGTTGGAACAGCCTCTGAACAATCAGAGGCTTGGAAGCCCAAAGAAAATATTGTTTTTATAAAATTATTCAGGATCGCTTCTTTGATAGGGAAGCTGGGTAGCTTCAGCATTACTCCTTCCTCTCAGTGTTAGGTTGGCTGAATTTCTTCTGGCATGGAGCAAGTAGATGGCAAAAGAGCACTGTCTCCAACTGCCATTTCCTCATTAAAATGTGCCTTTTCACAGCCTGCCCAGCTCCAATGGAATAAGTGTTGGAAGCCATCACAAAGATGATGTTCAGCGCAAATAATTAATTTCAAACACTTTGTTTCATTCAGTTCCTCAGAGTCATGTTGAAGCAACAGAATATTTATAACAATTTATTCTTTTCTGATTTTTCTGCATTAAAACAACAAGAAAGCCTCCTCATATAGAAATGGTGACTGGATGACACATCTTTGCCACCCAATTAATTCCATGCTTGAATTAATTCAGCCAATGCAGCTCTTGTAAAGAATGAATATGCCTACAAATAGCAAACATTTAATTTGAGAGATTAACAGAGCAGTGGGATGGGTTACACTTGTGTAATGCTACTTATATAGTGCAGACTGATTGTGATGGTATTACATTTGTTGATAGCAGTGTTCTAAACTCAAATGAAGACCTTGAGCCCTATTGGATATAAATAGCCATGAGTACTCTCACTAAAGGGAGATTATACTGTAATTACCCAATTTTCAAAGACTAGTTCACCTCCCTGTTTATTCTCCATGATAAGTTTAGCTGCCAATTCCCATCTTCGAGCAGTGGGTCCCCTCTCCCTACCAAGGGGAAGATGCTTCCAGCTAACGAAGTAGTTTAAAACACAGTTCATTTCTTTTCAGTGATACATGTTTAAATCCAAACATTCTTAAAACACATTTAAAACTCACAAAAGATTTCCATCTTGAAAATTTCCCAATTACAAAGCATTGACTTCTGAACTTTGAACTTTGATATGTAAAACACAAAAAATTTCCTAAAACGGCAAGCACAAAGAATGAAGGATTTCCAAAACACAAAGGTTTTCTAATGCAAGCAAAGGATTTCCAAAACACAGGTACAATTTCTATAAACTAAAAAGACATACCAACTATACGGAAAAACAAGTTATCTATTGCAGAAACCAAAGCTGGAGGAATGGATTCTAGTTTCTTCCATGTTTCTTCTTGATGTTCTTTACCCCACTTCTAATAAACCTGAACTGCTCTCTACACTTATACCCTCCTTTCCCACTTGAGTGACTTTACACACTTATGATATTTCCTCAGTTATTATTTCAACACAAACAGTCGAAAGGCATTTTTGGAGACATATATCTCAACTTAATGTTGATAGTGCACAATTAATGTTGTAAGTCTAATTTCCTTGAGCACATAAAGCCTTCTAACTATAAACATATCCATTATTGCTATGCTAAATGATATTTTCTATCTGTTCTGAAAGCTTCCTTGAACTAAGCAAGCTAAGAATCAGCTTGACTGTTTGAAGCAACCCCAATTAAACAACCTATCATCTTATATTACATCTTGAGCAAAAAGAAAGCAGGTGCAGTGACTAGCATCTGTCTCTGCACAGAGTGTCTGCAAAATACAGAACACGTTTGCAAAGCCATTCTATAAAGAGTACTTTTTGAACTTCAAGCTGATTATTGCTTTCCATTTGCACTTTAAGAACTGTAGACTGACTTCCTTTCACAACCAGAAACTAAACACATTGTTAGTTGGAAGTTTGCCTACATCTACTTTTGATCTTACAAGTAGCAGCTGCTTGTGTTTAGAAAACAAGGTTAGTAAATGTGAGATCTCCTGCCCCACGATAGTGAATATCCATTACAAGTCCTCTCAATATTCACACTGTAACTCACCAGGTAGTTCTAAAAGAAAACAACCTGCCATGCAATACATTCCCACCTCATTTCCCTTTCAAGCATCATTTATATCATGATGATCATATATTGATGGGTTGCTATTCTGAAAATGAAAGTGCCCATGTGAGATAAAGGAGAGGATGTGGTGTATATAGGTTTTAATAAGGCATTTGACAAGGTTCCCCATAGTAGGCTCATCCAAGGAATCTCTAGGCATGGGATCCAGGGAAACTTAGCTGCATGGATTCAGAACTGGCTTGTCCGCAGAAGGCAAAAGGTGGTAGCAGATGCACAGTATTCTGTCTGGCGATTAGTGACTAGTGGTGCTGCACAAGCATCTGTTTTGGTACAAGATATTTGTGATTTTTGTAAATGACTTGAATGAGGAAGTGGAGGGTTGGATTAGCAAATTTGCAGATGATTAGAAGGTTGGTTGGTTGGTTGCATTGTGGATCGTGTTGAAGGTTGTTGTAGGTTGCAATAGGATATAGGCTGGATGCAAATTTGGGTGTACAAGTGACAGATGGATTTCAATCTTGAAAAGTGTAAAGTGATACAGTTCAGAAAATCAAACTTAAGGGTGGAGTACAAGATTAATGGAAGGGTTATTAGCAGTGCGAAGGAACAAAGGGATCTTGGGGTCCAATCTATAGATCGGTCAAAATTGTTGCTCAAGTTGATGGGGTTATTAAGATGGCATATGGTACGCTGGACTCCATTAGGAAGGGGTTTGAGTACAAGGACCACGAATAATGTTGCAGCTCTATAAACCTCTGGTTAGACTACACTTAGAATATTGTGTTCAGTTCTGATTGCCTCATTATAGGAAAGATAAGGAAACTTTAGAGGGCATGCAGAGGAGGTTTACCTGGATGCTGACTGGATTAGAAATAAAAGACTAATGAGGAAAGGCTGAATGAGCTAAAGCTTTTCCCTTTGGAGCAATGGAGTATAAGAAGTGATTTGATATCAGTGTATAAGATGATGTGAGGCATAGACAGAGTATACAGTGAGCACCTTTTTCACAGAGTAGCAATGGTCAATACCAGAGGATAGGTCAGAGGTAGATTTTTACATAGAGTGTAGCAACCGCCTGGAACACACTACTGGGATTGGTAGTTAAAGCTTATAGAATAGGGGCATTTAAGAGACTCTTAGATAGGCACAAGGATATAAGAAAAATTTGAGGGTTGTGTAGGACGGAAGGGTTAGATTGATCGTAGAGTAGGTTAAGTAAATTGACACAACATCATAAGCCAAAGTGCCCATACTGTTTTATGACCTATCTAAGACATTTTCAAGTTCCAGACAATCACCTGATGAAGTTGGGATTTATAGAGCACAGAACATAGAACATCATACAGTACAGCACAGTACAGGCTCTTCAGCCATAATTTTGTGCCAATTTTTTTACCTACTCCAAAATCAATCATATACCCCTCCATTTTTATTTTATCCATAAGAGTTTCTTAAATCTCTCTAACGTATTAGCCTCTACCACCACCCCAGCAGAGTGTTCTATGCACCGACTGCCCTCTGTGTAACCCCCTCTATACTTTCCTCCAGTCATCTTAAAATTATGCCCTCTCATATTTTCCTCTGCCACCCTGAGAAAAAAAAGGTGCTGGCTGTCTACTTTATGAAAGCCTCTTATCATTTATCAAATCACCTTTCATTCTCTTTCACATTAAAATAGACACATTTCAACCCATCCGTCTGACAGCAACTCTGCCCTTTCCATAGCCTATCCTTCCTCACAGTTTCTCTACATGTTGCATCTACCATTACACCAACTGTTCCATCCTCTGACTTATTACTCTGCTCATCATCCCCCTGCCAACCTAGTTTAAATCCTGCCTACACAATTATATCCCCCCAACCCTCAAGTTCAGGTGTAACCAATCCATTTGTACAGGTCATTCTTTCCCTAGCAGAGATCCCAATGATCCATAAATCTGAAAACTTGCCCCCTGCACAAATTCTTCAACCACACAAACATCTGACAAATCATCCTACTCTTACCCTCACTGTTGGACAGAGACAGTAATCACAAGATTACTTGAGGTTCTGCTTTTCAGTTTTCTACCTAACTCCCTAAATTCACTCTTCAGGACCTCATCTTTTCCATGTCTTTGTACCAATATGTACCACAACTTTTGACTGCTCAACCTCTCCCTTAAAAGTGCTGTGGACCTGATCTGAGATGTTCCTGACCCTGGCACCTGGGAGGCAACATACTAGGACTCTCTTTAATGTCAACAGAAACCTCTGTCTATTTTGTAACTATTGATTCCCTAACACCACCACTCTCTTCCTCTTCCCCCTTAATTTCTGAGTCACAGAGATGGACTCAGTGCCAGAGACCTGGTCACTGTTGCCTTCCTCCAAGCGTAGCTCCAAAGCAGTATACTTTTATTGAAGGAAACTGCCACAAGGGTACTCTGCACTGCCTGCCTGCTCCCTTTCCCTCTCCTGACAGGCACCCAGCTGCCAGCCTCCTGCAACTTCATTCTTCTAGATCCTATCAATGAACTCCTCATTCTCCTGAATGGACCCATAGGCCACCCAACTCCGGCTCCAGGTCCATAACATGGTCTGTAAGGGGCTGCACCCAGATGCACTTTTTGTAGATGTAGCTCCCACAATGGTGGCCAGTCTGCTAAACCCTAACTTATTTTTATTGACCCTGGCCAAGTGCCTAATAAGCCAAGTGACCTCAAGCTCTATAGAAAATCCCGATCGGCCCCACGCGCTGTTTAAATCTGATGCTTACTCACCACAAGAATATAGGATTGATTCATCTTCCAGTCACCAAATCTAATGGCAGTAATTTTCTGCAACTGAAGAGATCTTTGGGTTTCCAGAGCTCCTTCTCTCCACATGAAACTTTTACTGTTAGTAAATGAGCTAGCCTTTCATTTTCTCTTCTTCAATACAGTCCTATAAACATTTCATTTTAGTGGGTAATTAACTTTATCAAAATAATGCACAGAGGAGCAACTTAAATTCTATTCTGCCCACATTATTGTTTAATTATGTCATGCATTTTGCTTTTGAAATATTTAACACTTCCTCTGGACTGCTACCTGTTCTAAGCTGCCTCAGGCACTCATTCAAATGTGAGTGCATCGACACATGGTGAATGAATCTTCAGATACTTCTGCCATCACACAGACAAAATATAGCAATCAAAATATCTTCATTGACACGATGAAGAATATATATAATTGTCGTTGTATACCTTATCCTTTCTATGCTGAAAAGAAATGTTTTAATACCTATAATGGAAGTGGATTTCTTTCAAAGAGGGAAATCTAGTAAATCTAGTGCATATTCTAAAAGACTCATAAAAGTGATCCCTGCTCTCCTTCATGTTTCTGAAGACTGGTCTACTTCCAAGCAAGCACCTCAAGCAACTGGAACCAAAATCAGTGTCCACAATCCAATAGTGTCCAACCAGGCCAAAATCCCCTGGCTAAGAACCTTCCTCAATTGTCAGACCCTGTCATTTACAGACCAGCACGAGATTCCCAAAACAAACACTCTATTCTAACCTCTGTCACAGAATAATATTATCAGGTTGACAGAGGAAAGGGTTTGAGGATGTGCTCAATGTCCCCTTGAAAGAATGCTAACAGTATGTGGACAGGCCGACTAGGGGGAATGCCATACTAGATCTAGTACTAGGTAACGAACCAGGTCAGGTCACAGATCTCTCAGTGGGTGAGCATCTGGGGGACAGTGACCACAGCTCACTGGTCTTTAGCATTATCATGGAAAAGGATAGAATCAGAGAGGACAGGAAAATTTTTAATTGGGGAAGGGCAAATTATGAGGCTATAAGGCTAGAACTTGCAGGTATGAATTGGGATGAAGTTTCTGCAGGGAAATATACTATGGACATGTGGACGATGTTTAGAGATTTCTTGCAGGATGTTAGGGATAAATTTGTCCCGGTAAGGAAGATAAAGAATGGTAGGGTGAAGGAACCATGGGTGACAAGTGAGGTGGAAAATCTAGTCAGGTGGAAGAAGGCAGCATACATGAGGTTTAGGAAGCAGGGATCAGATGGGTCTATTGAGGAATATAGGGAAGCAAGAAAGGAGCTTAAGAAGGGGCTGAGAAGAGCAAGAAGGGGGCACGAGAAGGCCTTGGCGAGTAGGGTAAAGGAAAACCCCAAGACATTCTTCAATTATGTGAAGAACAAAAGGTTGACAGGAGTGAAGGTAGGACTGATTAGAGATAAAGATGGGAAGATGTGCCTGGAGGCTGTGGAAGTGAGCGAGGTCCTCAATGAATACTTTTCTTTGGTATTCACCAATGAGAGGGAACTTGATGATGGTGAGGACAATATGAGTGAGGTTGATGTTCTGGAGCATGTTGATATTAAGGGAGAGGAAGTGTTGGAGTTGTTAAAATACATGAGGACGGATAAGTCCTTGGAGCCTGACGGAATATTCCCCAGGCTGCTCCACGAGGCGAGAGAAGAGATTGTTGAGCCTCTGGCTAGGATCTTTATGTCCTCATTGTCCACGGGAATGGTACCGGAGGATTGGAGGGAGGTGAATGTTGCCCCCTTGTTCAAAAAAGGTAGTAGGGATAGTCCGGATAATTATAGACCAGTGAGCCTTATGTCTGTGGTGGGAAAGCTGTTGGAAAAGATCCTTAGAGATGGGATCTATGGGCATTTAGAGAATCATGGTCTGCTCAGGGACAATGGCAGATTCTGTCTAACAAGCCTGATAGCTTTCTTTGACCAGGCATGTAGATGAGGGTAGTGCAGTGGATGTGATCTATATGGATTTTAGTAAGGCATTTGACAAGGTTCCACACGGTAGGCTTATTCAGAAAGTTAGAAGGCATGGGATCCAGGGAAGTTTGGCCAGGTGGATTCAGAATTGGCTTGCCTGCAGAAGGCAGAGGGTGGTGGTGGAGGGAGTACATTCAGATTGGAGCGTTGTGACTAGTGGTGTCCCACAAGGATCGGTTCTGGGACCTCTACTTTTAGTAATTTTTATTAATGACCTGGATGAGGGGGTAGAAGGGTGGGTTGGGAAGTTTGCAGATGACACAAAGGTTGGTGGTGTTGTAGATAGTGTACAGAATTGTCAAAGATTGCAGAAAGACATTGATAGGATGCAGAAGTGGGCTGAGAAGTGGCAGATGGAGTTCAACCCGGAGAAGTGTGAGGTGGTACAGTTTGGAATGACAAACTCCAAGGCAGAGTACAAAGTAAATGGCAGGATACTTGGTAGTGTGGAGGAGCAGAGGTACATGTCCACAGATCCCTAAAAGTTGTCTCATAGGGTAGTTAAGAAAGCTTCTGGGGTGTTAACTTTCATTAGTCGAGGAACAGAGTTGAAGAGTCACGAGGTAATGATGCAGCTCTATAAAACTCTGGTTAGGCCACACTTGGAGTAATGTGTCCAGTTCTGGTCGCTTCACTATAGGAAGGATGTAGAAGCATTAGAAAGGGTACAGAGGAGATTTACCAGGATGCTGCCTGGTTTAGAGAGTATGCATTATGATCAGAGATTAAGGGAGCTAGGGCTTTACTCTCTGGAGAGAAGGAGGATGAGAGGAGACATGATAGACGTATACAAGATATTAAGAGGAATAGATGGAGTGGACAGCCAACACCTCTTCCACAGCGCACCACTGCTCAATACAAGAGGACATGGCTTTAAGGTAAGGGGTGGGAAGTTCAAGGGGGATATTAGAGGAAGGTTTTTTACTCAGAGAGTGGTTGGTGCGTGGAATGCACTGCCTGAGTCAGTGGTGGAGGCAGATACACTAGTGAAACTTAAAAGACTACTAGACAGGTGTATGGAGGATTTTAAGGTGGGGGGGTTATATGGGAGCCAGAGTTTAAGGGTTGGCACAACATTGTGGGCCGAAGGGCCTGTACTGTGCTGTACTATTCTATGATCTCCACTGACTCTTGGGAATCCTTGACCCATGACCACACAAGACACAGCAGAAGCAATGAAGGTGATACTGGAAACCTTTGTGTGTTGGAAATACAGAGAACACCTTGCAGAAACAGTAGAAAGAGCACACCACTGCACTACCCACCTAATTGCCTTATCTATTACCTGCTGCCACATCTTTGGAAGTACTTGTTTCCACTTTGGCTTCATCCGTTACCTTAGAACACACAGAACTGGAGCGGAAGTAAATAATCATCAATCCCAAGGGATGCCAGAGAAGAAGAAGGAAGTAGCTCATCAAAAATAAACACAAAGGGATTTGCAATGCAACCCAGGATTTCAACAAAAAAAAATCTTTTTTGTGTGTGTCTTTCACATTGTATTATGCAGGAGATTGGGCCCATTAAAAAAAGCAGAAATTCTGCTTGTGAAAATCATGAAATAATATCTGCAGAGAGTCTCACAACTCCTATACTTGCTGTACCCATAGTCGGAAAACAGAACTTAATATAAATGGAAATGTAATCATTTGTTTAGTTTAAATTGTTCCATTTTGTATGTTAAAGATGGATTCACAATTCCCAAGTTAATTTAAGCTGTACCACAGCACTCCACACATAAAGCAACAAAGCCTAATACAGTTAATGGATTTGTCAAGCATCTATTTCAGATGAAGCAGTATGGCTTACTGGAAATGAGCAACACCTTGTGAAATCACAGCTTTTCGATTTGACAAACTAAAGATACATATTGTGCTTAAACTTTAAAGATTCGATATTGTGGGGTATTTTACATTCCTTTAATTGTAATGGGATCATTGGGACCTTCTGATTTTCAGTGAAGTTTTCTGTTGAGACCCACTTTGATTCTGCAAAGGCTCATGATCGCATGCCCAACAATCAGCACCCAATGTATATTGAGCCCTAGCCAGAGTCTTTATGTCTAAATATCACCATAAGCTCAAAATTATGTGCTTTGTCCTAATTTTCCACCTCTGTTTAATTCAGCCTATCATTCACCTGCAACTGCCTCTCAACTCCACCCTCTCTCCCCCTTATTTAACACAACCTGTCACCTTCCAGCCCTCCTCTGCCCCCAGTTTTCTTAGACTCCTGTCCCACCACATCCCACTGCCATTCTTTAATCTCAATCCTGATGCAGTGTCTCAAACCAAAACAATGACACTCACTTTCCTCCCACAGATGCTGCTTCACCAACTGAGTTCCTCCAGCAGATTGTGAGTAGCTTAAAAAGTGCTGCCTGCTAATTGTGTTCATGACAATACAGAACCAGAAGATGATTGGAACGTGAGAAAATAGGGAAAGGCAGTATGCTTGGTCAGACGACTGCCACTGAACTTGCTCCTTGTAGTCCACATATGATCCTAGTCATGGGTAGATACCATCAAAGAAGCTTGTGATCAGACCAGGTAGTTTGGAAAAAAGGAAAATAATGCTTTGGGATGTCCTTGCAGATCTTTCAATTTAAGTGTTTGATTGCAGCTCTGCATCTTCACCTACTGTACGTAGAGATTTGATCAAGTTGGTTATATAAGCTTGAAAAGTAAAGTAAATACTCTCTTTGTACTCAATTTACTGGATTCCTAAAAACAGTAATGCATCTTGACATTATAAATAACAAAAACACTCATACAAAGACACAAGGATTGTTTTGCAACCCAAAAATTGGTTGCTTTGGAGAGGTGAGATGGATGACATATCACATTAACAAAGCACATGAGATAAGGAAACCAATATATCTTGAGGTATAATTACTGATCATTTCTTTTTATTCCATCTCCAACCACTGACTTATCAGCAGCAACCCCCACCTTCTCCAATCTCCAACACCTTCACTCACCACCCCCATTCACCATGGCAATTTTCTGTCTCCACAATCTACAAATTCTGTAATAATCTCCAACTGCTTTTCCCATGATCAATAGTGGTCATCTCCCACTCCACAAACATGATCTACTGGACTTTCCCTGAATGCAGAAAACACCAAGCAAAGCTGATCCTGGACTTTATCCCTTTCCAGAGATTTTCCTCACCAGACAATCAGTTAATAGGTCTGATCCAAGGTAAGGTGGCTGGTTAAATAAATATCTGCATGGCATGGAGTAAGGATCTGGTGGCACTCAGAGATATACACATTTCTGGCTTTTTTGACCATAACAATTGAGCACCGCTTCCAACCCTGTATCAATGTGTATCTTAGCTAAAGTGATTTTGTTACATTACATGAAGAGTCTGGTGTAAAACATTTGACTCTGGCAACTAATTGCAATATGAATATAATGAATATCTGAATATCTTCACTCACAGCCATTATTAAGGTATGCTGTTATGAAAAAATAGCTCTTAAGAAATGCAACCCTCACAACTTAAAACGAGAAACAGGAACATGATAAAAATGCCTAATGTCAGAGTGGAAATGTTCCATCTACGAAAACAATGGTGTCTTATAGGAAAGCATAAAGTTTGTTACCATAGATGTTCCATTTTTGACATTTTTCTGCCTATCTTACTTCTTGGTTTTCAAATTTTAAATAAGTTTTTAAAATTCTGCTCAACTTTAAAAGATGCCCATGGTAGTCGTGATAAGATCAAGATAATGAACTGAAATTTCTCCTTAGAATGAGCTTCTGGAATTATCCAGTGTCTCCGTGGATTCTCTCTTTTATTTTACAGTATGCTATAGAAATTTATAAACTTTAGGCATTGTTTAAAGCTTAAATTATTAAGTGAATTTATTTATCAAATCCATAAATCCAAATAAAAATGTTCTAGGAACAATGTAAAAGTAACAATGGAAATCCTGCTACCTAGTTCCCAGGTGATGATGAAGTCATTAAATAAATTAATAAAAAGAAAACAAACACTCAGGCAGCATCAATGTATGGATAGCTTCATCCCTCCCCAATGTGTTTTCTGCAATATGTTATCTTTTCTCCCTTCCCCAGATTAGATGAAGGGTATTCAACTTGAAATGTTAGCTCTGTTTCTCATTCAGTAGATATTGCCTGGTCTGCTGAGTGCTTCCAACATCTTCTGGTTAAGTAATTGTCTTTCAAAAAATACTTATAACAGGCCTATCTTTACCTCCCTTGCTAGTTGTAAAAAAGTGAGTTGTGCGGTTGAAAATGATGTTTTGAATTTGGCCAGAACTGGACATTTACACAGTTTCAGGGAGGAAGCCACTTAAAATGAAAATATCTGGGTTGCTGTGAGATACATTGAACTTATATTTAAATTTCTTCAACACATTTGGAAGAGCAATCTAAGTCTTTTCTGGAGATAATTTATAGTCAAATAAGATAACACATTAAGTGGATGAATCAAATCAGATTCTAGCTAGTGTAAAGTTTATTTACTGTAGATTGAGTATATCACTGACATGTATCAAATTGGTGTAATTCAGCATCGGTTCCATAAGTAATATCTCAATATGAAAATATGCAGTACATGTGATGTGAGGATTTAATTACTCCCTCTCTGGGTAGTTATCAATCAGATGGACACGTAATAATTTAAATGAAGTCCTTAACAAAATTACTCTGATTGCTTGCAGGAGAACCTGATGGTAATAAATTTTAGATGGTGGTCCCTACAGAGCTGAATTTATGGTACCCTTTCAATGATATTCAGTCACATTATGTGGTATTGGATAATTTGCACAGACAGCACTTGTCGAACTTGTACAACCCTGAGATTCGTCCTCATGCACTCAGCTACAAAACAAAGAAATACCATGGAACCTGTTCAAAGAAAAGATCAACATGTGAATAAAAGAACAATCGCGCAAACAAAAAAAGCAAGCAAATAAAACACAGATTATTAATCATCAAACTGCAGAGTCCTTGAAATGGTCTCGAAATGTTCAGTTCGGTTCAGTTCAGTTTAGTCTAGGGCTGTGTTGTTCATTGATTGCAGGCCGCAGAGCCAGTCCACTCCAATGTCCCCGACCAAAATCGCACAAGATATCAATAAAAGAAAGATTAACCGGAAAGCAGAGACACATGTAACATGAGTCATGGAGTCCTTTAAAAACGAGCCATGAGCTGTGCTGATCAAACCTTGCCCACAACCCAAGACTCCAAGACTCCTGCAACTTCCTCCGGCAGCAGTGAGTGATAGGGAGCGGAAGACCCATCAAACATAGGGTCATTGAATACCCGTTCACCTTCCGCTCTTGTCCTCATCTATTTCAATGCTGCTCGATACTTTAATCAGTGAGTAATGGAGCCGATCATGTTTCCACACTCCGCCACGAAGTCACACACTCCATTCTCAGCTTGCTAAATTGTCCTTGAGACAACAAAAGCAGCAGATCGCTCAATCAGTCCAAAAACACATCACCAAACTGTAAATTAAAGGCTCTAATCAAACACAGTTTAGTAGCAGAAGCATATTTAAAAGAAGAAGGGGAAGAAATAGTTTCATGAACTGTCTGTAGAACATCACTGGGACCATTCTGTTTCATCTGGGTATTTGCCAACTGGAAATCTGTAACAAATGGTGTACCACAGGGTTCAGTGCTGGGATCTTTATTGTTTTATATATAAGTAAAAATGACTTGGATGAGAATGTATGGAATGTGATTTGTAAGTTTGCAGGCAACTCAAAAATTGATAGAGCTATAGGTAAGGAGAAAGGTTGTTTAAAGATACAGTGGGACATAGGTGAGAGAGGCGGCAATGGAATTTAATCAAGGCACGTGTGAAATAATGCGTTTTTGGAGATCAAATCCTGTAATTGGCAGGGACCTTAGGTTCCAAATCCTCAGCTCCCTGAAAGTGGTGATATAGGCAGTCAGAATAGTGAAAAAAGCATTTGGTATGCTTACCTGCTTAGACCAGGGCATTGAGCATAAGAGTTGTTGCAGCTATAGTAAACATTGCATAACTGCACTTCAGATTATTGTGTACAGTTATGGTCACCACACTACAGGAAGGATGTAGTTACAAAAGAGAGGATGCAGAAGAAATTTACCAAAATATTGCCTGGAGTGGAAGGTTGCAGTTATAAGGGGAGATTGGATAGGCTGGGTTTATTCTCACTGGAATGTAGGGGGCTGAATGATTTACCAAAGTATCATTAGCATAGATAGGGTGATAATCAAAATCCTTCTCCCAGATCAGGGGAATTTATAACTAGAAGGCAATGGTTTAAATAGAGAGGATTAAGTTTTTCATATTTAATAGGAATGATTATTAGGAATGGAATTATGGAAATGATTATTAGGAATTAGGAATGGTGATGATTATTAGGAATGAACTGCTAAAGGAGGCGGTGGAGGCTGAAGCAATTACAACGTTTAAAAAGCATTTGGATGGGTACTTGGATAGGAAAGAAGTTAGAGGGATACGGCCACAATGCAAGCAAACTTGATTAGAATAAATCAGCATTACAGTTGGCACGTACAACAAGGACTGTAAGGAGCTGTACGTTTCTCAGCAGGACATGGGAGGTGCAGAGAGTCAGTAACTTTAAATTCCTTGGCATTATCATTTCAGAGTATCTGTTCTGGGACCTGCATGTAAGTGCCATTATGAAGAAGGCATGACAGTGCCTCTAGGGTAAAACACATTTGAAAGAAGCGCTGCCATAAGAAAGCAGCATCCATCATTAAGGACCCTCACCATTAAGGCCATGGTCACTCCTCACTGCTGCCATCAGGAAGTAGGTACAGCAGCCTTAGGTCCCACAACACCAGGTTCAGGAACAGTTATTACCCTTCAACCATTTGGTTCCTGAACCAGTGTGAGTAACTTCACTCACCTCAACACTGAGATGTTCCACAGCTTAAGTATTCACTTACAAGGACTCTACAACTCATGTTTCTATTTATTTACCTATTTATTTATTCACTTGTTTGTTTATTTATTTACTATTGTAGTTGCACAGCTTGTCTTCTTGTGTACATTGGCTGTTTGTCCACCTTTCTGTGTAGTTTTTTCATTGATTCTATTGTTTTTCTTTGGCTACCATGAATGCCTGCCAGACAATGCACCTCAGGGTAATGTATGGTGACATACAGTATATGTACTTTGAAAATAAATTTACTTCACCTTTCACAATAATTGGATGCTCAGGCTGTCTTTCATTAATCCTTTTACGGTTATTATTCTGCTAAGGATTTATTGAGTATGCCCATGAGAAAATGATTCTCGGGGTTGTGTAGCATTCCATAAGACATAGGAGCAGAATTAAGCCATTTAGCCCATCGAGTTTGCTCCGCTATTCCATCATGGCTGATCCCCAATCCCACTCAACCCCACACATCTGCCTTCTCGTCATAACTTTTGATGCACTGACCAATGAGGAAACTATCAATTTTCACTCTAAATATACTCACGATCTTGGCCTCCACAGCTGTCTGTAGCAGATCATTCCACAGAATCACAACTCTCTGGCTAAAAACGTATTTTCCTTACCTCTGTTCTACAGAGTATCCCCTGAATTTTGAAGCTGTGCCCTCTAGTTCTGGACGCCCCCAAAATAGGAAACATCCTCTCCACACCCACCTTATCTAGTCCTTTCAACATTCAGTAGGTTTCAATGAGATCCCCCAGCAGTCTTCTAAATTCCAGTGAGTACAGGCCCAAAGCTGTCAAATGCTTGTCATATGTTAACCCCTTCATTCCTTTCTGAGATAGGGGGCCAAAAAACTGTTGACAATACTCCAGGTGCGGCCTGAATAGTGTCTTATAAAGCTTCAGCATTATCTCCTTGTTTTTATTCCCCTTGAAATGAATGCCAACATTATATTTGCCTTCTTTACCACAGACTCAACTTGTAAATTAACCTTCTGGGAGTCTTGCACTAAGTCTCTCTAAGTCTCTCTGCACATCTGATGTTTGAACCTTCTCCCAATTTAAATAATAGTCTACACTTCTGTTCCTCTTACCAAAAAGCATTACCCCAACACTGTATTTCATCTGCCACTTTTTGCCTATTCTTCCAATTTCTCTTAGTCCTGCTACAACAACATTGCTTCCTCAGCACTACCTACCCCTCTACATGTCTTCGTATCATCTGCAAACTTTGCCACAAAGCCATCAATTCTATTATTCAAATCACTGACAAACAATGTGAAAAGCAGCTGTCCGAACACTGACCCTGGCAGCCAACTAGAAAGGGCCCTCTTTATTCCCACTCGCTGCCTCCTTCCTGTCAGCCATTCCTCTATCCATGCCAGTATCTTTCCTGTAATGACATAGGATTTTATCTTGTTAGGCAGTCCCATGTGTGGTACCTAATCAAATGCCTTCTGAAAATCCAAGTAAATGACACCCACTGCCTCTCCTTTGGCCTTTGTCCACCCTGCTTGTTACTTCCTCAAAGAACTCTAACAGATCTATCAGGCAAGATTTACAGAAACTATGCTGACTTTGATTTATTTTATCAATAGTCTCCAAGTACCCCAAAACCTCATCCTTAATAATAGACTCCAACACTTCCCCAATCATTGATGTTAGGCTAACTGGCCTATAATTTCCTTTCTTTTGTCTTTCTCCTTTCTTAAAGAGTGGAGTAACATTTACAATTTTCCAGTCCTCTGGGACCATGCCAGAATCAAGTGATTCCAGAATGATCGCGACCAATGCATCCATTAACTCTTCAGCAACCTCTTTCAGAGCTCTGAGATGTAGTCCACCTGGTCCAGGTGACTTACCCACCATACGACCTTTGAGTTTGCATAGCACTTTTTCCTTTGTAATAGCAATGACACTCTCTCCTGCTCTCTGGCACTCACAGAACTCAGGCACACAGCTAGTGTCTTCCACAGTGAAGACTAATGCAAAGTACTTATTAAGTTCATCTGCCATTTCTTTATCCCCCATTATTACCTCACCAGCATCATTTTCCAGTGGTTCAATATCAACTCCCACCTCCTTATGTAACTGAAAAAAAACTTTTAGTATCCTGCTTTATATTATTGATCAGTTTGCCCTATATTCCACATGCATGCTACAGTATTTCATGGGTCAGTCTAGATAGTTAAATACAGAGTAAATAAAATTGTTTTACAATCTGTAAAATCATTTGTAATGCACTCCTGATAAGCTCAATGCTATAAAATATAGAAGAAATACTTTAATTCCAATCAAACAAAATAAATATACTCTGTGTGAGAAACATAAACCGAAAAGATACAGAATTATTTCCTATCCATGCTCCATGACATTGGTACCAGAGAAAACTGATTGAAAGAGCATGTTTTAATTACAGTACAGGTACTCTAAATATACTTTAGAATTCAAATGTAAAGATTGTGGTTTCCATTAACATTAACAGTTACAGCCTAGATTGCGATGGCTTAAAGCTGATTAATTATTTTAACTTATGATAAAATATAGCAACTTTGATCACCCAGTTCTCATTATATAAGCAGTTGTATAGCCATCCTATTCTGCTTTGCTTTTAAATGATCAATAGTCGGTTGTAAAATATACAACATCTCAAAGAAAATTGCCTGGAGACAGTTACATATAATGAGCATCGAATCCAGAGTTGTTATTACAGAGAAGGTCAGAGACAACACATTTCTCAAATGTTATGGAATATTAGCATCTTTAGATTATTTTTGTTATTTGTCACAAAACAAAGTTTCTTTTTTTTTCTCATTCAATTCTGCCAACATTTATCCCTTAATCACCACAACAAATAGGTTAGTCCACCTAAGTCAGTGTCTCTTCAATAATAAGCAGGTCAAGGTTTGTTACAAACAAATATCAACTATTTATATTTATTCAGATCAATAGATATACATATTGCTTTATTTATTTTCACAAAGGCACAGTTTTCTGTAGCAATGTAAGCAATCAAACCTATTCTTGTCCATGTGACTGCATGGCTTCCTCCCACATCCCAAAGACATATGGGTTAGTAAGGGGTAGTATGTTGTTAGCAGACTATGTTGATGCCGGAAGCATGACAACACTTGCGAGCTGCCCACAGTTCATCCTCAGAGTATGTTAGTTGGTAATGCAAAACGATACATTTCACTGCATGTTTCAACGTACATGTAAGAAATAAAGCTAATCTCTTATGATTTCATTCACCAATACTATTTATTTCACAGGTTATAGATCTCTTTGCACTTCCTATTTATCTCATGGTTGCTTGTAGGACATCATTATCTGCATTGAATATTCAAGGGTATACGCCCTATCGAAAGGACAGACTGATGGGCAGAGGGGGTGGGGTGGCTCTGTTGGTGAGGAATGATATTCAGTCCCTTGCGAGGGGGGACATAGAATCAGTAGATGTAGAGTCAGTATGGATAGAACTGAGAAATTCTCAGGGTAGAACGACCCTAATGGGAGTTATCTACAGGCCCCCAAGCAGTAGTCTGGTTGTAGGGTGTAAGTTGAATCAAGAGTTAAAATTGGCATGTCGCAAAGGTAATGCCACAGTTGTTATGGGGAATTTCAACATGCAGGTAGACTGGAGGAATCAGGTTGGTGCTGGACCCCAAGAAAGGGAGTTTGTAGAGTCCCTCCGAGATGGATTCTTAGAACAGCTTGTACTGGAGCCTACCAGAGAGAACACAATTCTAGATCTAGTGTTGTGCAATGAACCGGATTTGATCAGGAACCTTGTGGTAAAGGAGCCATTAGGAGGTAGTGACCATAATATGATAAGTTTTAATCTACAATTTGAGAGGGAGAAGGGAAACTTGGAAGTGTCAGTATTACAGTTGAACAAAGGGAACTATGGTGCGATGAGGGAGGAGCTGGCCAAAGTTCAATGGAACAATACCCTAGCAGGGATGACAGTGGAACAGCAATGGCAAGTGTTTCTGGGAATAATGCGGAAGGTGCAAGATCAGTTCATTCCAAAGAGGAAGAAAGGTCCTAAGGGGAGCAAGGGGAGGCCGTGGCTGACAAGGGAAGTAATGGACAGTATAAAAATAAAAGAGAAGAAGTATAACATAGCAAAGACGAGTGGGAAGCCGGAGGATTGGGAAACTTTTAAACAGCAACAGAAGGTAACTAAAAAGGCAATACATGGAGAAAAAATGAGGTACGAAGGTAAACTAGCCAAGAATATAAAGAATATAAAGAATATAAAAGCTTCTTTAGGTATGTGAAAAGGGAAAAAAAAATAGTTAAGACCAAAATTGGGCCCTTGAAGACAGAAAAAGGTGAATTTATTATGGGGAACGAGGAAATGGCAGACGAGTTGAACAGATACTTTGGATCTGTCTTCACTAGGGAAGACACAAACAATCTCCCAGATATAATAGTTCCCAAAGGACCCAGGGTAATGGATGAACTGAAGGAAATTTATATTAGGCAGGAAATGGTGTTGGATAGACTGTTGGGTCTGAAGGCTGTTAAGTCCCCGGGACCTGATGGTCTACATCCCAGGGTACTTAAGGAGGTGGCTTTAGAAATCATGGATGCATGGGTAATCATTTTCCAATGTTCTACAGATTCAGGATCAGCTCCTGTGGATTGGAGAGTGGCTAACGTTGTCCCTCTCTTCAAGAAGGGAGGAAGAGAGAAAACAGGGAATTATAGAGCGGTTAGCCTCACATCGGTGGTGGGAAAGATGCTGGAGTCAATTATAAAAGATGAAATTACGACACATCTGGATAGCAGTAACAGGATCGGTCTGAGTCAACGTGGATTTACGAAGGGGAAATCGTGCTTGACTAACTTTCTGGAATTTTTTGAGGATGTAGCTATTAAAATGAAGAAGGGAGAGCCAGTGGATGTAGTGTACCTGGACTTTCAGAAAGCCTTTGATAAAGTCCCACATAGGAGATTAGTGGGCAAAATTAGGGCACATGGTATTGGGGGCAGAGTACTGACATGGATTGAAAATTGGCTGGCTGACAGAAAACAAAGAGTAGCGATTAACGGGTCCCTTTCGGAATGGCAGGCGGTGACCAGTGGGGTACCGCAGGGTTCAGTGCTGGGACCGCAGCTGTTTACAATATATATTAATGATTTAGATGAGGGAATTAAAAGTAACATTAGCAACTTTGCCGATGACACAAAGCTGGGTGGCAGTGTGAAATGTGAGGAGGATGTTATGAGAATGCAGGGTGACTTGGACAAGCTGGGTGAGTGGGCAGTTTAATGTGGATAAGTGTGAGGTTATCCACTTTGGTGGTAAGAGCAGGAAGGCAGATTATTATCTAAATGGAGTCAAGTTAGGAAAAGGGGAAGTACAACGAAATCTAGGTGTTCTTGTACATCAGTCACTGAAAGCAAGCATGCAAGTACAGCAGGCAGTGAAGAAAGCTAATGGCACGCTGGCCTTCATAACAAGGGGAATTGAGTATAAGAGCAAAGAGGTCCTTCTGCAACTGTACAGGGCCCTGGTGAGACCACACCTGGAGTACTGTGTGCAGTTTTGGTCTCCAAATTTGAGGAAGGACATTCTTGCTATTGAGGAAGTGCAGCGTAGTTTCACAAGGTTAGTTCCTGAGATGGCAGGACTGTCATATGTGGAAAGATTGGAGTGACTGGGCTTGTATACACTGGAATTTAGAAGGCTGAGACGGGATCTTATTGAAACA
This sequence comes from Mobula birostris, assembly GCF_030028105.1. Taxonomy (NCBI): domain Eukaryota; kingdom Metazoa; phylum Chordata; class Chondrichthyes; order Myliobatiformes; family Myliobatidae; genus Mobula; species Mobula birostris. The sequence continues at coordinate 29,047,420 of NC_092402.1, forward strand.
TATAAGATTATTAAGGGATTGGACACGCTGGAGGCAGGAAGCATGTTCCCGTTGATGAGTGAGTCCAGAACCAGCAGCCACAGTTTAAGAATAAGGAGTAGGCCATTTTGAACGGAGTTGAGGAAAAACTTTTTCACACAGAGAGTGGTGGATGTATGGAATGCTCTGCCCCAGAAGGCTGTGGAGGCCAAGTCTCCGGATACTTACAAGAAGGAGATGGATAGAGCTCTTAAAGATAGCGGAATCAAAGGTTATGGGGATAAGGCAGGAACTGGATACTGATTGTGGATGATCAGCCATGATCACAGTGAATGGCGGTGCTGGCTTGAAGAGCCGAATGGCCTACTCCTGCACCTATTGTCTATTGTCTATTGCATTATGTTGATTTGCTGCTATATTAGTTGATGCTACAACTATTCCAAGATATTTCATTGGGATGAAATATCTTGGGACTTCAGAGACTGAAATATAACTGTAAGTTCTTTCTATGTTGAGGAAGATCATTGCCTTAAGTCCACTTTTTTGCTGGGATTTGATTCCTCTATAATGCAAAGTTTTATCTATCTTATTTTGAATTTACTTCATGTCCCAGCATATATTCTCAGTGAAGAAGAGAATTCCAAAGATTCAGCAAGTCAGTGGAGGAATTCAAGGTGACCTTTGCTGCTCACTCATGGTCATATCAGGAAGCATAGCCCAGAGCAAGTCAGAATGAAACTAACCTGCTCTTTCACAATGAGGTCCTATACATAACATCTTCCAATAGGTGCAAATGGATTGCAAACAGCCAAAGAAAAAGTGAATGCCTTTGTGAAAGCTAGAACATCTGGAACCATTGAAGAGCTGGGAACATTTCTTATCCATACTACAGTAAAATGTTAGATGTTTTCCCTGGGTCACAGAATTTATTAAGAATTCATGACCTTACATCAGCAATAGCAGAAACACCTACTGTAAGTTGAAAACGTAAAAGTGGACAATTCTCTTACTTAATATTGTAGGTTCCAGAAATACAATTGCAAATGCATTGTGAAGGCCAGTGTATGCAAATTTAGAAATAGGGAGTTCAAAAAGCAGCAGGAGAAGTTTTTCAGGGAATAACAATGGAGATAACTGAGAAGACATAAAAAAATAAAAAGGGAGTATACAAACCACCTTCAAAGGATACACTTCCAGAAGAAGTTTGTCTTAAATAAATACAAAGTCACCATATCTAGATTACTAAGAAGATAGTATCTGATGAGCATTACGCTGAACATTTTAGTAAGCAAGTTAGAAATTTTCTTTGTTGGCCGGGGTTAGATAAAGACCTTGAAGAGTTAGCTTGCAAGTATCAAGATCTTAGTGCCAAGCCAGCGTTAAGTATCATTACAGATCTGAAAGTGGCCAATGCAACCTTTTGAAATGGTACACATTGATTGTCGTGAGAAGGAGATTAATAATGTCCTCAAATTAGATTGAATGCCTACAGCAGAGCATATCATCAAAAAACTGAGATCCATTTTCTCTTGTTATGGCTTTCTTTTTCTTTTTAAATCTTTTTATTGAATTAGTACACAAAAGGTAAACCATGTAGAGACTAATACACTGTTGCAATATAAATTTACAAGAGATATTAATACACAAAAAAGTAGTACAAACAGTGCAGGTTAGTTATAAAATAATAGTATACTAATATAATAGTATACTAATTTTCCATATATGTCAATAAAGAGAAGAAAAAACCCAAAAAAAGACCCAAAAAAAACCCACCGTGCAACTAATCTAAAAAGCAAAGCAAAGCAATGGGCTAACTAGGTATCAAGTAGAGTTAAACAACTTAAAACAATCACGTCCTCAAACCCGACCTCCATTAAAAACAGTTAAAAAGCAAGAAGGGAATGTAAATATGGGCAAAGAGAAGAAAAGAAGTTACATTAAATGAAAATGTTGAATAAAAGATCTCCAGGTTTGTTCAAATTTAACTGAAGTATCATAAAGATTACTTCTGATTTTTTCCAAATTTAAACATAGTATCATCTGAGAAAACCAAAAAAATGTAGTTGGGGCATTAATCTCCTTCCAATGTTGTAAAATACATCTTTTCGCCATTAAAGTAAAAAATGCAATCATTCTGCGGGCTGAAGGGGAAAGATTACTGGAAATTTTAGGTAATCCAAAGATAGCAGTGACAGGATGGGGAGAAATATCTGTATTCAATACCTTTGAGATAATATTAAAAATGTCTTTCCAAAAAGTTTCCAAAGTAGGACAGGACCAAAATATATGAGTTAAGGAAGCTATCTCCCCATGACATCTGTCACAAAGAGGGTTAATATGAGAATAAAAACGAGCTAATTTATCTTTAGACATATGTGCTCTATGAACAACTTTAAATTGAATTAGGGAATGTTTGGAACAGATAGAGGAAGTATTGACTAGTTGTAAAATATGCGCCCAGTCATCCGTCAAAATAGTGAAACCCAATTCTTTTTCCCAATCTGACCTAATCTTATCGAATGGAGCTTTCCTAAGTTTCATGATAGTATTATAAATAATAGCCGTTACACCTTCCTGACATGGGTTAAGGTTAATTATAGTATCTAAAATATATGAAGGGGGTAACGTCGGAAAGGAAGAAAGTATGGTAGTTAGAAAATTTCTAACTTGGAGATATCTAAAAAAATGTATTCTTGGTAAGTTATATTTGTTAGATAATTGTTCAAAAGACATAAGGGAGCCATCTAAAAATAAATCCATAAATTGGTCTTCCAAATTTGAAAAGCACGGTCCGTAGAAGAGGGGGGAAAGAATATGTTGCCTAAAATAGGAATCGCTAGCCCAAATTGATTAAGATTGAAAAATTTTCGGAATTGAAACCAAATGCGTAAGGTATGTTTAACTATAGGGTTACAAACCTGTTTATGGCGTTTCAAATCGAGAGGAAGAGAAGAACCTAAAATGGAGCCAAGTGCATAACCTTGAGCAGATTGTAATTCCAATACTACCCATTTAGGAATGGATAGTGTATCTTGGTCAAGTAACCAAAATTTCATGTGTCGAATATTAATTGCCCAATAATAGAATCTAAAATTAGGTAATGCCAAACCTCCATCTCTCTTAGCTTCTGTAGATGTATTCTACCCAGTCTTGGGTTTTTATTTTGCCAAATAAATGAAGAAATTTTAGAGTCAACTTTGTCAAAAAAGGATTTTGGAACAAAAATCGGTAATGCCTGAAATATGTATAAAAATTTTGGCAGAATAAACATCTTAACAGCTCTTGCTATGGCTTATCAGAAGACATAGGCTATGTCCACACTAGACCAGATAAATCCGTAACTGAAGCTTTTTCTCTTCGTTTTGACCCTCCATCCACACTGAAACGGCGTTTTCCTGCCCCAAAAATGGAGCTTTTCTAAAACGCTCTCCAGAGTGTTTAAATCTAAAAACCCCGGCTGGGCATTGTAATGTGTACGGGGTAACCGGAGATTTTAAAAAACCTGTCGTCCCTTTCATCGCTGAAGGGACTATGGCTGTAGGAAATGTTTCCAGGGTGACCTCTTCTGTGGGAGTGGGGAAGATGTTGGTGGGGCCACCTGGAGGTCTGTGTGTCCGTATGTGTAGCTATTGTAGTGGCTGTGAGGCTGGTATTGTGGCGGTGAAAAGTACTGGGGTGGGGGGAGCCATCACATTCCTCATCATTGCAAATCCCTCTGCAACAGAGTTAGTCAGTTTTTCAATGTTCGCTGTCAGCCAGGTCATACTGTCCGTGAACTCCCCGTCAGTTGCCTCCACACACTCCAGTGTTTGTTTTTTTAGTTTTAAGTCCTCCTGTGCGAGAACCAACAGCTGTCCATCATTTGGCAATTTCCTTTTAAGTTTTTCTAGTCTGTAACTGGACGAACGCATACTGAAGTATACCGTTTCCTCTTCACTTGTTTTCTGTAGATGTGTCCTGCCCATGCCCAGTAGGAGGAGATTTGCCCAAATACCCGTTTTAAAGTGGACAGAGGTATTCTCAAAAAAAAAACGTCTGGTGTGGACGCATATTTTTTTTATGCAAAACCGGCGTTTTGAAAATTACCTGGTCTAGTGTGACATAGCTATAGATTCAGATGATGGTTCTCAGCTTCAGTCATTTACTTTTCAATGCTTTGTGAAATAAAAGTGCTATTTAACCATATCAGAGTGTTAAACGTTTGTCAGAAAGATCAGTGAGAATTGTCAAAGAAACATTAAAAAAAACAAACATTTCAAATGTGCATGTATTTGACAAGGAGATGTTGATTAGCAATTTTATTTTGCTAGCCTATAGAATGATGACACATTCCATATTTGGTTATATATCTGCTGGGTTATTAATGCAAAGGAGAATCGAGACTCTGTTGAGCTTAATTTAGACAGAACTTGACAGAGACTAGAAGAGAAACAGTTGTGACAGAAGCAAAGATAAGGAGAGGAATAATTCAAAAAATACCAGAGAATTTGTGTATTGACACCATTTAACATATCAGTTGCTTGGAAAAAAATGTTAGGGTGATAGTTGAAGTATGCAGTACAAGAAAATATGTTATAAAAATAAGAAATAAATTCAGAAGCAAACTTTTAATCCTTACAAGAGAACGTTAAAGATTTGGATGATCATGAATGCATTTCAGAAGCTGATTTGGTGGAAAATGTGAAGTCAAGAAGTGACATTTTCCTCATGAAGGAGTGGATAAAACACCAACAGCACGTTCTTTTGAAGAGATCAAACAAGTACACAGAATCTGTGGAGCAATTAAATCTGTGAACAATATGACAATGGGAGTCCCTCGTTTCAAATAGGGAAATCAATGTAGTAACACACATCAAAGTTGCTGGTGAACGCAGCAGGCCAGGCAGCATCTCTAGGAAGAGGTACAGTCGACGTTTCAGGCTGAGACCCTTCGTCAGGACTAACGAAGGGTCTCGGCCTGAAACGTCGACTGTACCTCTTCCTAGAGATGCTGCCTGGCCTGCTGCTTTCACCAGCAACTTTGATGTGTGTTGCTTGAATTTCCAGCATCTGCAGAATTCCTCTTGTTTGCGAAATCAATGTAGTATGTGTGACATAGCATGGGAACAGTCTCTTTGATCCAACGTATCCATGCCAACCAACATGCACATTCAATTGCCTGCATATAGGCACTATCACTCTGATTTTATACACCTGTATAATGTCACCCCTTCAGTCTCCTATGCTCGAAGGAACAAAGTGTTAGTCTTCTGAAACTCTCCCTATAACTCAAGCCCTCAAGTCCTGGCAACATTTTTGTATATGCTCATTGTACTTTTTCCAGCTTTGTGACATCTTTCCCATAACAGCACAACCAAAGCTATGCACAATATTCCAGATGTAGCCTCACCAATATCTTGTGCAACTCCAACAGTGTCTCAGCTCCTATACTTAGTGTATCAGCTCCTATGCTTAATGCCCTAACTTTCTAAGTGCCTTCTTCATAACTCTGTCCACCTGTGATACCTCTTTCAGGAAACTATGTACTTGAACTCCTCGGTGTCTCTGTTCTACATGATTTAACATATCAACATCTGAAATTTAAAGTTCAAAGTAAATTTATTATCGAAGTACATATATGTCACCATATACAGTAACATCACAACCTTCAAATATCTCTGCATTCCTCTACATATGAACTGTTCTGTATTCTCAATTTTTATTATATTGAACACAGAAGAGTACAGCACAGGAACATACTGTACTCTTTGGTTTACGATATCTGTGCCATTCAAGATGCCAGTTGAAACTAATCCCATCTGCCTACATGTGGTTTATATCCCTCCATTCCTGCTTGTCCAAATGCCTATTAAATATTACTATCATATCTACATTCAAACACCTATCACTCTCTACGTAAAAACTTGATATAAATTTCCTTTAAACTTTTTCCCTCTTATCTTAAAGAATTGCCCTCAACTATTTGATACTTCCATCCTAGAGGTAGTATCACCTGACTACTCTCTCTATTTCTCTCATAAATTTCTATACTTCAAATCGCTCATCCCTCAGTCTCTGATGCTCCATAGAAAGCAATCCAAATTTGTCCAAATTCGCCTTACGTCTAATCGTCTTTAATCCAGGCAACATCCTGGTGAACTTCTTCTGCACCCTTTCCAAGCCTCAACATCCTTTCTGTAATGCAGCAATTAGAGCTATGCACAAAGCTCCAAATGTGGTCTGAACAAAGCTTTATTGAAGCTGATTCATGAATTCTTGACTTTTATGCTCACCTAGATTAATGAAAGTAAGTATGTAGTACATTTTCTTCACCACCCTATTATCCTACAATGTCACTTTCAAGATGTTATGGACTTACACCCCAATATCTCTCTTTACATCAGTGTTCCTATGGATCCCCTTACATTTGACCTCCCAAAGTGCAATACATCACACTTGTATGGATTAAATTCCATCTGCACTTTCTTTGCTCACATTTTGTCTGGTCTATATCCTACTGAATACCCTGACAACCCTGCTCAACATCTAGTATGCCTTCAGTTTGTGTATCATCTACAAGCTTATTAACCAGGCACCTAAATTTTGTTCTAAATCATTTATATATACACTCAGTGGCCACTTTATTAGGTACACCTGTACAGCTGCTTAATAATGTAAATATCTAATCAGCCAATCATGTGGCAGCAACTCAATGCATAAAATTAGTAGTCATAGTCATAGTCATACTTTATTGATCCTGGAGGAAATTGGTTTTCGTTACAGTTGCACCATAAATAATAAATAGTAATAGAACCATAAATAGTTAAATAGTGCTATGTAAATTATACCAGTAAATTATGAAATAAGTCCAGGACCAGCCTATTGGCTCAGGGTGTCTGACCCTCCAAGGGAGGAGTTGTAAAGTTTGATGGCCACAGGCAGGAATGACTTCCTATGACGCTCTGTGTTGCATCTCGGTGGAATGAGTCTCTGGCTGAATGTACTCCTGTGCCCACCCAGTACATTATGTAGTGTATGCAGGCATTTTCAAAAGGTTCAGTTGTTGTTCAGGCCAAACATCAGAATGGGGAAGAAATGTGTTCTATGTGACTTTAACTGTTGAATGCCAGACAGGGTGATTTGAGTATCTCAGAAAGTGCTGATTTCCTGAGATTGTCACATATACAACAGTCTCCAGAGTTTACAGTGAATTGTGTGAAAAACAAAAAACATCCAGTGAGCAGCAGTTTTGTGGGTGAAGGTGCCTTATTAACGAGGGAGGTCAGAGGAGAAGTTCAAAGTTCAAAGAACACTTGTGATCAAAGTATGCATTTTGTAAAAAACACTGAGATTCTTCTTCCTGCACACAGCTATTAAACAAAGAAACACCATGGAACCCGTTCAAAGAAAATATCAAGCAGTTTACATACAAAAAAAAGAGCAAATGATGCAAACAGAAAGAGATGAGCGAGTATTAAACATCAAACCCAAAAGTCCTTGAAACAGTCTGGGAATGTTCAGTGTAGTTCAGTTCCGTTCAATTTAGTGCTGTGTCATTTGTTCACTACAGGCGGCAGAGCCACTCCACCACAATCAAAATCACACAAATAGTAATAAAAAAGGAGTAACCAGAAACCAGAAACACATATAACATGAACTGCAGAGTCCTCGAACAATGAGCCATGAGCCATGCCAATCAAATTTTGCCCAAGACTCAAGACTCCTGCAGGTTCCTCATGGCAGCAGTGAGTGAGAGGAAGAGGGAGATCAGTCAAACGCAGGCAGACAGTGCTGAGAACCTGCTCGACTTCCACTTTCATCCTCGTTGATTTCAATCTTGCTTGACACTTTAATCGGCAAATTGGTCAAGATTTGGAGCTGATCATGGGCTTGTGCTCTGCCATTAGGCTGCACACACTGTTCCCAACTTTGCTGTCATCACGCTGAATTCCCTCAGAGGCACCAAAAGTGCCAGATCACTCAATCCGCCCAAGAACTGCATACTACATTATTGTGAAGAGCATTTTCATTGAAATGATTACACCATATCATAAAGTATTTAAAGCTTCCTGAAATGTTCTTGTAAAGATCTGAAATAGAATTAGTACTTTATTTGTCAGGTTTTAATTTTTGATGTCAGGTTTTATATTGCAACATATAATACTCTATTGCCAGTTAATGAACAATAAGTCTATAAACAACTGTTGAGATTTTATTTATCCATCTGCTGTTTTAACAGTGTTAATTAATTTTAAATAAACAAGCCAATTCTTCCATTAAATAATATATAAACATCTCAAACAGACTTTAAGCTGTGATAGATGTTTGCTTCCTGGTCCTTGGTTGTTTGCTAAGCTTGCTTTCTAAACACAGCTGTCACTTGTAAAATTTAAAAAAAGATGTAAGTAAACTTCCAACTAACAGTTTGTTTAGTTTCTACTCATAAATGGAAGTCAGTCTTCCATTCTTAAAGTATAAATTGAAAGCAGTGATCAGTTTCAAGTTAAAAATTACTCTCTGTTGAACAGCTTTGAAGCAAGCTCTGTATTTTGCTGACGCTGTCTGTGCAGAAGCAAATGCTAGTCATTGCACCTGCTTAATTACTGCTCAAGGCAGAGTATAAGACAATGGTTTGTTTAATTTGAGTTGTTTCAAACAGAAAAGCTGACTCTTAATTTGCTTAGTTCAAAGATCTTGCAAAACAATAACTAAAATCATTTAGCATGTCAATAACTGATGTGTTTGTACTTGAAAGGTTTATGTACTCAGAAATTAGCTTTGCAGCATTAATTGTGACCTGTGAGCATTAAGCTGAGATCTATGGCTCCAAAAGATATTTTAGACTGTTTGTTTTAAAAGGATATCTGAGGAAATTTTAAGCATATGAAATTTCTCAAAAGGGATGAGAAGAGTATAAACACAAGGAGCAATTCAGGCTTATTAGGAATGGTGTAAGGGACGGCAAGTAACATGATTGAAATATGGAATTGGAATCCATTCCTCCAGCTTCCGTTTTGGCGACAGATGACTTGTTTGTCTGCATCTTTGTTATATCTTTTTAGTTTATTGGAATTGTACCTGTGGTTTGGAAATCTTTAATGCTTAAACCTTTGAGTTTAAGAAATGCTTTGTGCTTTGGAAATAGTATGTGTTTTAGAAATGGTCTTCGATTTGGAAACGTTTAGGATAGAAATCTTCTGTGTGTTTTAAATCTCTTTTAAGAATGCTGTTTGGATTTAAATGTGTATCACTAAAAATAAATAAATTGTGTTTTAAACTATTTTATTAGCTGGCAGTATCTTCTTCTTGGTAGGGAGAGGGGACTCACCACTCGAACATTGGGTATTGGCAGCTAAACTCACCATGGAGAATAAACAGGGAAGGAAACTCATCTTTGAAGATTTTTTTTACACTATAATATCCCTTTGATGAGAGTACTCATGGTTGTTTATATCCCATAGGGCTTAAAATCCTCACTTGAGTTTAGAACTTTGCAGTCAGCAATCCCAATACCATGTCAAAGCATCAACCATATGATATTCTTAACAGTAATTTCTACTCATTGTAATTTTTCTCCCTCCTGTGATATTACTCTTCATCCAGTTCATAGTTGGGCAAATGTATGGGTATGTATGCATATTCATTCTCTACCTGCCATGGCTGTTGAGTGTCCGTGATTTTTACTTATAGGATTAATTATGCTGTACAGTCTGATTAAATATCATATCTTTAGGTGAAGTAGATCTATGTTGAAATATAAAGTATCAACATTGTATCATTTTGAAGAAGGCAATGTTTTTGGTGATTGAAATAATGCTTGAATTTCTAAATCTATTTAATGAGGTAACATGAAGTTATTCCGTTTCCCAGACCCAATGACTTAAATAAAGCTCTTGTCCTGATTACCCTCAAAATATCTTTATTCCCATATTCATTAATAATAAAGGGAATTAAGTTACCAGGCCTTTCCCATTCTGGTATTGTCCTTGTATGTACTAGCCACATGACCTTCTATGCATAATGATGAGGTTAGCACAGCATGGGATTGATCAAAGGGAGGGGCTGTTAAAACCTTACGGGAGTTCTGCAAAAAGATAGACCAAGCAACACGATTTAGAGTGCTTGTTGTTAAATTTTATGTCACATTACAAAATAAGTGTTTCTGAGAAGATGGTGAATTTGCTATTTCTTTTAAGTTGCAATTATCCATCACTTTTTATTCTCATAATTGACTGATGCTCATTTTTACATCAATCCTGAAATGATGTTGGTGTCTTTGTTTAAGAACATAAGAACAATTGAGACATAAATCATAAATCTTAAATGTCTTACATCAAAGATCCACCATTAAATATACCATGAAATATTTTGTATGAAGTGAGAAGTGTTCAGGACCTTCTTCAACATTTTAAAGGAATTGTAGATAATATTTCATGATTTACAACATCTCCTCAAATAGCTCCATGAGATCAGGCAACTAAGGGATACCACACATTCTCTAAAGTATATCTTAATCCTTTGCTACGGAATTGCTGCCATTACCTAGCTATGTCTAGATTGCTCTAAGTTCTTCAGAGAGGGCAATTCCACTGCTGAGGACCACCCTCTCCCTTTTTCAGCATGTTCATACTTCATGCTTGCTGAGATTAAAACAGTATAAGCTAAATTTAGGATTCTCCCAATCTGTTTTAAGTGTTTTATTATCAACCTTCACACATCAGGTCATTTGAGGTGCATTCTAGCTATCTGCAAATGTCACCTATGTATACAGCTGCAGGGACAGAGCATTTAATCCTGAAAGCTAGCTTCCTCAATATCCAGCAGAAATTACTTACTGAAAAAAGATCTGTTTCAGGAAACGTAGAGAATTGTCCTTCTTTTAATTTAGACTGAGATGGGCTAACACAGCATAAGTACTATACTTTCAATCAAACATCAGTGCACTTGGGATAGGCATCCATTCAGAGCATGCTGCCATTGCCTTTTTAAGTGATGAGGTTTACAGCTAAGGGCATCATTATGGTTCACTGAACTATTCCAACTGAAGTTGCTTGTGTTGCTGTTATATATTTTACAAGTATGATGATTCCAAATTGTTCCAGCTCAAGAAGTTTTCAGGTACTGAAGCTGATCCATCCCTTCTCCAAAATATGCCATTTGCTGTGCATTTTTTAAAAAAATCAACAGGACTTTGGATATCCTTGTCAAGCTCCAGTGATTACAAACAGAATATTTATTAACACAAACTATTAGCTGCCTCATTTATCTTATGACAACTGAGATTAAAAGTCATATTGTATGTGGTGTAAATGTCAAATTGAGTCAGATCAAATCAAATCAAAAATGAGCATTGATCATAAATATGATGAATTTACTTCAGGAATATCTTAGTGTGATAAAGTATAGTCCAAGCAGAAAATGCTTCATTGAAACAAAACAGTTCGGTAATTTTTCAGCTATGGCATGTATATTTCTGCCTGCTTCATACTCCAATCTGTTTTGGACTTGTGCATCCAATTTGATTAATTTGATAATATATAATGAAAGTATATGCTTCACTATCTCTGCTTCTCTTGAAAGATGGAATCATTTATCTATGAATGAAAGTGAGAATATATGCCAGCCATAGCAATCTGTACTAGCATAAATCTGTGCTAACTCTAGAAACTTTCTAGCTAACTCTAAGGTCATGGTAGTTCTTGAGTTGGTGCAGATGGAAATCTCAGATCAGATAAAAAATACAAAAGTGTTTCTGCTTCAATACCAATGCCTCATGATTATCAACTGCTGAATACAAAGTAGTTGTGAAAGCAACAATAAATGGAGAATATCACCCAGTTCTGATGCAGTCTTTTTAAATCTAATTTACAATAATTCTATAACTACATTATATGATTTGTTTAAAGAGTAAAGACTTATTATTGGTGTCTTATGAGCAAGTCTTTGAGGAAGGAAAGTGGGTGGAAATTAGGTTACCTTTAATAAAAGCATAAGCATGATCATGAGATGTACAGGAGAGAAATGCAAAGATATCTAATAGAAATGTACAATGATACAAGGATACACAGGATATATAGAAGAGATGTCAGAATTGGGTCCAATATCAGGGTGATCAGTGACATTGGTATCTATTATCAGATTTGACAGCAATGGAAGAGGTTAAGGTCAGAAAGGAAAGGAATTTTGACTGCAAAAGTTAGAAATCAATTTAGAAAGATAACAATGTATACTAGAATAAAAGTTGAAGACTGTGGGTTGCATGTGCCCTAGTAAAGAATAGAGAGCTGTTCAAGGTAAATGCTTCACATAGAAAAAGTACAGTGAATTACTGAAGTATCTATTGAACATAGTAGTGAAGGAAAAGAAAGCAGGTGGAAATTAGGTTATCTTTGAAAGAAGCATAAGCAGGTTCGTGAGATATAGAATAGAAGGTTTTACATAGGACTGAAAAAGAGTAAGAACATGTGTTAAACATGGACTAGGAATTGTGGAATCTGATGTGCCATGGGGAATTTTGAAATTCTATGCACGTTTCTGGAATAGAGTGCTGCAATCCAGGAATATCATATCCTGTGCAGCTTGAAATGGATATGTATGACAAGGGAATAGAAAATAATGGAGCAGAGTCAAAAGACAAGTATTTCTGGTCTTAAAGTGGTTCCAGTTTGCCATATTTCATTTTGGTTCAATGTAGGCCATTTACAGAGCTAATGTTAAGAAATGCCATTGAGAACAAGTAGCATTCCTACGAGCCCAAGATTGCAGACCTGTAAATAAGTTGCAACTAAGTTATTTGAGTTAATTCAGTGTGATCCATTCTTTTCCAAAAGGCAGAAAGCCAACATTCGTTTGGATCTCACATGTATATTGCAGTATAGCTATGAATTCTGAGAATTCACTGTAAAGAGGGAGCTCCAAATTCATGAAAAATTCATCTGGCAATATTTCCTGCCTGTCTGTCTAATTAATATTGGCCAAATTTGTCAGGTGTTGTATGTATTTGTTATAGAAAAAAAAACTTTCATTATGCAACAGTCTTGCCAAAACAGTCTTTATTAGATCATAACATAGCTAATGTGTGGCCAGCAGATTTTTCATCAACAATAATGTTACAATGTCTAAATTAATTATTGTTTAAATGAGTTTAGTTGAGAGGTAAGTACTGGCCTCTGATTGGCTTCAGATCATATTGTATCATATTCATCTGAGTGATGAAGGTGGGGCCTTGAATTAAAGTCTTGTCTGAAAATTGGCGCTTCTGACAGTGTGGTACCAAATTATTGGACCAGTTTTTGTGCTAGTGTCTGTAAAGTGAGATTTTAGCTTACAGCTTCCCTACTCAAAGGTGAAAGTTTTCTCCTACATAAAGCAGCCATGCCAAGATCAAATTCAGCTAGTGGACATGTTAAGATTATTTTGTTATTTTGTTCTACTCTGCAGCTGGCAACTTGCCCAGTGAACAAGGAGAAATCAGGATATGTGCTGTTTATTGGGGTCAGGCAGTCAATATGGAAGATTTATACATAAGTATGGTCAGAAAAAAGTATCAGTTAGCTGTTGCTACTTTAAAACATAATTTCTTCCTTAACTTCTTTGGATTAAGAAATTGATGCTACTTGGCATCCCTTCAGTTACACAAAAGCTATTAGCATAAAATCAGCGGTCTCACATGTATTCTGGTAAGTCAAGCAATACGACCATAAGACATAGGAGCAGAATTAGGCCATTTGGTTCATCAAGTCTACTCCAACATTTCAATCATGGCTGATCCTTTCTTTTCCCTCCTCAGCTCCACTCCCCAGTCTTCTGTCCGTAACCTTTGATGGTGTGTCCAACAAAGAACTTATCAAGCTCTGATTTAAGTACACCCTACAACCCAGCCTCCACAGCTGCGTATGGTAATAAATTTCACAAATTCACCACCCTCTGCTTAGAGAAATTTTTCCGCATCTCTGTTTTAAGTGCACACCATTCTGTCCTGAGGCTGTGCCCTCTTGTCCTAGACCCCCACACCATGGGAAACATCCTTTCCACATCTACTCTGTCTTGGCCTTTCAACGTTTAAAAGGTTTCAATGAGATCCCCACCTCATCCTTCTAAATTTCAGTGAGTACAGACCCAGAGCTATCAAACATTCTCATATGATAATCCTTTCATTCCCAGAATCATCCTTGTGAACCTCCTCTGAACCCTCTCCAATGCCAATACATCTTTTCTTACATGAGGAGCTGAAAACTGTTCACAATACTCAAGGTGAGGCCTCACCAGTGCCTCATGAAGCCTCAGCATCACATCCCTGCTCTTGTATTCTAGACCTCCTGAAATGAATGCTAGCACTGCATTTGCCTTCCTCACCAGCGACTCTACCTACAAGTTAACCTTCAGAGTGTTCTGCACAAGGAATCCCAAGTCCCTTTGCATCTCAGAGTTTGGGATTTTCTACTCATTTAGAAAATAGTCCGCACATTTATTTTTTCTACCAAAGTTCATGACCTTGTGAAGCACCTTCAATTACTCCAAAAGACTGAGGTTTGGTAAAAATACTGAAAGGCTTTTATTCGCTGTACAATACGACCTCCACAGTGAGTGTCTGCCCCCGGACTGAGAGGGAGTGGCAAGGCGAACACCTTTATACAGGACTCTGTGGGAGGAGCCACAGGGGCGGTCAGCAGAGGGGTGTGTCTAGACAGGTACCCCAGTTACAACATATATACATGGTTTACCACACCTTGCATCTTCCAACATTATATTTCATTTGCCACTTTCTTGCTCATTCTCCTAATCTGTCTAAGTTTTTCTGCAGCCTATCTGTTTCTTCAACACTACCTGTCCCTCCACCAATCTTTGCATCATTTGTAAATGTGGCAACAAAGCCATCTATTCCATCATCTAAACCATTGATATACAACATAAAAAGGTCCGGTCCCAACACCGAGCCCTGCGGAACACCAATAGTCACTGGCAGCCAACCAGAAAAGGATCCTTTTATTCCCACTTTCTGCCTCCTCCCAATCAGCTAATGCTCTAACCATACCAGTGACTTTCTTGTAATACCATGGGTTCTTAACTTGGTAAGCAGCCTTGGGTGTGGTACCTTGTCAAAGGCCTTTGGAAAGTCCAAATATACAACATCCATTGCATCCCCTTTATCTATCTACTTGTAATCTCCTCAAAGAATTCCAACATGTTCATCAGGCAAGATTTTCCCTGAAGGAAACTATGCTGACTTTGTCCTGTCTTATCCAATGCATCAATTAAACTTCAAAATTCAATAGCTTTGAAGTTGACTGTCAGTTTCTTCCTGTGGTATATAAAGAGAACATTTGAAAAACGGTTACATCTAAAATATACCAAACTAAATTCAATTCAAGCAAGTGTATTATATTGAAGGTTAAGCTGATATATTTTAATTGTTATGAGTATATCCTTTTTGGATCAATAGAACCAATAGATTTCATGTTCTCTATAGATAAATCAAATTGAATCAAATGGTTATTTTACAGCATTGTTTCCTCATGACAATCTGCAAAATAATTTGATCACTATAAGCTTATTGATCAAAGCTGATGGTGGTAAGTATAAATATTTCTGAGCCACTTTTACATTTTGCTCTCGGCTTTGTTAACAATCTACTATTGTTGGTGAAATGGACCAGTGCAGTCTTTCACTGGAACTCGATATTACTTCTTTTATTTTAATAATATGGATACAATTTTACAATTTGAATTTGATTGTGGTCACATTGTTAATACTTGTACTTTTGGGAACTTTGCATCGTTTATTAACTACAAAAAAACACAACTCAATCCCCAAACCAGTAAATGGATTTCCTATGAGAAGCACCAAAGTTGATCAAATATCTGTCAATCAGCTACCTTTCTTCCTCACTCCGAATTAGAATATGTGAAGTACAAGAAGATAAAGGTTCTTCACTGTCTGTCAGACATTTGTCAACATGATTAAGAATGAGATGCCTTCTTTCTAGAAAGGTTAGTAGAACTATCTTATTCCATCAAATGAAACCAAGCTGAACAAACAAAATTTTGCTGATGTTTCCTTCTCTTCAGGGACATAGAACTGTTGGAATGCTGTATATCCGTTGATGTAGTTGCTGACATACTGTTCAGTTTTTGTTTTCACAACTTGTGGTAATAAAAAGTTTATACCAATCTTTCTATCAAATTTACAACATTTCTTTTTAATGTTACTACCACACCATGGCTTTTACTATTATTACAACTCGGGGTATTCCGCAGTTTGGAGATCAATTCTGGCCCCATCTAAAAGGAGTTTGTAGGTTCTCCCTGTGAACCGCATGGGTTTTCTCCAGGTGCTCTGGCTTCTTCCACGGTCCAAAAACGTGTCAGGTAGTAGGTTAATTGATCATTGTAAATTGTCCCGTGATTGGGCTAGGATTAAATCAGAGGATTGCTGGGCAGTGTGGCTTGAAGGGCTAGAAGGGCACATTCCACGTTGTATGTCAATAAATAAATATTTGGAACTGAACATTTTTGTCTAATATGCTTCATTAAATAGACTTTCTGTATTTTAAGAGGTATATTTGAAATTACTCTGTTGTTTATGATATGTATTTAATGAAGCTCTATATTTTCTTCCAAACCCATATATGTGGGTCATCTCAGAAAATGAAACAAAACTGCCTTTGAATAAATAATCATATTTTGTTCTAATAATATGACTTCAGTGAAACAAACATTTTCAGTTCTGTTCTACCACAAAAGCAAAAGATTAAACTTCCTCCCTATTTATTTCCCTAATGATAAAACTAATTTTCATTTTGCTCAAATTGTATTAACTGTGCTGGACAAAATATTTGCTTGGAAAAATAAACACGAGAAAACGTACAGATGCTGGAACACCAAGTTTCTCACACAAAATGCTGGAGGAACTCAGCAGGCTAGGCAGCATCTAAGGAAAAGAGTACAGTGGACATTTTGAATTGAGACTGGAGAAAAAAAGGTGAGGTGTCAGAGTAAGAAGGTCAAGGGAAGGGGAGGAAGAAACGCAAGGTGATAGGTTAAACCGCTTTTTCTGGTGGACAGAGCATAGGTGTTAAGTGAAGCGGTCTTCTAATCTATGTTGGGTCTCAACGATATACAGGAGGACACACCAGATGCACAGGATACAGTGAATGACCATAAAAGGCTCGCTGGTGAAGTGTCGCCTCACCTCAAAGGACTGTTTGGGGCCTGAATGTTAGTGAGGGAGGAGGTGTAGGGGCAAATGTAGCACTTGTTCTGCTTGCAAGGGTAAGTGCCAGGAGGGAAATCACTGGGGAGGGACGGATGGACAAGGGAGTCACATGGGGAGCGATCACTGCAGAAAGCAGAAATTGGAGGGAGAGGGAAAAATGTGCTTGGTGGTGGGATCTTGTTGGAGATGGCAGAAGTTATGGAGAACTATGTGCTGAACACAGGGGCTGGTGGGGCGTAGATGAGGACAGGAGGAACCCTATCCTTGGTGGGGTGAGGGCAGGCGTGACATTTATATTGATGACATTTTTACAAGTAACAGTGTGGGATGGTATATAGTCCAGGTCACTGTGAGAATCAGTGGGTTTGTAATAGACATCAATGGATAAGCTGTCTCCAGAGATAGAGACAGAGGGACTGAGAAAAGGGAGGGAGATATCGGAAATGGACCGGGTAAATTTGAGGGCAGGTGGAAGTTGGAGGCAAAGTTGATAAGCTCTGCATGGGTGCAGAAAGTGGCACCAATGCAGTCGTTGATGTAGTGTAGGAAAAGTGTGGGATGGTCACCAGTGTAGACTTGGAACATAGAATATTCCAGGTAGCAGACAAAAAAGACAGGCATAGCTGGGACCCATGCGAGTGCCCATGGCTACAGCTTTTATAGGCATCCATTAGTCTCATGAGACCATAGATTTGCATCTTGGATGGTTTCCAGGGTGCAGGCCTGGGCAAGGTTGTATGGAAGACTGGCAGTTGCCCATGCTGCAAGTCTCCCCTTTCCTCGCCACCGATGTTGTCCAAGGGAAGGGCATTAGGACCCATACAGCTTGGCACCGGTGACGTCGCAGAGCAATGTGTGGTTAAGTGCCTTGCTCAAGGACACAACACGCTGCCTCAGCCAAGGCTCGAACTAGCGACCTTCAGATCACCAGATGAATGCCTTAACCACTTGGCCGTGCCTTTTATTTGAGAGGGAAAAAACCTTGTATTCTCTTCTGTCCACACAAAAAGTGCTTGCAATATAATGACTGATTCTGTTGCTTTCTTTCCCATGTTCAAACAAGCTAGAAAGTGTGTACATCTTTTTCATGGTCTCAAAATGAATGGCAATTGAAAAAAGCCAACAATTCAAAATTGAATCTTAATACTGAACCCAAATAATATGTACTTACAGCTTAGGCAACAGATAATGAGCATTATTCTTTTCTTCTATTGCTAAAAATAAACTACAAATAACATGCAAATCTGAAGAAGACACAAATATTGAGGAAGTAAGATTTATTTTCCAGTGCAGTGTCAACCATTTTGGAAATTTCAATTTGATCTTTTATAAAATATACAATGAAGAATAATACTGAATTCGTAAGAAAATAAAGTACAAGGATTACTTGTGCATGTTTGCTGAATACTGCACCGACTTTGGAATTCAAATTTTTGAAAATTGATTGAAAAACTCCTCCCAGTTCACCGGTTAATCATTACAAGGGAAAAGTGCATTAGTTAAGAAAAAAATTTACAGTGCACATGGTGCTTAAAACTAGCTTCACAAGCAACATAATAATTCCAATCAGAGCTGTCGGTGTCAAACTTAGAATGTTGCATTAAAAATTCTTGCTGAACTTCAACTGTGGAAATATTGAACACAGTAAAGTCTGTTCATGCAGATCATTGGTTGTGCTGAACTCACGCTTTATAGGGTAAGGCCTGCTACTTGCCTTGCTGTCACAAGAGTAGCAAAAGCCCAGAAATTTGCATTTCTCAGTTACTGGATGATAGGTTCTTAATAAGGTAGGTAGATACTCTTTCAAATCAAGATGGATACAAATAGGCATGCCAATTAATTAAGTTTCAAAAACAAGGCAGCATTCTAAAGTAGACTTAGCGATCAATCCTGTACAACAGGTGACAATTGATTGTGACCCAGATCGATCACTTTTACCCCAGGGCACTGTTGATGGCTGACCAATCCTTACTTTGACTGAGCCTTCTATGTTTAGCTAAATGAGGTATCTCTACAAAGGAAGAATTTTATTGCTCCACAGCTAAAGTGATTTCTCAAGGGCTAGAAATTAATAAGAACTATATTCTCAAGACTTTTAAATTAATGGGTTTATTGGTTTCGCCACAAGAACAAAACTGTAATCTCTTTGAAATCAGTTTTGTAGTGAAAGCATTCTTCAGATATCAATATGAGTATTATCATAATATTGTTATTATGAGAGTGAAATAATAGAAAAAACTTGTGACAGAACAAAGAAGCTGGGAATTATCATCAGTAATGTGCAGGTTCCTGTCATGAGTGGGTTTAATTAAAACGAACTACTGCCTGTAATCCAGTCCAAACCATGCCCTTGTAGAAGGTGAAAATGACTCCACCAGAGGTCACACTGCACTATTGGCATGCACAGAATTACATCCCAATTTTCTTCACAAATGATTGAAGCCTGTAGAAAAGCCAAACTCTTGCTGTCACAGTAAGCACGGTCCCACTTGTAAATCACTACACAAAAGAATTTAAATTAATACCGTGTTTGTATGCAAAAAGGAGAAAGAGATATGATATTTTTCCTGCAGGGAAAGAAGAATTCTTTGCAAAGAATTTATCTTTTAAAGCATTTCTTTAATGTTTGTTTCACAATATTCCACTGGGAAAATGTGAAGAGATGCTTGCACTGTGACAAGAATATTTGAGTTGATTTGGAGTTATAAGTTGGCTGATGCATAAGTTTTTAACAGGTTTGATCATTGTACAAGCCACTTTGTAATAACTTAATGGTTGAACCAACTAAAGTTTTCATCTAGTCATTTAAATCCTTCACCTCACCAGTGACAGAAATTCAAATAAATTAGATATTCCATCTATGGAATGCTTTGTGGGGAGTCTCTTTGATTCACACCTCAGGACTGGAGAGAGGGCTTCATGGCAATATTTTTTCAAGGTTGCCTTGTTTATGCCCTGGGAGAGGCTGTAGTGAAGATTGTGGTGGATTCAGGGTAATAACTGAAGACAATGGCTTCCCTTGGTGGTGGAAAGTAAAGGATTAGAATTGTAGTCAGACCTTCTGTGTTTTGCTGCATCCTTCTGGGACTATGATGAATGGTAGAACAAGACAGGGGCAGTCATTCTTCCAACAGCAACCTCATGTAAAATTGAAAGAACGTATCAAAGCAGGGAGTTGAATGTTACTGTCTTTGCACGGAAACAGGCAATTTGTCCCAAATTATCCACGATGGCCAGTAGACACCAATCCACATTAACCACACCACCCAGCATTTAGTTCAATTCCTTCAATGCATGAGGGAATCAGCTGTTCACCTGGACACTTCTTAAATTGCCAGTGATCCAGGTTCAACTATTCACTCAGGAAGTGTATTCCAGATCCTTACCATTCTCTGGGTGAAGAAGGTTCCCCTAAAATCCCTTCTGAATCTCTTCCCACTTATCCTAAATCTGTGTTTTCTAATTGTATCTACGTTTCCTTATGCCCTCGTGACTAGAGTAATGCACAGTACTACAGATGAGGTCTGACTTTGGTTTTATAACCTTCTTACTTCTGTAGTCATTGCCCTGATAATGAAGGCAGTATCTCATTTGCCTTCCTAATCACACTGTCTACCTGTGTTGCCACCTTCATGGATCTATAGTCTCGTACTCTGAAGCACTTTCTGAGAACCTACCATTCATGGTAAATAGCCTAGCTTACTTAGTGATCCCAAGATTAATCACCTTACATATGTCTGGATTAAACTCTATCTTCTGTTTTCATCCCACCAGTGGATCAGCATCTCTCTGCAGCCTAAGACTACTTTTCAACAACTTTCTATCATCCATGAACTTACTGACATTGTTTTCCATATCCATCTCCAAGTCATTCACATTTATTGCAAACAACAAAGGTCCACTAGTCACAGGTATCGAATAACAAAGATAACCCTCTACCTCCTGTTGCATGTAAATTTTGGATATAGTTTGCCGGCTTGCCCTGGATACCTTTCACCTCTTTATACCGGCTGTTTTCCCTCTGTGCTCTCAGTCCTGATGCAGAATCTTAACCCAAGATGTTGACCATCTCTTTGATCTCATTAATGCTGCTTGACTCACTGAGATTCTCCTGCATTTTGATTTTCATTTAAAATATATGGAGTTATGGTCACTCTCTCCAAAGAGTTCCCCTGTCGACACTCCTTCTACTTGACCAGTTACAGTCCCCAAAATAAAGTCCAAAAATACTCCTCCCCTCATTAGCATTCTGCATCGAAAGCTTTCCAGGAGCACCTCAAAAACTCTGCTCCCTCTGAGTCATTAACACTAAAGCAGGCTCAATTAATAATTTGGACATTGAAATCCCCCAGGCCTTGTTCATGCTTCAAATTCTAAACTACATTCTTGATGATGCTAGATAGACAGATCAGACACCACTAGCAACACAGATAAAAGTTGCTGGTGAACGCAGCAGGCCAAGCAGCATCTCTAGGAAGAGATACAGTCGATGTCTCAGGCTGAGACCCTTCGGCCCGAAACATCGACTGTACCTCTTCCTATAGATGCTGCCTGGCCTTCTGTGTTCACCAGCAACTTTGATGTGTGTTGCTTGAATTTCGAGCATCTGCAGAATTCCTCGTGTTTGCATTTTTAAAGAGACTCTACTAGTACCTATTGCATGTCATATTTTTGTGTACAAACGTTTGTATTTTGAAAAGGACAGAGCATAATAAACTAACAATGGCATACTTCAGAAGGCAGCACTATGATTACCTCTGTACAGTGACTGCTAGAAAGAAAATCAAAATGGGATACAAAAGCTAATAATTAGTAGGAGCACACCAAACCAGAATTCCCATTCACATCTAGAAGAAGTAAATCTAAGATGCTTGCTACTACTGGGCCAAAAAAGCAGCATTACTAGTCATCCCTTTACTTGCAGTTATTTTATCATTTGTTGATCTTTGATACTTATTCTATAATTTGGCAGGTCAGCATACACTCTTGTAATATAGTATGTGCTCAATCAAGAATCTTGTTTTATTTGCTCACAGGGGATAGAAACCTGAGGCAATATATACTGCTAATCCTGAACTGCTGAAAAGGCATTTAAAAGTTGATTGCACTGCTGAGTGTGAATTCAGATAGGCTAGATAGAGAAGGGAAATTTCCATCCGCGAATGACATCAGTAAGCTAAAATGTTTTTACAACAAATGTGTAGTGTTATTTCCAGATTTTTAGTTAATGATAATTTAGTTAATAATGTGCGGTGGTACAGTACTATTACAGCACCACCAACCTGTGTTCAATTCCCGCTGCTGCCTATAAGGAGTTTGCATGCTGTCCCAGTCACCATGTGGGTTTTCTCCAATTGCTCTGTTCTCCTCTTGCAAAGGCATTACAGGTTAGTAAGTTAATTGCTCATGTGGGTGTAAATGGGCAGTGCGGGCCCTTTGAACTAGAAGGGCCTGTTACTGTGCTGTATCTCAAAATAAAATAAAATCTGAATTTAAGTATCCCAGCTGGCAAGATTGAATTCACACTCTGTCTCTGGAACAATGGCCCAAACTTCTATCTGCTCATCCAGTAACATCCGCAAGTAGAAGAATGTCTTGTTGACAGCTGTAAACACTTCCATTCTGTTTCTATTGAAATGGTTGATGACAAGCCCCTTGCAAGATCTGAGATGCAAGTGTACCATTTGTGCACCACACAGCTTTATCTTCTGTGTCTAAGGTACACATCGAGAGAGGTGGTTTCAGATCTACCCCCCTGCCAACTATGGATGCTGAGTTCTGGAGACAAGATGACATTCTGGCCCTGTAACTGAGCACTGTTACTTAGCATGATCTCCTAAGAGTCTGCAATGGATCAAATAAGTGTAATGACTATTATGAAGCTTGGAGGATGAGGCTGGGGAAAATGCCATATTGGTTCACTGTCCTATTCTTATCAGAATGTCTCTCCACCAGTCAATGGGCTGAGGTATCTGAATTTTAATGGAAATTGTTGAATATTAGATTTTTTTGGTTTATTATCTCAGGTGCAGCTAACACCTGTTTGGCCTCAGGCTGATGGACTCTGTCTTCAATGTCTTCCTGAACCACCTATTAAACCTGCTCATGGATCTCTCTCAGAGAGCATCAATTCACAATCTGAGCTTTACTGACAAATTTAGAGACGTACTGAGACCTTCAGAGTCATCTAGACAAAAGAAGTATTGTTTCAGCAATCATTTTCCTGAACTGGTTACACATAATTATGGAGCCATATGTTTCATTATTACAATTTCCATTTTGCACACGTTTATGCTGCAAAGCTTATCACTCCAGGCAAAATTAAAATAACGGCAATGCTCCAAGCTGGTGTGGAATAAATATATTTTGGCTACTCTTAGATGATCTGATAGCCACTACACAATGTATTGGGGTGGCTGCATTGAACCTAGATTTTGATGTTGACAATCAACAGGTTATTATTACTGGATCTCTTTTAAAAACATGCCTTGCATATTTCCTTCAACCATAAAACTCAAAAGTCCCTGGAAATAACACACTTTAATTATCTCCTCATCTCCTTTGTTAACTCATTGAAATTTAATGGATTGATGAAGGAATGTGAATAGGTCCACTGAGAAACAATGAAAGTCCTGTCTTGCTACTGCTTATGTCAAAGTTATGCTAGGACCTCAAGGTATGGACTACCGTGTTGCAGGCTGACAGATCTGACAGACAGTATAAAAGAAAATCAAAAACAATTCTCACAAATTGAAAAACACATCATAATCCTGCAGGACTCTGCACCCAGGAGGTCCTGCTAATCAGGTGCCTGAAGAATATGGCATAGCTATCTGAGGAGCTGCCAGACATGTGAATTGATGGCTCAATGAGAGCACCCAACAGCCCTGTGAAGTCCAAGGAGGCAATTTACTGATATCATTGTGTATCACTGGAGCACCTGTATGCTATTGCACTGGTATAGCACTAGGGTTTATGACCAATGGGTACAAGTCTCTCTCCATATACTGTAAAATTACCTACAATTCTGGTTAATTGAGCTGTGATAGTAAAATACAAATGTACAAGTATGTAAACAAATAAAAGAGAGCTGAGAGTGGATATAGGACCGCTAGAAAATAAGGCTGGAGAAATATAAACGGTGGACAAGGAGATGGCAGATGAGCTAAATGAGTATTTTGCATCAGGCTTCACTATGGAAGACACTAGCAGTGTGCCAGGTGTTGAAGGGTGTGAGGGAAGAGAAGTGAGTGCAGTTACTATTAGAAGGGAGAAGGTGCTCAAAAAGCTGAAAGACCTAAAAGTACATAAGTCACTTGGACCAGATGAACTGAACTCTAGGGTTCTGAAAGAGGTAGCAGTAGAGATTGTGGAGGCACTAGTAATGACCCTTCAAAAATCATTGGACTCTGGCATGGTGCCAGAAGATTGGAAAATTGTAATTGTCATTCCACTGTTAAAGAAAGGAGGAAGGCAACAGAAAGGAAATTACAGACCAGTTAGCCTGACCTCAGTGGTTGGGAAGATGTAAGAATCAATTGTTAAGGATGAAGTGGTGGAGTACGTGGTGACATGGGACAAGATAGGACAAAGTCAGCATGGTTTCCTTAAGGGAAAATTTTGTCTGGCGAACCTGTTGGATTCTTTGAGGAGATTACATGTAGGATAGATAAAGGGGATGCAGTGGATGTTGCAAACTTGGACTTTAAGAAGGCTTTTGACAAGGTGCCACACATGAGACTGCGTACCAAGTTAAGAGCCCTTGATTATACAGGAAAATTTCTGTCATGGTTATGGCATTGGCTGATTAATAGAAGGCAGAGAGTGGGAATAAAATGATCATTTTCTGGTTGGCTGCCAGTGATTAGTGGGGTTCAGCAGGGGTCGGTGTTGGGACCACTTTTTATGCTGTATATCAATGATTTAGATGATGGAATAGGTAGCTTTGTTGCCAAGTTTGCAGATGATATGAAGATTGGTGGAGGGGCAGGTAGTGTTGAGGAAACAGGTAGGATGCAGAGGGACTTAGACAGATTAGGAGAATGGGCAAGTAAGTGGCAAATGAAATACAATTTTGGAAAAGGCATGGTCATGCACTTTGGCAGTAGAAATAAATGTGCGGACTACTTTCTAAATGGGGAGAAAATCCAAAAATCTGAGATGCAAAGGGACTTGGGAGTCTTTGTGCAGAACACCCGAAAGGTTAACTTGCAGATACAGTTGGCAAACTTGAAGGCAAATGCAATGTTAGCATTCATTTCAGGAGGTCTAGATGCTGAGGCTTTATAAGGCACTGGTGAGGCTTCACTTTGGATATTGTGAACAGTTTTGGGCTTCTCGTTTAAGAAAAAAATGTGCTGGCATTGGAGACCGTTCAAAGGAGATTCACAAGGATGATTCTGGGAATGAAAGGGTTCTCATATGAGGAACGATTGATAGCTCTGGGTCTGTACTCGCTGAAATTTAGAAGATGAGGGAGGATCTTATTAAAACCTTTCAAATGTTGAAAGGCCTTGACAGAGTAGATGTGGAAAGGGTGTTTCTCATGGTGGGGAAGTTTAGGACAAGAGGGCACAGCCTCATGATAGACGAGTGTTCATTTAAAACGGAGATGTGGAGAAATTTCTTTAGCCACAGGGTGGCAAATTTGTGGAATTTATTACCAGAGGTAGCTGTGGAAGCCAGGTTGGGTGTATTTAAGGCAGAGCTTGATAGGTTCTTGATTGGACACCGCATCAAAGTTTACAGGGAGAAGGCTGGGAAATGTGGCTGAGGAGGGGCAAAAGAAAAGGATCAGGCATGATTGAATGGTGCAGCCTAATTCTACTCCCATGTCTTACAGTCTTATGGTCCATAGTCTAAAATATTTATGAGTACAGCTCTTCAAGCGTATGACATTTACTGGGGTACAGTACTGATGAATCTGTCATTGTGCAAAGATAGGGCATTGTGCTGGCAGGTACATGTCAGTCACTGCAAAACCTGAGAACAGTACCAACAGAGGATGAAGCAAGTAGAGTTCAATTATTATATAACATGGGTGAAGGTCGGTCATTGGGTTACTGTAGTTTGGACACAGACACAGCCCATCATTGTTACACTAGAATAATGTACCTGTGAGCAAGGTTCAGCCACCAAATATCAGAGGTATAGTAAATGATCAGCACTGTATATCATTGGGTACAGTGCTAGTGGTCCGTCACTGTTTAAACTCTGATGCAGAGCTGGTGGGGGTTGGCGCAGGGGTGGTTGTGGAAAGCATACTTTACATCTGTCTCTCTGTAAAACTCTGGAGTATAGTCTTTATGTGGCATTGACCACGCTTCTAAAGCACTTGCATTACCCAAACTAACCATTACCTCCTCCCCAACATTGAGTCTTGTTCAACACAGACATGTTAACGTAAATTGAATGGATTCCAGAATAAACAGGATGGCATAAAGTACAATGGCTATTGATGGTTGGCTGGGAAAAAGTATGTAAAGGCACCTGATTTAGGAAAGCGGGGAATGTTTGTCCTCTGAGAAAAGTTGTGAAGAGCTCGTTTTTTTTTCAAAAAGTTTGTTTCCTGAATGACCTGTAATATTGCATGTAGCATTTACATCTGAATGTAATGGAATATACTGAGGATTTCAGTGTCCACAATAGATGGCCAGGTTTTAGGGACAGGAAACTGGCAGATGCTCCTGTATATTTTCTTTTGCCTTTCTCATTTCTTCATATCATTTCATAAAATGTCCATGATTACAGGGCTTATTTACCCTAACTTGTTCCATGGATCATGTCTTAAATTATGAAGCTTTCTATGAGCTTACACACAAAAGTTCCAATACAAATTCTGACTACAATAAACTCCACCTATAATGAGGAGTAGCAGAGGTCTCAAACCCTCCTTTTATCTAAATCTTATTCATTTGCTGGTTCTAACATGCACTGCAAAAGAGGTAGCTGTCTTTAGAATAGGAGACATTAGGATATTAGAATAGGGAACATGAAAAACAATGGAAAATCAGCTCTTTCCTTACTGTCTATGCGTAAACAATTTTAAAAATTGTATCAACTATTTAAATTTCATGATATACAGTGCTTATAATGTTTTACAACATTGAATCACAGTGGATTTAATTTGGCTTTTTTGACGCTGATCAACAGAAAAAGACTCTTTTATGTCAAGGTGAAAACAGATCTCTACAAGGTGATCTAAATTAATTACAAATATAAAACAAGATAATTGATTGCATAAGTACACACCCCCCTCCTTTTAATATCACTCACAAAATCATTACTGGTGTTGCCAATTGGTTTCAAAGTTACATAATTAGTTAAATGGAGATCTGCTTTTGGAGGCCTGCGTGCAGTCAAGGTGTTTCAATTGATTGTAGTAAAAATACACCTGTATCTGGAAGGTCCAACTGCTGGTGAGTCAGTATCCTGGCAAAAACTGCACCATAAAGACAAAAGAATGCTCCAAGCAACTCTGTGAAAAGACTATGGAAAAGCACAGATCAGGAGATGGAGATAAGAAAATTTTCAAGTCACTGAACATCCCTTGGAGTACAGTTAAGTCAATAATCAAGAAATGGAAAGAATATGGCACAGCTGTAAATCTGCCTAGAGCAAGCAGTCCTCAAAAACTGAGTGACCCTGCAAGAAGGGGACTAGTGAGGGAGGCCACCAAGAGACCCATGACAACTCTGGAGGTGTTACAAGCTTCAGTGGCTGAGATGGGAGAGACTGCACATATGACAACTGTTGCCCGGGTGCTTCACTAGTCACAGCTTTATGGGAGAGTGGCAAAGAGAAAGCCACTGTTAAAAAAAACACATGAAATCACAGGTAGAATTTACACAAAGGCATGTGGGAGCCTCTGAAGTTAGCTGGAAGAAGGTTCCATGGTCTGATGAAACAAAAATTGAGCTTTTTGTTCATCAGACTAAATGTTATATTTGTCGTAAGCCAAACACCACACATAAAAAAAACACACCATCCCTACCGTGAAGCATGCTGTGGGGATGCTTCACTGCAGCAGGCCTTGGAAGGTTTGTGAAGGTAGAGGATAAAATGAATGCAGCAAAATACAAGGAAATCCTGGAGGAAAACCTAATGCAGTCTGCAAGAGAACTGCGACTTGGTAGAAGATTTGTTTTCCTGCAAGACAATGACCCCAAACATAAAGCCAAAGCTACACAGGAATGGCTTAAAAACAACAAAGTTAATGCCCTGGAGTGGCCAAGTCAGAGTCCAGACCTCAAACCAATTGAGAATTTGTGGCTGGACTTGTAAGGGGCTGTTCACTCACGATCCCCATGCAATCTGACAGTGCTTGAGCAGCTTTGTAAAGAAGAATGGGGAAAAATTGCAGTGTCCAGATGTGCAAAGCTAATAGAGTCTTATCCACACAAAGGTGCATCTACTAAATACTGACTTGAAGGGGGTGAATACTTATGCAATCAATTATTTTGTGTTTTATTTTGGTAATTAATTTAGATCACTTGATAGAGATCTGTTTTCACTTTGACACGAAAGAGTCTTCTGTTGATCAGTGTCAAAAAAGCCACATTAAATCCATTGTGATTCAATATCATAAAACAATAAAACATGAAAACTTCCGGGGAGGGGAGGTGAATAATTTTTATAGGCATTGCATACTCAAGCTTTAGGAATCAGCAAGCATAAAATATAATGCCAATGAAATCACTGTAACACCAGCTATATTTAACATTGGAAAAAAACTGTAACTAAATAATAATTCTCTTATTATCATAAAATGATAGCAATGCTCAGTATAAAAAGTACTTAGACAAAACCTGAGTAATAATAAGGAGCTTTTTAAAAACATGAATTAGTTAATTCTAGGAACATCATCATCTGATAAAATTATTTTTGAATTGAACACTCACAGAATTCATAAGTAAAAGGGTGTGGTAAGATTTGTCATTCAAAGGGATCATATATTAAACAGAGATAAACTTCAGCCACACTGATACCACCCAGCTTTCTCTGTCAATTAGCCTTGAGATCTCAAGAGAAGCTGGAATAGCTATATATAGAATAATGTTAGTTCCACTGTGAGCAGTGAATCGACTACTAATCCTACTTATGCCACCAAACAGATGCAGGAAGTGTGTTGTTTCACTGTGAACATTGATAAGTCAGGTTATACTGTACACTTTACAAGATATTTAGATCCAGTGTAGACTAGATACATGATAAATGTGGTGAATTGGTACTGGTTATTTGAAGAGTCATGTTATTTCATAAGTTTCACTCTTTTGGAGAACAATGGCAAGGGTATGATCACCCAATTAACAGTGCGATGAATGGTGGATATCTTGTATCTGGGAACTTGAATTCTCTCTCATGTCAAGTATTACCTTATGATCAATTTTCTGCTCCTCGTCCTATAAAATGATTATAAACATGCTGTCTTTTAAAGTCTGTGCAGTCCTTTGTCCATTCCTCTATTGTACCACAAACCTTTGGGCACCATAATATTTAAATTATACTGCTCTGTCTTGGAGAATCCATTGCTATGGTGAACCCATAATGGTGAACTTACACTGGTAAACTCACAACTGTAACACTCAGAGGTGTACTCCTATTGCTATACCACAGTGGTGAACTCACTACTGTGATTGTCAGTGGTGTACTCTCACTGCTGTACTTCATAACAGAGAACTCACCCATTTATCTGTCTCCATTACACATACAATATCTTAAACTAGATGGCTGTGGCTATACTTTTTCTGGTTCATTGATTAGTAGACACAGTCCTTAGGTTTCTACATTAGCTGTATGCTATGCACAGTTGACTGCTGTAATGAAACCCTGAAAGTCATTGCAGTAGAGATAATTTTAAAAAACATATTTATTTATGCTTGTTCACTTTACTTCTCCAATGTGGAAAACTGGCAGTCATGTGCTCACTGGCATTCAGGTTCAACTACAAAAAAACTCTTTAATGCGCCTCGGGCTGACTGCTTCTTCTCTTCAGCTGACATTATAGACAAAGAATGCATTTTTTAATTCTGGTTCTTGCTTTGGCACATTGACAGTTAAACTTAAATCAATAAGAAAGGAAGATCATTCTTGGCACTGATTTTCTGGAAAATGATCAGCAATAAAATAAATCGATGCAAACAGCCACAGGATTAAGTGTTGCATTGGCCCTTACAAACACTGCACTCTCTTTACAATGAAATTCGGCAGCTTGCTCCACAAACTGAGCAGCTGCTGCCATCAGCTGTTCTGTCTGCAGAACCCTTAGGGTGCTTAGGCAGAAGATGGTGCTAGTAAATCCATATTCAGATAATCACTGCGAAAAAAATTAACTTTGCATTAAGAATTTGAGGATTTTCTTCAACAGTCTACATCTTAAACTGTTAAAAACAAATTCACATTAATCAGTACCTATCAGTTATGTTTTAATAAATCCGACTCATGTCATTGAAAGTCAAAGCTCGAATTTGTATAATATATATAATTAAATATCATCCCCTTAGCACTATTTCCTGTAATTATTACACTTCCAATAGCAAGTATCACTTTGTTATTAGCATCTTATTGCTATAAAGCAGCATATTCTATAATTCAATTTATGTAACACTAGAGAGCTTAAAATACATATTAAAAATTACATGCTCTGTAATCTCTTACAGTGAAATAACTCTCCTTTATATCAATAATTTTTCATCAAATGTTTTCTGTTATACTTTAGCCCAAATAGTTTGTTTTTCTTTTAGTTACTTTTGGCCCATATGAATTTATAATTCATCCATATTTTGTGGTTGATTATGTGATGTAAATGATTGCTGAAAGATTTATGTCTTTCTGAACAACATTCACATTTCTAAACAAAGTAATATTATTAATCAAATGATTCAGGAAAATAATCCTCAAGTTCATTATTAATGACTTGGATGAGGGAATTAAATGCAGCATCTCCAAGTTTGCGGATGACACGAAGCTGGGTGGTAGTGTTAGCTGTGAGGAGGATGCTAAGAGGATGCAGGGCAACTTGGATAGGTTGGGTGAGTGGGCAAATTCATGGCAGATGCAATTTAATGTGGATAAATGTGAAGTTATCCACTTTGGTGGCAAAAATAGGAAAACAGATTATTATCTGAATGGTGGCCGATTAGGAAAAGGGGAGGTGCAACGAGACCTGGGTGTCATTATACACCAGTCATTGAAAGTGGGCATGCAGGTACAGCAGGCGGTGAAAAAGACGAATGGTATGCTGGCATTTATAGCAAGAGGATTCGAGTACAGGAGCAGGGAGGTACTACTGCAGTTGTACAAGGCCTTGGTGAGACCACACCTGGAGTATTGTGTGCAGTTTTGGTCCCCTAATCTGAGGAAAGACATCCTTGCCATAGAGGGAGTACAAAGAAGGTTCACCAGATTGATTCCTGGGATGGCAGGACTTTCATATGAAGAAAGACTGGATGAACTGGGCTTGTACTCGTTGGAATTTAGAAAATTGAGGGGGGATCTGATTGAAACGTATAAGATCCTAAAGGGATTGGACAGGCTAGATGCAGGAAGATTGTTCCCGATGTTGGGGAGGTCCAGAACGAGGGGCCACAGTTTGAGGATAGAGGGGAAGCCTTTTAGGACCGAGATTAGGAAAAACTTCTTCACACAGAGAGTGGTGAATCTGTGGAATTCTCTGCCACAGGAAACAGTTGAGGCCAGTTCATTGGCTATATTTAAGAGGGAGTTAGATATGGCCCTTGTGGCTACGGGGGTCAGGGGGTATGGAGGGAAGGCTGGGGCGGGGTTCTGAGTTGGATGATCAGCCATGATCATAATAAATGGCGGTGCAGGCTCGAATGGCCGAATGGCCTACTCCTGCACCTATTTTCTATGTATTATATGTCCAATATCTAAGATAAGAAATGAAGGAAAACAATATCACTTGAAGTTATACACAGTATTTCGCAAAACAAAGACACAAATAGCATTGCTATTATGTCTTAGAATAAATTAATTAAAGTTTTAAAGTTGTTTTGGAATATCATTTGAATAATTTCTTTCTGATCAACTTTAATGGATGTCCAATATGACCTGGAAAGCTATTCACTATAATTTGTGGTGGATCTATGATCTCCACAGCCCAAAAACAAATGTTTAAAAAGTAAAACGAAGCTGAAGGCAGCTGCAGCTAAAGTCTCTGTAATCTGTACTAGCAGATTGCTGAAGGTCTTAGCCTACAACAGTTGGAAAAGGATGTAGTGAGAATTTTTATGAGTTTCTTTGTTTATCAAAAGATTGGCGATTGATTGGAAGTGAAACCTTTCAAGCTTGAGAGGTGACCTGATACAGGTGTATAAGATGATGAGAGGCATTGATCATGTGGCTAGCCAGAGGCTTTTTCCCAAGACTGAAATGACTAACAAGAGAAGGCATAGTTTTAAGGTGCTTGTAAGTAGGTACAGAGGGGATGTCAGGGGTATGTTTTTCACACAGAGAGTTGTGGGTGCGTGGAATCCACTGCCAGCAACAGCAGTGGAGGCAGATACAATAGGGTCTTTAAAGAGACTCTTAGATAGGTACATGGAGCTTAGAAAATAGAGGGCTATACGGTAGGGAAATTCTAGGCAGTTTCTAGAGCAGGTTACATAGTTGGCACGACTTTGCTGGGCTGAAGGGCCTGTAATGTGCTGTAGGTTTCTATGTTTCTTTATTTCTGTTAATCCCAATGTAGGGGGAAAAAATCAGTCTCCACTATACTGTACATGTTATCTTAGAATATACACATACAAGAAGCAAACTACTTAGGGAATGTAAAGCATCCTAATGCAGGGTCTCAACCCAAAATATTGTTTGACTCCTTCTATCCACAGATGCTGTCTAACCCACTAAGCTCCTCTAGCAGTTTGTTTTTTTTTTCCACTCTAGGTTAAAGCATTTTCACTCTCTTGTGTGGCAGAATATAGTGCATTGAAATCTGCTTCGGAAATTCAGAACTAGGATTCAGAAACAGGGTCCAATGTACATGTTATTACATTGTATATTAAGTATGTACAATATATAAGACAAAAGAAAATGCATTTATTTTTGTCAGTGTAAATGATCAGTAATTTCAATTTATTTTGACTTACTTTAGAATATAAGTTTGAAATATTGGATTTCTCCTTGTTGGCTGCTCTGCATAGAGTTATGCAACTATTCTGTTCAGTTTCAGACAACATTTGATTCACAATTTTCTCTTTTGAAACATAAACATTAACAGACTGTGTCTAGTCACTTACAGCAAACATTATGATTTAACCTGGTAATTAGGATATTGACAGGTAACTAAAATTTGCCCTTTTGGACAACAGCCTTTAAAAGCATAACTCCTGAAGTTTGGCACCTTTCCTGAGGATAGTTACTGTAAATTCGGCAATGGAACATTCCAGAGATCCCCATGTTTGACAAGAATTGTTGTAGAAATTATTTTAAGTAACTAAATTCTGCCAGAAATTCCTGCTGCTTGTGCCCACTAACTCTATCCAAGACCCATCCTGGATAAGCATAGCTGATGGGATGGTCCCATTCATCAAAAACCTATGAGTTCTATTGCCATTGTATGGAAACAAAAAGCTCTGAAATTGGTCCAGTAAGGCTACAACTGACAGAATATTGACTGATCATCCCTGTATTTGACAGGGGATCAGGGCATTGCATGATATAGGTATAATTTTTGCTGTAATGCAGACCACAATTATCTTTTATGATCATACTTTTAATGTATAAGCAATTAAGCATATAAGCTTTACGTTTTAAGCAGTTTGTGGAAATCAATGTTCAGAAAAGATTACATGTATTAGCAAGTACTCTTTTACTGTATGTGTACTTTAAAGAAACTCAAAAACAGCAATCACTTGACAACTGGGAGTACAGTAGATCATTACTGAAGAGGGGTATAGAAGAATGACTGACAGGATGACAGTGAAAAGTTGTTGCTTGTTGATCATAAAGGAACTAAAGGTGTCAGGTTTATCCCTACTCATTAACCCAAAGAGTGCTGGAATACAGGACATTCCCTCAGAAATATCAGATCCCAGCTCTCCTTCAGAATTGCTTGAAAATGCAGTCTAAGAATTCTCTTCACAATTCCACTAGAACTGGGCTTCTTGCTCTTTACTTCCTGTTGCTCAGGACGGACATTATAGGAGTTTAATATTTGAAAACACAAAATAATCTGCAGATGCTGGGGTCAAAGCAACACTCACAACACGCTGGAGGAACTCAGCAGGTTGGGCAGCATCCATGGAAATGATCAGTCAATGTTTTGGGCCGGAACTCTTCGTCAGGACTATAAACAGAAGGGGCAGAGCTCTATAAGGAAGGTGGGGGGATGGTGGGAAGGAGAAGGCTGGTAGGTTCCAGGTGAAAAACCAGTAAGGGGAAAGATAAAGGGGTGGGGGAGGGGAAGCAGAGAGGTGATAAGTAGGAAAGGGATAGTCACTCTGCCCCCTCCCCCAGCTGCCTATCACCTCCCTCATGGTTCTGCCTCCTTCTACTACCCATTGTGTTTTCCCCTATTCCTTCTTCACCTTTCCTGCCAATCACCTGCCTGCTTCCCCTCCCCCACCCTTTTATCTATCCCCTTACTGGTTTATAGGGCCTCTGCCCCTTCACTCTACAGTCCTGACGAAGGGTTCCGGCCCGAAACGTTGACTGATCGTTTCCATGGATGCTGCCCAACCTGCTGAGTTCCTCCAGCGTGTTGCGAGTGTTGCTTAATATTTGAAAAGATCCCTTTTTTGTATTACTTGAATGTAGAATACTAGCCTAGACCTAAAATCAGAGCTAAGGTGGTGTGACATCCTTCCATTTGATTTTATATCAGGAGCTGTATTCCTCGTACTATAGGACATGTATCCATCTGTTCTTTCATTTGGATTTTGGTTAGTATCTATTTCAAATTTATGTACTCACCTTAGTTCCACATCCTTGAAATTCTTTTAATTCAGTCCCCTAAATTCTTGAAGCATTATGGTGAATCTGCTCTGCAGCCCCTTCGAGGGCCAATATATCCTTTCTCAAGTATGGTCTGTAAATTGAATGCAGGACTGATTAACTGTGCAAATGAAAAATAACCTCCCTTTTTTTAAGCTGGTCCTCTCAGGATGAAGGCCAATATTGCTTGAACTTGTTTGATTCATTTTGTACATGTCTTTGATTTGAATTGATTTGTCTGTTTGCTCCTTTAGAGTTCTGGGTTTTTCACTCTGTAGGAAACATTCTGATTTATCTTTCGTATGTTTGGTGTATGACCTCGATATGAAAATGGAGTTTAATTTTCAATAGCTTTCCACACACACTTAATCAATATTCCTTTCAAATTTCTTCCTCAGATTTTTCAACTTACTGCCTCTTATAAAAAGCAGAAAATACAATATACAATTTTCCATTCCATCACCTGAGTCATTAATAACACATTAGTGTTGCAACTTCCAGATCTCTTGGAAGTACCGTTTGTTACATTCTGCCTCATTTATTCTGGTGTGTATGTGCAAAAAATGCCATATCTAACTGCAGCAGTTATTTTGAGCTGAATTTACAGGTACTAGCTCAGAAAATTCATTGAATGTACCCCCAACAAAACTGGTTAGTAACAATTTAGCAATTTACCTAACCAGAATTTGTAAGATAAAGTGGAACTACTAATTTGAAAGGGATGGAGCACCACAGCAGGATTTTCATTAACCTGTACAATCAGAAAATCCAGTGTATTGCTTAAACTACACCCAGACTACCATCACTTAATCCCAGTCCTATGCAAGGGAATCAAACTCTATCTTCTTCATTCATTATCAGGGCATTCTTTAGGGTAGCAGGTTCCTTACCTGCTCTAAAAAATTAAAATGTGGTTCAATCTCTCTGGAAATAAGTGCACTACATTAAACGTATTAGCCTGCAATACTGTGCCACATCCTGATAAAACTAGGTACCTGATTTTCATCGGTTCCACCCCCAGTTATATTTGACTTTTAAGAATCAAGCTGAAATCCTAGTGAAACTACTTCCCTAGCTAGGCTGGAGTGCTGCTTAAGAAATAATGGTAGCCCCAGAGACTTGGGACACAACACGATTTAGGATATGAATTATGTGAAATAATCATCAGAAATATATGTCAATCTATTAATAAATGTATATAAATCTTAGTAAGTAGATTCAAAACAACCTTGTTTTCAGGAGGAAAAATCGTTAAAAACAAACATCATAAAATAGAATTAATAATGAAAACTGGAATTATTAATAACATTACATTGAAGGCATTAAAATAACATAAATGATCATGATTGCCATCAGATATCCAGCGCAGAACTTACACAAGTTATAAAACACTTATAGGTGCTGTACAGAACTATAACTGAAGGTTCGGAACACAGTTTCTGTAATTTGGGATAGAATGGCTAATGTAAAGCAAGATCCTTTCCATTGGAAATATTGAATGATGAATAAGAATCAAAAAATTGTAACAAAACTTTCACTTTTTGTTATTCTAAGAAGAGTGCTTTATATGAGGGATATATTTCTAATTCAGTAAATTAAGCTTAGGAAACTGATTAGAATTTTATTTATTTATTTAGAGATAAAGTTCAAAAGTTTAAAGTAAAAGGTATTATCAGAGTACATACATGTCACCACATACAACCCTGAGGTTATTTTTCCTGCGGGTATAAAGTGCAGTAAAAGGCGCTTCTAGCCTGACAAGCTCACTCCACCCAACTATACTCATCTGACCTATTAACCTACTAACCAGTACACCTTTAGAATGTGGGAGGAAACCCACACAGTCACGGGGAGAAAGTGCAAACTCCTTAAAGACAGCGGTGGAATTGAAGCTGGGTCACTGGCATTGTAATTGTGTTTGCGTTATTTTATGTAGATAACCATTATATTACCAAGCCACTGTCTGTACTTTCGAAATGCCTTTCAGAAGTTTTGATATGGTGAATGGATGGAGCCAAATATTTTTGTCTGGTATATATGTGGTGCCAAGTAACTGAATTTAAACAGTCTGAGATGAAACATTTCATGTGTGACACAACTGCACATTTAAAACAATGCAGGTGTCAAGAACAAAAATGCTTGACAGGAAGCCCAGAAAACAAATGCATTCCTACAGAAACAGGGCAAGAGGTAAATTAGTGTTTCGCATTCTGACTAATGTGCGTGTAACAAGTGCAGTTCAAAAATAATATTCCTGCCAAATATAGGTCAAAGAAACAGCTGTATCCTGCAGAGATGGGTGAACAAGATGGTGAGTGTTCATGAACATTTATGGAGTCAAAGGTTCAAAAGTCATCATTCCAAAAGATGTTTGTAGCAATGAGGGCTGGTGAGTTCTCCAGGATCTATTATAATCAAAAGTGAATCAACAGTTATTTAATGGCCAGTGTGGCCCAGTGACTGCTACAGGAAGAAAAGTCATTTAGCACAATATGCAATGCTGCAGACAGTCAGCTTTTCCTTCACATCTGACAAATTCCTGTGTCCATTAATGACAACCAGATAAAAAATCACTATTCATCCTAATGTGTCTGTGCCTACTCCTTGAAAGAGCTATCCAATTAGTCTTTATCATTTGCTCTATCCTCATAGATGTTACAGTATTTTATTTTCTTTGACTCTAAGGAAGTTTGGAACTAAGCTGTGAAAACCACAACAGAAATACAGGTCTCCCTTCTCATTCTTTTTAACTACACATTCAATTTTCTGCTTCCAGGGCATTTCCATAGCTTACCATTGCAACAATCAGAGTATTACCCCAGATATACAATGTATTATGCTTGGTACATTTTTTGTTTGTTCTTTTGTTGGTAACCTTGTATAAGAATACGATATATCAGGAAAGTGGAATGGAATTCAGAACACAAGGGAGGTTTCATGCCGGCAGATTTAAATCCTTATGGTCCAGACCTTGGCTTTTCTAAAGCACAACTAAGCATAGAATAAAGACAGCAGACTTGATTTAAAGATGCAGACATGTCTGCCTAGCCATAAAATCACCATTCGGTTACCCACTTCGCTAAATTTAGTGTAGAAACCTACAATGTAACATTAAGTAGGAGAAATACAATTTCTACGTGACATTGAAAACCTTTCAACACTGGCAGACTTTACAAATGCTAGTGAAAGAATGAATTATTGATACTAAATCCTTAATTAATGGAAGACTGTTTATTTTGAGGCAGCAACTGCATTTCGTCAAACACTAAATAACTGCTTTTGAGTGTGGGCAAATTTGGTCGCATTGCAACGGTTTCTGTTGATCTCACACTTTCATTGATTTTGAGATAGTGATGAGAGTTCAACGCAGAAAGGTTTTAGCCAAAAATACTGAATGCTTGAAATCAGAAATAAAAACAGAAAATGCTGGTCAGCAGATCAGACAGCGTCAGTGGAGACAGCGTTAGCTTTTTTTGGTCTACGAATTTACATCAGAATATTAGTCTGCATTTTGAATTAAGTATCTGGTGTAGTCCACGAGAGTACATGTATTGAACCGATCAGCCGAGGTCTAACAGCAGATTGGCGTCAGGATGACAGTAGATTGATCGCTGATGTGAAACAGTCTTTATAGATTTCAGGAGAAGTCCATCAATTTTTCTCAGCACAATTC
The DNA here is from genome assembly GCF_030028105.1 of Mobula birostris. NCBI lineage: Eukaryota > Metazoa > Chordata > Chondrichthyes > Myliobatiformes > Myliobatidae > Mobula > Mobula birostris. Next base: position 29,086,217 of record NC_092402.1, read on the forward strand.
TGTAGGAAAGCACTGGGTGAACGTCTACAAAAGTAAACAGTCTGTAGCTCAAGGCTGGGTTTCGGCTGATTTATCGCTGTATCAGAATTAGAGAGAAGAAAAAACAAGTGATGCTTACACCACCCCGAGTTACTGCTTTGGTGACCAGTTATAAAAATAAAACAGTTCATCGGAGGCAACCAGCCGGGACCCAGCATGGAATGGGACCCGGACTCGCACAGTTCTCCGTGATTTTGAGAAACGCATTTACCATCAAAAAAAAATCATTCTGAAATCCTTGCAGTGCGGGTTTCTGCAGTTGGACAGAATTTAGACACTGGAGCGCGCAGGGATTTGGGGAGCAGACGTTTTAACCTTAGTTCCTGCCTACTCGATTCACATTGGAGTCTATGTCTGCCGGTCCGAAAGGCTCGGGATCCATGCAAACTCAGTGGGGACGTCAGTAGGAGGAGATAGAGCACGATGAGAATGCTGTGAATGGTTCCCTTTCTTATTTGATAAATACAATTATACGTGGTAATAAAGTAAAGAATGAAGTTAAGGATGATATTAAGCAGCTAAAGGGTTAATGGCCGGCCCGTTGCATGGCAAAGCATCGCCTGGTTATGAATTAATCATTCCCAACTTCCAGCCTATTGGCGAGTGAGCTCCCTGCCCTTTCTGACAATTGGCTGCTGCCCTCGTTACTCATTTGGCGAGTAACCTGGGAGCTTCGTTAGAATGAAATCTTCAAAGTGAGAGAGGCTTCTAGCGGTTCTGCGCTTCGGGGACTGGAAAGATGTTGTATTGGCATGGAAACGGGTGAAGCCAGTCGCTAGCCGCACGCACGTCAAAATCAAGAATTCAACTGGATGCGATCCAGTTCGGTCCTGAAGGGAGGCATCAAGTTCCACCTGCGACCACCCCCGCTTCGCACAGTACATGAAGAGGAGATGCAAAGCATGGGTTTCGATGCAACGTGCAACGAAGGAGAGTGACAAAACGAAGCAGATCTTAGACGACAGAGACGATGGGTTTGCCTTCTAGTGATGAACACTTTCTTTGTCAAGGAAGTCAGCTGCATGAGTCCGTGTGAGTACATATACTCTTGTCACGTGTGTGTGTGTTTGTGTGTGTGTGTGTGTGTGTGAGAGAGAGAGAGAGAGAGAGGCAGACAGACAGACAGACACACACACACACACACACACACACACACACACACACACACACACAGGTGGCGAGAACGCTTCTCCGCGCTCATTTATTAAAGTTGATGGAATACAAAGGGATTTCCAATTTTGTTTTATTGTCCCTAGATGGAGTTCAGAAGGTTTAAAATGAAGACTGGCTAACCGGTTTGCGGGGGCAGCAAAAGTTATGGAGAATCAAAGGGTGGTCGACGTTCTGTTGAGAGCTGCCTAAACTTGGATTTCGATCCTGTGGCCGTTCCCTGAAGCTGGCGGACTGAATGTGGGCAAGCAGATTTCAGTTTTGCTTCGAGGACGTTGCAACTGTCGGAGTGACACCCTGGGGAATCATGGCCCCGGAGGGTCCCCAAGAACCGAGAGGTACCCACACCAACCCGGAGAAAGTCACGGCGGAGAGGAAGAGCCGGCCTCGGAGCATCAAAGAGATAACTCATACATTTGTGAAGCAAGCAAAAATTCACGGGATTAAGTACATCTGTTCACAGCACTATTCACTGCACCGCAGAGTCGTTTGGTTTTTAGCCTTTTGCACCTCATTGGGGTTCCTAATCTCTTGGTCCTCCAACCGGTTCCTCTATCTTCTTTCTTTCCCGTCCCACACCCGATTTCACATGGACTGGACCAAGGAGCTCAACTTCCCCGCTCTCACCATATGCAACAATAACCCAATCCGTTTCTACCAGTTGACCAAAAGTGACCTGTACTACGCGGGCCAGTGGCTGGGGCTTCTCACCGAGAACCGCACAGCCCGGCCCTTGGTCATTGAGCTCATTAAGGAAGACAGGCGGCAGTGGTTTCAGAAACTCTCCGATTTCCGTCTCTTTTTACCGCCTCGCAGTTTTGAAGGAATCAGCCTGAATTTCATGGACCGCCTGGGCCACCAGTTGGATGACATGCTTCTATCTTGCAGATACCGAGGGGACATGTGTGGGCCACAGAATTTTACCTCAGTGAGTTTTGCCATTTCTATTTTTAACCTACTTTTGGAAATGTGTTACTCTTTTAGGCTGACAAAGAAATTTGTATTCAAGTGTTCTGTGCTCATGTTATTTTCCATACCGTGCTTCCTAATGAATTGAAAAGCATTTACCATATCGCAATGAAATCACTGCAAACCAGCTGTGACTCGAGATGTTATTCCACACCATGCAACTGTATCAAACGTCACAGAACAGTAAACACAAAACAGTACTCACGTTATCACTAGGATTTGTTGCTGTAAATGAAATACTATGGGGTGCATTTTTAAGGATAGGCAATCGGGATTCTTAATAACGAAGGTATTATTCAGCTCATGTTTGTCTTCAAGGCTGTCATTTCAGGCAACTGAGTTATTGTATGGATTACCAGAACTCCTTCATTCCACTTTATTAATGTCAAAATAACTGGTGGAACAAATGAATTTCTACAAGAATAGAAGCAGGAGGGGGTGCTCTTGTTGAGGTGGGATCACACTTGGAAAAACATTTGGATTATTTGGTCTTTTGAGTGAACTCAGAGTTTCAAAGTGGCATTCCTGGTATGTGTTCCCTTTAATAGGGCAAGCCATGTTACATTGTTAGATGTTGGCAGTGCATGTCCGCTGGAAGTACACATAATAAGCTCCAATATTAATTGGCAATCATCTCTTGCATGACATCAATGCTGCCATTGTAGGACTCTGCTCCAGTCTCTGCCCATCCTTAATGTTGCAAAACTGAACGTGTTCAAGAAGAGGAAAGGCACCTGATCAGCAATATTAAAAGGAAACAACTACTGTCTAATAAAGTTGCTGGTTGACTTTTGAGTGTTGCAATGATTTGTTGATGCTTTCTGCCATTGAATCAACCCTTTCATGTCCCCATAAGCCTTTTATTTTATGTGCCTTTGCCTATCCTAGAATTCAACGTAGCTAGCCAGAAGTGGATGTTTTTTTTTATTTTTACCAAAATATACTTTATTCAAAAATAAAATAAAATTATGTGCAATATAATGTCTGTCAATCCTTTACAGATGTTTCCATTACGGTCTATACATTTCCACACTTATAGCCACCCACGTGGCACTCTGATGTTTCACCTTTCCACACCATTGTTGAGGGGTATACTCCCCACCACCTGACCCCTCCCACTCTTGCGGGAGAAGAACCCTAAACTGTGATCCTTCCCTCCTGTTATGGAAATTAAAAGTGGCTTAGAGGGTGATCCTTAGTAACTGTAGACAAAGAAGTTCTACTTCAGTCTTCACCATCTTTATGTTACTGTTAGCAGACCAGATGGATGGCTGAAGGACAATGGCAAAAGCTCTACTGAAATAACATTTGTGAAATCTGTGCCCTTATTAATCGAGCACGAACCACAGCACTGATGTGAATATTAATTAATCAGTTCCACTGCCAGCACCCATGCAGTGGGTGGCTCTTGATTGGTCTGATTACTGAAGTTGTAGTACAATCATGTATGCTTCCTAAGTGGCTTGACTGGATTTGTGTACCACTGCAAATAGCACGTTCCAGCTAGGCTCTGCCCAGTGTCTTACACCATTGACATTGGGGTCCTCTGTGCCTTTTAATGCTGAATAGAAGATTTCTGAGGGATTCCTACATCGTTAACTCTCATTGTCTTTATTTATCTGTTTCTCAATGTCTGCATCTGAATCTGGTACAATGGACTTGTCTAGGAATCTAGTCTCCAGTAAACTAGTAAATGTTTGATCTTCATTCCCTATGCTGGTTGCAGACTGCTGTTGTCCTGTGTCTTAAATATCACAATCCTATCCTAGCCTATCTTCCCCAATACTGAAGTATGAAATAGATTGATGCTGTGTCTTCACTATCACTATCTTCCTGTGGTTTCTCCACCAGCACTCCATGCCATGCCATTGAATGTCTAAAATGGAAGATGGAGAAGGATCTACTGTGGTTGTGGGGTGGCAAGAAGCAAAAATTACGCAGTACCTGTACATGTATATGCCATCTGTGATGTGCAAATCAGAAATGTCCCTAGGCTAAAGCGAAGATAGGCAATGAGGATCAGAATGGAGGGTGCTGTTATCTTTGATAGTTACGGCCAAACTGCTCTAAGCTACTATGCTTGCTAACAGTATCTCCCGCTTTGAGATGTGCATGGTCACCTGCATTCCTTCAATTAATTTCTTCAACCTTCAGTAGTGTGCATCCTTTTGCTGCAAGGGTTTGCACGCATAAATATAATGAACTTGCAGGGCTTATCAAACTTATCATTAGTTAAAGATAAAGGGAAGTATAGTGGTGGAAGCTAGTCTTCACAGCATTGAATAACTGGTGAACTGGACAAACAGCATATGTTAACTCAGGCATGTTACTTTAATCATCCAGAACCATATTCAATCATGAATTAGCACCCATCAGAAACAAAAGAACAATGAGAGAAGTGTTTGAAAACTTGTATACTCAGTTATAAGCTAAATTTAATATTATAGTTATTCAGGTCTGTGATATTCATATTTTGAAATTGAATGGGAAAACTAGGAGTTAATCCCCACTGAAGAGCTTTGTCTGTTTAATTGCTTATTAAAAGTTTCAATAAAATTTTAGTCAGACCACAGTTGGGGTTTTTTTGTGCTATTCTCGTTACTCTATTACAGGAAGATTGTGGAAAAGATACAAAAAAAAGGTTTACCAGGATGTTGCTTAGATTAGAGTATGTGCTATAAAGAAAATTTGGATAAACATGGGTTGTTTTCCTTAAAGAATCAAAGACTGAGAGAAGACCTGATAAAGGTTTTTTTAAGATTAAGACATGGATAGGGTCAGGTTTTTTTTTCCCCAAAGGTAGAAATGTCAAACACCAGAGGACATCCTTTTAAGGTTAAAGGTGGAAAATTTAAAGACAGCATAAGGGGCAAATTTTGTTTGTTTGTTTTCACACAGAGTGGTAGGTGCCTAGAACGGGTTCCCAAGCAGTCTAGGGGAGTTTAAGGCTTTTAGACTGACACATGAATGTGGAGGGATATAGATGATAGACTGATAAAGACAGTTAATATAAATTAGCATCAAGATCATGGACCAAATGGCTTGTGCAGTTCTATGTTCTATCTCTGCAAACCTTGGACAAATCCATAATGCACCCTGAGCTGCAGCACATTTGCAACATTCTGCTAGGACATACTCTTACCTAAAATAAGCTGACAGAATGTTGTATTATTCCTTGTCATGCTTCTGCTCATCATTGAAGGACGCAGTAAATCAGTTTTTTGTTGAACATGTGTATTTATATTTGGGATGTGGATGGGTGTCTGCAAGACAACTCATTCGTGACTCATCCTCAGCGGCCCTGAAACATTAATGGATCTTCTCTTTCAACCACTAAAGCCCTTGTGCTTATGCTGTTATAATGTTAAACAAGTAATTCCATGGTATTAACAAAACAATACTAATGAACTGGCAATATTGTAGCCAGTTTACTGATAAAATATAATAGTAGGTGATGGTTTGGTCATGAAACAACTTGCATTAGTGGGGATACAAAAAAAAGGATAACATTTCATGAGTCACTCATGTAAATCCTGTGGAGTTTATTGGATGTTGTTTTTGATGGTACAAAAACCTCTTTATCCTCCTGATGCTGAGTTTTTGGAATGCTAGTGAAATTATAATCACACCATGTTCTGAACTTGAGCATGTAAATGATGGAATTTAGAACAGTACAGCATAATACAAAGCCTTCAGCCCACAAAGTTGTGCCAACCTATATAAATCTGCTCCACAGTCAGTCTAACCCTGCCCTGTGACCCATAACCTTCAATTTTTCTTACATCAATCTATGAGTCACTTAAACGACTATTGTATCAGTCTGTACCACCAACCCCCAGCAGTACATTCCAGTTACCTACCACTTCGTATTTTTTTTAAAGTCCTACCTCTGACATCTTCCAAAACTTTCCTTTACTCACTTTAATGGATGTCCTCCAGTAGTGGCCATTGCTGCTCACTCTATATCCGAGGGGTGACTGATAAGTTAGAAGTTAATAACCCATCTCCTTCTACCTTAAGCCACGAACTTATCAATCACCCCTGATGAATTATTCAAACTTTCTGCATAATCACTCAAAGAGTTGAACTGCATGTGCATGTAACGAGAGCTGTATAACTTAACTCCTTCTACCTTTGGCCACGAACTTATCAATCACCCCTGCTGTCAACACTTTCTGGAGATCCAAGATCTGTATGCCCCACCTCCGCTGGACTAAGTGTGTAAATGTAGGAGGGGACTATGTTGAAAAATAGATGTGCTTGGTTTTCTAAAATTGACTCCTTCTACTTTAGGCCACAAACTTATCAATCACCCCTCGTATGCCTCGGATAACCTTGCACACCTCTATCAAGTTGCCTCTCATGTTAATTCTTTTCAAAGGGGAAAGCCCTCACTCACTCGAATTTTCCCCATAAGACATGTTCTCTGACGCAGGCAACATCCTGATAAATCTCTGCACACTCAATAAAGCTTCCACATCCTTCCCATAATGAGGCAACTGGAACTGAACACAATACTCCATTTATGGTCTAACATTACCTCATGGCTCTTGAACTCAATCCTCCAATTAATGAAAGCTAACATACCATACGCCTTCTTAACCGTCCTTTCAATTTGCACATCAAGATTTGTGGGATCTATAGCCTTGGATCCCAAGATCCCTCTGTTCCTTCAAACTGCTAAGAATCCTGCCAGTAACCTTATATTCTGCCTTCAAGTTCAATCCTCCGAAGTGTATCGTTACACAGTTTTCTAGATCGAACGCCATCTGCCACTTCTCTACCCAACTCTGCATCCTGTCTATATCTACACTATACACAATGCTGCCAACCTTCATGTAATCTGGAAATTTACTAACCCATCCTCCACTTACAACAAGTCATTTGATGAAAATCACAGAGTAGCAGTCCCAGAAAAGATCTCTGTGGAGCACCACTATGCAGAATATGATCATGGGCCTCTGGTTTCCTCCATCTGTGCTCCATCTACAAGTACCCTCTCCTTTCTGTTGGCAAGCTAATTCTGAATCCATGCAGCCAAGTTCTATGAATCCCATGTGTCATGACTTTCTGAATGAGTCAATCAAGTGCCTTCCTAAGGTTCAAGACTAAAGTAAATTTATTAGCAGGGTAAATATGTTACCATATGCAACCTTGAGATTCACTTCCTTGTGGGCATACTCAATAAGTCCATAATAGAATAATAACCATAATAAATCAATGAAAGACCACACCAGCTTGGGCAATCATTCAGTGTGCAAAAGGAAACAAACTGCAAATACAAAATAAAGAAATATTAATAAATAAGCAATAAATATTGAAAACATGAGATGAAGAGTCTTTGAAAGTGAGTCCATAGGTTGTGGGAACAGTTCAGTGATGGGGTGAGAGAAGTTATCCCCAATATCAAGATCATGATATTTCAGGGGTAAATATTTTTCTGAACCTGGTACTATGAGTTCTGAGGCTCTTGTACCTTCTTCTCGTTGGCAGCAGTGAGGGGGCAGCATGTCCTGAGTGGTGGGGATCCCTGATGATGGATGTTGTTTTCCTGTGACAGTGTTCAATATACTCTCCACTACGCATCTTTAGGAGTTTGTAAAATTTTTAGATGTCACGCCGAATCTTTGCAAACTCCTGAGGAAGTAGAGGTGCTGCCGTGCTTTGTTCATAACTGCACTTGTGTACTGGGCCCAGGACAGGTTCTCCAAAATAGTAACACTGAAGAAATTAAAGTTGTTGACCCTCTCCAGCTCTGATCCTCTGAGGACTGGCTCATGGACGTCTGGTTTCCTCCTCCTGAAGTCAATAATCAGCTCCTTATTGACATTGAGTAAGAGGCTGTTGTTATCGCACCAATCAACCAGATTTTCAATCTCCTTTTTGTATGCTGATTCGTCACCACCTTTGATTCGATCAATGACAGTCAGCAAACTTAAATATGGCATTGGAGCTGTGTTTAGCAAGTGTAAAGTGAGTAGATCAGGAAGCTAAACACACAGCCTTGTGGTGCATGTGTGCTGATGGAGATCATGGAGGAGATGCTGTTGCCCATCTGAACTGATTGGGGCCTGCAAGTAAGGAAATCGAGGATCCAATTACATAAGGAAGTATTGAGGCCAAGGTCCTGAAGCCTTTTGATTAGTTTTGAGGGGATGATAGCATTGAATGCTGAGCTGTAGTCGATAAGGAGCATCTTGATGTATGCATCTTTGCTGTCCAGCCGTTTCAGGATTGAGCGAAGAGCTAATGAGATGGTTTCTGCTGTGGACCTGTTGCTCCGGTAGGCAAAATGGAGCAGATCCAAGTCACTTCTCAGGCAGTAATTGATAGGTTTCATTACCAACCTCTCAAGACACTTCATCACTGTTGATGTAAGTGTTAGTTGATAGTTTTTGAGGCAGACTGCCCTGTTCTTCTTGGGAACTGGTATAATTGAAGCGTGCTTGAAGCAGCTGGGTACCTCAGACTGCTGAAGCAAGAGGTTAAAGATCTCAGTGAACACTCCAGCCAGTTGATCAGCACAGGTCCTCCGTACTTTTTTTTAGATTATGAAGACACGTAGTCCTCTTTTATTGTCACTTAGTAATGCATGCATTAAGAAATGATACAATATTTCCTCCGGTGTGATATCACAAAACACAGGACATACCAACACTGAAAGAACTGACAAAACCACATAACTATAACATATAGTTACAACAGTGCAACAATACCATAACTTGATGAAGAAGTCCATGAGCACAGTAAAAGTTCAAAGTCTCTCAAATGTCCCACATCTCACACAGACGGGAGAAGGAAGAAAAACTCTCCCTGCCATGCCGACCACAGTCTGACTCTGAGTCATCCGAAAACTTCGAGCTCTGATCAGCTCTCAGACACCCAGTACTGAGTGCCATCTCTGTCCGAATGATCCGACCACAACCTCGGTCGCCAACAGCAGGCAAAGCCAGGGATTTTGAGGCCTACCCTCCGAAAGATTCCCGACCACGCAGTCGCGACAGCAGCGATTGAGCGTTTCAGAAATTTCTCCAGATGTTCCTCTGTGCTTTCATGTCCATTCTCCATCAAATCAGAATTGTCAACAGCCCCTATTTAACAGATACGACATCATTTTTCACTGGAGGGCTGCGCAGGTACCCCATCTTTGCCAGATGCTTTTTGTGGGTTCACCCTCCCAAAGGCTGCCAACGCACGGCCTCAGAGTGAAATCACAGGATCATTGGTGGCTGTGTGCGTTTGTGATCGTTCCTCCGTGTTTTATGGTCAAAGTGAACATAGAAGGCATTGAGCTCATCTGGAAGTGAAGCCCTGTTGTCACCTGTGTTGCTTTATTTAACTTTATAAGAGGTGATGGTATTCAAGCCCTGCCACAACTGTCAAGCATCCTTTGTGGATTCGGGTTTAGTCCGGAATTGCCACTTCACCTGTGAGATGGCATTCTGGAGATCGTACCTGGACCTCTTGTAAGTTTTTTGGTCACCAGACTTGAGTGCCCCTGATCTGGCCCTCAGCAGATCGCAGATCTCATGGTTCATCCAGGGCTTCTGGTTGGGGAAGACTCGTCTACAACTGTTTTAATGAAGTCTGTGATAACCATGGTGTACTCATTCGAATCCACAGACGGGTCCTTGTAGCGGCCCAGTCCACTGACTCTAAGTAATCCTACAGCTGCCCATCTGCCTCCTGCGACCACCTCTTTGTTGTACTAATCTCTGGAGCTTTGCTCTTTAGCCTCTGCCTGTATGCAGGTAGCAGAATGACAGCCAAGTGATCAGATTTACTAAAATGACGTTTGGGCATGGAATGGTAGGAATTCCTTACCGTATAACAGTGGGACCTCTGGTGCTACAGCTTATATGCTGATGGTAATTGGGCAGGACTTTTTGATAGTCCTTCACTATGATTGAAATGCATTGGGGTGGACTGTTTCTTGTTTGGAGATAGCATCATGCAGTATCTCAAGTGCTTGTTTATAGTCAGTCACTGACAGTATGCAGTCAGGATTATGGAGGAGAACTCCCTAGGTAAATAGAATAGATGGCATTTGACCATTAGGTGTTCAAGTTCGGGGGAACAGGAGTTCGACAAAACTGCCGTATGGAGCACTACCGAGAGTATATCACGAAACATGTAACTCCACCTTTTGCCTTTTCCGAATCAGCAGTTTGGTCCATTCTGTGAATCAAGAAGCCTTCGGGCCTGATCACTGTATCTGGCATGTTGGGAGTAAGCCACATCTCATTCAAACATAGAACAGAACAATCTCTCGCTTCCCTCCAATACAGGAATCTTACCCTTGGGTCCTTAATTTTATTCTCCAGCGACTACACATTTGCTAACAAGGTGGTAGGTAGTGGGGGTTGGGGGGCTCATCCCTCTGCATTTCAGCCTGGCTTGGAGTCCTCCTTTCCTGTCTCGTTTCTGACCATGGCGATGAACCTTTGTCCACTTAAAGATGCTGTACCTGCTTGCTTAAGAGTTAAGTCAGCCAAATCCTTCATAAGATTGTGAAATCTGTAGAATTTTAACAAACAAGAGAGAATCTGCAGATGCTGGAAATACAAGCAACACACAAAATGCTGAAGGAACTCAGCAGGCCAGGCAGCACCTATCGGAAAAAAAATATGGTTGACATTTCTGGCTGAGACCCTTCAGCAGGACCCTCCCTGGTGAAGGGTATCGGCCCAAAATGTCGACTGTATCCATGCTAAAATCCATATACAGCACAACCATCACTCTACTTTCATCAATTTGTTTTTTCACCTCCTCAGAAAACACAATCAGGTTCATGAGACCCAACCTACCTCTCACAAAGCTATGCTGTCTATCCCTAGTAGCCTGTGCTTCTCTAAATGCTTGTAAATCCTGTCCCTAAGAAACCTTTCCATTAGTTTGCCCACTACTGATGTAAAACTCACTGGTCTCTAATTCCCAGGATTATCCCTATTACCTTTTAACAAACACAGAACAACATTTTCCATCCTCCAATCCCCTGGTACTACTCTGGCCAGGAAGAACACAAGGATCAACCTCAATCTCTTCCCCTGCCTCCCATAACAACCTGGCGTATATCCCATCTTGCCTCAGGGACTTGACTATCCTAACATTTATCAGAAGCTTCAGCACTACCTCTTCCTTTATCTCTAAGTGCTCCAGTAGCCTGTTGTATGCTAAGCTCACATTTGTCAACATCCCTCTTGCTGGTGACCACCCTCTTGCTAATGCAAAGCAAAGTATTCATTAATGACCTCTACTTCCTGCACCTTCAGGCACATTTCACCCTTTATCCATTAGTAGTCCTACCCCCACTCTGGTCATCCTCCTATTCTCCACATATGTGTAGAATGCCTTGGAGTTTTCCTTAATCCGACTTGCTAAGGCCTTCTCATGTCCCCTCTAGCATTCTTAAGTCCCTTCTTAATATCATTCAAGGTTCCTGGCTACATTATAACTCTTAAGAGCCTTGTTCAATTTTTGCTTCTTAAGCTTTAAGATGCTTCTTTCTGCCTCTTGACTAACTTCCTGTTGTCAACACTAGTTCCTACACCCTACCTAAATAACCGTCACATTTTCACTGTGAAAATCTGTTCTCAATTTGCGCTCCAAAATTTCTGCCATTGTAATACCATTGTAATTAGCCCTCTCCCAATTTAAAAACACTCCTATTATTGTCTGCTCCTATCCATGACTATGCTAAAGGTTAGGGAGTTTTGGTTACCATCCTTGAAATCCTCATCCACCGAGAGGTATAAAGGGGTAAAACAAAATACTGAGGAAATGTTCATCGGTCCATTGTCCATTCAGAAATCTGATCTGTTTCGAAATTGGAGGGGAAGAAGCTGTTCCTGAAATGTTGAGTGTGGTCTTCAGACTCCTGTACCCCTTCCTTGATGGTAGCAATGAGAAGAAGGCACGTGCTCGGTGACAGGGGTCCTTCCTGATGGATGCCACCTTCTTGAGGCATCACCTGTTGAAGGTGTCTTTGACGCTGGGGAGGCAAGTGCACATGGTGGAGCTGACTGAGTTTATAACTTTCTGCAGCTATTTCAATCCTGTGCAGTGGTCCCTTCATACCAGATGATGATGCAACCAGTTAGAATGCTGTCCACAGTACATCAGTAGAAATTTGTGAGTGCCTTTGGTGCCACATTAGTTCTCAAACTCCTTATGAAATATAGCTGCTGTTATGCTATCATTGTAATTGCATCAATATGTTGGGTCCAGGACACATCTTCAGAGATGATGACATCCAGGAACTTGAAACTGCTCACCCTTTCCACTTCTGACCCCTAACGTGTGTGTTCCCTTGACATTCCCTTCCTGAAGTCCACGGTCAATTCCTTGATCTTACTGATGTTGAGTGCAAAGTTGTTGCAGAATGATTTCAGAAGTAGTTCTTAATAATTGGTTTTGAACTTACTTATATTTGAATTCTAGAGGGGCTTCAACTGCAAAAATAGTTCACAATATAAGTGAAATTTGGAATAAATGTTAGCCATTCCCTTTGGCCAGGAGAGAGGATCTGCGCATTGTCTCCCATTAAATGTCCAAATGGGATTATCTATTTAGAGATACGATTTGGATGGAATGGCTTTTACAAGCATAAAGCAAAAGTCTGTAGTTTTGCTGGCAAAACCACAGCAACTTGATGGCTAAAAATAGTCTCTGGTAGAATGAGATATAATCATTGTTAAACACTCAATATTTTGTAGAGAAAAGCTGGTAAAATCCAATGCTACTGTTTCAAGTTTCTGAATTTAGACTCAGCAATAATGAAGAAATGGTGATGTGTTTCCAGATCAGGACGTTGTCTCGCTTAATAGGTACTTTGCCATTGGCAGTGTTCCCATGTGCCTGCCTTCCTTGTTCTTTGTGATAGATGTTACTCCTTGGAGAAGTGTCAGAGTAACCTCAGTGCATTTTGTATACAGTACACACCTTAGCTAGGATCCAGTCGTGGCAGGGGGTAACTAGGTTTAGGATTATGGATGGAGTGTCATTCCAACAAGGTGGACATTGCTATATGCTGTGGAGTTATTCTGTTCATTTGGAATAGCTGGCAAAGCGAAGAGTACACCATCGTACTCATGACCTATACAGTATCTTGGAAATGGTGAAAAAGGCTTTAGGGTGATGGAAGATGAGCTCGATGCCACAGAATACCCAGCCTGTAACCAGATTTTTATAGTCTCAATATTTATTTTTTGAGGCCATTTGCACCTCCTGTTATTGTTATCTCTAGATGTTGATGCTTTAGAATCAGAATTGTGTTTAATATCACTCGCATATGTTGTGAAATTTGTTATGTGGCAGCAGTACTGTAAATTACTGTAAGGAGTATATGTATTAAAAAAAGTGTAATTAAATAAGTACGACAAAAAGAGAAGTAAATAGTAGTGAGGTAGTGTTTATAGGTTCAATGTCCATTCAGAAATCTGATGGCAAAGGGGTAGAAGCTGTTGCTGAATCGGGCTTTTGTACCTCCTTCCTGATCGGAGCAATGAGAAAAGGGCATGTCCTGGGTGATGGAGGTCCTTAATAATGGACGCCACCTTTCTGAGGCATCGCTGCTTGAAGGAGTCCTGGATGCTTAGGAGGCTTGTACCTATGATGGAGCTGACCATGTTTCTAACCTTGTGTATCTTATTTTGATTCTGTGCAGTGCACCCCGCCCCTCCCCATACCAGATGGCAACGCAGTCATTTGGAATGTTCTCCACAGTACATCAAATTGGAGAGTGTCTTTGGTGACGTACCAGATCTCCTCAAAACTCTAATGAAATATAGCTGCTGTTGTGCCTTCTTTGTAACTGCATCAATATGCTGGGCCCAGAATAGATCCTCAGAGATGTTGACACCCAGGAATTTGAAATTGCCCATCCTTACCATTTCTGATCCCTCGATGCAGACTGGTATGTGTGCCCTCGTCTTACCCTTCCTGAAGTCCACAATCAATTCTTTGTTTTTACTGAAATTGACTGTAATGTTGTTGCTGTCATACCAATCAACCAGCTGATCTATCTTGCTCCTGTATGCTTTACAGAAGAAAGCAAATAAATCTGAAGGTTTCTGGTGTTGTGGGAATTCAGTAATTCCTGATGTACAGTAGTCAGTTTAAGTTCAACTTCAAGTTCATTGTCATTCAACCAAACATGTATACAGCTAAATGAAACATTGTTCCCCTGACTCAATGATTGAGTTAAGACTCAGTTTTCTTTGTTCATTGATTTATTCAGGCATATGCAAAAATTACCTAAATACAGAACTCTGAGATGATTTCAAAAACATTACTGATACTGACTTGCATCCTAGGCATAATTATTTGTGACTTTTATTCAATTCTGAAGTTACACTATATATGAGTATTTTCTTGATTAATGTGTAGACATTTAGTTATATTTCTTAACTAACCTGTGATGAAATCCCTGCCTCTGGACAGCATCTGATCAGAACAAAGCATCCTTTCAATTCAACCACATTTCTCAAAGTCATTTGTACTCAACAGGTCTGTAATTAGTAGCCACATTACCTTTGGCAACCACCTGTGTTCACAGGTCAATTTCCCTTGCATGCATTTCTGCAGAGGTTTAAAAATTTATGGTTCCTTTAATGTCTTCCATCCTATGGTTTTTCTGTCTGGAGACATAATACAATTGGAGAAGTATCCTACGTTTCTCCATCGATATTGTCTTGCTTGATGTGTCCTTATGTTGGCCCACAGTCTCTAATTCTCAGAGGGCTGTTTGTTATTATTTCTATTCCTGCCAGGTCTTTTATTCATGCAAAAAACCTTTTGGATTGTTTCAATTCCAATCATGTTGAGTTTCGTTCTTTTTTTTGGTTCTATTCAAAAATTTTCTCCTTGATATGCAACAGAATGCTGTAACACACTTTGCTTTATTTAAACTGTAGAAAAGGTTTCATCATTCCGTAAGACTTGGTAAGTTTTGTCTTTGAACATCTTGTTTCAGAAATACCAAGCAACCTTAAACACATTATACCCATGTACATCCTCACTTACTCAGAATGAAAAGAACAGAATCTATTTAGTTCTGCCTGAGTTGAGGATGCTACTGTCAGAGTTATGAATATAATTAGACATTGTGTGATCATCACTGACATCCCATGGTCATTGAAGGTCATTGATAATGCAATTGTCTTGGTTGTAGAAATCTGTCCTTTGGAACTCCTGTAGTGATGTCTTGCTGCTGCAATCATTAACTAAAAACAACCATAAAGCAATCTCTGACCTGTTCCTGTAGCCACAGTAGGAAAAGGTCAGAGGCTGCTCCAACTTCATCTCTGCTCAAATGTGATGATGAAGATTGATGGTGATTCTGATGCTATTAAATGTCAAGGACAGGTGATTACTCTGTTCATAACACACTTTAAAAAATGGAACGTAAAACACTACAGCATAAGACAGGACCTTCAGCCCACAATGTTTTGCTGACCTTTTAACTTAGTTTAAAATCAATCTAACCCTTCCCTCCCACATAGCCCCCTCCAGTTTTCTGTAATACATGTGCTTATCTAAGTCTCTTAAATGTCCCTAAGGTATCCACCACACCATGTACCCCCCCCCCACACACACGCACACACACACACACACACACACACACACACACACACACACACACACCGTTCTCTGTACTGAGAGGTGGTAAGGATGGGCTCCCTCACCTCTGACCCTCTGACCCTCAACACAGGTGCCCCCCAGGGTTGTGTCCTGAGTCCCCTCCTTTACTCCTTTACACCCATAACTGAGCTGCCACACAGCTCCAATCTGCTGATCAAATTCGCAGATAACATGACATTGATCGGTCTTATTTCTAGCAGTGACAAGACAGCCTACAGAGGGGAGGTGAACACCCTGACACAGTGGTGCCAAGATAACAACCTCCCCCTCAATGTCGAAAAAAGCAAAGAGCTGATCGTGGATTACAGAAGGAACGGAGACAGGCTCGCCCCGATCAACATCAGTGAGACTGCAGTTGAGAGGGTGAGGAGTTTCAAGTTCCTTGGTATACACATCACCGAAGATCTCAGCTGGACTGTACACACCGGCTGTGTGGCAAAAAAAGCACAACAGTGTCTCTGCCACCTCAGGCGACTGAAGAAGTTCAGTATGAGCCCCCAGATCCTCAAGACCTTCTACAGGGACACCATTGAGAGCATTCTGACTGGCTGTATTACTGCCTGGTACGGGGACTGCACCAACCTTGATCACTGGGCACTGCAGAGAGTGGTACAGACAGCCCAGCACATATGTGGGTGTAAACTTCCCTCCATTGAGGACATTTACAGAAGGCCTGGAAGTTCATCAGGGACACAAGTCACCCCAACCATAAACTGTTTCAGCTGCTTCTGTCTGGCAAACAATACCGCAGCATTAAAGCCAGAACCAACAGGCGACGGGACAGCTTCTTTCTGCAAGCCATTAGACTTCTAAATTCACATATCTACATTACAACAGAGTCATAACACAAATATTTTTACTCCCTTACGTTGTGGGACGGAAGTAAGATTTAAATGAATTCAATTCTTTGATAACTTATGGTGACTAGATTAAAAATGAATTAATTTTCACAATAGAAAATTGCAATTTAATGACCATTTTAATGACTACAGAGAACTGATGTTATTTTGTTATTCCATTAATTAGCATTGTTTGCAGTAACAGAAGTAAGTAGAAACTGTGAAACATAACTAAACGAGAAATATTAAAGCAAAGTATATTTTTGGAAAAAAATGGAATTAAGGAATGAATTAAGGAAGTTGCTTAATACAATTTAGAGCAGGTGGCAAATGAAAGTAAACGAGGAGTCTTGTATTGCTGGCTGAGTGATGAACACCAGCAATGCAATTTAAATGCCAGTTTTAGAAGATTTTAAAAATCATCTGGCATGATAAACAGCAAGTAGAGCTGATGCGCTGCAGCTTCAGTGACCCAAATTCACTCAGTGCTCTTTATGTGGAGTTTGCATATCCTCCCTGTGGTGCAGAAGTTTTCTCTGGCTGTTCTGGTTTCCTCCCACATCCAAAGGCCTGAGGATTCATGAGTTAATTGCCCACTATATATTGCCCCATGTGTAGGTGAGTGGTAGAATTGATGGGGATGTGTGGAAAACATTACAAGGAAAATTAGTAGGGGGAGTGGGATTGTTCTATGAGTCCACATGGACTTGGAGTCATAGAGCACTACAGCACAGAAACGGGCTCTTTGGCCCATTCAGTTCATGCTGAACTATTATGCTGCCTAGTCTCCTCAACTAAAGCCCTCCATGTGCTTCCCATCAGTGTACCTATCTAAATTTCTCTTAATTGGTGAAATTGAACCCACCTCCACCATTTACACTGGCAACTTGTTCCATTCTCTCACCACGCTCTGAGTGAAGAAGTTCCCCTTCATGTTCCCCTTAAAGATTTCACCTTTCATCTTTAACCCATGACCTCTCGTTCTAGTCTTGCCCAACCTCGGTGGAAAAAGCCTGTTTGCATTATCTATCTATATTATTATTGATTTATACCCCTCATAATTTTGTATACCTCTATCAAATCTCCCCTCATTCTGCTCTACTTGAGGGAATAAAGTTCTAACCTATTCAACCCTTCCCTGTAACTCAGGTCCTCAAATTCCAGCAACTTCCTTGTAAATTTTCTCTGTACTCTTTCAATCTTTTTGATATAGTTCCTGTAGGTAGGTAACCAGAACTGTACACAATACTCTAAATTAGGCCTCACTAATGTCTTGTACAACTTCAACATAACATCCAGCTCCTGTGCTCAGTACTTTGATTTATGAAGACCAATGTGCCAAAAGCTGTCTTTACAACACTGTGATGCCACTTTCAAGGAATTATAGATCTATGTTCCCAAATCCCTCTGTTCTACCACACTCCTCAGTGCCCTACCGCTCACCATGTAAGTCCTACCCTGGTTTGTCCTTCCAGTGTGCACACCTTACACTTGTCTACATTAAATTCATCTGCCATTTTTCCATCTGGTCCAGGTCCCAACTTGATGGGCTAAATGACCCATGGGGAAATATGAAGAAAGTACAAAATCTTTAACTAGAGTCATAGGAGTAATGCAGCATGGAAACAGGCTTTTCTGTCCAACTGGTTCATGCCAACCACAGCATCCTCCCTGCTAGTCCCATGTTCAGCCCTTAATACTCTAAGCCTCTTCCCCTTCATGCACTTATCCAAATGGTGCAAATTGTACCTGCCCACTGCATAATGAATTTACTGTAGCTGTAATTGTGTTCAATTCATATGTAGTTAATCCAGATGGGAGAAGCCTTGCTAGACCTTGTATTGGGAAATGAACTTGGCTAGGTGATTGGAAATCATTTTGGGAACAGGGATTACAACTACATTTTCAGACAGATGAAGATAAGACCAGACTTCAGGAAGGGAGGGACGAAGAAGGTGTTAAATTGAGGGAAGGTTAATTGCAGGGATATTGAGTAGTTGGGGAGAGTAGATTGTGCGCAGATGTTATTAGACAAGACCACATCCAATATGGGACCCTTTTAAAAGCTGACTTCTCTGAATTCAGGAGCAACATGTTCCTGACAGGGGATGGAAAAATATTGTTGGATTGGACTGTATAATAGTTATTTTCCTTTTTAAGTTTTTTTTTTAGTGGTTGTAGTTTTTTGTGCCTTTG
The DNA here is from genome assembly GCF_030028105.1 of Mobula birostris. Taxonomy (NCBI): domain Eukaryota; kingdom Metazoa; phylum Chordata; class Chondrichthyes; order Myliobatiformes; family Myliobatidae; genus Mobula; species Mobula birostris. The sequence goes on from NC_092402.1 coordinate 29,105,071, forward strand.
CAGAAGCCTCTTGGTTTGTAGTTGCGGGTACTGCATTACTGTACTTGAATGGGGGCTATCTTATTGGTTAATTCAAGCAATAGAATTTAAATGGAATGTGTTGCTATCAGCAAACTGGTATAAAAAGACTAGACCAAGTTGGATTGGTTTCTTTTGTCTTTGCCCTTCCCTCATTACTAGGCTCCACTTTTACTATTTCCCTTTCTTTCTACCAGCAACACATACAAAATGCCAGAGGAACTCAGCAGACCTGGCAAGGTCTATGGAAAAGTGGTACAGTCAATGTTTCAGGCCAAGACCCTTCAGCAGGACTGGAGAAAACAAGATGAGGAGTCAGTTAGAAGGCGGGGAGGGGAGGAAGAAACACAAGGTGATAGGTGAAACTGGGAGGGGGTGAAGTAAAGAGCTGGGAAGCTGATTGGTAAAAGAGCTACAGGGCTGGAGAAGGGGAAGTCCAAGAAGAGAGGACAGAAGGCCATGGAAGAAAGAAAAGGAGGTGGAGCACCAGAGGGAGGTGATGAGCAGGTAAGGAGATAAGGTGGGAGAGGGAATTGGGAATGGTGAAGGAGAGGGGGCGTTACTGGAAGTTTGAGAAATTGATGTTCATGCCATCAGGTTAGAGGCTACCCAGACAGAACATAAGGTATTGTTCCTCCAACCTGAGTGTGGCCTCATCGCGACAGTAGAGGAGGCCATGGATTGACATCGGAATGGGAATAGGAAGTGGAATTAAAATGGGTGGCCAGACATGTCGGTTATCCCTTTGTTCTTTTAGTGCTTAATAAAAGTAGCCGGAAGCAACAAGTTTTATGCCTTATTCTTGACTCCTGAAGAACCTCTGATCAAAAACATCAGGATCCAATAATATACAGCTAGATATGTGGGAGAGGGGGGAGTGATTTAAAATAGACCTGAAAGGTAACTTCTTTACATAGAGGGTAGTGAGTAGATGAAGCTTTGTTATAGCTTCCATCAATTTACCGATCTATGTAAAAAGGGCCAAGCTCCAATGGTTCAGCCTGTTGATTACTTTTATTTCTCTGATATGAAGTTCACGGCATAAGCAGGTCAATTTCCTGGGATTATTCCTCCAGGCAAGGTGTTTGTAGGGAAAGCACTGGCATTGCGCTGGACTATAAATTGTATTTTTTCATACACTAGCCTTAACAAATTCCAGTGTCAGTTGCGAAAAGTTTTTTTTCATAGGTTGAAAATAGTTGTAGGAAAGAATGAAAGCTTGAAAATCTAAGGAAACACCATGTAGACACCAGAGAATGCAGATACTGAAATCTGAAGTAACAAGCAACCTACTGGAGGAACTCAGCAGGTTGAGCATAGCAACACATATCAAAGTTGCTGGTGAACGCAGCAGGCCAGGCAGCATCTCTAGGAAGCGGTACAGTCGACGTTTCAGGCCGAGACCCTTCGTCAGGACTAACTGAAGGAAGAGCTAGTAAGAGATTTGAAAGTGAGAGGGGGAGGGGAGATCCAAAATGATAGGAGAAGACAGGAGGGGAAGGGATGGAGCCAAGAGCTGGACAGGTGATTGGCAAAGGGGATATAAGAGGATCACGGGACGGGATGTCCGGGGAGAAAGACAAGGAGGGGGAAAACCCAGAGGTTGGGCAAGGGGTATAGTCAGAGGGACAGAGGGGGAAAAAGGAGAGTGAGAGAAAGAATGTGTGTATAAAAATAAATACCAGATGGGGTACGAGGGGGAGGTGGGGCATTAGCAGAAGTTAGAGAAGTCAATGTTTATGCCATCAGGTTGGAGGCTACCCAGACGGAATATAAGGTGTTGTTCCTCCAACCTGAGTGTGGCTTCATCTTTACAGTAGAGGAGGCCGTGGATAGACAAGTCAGAATGGGAATGGGATGTGGAATTAAAATGTGTGGCCACTGGGAGATCCTGCTTTCTCTGGCGGACCGAGCGTAGGTGTTCAGCAAAGCGGTCTCCCACTCTGCGTCGGGTCTGGCCAATATATAGAAGGCCACATCGGGAGCACTGGACGCAGTATATCACCCCAGCCGACTCACAGGTGAAGTGTTGCCTCACCTGGAAGGACTGTCTGGGGCCCTGAATGGTGGTAAGGGAGAAAGTGTAAGAGCATGTGTAGCACTTGTTCCGCTTACACGGATAAGTGCCAGGAGGGAGATCAGTGGGGAGGGATGGGGGGGACAAATGGACAAGGGAGTCGCATAGGGAGCGATCCCTGCAGAATGCAGAGAGAGGGGGGGAAGGGAAAGATGTGCTTAGTGGTGGGATCCCATTGGAGGTAGCGGAAGTTATGGAGAATAATATGTCGGACCCGGAGGCTGGTGGGGTGGTAGTGGGGTGGTAGGTGAGGACCAGGGGAACCCTATTTCTAGTGGGGTGGCAGGAGGATGGAGTGAGAGCAGATGTGCGTGAAATGGGGGGGATGCGTTTGAGAGCAGAGTTGATGGTGGAGGAAGGGAAGCCCCTTTCTTTGAAAAAGGAGGACATCCCCCTTGTCCTGGAATGAAAAGCCTCATCCTGAGAGCAGATGCGGCGGAGATGGAGGAATTGCGAGAAGGGGATGGCATTTTTGCAAGAGACAGGGTGAGAAGAGGAATAGTCCAGACAGCTGTGAGAGTCAGTAGGCTTATAGTAGACATCAGTGGATAAGCTGTCTCCAGAGATAGAGACAGGAAGATCTAGAAAGGGAAGGGAGGTGTCGGAAATGGACCAGATAAACTTGAGGGCAGGGTGAAAGTTGGAGGCAAAGTTAATAAAGTCAACGAGCTCAGCATGCGTGCAGGAAGCAGCACCAATGCAGTCGTCGATGTAGCGAAGGAAAAGTGGAGGACAGATACCAGAATAGGTACGGAACATAGATTGTTTCACAAAGCCAACAAAAAGACAGGCATAGCTAGGACCCATACGGGTGCCCATAGCTACACCTTTAGTTTAGAGGAAGTGGGAGGAGCCAAAGGAGAAATTATTAAGAGTAAGGACTAATTCCGCTAGACGGAGCATTGTGGTGGTAGAGGGGAACTGATTAGGTCTGGAATCCAAAAAGAAGTGGAGAGCTTTGAGACCTTCCTCATGGGGGATGGAAGTATATAGAGACTGGACATCCATGGTGAAATAAAAGCGATGGGGGCCAGGGAACTTAAAATCATCGAAAAGTTTGAGAACGTGAGAAGTGTCACGGACATAGGTAGGAAGGGATTGGACAAGGGGGGATAAAACCATGTCGAGGTATGCCGAAACGAGTTCGGTGGGGCAGGAGCAAGCTGAGACAATAGGTCTGCCAGGACAGGCAGGATTGTGGATCTTGGGTAGGAGGTAGAAACGGGAAGTGCGAGGTGTGGGAACTATAAGGTTGGTAGCAGTGGATGGGAGATCCCCTGAGCGGATAAAGTCGGTGATGGTGTGGGAGACAATGGCCTGGTGCTCCTTAGTGGGGATCCTTACCTCTTCCTAGAGATGTTGCCTGGCCTGCTGCGTTCATCAGCAGCTTTGATGTGTGTTGCTTGAATTTCCAGCATCTGCAGAATTCTTGTTGTTCAGGTTGAGCATTAGTCTGTTTGGGGTGAGGAGAGGGGTTGTTGAGATTGACAACATTTTGGGTTGAAATTCCTGCATCACACTATTATGATGAATTGAACTTGTATGTGATAAGGGAAGTCAGTGTCATTATTGGGCAATGAAATAGAAATTTGAGTTGGGCTGTGAGATACTTCTCGGCACTTGGATACATAAAAGAGTCAAATGCAGAAGTTGACTGCTATTCAAAACATTATTGTCCTTTGAAGCTCATTGGAAAGAGGTAAATGTTAAATGGGAACTTCCTGGACAGAGAGTGTGTTAGTAATTGCTAAAGTTGTAATGCAATAAACAATTATAGAACAAATAATTGAGCAATTAAGAAAACTGCTGATGTTCAACATGTATATTTCTTAAAGGTGGGTGTGCAAAATCTGGGCCAACATGGGTTCAGGGCTCCTTGCGTTTCCACAGCAAACGAAACTCCACATATCACATAAAGGGCATCTAATTTGAGTTACTGACGTTTTTGAATATTTTAACAATATATTGAATAATCCATCAGTTATTTTGTCTCTTTGCCTCTTGATAGAACTTGTGAATAAATTTTCCTAGTGATTATGACCTGAATCTTTAATACATATTATTGTCATTCAAAATGAGATAAAATGATAATTAATCTTAGACTGAATCTATGCAAAACTTGGTATTATGCATGCAGGGTATTTTGCAAAAGCATAACAAAACTTCAAAAACGAGAAAATCTGCAGATGCTGGAAATCGAAACAACACACCCAAAATGCTGGAGGAACTCAGCAGGCAAGACAGCATCTATGGGCAACAGTACAGTCGATATTTCAGCCTGAAATGTCCCCTGTATTCTTCCATAACAACAAACTCAGCGTGTTTGTAAAATGCAATTATGCTGTTATAGGGTTATGTTGAATCCCTTTACTCACCATCCAACTTCTTCAGGTGCAACAGGAGCTGAGATGAGTTATTCTCCTGGTCCTGGAAGAGGTTTGACTATGAACCATGCACTGAGCCTCCGGCCCTGGCAGAGGGTCTGACAGTGTGGTGAGTACTAGGCCTGGGAGTGAGACTCTCAGTGAGCCAGTGACCTTGACATTGGCACCAGGCCACTAGCATTAGAAGAAGAATTGATGGTGAGTTGTGTACCTGGTCTTGGGACCTGATTGTAGGTTTGACAATGAATTAGGCATTAGGCCCCTAACCTGCAAAGTGGGGCTGATGGCGAGGCAGGCAATCGGACTATATTGGAAAAATAACAATAAGAAATGCTGCCTTTTTTTGTTCTTTTGAGAAGACAAACCTTCTACTTGTTTAAAGAAAAGTATAATATCTCTTATTTCATGTAGTCTCTATTTTGATATTCCTTGGATAAGGGGAAATTATTATGACATGCGCAAGGATGTGATTTCTGTTAATAGTTGTCTGGGATTCCTATTTGCAGATAAGCATTGATAGAAAGCCTAAATCAGAAAATGCAACCTTGGGTGCCCTTGTCCATAGTTTCACATGGAAATATGGAAATTGCTGGCCATTTATACTGCTTTTTTTCTAGATTTCCATGTAGTGGTACCTTACCAATGATGGCAGCTCTGAAATCCATACTAGGATGAAAAGCTAACTTGAAATTAAAATGGCAAATATTGGAAACACACAGTATCTCAAACAACATTCATGGAAATATAAAGTATGAATATTTTGGGTCCAGGACTCTTTGTCAGAAGTTATTATATTTGCCCCTGGGTTAGTCACTAAGCAAGGTGGGGAAAGTTGCAGGTATACGTGAAATTTCAGTTGCATAAGTCATAATTATTGTTCAAAAACCTCTCTGGAATTGAAAATATATATTTTGTATAGTCATGGTCTTATTTCTTTAGTGCTGGAGAACTCATGCAAACAAAATAAAAGATGAAATGAAGACTTTAAGTCTCTGACACTAAAGAACTATACTTCCTGGATGAGATTCTTTAAGGTTTCGGTGAGTGATCTTTAAAGCAGATCCCCCTTAATGCAGAGCACATCATATAAGAGAAAAATAACTGTAAACAGACATTTAAAAACTCCTATAAATTCCATGAGCTGCAATCTGTGTGATAAATTGTGAGGGCATTTTTCAATGGAGTCCAATCATCTTAAATCTAATTTTGTGATAATTTTCATTACTGATTTACGGGAAATAATACATGCCAATTAGGTAAAGCATAATAAAGATAATTATAATCATTGATTCTTGAAAAGAGTTGATTGTTTTGACAGATAACGTAACATTATGCTCAAGTTATACAACACCTGAAACATGATAAATCACAACTTTGTTTAATGTGAAGCATTCATAAAATTTCATAAATATGCTGGCATTTTACTTCATTGGCCAAGTCTTCACTAAAGACCCTTACACCATCCAGGACATGTCCTCTTCTCGTCATTACCACTGGGGAAAGAGATATCGGAGCCTGAAGGACCACACGCAACCATTCAGGAATAGCTTCATCCCCTCCGCCATCAGATTTTTGAATGGTCCGTGAGCACTATCTTGTTATTCCTTTTTTTGGCACTATTAATTTATTTTATAACTTATAGTAATTTTATGTCTTTGCATTTTACAGCTGCCACAAACCAACAAATTTCACATCATGCAAGACAGTGATAATAAACCTGATTCTTATTAATAACCAATTCACACCCTTGATATATCATAACAGCGAATCAAATTTAACGAAATGCAAGGATACATTTTTGTCCAAGTCTGAACATGTTTAATAATTGTTGATGCTTTGAATTGTAAAGTGTTCTCTTTAACTCCATTTTTAATCAATGAAACAATAACTCTACACATCCGTGGATTTAATATAAACATATTATAACAAATGAAAAATGCAGTGAAGCACCTATGTAAAGTGCTAATGGATTCCTTAACAGGAAATAGTTTTAAAAATGAAAATAGTTGAAAACCTAGCTCAATTTATGGTCCCTTAAATCTTAAATTTTGTAACTATTGTAACTTCTGGTAGCCACAATTTTTAAGTGAACTATTCCAAAATTCCTTTTCCTAGTACCTAGCCAAGTTCATGACATAACATTGCCTTTCATACACTGTATACAGATATATTTGAATTGGTAAATTTCATTGGCAAAACTGATGTTTTTGAATTAACACACAAAATGTTGGAAGGATCATGAAGGATCAGGTCGAGACCCTTCATTTGGACTTAAATGTTCCTTTTCTTTTTAATTCTTTTTATTAATTATTATTGAAAATCAACAACAGAAAAAAATACATCCAAATAATCAAGATAACATATCCATATGTGGAGTAAAAGTTAAACTATCAACCAGGCTGAACAGTATATCAATAATAATCAAAAAACAAAGTACTAAAGCTTTTTTTTTATGGAAAAAAGGAAAGAAAGAAAAATAGAACCCTTACTAACTAAAACAGAGAAAACCCCTAATAACTAAAAAAAAAGGGGAAAAAACCCATTTGCAGCACAACCCCGGAGCTATATGCCATACAAGCTTCCATAAAAAAAAGACATCAAACCACCAACCAAACCCATATACCCAAGCATCAAAAAAGGACCATCTGTATTGACTCAAGTCAAATGGTAATAACGGGCAAAAGAACCCCATCTTTTCTCAAAGTCAAATTTAGGATCAAAAGTTCGACTTCTAATTTTTTCCAAACTAAGACATAACGTCACCTGAGAGAACCATTGTATCAAAGTGGGAGCAGAGGCATCTTTCCATTTCAATAAAATAGCCTTCTAGTCAATAATGTGACAAATGCAATTACGTATTGGTCAGATATAGAAATACCGTGAGTATGTTGAGGGATTATACCAAACAAAACTGTCAATTTATTAGCGCAAACAACAGGAATTCTGCAGATGCTGGAAATTCAAGTAACACACATCAAAGTTGCTGGTGAACGCAGCAGGCCAGGCAGCGTCTCTAGGAAGAGGTACAGTTGATGTTTCAGGCCGAGACCCTTCGTCAGGACTAACTGAAGGAAGAGTTAGTAAGAGATTTGAAAATGGGAGGGGGAGGGGGAGATCCAAAATGATAGGAGAAGACAGGAGGGGGAGGGATGGAGCCAAGAGCTGGACAGGTGATTGGCAAAGGGGATATGAGAGGATCATGGGATAGGAGGCCCAAGGAGAAAGACGGGGGGGGCGGGTGGGGGGAACCCAGAGGATGGGCAAGGGGTATAGTCAGAGGGACAGAGGGAGAAAAAGGAAAGTGAGAGAAAGAATGTGTGTATAAAAATTAATAACGGATGGGGTACGAGGGGGAGGTGGGGCATTAGCAGAAGTTAGAGAAGTCATCTTTTGGATTAGTGCGGAGGGAATGGAGAGCAGAGCGTTCGGAAGGAGTGAGGTTGGAATGGGAACAAGGTGTGGTGAAGTCGAGACTGTTGATGTCCCGTTGGCAGTTAGCAATAAAGAGATCCAGAGCAGGCAGAAGACCAGAGCGGGGTGTCCATGAAGAAGAGGAAGGTTGAAGACGGGAGACGGGTCATCGGTGGGGGTGGAAGCATCCTTGCCTAAGAAGTAGGCTCGGAGACAGAGATGGCGGGAGAAGAGTTCCGCATCATGGCGAACACGGAACTCGCAGAGGTGGTTTTAGGATTAGTGCGGAGGGAGTGGAGAGCAGAGTTTTAGGATTAGTGCGGAGGGAGTGGAGAGCAGAGTTTTAGGATTATTGCGGAGGGAGTGGAGAGCAGAGAAATTTATTAGGTTGTAAATTGATTTTTAAAGCTTTAGAGATTGTAGAAAAAATAGATTTCCAAAATTGTTTCAATACAGAACACAAACAAAACATATGTGTCAAAGACATATCTCAGTGTTACATCTTTCACACTGACTATCAACATTAGGAAATATTTTAGACAATCTCTCCTTCATCAAATAATAATGATGTACAATTTTAAATTCAATTAAAGAATGATTGGCACAAATCGAAGAAGAGTTAACCAGCTTCAAAATTCACAACCAACCCTCTGTTATCAAGGTCATATTAAGCTTTCTTTCCCAATCTTGCTTAATCTTAAGTAAAGGATAATTATCCTGTTGTAATAGTAAATTATAAATTTTCCCAATGAAACCTTTCACTAAAGGGTCCATTTTTAAAATAATGTCTAACAGGTCAGAGTCTTGTATATAGAACTTGACCTGTTCTTTAACAGATTTGACAGTGTGGCCCCTGCCCATCCCCCACATGAGCCATTGTCGGCCCCCAACCAACACATATTCCACTCTCCCCTCCTACCACTCCTCACAGTCCCCCACTCTGCTCTCATGACTATACCCCTTCCCCACACGAAACCACCACGGTGGGCTTCACAGCTCTACAGGTGAGAAGACAGCTGAAACGTCTCAACCCAAGCAAGGCTGCAGGACCGGATGGTGTCAGTACCAGGGTGCTCAAAGCCTGTGCCCCTCAGCTATGTGGAGTACTTCGCCATGTATTCAACCTGAGCCTGAGGCTCCGGAGGGCTCCTGTATTGTGGAAGACGTCCTGCCTCGTCCCTGTGCCGAAGACACCACGCCCCAGCGGCCTCAATGACTACAGACCGGTGGCATTGACCTCCCACATCATGAAGACCCTGGAGAGACTTGTTCTGGAGCTGCTCCGGCCTATGGTCAGGCCACACTTAGGTCCCCTCCAGTTCACCTACCAGCCCCGACTAGGAGTTGAGGATGCCATCGTCTACCTGCTGAACCGTGTCTATGCCCACCTGGACAAGCCAGTGAGCACTGTGAGGGTCATGTTTTTTGACTTGTCCAGTGCATTCAACAGCATCTGCCCTGCTCTGCTGTGGGAGAAGCTGGCAGCGATGCAGGTGGATGCTTTCCTGGTGTCATGGATTCTTGATTACCTGACTGGCAGACCACAGTACGTGTGCTTGCAACATTGTGTGTCCGACAGAGTGATCAGCAGCACTGGGGCTCCACAGGGGACTGTCTTGTCTCCCTTTCTCTTCACCATTTACACCTCGGACTTCAACTACTGCACAGAGTCTTGTCATCTTCAGAAGTTTTCGGATGACTCTGCCATAGTTGGATGCATCAGCAAGGGAGATGAGGCTGAGTACAGGGCTACTGTAGGAAACTTTGTCACATGGTGTGAGCAGAATTATCTGCAGCTTAATGTGAAAAAGATTAAGGAGCTGGTGGTAGACCTGAGGAGAGCTAAGGTACCAGTGACCCCTGTTTCCATCCAGGGGGTCAGTGTGGACATGGTGGAGGACTACAAATACCTGGGGATACGAATTGACAATAATTTGGACTGGTCAAAGAACACTGAGGCTGTCTACAAGAAGGGTCAGAGCCGTCGCTATTTCCTGAGGAGACTGAGGTCCTTTAACATCTGCCGGACGATGCTGAGGATATTCTACGAGTCTGTGGTGGCCAGTGCTATCATGTTTGTTGTTGTGTGCTGGGGCAGCAGGCTGAGGGTGGCAGACACCAACAGAATCAACAAACTCATTCGTAAGGCCAGTGATGTTGTGGGGATGGAACTGGACTCTCTCACGGTGGGGTCTGAAAAGAGGATGCTGTCTAAGTTGCATACCATCTTGGTCAATGTCTCCCATCCACAACATAATGTACTGGGTGGGCACAGGAGTACATTCAGCCAGAGACTCATTCCACCAAGATGCAGCACTGAGCGACATAGGAAGTCATTCCTGCCTGTGGCCATCAAACTTCACAACTCCTCCCTTGGAGGGTCAGACATCGTGAGCCAATAGGCTGGTCCTGGACTTATTTCATAATTTACTGGCATAATTTACATATTACTATTTAACTATTTATGGTTCTATTACTATTTATTATTTATGGAGCAACTGTAACAAAAACCGATCCCCCCCCCCGGGATTAATAAAATATGACTATGACTATGACTGACTATATATGGAAAATTACTTAAATATTCTTGTGAGACATGTCTGACCTGAAGATATTGCAAAAAATGTGAGTATGAGAGAGAGTATTTAGTTACTAATTTCTCAAAGGACATCAATCGACCTTCTTGAAACAAGTCCATAAAGGAAAAAATTCCTTTATTCCTCCAAGGAGAAAAGGTAGGATCACTAAGTGAAGGTTTAAATAAATAGTTTCGATAAATTAAACTAAAAAGGTTAAATTTTTTAAGATTAAAAAAACTACGAAACTGGTACCAAATTCGTAATGATTGATTAATCATAGGATTTATATTTAGAATAGAAATTTTGGCTAATTGTACAGGTATAGGAGCTCCTAATAATGAAGTTAAATGAAATTGTTTCACAATTTTCAATTCCAAATCAACCCAAGATGGTTGTTCCTTTTTATCGGTCCAATATAACCAAGAACACGCATAACGTATATTAACCGCGCAATAGTACATTCTTAAATTAGGCAAAGTAAGACCTCCATCCTTTTTTAATTTTTGTAAATGACATTTTCCAATTCTTGGTCTTTTATTATTCCAAACAAAAGATGAAATAATAGAGTCAACCTGATCAAAAAACTTCTTAGTTAGAAAAATAGGAATGTTTTGAAATACATATAAAAATTTTGGTAATATCATCATTTTAACTGCATGAGTTCAACCTACTAACGAAAGTGTAAGTGGATTCCATCTAGAAAAAAATTGCTTCATAAAATCCACTAAGGGAACTAAATTAGCTCTATAAAGGTCTCCGTAATTTTTAGTGATGATAATACCTAAATATTTAAAAGAATCCGTAACTTTTAGAGGAATGTTGTCATGTATAGATGCGGAATCATTTAAAGGAAAAACTTAAATTTTAATTGTTCATTTTCCTCCAGTCTGATCTGCTGAGTTGCTCAAGCATTTGTTTTGCTTCAGATTTCCAGCATCTGCACTCTCTGGTGTCTCTGTTTCTGATCTGATGCTTTGCTCTTTTTTTGGGTGTGTATCTCAGAAAAAGAATGTGAATAAATGAAAGAAAAATACATTTCAGGTTGTCCAAGTATGATTTACAGTCAATGATGTGCTTAATTGTAGTTGAGGTTACCCTCTAGGCTTTCACAACTTTGGCATCATGTTTGATCCTAACTGCAAATCATCATGGCCATCCACCTTTAACATTCCCTTCCTGCTGCTGGGACCTCTGTCTGTGCCGTTGATAGTCCTGGACCAGCTGGCAAAGCCCTAATCACAAGAGTTTAGCAATGCTATAATCACTTTGATCATTTTGCACAAAAATGAACTTTTTTTTGTTTGAATTGTTCTTTCTTGTCAAAGTAATGTAGTTAATTTATTTTCTTGTGAGTGTTGCATATACTATGATGTTGCTGCAAGCAAGATTTTCATTGTAGCTCTGCATACATGTAATTGTGCATGTGACAATAAGCTCAACTTTGACGTTATTATTTTATTCTTTTCCTAGCTATCATTTCATCTGACATCCTCCAAAAACTTGAATTGGCCTAAAATGTTGTTACCCATATCTTAATTTACATTAAGTACCAGTCCCCTATCACCAGGTCCTTGTAAATCAATTTTGAAATTCATTTTGGTTTTGCCTTTTCCTGTTTTAATGCCTGCCTGCACCCTACAAGCCTTCAAGATCACTGCACTTTTCAATTGTGCCTTGTAGCAAAATCTTAATTTTTGTTGCTCCACCTCAGGTCACTAAGGCTTCAAAATTCAAAGTAAATTTACTATCAAAGTACATGTATGTCAGCATATACAGCCCTGAGATTCATTTTCTTGTGAGCATACTCAATAAATCCATAACAGAATAGTAACCATAACAGAATCAATGAAATACTGCATCAACTTGGGCATTCAACCAGTGTGCAAAAGACAACAAGCTGTGCAAATACAAAAAGAAATAATAGTAATAAATAAGCAATGAATATTGAGAGCATGAGATTCAATGATGTGGCAAGTGAAATTACCCCTCTGCTTCAGAAGCCTGAATGTCGAGGGGTAAACACTATTCCCGAACCTGGTGGTGTTGTGAGTCCTGAGGTTCTTGTACCACTTTCCTGATGGCAGCAGCGAGAATGGAGCATGTCCTGGATGGTGGGGATCGCTGATGATGGATGCTGCTTTCTAGCGACAACGTTTTGTGTAGGTGTGCGCAACAGTGGGCCATATCCACTACTTTTTGTAGAATTTTCCATTCAAGGGCATTGGTGTTTCTGCACTAGGCTGTGATGCAGCCAGTCAATATACTCTCCACCACACACCTATAGAAGTTTGTCAAAGCTTTAAATGTCATGCGGAATCTTTGCAAACTCCTAAGGAAATAGAGGCACTGCTGTGCTTTCTTCGTCATTGCACACCCATGCTGGGCTCAGGATAGGTCCTCTAAAATAATAATTTAAAGTTGCTGACCCTCTCCAGCTCTGATCCACCAATGAGGCCTGGCTCATGGATCTCTGGTTTCCCTCTCCTGAAGTCAATAATCATCTCCTTGGGCTTGCTGACATTGAGTTAGAGGTTGTTGTAGCACCACTCAGCCAGATTTTCAGTCTCTCTCCTATATGCTGATTCATTGCCACATTTAATTTGGCCTACGACAAGGGTGTCATCAGCAAAGTTGAATATGGCATTGGAGCTGTACTTAGCCACACCGTCATAAGTGTAAAGCGAGTAGAGCAGGAAGCGAAACACACAGCCTTGTAGTGAACCTGTGCCGATGGAGATCATGGAGGAGATGTTGTTGTCAATCCAAACTGACTGGGTTCTGCAAGTGAGGTAGTCAGTTGAAGTGTTGCCATTTCTCTTTTATATAATGATGCTCTGTTAAACCTTCCAATTGAACTAAGCTTTTGGACATCTGTTCTAGTATCTCCCGATATACTAGGTATTAATTTTATTTGGCATTGCATTTTTTGAGACTCCTGAGAGCATTTCAATGTTAAGAGCAGTGGGTAACAGTGAATTTCTGTTCTTTCCTTCACTGTAGAAGGAAATGAAAAAATAGAGCTGACATTTTGCATTCTGCTTATTTCAGTTTGACCTCACTGTGGCACTGACTTCAAAGTGATTCCAAATACCTAATATACCTCTGCTATTTCTTTTAATGTCCAATTTGGGTTTCCTTTTTAACTGACATTCCTAAGATATTCTGTGAAATAAAAATATAATTGCTTTGATAACTCAGTTGCAGGATATCATTATACAGATGCTGAGAGTAATTTTCCAGTCATTTCTAGTCGTTATTGTTCTGATACATCCTGTTGCTTTGTGTGTCAGACAGTTAAATTCACGTTAGAAATTAATGGGTTTCTGACATTTGAATGAACAAAATTGTTTTTTTAATTATGCACTGTAGGAGGGACATAGTAACATTTAAAGGATGCATTTTTTTTAATTCCTAAGGAAAAATAATTTTCGGGTTAGATATCACTGAGAATTTTCTGTAAAATCTGCAATGCACAATATTAATTTGTTCAAGTAATATTAAGTTATTAAATCTAATTCTGCTCGCTGTCTCACTTGATGAAAATAATTCTTTCAATACATCAATCACCTTAGTTGCTGCAAATGTGCAATGTATCAATACCTCTTGCATCACTGATGTTACATTGCATCTGCCTCTGTGCATAGAACAGTCTGTAAAATATAAATGGAAACAAAATGGTAATTAATTGGTAAAGTCAGAATACTCACTTGATCAATTGTTTCAGGCAGTGTTCCAATCAGGTAGTGCTAATTGTTCCATTTTAATCTCTAATGAATGTGCAGCTTCTGCAGAAACTTGGCTTTTTGCATATTGCAATCATGTTTGTAATTAATTGGATTTCAAAACCAGTGTTCTGACCTGCAGTTGTCTTGCTTAACAAATTTTAATGTTCAGCTCTTTATTGAAAGGTATCTACCCATTTCCCTATGATTTCCATTCGCTGTGAGCATTAAGTTGTGCCTCTTTTAATTTGTGATTCTTAAATAAAATTTAACGTTGTATATATATATAATCTTCAAGTGTCTTAGATGTCTAAAACATTAATGCTACTGAATATTTGGGCATCATACTTAAAGACACAGAAATATCAAAGAACATGCATGGATGCCTTGTGTGCTTTAGTTTTGTATGTATCCAGGTGAAGAAAATGATCCAGTAGCAATCCAATGACTGTGTGACTGACATCGAGAAAACAGATTTCATCTCAGATTGTTTGAAATGCTTGATGGAGTACCTTTTGAAGTGTATGTTCTTAATTGCATTTAGTATTTCAAATTTTAATAAGATTAATAATTTTGATAATATTTTTTGGTGGCTTTTGAATGTCCTAAGTATTCAAAGCCAGTTAAGCTAGGGTCATGATTAAGCTGGCTGTCAATAAAGTTCTGTATCTTTTCTGGCCTTGCAATATGATAGCAGTTATGGCCAGCAAGCCCTGCAAGTCCTCGCCAAAGAGTAGAAAGGGAACAAATTCTCCAACAAAGTTGTCATTTGAGAATGTACGTTAAGAAACTATGTTGCAGGTGGGTGAGTATGTGATGAATGAAAACAGATTGACAGAATGTGGGAATTCTGGACTTTTGTGCACAGATGTTTGGAATTGGTTTGAGACCACAGTCTTCTGGCTGTGAGAGGATGTTGCTGTCAATGGAGTGCTCGGGGTGTCTGAAGACCTAACTCCGTGCTTTGTCTAGCCTATCAAAAGTCAAGTGCATTTGTGCACTTTGAAACATGGGTTGCTTTCTCAAAGTTTTGCTTGGGTTTTATACTGAAGCAGACAGTCACTGTCTTGCATCTGCTGCAAAGACAATTCCAAGTATTCCTGAAATTTTATCTTGTGATGAACTTTCCATTTCACTGCCAATTCACTTGCAGTTCATTTGAGTGTCGGACATATGGATGAGAAGAACTGATTGCCTTTCAAAAAGTTTTAATTTCTAAGAAAATTTCGCATTTGCCATCTTCAAAATGTCACAGCAATTTAGCAAAACTTATCAACAGCTGATGTGCATTTACAAAGTGCTATGCGTCGCGTGAATGAAGTCACTGGAGAAAAATACTGGTAGTTATAAAGCAGCTTCTTTATTTGACAAAACAAGATACAGTGGTTTCATATGGAGACACTTTTGGTCTAAAGGTCTCACTGGCCCAATGTGGGGCTCGATATTTGATGTGCTAAACGTCAAAGGACAATTCCATATTTACAATGCTTTCTTCATACTTCACACCTGCTGATTTGCACCCACACCACAGACATCTAAATGAATTTTAATCACCATTGTCTGGTCTCTGATTCACAGCTTTTAAGAACCTATTGTTCATTTAAATTAAATCTATATTTTACATTCATATTTGAAGATTGGTGGCTGAGAAGTCAGTAAATTTGCTACACTCAAAAATTGCTCTGAGACTATATATGAAAAATGGATATCTGTTTCAACAGCTTGATAAACAGACAAAAGTTTAGCATAAAGGTCTGGGTTAAACTTTTTTCATAACAATTTCTGTTGCAACTTTCAGCTAGTCAGTTGCCATCTACTTGCAGACAGCAAATTGCAAAGTCCAAATTGTTTTGCTCCAGCAGTTTAGCATTCTCTATTGTCAGAATTATATCAATTAAGTTTTGTAGTTCTTCCTCCGTACTTGCAATTAACACAGTGTCATCTGCATATCTGAAATTATTGATGTTTTCACTGCCAACTTTGATTCCCAAGATGTCTCTTATTTTTTGTAATATTGTTTCACTGTACACATTAAATAAATCAGGGTAGAAAACACACCCTTGTCTAACGCCTCTCTTGATTTTCGTAAACTGACTCACTTCTCCATCTATTCTTACAGCGGCAGTTTGTTCCCAGTACAGATTTCCCAGTACACTTGATATAATTGTTGAAGAAATTGCAAACATGGGTCTATCTATCAATTGCTAAAAGACAGAATGTATGGTGATATCCAGAAAGAAAGAGAATCCTATCTGCAGGCTGAGAATAAACGGGGAAGACATAAAACAAGTACAGAACTTTTACTACTTAGGAAGCTGGGTGATATCAGTTGGCAGGTACAACTTGGACATCAAAAGAAGAATAGGGATGGCAAAAGACACCTTTATGAGAATGAAGAGTATACTGACCAATACTAAACTAGGCATGACAACCCACCTCAGAGTAGTGAAATGTTATGTTTATCCAGTTATGTTATATGGCTCAGAATGTTGGACAATATCTAGTAACATGAGGAAATGAATTGTAGCAGCAGAGATGTGGTTTTTGAGGAGGATGCAAAGAATATCATGGATGAAACGAATATTTAATGAGGATGTCATGAACAGAGCAAGCACAAAAAGAGAAATAATGTATGAGATCATGAAAAGGCAACATGACTTCATTGGATATGTGATTAGGAAAGAGGAGTTAGAATGCACAGTAACTATGGGAAAGATTGAAGGGAAGAAAGCAAGAGGAAGGCAAAGACAAATGATGATGGAGACAGCAACCAGAGAACTGGAAATGAATACCAATGAATTGATCCAGTTGACCCAAAACACGAGTGTGTGGGCCATGGCAGTCAAAGCTCAAACTGGGCATGGCACCTGATGATGATGATGATGATTGTTAGAATTGCCCATTAGCCTTTAAATGTTGTAAATGGCAGTAGCTTTTCTTTTAAGTCAAATTTTGCCTAGAACACAAATGGAGAAACTTTGTAAGTGATAGGATTCATCCATTACATGTGAAAACTCCAAAGAATATTTTAAGCACAGATATTTTGCTGAGATTCAGTGCAGTACAGTATAACGAAACAGAGAAAATCTCTTCCATGGCTCAGCTACAGACCTTGAGCTTTATCCGCCTTTTTTTTGAACGGAGATATTGTTTTTTGTTTTCTGGCAAATTGTACATAGCTACGGCCAAACTTTTATCCAGTTCTTTACTACTCTTGTACTGCACTAGAATCCCAGCAGTGTACTCATGGGCAGAAGTCATACAGGTCCTTGTAAACAAGGGAGAAAAGTGATTTACAAGTATTTCTTGGTGATGGTCAGTAGTGGTTAGGTAGTAATTGCAAGCGTAATCTAATTGGAAATGTTCTAAATTTCAATGTATGTAATGGAAATCATTTTACAAATTATCCACCTTATTCTCAGAAGAAGACTGTAACAACAGCACCATGATTTCTTGACATTGTATGCAATGGGAAACTCAATACTCCCCTCAAAACTAATTAATAAGTCTCAAGATCTTGGCGTCAATACCTCCTTGTGCAACTGGATCCTCGTTTATCTCACTTGCAGACCCCAGTCAGTTCAGACTGGCAGCAATATCTCCACAATCACTATCAGCAGAGATGCACCACAAGGCTTGTGCTGAGCCCCCTGCTCTACTCACAGTCCCAATGCCATACAGGTTTTCCCTGCTATCCGAAAGTACAGCATTTCTATAAAACCTTTCATAAGCCAAAATGGCGTAAAACGAAGAAGCAATTACCATTAATTTATATGGGAAAAATTTTGGAGCGTTCCTAGACCCAAAAAATAACATACCAAATGACACATAAAACCTAAAATAACACTAATGTATAGTAAAAGCAGGAATGATGTGATAAATATGCAGCCTATATGAAGCAGAAATAATGTATGTACAGTGGACGCAGGCAAGCTCAACACACGTACAATGACTTTATGTCGTTCACCACGATTGAAACGCTTAATTACGTCCAGTTTTATGCTAAGCATAACACCCTTACGAGCTCTCTTGGGCTTTTCTGGTACCTTAGGACACACCTTGCTAACGGATACACAAAATAAATCGAGATAAAGCAGAGATGCTCACAGACACAGTTCAAAGCTATGGCGGCTTGGTGCTGAGGTGCTGGGTGTAGTTCCCGGGGAAGGGGCTTGGCGGCACCACTCTCGCTGCTCTATAATAGCTCACTGCAAAACAAACGCTGAAGGCTATTTTCGCTTTTCGCCTTTTTTTGTAAAAGCGGAAATCCTCTTCGGATTTCTTTTGGTTAGCGAAAACAGTTACTAATGTAGGTCTTTCGTAAAAGTGAAATGGCGTAAAGCGAACTTTCGAAAAGTGGGGGATACCTGTACTTGTTTGCCGATGACACCATTGTCGTTTGCTGAGTGAAAGGTGGTGATGAATCGGCGTTTAGGAGGGAGATTAAAAATTTGGCTGAGTGGTGCCACAGCAACAACCTCTCACTCAATGTCAGCAAGACCAAGGGGATGATTATTGACTTCAGGAGGAAGAAACCGGAGGTCCATGAGCCAGTTTGCATCGGGGGATCAGAAGTGGAGAGGCTCGGCAATTTTAATTTCCTTGGTGTTATCATTTCAGAGGATCATTCCTGGGTCCAGCATGTATGGACCATTATGAAGAAAGCACAGCAGCGCCTCTACTTTCTTAGAAGTCTGTGAAGATTTATCATGTCATTTAAAACTTTGACAAACTTCTGTAGATGTGTAGTGGAGAGTATATTGACTGGTTGCATCCTAAACTGGTATAGGAATACCAGTGCCCTTGAACAGAAAATACTACAAAAAGTAGTGGATCCACGGGTAAATTTCTCCCCACCATTGAGCACATCTACATGGAGAGCTGTCATAGGAAAGCTGCATTCATCATCAAGGACCCCCACCATCCAAACCATGCTCTCTTCTTGCTGTTGCCATCATGAAAAAGGTACACGCGCCTCAGACCCACGACGCCAAGATCAGGAACAGTTATTACCTCTCAACCATCAATCTCTTGAACTAGAGGAGATAACATCACTCAAGTTCACTTGGCCCATTACTGAACTGTTCCCACAACCTATGGACTTGCCTTCAAGGACTCTTCATCTCATATTTGCGATATTTATTGCTTGCTTATTATTATTATTATTATTACTACTACTACTTTTTACACATTAGGTGTTCTCTGTGCTGTTGGTTGTGGTCATTCATTGATTCTCTTCTCTTGTGTATACTGTGATTGCCTTCAAGAAAATGAATCTCAGAATTTTCTGGTGACATACATGTACTTTGATAATAAAATTACTTTGAACTTTGAACCTCCCATTGATTATGAAATTTCCTTCAACTTGTATTTATTCTGGATGCTGTTGGTAAATGGTCCTTTAGGTACATCAATCAGCTCTAAGCAAAACTATTCTAGAAACTGTTGCTGCTGCTAATCTTGTGATGCACTGATCTGTTTTAAGAATATTGAATTCTTCGTTTCATGGGATGGTGCAAACCCAGCCTCGTGCAGCAGCTGGAGCAACCATGCACCAATAAGACCAAGGAATTGATTGTGGACTTCAGGAAGGGGATGTTGAGGGTGCACATACCAGTCATCATGAATGGCTCAGAATTGGAAAGGATGAGCAGTTTCAAGTTACTGGGTGTCAATATCTCTGAGGATCTATCCTGTGCAAGTACAAGAAGGCACAACAGTGGCTATATTGTATTAGAAGTTTGAAAAGAATTGGTATGTCACCAAAGACACTCTCAAATGTCTATAATTGTACGGCAGAGAGCATTCTAACTGGATGCAACACCAACTGGTATGGAGGGGCCACCGTACAGGACTGGAAAAAGCTGCAGAAATTTGTCAACTCAACTCGCTCCATCATAGACACTTACCACCCCAGCATCGAGGACCCCTTCAACAGGTGATGCCTCAAAAATGCAGCAACCATCATTAAGAACCCACATCATCCAGGACATGTCTTCTTCTCAATGCTACCATCAAAAAGGAGGTACAGGACTCTGAGGACACACGCTGAACATTTCAGGAACAGCTACTTCCCCTAGATCATCAGATTTCTGAATGGATACTACCTCAGTATTTTTTCCTCTCTTTTTGCACTATATATTTAATATATATAGTAATTTATAGTTTTTATTATTATATATTGCAATGTACTACTGCTGCAAAACAACAAATTTCATGACATTTGCCAGTGATGTTAAACCTGATTTTGAATCTGACACCATTAGGTGCTGCTTAGCTTAATCCATGATTTGTGCTTTTGGAGATGCTTATTATTATCTAAGCTGCATTCTTTTGTAGGAAACATTGGGAAAACCTATTCTGACTTAGCGATGTCATAAGGTGGTGGCTGGGAATGGACCCAAGTGCAAGACACAGACACTGAAGTACTAGGGACAGGACTAGGATACAGGGCGATGGCAAAGACATGGACACGAAAACCGGGAACCTGGAACAGGACTGGACAAAAGAGCTAGGAGCCCGGGCTTGGACTCCAAGCCAGAGACTGGACAAGGACCCAGTACCTGGGTCTTGCCTCTGGCTTGGGCCCCAGAACCTGGCAAGGATGAGGCTTGACAGGCAGGCAGGACGAGGCTGGAGTCTTCAGGCTTGGGGCTAGAGGTGAGACTTGGAAGGAGGCAGGAGGCTGGAGCCTTCAGGCTTGAGACTTGAGGCTAGAGGCAAGGCTTGGTAGGAGGCAGGATGGACTCCGAGCCAGAGACTGGACAAGGACCCAGTACCTGGGTCTTGCCTCTGGCTCAGACCCCAGAACTAGGCAAGGACGAGGCTTGGCAGGAGGCAGGAGGCTGGAGTCTTCAGGCTTGAGGCTAGGCAGGAGGCTGGAGTCTTCAGGCTTGAGGCTAGGCAGGAGGCTGGAGACTTGAGGCGCAATGAGGCTGGAGGCCGGAGGCCGGAGACTTGAGGCGAGGCGAGGCTGGAGTCTTCAGGCTTGAGGCTAGGCAGGTTCCTCCAGGGCAGGGCGCAGTACTCCTGGGGAGGGCGTGGATCACCACCCGACGGAGGCATGGGCCAGGAAGGGACAGAACCAACCACAGGTAACGGCAAGACAGCCTGGCTTACCCAACAGAGGCAAGGGACAGGAAGGGAGCTAGATACATGGTGGCTCCAGGACAAGACTGCAGGCAAGATTAGGCGAGAGTTACCAGCAAGACAAGGCAAGGTTTCAAGTGAGGAAACAGAAGGCAGAGGAAAGCAAACAAGGAGTAAGGACAAGAACAATCCAGCAGCCACACACTAGTCTCTGAAGGTATTTATGCAGCCAGCCCCAATGAGCATCAGCTGCCTCAATTAGAGCTCAACAAGCCAGAAACAGGGTAGTCAGGAAAACCTGGAGCAAGGGTCGATGGACCGGACCGTTAACTGGAATACGGACTTTACGGACCGGACCGTGACAGTACCCCATGCCCCCCCACCCCCCTGCCTCTACGGGAGCCTCCTGGCAACCAAACAGGGAATCCAGACTATGGAGGGTATGTAACAGAAAGGACCCCCGGGTGGCAAGAGGAAGACAACAGTGTCTGTGTCACTGGGTCCACGGCTGGCTGGATCGTTCTGTCATACGAAGGCTGGGAATGGACCCAAGTGCAAGACACAGACACTGAAGTACTAGGGATAGGACTAGGATACAGGGCAATGGCAAGGACATGGACATGAAAACCAGGAACCTGGAACAGGACTGGACAAAAGAGCTAGGAGCCCGGGCTTGGACTCCGAGCCAGAGACTGGACGAGGACCCAGTACCTGGGTCTTGCCTCTGGCTCGGGCCCCAGAACCCGGCAAGGACGAGGCTTGGCAGGCAGGCAGGCAGGACGAGGCTGGAGTCTTCAGGCTAGAGGCGAGGCTTGGCAGGAGGCAGGAGGCTAGAGTCTTCAGGCTTGAGGCTAGAGGCTAGAAACTTGGCTTGGCTTGGCAAGAGGCTAGAGGCTAGAGGCTGGGCAGGAGGCTGGAGTCTTCAGGCTTCAGGCTAGGCAGGAGGCTGGAGTCTTCAGGCTTCAGGCTAGGCAGGAGGCTGGAGTCTTCAGGCTTCAGGCTAGGCAGGAGGCTGGAGTCTTCAGGCTAGAGGCTAGAGGCTGGACAGGAGGCTGGAGTCTTCAGGCTAGAGGCTAGAGGCTGGACAGGAGGCTGGAGTCTTCAGGCTAGAGGCTAGAGGCTGGACAGGAGGCTGGAGTCTTCAGGCTTCAGGCTAGGCAGGAGGCTGGAGTCTTCAGGCTTCAGGCTAGGCAGGAGGCTGGAGTCTTCAGGCTTCAGGCTAGGCTGGAGTCTTCAGGCTTGAGGCTAGGCAGGAGGCTGGAGTCTTCAGGCTTGAGGCTAGGCAGGAGGCTGGAGTCTTCAGGCTTGAGGCTAGGCAGGAGGCTGGAGTCTTCAGGCTTGAGGCTAGGCAGGAGGCTGGAGTCTTCAGGCTAGGTTGGAGGCTGGAGTCTTCAGGCTTCAGGCTAGGCAGGAGGCTGGAGTCTTCAGGCTTCAGGCAAGGCAGGAGGCTGGAGTCTTCAGGCTTCAGGCTAGGCAGGAGGCTGGAGTCTTCAGGCTTCAGGCTAGGCAGGAGGCTGGAGCCTTCAGGCTTCAGGCTAGGCAGGAGGCTGGAGTCTTCAGGCTTCAGGCTAGGCAGGAGGCTGGAGTCTTCAGGCTTCAGGCTAGGTAGGAGGCTGGAGTCTTCAGGCTTCAGGCTAGGTAGGAGGCTGGAGTCTTCAGGCTAGAGGCTGGGCAGGAGGCTGGAGTCTTCAGGCTTGAGG
Organism: Mobula birostris; assembly: GCF_030028105.1. NCBI lineage: Eukaryota > Metazoa > Chordata > Chondrichthyes > Myliobatiformes > Myliobatidae > Mobula > Mobula birostris. Next base: position 29,128,051 of record NC_092402.1, read on the forward strand.
CGAGGCGAGGCTGGAGGCAGGAGACTTGAGACGAGGCTGGAGGCCGGAGGCAGGAGGCAGGAGACTTGAGGCAAGGCTGGAGGCCGGAGACCGGAGGCAGGAGACTTGAGGCGAGGCGAGGCGAGGCGAGGTTGGAGTCTTCAGGCTTGAGGCGAGGCGAGGCGAGGTTGGAGTCTTCAGGCTTGAGGCTAGGCGGGCTCCTCCGGGGCAGGGCGTGGTTCACCTGGGCAGGGCACGGTACTCCTAGGCAGGGCGCGGATCACCACCCGACAGAGGCATGGGACAGGAAGGGACAGAACCAACCGCAGGTAACGGCAAGACGGCCTGGCTTACCCGATGGAGGCAAGGGACAGGAAGAGAGCTAGGTGCAGTGTGGGTCCAGGACAAGACTGCAGGCGAGATTAGGTGAGAGTTACCAGCAAAGCAAGGCGAGATGAGAACTTCAGGAGAGGCGAGAGTTACCGGCAAGACAAGGCAGGGCTTCAGGTGAGGAAACAGAAGGCAGAGGAAAGCAAACAAGGAGTAAGGACAAGAACAATCCAGCAGCCACACCCTGGTTTCTGAAGGTATTTATGTAGCCAGCCCCAACTAGCATCAGCTGACTCAATTAGAGCTGAACAAGCCAGAAACAGGGTAGTCAGGAAAACCTGGAGCAAGGGTCGATGGGCCGAACCATGAACCTGAATATGGACTTTACGGACCGGACCATGGCAAGCGATTTGATGATCAGAACTTGAGGATATGCTCTTCATTTATTGTTAAGTGTTGAGAGTATTATTGCTTGATAATGTTTTTACTCATCTTACCTGTGATTTTAGCAGATAATCAAAAATTTAATCCAGGTATTAAAAAAGCATTAAAATTGACAAACTGTACTTCTGCCTACCATTTTGTTAATAAACAAAGAAGGATGAGGTGTTTTTCAAATACTAGTCAACAAATCTAGCTTTGAGTAATTAGAACAGTCCCTTGAAATTGCAGCTATACTAACTATACTGTGTGCTTATCGAAGTAACGTTTTCTTGAGTGGCTGTAATTTATAGGTCGCCCGAATCTTATTCACACAGCTAAAAAAATGTAATCCAGAGGTGAAGTTCAGTAGATGGATAGTTGGGGGAGGAATTTGGTTTAAAACAAAATGTTAAAGCATCCAGAAGGTTGGGCAGAAACTTGGAATGTCCTTCAGACTAAAATACTTTATCAATGGTGTTTTTTTTTGTGCTGTTCGAATCTGGAGTAACAATTATTTTGATCCCCTTACACTTGTGTACAAAAAATTACATTAAACAATCTTGAGTCTTAAATAGATGCTGCCTGACCTGCTGACTGCAGCATTTTCTATTTTTATTTCAGATTTCCAGCATGTTTTTACTTTTGAGATTTTATGTTTCAAAAATATACTTACAATAAATACAGCAAGGGAATGTCTTTCTCTACATTTATTGTGCGATCAATTTATTCTGTTACAATGAGTCAACACAGTCATTTTTACTACTTAAACAATGCAGTCATCAAATGTTGCAGATGTTCTTGCACAGGCCCATCCATGTCCAGTGGTGGCAGGACCTTGTAATGTGGCCTTTCCCCATAAAGCCTCTTCTAAAGTGTTTTCACTCAACATCGGTGTGTCCCTTAGCATTTGCTCCTATATCCTGAGTAGTGCCATTTTAGAAATTGCTTAACTCACGAATGCAAGCATTAGGATTACAACACACAACTATCTTAAACTTATATTCATTCAGAAGTTTGTATCCCCTCCTGTTTTGCATGGTTGCTGCCATCCAAGTGTGGACCAATGTTTTCAAACATTTTATTGGGTGTCATGATGGAATGTCCTTCAGACTTGGAAGGACATTCCATCATGTCCATCATACTTCAACATGTATAGGTTGCAACGTATCTGCTGAGGGCTAGAAACCTTCAAAACAGATTCTCAGAGGTTATTGGATAAAGTAGAAGTGAAGGTCAATGGCACAGTGTCTGGTCCTGGAATATCTTGCAGTGCAGGAACAAGTTTAGCCATCTCAAACAAATTACCATGGAGAGTAGAATCTTCAAATGGAATATCCTCACTAAGGAGGGTGCTTTAGAGAGGGTGCAGAGGTACTGCCTGGATTAAATAACATGACTTATGAGGAAAAGATTGAGCAAGCTCGGGTGTTTTTCTTTGAAGTGAAGGAGGATGAGAGGTGATTTGATAGAGGTGTATAAGATTATAAGATGAGAGGCATAGGTAGACTCAACACCCAGCCCCTTTTCCCTAGGGCAGCAATAGCCAAAACCAGAGAATATTGGTTTAAGGCAAGTGGAGGAAAAGTTCGGGGGAATGTCAGAGGTATGTTTTTTTCACACAGTGTTAAGTGCCTGGACTGCACTGCTGTGGGTGCTGGGAGACGCTGAACAATAGGAACTTTTAAAGATTCTTGGGCATATGGATATTAAAAAAAATGGAATGACATGGGTTGTGTAAGAAGGAAGGGTGAGATTGATTGTGAAGTAGGTTTCTATAGGTCTGGACAGCATCAAGGGCCAAAGTGCTTGTATTGTTCCATGTTCTATTCTCCAAACCAAATTGTCTCACTGTTGAATTCTCTGCCTTCCTATTTACTAAAGGTTTCCACTATGCAGCATGCAAACTTGATATTACTCTGCTGTACTCTTCTTCACACATTTATAGTAGAACAGACACATCACCCAATGGTCATCATTCACACATTGTTCCTCAGAGAAAAGGAGTGAAACAGAGATGAAATGGAATACATTGGAAAGACGTTGAATTGAATTGACTTTAGTAGTTACATCCTTCATATACATGTTGAGATGGAGAGGGTACAGAAGATACTGTCTGGACTACAGTGCCTGCGTTATAGGGAGAGGTTGGATCTTTCTTCTCTGGAGTACAGAATGAGGGGGGCACCTTGCAGACATTCATAAAATCATGAGGGGGATTGATAAGATGATAATGGTCTTTTCCCCGGGGTTGGGAGTCCAAAACTAGAGGTCACATATGCAAGATAAGAGGGGAGAGATTTAAGAGACCCAAGAGATAATTTCTTTACACAGAAGGTAGTGAGCACCTGGAATGAGCTGCCAGAGGAAGGGAGTTCAGTCGCTAAATTGAACTGCACTATTTCAGACCAGGATGCAGCAGTCAGCAGGAAGGGCACTGAAGAAGTGCTTAGGATGGGAGAACTTCTCGCATTCTGGAGGCAGTAAGTAGGTTCATGCTTATGTGACCACTGTTAATGTCCTGTCACTGTGCTTCAGAAAACTTGTGAATATTATAGAGAAAAAATTGATGGACTCTTGTGATACTATGGAACTCCTTTAGATAATAATATCCAAGGCAAGAACAGCAGAAATCTGACTTTACTGCGGCTTTCAAATATTTCATGGAAATAGTTTGGAAAGCAAAGGAAGTCACCATTGTTGGAATGGACTCCTTGTAGATTCTGATGGAGATTTTGCAGAGTTTTGTCAACTCCAGCTTCGCAGTTGGAGTTGACCATCAATTGCATATTCTAAAGGAATGGCTTGATTTGTTTACTGTCATGCTTTATGTATTTTACTATAGTACGTTATTTGATATCTGAAAGTTGAAGGTCATTCTCAGTCACTGGGATTTTATGGTGTGGTTCTTAATTATTTCCTGATCTGTCACTCAAGTAGAAAGACCATGTGTATAATATATATTTGGTTGCACCTGATTCTCATACTGGCAGATCTCTGCTTCTTTCTTGATAGCTGGTGCCAAGTTAATAATGGCCAGGTTCTACATCATGGGGCATACTACCACAAACATTTGATATCCACTCAGCGAGTATTGCAAAATTCATACAGAATTATCCAAGCAGAGGAATGGTGCCTAGTGCTGTGTAATGTTCTCTGGGAATACATGACCTGTTGTTTGAATGAATGCCATTGAGGAGTTGTGAGGTCATGTTATCAGTTGATAATTCTTATTGCTCCACAGTAGATCAAAGGCAGCCCCAGAAAAGAACTGACAAGGGCTAAAGCAAGCATGATTACTGTCAGAGCAATGAGCATCTGTAAAGGCCTGGAACATGCTGAGAGAGTGGAATTTCCTTCACTTGGTGAATATGCATGAGTTATCATGAAGCAAGGCAGTTCAGATGGGAAAAAGCTCTGAGGAGCTTCACAGAGTCGCAACATTTAATTGTTTCTCTTAAGGTGTATGTAATGCAGCTACCAAATTTCCAATAAAAAACTAGAGTATGCTCTAATGCATCAATGTTCTGTAAACTGCAGGATCTTGCATATCTGGAAAAGCAGCATGAAAGGAACCAGAAAGACATAGATTGAGTTACTCTCATCTCTACAGTTACAGGCAATGTTGTCCTTGCCCTATTTTGAATTTACACTTATGTTCCAGCAGTAGGTAGATTTCAGTCACAACCTCCACAATACAGGCCATTCCTGGACTTATGGACACCCAACAAATATGAATGTACTATTATAATACTGTGAAATTCAGAAGTTCAACGTACGAAGTAAATTTATCATCAAAGTACAACCCTGAGATTTGTTTTCTTGCGGGCATACACAGTACATCCAAGAAACACAATAGAATCAATGAAAGACTGCACCCAACAGGACAAACAAACAATCAATGTCCAAAAGACAAGCTGTGCAAATACAAAAAAAAAACCAAACAAAACAATGACAAATACTGAGAACATGAGATAAAGAGTCCTTAAGTGAGTTTATAAATTGTGGGAACAGTTCAGTGATGGGGCAAGCGGAGTGGAGTTAACCCCTCTGGTTCAAGAGCCTGATGGCTGAGAGGTAATAACGGTTTCTGAACCTGCTGGTGTGGGCCCTGAGGCTCTGGTATCACCTTCCTGATGATTGCAGCGAAACATTGCCAGCAGTGTTAAACTCATGTCAGCTATGTCACTTCAGATGTTTCAATCCTACTTTTCACACTCTCTGTATTTATGTTTGTGTTAACTAATCTTCCTTGCTGCCAAGGTACTCGGCTTTAATTTTCTATTCAGAGTAGTTACCTGATTCCACATTATTTTCTTTCTGACTAAAGTCCCAGGATAGTTTCCAAAATTTACGCCTTAATGTCATAATGCCTCCCTTCTGTCCTTCCTTGCTTTTTCTCAGTCCACAACACATTTAATTAACATCCCACCAGTTTGGTTGATGTATAACTTTTTCATTAAGCTCCTTATGGGAGTGACAAAAGCAAGCATTTGGGTTGTGGTGTGTAGAATCTTTGAGCAAGTAAATCTGTTGGTGAGTTGAGTATTTTTATACAGTGATCACAGTATGATAGAGTTCACTTTGGAATTTAATTTCTCCTTCTCAAATTTCAATGTGTCAGTATTTCATTGGAATAAAGGAAATGACAATGGCATGAGAGGGGAACTGGCCAAAGTTGACTGGAAAGGGACACTGGCAGGAAGGACAACAGACAGGCAATGGCTGGAGTTTCTGCGGAAAATGAGGGAAGTGCAAGACAGATGTATTCCAAGTAAGACATTTTCGAGTGGAAGAAGGACACCATGACTGACAAGTCAAGTCAGAGCCAAAGTAAAAGCAAAAGAGAGGGCATACAAGGAAGCCAAAGCTCGTAGGAAGATCGAGGATTGGGAAGCTTTTTAAAAACTTGCAGAAGGAAACTAAGAAGGTCATTAGGAAGGAAAAGGTGAATTATGAAAGGAAGCTGGCGACTAATATTAAAGAAGATACTAAAAGCTTTGTTAAGTATATAATGGGTAGAAGAGAGTAGACGGTAGATATAGGACCAATAGAAAATGACGCTGGAGGTATTGTGTTGAGACCCGCAGAGATGGCAGAGGAACTGAATGCATATTTTGCATCAGTCTTCACAGTGGAATACATCTGCAGTATACCAGACGTTCAAGAGTGCCAGGGAAGTGAAGTTTGTGCAGTGAAAATTACGACTGCGAAGGTGCTAAGGAAGCTTAATGGTCTGAGGGTGGATAAATCTCCTGGATCTGATGGGATGCACCCTGGGGTTCAGAAGAAAGTCGCTGGAGAGATTGCGGAGACATTAACAATGATCTTTCAAGAATCGATAGATTCTGGCATTGTATCGGATGACTGCAAAATTGCAAATGTTACTTCGCTATTTAAGATGGGTGGGAGGCAGCATTAAGGAAACTATAGACCCGTTAGCCTGACATCAGTGATTGGGAGGTTGGTTGGAATCGATTGTTAGGGATGAGATTATGGAGTACCTGGAGGCACATGACAAGGTAGGCCAAAGCCAGCATGGTTTTCTGAAAGAAAAATCCTGCCTGACTAACCTACTGCAATTTTTTTTTTGAGGAAATTACAAGCAGGGTAGACAAAGGGGATGCAGTAGATATGGTATACTTGCATTTTCAGAAGTCCTTTGACAAAATACCGCACATGTGGCTGATTAGCAAGATAAGAGCCCATGGAATTACAGGGAAGTTACTAGCATGGGTGGAGCATTGGCTGGTCGGCAGAAAACAGAGAGTGGGAATAAAGGGATCCTATTCTGGCTGGCTGTTGGTTACCACAGGGGTCAGTGTTGGGACTGCTGCTTTTTACGATGTATGTCAATGATTTTGACGATGGAATTAATAGATTTGTGGCTAAATTTGCCGATGATACAAAGATAGGTGGAGGAGTGGGTGGTGTGGAAACAGAGAGCCTGCAGAGAGACTTAGATAGTTTAGGAGAATGGGCAAAGAAGTGGCAGATGAAATACAATGTTGGAAAGTGTATGGACATGCACTTTGGTGAAAGAAATAAATGGGCAGACTATTATTTAGATGGGCAGAGAATTCAAAATGCAGAGATGCAAAGGGACTTGGGAGTCCTTGTGCAGGATACCCTAAAGGTTAACCTCCAGGTTGAATCGGTTGTGAAGAAGGCAAGTGCAGTGTTGACATTCATTTCTAGAGGAATAGAATATAAGAGCAGTGATGTGATGTTGAGACTCTATAAGACACTCGTAAGACCACACTTGGAGTATTGTGTGTAGTTTTGGCCTCCTTATTTTAGAAAGGATATACTGACATTGGAGAGAGTTCAGAGCCATTTATGAGAATGATTCCAAGAATGAAAAGGTTACCGTATGAGGAATGTCTGGCAGCTCTTGGGCTGTATTCCCTGGAGTTCAGGAGAATGAGGGGGAATCTCACAAACATTCCGAATGTTAAAAGGCCTGAACAGATTAGGTATGGCAAAGTTATTTCCCATGGTAGATGTCCAGGACAAGAGGGCACGACTTCATGATTGAAGGACGTCCACTTAGAACAGAGATACAAAGAAATTAATTTCAGAGGGTGGTAGATCTGTAGTCAGAGGGTGGTAAATCTGTAGAATTTGTTGCCACAAGTGGCTGTGGAGGCTAAGTCTTTGGGTGTATTTAAGGCAGAGGTAGATAGGTTCTTGATTAGCCAGGGCATCAAAGGGTATAGGGAGAAGGCAGGGAAGTGGGGATGACTGGAAGAATTGGATCAGCCCATGACTGAATCGCGGAGCAGACACTGGGCCGAATGGCCTACCTCTGCTCCTATATCTTATGGTCTTAAGGGAGCATGGCCTGGATGGTGGGGGGGGGGGGGTCCTTGATGATGGATGCTGCTTTCCTGTGACAGCACTCTGTGCAGATATTTTCAAAGGGGAGGGCTTTGCCTGTGATGGTCTGAGCCGTATCCACTACTACTTGTAGGATTTTCCATTCAAGGGCATTGGTGTTTCCATACCAGGCTGTGATGCAACCAATCATTATACTGCAACACACATCTATAGTAGTTTGTTTATGTTTTAGATGTCAGGATGAACCTTTGAAAACTTCTAAAGAAGCAGAGTCACTGTTGTGCTTTCTTCATAATACACTTGTGAGCTGGACCCAGGAAAGATCCTCTGAACTGATAACACTGAGGAATTTAAAGTTGCTGACCATCTCCCCCTCTGAACCCCTGAAGAGGACTGGCTCAAAGACCTCTTTTTTCCCTCTCTTCTTGAAGTCAATCATCAGTTCCTTGGTCTTGCTGATATTGAGTGAGAGGTTGTTGCTGTGGCACCACTCAGCCAGATTTTCAATCTCCCTCCTACGTGCTGATTCGTCAGCACCTTTGATTTGGCTTACAACAGTGGTGTCATCAGCAAACTTAAATATGTCATTGGAGCTGTGCTTCGCCACATAGTCATAAGTGTGTAAAGTGAGTAGAACAGGGGGCTAAGCTCACAGACCCGTGGTGCACCTGTGCTGATAGAGGTTGTGGAGGGATGTTATTGCCAATCCAAACTGACTGGAGTTGGCAAATGAGGAAATTGAGGATCCAATTACACAAGGAAGTATTAGGGCCAGGATTTACAAATGGCTGGCATTAAATCAGCATTGTGCCATGCTTGACCTAATCATTTGAATAAAAGCAACACATACAAAATGCTGGAGGAACTCAGCAGGCCAGGCAGCATCTATGGAAAAAAGTACAGTCGACGTTTCAGGTCGAGACCCTTCTTCAGTCCTGCTGGAAGGTCTCGGCATGAAACATCAACTGTAATCTTTTCCATAGATGATGCCTGGCCTGCTGAGTTTCTCCAGCATTTTGTGTCTGTTGCTTGGATTTTTTTAGATTAGATTATAGATTATGAGGACACGCAGTCCTCTTTTATTGTCATTTAGTAATGCATGCATTAAGAAATGATACAATATTCCTCCAGTGTGATATCACAGAAACACAAGACAGACCAAGACTGAAAAGCTGATAAAAACCACATAATTATAACATATAGTTTCAAGAGTGCAAGCAATACCGTAACTTGATGAAGAACAGGCCATGGACATGGTAAAAAAACGTTCAAGGTCTCTCGAAAGTCCCACATCTCACGCAGACGGAAGAATGAAGAAAACTCTCCCTGCCATGAGCTTCCAGCGCTGCAAACTTGCCGATGCAGCATCCTGGAAGCACCCGACTACAGTCCGACTCTGAGTCGTCCGAAAACTTCGAGCCTCCGACCATCCCTCTGACACCAAGCACCGAGCACAATCTCTGCCGAGCACTTCTACCCCAGCCCCGGCCGCCAGCAGCAGGCAAAGCCGAGGACTTGGGGCCTTCCCCTCCGGAGATTCTCGATTACACAGTAGCAGCGGCAGCAAACCGGGCATTTCAGGAGTTTCTCCAGATGTTCCTCCGTGCTTCTCACGGCTGTCTCCATCAAGCATCTACAGATTTTCTCTTATTTGTAATCATTTGAATGATGTACATGCATCATGTACAGTCTGTAAAGCATGTCTGATTTCTGTACACACATATGTACCTTCCTATAAATTGCAGAGCTAGGTTCCTCCTTCTCTCCACTTCTAAGTTCCTTCTTATCAGTCTTGTGTGCTTTTGATGTCATTCATTAAAATACTGGAGGTGACTTTGAACATTTTCTGACTTGTGGACAAACAAACCACGGGGATGGCCTAGAAAGTGTAAACACTTAAAGCATTGCTTTTGGTGGTTAAATTAAGAAAACGATTATATCCAGAATCTGAGTGGAAATGTTCTTCAGTGAATGGCCTTTGTTCTTCCTTGATCAGTTCAATTTCAAGGGGAATGATTGCTACGCTATCTGTGCAACTTGTTCCAATCCAAACCTTTTTGTATGAAGCAGGCTATTGAAGATGCTCTGTAGTCCTCTGAGCGTTATAACCAATTATAAGACCACTCCAACATGCATGTAAATGTACCAGAAGCAAAGAAGTATTCCAGCAAGTAAGCTGCAAGCAGATCATAATCCCTTTTATTTTGTGTCATTGGTTTTGGGCATCATCAATGCTATTTAGTCCACTTGAGCATGGAGTTTTAAAATGGCTGACATTAAATCAGTATTGTGCATTGTTGGTTTCGGTTGTTAGGGATGCCCCTGAAGAACCCTTTACCAAAACAGTCTGGCACACTTATCATCGGAGGTTAATTTGCACAGCTGGAACAAATCTTTGACTGTTATTTGGTTAAGAAGCATATAAAAATAAGGTGCTGCAGATCCCAAGTGTTCATCAACACTTTCCTCACCCTTGTCCATGTTTCCCGGGCTTGCTCTGAACAGGACATCTGTGATTAGCTTGAATCAATATAAACTAGGTCATCCATTCTTTATTCTGCACATTCTGCATATTTTTAGGAGCAACTTCTTTTTCCTAGTCTGTAGACTCTATACTTCTGAGCTTGTTCTAGACTCCAATGTTCTTCTTTATATTCTGTACATTTCTGAAATTATTTTACATCCTCCCGTATTGTTCTTTGTTGTCAGACTTTCCTTATTATGTATTATCAGCACGGCACAGCAAAGCTGCGTAACACCAACAGCAGTTCGATTCATGCCCATGTGGAGTTTGCATAATTGTGTGGCTTTTCCTTGGGGTGCTCTGATTCCCTCACACATTCCAAAGCTATACTGGTGGATTAATTAGCTACACTAAATTGTCCCTACTCTGTGCTGTGGGTGGCAAGAGAATTAAGGGGAGTTTATGAGCAAGTGGGAGAGAAGAGATTCCAGGGAAATAACTGAAGGAATGTGATTGGGAATGGTACAGAATCGGCAAGCAAAGTGATGTCTTATCTCATACAAACATGTGACATACTACTGTATTAGCTTTTAAGAGAATTGGTTATTCCTAAACCCTTTGCATCATCCGTGGATTGTGAATTACAAATTGATCCCGATTCTGCACAGTGTATTCTGTTTCAACTCAATTTAAACAGCTAATTTATATGTTTTCTTTAAAGTAGGCATTTACAAGTAGGTAGTAGGAAAAATGTAAACAATTCACTTACAGTCTGACAATGTAACAAACTGGAAATCAGGGTTTTCCTTGCTAAATATCTGACTGGGACAAGAGCAGCACAACTTAAACAGGCAGGAGTGTGTGGCTAATTCTTTCTCACAATGCCATTTGGACATTTCTGCCACCTCTGGCCCACAATAACACCAGAAAACTTCATTTTGCTATTCTGCTTTAGTTTCCTATTTCCTGACAGGTGTCCTGGATATTCTATCACTGTCTCCTTGTGTTCATTAGTATCACAGACTAACCTTCATGATAGCACTGTTACCCATGTACATATTTGCAAAGGCATCCCACTCCCCTATTAGGGAAAAACATGATGTAGGTTAGAGCTTGTGCCAGAAGGACAGTGGACAATTGGAGATGGATTGATGCCCATAGTTTGGGGTAGAACCTCCTGGCTTACTTTCCCCAGTAGACCCTGGAGTAATGATGGTTCTATGATGAACCATGTCATCCAGCTGGACTCCTGCTCAATACTTGCAGCATAGTTGAGCAGAAACACTGCTGAGATCTGATGGCATTGGCCAATGATGTTGTGTTTGCACAGAAGTCTTGGAAACATGGATAAATATGAGGGGAGTTCTGAGTATTTAAATATAATATAAATTGTATTTTTAAAAAATTATAAACCATTAACTGTGATTTTTATTTCAAATGTGATATATGTTCTTCAGTACGATTAATATTCAGTTTATTTTCAAGTTTTAAAAAACTGCTATTATATCCCCAACATTCAGGAGTTGAGAAATGACATACTCACATGTCTTTTATGTACATTGTTTAGGTCATACCAGCAATCATTTGTGCAAAAAGAGAGGGGAAAAATGGTGAGGTAGTGTTCATGGGTTCATTGTCCATTCAGAAATCTGATGGCGGAGGGGAAGAAGCTTTTGCTGAAACAGTGAGTGTGTGTCTTCAGGCTCCTGTACCGCCTCCTTGATGGTAACATTGAAAAGAGGGCATATCCTGGGTGATGGGGATGCTTAATGAAGGATGCCGCCATTTTGAGGCATCACCTGTTGAAGGTGTCCTCGATGCAGGGGTGGTAAGTGCCCATGATGGAGCTGGCTGAGTTTAGAACTTTCTGCAGCTTTTTTCTGATCTTGTGCAGTGGACCCTCCATACCAGACGATGATACAATCAGTTAGAATGCTCTCCATGGTACGTCTGTAGAAATTTGAGAGAGTCTTGGTGACGTACCAATTCTCCTCAAACTCCTAATGAAATATAGCAATCATATCTTTGCAATTTCATCAATATGTTGGGCCCAGGATAGATCCTCAGAGATGTTGATTCCCAGGAACTTAAAATTGCTTGCTTTTTTCACTGAAATTCTGCTACCAATAATTGTGTTTTTAGCAAATGTTATAGATGATATTTGAACTAGCCATACAGTCATAGGTGTAGAAAGACTAGAGTAGTGGGCTAAGCAGACATCCTTGAGGTGCACCAGTGCTGATTGTCAGCGCAGTCAAGATGTTATTTCTGATCTGTACGGACTGGTCTCCAGGTGAGAAAGCCAACAATCCATTTGCAGAGGGAGGTACAGAGGCCCAGGGTTTGGAGAGCTTGTTGATTAGAACTGAGAGTGTGATTGTATTGAACAGAGTTGTAATCAATAAACAGCAGTCTGACATGGGTAGTGCTATTGTCCAGGTGATCCAAGGCCAAGTGGACAGCCAGTGAGATTGCATCCACTGTAGATTTATTGTGGCAATAAGCAAATTTCAGTGGGCCCAGGTCCTTGCTTGGGCAGGAGTTGATTCTAGCCATATTGATTCTGGATTGAATAGTGCCCATCAGCAAATTGACCAAACACTTCTGTGTGTGGTTCGCCTTGTTGAGGTTCAGGATCAATCATGTATTTAATAACATCATCACCTGTGTAGGAGTCTATCGATGAACACAAAGGTTTAAGTAAACTCAGCAATTCAGAGACAGAAATTAAGGGGTCTTCAGTGTGATATCAATGTTTTGTTCCCAGCTTCTACCAAATCTATTTCTCATTGCTCGGTAGAAGTATCAGTGTGCATTTCCTAGATGGTCATAGTGCCTCTATGTCTTGCACCTTTGTGCAAGGAATCTGTAGCACAGAACTTAGTCAAGACATTGGAACACTTGAGAGGTGGCTACAGACACTAGAAGTAATTAAGAGGTAGTTATATTTATTTCCACCCCTCACCCCCTCCACCTGAGTTTTCCCTTGCCTCCAAGGGAATTTTTCTGCAGCTTTCCCTTGTCTGTGATGGAGAGGCACATTCTGTTGCCATTTAAAATCAGCACATGATAAAACACTCCAGTAAATAACTTTGCCACACAACTACTCCGACTGATTCATGCAACTCAAAGATTCACTACGTTATTTAAAAAAGAACCTCATTATCTCTAGTTTGACAATGCTTTTAGTTAAACAGCGTGTTATTTACTTTCACAAATTCCCAAGCTCACTACTTACTGCATATTGAGATACTACTCAATCTTGATGAACTTGGCTGGGGTTCGATCTTTGTGAATTTTTTCAGTTTCTGACTCGGGGTTCTTCTTAAGTAGTTAATCTCCAGAGTCTTTGCTACTGGTCATCACATAAAACAGCTTTTTATACCTTTCCTTGCATACCTTTCAAACATTGCTTAGTCCTTTATTGTCATTTACACAACTGTAATTACAGTGCTTATCCATGTGAGCATATGTTTAACCTATTTATCTATCTATCTATGTTTAATCTATCAATCTATCTATCTATTTAAATCCCTGCTAGAGCCATCTTCCTGTTATTGTAACTATTTGTTACTAAGGATAATTATTTGTAGTTTTTGTCATCTATCAAATATCATTTTTCACAAGATGCCACGTCCCCAATACCCCCATCTGCTTGTCCTGGCCTCCAGGTATCTCACAATGGGACGTTGACAATGGGATCGTCTATAAGGCTGGGTCACCAATGTTCTCATTTGAGACTGATCAATTGTCAATTACATGACCTTCCTTCACTGTATCTCTTGGTTCTATGATTTTTACCATCTCTAAGAGGCAGCAGAGTCTCCTCCCAAATCCTGATGGGTTACTTGACATTGCGTTGGTTGCTATAATTCATTAAGGTCTTCCCAGAGATCACTTGCAATGAGAAGGCAGTTGTGACCTCTGCATGCATCTGCCCACAACACTGGTAAAGCTTTAATATAAGAATAAATAAAAACTATCTTAACAGTTTACTTGTCTCCTTGTCCAATTTCATCAATTCTTGCCGGTCACCCAATTAGACATTAATGTTATCACAGAGTACCTATTTAGAACATTATATAAGGATGAAGTCCAGTTCCTAAGCAAATATTGTGTAGTCCTCCCACCTATCCTTCATTCTTTATTTCTAATAGTTATTATCCAAATGCTGTAAGGAAGATGTATCAAAGATTCAGAGCTCTACAGATTCATTGGGAAGTTGCAATAAAAATGTCAATAACTACCGGAAATGTTTGACAGCTGCTGAGTAACTTGTCAGAATTGAAATCCTGAATAAAGGTTTTCTGTATCGTTCATCTCCTCTCCAGACATGAGCTTCGCAATCTTACCACATGGCAAGGCATGGGCCATTTTGTACTCTTCAAATACAGAAGCAGATGTTCAAGTCTACATCTGAGTGAGCCAACACAGAATAATGAAATAGACAGTTTAATTCTGGTCACACACTTCATTCATTTTCTAATAAACTACAGCTAAGCAATGTATAAACCCTCTGTGCTTATGAAAGCACTTCGGGTTTGAATAACAATATGAAATATTTGCATACTAAATTAACAACAAAATTGCTATACAATACAGTAACTTTCCATTATTTCAGTTCAGAGCATTGGAGTAAAAAGAACTAGAGAGTCCATAATAAAACAGTAAATAAGTGCAGATGTCACGATTGCTTAACATTTCCCTGTATTGCCAGATTTTATGCACTGGGTTTCCAGCTCTTGAATTGTATTGTAAGTTAAAAGTATTTTGAGAAATATCAATTTTAGCCAGAACACTATTTGAATGCAAAATGGAAATGGGAGGAAAATTTGGGCAGTGGATGTTGTAAATGAAGCTTTTCCTGTGCTCAGCAATATCTTATTTTGCTCAACTGGAGTACATTTAGGCTTTGGTCATTTGTAAAATGAGAGGGACATTCAGCACCCATTGAAGCATTTATGAACCCAACTGAGCATAAACCAGGGAAAGTACTTGCGACCTTTCTATTTCAACTTGACAACCGGCCATCCAGTTTTCAAATAGAGGATACAAATTAGGAATACAAATGCAAAGGGGTGCTTGAAAAAGAATCTGATAGACAAAAAATGTTTACTAACAATGCTTGACTGCCTTACAGTGACAGTGTAGATCAAACTGTACAATGGAGAACCAAAACAATAGATTTCAGCTGCATCTTCTGTCCTGTGTAGGAGTAGGAGAAAGTCAAAGAAATGAAAACAGTTGAAGGGTAAATTGTATCAATAACACTCTACATATGTCTGAGCAGGTCTGTGTGTTTGTGTGTCTACACTGGGACATATGGCAGCATCCAGAATGAAGAGAGATTACACAGAACAGGGAATTATTTGGAATCAAGAAACCCAAGAAGACAAACTATAGTAATACCATAATATGGATTGCTGGGATCAATTTTGTAATACACTGAAGATTTTAATTTTGATTATTTGCCACAGGTTCTTCTAAGGCTGAGAATTATCTGCACTCCTGGATTTAGTTCTTTTCCCCAAGGCACTTTAATGGGTAAACTCAATTTATAAGCCATTTACATTCAAACCATGTTACATGTGCATCCTACAGTGAATGCCATATCTCATGCAGGTTTGGCCATCTGTGTATCATGCCATGTGGTTACAGGGGCTGTTCAATCTCAGCTTGAATCTTCTCCCTCTGTAGGACATAGTTTTAAATAAGTTCCCTACATGCAATATGCAAAATATTTTCCCCATTCTTGCGATAATGTAGTATGTTAAATGATAAAATCAGAACTGAAAACAACATTTTCATCTGTGAACCAGATAAATATTCAGTTGGCTGGAATAAAGTCCATTGGTTGGCTTGCTTTTTAATTCCTTTAAGCAGATGACCTGTCAAACTGTCTTTTGGATATTTCTATATTTTTTTAAGTAATCTAGCTGCTTCACCTACTAAAATTCAAAGACCATTGTGGTATTAGTGTGGCAACATGGCCAGAACATTGGCTGGGAAATGGCATTAAGGCTTATTATTTACCAGATGCAACTTCACTCACCGCTACTCTGAACTGATTCTACAACCTACAGACTCACTTTCAAGGACTTGTTACAACTCATGTTCTCAGTATTATTTTTTATTTGCACAGTTTGCCTTCTTTTTTCAGTCTTCGTTTATGTATAGTTCTTTTTATAAATTCTATTTTATTTCTTTATTTTTCCTGTAAATGTTGGCAAGAAAATGAATCTGAAGGTAGTATACAGTAACATACACGTACATTGATAATAAATTTACTTTGAATTTTGAAGTGCAGTTCAGTGCAGTTACTGAGCAACCAAACACAATTCCAAGCAATACTTACCAAACTATGGAGTGCTGAATTTATGTTTTCTCCATCACAAGTGCAATGTTCAATCTGTTCACAGAAGGAATAACATCTGAGCTTCCACAGGGAAAGACCCCTTTAGTTTCAGAGGAAACAGCTGTGAAGAAAGGTTGCAGAAACCCTGAGGTAAATTTTTTAGTTCCTTTTTCTCATGGGAGGAATGGGGTATTGGTGGCAGTAAATGCATTTGGTGACCTTCTTTGATACCATTATAAGAATATAAGAAATAAAAAAGTGAGCCCATATAGTTCTTTGCGTCTACTCTGGCTGTAACCCAATTATAAGTGGTTCAGAACTCAACTCCACTTGCCCACCTGATCCTCATTTTCCTCAGTCCCATCCTTGGTATGTAACAAATGTATCAACATCTGCCTTAAATACAATCAATAGCTGACTACTCACAGCCCTCTGAGGTACAGAGTTCCAATAAGTCTCAATCTTCTGAGTAACAGTGCTTTCCTCATTGCAGTTCTCAGTTCTCTCCTCAATTTACTTCTCACCTGTCCCTCTGTCTTGTGGCCAAGAGATACTAAACTGAATTTTATAATTATTCTTGAGCACTACTTTAGTAAACCAAGAGGGCATAGATACAAAGTGGATGGTAATTTTAATTTTTCCTGATTAATATCTAGAAAGGTTTTCCAGGTGTACATTTAAAATGGCGACTTTGTTATGTTAATCTGGGGAATGCGGCTTTGTTGTGCTTTAACGCTGAAGAGAGTTTGCGCTAACAGTTTGTTTTACTTTAAAATGAGATAACAGGGTTCTATTAGCCAATGGGTGGTTATGTATCGTTTTGTTTTCGGATACCATGCTGTATGATATGACTGTGGACTGAGTTTTGGCGGGGAGTCGGAGGAGAGACGAGGAAGACCGTGGATGTGTGGAGAGGCTCCGGTTGATCACTCAGGGTGGTCCCGAGCCGTGAGTCGATGGAATTCGGGTGGTCGTCTGAACTCGAATTGAGCTCCAACGTAGCGCGCAAAGAACTTGGACTTTGATAAGTGTTGGCGTCTTTTTTTTTCATTACTTTCCTCTCTGTATCAAGTGTATATTAATGTCATAGAATTAGTAATATCTATAAAGTGTATTTGTTAAAATTTACTGGGTGTGCTGGCTGATGATTGATGTTTGTGATTGATTCGGGCGGCAACCGACCCTGTGTGGAGTGTTGAGGCGGGTGCTGGGCGGGATTTCCCCTAGACATACACAAGCCAATATAACAGAATGTTACAAGTGGGGGCTCATCCGGGATTTGGACTTTTTGGGAAAGTTGTACTTGTCGTTGCGGTAAGTGGTGTGAAGATGGATCGAGATAAGATTGTAAGTTGGTGTGAAATGGAGGAGGTACCGGTGAATCATGCGTGTGTGGTAAACGGGGTCGATTATCGCATTCCGGCAGAGGTACTGGTGCGAGGGTTGAGTTGGATTAAAGGTATCGGGCAGGTAGAACTTGTAGCTAGAAGGGGTGGGAAAGAACTGGAGGCTAGCTGGATGTTGGTGCGGACGAGTGCCGACGTCATGACGTTGGAACTACCAGCGACAGTCCATGCCCCGGGGGGAGGCGGGGCCATGGGGTCTCCACACTCTCCCCGAGGACGCAAGTGAGGAGGTGCCGGAGGAGGAGGAGCTAGATGAGGCCCCAAGGGAGGTGCCAGTAGCCAGGGGTGGAGGTGTGGAGTGGGAAGGTTTGGCCAGGCCCGGCCCCCATGGGCGGGATGAGACTGCCGAGTTAACGGCTGCCATTACCTCCCTGGCGAGAAGGGTTGAGGGGCACCGCCCGAAGCTGAGAATTTTCGCGGGATCCAAGCCCACCCCAGAAGGGGTGGGAAAGAACTGGAAGCTAGCTGGATGTTGGTGCGGACGAGTGCCGACGTCATGACTTTAGAATTACCAGCGACAGTCCATGTCCAGGGGGAGGCGGGGCCGTGGGGTCTTTACACTCTCCCCGAGGACGCAAGTGAGGAGGTGCCGGAGGAGGAGGAGCTAGATGAGGCCCCCAGCCGGGTGCCCGTAGCAAGAGGTAGAGGTGTGGAGTGGGAAGGTTTGGCCAGGCCCGGCCCCCATGGGCGGGATGAGACTGCCGAGTTAACGGCTGCCATTACCTCCCTGGCGAGAAGGGTTGAGGGGGACCGCCGGAAGCTGAGAATTTTCTCGGGAGCCAAGCCCACCCCGGAAGGGGAGGATGACTATGAGACCTGGGTTGAAGATACATCCCAACTGTTAGAGGTGTGGCCAGTTTCGGATGAGGAAAAGAGACAGCGATTGGTGGAAAGCTTAAGGGGCGGGGCGGCCCGGGTGGTCCGCGATCTGAGAGCGGCACGCCCCTTGGCTTCCCTATAGGAGTGTTTGGACGCTTTGGAGGAAGTGTTTGGTCTGTCAGGGGATCCCTGGCGGCATTTAGCGGAGTTTCAACGGATGGGGCAGAGAAGAGGGGAAAAGCTCTCCGACTATGCTTTCAGGCTGGAAGGAAAGCTTACTGGGTTGCTGCGACGAGGGGTAGTGAAGGAGGACGAAGTGGCGGAGTTAAGGATGAGTCAGATACGTAGCGGTTCCCGGGAGGATGACAGAGTGGCTTGGAGTGTACGGCAGTCATTTAAGCAGAGCCCCCCTCCATCATTCGGACAGCTGATCCGAGAGGTACGGGCCGAGGAGTGTGCCTTGGGCTGACCGGGGGCTCGGACCCTCAGGGACGGTCTTCAGCGGTTCAGGAGGTGGTAGTCGAGGTGAGACCAGAGAAATCCAAGGGGTCTCCGGGGGGCCATATCGGGAGGAGAGAGGCGGCGAGTAGTGGGTGCTATAACTGTGGGAGAGAGGGGCATTTCCACCGGGAATGTGAGTGGTCGGGGGCGTGCTACCGCTGTGGGGAAGCTGGCCACTTGCGGAAGGATTGTGAGAGACGAGATGCGCCGAGGGGGGAGGGCCCCCGGACCACTAAGAAGGGAGAGGTGTCGGGAAACTTAGGAGAGGCTCAGTGAGGGAACGGACTGGAGTCTCGGGAGGAACACGTTCCCAGAAAACCGCTATGGAACCCTGGAACGAACAAGCCCAAATTCCTGATGGACTGGTGGGACCCCGTTCCAGCGTGTCCCTACGGATAGAGGGAATCTTTGCGAAAGCCATCCTTGACACCGGGTTGCAGGTTAACTTACTGTATCGGTTGTTCTACAACAAATATCTGAAACATTTGGCAGTCACTCTGTTTAAAGCATTGGAGATTTGGGGCATAAGTGATGGTGATTACCCGTACGATGGATACTTGTCAGTGAGATTGGAATTTTCAGAGGGGGATGTGGGAGTATCGGAAGCCTTTGAGACGCTGGTGTTGGTTTGTCCGGACCCGGTGGAGACCAGTGGTGCTGCCCTGTTGGTGGGGACTAACTCCCCGCTGGTGCGACGGCTCTTGGGAGCCTATAAGAAGAAGGTGGGGGGGAGAGCTTTTTGGAGACCCTCTCGGTACACCCCGTGTTCCGAGCGGTGTACGAAGGAGTGAGTGACCCCCAGGGGCTGGATCCTGAGTGCAAACGAGGGACTGTGTGGTGCACTCAGGCGAGGCCTAAGGTGATACGGCCAGGGAAGGCGGCATTAGTGATGGGGACCCCCAGATTCCCCGGATTACCACCGGGCAAGGCAAGACGCCCCCGACGACCTGGAAAGGGAGTCCCGGTTCCCGGCTGGGGCGCTAGTGAGACCTGAATTGCAGAGGCCCTCAGCTGTACAGGCACGGCGGACAGTGGGGGACATGAACCTGCTGGAGGTATTGGTGTACCTGGACGACCTGATAGTGTTTGGATCTACGTTGGAGGAACATGAGGAGCGGCTGCTGAAGGTGCTGAGTCGGCTGAAGGAGGAAGGATTAAAACTTTCCCTGGATAAATGTCAGTTCTGCAAGACGTCAGTCAATTATGTTGGGCACATAATCTCGCGAAATGGAGTGGCCACCGATCCGGATCAGATAGCCGCAGTCACCACCTGGCCGAGACCCCAGAAGGTGAGTGCCTTACGCTCGTTTTGGGGGTTTTGTGGATATTACCGGTGGTTCGTGAAAGGATATGCGAAAATGAGTCATCCATTGAACCACTGTTGTGTGGTTATCCACCTGTGGGGAGGAGGAGGAAGGGAGACCGAGGGTCGGAGGTAGGAGGATACTTGAACCCGGGGGAGCCTTTTGGATTGAGGTGGGATGCTCAATGTGAGGAGGCGTTCAACTCTCTAAAAAGGGCGCTGACACAGGCCCCAGTGTTGGCGTTTGCTGATCCCCAGAAGCCGTATGTTCTACACACTGATGCCAGTCACGACGGTCTGGGGGCTGTTCTGTACCAGGAACAGGGAAACGGATTGAGGCCGGTAGCATTTGTCATTCGGAGTTTGTCGCCATCTGAGTGAAACTATCCCACTCACAAGCTGGAGTTCTTGGCGTTGAAATGGGCGGTGGTGGACAAGTTGAGTGACTACCTATATGGGGCCCAGTTTGAGGTGAGAACTGATAACAACCCCCTCACTTATATCCTGACCTCGGCGAAGCTGGACGCTACTGGGCACCGGTGGTTAGCAGCCTTGTCTGTCTATGAGTTCAGCCTGAAGTACCACCCGGGGAGTCGGAAGATGGATGCAGATGCCCTGTCTCGTCGGGCACACGACGAGTCGGGCACGGCCGAGGAGTGGAAGAGTGTCCCTGCCCAGGGGGTAAAGGCCATGTGTCAAGTTGGGAGCGACGGGGAAGTAGGAGCACAGACGGGAACGGATCGGGCAGTAGATCAACTGGGGGCTGACGATGACGCGCTGCCCACTGTTTGCTGTAATGTGACTGCTCTGAGGAACAGGCAGCTGCCGGAGTTGAGTCCCCAGGAAGTGGGGGCGGCTCAACGTGATGACTCGAGCATTGGCACTGTCTGGTACGCGGTTAGCCAGGGTGATATGGGGCAGGTGGAGAAGGCGAAACATGCCTCCGTTCCTCTACTACTGAAGGAGTGGCCCCGGTTGAAGCTGAAGAACCACGTCCTGTACCGAGTCACGTCGCCTCCGGACCACCCCCGGCGCTGGCAGCTAGTCATGCCTGAGAAGTATCGGAAGACTGTGCTCCAGGCTCTACATGATGATTCCGGGCACTTAGGGGTAGGGAAGACCTATAGATTAGTCAAGGACTGGTTTTACTGGCCCCGGATGAGGGGGGAGGTGGAAGAATACTGTAAGACCTGTAGCCGTTGCGTCAGGAGGAAGACCTTGCCTGCGCAGGCGGCTCCGTTATCCCACTTGCAGAGTGCGGGACCCATGGACCTGGTGTGTATGGATTTCCTGTCTATTGAGCCGGACACCAGCAATACCGCGAATGTCTTGGTCCTCACGGATCACTACACTAGATATGCGCAGGCTTTTCCTACTAAGGATCAGAAAGCAACTACAGTGGCGAAGGTGTTATGGGAGAAGTACTTTGTTCATTATGGCCTTCCCCGGCGGATCCACAGTGATCAGGGACGGGACTTCGAGAGCAGGCTTATACATAAATTGCTGGATATGCTTGGGGTTGAAAAGTCCAGAACCACACCCTATCACCCGCAGGGTGATCCTCAGCCCGAGAGGCTTAACCGGACCCTGCTGGACATGCTCGGCACCTTGGAGATTGGACAGAAGAGTAAGTGGAGTCAGCACATTGCCCATTTGGTTCATTGTTACAATTGTACTCGCAATGATGCTACGGGGTACTCGCCCTACTATCTGATGTTCGGACGGGAAGCGAGGTTGCCCATTGATCTGTGTTTTGGGACCGAAGCGGGGGAAATACCTTCGAAGCCATGTCTGAAGTACGTGTCCGATATGAGGAGAGAGTTGAAAAGGGCGTACAAGTTGGCTGAGGCGGCAGCCACCAAGCAGAACCAGCGGAATAAAATGAGGTATGATCAGAAGGTGAGGTTCGTCCAGCTATTGCCGGGAGACCAAGTCCTTATCCGGAATTTAGGACTACAGGGTAAGCACAAGTTGGCGGACCGTTGGGCAGCCACCCCCTATGTGGTGGAGAGTCAGATGCCGAATCTCCCGGTTTACCGGGTGAGACCTGAGGGCGGGCAGGGGCCTGTCAAGGTACTCCATCGGAACCACCTGTTGCCTTTGGGTCGAGAGGTGAAGATGGACCCAGAGCCCGAATGGGAGTTTACTCCTATTACAAGGACTCTGCGAGGGTGTGGGGCGTGGAAAGAGCCCACTGCGAAGAAAACGGGGCTGGTTCCCACCTCGAGAAGGGATACGTCATCGGAAGGTGATGAGTCGGACGTGTGGTACCTGCTTCCGTTCACTAATTCCCCGGTGCCGGGAGAAGAGACACTTGGCCCTTCCATCACTGATCAGGGGAACCGAGGGAGGGTGTTGCAGAGCCACTTGTATTACAGCCGGGATTGGGGGAGGAGAAGGTGGAGACAGAGCCCGAGCCAGAGGGCTCACAGGAGTAGAGGGATCCCGGTGAAGGGGAAGGTCCGACAGATAGGCCCGAGGGGTCAACTGGGGTGTCTGAACAGGGAGAGTCAGCAGAGGAAGTACAGAGGCCTCAGAGGAGTAGGCATCTCCCGGAAAGACTCACTTATATAGCGCCGGGAGAGCAGGGTGTGATCTCTACTGCCCTGCAAAGTTATGTCACTGCTTTATGCACCTGGGTTGGGTTTTGTGTTTTACAAGGAGCACTGGTGAACTCTGTTAATGTCATGAGGGCATGACTTTTTGTGGTGGGGGGAGACTGTACGGGGTCTTTCTTTTGTTACATTTAAAATGGCAACTTTGTTATGTTAATCTGGGGAATGCGGCTTTGTTGTGTTTTAACGCTGCAGAGAGTTTGCGCTAACAGTTTGTTTTACTTTAAAATGAGATAACAGGGTTCTATTAGCCAATGGGTGGTTATGTATCGTTTTGTTTTCGGATGCCATGCTGTATGATATGACTGTGGACTGAGTTTTGGCGGGGAGTCGGTGGAGAGACGAGGAAGACCGCGGACGTGTGGAGAGGCTCCGGTCGATCACTCAGGGTGGTCCCGAGCCGTGAGTCGACGGAATTCGGGTGGTCGTCTGAAGTCGAATTGAGCTCCAACGTAGCGTGCAAAGAACTTGGACTTTGATAAGTGTTGGCGCCTTTTTTTTTCATTACTTTCCTCTCTGTATCAAATGTATATTAATGTCATAGAATTAGTAATATCTATAAAGTGTATTTGTTAAAATTTACTGGGTGTGCTGGCTGATGATTGATGTTTGTGATTGATTCGGGCGGCGACTGACCCTGAGGGGAGTGTTGAGGCGGGTGCTGGGCTGGATTTCCCCTAGACATACACAAGCCAATATAACAGAACGTTACACAGGTATTTTGAGAGAATTAATAGATATAGTAGGTCAGGATGGAAGGGAGGAATGGTTTACCTTATTCTTGCCGGTTTCACATTGGGTAGATTCATAGCCTTACTATCACTTACATGCAAAGTTTATAGTACAGTATTTACTAAACTGTTCTTTGTTCTAGATAAAATAATCATTAGGCTGGATTGTGTCGTAGATCTGGAGGTCAGATTGAATGGCTTTTGAATTCTGCTGAAATTATTGGGTGGATTATTATGAAGTTAATGAGGCTTGTTCTGTTCCTTTCCAAGCTAGCACAATGTCATGTGAAAAAAGTATTGTTCTGGGTCAAGAGAATGAAATTATTGTTCTGTTTGTCATTTCAGAACAAAAGGGGATGACATTAGAGGAAAGTGGACTCTAACCCAATTCCTCCACTGTCAAAACAGTGATAGAGGGTTTAAATATAAAAATACAATTAATGTTGGTATCAATAGTAGTGCAAGTAGTGCAATCACTCGAGTCGAGTAAGATGTTCTCCTAGGGGCTGTCTATTGGTGGATCCTCGGGTGGCTGCAGAGACCAATCCACGACCCACATATTCTGGACACGATTAAGTGGTGGCTGTGGTTAGTGTTTGGGTCTTTTGGTTGTTCAGTCCCTCCTTTTGCAGCTGCCATTTGTTCTCTGTAGCACAGTGAAGGTCATTCTGAACAGATTTCCTCCATGTCTATCTATTCAGTGCAATGCCTTACCAAATTTTAGATGTAATATATTTGTTGAATTTCTTCAGGCTGATCATGTTATCTTTGAAGCGTTTCCTTTGCCCACTAGGGCTGTTGGTATCAACATATGAGCAAGTGCCTTTTTCCTCGATTGAGGTGAATGTGTGAACATATGAATTAGGGGCAGGAGTAGGCCACTCAACCAGTCAAGTCTATTCCACCGTTGCTAAGATAATGCTGTTCTGATTATAAACTTAACTCTGTATTCCTGGTAACCTTTCATCCCTTGCTTATCAAGAACCTATCTAACCCTGCCTTGAAGGTACTTAAAGACTGTGCTTCCACTGCCCTTTGTGAAAGTGTGTTCCAGATTTGTGACTTTCCAAAGATAGTCATAAATTCATAAAGTACTACAGCCACTTGGCCATTCCAAAGAGTGGCCATTGTTGGAGTGGGGCAGTGTTAGAGTGGGGAGAGTTTTGGCTTTGGCTCAACAGGCTTGAGTAATAACAGGTGTGTGTGTGACATAGGTATCTGGTAAGCTTTTCTTTGCTCATTCTTCATCTGTTAGTGTACAGTTAGTGCAGTAGGAATGGCTCCGGGGGCTGTGTTTTGTTCTTTGTGTGAGATGTGGGAATTCTGGGAGACTTCCAGCTTCCAGGTTAACCATGTCAAGTGCACCAAGCTACAGCTCCTCAGAGAATGTGTTAAAGAACTGGAACTGCAACTCATTGACCATTGGTTGAAAAGGGAAACTGAGGAGATGATGGATAGGAGCTACAGGAAGCTAGTCATCTCTCAGTTGCAGGAGGGAGGTGAATGGGTGACTGTCAGGTGAGGGTAAGGAAATAGGAAGCCAGTGCAGAGTACTCCTGTATCTGTTCCCCTCAATAACAATTAAACCGTTTTGGATACTGATAGGGTAGCCACAATGACTGGGTTTCTGGCACCGAGTCTGGAGCTATGGCCCAGAAGGAAGGGTGCTGAGGAGGAATGCAGTGGTGATCAAAGATTCCATAGTTAGAGGAGTAGATAGGAGAGTCTGTGGACACGATAGGGAGACCCAGATGGTAGATTGCCTCTCAGGTGCCAGGTTCAGGGACATCTCGGATCGTGTACTTGACATTCTAAAGGGGGAGGAGGAGTAGCCGGACATTCTGATACATATTGGTACTGATGGTAGGAGGGAAAAGAGAGAAATTAGAGAACAAGTTAGAAAACTGAAAAGCAGGACCTCCAGGGTAACAACCTCTGGATCGCTGCCTGTGCCACGTGCTAGTGACGGTAAGAATAGGATGATTTGGCAGGTGATCCATGGCTGAGGAACAGATGCAGGGGGCAGGGTTTCAGATTTATGGATCATTGGGATCTCTTCTGGGGAAGGTGTGACATGTACAAAAAGGATGGGTTACACCTGAACCCGAGGGGGACCGATATCCTTGCAGGCAGGTTTGCTAGAGCTCTTGGGGAGGGTGTAAGCTATTTTGGCAGATGGATAGGAACCAGAGTGACATGGCTGTGGTTAGGGATATTGGTTTGCAAACAGAAGTTGTGTATAGTGAGACTGTCAGGAAGGATAGTCAGATGATAGGACAAAATTGCAGTCACAGGGAAAGGTTTTAAAGGAGAACAAAATTGAAAAAGGTGACAAATACAGGATTGAAGGTGTTATATTTGAATGCACACAGTATACGAAATAAGGTAGATGATCTTGTAGTGCAGTTAGAGATTGGCAGCTATGGTGTTGAGAGTATCACGGAGTTATGGCTGAGAGACATTTGTAGATGGGAGCTTAATATCCAAGGATTCACAATCTAGCAAAAGAAAGGGCAAGTAGGTAGAGGAGGAGGAGTGGCTCTGATAGTAAAAAATGAAATCAAATCTTTACAAAGAGGTGATCAGCAGATGTAGAATACTTGTGTTGGTAGAGTTAAGAAATTGCAAGGGTAAGAAGACCCGCTTGGGAGTTATTCGAGGCCTCTGAACAGTAGCACATGGCGAAGTGGTTAAGGCATTGGACTAGCGACCTGAAGGTCGTGAGTTCGAGCCCCAGCCAAGGGAACATGTTGTGTCCTTCAGCAAGGCACTTAATCACACATTGCTCTGCGACAACACTGGTGCCAAGCTGTATGGGTCCTAATGCCCTTCCCTTGGACAACATTGGTGTCGTGGAGAGGGGAGACTTGCAGCATGGGTAACTGCTGGTCTCCCATACAACCTTGCCCAGGCCTGCATCCTGGAGAGTGAAGACTTTCCAGGTGCAGATCCATGGTCTCGCAAGACTAACGGATGCCTTTGTTTGTTTGAAAAGTAGCCAGTATATGGTCTACAAATTACCGTGGGAGATAAAAAAAAACATGTTAAAAGGGCAATGTTATGTTGGTCATGGGGGATTTCAATATGCAGATAGATTAGAAAATCATGTTGAAACTGAATCCCAAAAGAGAGAATTTGTGGATGCCTCTGAGATAGCTTTTTGGAGCAGCTTTCGACTGACACCACTAGGGGAAAGACAATTCCGGACTGGGTGTTGTGTAATGAACAGGCTATGATTAGGGAGCTTAAGGTAAAGGGGCCCTTAGGAAATAGTGGTCATAATATGATAGAATTCACCCTGCAATTTGAGAGGGCAAAGCTAAGGTCAGATGTATCAGTATTACACTGGAGTAAAGGGAATTACAGAGGCATGAGAGACGACCTGGTCAGTGTAGATCGGAAAGGGACACTAGCAGGGATGATGACAGAGCAGCAATGGCTAGAGTTTCTGGGAGCAATTCAGAAGGCACAGGATAGATACATCCCAAAGTAGAGGAAGAATTCTAGAGGAAGGATGACACAACTTAGCTGACAAGGGAAGTCAAAGCCAACATTAAAGAAAAAGATAGGTATATAGTACAGCAAAAATTTGTGTAAAGTTCAAGGATTGGGAAATATGTAAAAACCAGCAGAAGGCAACTAAAAACACCATAAGGAAAGAAAAGATAAAATATGAAGGTAAGCTAGCTAATAATATCAAAAATGATACCAAAAGATTTTTCAGATATCAAAAGAGTAAAAGAGAGGAGAGAGTAGATATTGGACCACTGGAAAATTATGCTGGAGAGATAATAATGGGGGGGTGGGGAAATGATGGATGAACCAAATAAATATTATGCATCAGTGTATTGCATAAACTCTGGTAGTATGCCAGATGTTTGAGAGTGTCAAGGGCAGAAGTGAGTGCAGTTGCTATTACTAGGGAGATAATGCTTAGGAAACTGAAAGATCTGAAGGTAGATGTCAGCTGGACCTGATAGACTACACCCCAGGGATCTAAAAGAGGAAGGTGAAGAAATTGCGGAGGCATTAGTAAATAATCTTTCTAGAATTGATAGATACTGGCATGGTTCCAGAGGATTGGAAAATTGCAGATGTCACTCTAGTCTTCAAGAAGTGAGGGAGGCAGAAGAAAGGAAATTATAGGCCTGACCTCAGTGGTTGGCAAGATGTTGGAGTTGATTGTTCAGGATGTGGTTTCTGGGTACTTGAAGACACATGATAAAATAGGTCAAAGTCAGCATGGTTTCCTTGCCTGAGAAATCTGTTGGAATTCTTTGAAGAATTAACAAACAGGATAGTCAAAGGAGAATAAGTGGATGTTGGTGCTTGGATTTTCAGAAAACCTGGAGGACTTCCGGGTCATCAAGGGAATGGCGGCGTAAGGAAAAGGTCTCTCGACAAAAAAGAAGGTAAACTGCCCCATAATCAAATTTAGACAAATACTTAATATTGCATAACTATATTAATAAAAGGGGCAAGGATGATGTCTAAGAACAAGATTAAAAAGTCCGCTCCGAAGGTTGATAAACATAAAGAGACGCAGCAAGGCGACGGGCCTAGCTCCCCCACGGCAAGCCAGGACGGAGATAATGAGGGGGAATCGGTGACTCTGTCCTTGATTCTCGGAGAGATTCGCGAGTTCCGACAAGATAACAGCAAACAGCTGGAAGATATTAAAGGAGAAATAGTAAAAACTAACTCGCGGATAGATGAAGCCGAAGCGAGGACTGTTGGAATTGAAGAGAAGCTACAAAACGCAGAGGAGGTGATAGCAGAAATGCTGAAGCTGCAAGACCAGCTCCAGTGGAAACTAATAGATCAAGAAGGCCGCTCGAGAAGGGAAAATGTGAGGATTTACGGAGTTCCCGAAGGAACTGAAGGTAAACCCGGATTGATGATTCCCTTCGTGGAGAAGCTATTTAGAGAGAATCTTGATATACCGGCCGCAAAAGACCTACTGATAGAAAGAGCTCACCGCGCGTTGGCACCACAGCCTCCGGCAGGCGCCCAGCCCAGATCGATTCTGGTCAGATTTCTCAGTTACAGAACGAAGGAAGAGGTGCTTAAAAGGGCATGGCAAAAGAAAGGTTTCATGTGGAACAACTGTAGAATCAGCTTAGACCACGACTCCGGGGATTCTTGCCAGACGGAAGGAATATACAGAAACACGGACAGTCCTGAAGTAAAACAACATCAGATTCCCGACCCTGTATCCAGCTCGGCTGAGAGTCTTTTACGACGAAGGGACAAAAACTTACGCTACGGTGGAGGAGGCAACATTGGACCTGGCGGACCGGGGACTACCTATTAAAGTTATCACCCAACCGGAGTCACTACTGGAGAGGATTCGGCAGAAGTCGTGGCAGTTAGTGGGGCGAGGACGCTCCACTCGAACCAGAGTGTCAAACTACAAGGAAAAGCTGCAAATATTCAGACGCGAATGTACAGAGAACACAGATTAATTAAGAGAAATGACTGAAAAGAGTAAATCGGACTTAAAAGTAAAATGAAAACTGGTAACTGAAAATAAACTAGACGGAATAACTTGAATGATAGCAATATGGTCGAGACATAAATAGGAGAAAATTCTCTATGATTATTCAAACTGCTGAGGGCCCTCTAACACGGTGAAGATAGAGGTTATCCCTCTGAACTGAGGTGGGTCGGTGCTCAGGCCTCACTGTGGGAAGTCGGGAAAAATTTTCAAATGTTGCACGTTCAAAAATGTCTAGGGTGTGGTTATATGTCTTGGTTTACTGTTGAGAAGGGATTGCTTACTGTTTGGTTAGAAAAGGAGAGTGTTTTTTTTTCTACTAGAGAAAAATGCAAACTGAATTGGTAAAAATAATTTCCTATAATGTTAATGGGGTTTTGAAACCAATTAAAAGAAATAAGATTATGTCTAAATTGAAAAAAGAGAGGGCACAAACAGCTTTCCTCCAGGAAACTCATATGAGCCAATCTGAACATGGAAAATTAAAAAGAATGGGCTTTAAGCATGTATTTTATTCATCATATAAAATGAGTCACAAAAGAGGGATAGCTACTTTAATATCAAGTACTCTTAATTATGAACATATTTCAGAGACTAGAGACAAAGAAGGACGGTTCGTAAAAATCACAGGAAGAATAGAAGGTACAGAAATAACATTGCTGAATGTTTATGCTCCTCCAGGTTGTGAATGGTCATTTTATAGACACATTTTTGACCTAATGGTCAGTTCTCAAGGGGTAGTAATTTGTGGAGGGGATTTTAATATTAGATTAAATCCTATATTAGATTCTTCAAGAATAGTTACTCAGAATAAACCTCTGACTCTGAAAGTGAATTCATTGATGGAGGAGTTGGGAATTATAGATGTCTGGAGGGAATTACACCCTACTAGTAAAGATTATACATATTACTCTTTCCCTCATTCAGCCTATTCAAGGATAGACTATTTCTTTATCTTTAATACAGATAGACTCAGGATAAAAAACTGTAATATTGCAACAATTGATCTGTCGGATCATAGCCCAGTCTCTATGTCTCTAATCCTGGAAAGGAAAATGAGGAAAACACTATGGAGGCTAAACTCACATATACTCAATAACCCAAAAGTAATGGAGAGATTAAGGGGAGAAATCAAAGAATATCTAGACCTTAACGACACGGGAGAAACATCACCAGTGATCTTATGGGATACATTGAAAGCTGTACTGAGAGGGAAAATTATTTCCATTACCACTCACATGAAAAAAATCAATGCACAAAAATTAGCAGACCGTCAAGGAAAATTAAAACAACTTCAAGTTGTAGATAGCAACAAAAGTAATTCAAATCGAAAACAGGAAATTAGGAAATTGCAAAGTGAAATTGACGATATTTATACGTTGGAAACTCAAAGAAATTTTCTTTACCTGAGACAAAAGAATTATGAAGTAGGAGGTAAATCAGCTAGATTATTAGCATATAAATTATGAAAACAACAAGCAGACAATACAATTCATAAAATAAAGAATCCAAAGACAAAGCTTGTGGAGAGTACAATAGGGAAAATTCAAGAGAGTTTTGAAACATATTATCGAGAGCTGTACTCCCAACCCTGGGCCCCCAATGAGCCCTATATAGACAGTGTATTGAATTTTTTAGATCTACCTAAACTTACAGATTTACAAAATGAAAGTTTATTAGAACCAGTAACTGTCAAAGAACTGAACGTGGCCATCTCGAGGTTAAAGGCTGGAAAGTCCCCGGGTTCTGATGGGTTTACCTCAGAGTGGTACAAGTCCCTGAAGACACAGTTAGCCCCATTACTACTTAACACCTTTAATTGGATCTTGCAGAGAGGAGAAACTCCACCTTCCTGGAGAGAAGCGATTACTTCAGTTATTCCTAAAGAGGGTAAAGATAAACTAGAATGTGGCAATTATCGGCCAATTAGTGTTCTTAACTTAGATTACAAACTACTTACATCTATATTAGCGCGCAGATTGGAAAAGCTTTTACCTGGCCTAATCCATTTAGACCAGACTGAATTTATTCAACAAAGACAAACACAGGACAACATAAGGAGAACTCTGCACATATTAGAACAGGTTAATAAGAACGAGACAGAGACAATGGTAGTAGGATTGGACGCTGAGAAAGCTTTTGATTCGGTTAGTTGGGCATTCCTATACAGAGTGTTAGGAAGATTCGGCTTTCAAGAAAAGTTTATTAAAGTAATTCAGACTCTATATGACAGCCCTACAGCCCGAAATAAGATAAATGGGGACCTCTCTGACTCCTTCATCTTAGAGAGAGGCACTAGACAGGGATGCCCAATTTCTCCTCTCCTTTTTGCGCTATATATTGAACCGCTTGCCCAACTAATAAGACAGAGCGAAATCGTAAAAGGTATCAAGGTGGCAGGGATAGAACAGAAAGTGGCGTTATTCGCAGATGATGTTTTGGTCTATCTGAGTGAACCAGAAAAATCATTTATAGGATTGTTTACACTGTTGGATGACTTTGGGAAAATATCAGGTTATAAAATAAATGTAAAGAAAACGCAAGTTATGTCCCTAAATTATACACCATCCAAAAAATTGCAGGATACATATGATCTTAAGTGGGAAGCTAAATCATTAAAATATTTAGGAATAACCCTGCCGAAGGATCTTTCAACACTGTCACAGGTAAATTATGGGCCATTAATCTCAGAGATAAAAGCAGATATGCATAGATGGAATCTTATCCCCTTTTTAAGTTTAAATTCAAGGATAAATACTATAAAAATGAATATTCTTCCTCGGTTATTGTATCTTTTCCGTACTTTACCGGTGGAGGTGGATGATAATCAATTCAGGGAATGGGACAAATGGATTTCCCGCTTCATTTGGCAAGGAAAGAAACCTAGAATTCGATATAACACCTTACAGTTAGGGAAGGAAGGAGGAGGTATGGTTCTTCCTTGCCTGAGAAATTATTTTTATGCCTCACAGATAACCACTCTGTTATATTGGTGTAATAGGGAATATAAGGCTAGATGGAAGGAAATAGAATTTGGATTAGTTGACAGTTTTCCTCTTCAGGCCTCAATAGCTGACAAAGGATTGATGGCCCAGTTGGAAAAATTTAAAAACGCTTGGATAAATCTTACATTAAAAGTATGGCAGAAGGTGGTTAATTCATGTGGAATTAATAACATGTTAAAACTCTTTAGATGGTGTGCATATGATACCGAATTCCTTCCCAACAGAGGAGATAAAAGATTTGAGCTATGGATAAAAAAAGGTCTTACAACCTACCTCTCATTTATAGATAAAAGAGTATTACAAAGTTTCCAAATCCTGCAGGACAAACATGGCCTAGAACATAATGACTTTTTTAGGTACCTTCAAGTACGAAACTATGTTAACCAGAGTTGTAGATATACAGACCTATCAACAGTAGAATTAGAATTTTTCAAGATTTTGAATTCGGCTTGCAGTTCAATACCTAGTAAATCAGTTTCTCGATTATATAATGCACTCTCCCATGCTAATAATGTAAATACACTGTATATTAAAGAGAAGTGGGAGAAAGAAGCGGGGTTGGTACTTTCCGAGGAGGCTTGGGAGAAAATCTGCAGCTTTCAATGGTCCTCGACTAATTCTTTGACTTGGAGAGAACATCGTTGGAAAAACATTATAAGATACTTCAAGACCCCATATCAGGAAAAATATAAAGATACAAATGTGATGTGTTGGAGAAGGTGCGGCTCCAAGGAGGCAAATCATTTTCATATTTTTTGGGATTGCCCTAAATTAAGTCTATTTTGGGAAGGTATTCATAGAACATTAGTTAAGGTACTTAGGTCCCAGATACCTCTGAACTTTGAGACGCTCTATTTGGGGCATGTATTGTTTCTTGAACAGAAGGAAGATATAAAGTTGCTGCAGGCCCTCTTAGCGGCAAGCAAGAAATCAATCACTAGAAAATGGCTAAATCCAATACCACCTACATTAGAAGATTGGTATGAAATTATCTTGGAAATATTTAAAATGGAAAAGTTGACTTACTCCCTGAGAACTCAAAAAGAAAAATTTTATCAAATCTGGAATAAATGGATTGAATATATAACCCCAATGCGAGCAGACTTTAGATGACTCTCCTAATGATTTATACTGCTCTTCTCATCAACACAGTAATATTGCTAACGTAAGCACCCCTAGTCTAAATGTTTGTTTTTTTTGTTTTCTTTTGGAAAATAGAGAATTAACACAAGTAAAGGGAAAGATTTGGGAAAGGGATAAAAAAAATGAAAAAATTAAGTAAATAAGTACATAGGGATTGGATAATTATGTCTGCGGGCAGGAGCAAGCATGAATAAATTAGGATATAAACACCTACAATGGTTGATACATAGGCTTATATACAACATTTTGGACCAGTAGAAATGGTCCAGAAGGGTTATATGGAAACTATTATTACCATTTTTCTTAACAACTAATTCCATTACTTAGCCTAATAGGTTAGATTTACCACAGTACATAATTATCTATTTAAATGTTTATTTTCCTTTTATATCATCTCAATGTGTACTTAAGAATGTATAAATAATTGTAGTTTTATACATATAAAAAAATGGAAAAGGTTATATGTGTGAAAAAAGTACATGATATTTGTGAATTCCTTATCCAAATAAAAATAAAATTAAAAAAAAAAGAATTTTCAGAAAACCTTTGACAAGTGCCACATATGAGACTACCAAACAAGATAAGAGAGATATTACAGGAAAGATATGAGCATGGATAGAAGATTGGCTGATTGGCAGGAGGCAAAGAGTGATAATAAAGGGAGCCTTTTCTGATTGGTCGCTGGTGACTAGTGGTGTTCTACAGGGGTCTGTGTTGGGACTGCTTCTGCTTATGTTGTATGTCAATGATTTGGATGATGAAATTGATGGCTTTGTGGCCAAGCTTGCAGATGATATAAAGCTAGGTGGAGGGCCAGGCAGTGTTGAGGAAGAAGAGAGGCTGCTGAAGGACTTAGACAGATTAGGAGAATGGACAAAGAGGTGGGAGATCGAATATAGTGTTGGAAGTGTATGATCATGCACTTTGATAGAAGGAATAAAAGCTTAAACTATTTTCTAAATGGGAGAAAATTAAAAAACCTGAGGTGCAAACTGATTCGAAAGTCCTCGTACAGGATTCCCTAAAAGTTACTTTGCAGGTTGAGTCTGTGATGGAGAAGGTAAATGTGATGTTGGCATTCATTTCAAGAAGACTAGAATATAAAAGCAAGGATTTAATAGTGAGGCTGTATAAAGCACTGGTGAGGCCTTACTTGGATTATTGGGAGCAGTTTTGGGCCCTTTATGTAAGAAATGATGTGCTGACATTGGAGAGGGTTCAGTGGAAGTTCACGAGAATGATTCCAGGAATATATGGGTCATCAGAGCGGTAGTGGGTAGTGGCTCCATATGTCACTACTACAGGGCATGACGACCCTGCCTTACACGAGTCCCGGGCTCAGCTGGCTCCAGCTGACAGTACCCGGTATGGGCCCCTATCCAGGGTTACGGATCCCACTGCCTTGTGGGTATCTTCGGGAGAAGAGAAGGCTAAGGAGTAAACCCTACACAAATCCGGAGTGGAGCCCCTAAGGCGGTTGGATGACGTATCACGTCACCTCCCGGCAGCTCCTGCAGCCAAGCTGATGCCAAATGTACTGCTTTGCATTCCTTTGGACCATATCCGCGAGGCCAAGAGGGGGATCTTGATGTCTGGGCAGCCCAGGATCTCCATATTCATCGCCCAGGTCTGCGCCCCGGACAGGCGCATCCATTGTCTACTTAGACAGAGCTATGATGGACATTCATTTAGAATAGAGATGATGAGGAATTTCTAGCTAAAGAGTGGTGAATCTGTGGAATTTGTTGCCACCTGCGGCTGTGGAGGCCGGGTCTCTGGGTGCATTTAAGGTGGAGATTGATAGGTTCTTGATTAATCAGGGTGTGAAAGGATATGGTGGAGGCAGGAGAAATGGATTAGCCTTGATGAAATGGTGGAGCAGACTCAATTGGACAAATAGCTTAATTCTGTTGCTGTGTCTTAGGGTCTTATGCTCTTTCAGTTGAGGTATTAAATTGGATTAAGCATTAGCATTGTGGGAGAAGCCAGAGGGTGGTAGTAGATGGTTGCCTGTCTGACTGGAGCCCTGTGACTAGTGGAGTGTCACAGGGATCGATGATTGGTCCACTGTTGTTTGTCATCTGTATCAATGATCAGGATGATAATGTGGTTAACTGGATCAGCAAATTTGTGGATGACACCAAGGTTGGGGTTATAGTTGACAGTGAGGAAAACTGTTATGACTTGCAGAGGATCTGGACCAGCTGGAAGAATGGGCTGGAAATATCAGATGGAATTTAATGCAGATACATGCAAGGTTTTGCACTTCAGTAGGACCAACCATGGTAGGTCTTGCACAGTGAACAGTAGGGCACTGAGGAGTGTGGTTGAACAAAGGGATCTGGAAATACAGGTCGGAGTATGGAGGGCTATGGTCCCAGTGCAAGTCAATGGGAGTAGGCAGTTTAAATGGTTTTGGCATGGGCTGGATGAGCTGAAGGGCCTGTTTCTGTGCTCTACTTCTCTATGACCCTATGGAAACAAGCCCTTTGGCCCATCTGGTCCATACCGATTTGATCTTTGCCTGGGCCCATCTAGCTGCACCCAGATCATAGACTTCAAAGCCCCTCTCATCCATGTACCTATCCAAATACTTCTTAAATGTTACAATGGAATCCGCATCTACCATCTTCAACTCTACGTCCTCTGTCAAAAAGAAACATGCTCTGCACATACATCACGTTGAGTCCCTTCTGGAACCCTCTCACACTTCTGAACTCCAGCAGATGCAAATCTTGTCTGTTCAACCTTCACTTATAAGAATAACCTGCCCATTCCGGTGTTATTCCAGGGCACCACAATACATTGACATCTTTCTTTAAACAGGGAGACCAACGCTGTACACAGTACTTCAGATGTGGCCTCACTGATGCCCTCCAAAAGTGTTGCATTACCTCCTTACTTCGGGACTTAATTTCACTGGTAAGCAACAATAACATTCTGTTAGCTGTTTGAATTAGTTGCTGTGTGTGCATAATAGCATGTACAGCAAGTCATGCAATGATACACCTGAGCACTTCACAACTGTGTAATCCTTTACCATTTAGATAATATGATTTATTTTTTTTCTTTATTTTCTCTGCCAAAATGGGCAATTTCACATTGCTTCCTTGATACTTGCCCATATACTTATCCATAATCCTTTCTGCAGCAGTGTCATTTTTTAAATAAGGCTAGACAACGGAAGTCCGCAGGGAATCTTCAACTACTTGTAGCCACCTGTAGAATAAAGACTAAATTATACCTACTGGCAGTAATGTGACAGAGTTGTGCAAATGTCAGTCTATACAGATAGGTAAACACCAAATTAAATATTTGAAGTTGAGAGTTAAGCCCCATTTTCACAATGATAGCAAGTATTGTATTAATTAGTTTCAAAGGGATTTGCATGTGGATGAAGAGGAGTTGTTTTTTTCTCTCTCTCATTGTAGCTTTGGACTTTGGCCCTTTTAATTTAAAAAAAATCATCCTCATTGGTTAGCTCCAAGGAGAAGATGTAGACATGAAAATGCATGTGTTTCTCATTCTGCAGAGTGCCGTTGTTTGAGTCCATTGTTCAAAAGCTGGTAACTCTGGCGGCCCAAGCTATTGGACAGTAATGAACCAGCCTTGCCTGAGGTAAAGGTATTTCATTATTGAACTGCACCAACACAAAAGAGACAATGTGCCAGCTAAACTCTGAAGCCAGTGGTCGAGGAAGGTGGGGATGGCAGGATTCGGATAGAGGCTTAGATCAAGGGTCAGCTATTGGTATTCAGTTCTGATAGGAGTTGGGATATTATGTTGCAGTTGTATAAGTTGTTAATGAAGCTGCAGTTACAGTACTGTGCACAGTTTTGTTCACCTTTTTATAGAAAATGCATGATTAAACTGGAAACTACATAGAAGATTACAAGGATGTTACTAGGAAGAAAGTCTGACTTATAGTGAGGGGTTGGTCAGGCTTGGTCTTTACTCCTTGGAATATAGAAGAATGAGGGGCAACTCACAGAAATGTTTAAAATTTGGGGGGGTGCTTAGGTTTGGGGTGAGGGGAGAAATTCAAAATGGATTTTGGGGGTAACTTTTTCACATGGAAGGTGGTGAGTATATGGAATGAGCTTTGAGAGAAAATGGTTGAGGCAGGTACAATAGTATCACTTAAGAAGCATTTGGATAGGTACATGAAGGGGTGTGGCTTGGAGGGATATGTGCCAAATGCTGGAAATTGCGCCCAGCTATGTGGGCACCTCTTTGCCAAAGATGGTTGGGCTGAAGGGCCTATGAATTGCAATTGTATTGCTCTATGATTTTATAACAGTCTTTTTGAGTAATTACCTAGATTTTGGAATTGAATAAAAAGGATGGAATAGTTTCAGATATAACCCAGACCCTCATTACTAGTTATCGATACATAATACATTCACACAACAGTGGCCTTGCATAATAGTATAATGCTTATATTTTGAAAGTTTGTTGTTAGACTATATTGATTTCTACTTATTAGAACTCTGCTCTTCTGTTAATTATGTCATGCACAGATATGATGGAAAAGTAATTGTATTTGTTAAATTGGACTTATTTGTTACTGGGTAATGAACAGCCTGGTTGGGAGAGAGCTCTTGACCCTTCAGTATGAGCTGCTAAACCACATGTTGCAGTTAAGTCATGTAAACAGAAGTCTTCCGTAACATTTAGAATGAGACGAGTGCCACCTTTTTGCTTTTCTTCCTTCCAGGACTAATTTGGATTCCACAGGATTGTCTGAAACTTGAGTATGCTGAACAAAACAACTTAATTTTCCCTTCTGGCAGAGAAGGTGTGTGAATGGCAGTAAGCACAATATCCTATAACACATAGATGCAGTGGGTTTCTGTTGTTTTCCTCTAGGTCTGAATGTGCCTGAACTTTCCTGTCAGAAAGTACCTGAGGGGGATTTACAGTTCTGATTCCTTGTGCCTTTTCTGATTCAGTCTACAACATTGATTTTGTGTCACTTTTTCTGAAGTGTTTATAATAGGAAAATTCATCCATGAATTACAAATTCTACATCTTCTCTTCCTAACAGATATTAATCATTAAGCCAGTCTGTTGAATTTCCCATGTGAATCCATATCAATGAAGTCTGATTGATGATTGCATCTTAACCTAGATGATTTGGAATAACACACACAAGTTGCCGGAGGAACTCAGCAGATCAGGCAGAATCTGTGGAGATAAATAAACAGTCGCTCTTCGGGCTGAGACCCTTCATCAGGGCTGGAAAGGAAGGGGAAAGATGACAGAAGGGGAAGAAGGATTACTTCATATTGTAAATGAAGTAATGGTATAGAGAAAAAATGTTTACATGCAGTTTTAAGTGTAGGCTTCAGTAGGAATCTGCCTCTGTTGGCAATGGTTATACCCTCTGGAATGGCTGCCTGTAGAAGTATGCATATAGGTACTAAATACTGGCAGAATTTATGTTTTTGTTTATATGTTTTCATGTTCATCCAGCAAAATCAAGGATGCTTCATTCGGTGGGCAAAGTATCAGGATTAGCAGTAAGTCGGTTAGGGCTATAATAGACCAGGCAGCTGTGGCAGATACTGTTGAACCAAGTGAGCAATTGTGATGGTTTCATCACTGCAAGTAAGGCACAGTGGTGGTAAATGTGTTGGCACTCACAGGCCTTCCACCTTCACTTCGATTGATCTGGTCTAATAGCCAAGTGAACCCACAGGCAGAAATGTCAAGCTGGGAATGTAAGTTTGGCTCATTATTGTTGGCAAAATCAGCTCAATTCAAGCGGAACACCAGCAATCAGAACACATTGGGATGGATCACCTCGCAGTCAACATGCAGTGCACTGCCCGTATCACAGCTGAGGACATTCTGTAAGATAGAATGTGGCACAGATAACAGAAATAAAGGCCCCACCAGTAGATTCCTTGTCAGCTCTCCAAGAACTTGTGGTTACAAATAATAATTGTAAATGATAAATATTACTTAAAATGAATGTTACTAAATATGTAGTTAATAGATATAAGAAGCCACTGGCATTTGCTTAGCTTTTGAATGAAAATTGGCAATTCCATTCAAATGAGTGGGATAGATGTCTCAGGCAGGTGAGAGACTAGATACAAGCTGTGTTAGAGAAGTGTTCAGGGATGGAGCAAGAGGTTTCATATACTAATATCTAATCTTTGACTTCTCCAATAAATTCACACTTGTTGAAGTCTGAATGCCACAAAGTACAACCAGCCTAATTAGAAATCAAAGTAAACAAACCAATATGCATTATTGCATATGAAGCACCTAGGAAAGGATTCTACTAAATAGATTTTAACATGTTCTGTTGTCTTAACATATTTATTTCCCCTCTGCACACAAGAAGTCTTGTTTCTAGCTCATTTTTGAAGTTTTCGTCATAATGTTAATCAAACTTTGAAATGGAAGAATCTTCCTTACTACATCAACCACAGAGTATTTCTCCATTGCTGGCACTTACTGTGTACAGTGAAAATGATATTATATTTAGTAAGTTTAGCATTCTGGAGCTTCATTGTGTGAAGCAAGAGAAATCAGTCCTTGATTCCTTATGACAAAGAGTGAGTGGGTTGTACTCACTTTCTGCTAACTAGGTCTGCTGAATTCATTGGATTGGAATGACAGGAGGCAAGTACATCTGGCATTCTTGCACCCATTTTTAAAATATCTGATCAAGAGCAAAGTTTGCTCTTTATTTTCAAGTTAGTTGCAATCAAACTATTTTGTAACAATTTCTAGTTAACTGTAGATTATAATTATTGCACATAGGTAATTTAAGATTCACACTTAAAGTGTCATAATTTTCATATTTTATTGAGTTGTGCATTTCTAAGCTAGGTGGTGCTATTGTCTTGATCAAACAGCCCCCTAATTTGCTGCTTGGATCATGCAATCAAGTTTATTTGTGGTCGTCCAGTTCTTTCCTGACACAATTCTCAACTTCATTCCACGGTACATCTTTAACTAACCACCAGAAGCAATGAATAGAGCTTCACCTATATCGTGCTTTCCCTGGAGTAAATCATCCCAAGCAGTTCACAGGAACATCTAAGCTGATGAGGAGATAGAACAGATGGTTAAAATGGTCTAAGAAATAGCTTTTGAGAAGTGTCTTCAAAAATGAGAACAAGAAGAGTGAAGATTTAAGAAGGCAGTTCCAAAGCTTAGAGCAGACCAAGTTAATTAAACTTGGGGGTGTGGAAGATTCCAGGATTGAGGGAACATAGATATTTTGGAGGCTTGTAGTGGTAGAGGAGGTTAGATCTTAAGTTTGTTCTCTTTGCTTTCTTATGCA
Organism: Mobula birostris; assembly: GCF_030028105.1. Lineage (NCBI taxonomy): Eukaryota > Metazoa > Chordata > Chondrichthyes > Myliobatiformes > Myliobatidae > Mobula > Mobula birostris. The sequence continues at coordinate 29,168,762 of NC_092402.1, forward strand.
CCTTTTTTTTTATTCTGGCTGTCTGCTGAGATCTACTCTTTGCATTTACTTTTCTTTAAGCCCCCAGTTCCCTACCATGTGTTTCCTTTTGCTGCAAGCTGCTGTGCTTCTCCTCAACTTGTAGAGCCTGCTGTTTTCTTTCACTTTATTCTAACCTTACTGCTTGGCCCACAGCCCAATCCTAGTCCAACAACTTCATTCAAATTCTGCTTCTACGAGCTTTTTCGTTCCTTGAAGCTTAAGTCAGTGGTCCTATTTTCTCCTTCTTCTCCTGTGAAGTGCAAGCATTCTCTCTAGACCTCACTGTAGGATCAAAGATGGAGAACAGGAGCTAAAACTAAATGTGAAAAGTAAAGTAATAGAAAGAGACAGAGGAAAAATGGTTGACAGAAGGAGCTAGGATTTGTAAGAGGCACACCATTGCAAGGCTAGAATGTGAAAGTTTTAAGAAAAGGAACCAAGTGTAAAGGAAATAAAAATACAGAGTGTGAAAGCTAGTGGAATACTATGATCTATTTAAATCTATTCCAAACTAAACTGCCCAACGCGTGGTAGAATTATGCTTTCTTGCCATATGACCAGACCTGTTCCCATCAATCAATATGTTCCCACAGCTGCTAATTCATGTCTCTCAGGACATGAACCATCAAGTAATGCCTTGGCCATTTCATCACAGGATACTCAGAAACAAGTCCATTTCCAAGTCCATATATATATATATATATATATATATAATTATATATAATTAAGATTATTGCTTATTCATTTATGATTAATTTTTCTATCTTTTTATATTTGCACAGTTCGTTGTCTTTTGCACACTGGTTGTTTGCCCTATTGTTAAGGTCTTTTATTGCTTCTATTATGGTTATTGGACTTATTGAGTATGCCCGCAAGAAAGTGAATCTCAAGGTTGTATATGGTGATATACATGTACCTTGATAATAAATTTACTTAAAACTTTTGAAGAAGTTCAAAAGAAAAAATGAAAACAAACTAAGCCATGTATTGAAAAATCAGATCTTTATGTATATTTCATGTAATAGGTATAAGTAAAACATAAACATAATCTCCCTGTTCCATTCATCCACCAAAGTCGTATCTCTTTCCATTGATGGGTGCAATGCAAAGCACCCATGGCTTAGTCCATTCTTAGAATATGCGCAGGATGATCTCAAGATGTTGCATCATATGTCTCTTATAAAGATATAAGATCTCCATTTTTCTAAGGCCGTTCCTTTTCACTATAATGGTTTCTAGTCGCCATCTTGGCTATGGAGATGGTTCAAGGTCTTTCAGGAGGATAATGTGTTTTTCCCCTTGTTTAGTCACCCTAATGTCCTTGCTTTCTCTGCTGATGAGGTCTCCCAGGTTGCTGTGGTGGTTTATGCTGGCTATCTCTGTTTCATGAGTAAGCTCCTGTTGGATTTTTGGTTATTTTTCTGGAACAGTGTGACCATGTGGAGGACATCTGAAATCCTCCATTTGCCATTTCTCCTTGGCTGCTCACAGCTCTGGTATGGTTGTGTTATGCCGTTGAAAATCTGCAAGTTGTTCACATTTGTTGGCTTAAGGCAGCTATAGATGGTTCTGTCATTCAACTGGTCAGTATTTTTATTGCATGGTTGGAGCATTCCAGTAATAGCTTACTGTGTTTGGTGCTCGAGTTACATAACGAAGAAGTCACAATTATGAACTTGCAAACTTCAGGATGCTATTTTGGACACAAATTATTATCTTCTCATTACAGCTCTAGTGTAAATTGTTTGAGGTCAGCTGGTTTTGTACTGTCGCTGAGATATCCACACCATATTTAAGATTGCATATTTGCCCATGTTTGTGCAGGTGGAAAAGGATCTTGTTTAGACTTGGTATTGAGTAATGAAGTCATCCAGCCATACACACAGATCTTTCAACCCACCAAGTCTTTACTGACCACTCAGAATCTATTGACACTAATCCCATTTTATTTTCTAAATTTTCCCATCAATGTCCATTTCCACCCCCACCCCCACTCCCACGAGATTCTGCCACTCACCTACACACCTGAGGCAACTAACCCAGCTACCCACATGTGTTTGGGATGGAGGAGGAAGCTGAGCAGCTGCAGATGACCTCTGCAGTCACAGAGAAGTACAAACTCCACACAGACAGCACTGGAGATCAGGGCTGAACACAGTTTCTGGAGCTATGAGGCAACAGCTCTGCTCTCCTGCTGAAAGGTCTCGGCCCGAAATGTCAACTGTACTCTTTTCCACAGCTGCTGAGTTCCTTCAGCATTTTGTACGTGTTACTCTGCTACCTGCATTGTTCCTAGTTAGCAGCACAATGGACAGTCGCCCGTGCTTCAGTTATTGTGTACTAGATCTGACGAAGTCCCCTGTTTGCACTGCTGTTGCCTGACGAATAACACTGATAAAGCTACTATTTTTGGATGGATTGTTGGTTGTGTGTGTAACACAATAGAGCCATTTGCCAATATTCCTCAGGTTAGGCCATTGTGTTGGGAATGTCTGCAGGTTTGTTTTCTTTTGTGTTTGGTGTAGACACAGCTGATTTCCCTAAATGTTTAGATCATACAAACCAGCACACCATCCCACAAATAATATAGTGTAATATGTATGATTGAAATGAATTAGGGACTTTCTGTGTAGATATTACAGTTTTTTCTACAGGGTTCTTTGTGCATCTGACATGCTGATGTTATTGAGGGGCCTGGATATGCTCTGTGGTGTTCAACAACATGCAATGTAAGTCTGAGTAGCAATTCTATGGCCTACAAGCAGTGTGGGATTCTTATGAGACAGCTTCATTGTGAATTGCAAGAGATGTATCCAGTTTAAAGAACTTGTACTGGGAACAATTTCAATTGTTCCATTTAATATCAGAGAATGTATAAAGTATAGAACCTGAAACTCTTACTCTTTGCAGACATCCACAAAACAGAAAAAAACCCAAAAGAATGAATGACAGAAAAACTTAGGGCCCTAGAACGCCCCCACCTCCTCCCACGCACCAGCAGCAGCACACCATCAATACTTGCCCCACTTGTTCCAACAGGAAGCATCAGCGCCCACCATCGACCAAGTATGTAATAGCAAGCCCCCTAAGAGAGACCATGATCTGCAGCCCAACAAAAGCTATTCTTCACCCAATAATTCAACATGCCACAGTGTGTGTGTCTCTCTCTCACTCACTCTCTCTCTTTCTCTCTCTCTCACTCTCACCAAAGACGTGTCACCCTTCCACAGCGAGAGGAAGACCAACAGATCGCTGCTCCAATGTTACAATCTGATGTCACACTTATTTAAGCTCACCCAAGTTGAAAGTTGCCAGACTGTTTCCCCCTCTCCCCCACTCACACCAAGGGAGAGAGAGAGAGCAGAGGCCTCGGACAACTGTTGCAATGTTCCATTTTCTGTGAAGTTGGTGATACCAGCGAGGAATTGACTCACCAACAGGGTCTGCCCAGGACTACAGCCTGAAGCCGCATGGCTTCTAGGCTGTTCCTGGAGGTTGGTGAGCTCTGGAAGTGAGAATTCACTGCCGTACAGAACCATAAGACTGCAAGACATAGGAGCAGAATTAGGCCATTCAGCCCATTGAATCTGTTCCACCATTCCATCATGGATGATCCCAGATGCAATTCAACTCCATACACCTGCCTTCTTGCTATATCCTTTGATGCGCTGACTGAGCAGGAAACTATCAACTTCCACCTTAAATATGTGCACGGACTTGGCCTCCACCACAGTCTGTGGCAGAGCATTCCACAGATTCACCACTCTCAGTCAAAAAAAAACCTCCTTACCTCTGTCCTAAAAGGTCGCCCCTCAATTTTGAGGTTGTTCCCTCTAGTTCTGGATACCCCCACCGTAGGAAACATCCTCTCCACATCGACCTTATCTAGTCCTTTCATCATTCGGTAGGTTTCAATGAGATCCCCCCACGTTCTCTGAATTCCTGCGAATACAAGCTCAAAGCTGCTGAATGCTCCTCGTATGTTAACCCCTTCATTCCCGGAATCATCCTTGTGAACCTCCTCTGGACTCTCTCCAATGACAACACATCCTTCTGAGATATGGAGCCCAAAACTGTTGACAATACTCTTAAGTGCGGCTTGACTAGTGCCTTATAAAGCCTCAGCATTATCTCTTTGCTTTTGTATTCTGTTCTCCTTGAAAAAAATGCCAACATTGCATTTGCCTTCTTTACGACAGACTCAACCTGTAAATTAACCACCTGGGAGTTTTGCATGAGGACTCGCAAGTCATTGATGTTTGAACCTTCTCCCCATTTAGATAATAGTCTGCTCTATTGTTCCTTTTACCAAAATGCATTATTATGTATTTCCCAACACTGTATTCCATTTGCCACTATTTTGCCCATTTTTTCAATTTGTCTAAGTCCTGCGGCAACCGCATTGCTCCCTCAGCATTACCTACCCCTCCACCTATCTTTGTATCATATGCAGATTTTGCTACAAAGCCATCAATTTCATTATCTAGATCATTGAAAAGCAGTGTGAAAAGCTGCGGTCCCAATCCCCAGCTCTGAAGAACACCACTAGCCAATCAGAAAAGGCCCCTTTTATTCCCACTCGCAACCTCCTGCTGGTCAGCTAGTCCACTATCCATGCCAGTATCTTTCCTGTAATGCCATAGGATTTTGTCCTGTTAAGCAGCCTCATGTGGCACCTTATCAAATAAATGCCTTCTGAAAATCCAAGTAAATGACATCCACTACTTCTCCATTGTCCACCCTGCTTGTTACTTCCTCGAAGAACTCTTAACAGATTTGTCAGGCAAGATTTCCCTTCACAGAAACCATGCTGACTTTGACTTATTTTATCATTTGTCTCCAAGTGCCCCAAAATCTCATCCTTAATAATAGACTCCAACACTTTGCCAACCACTGAGGTTAGGCTAACTGGCCTATAATTTCCTTTCTTTTGCCTTCCTCCCTTCTTAAAGAGTGGAGTGACATTTGCAATCTTCCAGTCCTCCAGGGCCATGCCAGAATCAAGTGATTCTTGAAAGATCATGATCAATGCATCCATTACCTCTTTAGCAACCTCTCTCAGGACTCTGGGATGTAGTCCATCTGGTTCAGGTAACTTATCCACCTTAAGACCTTTGAGTTTGCCCAGCCCTGTTTCCTTTGCAATATCAATGGCACTCACTCCTGCCCCCTGACACTGATGGACCTCTGGTTACTAGTGACTTCCACAGTGAAGACAGATGCAGAGAACCTATTAAGTTCATCTGCCATTTCTTTGACCCCCATCACTACCTCACCAACATCATTTTCCAGTGTCCAAAATCGACTCTCAACTCCCTTTTACTCTTTATATAACTGAGAAAAGCTTTTAGTATCCTGCTTTATATTATTGGCTACTCTGCCCTCATATTTAATCTTTTCCCTTCTTCTAGCTTTTTTAGTTGCCTTTTTTTGGATTTTAACAGTTTCCCAATCATCCAACTTCCCACTCACTTTTGGTACATTATATGCCCTTTCCTTGGCTTTTATGCTGTGCTTAACTTCCCTGGTCAGCCACGGTTGCCTGCTCATGCAATTTGAGAACTTATTCCTCTGTGGGACATACCTATCCTGTACCTTATGAGCTATTCCCAGAAACATCAGCCATCCCTGCTCTGTCGTCATCCCAGCCAGTATCCTCTTCCAGTTCGCAGTTTAAGTGTAGTTCTAGATCACGGGCTCTGTCAGGACCTTAGCTACTTTGTAAAGGGAAGAAGAGACATTAAAGAGAAGAATTTAAGCTGTTTTGCAGATGAGCTTGAAGTCTCCCTCTGGTGCTATCTTAGCTCTTCCCCTTTCAGTAAATCTACTTTATAAAAAAACTTGTCCCTTCTAGCACATTTCATTTATGCCCATTTATCACCCCTAACCCCAGACAAAACCCCAACCTAGTCACTACTGGCAGCTAAATGTGTCCCCAAACCCTCTTGAAACAGGAGATCAGAGCCTTATTCCCCCACTACCACCACTAATCTATCTTTAACTCCCCAATTTTACTCCAACTGGTAATCCAACCTCCCATCAACTACAGGACCTTTGAACTCCTCTTCCACTTATCTTAGAATTTTGATTCTCAAGCAATTATTAGAGCATAAGACATAGGACTAGAATTAGGCCATTCAGCCCATCAGTTCTGCTCCTCTATTCCATCATGGTTGATTTATGATTCCTCGCAGCCCCATTCTCCTGCCTTCTCCCCATAGCCTTTGATGCCCTGATTAATCAACAACTTATCACATTAAATATACTCAATGACTTGGCCTCCACAGCCATCCGTGGTAATGAATTCCACAGATTCACCACTTCTCACTAAAGGAATTCCTCCTAATCTCTGTTCCTATTGGATGCCTCTCTATTCTGAGACTGTGCCCTCTAGTCTGACACTCAAGCACAATATGAAACGTCCTTTGCACGTCCAATCTATGTAGGCCTTTCAATATTCGACAGGTTTCAATGAGATTCCCCCCTCGTTCTTTTAGGCGCAGCCCATCACACAAACCAGTCTTCCATCCGTGGACTCACTTTACACCGCACGCTGTCAGAGCAGTGCTGTCAGGATAATCAAGGGCACGACCCACCCAGCCAACAGACTTTTTGTCCCTCTTCCCTCCAGGAGAAGGTTTAGGAGCTTGAAGACTCGTACAGCCAGATTTGGGAACAGCTTCGTTCTAACTTGATGAGACTGCTGAACGGATCTGACCCGGATCTGGGCCATACCCTCCACATATCTAGACTTGCCTCTCGGTTTTTTTGTGCTACCTTACTTTCCATTTTTCTATTTTCTATTTATGACTTATAGTTTAAATTTTTAATATTTACTAATTTTTTCTATTTTTAATATCTTTAATATTTAATATTTGTAATCCAGGGTGTGTGAAGTGCAGAATCAAATATCGCTGTGATGATTTACGTTCTAGTACCAATTGTTTGGCGACAATAAAGTGTTAAGCTCCAATGAGTACAGGCCCAGAGTTATCAAATGATCCTCGTATGTTAAATCTTTCATTCTCATGAACCTCCTCTGGACCCTCTCCAATGGCAGTACATCTGTTCTCAGATAAGGAACCCAAAACTGTTTGCAGTACTCCAAGTGTAGTCTGACCAATGCCTTAAAAAGCCTCAGCATGACAATGAATGGTAATGTTGTATTTACCTTTTGTACCACCGACTTAACCTGCGAGTTAACCTTCAGCAAATCCTGACCAAGGACTCCCAAGTCTCGTTGCACCTCTGATTTTTGAATTTTCTCCTCATTTGGAAAATAGTCAACACCATCATTCCTTCTAGCAAAGTTCATGACCATATGTTTCCCTACACCATGAGCCATCTACTACTTCTTTTCCCATTCTCCCAATCTTTCTAAGACCTTCTGCAGACTCCCTGCTTCCTTACCACTATCTGCCCTTCTTCCTGCGTTCACATCATTTACAAATTTGGCAACAAAGCCATCAGTTCCATCATCTAAATATTACTGGGCTGTTCCTTCACACCCACTTAACATGCCTTTTCAGGCAAAATTTTTTTGCACAGTTGTTTTCTACATTAAACTACTTGAGAGGAACCAAGTTAAATATTTCAAATTAAAGTTTATGGTGTAGGAGGTAACATGTTGATGTGAGTAGAAGATTGACAGGGTAACAAGACATAGATAATTAAGTGTAAATGGTTCTTTTACTGGTTGGTAAGATGTAATGAGTGGTTGTGGCAGTGGCCGAGCAATTTTGCAATTTATATTAGTGACTTGAAGAGCCAACTAAAAATATGGTAGTTCAATTTGTGAAGACATGAAGATTGATATCAGAATTGGGTTTAATATCAATGGTATACTGTATGTTGTGAAATGTGTTGTTTTGCAGCAGTGCATTGCAATACGTAATAAAAATTATAAATTGCAATGCTATGTGTGTGTATATGCACACACGCATATGCATATACAGGTTTCCCCCGCCATCCGAAGGTAGAGCGTTCCTATGAAACGGTTCATAAGCCGGAATGTCGTAAAGCGAAGAAGCAATTACTATTTATTTATATGGGAAAATTTTGTGAGCATTCGCAGACCCAAAAATAACCTACCAAATCATGCCAAATAACACATGAAACCTAAAATAACAGTAACATATAGTAAAAGCAGGAATGATATCATAAATACACAGCCTATATAAAGTAGAAATACTTTTCCACAATCATTGCCTGAACTGTTCTCCGTAGCGAAAATCTCACGCAAGCGCTGTTGGCAAGAACACTCTCTCCAGTAACCTTTAAGCTATGAAGCTGCCAAATCATACCAAATAACACGTAAAGATACACAGCCGATATAAAGTAGAAATAATGTATGTACAGTGTAGTATTGCTTACCGGAACTGGGACAGCGCCGAGCACACTGATGATGTTTGCTGTTGTGTGCTGGGGCAGCAGGCTGAGGGTAGCAGACACCAACAGAATCAACAAACTCATTGGTAAGGCCAGTGACGTTGTGGGGATGGAACTGGACTCTCTGACGGTGGTGTCTGAAAAGAAGATGCTGTCCAAGTTGCATGCCATCTTGGACAATGTCTCCCATCCACTACATAATGTACTGGTTGGATACAGGAGTACATTCAGTCAGAGACTCATTCCACCGAGATGCAACACAGAGTGTCATAGGAAGTCATTCCGGCCTGTGGCCATCAAACTTTACAACTCCTCCCTTGGAGGGTCAGACACCCTGAGCCAATAGGCTGGTCCTGGACTTATTTCCTGGCATAATTTACATATTACTATTTAATTACTTATGGTTTTATTACTATTGAATTATTTGTGGTGCAACTGTAATGAAAACCAATTTCCCCCAGGATCAATAAAGTATGACTATGACTATGACTGTTATGGTGCGCTAGGCTGACTCGTCGGAGGTTGGGGTGGTGCAGTGGCACCACCGGGCAGCAAACCGATACCGATCTGCGAAGCATGCAAGGGTACAGCGGTAGCCGGGAGGCACTCAGCATATCTTTAAGAAGAAAGCCGAAATAAACATGCTAATTAATTAGGTGCCACCCGGCACGTAGATATCAGCCCAGATCAGAGGCAATTGCCGATTGCATCGCCTCTGATCTGGGCCGACAATTACGTACCAGGCGGCACCTAATTAATTAGCATGTTTATTTCGGCTCTTTTCTTAATGATGTGCTGAGTGCCTCCTGGCCATCGCTGCCTTCTCCGCAAATCGATATCTGTCCGCGGCCTGGGGGTTGTGGTGGTGGGACATGGGGGTGTCATCTCATCGTTGATCAGGGCAGGCAGCTCATCTTCTCCTATCTCTGCCTGCCTCGATGTCGAAGGTCGAGGTTCGTCATCTGCTGTGGCTGATGTGGAAGGCTTGCTTGACTGCTGAGCCTCGCGCATTTTTCTATCATACAGGTCTTTGTAAGCACTCAAACCATTTTGCAAATATGCCCTAAACCAACGGACCCCTTCAAAATTAAAGTCGTACTTTATCATTACTCACTCGGTTTCGGTTGTTATCCTTTCCTCTTCCAATTGCATCAGCTCTTCATCTATCAGTTCTTGGTCATGGGATGCCAAAACCTCTTTAACATCATCTTCATCAACTTCCACAAGCCACACTCACTTTGTCCTTACTTCGTTCACCACGATCCAAACGCTTAATTATGCCTAGTTTTACACTAAGTGTACCACCATTACGAGCTCTTTTAGGCTTTTCTGACACCTTAGCACTCATCTTGCAAATGGCTGCTCACAGGCACATGATTAAGCAATGCGGGCAAGAATGCAGTTCCGAATCCGGGGGAGAGCGGCTGCTCGGGGCGCGCGCTGATTTTTTTTTCGCACGCTGCCTTTTATCGCGCGCTGCTTTTCCCTGCACGCTGCCTTTCTTCGTAACAGTGAAAACACCTTCTGTTAGCGAAAACAGGGAACTAATGTAGGTCTTTCGTAACAGTGAGGTTTCGTAAAGCGAACGTTCAAAAAGCGGGGGACACCTGTACACATGTGCATGCACATGCATGTACACATACATACACGCACGTATATACACACACACACACACACACACACACACGTCTACATGCCTGCGCACATACAGACATACACAAATACATATTATGTATTTATATATATATCAATCAAAAGAGAGGAAAGAATATGGAGGAAGTGTTCATGGGTTCATTATCCATTCAGAAATTTGATCGTGGAGGGGAAGAAGCTGTTCTTGAAATGTTGAGAGTTGAAAAAGATCAGCTGGTTGAGTGCAAGGTTGTTTCTGTGACACCACTCAACCAGCTGATCCTTCTCACTGCTGTACGCCTCCTCGTCACCATCTGAAATTTTGCCAACAATAGTTGTGTCGTCAGTAAATTTGTAGATGTCGTTTGAGCTGTACATAACAACACCATCATGGGTGTAGAGAGTTGAGCAGTGGGCTAGACACACATCCTCGAGGTGCTTCAGTATTGATTGTTAGTGTGGAGGAAATGTTGTTTCCAATCCCCATAGACTGTGGTCCCCTGGTGAGGATGTCAAGGATTCAGTTGTAGAAGGAAGTACAGGGGCCCAGATTATTATTGTCCAGGTGATCTAAGGCTCAGTGGAGAGCCAGTGTAGACCTATTGTGGCAATAGGCAAACTGCAGTGGGTCCAGGTCCTTGCTTGGGCAGGATTTTATTCTAACCATAACTGACCTCTCAAAGCACTTCATCACGGTAGATGTGAGTTCTACTGGGTGATGGTCATTGAGGCAGCTCACCCTGTTCTTATGTACTGTCATGATTGTTGCTCTTTTGAAGCAGGAGGGAACCTGCAACTGCAGCAATGAGAGATTGAACGTGTTCTCGAACACTCCCACAGTAGGAAAGCGAGTTACAAAGAGACCATAAGGAGGCTAAATCTGGCGAATATTATAATGTTGGAAAATCTGAAATTGTCCATTTTGGGAGGAAGACTGATAAATATGTTCTATGAGTGGTGAGATATTGAGATGAGGAGCGATCTGGATGTCCATGTGAATGGTTTACAGAAAGTTAAAAGTTAGGAAAGGTAACAGAATGTTATTGTTAGTTGCTAAACAAGCTGAATCCACAATTTGGAAGATTGTGCTTCAGTTATGTAGCTCACTAATGAGACTCACTTGGAATATAGTATTTGTGTCCATATGTAATCCAGATTCCAGAATCCTATATTATTTAGAAATATATGGAATCTACAACACAGAAGCATTCTTTGCTAGGACTTAATTTCCATAAGAGTCTTTAGTAATTCTGGTTGCATCTACTGGTACTGCTCTCGTATTCCTTTGTTTCTTATTCCTTTATAGAAGCACCAGTTTCACTTAAAATGTGTCAAATCTATATGTTTCCATTGGCTTCTTCTGTTCCAGACAAAACAACTCTGGCTTGTTTCATCCTTTCTTTGTGCCACTTTCCAGTCCCAGTCCCTGTTGTGTTTTCAATAATTGCACCCTCAAAATTTTGGTGACAGTTGAAAATCTTCCCTCTACTACTTAATCTGCTTTATGTCACATGGAATCCTGAAATGTAGACAGTCCTCAAAGTGTGGTCCATAAATTTAGTATTAAACTTGCTGATGCCATGTTTTTGTTAATTGAATTGCAGTTCTATTACAGCTCCCTATTATACAAGTGTAAAATGAAACACACTGCAGCTCAAACTTCGCTCCAGGATATTTGATGAAATTGAAATTTACTGCTTAGGGTCATTTTGAGGAATTTATAGTCAACAGATCAAATCAGAATATATAGGACTGATTCAATTGGACGAAACACACCGTGGCATTAATAGTAGCTTCCATTAAGTTGTGAAGTAAATGGAAAGTCAAGCCAACCTAAGCTCAATTACTATGTGAAAATACACTGATTATGGAGCAGTTATAGTTAAATCTTCTTATCAGGCTACTTACTGCCATGTGTGATATATAGGAACATATAAATCAGGAACAGGAGGAGACCACTTGGTCCTCAAGCCATTTTGACCATTTAATAAGATCCTGGCTGATTTGACTGAAAACTCCGCTCTGCTTTTCCCTCTACTGAAGTTCAGCTTCTACATCTGTAATTTCCCACATTAAATTAGCATTAAATACTGTACAAGAAGGAGTGATTTGAAGGCTGGCAGATGGGCACTGCAATTTGGCCTCAAGCCCAGTCCTTTCAAAGGAATCTTGTTAATTTGGTAGGTGATGGGAGGGGAGAAGCAAGTTGGGATGTGGAGGTGCAGGACTTGCTTGTGAGCCTTGTTGAAGCACTCCAGAATAACTTTTAAAATGTGAGTAAAAGTGCATAGCTGAGCCCATCTCTTCCTCTCTGCTGACTGCAACTACATTTGCATTTGAGCTTGATCTCGTGCATGTCTCAATGTTCTGTTTTGCTGTATTAGTGCCACAATTAAGCCATGTCACAGATGTGTAGATCCCAGAGGGTTTTAATTTGTCACTGCTATATGCATTAACAACTTAACGGAAGCTTCTATTAATACCTTTCCAGATGTTTGGAACAAATTGCAATTACTGGTGTAAATTCAACTCCTATTTCAGAGCCTGATATAACTTTACATGAGGTTCCTTAGACAAGATAACATCGTTTTGCTTTCAGATCTGGTTTGATCTTACAACCCTAACATTAAAAACCTAAAATTTTAATCTTGTCCTCTGAAAGCACAATCTTATTTGTTCCTGCATCCAATGAGTAAGAGCTCTGCAATTTTACTGTTTTGTATGCAATATCATTGTCAGTCGACACTTCCTTCCCTTCGCTTAAAGGCTGGATTATATGACTGCCCATCTTAATCTATAGCATAGATTTCTCACATTCAAAACAAACTGGTATATTTTCACGTTGAGACTAGAGTCTTCTACCTGCATCAGCTACTGGGCTATTCTCACACAAAAAGTCATGCTGTTTTTAAAATGAATACAGCAAAATTCTGCCGTACCCCATCCTCCAGAGACAGATTGAGTAAGCTTTGGAGAGCTTTAATGATAAACATTTGTGACAGGCAGCATCTCATTGCAAAACCTTTCAATCAGACAGCAGCTGAAAATACTGACAGCGACTTTATCACTTTCTTTTGTATTTATGAGTTGAAAACATTAGGTAGCAGTGTGCTTTGATTATTTAGTTCTTGTCATAGTCCAATTTCCATGCATCTTCATGGATCAAGGGCTTCAGCACCTGGTCTTAAAATTGTTTGGAAGAATTGGAAATATACAATCTGATTGCTTCTGGTGGAAAGGCAGCATTATGGGGATCTCAACTCTGGTATAATTTTGCCACAGAATTATGGACAATTAAAGGTGGGCTCAATGGCTTGACATCATTAGTTTGCAGTAGATTCAGCAACCAGTTGTCAGGAAGTACAGAGGAGGCTTGACCCAAACACATAGCAGCGGAAATGCAGATTAGCGGTGAGTGACCACTTTAATAATAAACTGCATGAGGGGCCACAAAATAAGGGAGAACAGACACTTAACACTGCAAGGCAACAAAGCTAGGAGCAATTGGTTGAGGCTGGCTTGTTTGTATGAGTGAACAAGGTCTGTGGATGAGAGCTGGGTTTAAATAGGCTGCAGATGATGAATTGGAAATGAATGGCAGGTGATTCCTGTTAGCTTGGTGGAGATGGCATGATGCCTGCTTGTGCAAGCCTGATGAAATACCACCCCGCTCTACTGCTGGCACCCAACAGGTCCGATGGAACTTCTTGATGAGTGGTGAATCCAGTATGAAACTGCACCAAGATCTCTCCTCTTGGCTGTACCCTTCCCAGTTGACCAGGTACTACTCACCCTGTCCAAAATGATGTGAATCCGTCAACCGGCGAACTGTGTAAACTAGACCATCTTCTACCATCTCCTAGGTTCCAGAGGTGCAGGCTCAGGTTGGCTCAGTGGTCCATGGACAATGGTCTTGAGGTAGTATACGTAGAAGGAAGGTTGTTGTGATCCCGAGGGACGGTGACAGTTGGAGATAGTAAGTGACTTGATTGATATAATGGGTGATTTTGAAGGGATTGATGAAACCGGGTGAGAACTTGTGGGAGTTGGTGCGCAGGGCTGATCTTGGGTGGATAGCCAGACATGGTCCCCAGATCGGAGTAGTCTGGTTAGGCACCACCGGTGGTTGGCCTGGCAGCAGTAGGCAAAGTTGCAGGCTATGCTGGCTCTCTGTGTCCTTTTCTAAGCATTCCAGCAGCAGTGAACCAGGGTCCTGATAGATAGAGCCTCCACCATTGGCTCCTCGGCGGGAACAAGGGGGGTTGGTAGCCATGAAACACTTCAAAGGGTGACATATCCATGGCAGAGGAAGCGTGTAGATTGTGAAACAGCTCAGCTCAGAGCAGATATTTCTTCCATGTGGAAGGGTTGTAGGTGGTAAAGCATCACAGAAACTGCACCACTTGCTGATTGGCTGTTTCTGATTGACCATTATCTATGTATGATAGCCAGGGAAACATCTCAGTGAGGTATGGAGGGGGGGAGTAGAAGGGAGTAGAAATGGGAGATGAATTGTGGGACCTGGTCTGACACAATGTCATGGAGGCAAGCTACATGTTGGAGAACCAGATCTGCTGTCTTAACAGCTGATGGAAGTTTGTGGAGGGCAATGGGGTGGGCCACCTTGGAGAACTGGTCAACAACTGTCATGATTACTGGCCCCATTGGAAAGTGGCAAACCCATGTTGAAATTCGTAGTGACGCAGGACCGTGGGTGTCAAGAGACAGCAGGGGTCACAGGAGCCCATGGAGCCACTGTTTGGAGGAATTGAACTGGGCACATTAGGGGCAGGCACTGATATACATCTGTGTTCATAGTGGTCCTTTGTGTGCCTGGATGGCTGGACAAGGGTGAGGAGTGGGACCACTGGAGTGCCTCAGAGCACATGGCCGCTGGTACCTACATGCAATTGTCACGTGTGTCGGCTGGAGCAATCTCATGCTGGAGGGCCTGGTGGATCTAGTTCTCAAGGTCCCAAACTATTGGGGCAAGGATCTGGGAGAATGGAATGATGGGCAGAGGGTCAATCTCCGTTTCAGCTGGGTTGAACTGTCATGAGAGGGTGTCTGCCTTAACGTTCTTGGATCCAGGTCAGTAGGAGATAGTGAAGTTGAATTGCTCAAAGATGAGGGCGCAGTGAGTCTGACGTGGGTTGAGTCGGCGGGTCTGTTGAATGGACATGAGTTTCTCATGATAAGACTAGATCAGGAAGGACTCAGTGTTTCCCTCCATCTCTCCAAGGCCCATTTGATAGCAAGTAGCTCCCTGTCTCCCTTCCATAATGGCACTTTGTAGAGTTGAACTTGCATGAGAAGAAAGCACAATGGTGTACATTCCCATCTGGTCTTCACTGGGAGAGGATGGCCCCAGTTCCCACCTGAGATGTGCCTAAATTTACCACAAAAGGCCCGGAGAGGTTTGGATGACAGACAAAGGAAGTGGTGTGGGAGCGTCTCTTGACCTCCTTAAAGGTGTGGTCCATGGCAGCAGACCAAGTTATCGTGAGGTAGGTGTTTTGGTGAGTGAAGTGAGAGGAGTGGTGATTCGGCTGTTGTTCCTGATGAAATGGCGGCAGAAGTTGGAAAATCCCAAGAAGCACTGTGGTTGTTTGAAGGAGCATAGTCAGGACCTTTCAACAATGGCACATACTTTCTCTGGGTCCATGGTTATGCTTTGGGCTGAAAGGATGCAACCCAGAAGAAAATGACTGGGCTGTGAAACTGGCATTTTTCCAACTTGCAGTACAGTTGGTTCTTGAGGAGCTGCTGAAAAGCTGATCGGACATGACAGATATGGTGCTGGTGGTCCTTAGAGAAAGTGACGGTGTCGTTGAGCTAGACGAACACAAAACTATAGCATGTCTCAGAGAACCATGTTCATGAAGTCTTGGAAAATGACTGGACTGTTGGAAAGTCTGAAAGGCATCACCACATATTTGTACTGTTATGTAAATGTTATACACGCTGTCTTTCACTCATTTCCTTGACGGTTGTTGATCAAGTTGTATGCACTCCACAGATCCAGTTTGGTGAAAATGTGGGCCCTGAGGAGAGCTTCAAAAGTGCTGCCCATCAAAGGAGAGGATGCTGATTTTGTTAAGTCCATGGTAGTCAGTGCAGGAATAAAGATCGCATCTTTCTGTTTGACAAAGAAGAACCCTGCTCCAGCCAGGGTCTGGGATGGTCGAATGAAGCTGTGCTATTCAACTTTCGCAATGTTATCATTCATGGCCTGGGTCTCAGGAAGAGGCAGGGCAAACAGACAACCCCAGGAATGGGTGGTGCTGGAGAGGAGGTCGAATGCACTGTCATGTGGTCTGTGAGGGGGCAGGGTGCTGCCTTCCGTTTCACTGAAAGTGATGGCTAAGTCATGATATTCTTGTGGGACATTGGTAGTCTAAGGGTTTCCTCTGTCCCTACTGATTTATGGGGGAAAGTCACCAGAGAGTGCAGCCAGGCAGGTCCCCAACTCAGCAGTGATTCGAATGACAAAGTAAATTGAAGTTTGTGAGTGGAGAACCAGGAGCAACCCACGATGAGAAGAGTGCTGGGTGAGTCAAGAAGAAGGAATTAAGCAGACCTGTGGGGCTCCTCTCCCAAAGATCCAGCACCAAGCATAGGGGTTCTGAAATCTACCATGCAATCCAGCACCCAGTGTGAGGGTCCTGAATCCCACAGTGTAATCCAGCACCCAGTGTGAGGGTCCTGAATCCCACAGTGTAATCCAGTAGCGAGTGTGAGGTTCCTGAATCCCACAGTGTAATCCAGTGCCAAGTTTCATAGTCCAGAATCTCACAATGTAATCCAGCACCGAGTGTGAGGGCCATCAATCCCACGGTGTAATTCAGTTCCCATTGTGAGGGTCCTGAATCCCACAGTGTAATCCAGCACCGAGTGTGAGGGTCCTGAATTGCATCATGTAATCTGGCACCGAGTGTGAGGGTCCTGAATCCCACAGTGTAATCCAGCACCGAGTGTGAGGGTCCTGAATTGGATCATGTAATCTGGCATCGAGTGTGAGGGTCCTGAATCCCACAGTGTAATCCAGCACCGAGTGTGAGGGTCCTGAATTGCATCATGTAATCTGGCACCGAGTGTGAGGGTCCTGAATCCCACGGTGTAATCCAGCACCGAGTGTGAGGGTCCTGAATTGGATCATGTAATCTGGCATCGAGTGTGAGGGTCCTGAATCCCACAGTGTAATCCAGCACCGAGTGTGAGGGTCCTGAATCCCACAGTGTAATCCAGCACCGAGTGTGAGGGTCCTGAATCCCACAGTGTAATCCAGCACCCAGTGTGAGGGTCCTGAATCCCACAGTGTAATCCAGCACTGAGTATGAGGGTCCTGAATCCCACAGTGTAATCCAGTACCGAGTGTGAGGGTCCTGAATCCCACAGTGTAATCCAGTACCCAGTGTGAGGGTCCTGAATCCCACAGTGTAATCCAGCACCAAGTGTGAGGGTCCTGAATCCCACAGTGTAATCCAGCACCGAGCGTGATCATGAATCCCACAGTGTAATCCAGTTCCCATTGTGAGGGTCCTGAATCCTACAGTGTAATCCAGCACTGAGCGTGAGGGTCATGAATCCCACACTGTAATCCAGCACCGAGTGCAACGATACTGAATTCCACCATGTAATCCAGTAGCGAGTGTGAGGTTCTAGAATATCAGTGTGTAATCGAATACCGAGTGTGAGGTTCCTGAATCCCACAGTGTAATGCAGTGCCAAGTTTCATAGTCCAGAATCTCACAATGTAATCTAGCACCGAGTGTGAGGGCCATCAATCCCACGGTGTAATTCAGTACCGAGCGTGAGGGTCTTGAATCCCACAGTGTATACAGCACCGAGTGTGAGGGTCATGAATCCCACAGTGTAATCCAGCACCGAGTGTGAGGGTCCTGAATCCCACAGTGTAATCCAGTACCGAGTGTGAGGGTCCTGAATCCCACAGTGTAATCCAGCACCGACTGTGAGGGTCCTGAATCCCACAGTGTAATCCAGCACCCAGTGTGACGGTCCTGAATCCCACAGTGTAATCCAGCACCCAGTGTGATGGTCCTGAATCCCACAGTGTAATCCAGCACTGAGTGTGAGGATCCCGAATTCCACACTGTAATCCAGCACCGAGTGCAATGGTCCTGAATTCCACCATGTAATCCAGTAGCGAATGTGAGGTTCCTGAATCCCACAGTGTAATCCAGTGCCAAGTTTCATAGTTCAGAATCTCACAATGTAATCCAGCACAGAGTGTGAGGGCCATCAATACCACGGTGTAATTCAGTACCGAGCGTGAGGGTCCTGAATCCCACAGTGTAATCCAGCACTGAGTGTGAGGGTCCTGAATCCCACAGTGTAATCCAGCACTGAGTGTGAGGGTCCTGAATCCCACAGTGTAATCCAGCACCGAGTGTGAGGGTCCTGAATCCCACAGTGTAATCCAGCACCCAGTGTGAGGGTCCTGAATCCCACAGTGTAATCCAGTACCGAGTGTGAGGGTCCTGAATCCCACAGTGTATTCCAGCACCCAGTGTGAGGGTCCTGAATCCCACAGTGTAATCCAGCACTGAGTGTGAGGGTCCTGAATCCCACAGTGTAATCCAGCACTGAGTGTGAGGGTCATGAATCCCACAGTGTAATCCAGCACCCAGTCTGAGGGTCCTGAATCCCACAGTGTAATCCAGCACCCAGTGTGAGGGTCCTGAATCCCACAGTGTAATCCAGTACCGAGTGTGAGGGTCCTGAATCCCACAGTGTAATCCAGCACTGAGTGTGAGGGTCATGAATCCCACACTGTAATCCAGCACCGATTGCAATGGTTATGAATCCCAAGGTGTAATCCAGCACCGAGTGTGAGGGTCCTGAATCCCACAGTGTAATCCAGCACCCAGTGTGAGGGTCCTGAATCCCACAGTGTAATCCAGTTGCAATTGTGAGGGTTCTGAATCCCACAGTGTAATCCAGCACTGAGTGTGAGGGTCATGAATCCCACAGTGTAATCCAGCACTGAGTGTGAGGGTCCTGAATCCCACAGTGTAATCCAGCACCGAGTGTGAGGGTCATGAATCCCACACTGTAATCCAGCACCGAGTGCAACAGTCCTGAATTCCACCATGTTATCCAGTAGCGAGTGTGAGGTTCCTGAATATCAGTGTGTAATCGAATACCAAGTGTGAGGGTCCTGATTGGCACATGTAATCCAGTGCCAAGTTTCATAGTCCAGAATCT
Organism: Mobula birostris; assembly: GCF_030028105.1. Classification (NCBI taxonomy): domain Eukaryota; kingdom Metazoa; phylum Chordata; class Chondrichthyes; order Myliobatiformes; family Myliobatidae; genus Mobula; species Mobula birostris. The sequence goes on from NC_092402.1 coordinate 29,188,031, forward strand.
CACAATGTAATCCAGCACCGAGCATGAGGGCCATCAATCCCACGGTTTAATTCAGTACCGAGAGTGAGGGTCCTGAATCCCACAGTGTAATTCAGCACTGAGTGTGAGGGTCCTGAATCCCACAGTGTAATCCAGCACTGAGTGTGAGGGTCATGAATCCGACAGTGTAATCCAGCACCCAGTGTGAGGGTCCTGAATCCCACAGTGTAATCCAGTAGCGATGTGAGGTTCCTGAATATCAGTGTGTAATCGAATACCGAGTGTGAGGGTCCTGAATCCCACAGTGTAATCCAGCACCGAGTGTGAGGGTCCTGAATCCCACAGTGTAATCCAGCACCGAGTGTGAGGGTCCTGAATCCCACAGTGTAATCCAGCACCGAGTGTGAGGGTCATGAATCCCACAGTGTAATCCAGTACCGAGTGTGAGGGTCCTGAATCCCACAGTGTAATCCAGTACCGAGTGTGAGGGTCCTGAATCCCACAGTGTAATCCAGCACCGAGTGTGAGGGTCATGAATCCCACAGTGTAATCCAGCACCCAGTGTGAGGGTCCTGAATCCCACAGTGTAATCCAGTAGCGAGTGTGAGGTTCCTGAATCCCACAGTGTAATCCAGTGCCAAGTTTCATAGTCCAGAATCTCACAATGTAATCCAGCACCGAGTGTGAGGGCCATCAATCCCACGGTGTAATTCAGTTCCCATTGTGCGGGTCCTGAATCCCACAGTGTAATCCAGCACCGAGTGTGAGGGTCCTGAATTGCATCATGTAATCTGGCACCGAGTGTGAGGGTCCTGAATCCCACAGTGTAATCCAGCACCGAGTGTGAGGGTCCTGAATCCCACAGTGTAATCCAGCACCGAGTGTGAGGGTCATGAATCCCACAGTGTAATCCAGTACCGAGTGTGAGGGTCCTGAATCCCACAGTGTAATCCAGTACCGAGTGTGAGGGTCCTGAATCCCACAGTGTAATCCAGCACCGAGTGTGAGGGTCATGAATCCCACAGTGTAATCCAGCACCCTGTGTGAGGGTCCTGAATCCCACAGTGTAATCCAGCACCGAGTGTGAGGGTCCTGAATCCTACAGTGTAATCCAGCACCGAGTGTGAGGGTCCTGAATCCCACAGTGTAATCCAGCACCCAGTGTGAGGGTCCTGAATCCTACATTGTAATCCAGCACCGAGTGTGAGGGTCCTGAATCCCACAGTGTAATCCAGTACCGAGTGTGAGGGTCCTGAATCCCACAGTGTAATCCAGCACCAAGTGTGAGGGTCCTGAATTCCACAGTGTAATCCAGTACCGAGTGTGAGGGTCCTGAATTCCACAGTGTAATCCAGCACCGAGTGTAAGGGTCCTGAATCCCACAGTGTAATCCAGCACTGAGTATGAGGGTCATGAATCCCACACTGTAATCCAGCACCGAGTGCAACGGTCCTGAATTCCACCATGTAATCCAGTAGCGAGTGTGAGGTTCCTGAATATCAGTGTGTAATCGAATACTGAGTGTGAGGGTCCTGAATCCCACAGCGTAATCCAGTGCCAAGTTTCATAGTCCAGAATATCATAATGTAATCTAGCACCGAGTGTGAGGGCCATCAATCCTACGGTGTAATTCAGTACCGAGCGTGAGGGTCCTGAATCCCACAGTGTAATCCAGCACTGAGTGTGAGGGTCCTGAATCCCACAGTGTATTCCAGCACCCAGTGTGAGGGTCCTGAATCCCACAGTGTAATCCAGCACTGAGTGTGAGGGTCCTGAATCCCACAGTGTAATCCAGCACTGAGTGTGAGGGTCATGAATCCCACAGTGTAATCCAGCACCCAGTCTGAGGGTCCTGAATCCCACAGTGTAATCCAGCACCCAGTGTGAGGGTCCTGAATCCCACAGTGTAATCCAGTACCGAGTGTGAGGGTCCTGAATCCCACAGTGTAATCCAGCACTGAGTGTGAGGGTCATGAATCCCACACTGTAATCCAGCACCGATTGCAATGGTTATGAATCCCAAGGTGTAATCCAGCACCGAGTGTGAGGGTCCTGAATCCCACAGTGTAATCCAGCACCCAGTGTGAGGGTCCTGAATCCCACAGTGTAATCCAGTTGCAATTGTGAGGGTTCTGAATCCCACAGTGTAATCCAGCACTGAGTGTGAGGGTCATGAATCCCACAGTGTAATCCAGCACCGAGTGTGAGGGTCCTGAATCCCACAGTGTAATCCAGCACCGAGTGTGAGGGTCATGAATCCCACACTGTAATCCAGCACCGAGTGCAACAGTCCTGAATTCCACCATGTTATCCAGTAGCGAGTGTGAGGTTCCTGAATATCAGTGTGTAATCGAATACCAAGTGTGAGGGTCCTGATTGGCACATGTAATCCAGTGCCAAATTTCATAGTCCAGAATCTCACAATGTAATCCAGCACCGAGCGTGAGGGCCATCAATCCCACGGTTTAATTCAGTACCGAGAGTGAGGGTCCTGAATCCCACAGTGTAATTCAGCACTGAGTGTGAGGGTCCTGAATCCCACAGTGTAATCCAGCACTGAGTGTGAGGGTCATGAATCCGACAGTGTAATCCAGCACCCAGTGTGAGGGTCCTGAATCCCACAGTGTAATCCAGTAGCGATGTGAGGTTCCTGAATATCAGTGTGTAATCGAATACCGAGTGTGAGGGTCCTGAATCCCACAGTGTAATCCAGCACCGAGTGTGAGGGTCCTGAATCCCACAGTGTAATCCAGCACCGAGTGTGAGGGTCCTGAATCCCACAGTGTAATCCAGCACCGAGTGTGAGGGTCATGAATCCCACAGTGTAATCCAGTACCGAGTGTGAGGGTCCTGAATCCCACAGTGTAATCCAGTACCGAGTGTGAGGGTCCTGAATCCCACAGTGTAATCCAGCACCGAGTGTGAGGGTCATGAATCCCACAGTGTAATCCAGCACTGAGTGTGAGGGTCCTGAATCCCACAGTGTAATCCAGCACCGAGTGTGAGGGTCCTGAATCCTACAGTGTAATCCAGCACCGAGTGTGAGGGTCCTGAATCCCACAGTGTAATCCAGCACCCAGTGTGAGGGTCCTGAATCCTACATTGTAATCCAGCACCGAGTGTGAGGGTCCTGAATCCCACAGTGTAATCCAGTACCGTGTGTGAGGGTCCTGAATCCCACAGTGTAATCCAGCACCAAGTGTGAGGGTCCTGAATTCCACAGTGTAATCCAGTACCGAGTGTGAGGGTCCTGAATTCCACAGTGTAATCCAGCACCGAGTGTAAGGGTCCTGAATCCCACAGTGTAATCCAGCACTGAGTATGAGGGTCATGAATCCCACACTGTAATCCAGCACCGAGTGCAACGGTCCTGAATTCCACCATGTAATCCAGTAGCGAGTGTGAGGTTCCTGAATATCAGTGTGTAATCGAATACTGAGTGTGAGGGTCCTGAATCCCACAGCGTAATCCAGTGCCAAGTTTCATAGTCCAGAATATCATAATGTAATCTAGCACCGAGTGTGAGGGCCATCAATCCTACGGTGTAATTCAGTACCGAGCGTGAGGGTCCTGAATCCCACAGTGTAATCCAGCACTGAGTGTGAGGGTCCTGAATCCCACAGTGTAATGTGAGGGTCCTGAATCCCACTTGAATCCTAGGGGGACCAATATCCTGGCAGGGAGATTAGCGGGGGCGACTGAGGTGACTTTAAACTGGAATGGTTGCGGGGTGGGAATCAAATTAAAGAAGCTAGGCGTGAGGAGGTTAGTTCACAACAGGGGGATGGGAACCAGTGCAGAGAGACAGAGGGGTGTAAAGTGAGGGTAGAAGCAAAAAGTACTAAGGAGAAAAGTAAAAGTAGCAGGCCGACAAATCCAGGGCAAGCATTAAAAAGTGCCACTTTTCAGCATAATTGTATAAGGGCTAAGAGAGTTGTAAAAGAGCGCCTGAAGGCTTTGTGTGTCAATGCAAGGAGCATTCGTAATAAGGTGGATGAATTGAAAGTGCAGATTGTTATTAATGAATATGATATAGTTGGGATCACAGAGACATGGCTCCAGGGTGACCAAGGATGGGAGCTCAACGTTCAGGGATATTCAATATTCAGGAGGGATAGACATGAAGGAAGGGGAGGTGGGGTGGCGTTGCTGGTTAAAGAAGAGATTAACGCAATAGAAAGGAAGGACATAAGCCGGGAAGATGTGGAATCGATATGGGTAGAGCTGCGTAACACTAAGGGGCAGAAGACGCTGGTGGGAGTTGTGTACAGGCCACCTAATGTTGGAGATGGTATTGAACAGGAAATTAGAAATGTGTGCAATAAAGGAACAGCAGTTATAATGGGTGACTTCAATCTACATGTACATTGGGTGAACCAAATTGGTAAAGGTGCTGAGGAAGAGGATTTCTTGGAATGTATGCGGGATGGTTTTTTGAACCAACATGTCGAGGAACCGACTAGAGAGCAGGCTATTCTGGACTGGGTTTTGAGCAATGAGGAAGGGTTAATTAGCAATCTTGTCGTGAGAGGCCCCTTGGGTAAGAGTGACCATAATATGGTGGAATTCTTCATTAAGATGGAGAGTGATATAGTTAATTCAGAAACAAAGGTTCTGAACTTAAAGAGGGGTAACTTTGAAGGTATGAGACGTGAATTAGCTAAGGGTAGACTGGCAAATGACACTTAAAGGATTGACGGTGGATATGCAATGGCAAGCATTTAAAGGTTGCATGGATGAACTACAACAATTGTTCATCCCAGTTTGGCAAAAGAATAAATCAAGGAAGGTAGTGCACCCGTGGCTGACAAGAGAAATTAGGGATAGTATCAATTCCAAGGAAGAAGCATACAAATTAGCCAGAGAAAGTGGCTCACCTGAGGACTGGGAGAAATTCAGAGTTCAGCAGAGGAGGACAAAGGGCTTAATTAGGAAGGGGAAAAAAGATTATGAGAGAAAACTGGCAGGGAACATAAAAACGGACTGTAAAAGCTTTTATAGATATGTAAAAAGGAAAAGACAGGTAAAGACAAATGTAGGTCCCCTGCAGACAGAAACAGGTGAATTGATTATGGGGAGCAAGGACATGGCAGACCAATTGAATAATTACTTTGGTTCTGTCTTCACTAAGGAGGACATAAATAATCTTCCAGAAATAGTAGGGGACAGAGGGTCCAGTGAGATGGAGGAACTGAGCAAAATACATGTTAGTAGGGAAGTGGTGTTAGTTAAATTGAAGGGATTGAAGGCAGATAAATCCCCAGGGCCAGATGGTCTGCATCCTAGAGTGCTTAAGGAACTAGCCCAAGAAATATTGGATGCATTAGTGATAATTTTTCAAAAGTCGTTAGATTCTGGACTAGTTCCTGAGGATTGGAGGGTGGCTAATGTAACTCTACTTTTTTAAAAAAGGAGGGAGAGAGAAACCGGGGAATTATAGACCGGTTAGCCTAACGTCGGTGGTGGGGAAACTGCTGGAGTCAGTTATCAAGGATGTGATAACAGCACATTTGGAAAGCGGTGAAATGATTGGACAAAGTCAGCATGGATTTGTGAAAGGAAAGTCATGTCTGAGGAATCTCATTGAATTTTTTGAGGATGTAACTAGTAGAGTGGATAGGGGAGAACCAGTGGATGTGGTATATTTGGATTTTCAGAAGGCTTTTGACAAGGTCCCACACAGGAGATTAGTGTGCAAACTTAAAGCACACGGTATTGGGGGTAAGGTATTGGTGTGGGTGGAGAATTGGTTAGCAGACAGGAAGCAAAGAGTGGGAATAAACGGGACCTTTTCAGAATGGCAGGCGGTAACTAGTGGGGTACCGCAAGGCTCAGTGCTGGGACCCCAGTTGTTTACAATATATATTAATGACTTGGATGAGGGAATTAAATGCAGCATCTCCAAGTTTGCGGATGACACGAAGCTGGGTGGCAGTGTTAGCTGTGAGGAGGATGCTAAGAGGATGCAGGGTGACTTGGATAGGTTGGGTGAGTGGGCAAATTCATGGCAGATGCAATTTAATGTGGATAAATGTGAAGTTATCCACTTTGGTGGCAAAAATAGGAAAACAGATTATTATCTGAATGGTGGCCGATTAGGAAAAGGGAAGGTGCAACGAGACCTGGGTGTCATTATACACCAGTCATTGAAAGTGGGCATGCAGGTACAGCAGGCGGTGAAAAAGGCGAATGGTATGCTGGCATTTATAGCGAGAGAATTCGAGTACAGGAGCAGGGAGGTACTACTGCAGTTGTACAAGGCCTTGGTGAGACCACACCTGGAGTATTGTGTGCAGTTTTGGTCCCCTAATCTGAGGAAAGACATCCTTGCCATAGAGGGAGTACAAAGAAGGTTCACCAGATTGATTCCTGGGATGGTAGGACTTTCATATGAAGAAAGACTGGATGAACTGGGCTTGTACTCGTTGGAATTTAGAAGATTGAGGGGGGATCTGATTGAAACGTATAAGATCCTAAAGGGATTGGACAGGCTAGATGCAGGAAGATTGTTCCCGATGTTGGGGAAGTCCAGAATGAGGGGCCACAGTTTGAGGATAGAGGGGAAGCCTTTTAGGACCGAGATTAGGAAAAACTTCTTCACACAGAGAGTGGTGAATCTGTGGAATTCTCTGCCACAGGAAACAGTTGAGGCCAGTTCATTGGCTATATTTAAGAGGGAGTTAGATATGGCCCTTGTGGCTACGGGGGTCAGGGGGTATGGAGGGAAGGCTGGGGCGGGGTTCTGAGTTGGATGACCAGCCATGATCATAATAAATGGCGGTGCTGGCTCGAAGGGCCGAATGGCCTACTCCTGCACCTATTTTCTATGTTTCTATGTTTCTATGTAATCCAGCACCGAGTGTGAGGGTCCTGAATCCCACAGTGTAATCCAGCACTGAGTGTGAGGGTCCTGAATCCCACAGTGTAATCCAGTACCGAGTGTGAGGGTCCTGAATCCCACAGTGTAATCCAGCACCGAGTGTGAGGGTCCTGAATCCCACAGTGTAATCCAGCACTGAGTGTGAGGGTCCTGAATCCCACAGTGTAATCCAGTACTGAGCGTGAGAGTCCTGAATCCCACAGTGTAATCCAGTACCGAGTGTGTGGGTCCTGAATCCCACTGTGTAATCCAGCACTAATTTTTATGGATGCACCGTAGAAAACATTCTTTTCGGGTGCATCACAACCTGGTATGGAAGTTGTCCTGTCCAAGGCCGAAAGAAGCTGCAGAAGATCGTGAACACGGTGTAGCACATCACACAAACCAATCTTCCATCCTTGGACTCACTTTACATCGCACGCTGTTGGTGCAGTGCTGCCAGGATAATCAAGGACACGACCAACCCAGCCAACACACTTTTCGTCCCTCTTCCCTCCGGGAGAAGGCTCAGCAGCTTGAAGACTCGTACGGCCAGATTTTGGAACAGGTTCTTCCCAACTGTGATAAGACCGCTGAATGGATCCTGACCCAGATCTGGGCCGTACCCTCCAAATATCCGGACCTGCCTCTGGTTTTTTTTGCACTACCTTACTTTCCCTTTTCTATTTTCTATTTATGATTTATAATTTAAATTTTTAATGTTTACTATCGATTTGTAATCCAGGGAGTGTGAAGCGCAGAATCAAATATTGCTATGATGATTGTACGTTCTAGTATCAATTGTTTGGCGACAATAAATTATAAAGTAAAGTATGAAGTATAATCCAGCACCGAGCGTGTGCCTTGACACAGGCAAAGTATTCGATCCAGTGCCTCCCTCATGCTTCCCAAGTAGTCGAAAACCCAGCAAATGTCAGGGTGAATTCCTCATATTCATTGCAGATGGTGATTTTATTGTTCCAGTTAGCGTAGGCCCAGGTGAGAGCTCACTCTGTCAAGAGTTAGATGACGAAGGCAATCTTGGCTCAGTTTGTAGAATACAGAGTTAGCTGCACCGGGACAGGAAGTTGCAGCATCAGGTTGGGAATTTGTCTGAGCTTTTGGGTACTGGGATCCAGGCCTTCAAGGGTGTACGTTGACTGGCACGGGTTGCCTTTATGGAGTTGCTTGAGAGTGAATAGCTGATGGTCAATGGTTTCCTGCTGCTTCTGGATTGTCTAACCGTTAAGGCAAATGATTTCCTTTACGTGAGAAAACTCTGCTGGGTCAGTCACTGGTTCACCCATCCTGTCAGGAAGCGTAGAGGATGGTTGACCCAAACACAGAATCATGGAGATGATTTGGTTGTGAACGAGCAGTTCAGTAATAAACTTCAAAATTACAAACCATTAGGGGCCACAAAGAGAACATCGATCCTTAACACAACAAGGCAATAAGAAAACTGAAGCAACACACAACAGATGCTGGAGGAACTCAGCAGGACTCAAGGTAACTGAAGACTAGGAGCAACTGGTTGAGGCTGGCTGATCCCGTATGAATGAGGTAGAATGTGGATGGATGGGAGCTGGGTTTAAATCGGCTGCAAGTAATGAATTGGAAACGAGAGGCTGGTGATTCCTGATAGTTGGATGGAGACTGGGTGTCCCTGCCTGTGCAGATCTGACACCTGTGGCTCAGAAGAGATTTTCCATGAATTTCTTTTCTTTACAGCTGCTGCAGCATTACCAATAAAAGCAAAGAACTGCATTCTTGCTGTGAGTTGTCCCAATGCAGTTCGTTCTGTGACATCAAGTTGGTGAATATAGTCTGATAATGTGAATTAATCTCTCTGGCACTATTTAGTGTGATTAATCTATGTCATAAGAAACCTATTAATAATGTGACATTTGGTGCTGTCATGATCTTCAACTTTGGATGATGAACAATTAAGATGTAAATTGTACTCACAAAGATATTTAAATAAATATTTGACTTGGTAGTGTTTTAGTACAGGGTGGGTACCCCTTATCCAAAATTCCAAAACCCAGAAGTCTCCAAAATCCACAATTTTTTGAGCGCGGACATGATGTCAGAAATGGAAAATCCCACAAGACTCTGGGCAGGTTCTCAGGCGATGGGCAGGTCTCTGCGCACCACAGACAGTTCTGAGAAGTGACCTCACATAGAAACATAGAAAAACACAGTGAAAAAATGAAGATCTCGATCATGTATTGAAAGAATGAATTTATCAGTGTCGGAGTGAACACATGCCACTTACGGTATGCTGATCATGAAACAAGCAAAGATCTATCACGACGAACTGAAAATTGAAGGTAATCATTGCAGGTTGGTTGCAGAAATTTAAGAAAATGCACAATATTACATCCTTTAAGATTTTAAATTTTAAAGATAAAGCATCTGCTGATCATGAAGCAGCAGAGAAATTCATTGGGGTTTGCCAAGATCATCACTGATGAAAATCTAACATTAGACCAAGTCTACAATGCTGATTGCTTATATACCTTACATAAAACCTGAAAAAAAGTAAAATACAAATGCAGTGTACTGTAACTTTTTAATCAAAACATGGCATTGTAGATGGAGATCGAAAGTCTGCTGTTTGTTGTTCCCGATGCTGCTGTGCTGCACACATCATATTTTCATAATATTAATCATATGCAATAATATTTACTGTTAATTACATATGTGTGATGAAGAAGTGTTAGACAAAGACTGCTTACATATAGCACATAAATTCAGAGTCAGAAATTATAGCAATCCCAAATTATCTCATTATATATTCCAAAACCTGAAACACTTCTGGCCCTAAGCATTTGGGAGAAGGAGTACCCGACCTGTATTACTTTCAGTAAAATACCCAAAATATTGGAGGAACTCAGCAGGTCAGGTACCACCTATTGAAATGAACAAACAGTCAACATTTCGCAGCGAGACCCTACTTCAGGATTGGAAATGAAGGGAAAATTCAGCAGAATAAAAAAAAGTGGGGGGAGGGAAGGAAGGATCGTTAGAAGGTGATAGGTGAAGCCAGGCGGTTGGGAAAGGTGAAGGGTTGGAGAGGAAGGAATCTGATGGGAGATGAGAGTGGCCCATAGGAGAAAGGGAATGAGGAGGAGACCCGGGGGAGGTAATAGGCAGATGAGAAGAAGTAAGAGGCCAAATTGAAGAATGGAAGAAGAGGGGAAAATACTGGAAGGAGAAATCAATATTCATGCCATCAGGTTGGAGGCTACCCAAAAGGAATATAGGTGTTGATCCTCCAACATGAGTGTGGCCTCATCATGGCACAAAAGAAGGCTGTGGACCGACTAACGTGGGAATCGTAATTGAAATATTCAGCCACTGGGAAGGTCTGCTTTTGGTATATGGAGCGGAGGTGCTCAACGAAGTGTTCCCCCAATTTATGATGGGTCTCACCAATATAGAGGAGAAGGCAGCAGGAACACCAGATACAATAGACAACTCCAGCAGATTCTCAGGTGAAACGTTGTCTCACCTGGAAGCACAGCCTGGGGCCCTGAATGGAGGAGAAGGAAGAGGTGAATGGACAGATGTAGCACTTAAGCTGCTTGCCGGGATAAGTGCTGAGGGAGATTAATGGGAAGGGATGAATAGACAAGGGAATCATAGAAAGAGCAATCACTGCAGAAAGCGGAGGTGGGGGTGGGGTGGATATGTTTGGTGGTAAGATCCCTTTGGAGATAGTGGAAGTTACAGAGATTGACATGTTGGATGCAAAGACTGACAGAGTGGTAGGTAAGGCCAGGAGGAACTCCATCAGGAAATGGAGGAGATGCAGGTGAGGGCAGCATTAATAGTGGAGGAAGGGAAACCCCCATTCTTCGAAGAAGGAGGACATCACTGATATCCTGGAACAGAAAGGCTCATCCTGGGAACAGATGCAGTGGAGATGAAGGAACTGAGAAAATGGAATACATTTTTGTAGGTGATGGAGTGGGAAGTGGTATAGTGAAGTTAGCTGTGGGAATCAGCAGGTTTGTAAAAGATATCGGTCAACAGTTTGTCTCTGGAGATGGAGGCGTTAAAAATGGACCAAATGAATTTGAGGGCAGGGTGGAAGGGAAGTTGGAGGCAAAGTGGTATTACTCTCATCAAACTCATCTCCTTCAAATGGAGGTAATGGTTTTCAGCATGCAAAGCAGTTTTGCCAATTAGAATGGAAAACTAGGCAGAATTGGGTAAGTGTCATGCACTTGGGTGGAAAAAGATGACACTGCAGTTACAGTTCCCAAAATTAAACCCACAGTGGGTATTCCTCACCTCATTCCAGGATCTGTTGCAGATTAGTGATGACATGGACATGTATTTAATTATAGGAATGGAAGATTTAACAAAACATTCTGTCAATAGCAAATTATATTTCAAATTTTTCATCGCAAGTCCTGAACAAGATGAAAATCACAAATATGAGAAAGACTGCAGATGCTGGAAATCCAAAGCAACACACACAATGCTGGAGGAACTCAGCAGGCCAGGCAGCATTTATGGAAAAGAGTAAACAGTAAATGTTTCAGGCAGAGCCCCTTCTTCAGGACCGAGAAGGACTGACAAGATGGAGTCTTGTCTCTTTGTTCCAGCATTCCCTATTTTCTAAAGTGCTCATGTTGGTCAACTATGTCAAAAGCTGGGTATAACACATGTCTTTTGCTATATTGTACTTGTGGTGAAGCTGAATGTAGTAAAAGTCTGCCTTACTTTACCTTGCTTTTGGTTATATGAAATGTTTTTGCCAAGTCAGTAAATGGTGTACAGGATGCCCCTTTGCTTTTAAAAATTGATTTAGAAACACTGAATGGATTTTCTCATATTTCATTCAGTATTTAAATTCTGTAGAACTGGCTAGTGTGTTACTGTACTGGACCATCTGTGCCCTTTTTAAAAAAATCCTTGTTCATGAGGGATTGTTTAAAAACATTTTAAAATTCTGTCTGATATTGTCACGATGTGCGCTAGCAATACCAGACCCCAAGTGCAGAGGAAAGACACTCTCTGGTGCAGAGACGGCAACCAGAGTTTATTCACAATAATTCTAAAAGAGTATTGGTGGCTCAGCCAAGCAACATCTCAAGAAGTAACATTCTCAAAACTCGGATCTTGCGATTAGCGCTAATTGGGCGTCCGCTTAAATAGTACAAGTAACACAGAATCCCTGAATCTATCGAAGTAAACTTAATCAGCTTAAACAGAAAGCACCTGGAGACCTTGTTACAAAGAATGAGTCACTCAAGTTAAACACAAGGAACCCTAGACAATTAATGTCTCTCATTATACAACAATTAACCAATTCAGGTGCTCTGAATACCTCTGAGCCCAACACTCTCTTGTGCCCCGCACAAGCCCGAAGAGGTCATTACAGCTACAGAAACCTGGAATTTCAGTTTTCAAGTGCTATTGATTTCAGTGTTAGGAAACTGAAAATTAATTTTGTTTACAAATGAAATCTGATATTAACCACTCGTTGACGTTATGTTCATCTGGAAACTTGACTGGGCACTTCCTGTTGTGACCCACCCAATGTGATTTCTGTCTCAGGGCACTGTGATGACATCATTGCTGTTGGAAGATTGCGGAAAGTGGGACCATCCAGTGAACTTCTAACTCCTAAACTCCAGTCACTTTCTTCTTCGCCTCTGCCACACCGTAATGGCAAGATTAATGTTGCATTCCTGACTGCACTGAATATGAGGCTTTGAAGTCCCTGTCTCCAGGCAATCTGTTGAATCGAGTTTGTGACTGAACTCGAGTCCCTCCTCAGGAAAGAACCTGGCAGCATAATTCCATGCTCAAAAATAAAGTTGATGCATTGTTAATGTGCACTGGCCCATCATGCCTGCCTCATTCTAGCACACCCTAATGTGGAGCATAAAATAGTTCACATAGCAATAATAGCAAATCTAAACAGTGGCTTGGTGGTACCTCTCCTAGCTCTGTGTCTGAAGAACGTGATGTCAGTATGAGCACAAAATCTTCGCATGATGTCAGAATCAGAATCAGGTTTATTATCACCAGAATGTGTCATGAAATTTGTTAACTTAGCAGCAGCAGCTCAATGCAATACATAATATAGAAGAAAATGGAAAAAAATAAATAAGTAAATCAATTATAATATACATATATTGAATAGATTAAAATCATGCAAAAATCTGTGAAGAAAAGGAATTTTAGGATATATATTGTATACATTTCTCTGACATTAAATGTACCTTTGAAACCTTTGAAAAACAGAATTAATCTATATTACAAAGTGAGGGTTCATGGGTTCAATGTCCATTTAGGAATTGGATGACAGAGGGGAGGAAGCTGTTCCTGAATCACTGAGTGTGTGCCTTCAGGCTTCTGTACCTGCTACCTGGTGGTAACAGTGAGAAAAGGGCATGTCCTGGGTACTGGGGGTCCTTAATAATGGACGCTTCCTTTCCGAGACACCGCTCCTTGAAAATGTCCTGGGTACTTTGTAGGTTCGTACCGAAGATGGAACCAACTAAATTTACAACCTTCTGCAGCTTCTTTCAGTCCTGTGTAGTAGACACCCCTCCCCCATACCAGACAGTGATGCAGCCTGTCAGAATGCTCTCCACGGTACATCTATAGAAATTTTGAGTGTATTTGTTGACATGCCAAATCTCTTCAAATCCCTAATGAAGTATAGTCGCTGTCTTGCCTTCTTTATAACTGCATCGATATGTTAGGACCAGATTAGGTCCTCTGAGATCTTGATACCCAGGTATTCTGCAACCAAAAAAAATTGGGTCCTATAAACTTTACACAGGCATTAGAGATATAATTGTATTAGGTAAAGAAATGCAGGGGATTTTCACAGTATAAATACATAAACAGATTATCTGCTCATTTATCTCACCAGGTTCAGACAAGAGAGTGCTGAGAGCTTGCTGTGTGTAAATGGACTGCTTTGTTCCTTACATAGCACATGCAAATGCACTTTGTGAGCACTTCACTGCTTGAAAGCATTTGGGACATCATGAGGTGTTATATAAATGTTAGACTCTAAGTTGTGCAGTTTCAGGTAAAATAATCAGACTTCCTTACAAGCACAGTGGGATTTTGAAATGATAAGCTTTTTTATCTGAAAGCAAACAGAAAAATGTACATTAATGTGAAATTCTGCACGCCTTCATAAATCAAGGAACATCTTTCCAAAGCGCTGCCTTCTGTCAGAGGAACAGTACCTGTATTCAGCTTTTAAAAAGGTAACAAGGTAAATGGAATATAAACAAGCAACGCCCAGAACTCTAATTAATCATCTAAGCTTTAAAATAAAGGTGTCATTTTCCACCTCCAAGGCTTCACCACTGACCCACCAAAAATGTATGGCTCAGTCAGTTGATTGGCAATTGTAAATTGTTACTTGTCCTTGAGCAAGGCACTGAACCACACATTGCACTGCGACCACACTGTTGCCAAGCTGTATGGGTCCTAATGCCCTTCCCTTGGACAACATCGGTGGCATGGAGAGGGGAGACTTGCAGCATGGGCAACTGACGGTCTTCCATACAACCTTGCCCAGGCCTGCGCCCTGGAAACCTTCCAAGGCGCAAATCCATGGTCTCACGAGACTAACAGATGCCTATTATTAAATTGTTACTGGTGTTGAATTGAGTGGTAGAATCTGATGGGAATCGATGGGAATGTGGGGAGAACAAAGTAGGTTAGGATAGGATTAGTGCACAACTGGATGTTTTATGGTCTGCATACACTTAGTAGCTGAAGTGCATGTTTTTGTGCTGTATCTCTCTTTGAATCTGGTTCCATTACATCAGATTTGTATCTAATGCATGTACATCAGCGTTTATCTACTTAGACAATAGACAATAGGTGCAGGAGTAGGCCGTTCGGCCCTTCGAGCCAGCACCGCCATTCACTGTGATCATGGCTGATCATCCACTATCAGTATCCAGTTCCTGCCTTATCCCCATAACCTTTGATTCCACTAACTTTAGGAGCTCTATCAATCTCTTTTTTGAAAGCATCCGCATTCCATATATCCACCACTCTCTGGGTGAAAAAGTTTTTCCTCAACTCCATTCTAAATGGCCTACCTCTAATTCTTAAACTGTGGCCTCTGGTTCTGGACTCACCCATCAGCGGGAACATGCTTCTTGCCTGCAGCGTGTCCAATCCCTTAATAATCTTATATGTTTCAATAAGATGCCCTCTCAGCCTTCTAAATTCCAGTGTATACAAGGCCAGTCGCTCCAATCTTTCGACATATGACAGTCCCGCCATCCCAGGAACTAACCTTGTGAAACTACGCTGCACTCCCTCAATAGCAAGAATGTCCTTCCTCAAATTTGGAGACCAAAACTGCACACAGTACTCCAGGTGTGGTCTCACCAGGGCCCTGTACAGTTGCAGAAGGACCTCTTTGCTCTTAGACTCAATTCCCCTTGTTATGAAAGCCAGCATGCCATTAGCTTTCTTCACTACCTGCTGTACTTGCAGACTTGCTTTCAGTGACTGATGTACAAGAACACCTAGATCTCGTTGTGCTTCCCCTTTTCCTAACTTGACTCCATTTAGATAATAATCTGCCTTCCCGTTCTTACCACCAAAGTGGATAACCTCACACTTATCCACATTAAACTGCATCTGCCATGCATCTGCCCACTCACCCAGCCTGTCCAAGTCACCCTGCATTCTCATAACATCCTCCTCACATTTCACACTGCCTCCCAGCTTTGTGTCATCAGCAAATTTGCTAATGTTACTTTTAATTCCCTGATCTAAATCATTAATATATATTGTAAACAGCTGCCGTCCCAGCACTGAACCCTGCGGCACCCCACTGGTCACCGCCTGCCATTCCGAAAGGGACCCGTTAATCGCTACTCTTTGTTTTCTGTCAGCCAGCCAATTTTCAATCCATGTCAGTACTCTGCCCCCAATACCATGTGCCCTAATTTTGCCCACTAATCTCCTATGTGGGACTTTATCAAAGGCTTTCTGAAAGTCCAGGTACACTACATCCACTGGCTCTCCCTTGTCCATTTTCATAGTTACACCCTCAAAAAATTCCAGAAGATTAGTCAAGCACGATTTCCCCTTCATAAATCCATGCTGACTCGGACCGATCCTGTTACTGCTATCCAGATGTGTCGTAATTTCATCTTTTATAATTGACTCTAGCATCTTTCCCACCACCGACGTCAGGGTAACCGGTCTATAATTCCCTGTTTTCTCTCTTCCTCCCTTCTTGAAGAGAGGGACAACATTAGCCACCCTCCAATCCACAGGAACTGATCCTGAATCTATTGAACATTGGAAAATGATTACCAATGCATCCACGATTTCTAAAGCCACTTCCTTAAGTACCCTGGGATGCAGACCATCAGGTCCTGGGGACTTACCAGCCTTCAGACCCAACAGCCTATCCAACACCATTTCCTGCCCAATATAAATTCCCTTCAATTCATCCATTACCCTAGGTCTTTTGGCCACTATTACATCTGGGAGATTGTTTGTGTCTTCCCTAGTGAAGACAGACCCAAAGTACCTGTTCAACTCGTCTGCCATTTCCTTGTTCCCCATAATAAATTCAACCGCTTCTGTCTTCAAGGGCCCAATTTTGGTCTTAACTATTTTTTTCCTTTTCACATACCTAAAGAAGCTTTTACTATCCTCCTTTATATTCTTGGCTAGTTTACCTTCATACCTCATTTTTTCTCCGTGTATTGCCCTTTTAGTTACCTTCTGTTGCTCTTTAAAAGTTTCCCAGTCCTCCAGCTTCAAACTCATCTTTGCTATGTTATACTTCTTCTCTTTTATTTTTATGCTGTCCATTACTTCCCTTGTCAGCCACGGCCTCCCCTTACTCCCCTTAGGATCTTTCTTCCTCTTTGGAACGAACTGATCCTGCACCTTCCGCATTATTCCCAGAAACACTTGCCATTGCTGTTCCACTGTCATCCCTGCTAGGGTATTGTTCCATTGAACTTTGGCCAGCTCCTCCCTCATAACATCATAGTTCCCTTTGTTCAACTATAATACTGACACTTCCGAGTTTCCCTTCTCCCTCTCAAATTGCAGATTAAAACTTATCATATTATGGTCACTACCTCCTAATGGCTCCTTTACCTCGAAGTCCCTGATCAAATCCGGTTCATTGCACAACACTAGATCTAGAATTGCGTTCTCTCTGGTAGGCTCCAGTACAAGCTGTTCTGAGAATCCATCTCGGAGGGACTCCACAAACTCCCTTTCTTGGGGTCCAGCACCAACCTGATTCCTCCAGTCTACCTGCATGTTGAAGTCCCCCATAACAACTGTAGCATTACCTTTGTGACATGCCAATTTTAACTCTAGATTCAACTTACACCCTACGTCCAGACTACTGTTTGGGGGCCTGTAGATAACTCCCATTAGGATCTTTCTACCCTTAGAATTTCTCAGTTCTATCCATACTGACTCCATGTCTCCTGATTCTATGTCCCCCCTCGCAAGGAACTGAATATCATTCCTCACCAACAGAGCCACCCCACCCCCTCTGCCCATCAGTCTGTCCTTTCGATAGGATGTATACTCTTGAATATTCATTTCCCAGGCCCTGTCCACTTGAAGCCATGTCTCTGTTATTCCCACAACATCACACTTACCAATTTCCAACTGAGCCTCAAGCTCATCCACTTTATTTCTTATACTCCGTGTATCCATGTACAATACTTTTAATTCATTACTCCCCTCACCTCCCATATCAGTTCCTATATCACTTGGCCATACTGTATGATCCCTTCTTGAGCTTTCTGCTCTGTTGATTCTGCTGTCATTCTTAACTTTTCTTATTCTCACTTCCCCTTTATCTCCATCCTTACGTTTCCAGTTCGTCTCCTCCCCCCCACAACTTAGTTTAAACACACCCGTGTTGCAGAGGCAAACCTGCCTGCCAGAATGCTGGTGCCCCTCTTATTAAGGTGCAACCCATCCCTTTTGTGCAATTCATTCTTACCCCAAAACATACCCCAGTGGTCCAAGAATGTAAATCCTTGATTCCTACACCAATTCCTCAGCCACACATTCAGATCCATTATCTCCCTGTTCTTGACCACTCCAGCACCAGGAACTGGAAGCAAACCGGAGATAACCACCCTGGAAGTCCTGCTTTTCAGACTTCTTCCGAGTTCTCTGAAGCTGCGCTGTAGAATGTCTTTCCTCTTCTTCCCCACGTCATTTGTGCCAACATGCACCACCACTTCCAGATGTTCTCCTTCACCCTTGAGGATTCCTTGCAATCGGTCCGTGACGTCCTGGATCCTGGCACCAGGGAGGCAACACACCATCCTTAAATCCCACCTGTTGCCGCAGAAACCCCTTTCTGTACCTCTCACTATGGAGTCCCCTACTACCACGGCTCTGCCTGACGTCTGACTCCTCGACTTTGCCTCAGCGCCAATTGTTGACTCGCAGACCCGTCCGCCTCTCAGACTGGCACTGTCTTCTATCCTGACAGCTTCCAAGAGGGTGAACCTGTTTACGAGAGGCATATCTACTTCTGAATTTCAACTAAATTATTATCAGCGCAAACACAAGAGTTTTTGCAGATGCTAGAATTCTTGAGCAATATGAACAAAGTGCTAGAAGAATTCAACAAGACAAGCAGAATTTATGGAGGGGAATAAACAGTCGACATTTTGTGCCAAGACCCTTCATCAGGTCCTTGGCCCAAATTGTGAATTGTGGAGTGTTTATTCCCCTCTGTGGATGCAACCTGACTTGCTGAGTTCCTCCAGCATTTTGTGTATGTTGCTCTGTTATTATTAGTTTCTTATTATTTAAAAATTCTTAAAATACTACTTTGCCCTTTTTTCTATTGTTTGTTATTGCCTTTAGATGGTGGGACAGGAAATTAGGGGACTTGCAGCTGGTAACTTCCACCCCTATGTCGCATGCCTCTTTCTTTATTAATTAGCTCTCAATACCAGAGTAAAGTTTAGGTTTAGGATTCATTTTGGAGGAACAGATAGTCATAGAGTCATACAGCACAGAAACAGGCCTTTTAGCCCAGCAAGTCTGTGCTGAATATCAAAAGCCTATTTACACTATCCCTACACTAATCCCATTTTATTCTCCCCGATTCTCATCCACTCCCCTCACCTACCAACATGCTTGGGCAATTAACCTACCAACCTATTATCTTCGAGATTTAGGAGGAAACCCAGTGGTCACAAGGAGAATATGCAAACTCCACCAGAAGTCAGGATTGAACCCAGATTACTGGAGCTGTGTGGCAGTAGATCTACTAACTGCATGAATGGTCCTCCTGCCAAGTTTAAATCTACGTGAGAACTTGTAACGTGGCGCGGTAGTTAATGTTTGGTGTAGATGGAAATTGCAGACGATGGGTGGTGGTTGTTGAAATGAGCAGAGATGCAGGTGAAATAAAATTGCTTTAAATTTAGCATGGTTGAGTTTGGCACAAATTAAGTTCAGTCAGAAACTTGGGTATATTGGTTTGTAGTTCATCTTGTGGACAGGAGATCCCCAAAAAGAATTCTCCTCTGTGACTTTTGGCTATATAAACTTTTTTCCTCCTTTATGTTTCACATTATCTTTTAAATAATGATAAAGGGTAAGACCTATGGGTGAAGGTAAGGAATTTGATAATGTCTTTGGAGGGGCATCAAATTGTCAAGGAAGGAGTCACAGAATTATACACATCAAAAGCTCACTCAGGCCCATCATATCCACACTGACAATTGAGTACACTCCATATTACAGTAATACCACTTACCATCACTTAGCCCAGAAACTTCAATTTTTTTGGTGATTCAGGTATTTATTTAAATATTTCTTGTATGCTGTAAGTCTCTACCTCCATCTTCTCAGGCTATGTATTCTGCATCCCATTCACCCTTAAATCCCTTATAAGTTTCCTATCCAAGAGGAAAAGAAAGGAAAATAATGGTCGATGTGTGAATGACTGACAGGTGAGATATGAAGAAGTGCTTGGAAAGAGCAGGAAGATTGCAATCATGAAGCAGGTAGACAGTAAGAGTGGTGTGATGGGAGGAGTCTAACAAAGGCAAGATGGGGAACGCCCATCTGTATATAAGTAAATGTACAATCGTATTCACTTTCCTGATTTTATTAGGTCATTAAAGGGCTTTGTGTACTGAAGGCAAACGTATGCCAGTAGCTTGACTGTCTGAACTCTACTTGTCACCATTTTTATAACACCATCAAACTTCTTTTGGCTGTTGCTGGGGAATCATGTTGCTCTTCAACTTTTTACTGATCCTAGAAATATACCTGGGAAGATAACTTCAAAGAAAGCAGTAGCCTCTGACCCTCTGAAGTCTACCTCCTGTAATTGCTGTT
Organism: Mobula birostris; assembly: GCF_030028105.1. Classification (NCBI taxonomy): domain Eukaryota; kingdom Metazoa; phylum Chordata; class Chondrichthyes; order Myliobatiformes; family Myliobatidae; genus Mobula; species Mobula birostris. Next base: position 29,208,240 of record NC_092402.1, read on the forward strand.
GCTCTACCAAACCTTGAACATCTTCTGAATTCCAAATGTGGATTGGTCTTTTAATTATTCACTGCAAGTGCAGTCAGTGATACTGCACAGTATCTCTGCTTCCATGAAGTGTACCTTAAAACCAGAAGTAAAAATACTGATAACATCAGACATCCCACCCTGCAAAAACTCATTTCAGGGAGGTAACACCACCATTTCAGGGAGGTAGCACCCCCCTCCCCACCCCCGTTGACCTCTAAGGGTGTATGTAATACTTTGATTAGTGATTTTGTCTAATCTGTAAACCAAGTTGGGTATATGCAGCAAATGTAACATTAAAATATCTACTTATACTGTATTATATTATCATGTTTATTCTATTACAACTTTAAGCAAGTCTACAGGGAGTTTGGCCTCATCACGTAGGACATCAATAATGTAGCTGCTTGGCAGCCAGCCAGCTAGTTTAAATCAGGGGTCCCCAACCCTTTTTTAGCACCGTGGACCAGTTTAATATTGACAGTATTCTTGCGGACCGGCCGACCCGGTGGGGGGTGGGGGTGGTGGTGTGGGTATTAAACACAACCGGAATATAGGTGATAAGTCAACTATAAGTCACTTGTAAGTGGCTAATACTGCACACTCAATTTTGTTTCTAAAGGGGTTTATCCAACGAATTTAATATTAAACACACAGCGCATATTTTCCTCGCATGAATGTAGTGATAAGTCAATTATAAAGTGGTCCCAAACCTCCGGGCCACGAAGAATGCAGCGGTACAGCGATAACCAGAATAAACCCAGCACATCTTTAAGAAAAAAGCTGAAATAATCAAGCTAATTGATTAGGTGCTGCCTGGCACGTAAATGTCAGCCCAGATCAGAGACGACGCAATCGGCAATCGCCTCTGATCTGGGCCGACATTTGCGTGCCGGGTGGCACCTAATTAATTAGCTTCTTTATTTTGTTTTTTTTCTTAAAGATGTGCTGGGTACGTTCCGGCCACTGCTGCATTCTTCGCGGCCCGGAGGTTGGGGACCTCTGATTTATAAGTCACTTATAAGTCAAGAGCATCATAATATTTTAAGTAACGTTTGGATATTAAACACACAGCGCATATGAACATATAAAGTCATTGCAACACACCAATATCGCTGAATCAGTGGGAGCCCTGGGCTTGTTTTCCTGCAACAACACGGTCCTATTGAGGGGTGATGGGAGACAGCGATACACGGAGGGGGTTTCTTATGTCCAGTCCATTCCGCAATTTAGTTTTCGTTGCATTCATTGCAGAAAACTCGCTTCGCAGAAATATGTTGGAAATGGAAGCAACGTTTTCAGTGCTTTCGTGGCTATCTCAGAATATTCAGCCTTGAATTTGATCCAGAATGCCGGCAGAGATATTATGTCAAACATACTTTTCAGCCCACCATCATCTGCAAGGTCAAGGAGTTGATCTTTTTCCCGCGCTGACATGAATGATTCACCGGGGACATTCACAAATGGGTCACAGACCCATTCCTTTGCGCGTCTTGGGTCACTGATGACCTCGCGTGCATTAAAATTCAACAGAGCGTGACAGGGAATGAGGAAAGGTGCAGCTGACTCATATTGTTTCATATCGCCAAATCATATTGTTTTTGGGGACCACTCTTTGCACGAAGCGAGACCAATCAGGATGCTTGCTCTCCCTCTCCCTCTCTCTCTCAAAAAAATCTATTTCCCGGATATTGTATATAATTTCCGGGTGTCAGGGAGCCACCATCGATATGCGGGAGACTCCTGGAACTTCCAGGAGAGGTGGGATGTCTGTAACATACAGTACTCGCTAAGTACCACATTCAAGAACACAAAAATTAATCCTAAGTCTCCAAACCTAGACTATTTGATGCAATAATGTATCTAAAAATGTGATGACAGAGTCTGAATACCAATGGGCATACTTGACATCTATGATATTATTTGTTTGTTTATTCAGGCCTTTTTAGTACCTAGTTATTTCAATCTATTCATTTTGCTCTGTCTTCTTGCTGGCTAGAACTCCAATCTTCTTCCTATTATTTGCCTGCTTCAATCTCTTTGGATCATTTTGGTCCGACCTATTCTTCTTGACTCTACTCATTAGATTCTATCAGGCTGATGTTGGCATGGAGTTTGTCACAGGCTGCATACAGAAGCAGCTGTGAGTGAATTGTTGCAAGAAGTGTACAGCATGCCAGATTGGGGGAGACATTAAATGTATGCAGATACATTAAACTTCTGAGCAAAAGACTTTCCAGATCATGCATGAATTACTACGGTTATATAAGAACAGCTTACCATGAGGTCTCAGTGAACCTCATTAATGTAATAATTTCCATTTGCAAGGTTATTATTTTCAGAACCTAATTTATACTAAGCCTGCAGTGAAATAGATTTCTACTTCCAGTGTAATGTATGTGCTCAGATTAGTTCAGATTGTTTAGCACCTTGGGCCTTGGGTTATTTTGACGTATTAAAGACAGCTTGGTGCCTTTGGCTTCAGCACACTATTTTGTTAAGTATCTGAGATATTGGATTGCTTGAAACATTAACAAATCTTGCTTTAATGGCACAGAGTGCTCTGTGTTCAGGACCCTGATTTGCTCTGATCTATTAAAGTACGTTTACTTTATATTCATTGGGAAACGAATATTTAAGCTTGTGCTGTACTTGAAACTGGACTGCTTGTTTTGGGTCCCTGCAGATTGAAATAACCCTTAATGTTCTTGGGAATGAGGGTGCAGATTCTCAATGCACAAATGCCACTCAAAGCTCAGCTCTCTTACAATGCCGACAATGGATAGTGAAAGTACTGGATGTCAAAATTTAAGTATAAAATGTTACATACCTCGTGGAGATCTTTTGACTTTCTTGTAAGAATGATGTAATGGTCTTTTGGAGGTCAGCTGATGTAATTTTCTCGCTGATGTGAGGTCACGTGATGACATGTTCACCACGGGTATAAAAGGGTAGACCCCTGGTGACGCAGTTAGTTTTCCAGTTAGAACGTCCATGAGATACCCTGCTCTGCTGCGTATTTGCATTATGATGCAGTTTTGATTTTAAATGGAGTTTTATGTTCTATTGTAAGGCACAGAAGTCTGGGCTGGCAGTTTGACCAATCGCTGCCAAGTTTGTTAATGTATCTTTTCAGTAACATTGGAGAGTGAAGACGGGACCCTGAAGGAGATGTTCGACGGGTTTGGAAAGGATCGACCATTATTGAATTCATTCAAGAAAGAGTGATCTGCATGAGATAGCCTCTGCTAAAAGTGGTAGAAAAGTCTGCGCAGAACCTATTCTACAGAAGAGGAAGGTCAGTGCCTTTAAAACCGTTTTATTTCCATCGTCGTGAACCCTGTGGACTAGGCAGGATCCGGCTGGGAGTGGCAGTGACGTCGTGTCTTCGAGGAATTCGTTACTTCATGAAAGTCTCTCCTAATTGACTATATAAATCTCTTGGACTTTAAAATTTACCATTCGAGAAACTGTGTTTGAATTTATCGCTTTAAGAACTGGTTTCGCATTTATCACTTTAAGAACTAGTACTGAGTAGCAGTTTAATGAATGGCCGCATAGCTGTTTACTTCTGGTTAGGGTTTTCATTTTTTTTCATTGTTTATCAGGGTTTAATAAATGCTTGTTTGTTTATAAATCTTGACTCAATAAATTCATTGTTGCCGATCACGTGACATTAACTGGGGGCTCATTGGGATATGTTCTGGTTTTGAGTTTAAGTGCTTGTTTAATTATCAAATCTGATTTGGAAAAGGGAATATACCTGATTCTTTTGTTTGATTGGGCTGTGAGTGGTATTTGGCAGCAATGGGTATTGACGAGTTTATGGAAACGCCAAACCTGGAGGTTTTAGTAAATGCGAGAAAACCTGAGGTGTCGGAGATTGCTAAAAGGTTGAACCTTAAGGGTACTATGAAGTGTACAACTAAGCCCATAATTCAGAAAAAAATCGCTGAGCATTAAGTTTGGGAAAGTTTGATGAGGAGATGTTAGGGAGGTTTCCAATGAGTACACTGGAAATGCAGTTACATCTTGAACAGATAAAGTTTGAGAAATTTAAAGCAGAAATGGCTGAAAGAGAGGCAATTAAAATAAAAGAATTTCAAGAAAGAGAAGCTGAAAACCTGAGGAAATTTGAGCTGAAGGTGGAGAAATTAAAGATGGAAAATCGATCTTCTGGTTCTAGGAAACAGTTTGTAGCAAGTCGTGAGGTTGTTTTGGCTCCTCCATTTAATGAGACAGAAGTAGACAAATATTTCCAGCATTTCGAAACTTTTGTTCTGAGTTTAGAGTGGCCGAAAGAGAAATGGTCGGTGATCTTGCGAAGTGTAATTAGAGGAAAGGCACAAGAAGTTTATATTGTTTTAAATGCTGAGCAAGCATTTGATTATGATATTGTGAAGCAGCATATATTAAAGGCGTATGAGCTAGTTCCACAAGAGTATAGAGAAAGATTCAGAAATTTGAAGAAACCAGTGGAAAAAACGTATGTGGAATTTGCCTACGAGAAATGTGTGTATTTTGAGAGATGGGTTTCCTCTAAAAATGTGAGTAGGGAGTATAATAAATTAAAAGAGTTGATTTTACTGGAGGAATTTAAAAGGAGCATTCCTGTTGAAGTGAGGACATATTTAAATGAAAGGGACACTGCTACATTGCAGGAGATTGCTAAATTAGCTGATAAGTATACTTTAATTCATAAGAGTAAATTTTCTCCAGGTAGAACCTTTAAAAGGAAAAATAGCACAGAGAGTCAAAGTAAACCAGAAATTAAATCTGAAATTAGTGAGAAAGGTAAGGATGAAGGGAGGCATGTGAAGGAAAGACATTTTGGTATTATTTGTAATTATTGTAAGAAACCTGGACATGTAATAACTAACTGTTTTCGATTGAAAAAGAAAGAGAAGGAAGCAGTCCCAGATGCTTGTGTGCAGCGTATTGAAACACCTGTAAATTCAGAGAGTTTGATAAATACAAATGAAGCTTTGTCAGAGTCCAACAAAGTTAAGAGTGGATATGAACATTTTATAACTGAAGGATTTGTATCCTTGAAAGAGGGATCCACTCCTGTACCGATAAAAATACTTAGAGATACTGGAGCTTCTCAATCACTAATATTAGACAGTGTTCTAAAGTTTAGTGATGTGTCTGACATTGGTGAGGTAAATTATATAAGCGTAGTTGGGAGTGCCTTTATGCCGGTACATTTACACAGAGTTAATTTAAGGTCAGGGTTAGTTCCAGGGCCTGTTAAAGTAGGACTACAACCCAGTTTACCTGTGAATGATGTTGCTCTGTCGTTAGGGAATGACTTAACTAATGGACAAGCTTTTCCTGATGTACATTTGACAATAAAGCCTATTTCTGAGGAACCACAGAGGGATTCTAACACGGATTCTTCTTGTGCTGTAACCCGAGCTATGGCTACGAGTACTGAGGCACAGGATGAGTTTGTTACCCGTGACAGTTCAACTCAGGATGCAAATTTTGAGGATGTGTCACAAACTTTCTTACCTTCATTATTTGATCAAGGTCCTTATGATAAGTCTGACCATGAAGATTTGTCTTTATCTCGGAAGGAGATGATAGCTGAGCAGGGTAGAGATCCTGAGATAGTTCAATTAAAGGAACAAGCTCTTCCAGATAGTGAAATTGAGAAGGTGCCAGTAGGATATTATTTTGAAAAGGGAGTACTAATGAGGAAGTGGAGATCACCTACAATTCCTGCAAGTGAAGAACGGGAAGTTAATCACCAGGTAGTAGTTCCTAAAGTTTATCGAAATGAGATTTTAACTATGGCTCTTAGTATTCCTTTGGGTGGCCATCTCGTGGTAAAGAAAACTATGAACAAGGTTTCTAAACATTTTTACTGTCCTAGTTTAAGAAAAGATGTAGCGACATTTTGTAGAACATGTTATATGTGTCAAATTGTGGGTAGACCTAATCAGGTTACTCCAGTGGCCCCACTGCAACCAATTCCAGCATTTGGTGAACCGTTATCAAAAATCATTGTAGACTGTGTAGGTCATTTGCCAAAAACTAAAACTGGACACCAATATTTGTTAGCTGTTACGTGCACAGCATCTAGGTTTCCAGAGGCAATACCTCTTAGGAATATATTAGCCAAAACTGTGACAAAGGCTCTTATAAAATTCGTTACTTATTTTGGGATGCCAAAGGAAATACAATCGGATCAAGGTAGTAATCTTATGTTTGGATTGTTTCAGCAGATAGTTTATAAACTGGGAGCAAAACAGATTACCTCATCTGCATATCATCCAGAATCACAAGGAGCCTTGGAGGGATTCCATTCTACCCTTAAAAATATGATGAGGACATATTGTGTAGAAAATGAAAAGGACTGGGATGAAGGTATACACTTACTACTTTTTGCAGTAAGGGAGGCAGTGCAGGAATCATTAGGTTTTAGTCCTTTTGAACTTGTGTTTGGGCATAGAGTTCGAGGACCTTTGGCCTCGTTGAAAGAACAGTGGATTAATAAAGAGGTACACACTAATTTACTGGGTTATGTGTTAAAATTTAAAGAAAGATTACATAAAGCTTGTAGCTTGGCCAAAGAAAATTTAAAATCAGCTCAAGAAAAGATGAAGATTTGGTATGTTGAGGAAGCTAGAATGAGGTCATTTAAGCCTGGAGATAAAGTGTTGGTTCTTTTTCCGGTGCAAACAAACCCATTACAAGCTGAATTTCGTGGTCCTTATGGGATTAAATCCATAGTAAATGATATGGATTACATGATAAAAACTCCAGATGGAAGAAAGTCAACACGGCTGTGTCATATAAATATGATAAAACCGTATTATGAGGAACAAAATGCTACTATGACTGTTGTGGTCAATAATAATGAATTTGATCCCGCTGAAAACTTAATGGATGATTCATCTGAAACTCATTTTAAACCCAACATTACTTCAGCTAGATTACCAAACTCAAAGATTCTGGAAAATATTGATGAAAAATTAGCTCATTTGCAGCCAGAGCAAAGAGAACAGATGAAACAATTAATTTTTAAATATATGGATTTATTTCCAGATGTTCCTAGAAGAACCACCGTAGCTTCACATGATGTAGATGTGGGAGATGCAAAGCCTATAAAACAACATCCATATCGAATGAATAGGGAAAAATGTGAACTTGCTGAACAAGAAATTAAGTATATGTTAGAGAATAATATTATTAGACCTTCAAATTCGAATTGGAGTTCACCGTTTGTTATGGTGCCTAAGCCAGGCAATAGTATTAGGTTTTGTATGGATTACAGGTAGGTGAATGCTGTGACAAAGACTGATGCATATCCAATCCCTAGGGTAGATGATTATGTGGATAAAGTTGGACAAGCCAAGTTCCTTACAAAGATTGATTTGTTAAAAGGTTATTGGTGTGTTCCATTGACGGATAGAGGTAGAGAGATTTCAGCATTTGTAACCCCATCCGGGTTATATCAATATAATGCTCTTCCATTTGGAATGAAAAATGCATCAGGTGCTTTCCAAAGGATGATTAATAAGGTGATTCATGGGTTAAAAGATACAGATGCCTATCTTGATGATTTAGTTACGAGAAATAATACTTGGAAAGCACATATTACTGTGGTGGAGAAACTATTTGAAAGACTTTCAAAAGCTAACTTAACTATTAACTTAGCTAAAAGTGAATTTGGCAATGCCACAGTAACCTACCTTGGTTATATTGTGGGTCAGGGTAAATTAGCACCTGTTCAGGCGAAAGTTCAGGCAATTTAGAAGTACCCACCCCAACTGGTAAAAGAGCTCTCAGAAGATTCTTGGGTATGGTAGGATATTACAGAAAATTTTGTAAGGATTTTGCGAATATTGCTCTTCCGTTAACTAACCTGTTGAAGAAAACTGAAAAGTTTGTTTGGACAGAGCTTTGTCAAGAGGCCTTTGATAAATTGAAATCTATAGTATGTAGTCAACCTGTGCTCAAATCTCGTGACTTTGTAAAACCATTTTCATTAGAGACCAAATTTTTTTTTTGGAGGGGGGTGTTACATATCTCGTGGAGATCTTGTGACTTTCTTGTGAGAATGATGTAATGGTCTTTTGGAGGTCATCTGATGTAATTTTCCTGCCGATGTGAGGTCACATGATGACATGTTCACCACGGGTATAAAAGGGTAGACCTCTGGTGACGCAGTTAGCTTTCCAGTTAGAACGTCCATGAGATACCCCGCTCTGCTGCATATTTGCATTATGACGCAGTTTTGATTTTAAACGGAGTTTTATGTTCTATTGTAAGGCACAGAAGTCTGGGCTGGCAGTTTGACCAATCGCTGCCAGGTTTGTTAATGTATCTTTTCAGTAACATTGGAGAGTGAAGACGGGACCCTGAAGGAAATGTTCGACGGGTTTGGAAAGGATCGACCATTATTGAATTCGTTCAAGAAAGAGTGATCTGCATGAGATAGCCTCTGCTAAAAGTGGTAGAAAAGGCTGTGCAGGATCTATTCTATGGAGGAGGAAGGTCAGTGCCTTTAAAACCGTTTTATTTCCGTCGTCATGAATCCTGTGGAAAAGGCAGGATCCGGCTGGGAGTGGCAGTGACGTCGTGTCTTCGAGGAATTCGTTACTTCATGAAAGTCTCTCCTAATTGACTATATCAATCTCTTGAACTGGTACTGAGTAGCGGTTTAATGAATGGCCGCATAGCTGTTTACTTCTGGTTAGGGTTTTCGTTTTTTTTCATTGTTTATCAGGTTTTAATAAATGCTTGTTTGTTTATAAATCTTGACTCGATATATTCATTGTTGCCGATCACATGACAAAAACAAAAGCAACAATGTAAGGATTTAATTTATTTGGGGTTCATTAATTATAGTAAATATTTTCTCAACAAAGTAGACTCTACAGTCTCCATGTGTCAAACATGAATTGTTCAATTTAGTTCTAGATCAGAAGTACCCAAATACAACGAAGTGAGGGTCAGAAGGGCTGCAGAAAATCCAGCAACTTATTTGTATTAATCTGCTCAGAAACTTTCTGAAATATAAGAAAATTGGTCAAGAGTGGTCTGAACACATCATATTTTGATATATATAATCAGTTATTGTTTATTCATTTAAACAATGCAGATCTCAGTTGTGAGACAAACTGTCTGGAAGAGATTTGCAGAATGGCTACCGAAAGGGGTTGAGTATTGTGAAGATGCACAGCAGAAGGATTGTTTGGCTGCTGTGTGCTGAGTGACATTTAAGTCTCTGTGAGCTGTGGCTTGGTTGGTAGTACACTTCTCTGTGAATCAGAAGATTGTGAGTTGAAACAACCACACAGGATTTTCAACCACAAAATTCTAGATGGACCTATCAGTCTAGTTTTGAGGGAGTGCTACACTGCTGGATATGATGTATTAATTTGTCCTCCTAAGTTAATGTAAACAAAATTCCATTTTGCAACTTTGAGCTAGGTGTATTAAATCGAGAAGCATAGCCTGCATTTATTTCTAAATCAGTGACAACATTTTAGAAGTACTTATGAACTGTAAATCACCTTGAGGATAACCTCAGGCCATGAAAATGTATGAATATATTTGTAAACTTTTTTGGACAGCATTCTATTTGCCACTACACATCCAGATTCCCTAAAGATTGAAAGGTTAAAAGATTAGCTTTATTTACCAAATATACATCAAAACATCAGTGAAATGCATTGTTTGCATTAAGATTAACACAGTCTGAGGCTGTGCTACAGGGGAGCAACCTATATGTTGTTACTATCCTTCTGGGCCCAACACAGCACGCTCACAGCTTACTAACTCTTATGTCCTTGGAATGTGGAATGAAACTGGAGCACTTTGATCAAACCCACACAGTCACAGGAAGAACGTACAAACTCCTTATAGACAGTGGTGGGAACTGAACTCTGATCACTGCTGCTTTAAAGCGTTACACTAGCCGCTACACTCCTGTGCCACCCCTAGAATGATAAGATAGACTCTTGACCTCACAATCTACCTCATTATGATCTTGTGTCTTGTTGTTGTTTACCTGCACTACATTTTCTCAGCAGGCTCTGCACTTTATGATGCCTCTGTTATTGTTTTACCTTGTGCTGCCTCAGTGCACTGTGTAAAGAATAGATCTGTATGAGCAGCCAGCAAGATAAGCTTTTCACTGTATCTTGGTTATGTAGCAATAATGAACCAATCCTAATTCCTTTGTCATTTTCAGTATCTCTTCCCAGACAGTATGTAACTTAATGATAATTCAGTCCTCTCATATCTTGACTATTACAGTCCTAAATATTGTCTGTCAGTTGACCATGCTGATGTGCTATCCTGCCAGACTAGGCAAATCATTCTGGACAGCTTTCTGCATCAATTGACTTGGAACTAAAACTGTTAAACCCATTGTCTAATTTGGTTATTGATTCCAAACATTACCCAAATTTAGTGACAGTGGGATAAATGATCACTTCTGAGCTAGGAAGAGAAGAAGCTTGGATCATTACAAATAGTAGCAGAATGCCCCTATTCAGCCTTTCATGCCTGATCTTCTACCCCAAAGGTATTTTGTCAATTCTTCACATCCATTGATTCCTCTAATACCCAAAAGCTATTGATCTCAGTTCTGAATTAAACTATTCACCAAATCTTCACAGCATCTTGAAATAGAGATTTCTAAAGTTTCAACACCCTTTGACTGAAGAAATTTTGCCATATTTCAAACCTACCCTGTAACTTGAGACAGTGAGTGTATGTATTCCCCTAAAGTGTAAGCATCCTCTTAAGTGTGCAGATGAAAAAAAAAATTGATACAGAGCTCTTGGAATAGAACCAACCTTCAAATATACTTCAAATGATGTGACCAGAAATGCACATTCATTTGTTCCCATGTGATACTCTGTTTCTGTCTATCTGGCCCAGAGCCAATAAGTTGATAATTTGGTACCAACATCATTTATATCACTGAGGCTTAGTTTTCAACACTGATCCAGCTTCCTGCTAATATTTTCAAGGTCCAACTGAATGGTTAAAATCTCAGAATTGGAATCTGAACCTGCTCCATATTGTACAATAAAGTTACCATAATGAAACTTTGCTGTAATGAAGACAATCTGTTGTGTTACTGTTATGAACAATATAATAAAATCCGATGCCTGGCAAGAAAATGTAATTCCCCAATGTAGTCCTCAGAAACCACAAGCAAAACACAAAAAGAATACCTGAATTATTAAACACAAATGCTGCTTTTTCCACAATATATTTATTTTGAAACATAAAACTTTCTACTTTTGGTCCAAGTGATAAATAATTGAAGTTATTTCCATTAAATATAGTGGTAAATGGGAAGACACTTTTTATCTATGTCATATCAGTAATACATTCTGAAACAATATGCAAATCTCATGATGATATTAGTCCAATTGCAGAGGAAGCACATTTAGTTTGTATGCATAAAATAAAGCCCTATAATTTGTTTTTCACTTCTTACATTGATCTGCTGATGCAAGGTTGAAATGAAAATGTGTCTCATGTTCAGTGGTGCACTTGTAGTCAACTTCAAATGGCAAAAAATGATTGTGATGGTAATTAATACATTTAGAAGTTAATAAATGAGTTCAAAACATACAGAACAAAGCAACAAAGAAAATGTTCACGTGCTAAGTCCCTGAAGTTCAACACCACAAATCATAGGAAACAAGATTATGGTGAAAAAGGCAACTGAATATACTGTGGCAATTGGAGTAAACCAAGCTGAATTTCAGAAGTGGTGTGCATTGCTCATACCCCATTACACATTTAAGCACAAGCAACCAAAGATGAATTTTGACTTCCTGGAATCTAGCAGTAAGAGATCCATTGTTTCTTTGTGTCTCTACCAGATATACAAGGAGTTTTCCAATTATTTCCCCACATCCCTGAAAATTCTGCCTTTTTACACATAAAGGCCTAGAATCAGACTGAAAGAGTAGGCCAGTCAGTCTGTTATGCCTGTGCACAAATCTTTTGCAGCTATCTAGTTAATTTTCCTTCTACATTAGCCCTTCAAGAATTTATTTAGTTCTTCTTTTGAACAGATTGAACCTGTTTCCATCATTCTTTCAAGCATTCTAGATCCCAATAACTCAACATGATAAATAAAACATGATAGCTGCTATGGTCTCTCATTCTTTTACCGAACATCTTAAATTGATGTTCTCTGGTTACCAAGTGTTTTGCTATTGAAAGTGGTCTCTCCTTATTTATTCTGTCAGAACTGTTCATAATCTTGAACAACTCAATCAAAAATGTCTTTTTTGTCTTCATATCTCTGAGGACACCAATCCCAGTTTCACCAGGCTGAGTTCACACCTGAGGAGCTTCTCTCCACGATGTCCTAAAGTGCATTGTTCACAATTGCCCAGAATATTCCAGCTGAAGCTTAATCAGTGTTCCATACATTTTTTGAGTAAATTCCTTGCCTTTGTCAACTTTCTTTATAATTAAACCACAAATCCCAGATTTTTTAAATCATCAATTTATCTTACCACTCCATTTAGATCAGCACCATTTACTTCGTGTACACTTTCTTCATTCTTCCTTTCAAAATGTATGATTTTGGTGCTTTAACAACACGTTATGCAGAGCCTCTGACAGAGAGAAAAAAAAACAAATAAAATTTGACAATGAACAACAGAGGAAGCTGACAATGGTTGATCTAGCCTGTTTGCTGTCTGTACTCACCACCACCTGTTGTATCCTCTTGTCTTTGCTCTCCCAATACACACACTTCCTGTATGGCTACCGTTACCTTTTACTATTCTGCCTTTAAAAGTATAGAAACATAGAAAACGTACAACACAATACAGGCCCTTCGGCCAGAGTCTCTTAAAAGATTCTATCATTTCTGCCTCCACCACTGTCGCTGGCAGCCCCTTCCACGCACTCACCACTCTCTGCGTAAAAAGCTTACCCCGACATTTCCTCTGTACCTACTTCCAAGCACCTTAAAACTGTGCCCTCTCATGCTAGCCATTTCAGCCCTGGGAAAAAGCCTCTGACTATCCACATGATCAATGCCTGTCATCATCTTATACACCTCTATCAGGTCACCTCACCTCCGCCTCTCCAAGGAGAAAAGTCCAAGTTCACTCAGCCTATTCTCATAAGGCATGCTCCCCAATCCAGGCAACATCCTTGTAAATCTCCTCTGCACCCTTTCTATAGTTTTCACATCCTTCCTGTCGTGAGGTGACCAGAACTGAGCACAGTATTCCAAGTGGGGTCTGACCAGGGTCCTATACAGCTACAATATTACCTCTCGGCTCTTAAACTCAATCCCACGATTGATGAAGGCCAATGCACCGTATGCCTTCTTAACCACAGAGTCAACCTGCGTAGCAGCTTTGAGTGTCCTACGGACTCGGACCACAAGATCCCTCTGATCCTCTGCACTGCCAAGAGTCTTACCATTAATACTATATTCTGCCATTATATTTGGCCTACCAAAATGAACCACCTCACACTTATCTGGGTTGAACTCCATCTGCCCCTTCTCAGCTCAGTTTTGCATCCTATCAGTGCCCCGCTGTAACCTCTGACAGCCCTCCACACTATCCACAACACCTCCAACCTTTGTGTCATCAGTAAATTTACTAACCCATCCCTCCACCACCTCATCCAGGTCATTTATAAAAATCGCGAAGAGAAGGGGTCCCAGAACAGATCCCTGAGGCACAGCACTGGTCACCGACCTCCATGCAGAATATGATCCGTCTACAACCACTCCTGCCTTCTATGAGCAAGCCAATTCTGGATCCACAAAGCAAGGTTCCCTTGGATCCCATGCCTCCTTACTTTCACAATAAGCCTTGCATGGGGTACCTTATCAAATGCCTTGCTGAAATCCATATACACTACATCTACTGCTCTACCTTTATCAACATGTTTAGTTACATTCTCAGAAAATTCAATCAGGCTCGTAAAGCACGATCTGCCTTTTACAAAGCCATGCTGATTATTCCTAATCATATTATACCTCTCCAAATGTTCATAAGTCTTACCTCTCAGATCTTTTCCATCAACCTCTCAACCACTAAAGTAAGAATCACTGGTCTATAATTTCCTGGGCTATTCCTACTCCCTTTCTTGAATAAGGGAACAACATCTGGAACCCTCCAATCCTCTGGAACCTCTCCCGTTCCCATTGATGATGCAAAGATCATCGCCAGAGGCTCAGCAATCTCCTCCCTCACCTTTCGCAGTAGTCTGGAGTACATCTCGTCTGGTCGCAGTGACTTATCCAACTTGATGCTTTCCAAAAGCTCCTGCACATCCTATTTCTTAATATCTACATGCTCAAGCTTTTCAGTCTGCTGTAAATCATCCCTACAATCGCCAAGATCCTTTTCCATAGTGAATACTGAAACAAAGTACTCATTAAGTACCTCTGCTATCTCCTCTGGTTCCTTACACACTTTACCACTGTCACACTTGATTGGTCTTATTCTCTCACGTCTTATCCTCTTGCTCTTCACATACTTGTAGAATGCCTTGGGATTTTCCTTAATCCTGCTTGCCAAGGCCTTCTCATGGCCCCTTCTGGCTCTCCTAATTTCATTCTTAAACTCCTTCCTGCTAGCTTTGTAATCTTATAGATCTCTATCATTACCTAGTTTTTTAACCTTTTGTAAGCTTTTCTTCTTGACTAGATTTTCAACAGCCTTTGTACACCACGGTTCCTGTACCCTACCATCCTCTCCCTGTCTCATTGGAATGTACCTATGCAGAACTCCACACAAATATTCCCTGAACATTTGCCACATTTCTGCCATACATTCTGCCCTGAGAACATCTGTTCCCAATTTATGCTTCCAAGTTCCTGCCTGATAACCTCATATTTCCCCTTACTCCAATTAAACGTTTCCCTAACTTGTCCGTTCCTATCCCTCTCCACTGCTATGGTAAAGGAGATAGAATTGAGATCACTATCTCTTAAATGCTCTCCCACTGAGAGACCTGACACCTGACCAGGTTCATTTCCCTATACCAGATCAAGAACAGCCTCTCCTCTTGTAGGCTTATCTACATATTGTGTCAGGAAACCTCCCCGAACAGGTCAATACATACTTTAAAAATATTTTTAAAGATGCATTTACAAAACTACCTTAAGCAATTAGAAATTGCATTTTTACATTTTTAATCAAGACTTGTGACTGGTAATCTTGCTGCTTTCAGCAGTGGAGTTTTGGATCGCCTTAGGTTTATGGAAAATTGCAGGAGTTTGGCTGTATGTGCTTTGGAATAAGACATAGGAGCAGAATTATGCCATTCAGCTCTTCGAGTCTCCTCTGCCAATAGATCGTGGCTGATTTATTATCTCTCTCAATCCTATTCTCCTGCCTTCTTCCTGTAACCATTGATGCTCTGACTGATCAAGAACCTTTTAACCTTTGCTTTAAGTGTAGTCAATGACCTGGCATCCACAGTTGTTTGTGACAATGAATTTGCCAGATTCACCACCCTCTGGCTAAAGAAATTCCTCCTTATCTCTGTTCTAAATGGAAGTCCCTCTGTTCTGAGGCTGTTCCCTCTTGTCCTAGGTTCACTCACTGTAGGAAACATCCTTTCCATATGCGCTCTATTTAGGGAAACAATTGTCATGGAGATGATGAAGTCTCCCAGATTAATTGAGGCAGAGCAGAATCAAATGATGTATTGGAGGTCTAAGCAATGTCTTAGTAATGTAGTCCTACCTGTTTTTCTTGATAGCTTCTGGGCCCACTAAACTCTTTCAGCTAACTAGCTGTTAATACTACCAATGCATAGTTAACTGAATCTGTTCGTGGAATTTGGAACAGTCTGCATTTTGCTTAGCACTTGACTGTTCTCTGGGAATCTAGTACAGTATGCTGGGAGTAAGGGCTAATTTATACTTGTGTGTACTAGTTTATGCCATAGCCTACGCAAGTGGGCTACACCGTTGTGAGCATTTATAATTGTGCGTTGATGTGTCTGCGTCGCTCTGCAATTCACCACCAAAACTCTAGCTGCAGTGGAGTTTCTATGCCACTGTGTTGAGTTTCTTCGTGTTGAAACTCAACATGAAGAAATTCAAACTTCAAACGATGGCGACTGAAACTGGAGGAGGGTGAATTTTCTGTGCTTGTCCGGCCACTGAGAGACATGGATGGGGAAATGCATTTCAAATATTTTCGGATGTCGGCAGGTAGATTTGACGATTTGGTTCATCGTCTCCAAACATTTATGTTGCATCAGTGTACGCACAGTATACTCAGAGACTGGCAATCACCATTCGAGTTTTAACTTCAGGTGGAGGGCAACAGGCTGTAGCAGCTGGCTACAAACTGGCATCAAGCACAGGGTCATCCATAATTCCGGAGGTCTGTAAAGCTTGATGGAAAGCATTGCAGCCAGAATTCCCTCCCTGCCCTTCAGTCGCCCAATGGGAAGCTATTGCAGCATAGGAGGAAATGTGATGCTACCAAGCAGACCAATCACAGTTGTTTCGGTCTGTGTCGCCTCAACGCATAGTTACATTTTGGGAGAGGTGCACGTTAGGCTACAGAGTAGGGTTCAGCATAGAGTACAGCGTAGGGTACACGGCTACGCCATACCTACGGCGTACATTTGTTGCACAAGTATAAATCAGCCTTAAGCCTAGTCAACAGGATGCTGATGGCTGAGCACAATGCTCAGCTCATGAGAAGATGGTATACTAGGCAAGCCCAGCCAATGAGAAGGTGGTATGCTGGTGGAGGGGGAGGGGAGGTGGTGGGGGACACAAGTCCAACCAAAGCGAAGATGCCTTCCTCAGATGTTTCTGCCCAAGTCGGTAGAAAACTGATTCATGAATGTCCAATGTTTGTCATCTTATCAGGTTATTGATGCTCAGAGCACAATGTGCAAGTTGCATTGGCAAGTAGAAAGACAGATTGGGACTTCATGGTGTGTTTGACAAAAGTGTGGAGTTGATTTAAGCAGAGTAGATCTGATAAATGGTCCAGAGCTGAATTTTTGCTGAAAATATGATGCCAGGAATGTGCGCAATCTGATACGGTTTATGTCAATTTTCCTCAACTGACACTGATCAGTTGGAAGATTCCAACAGGTCTGACGTGCATTTCACAGTCAACCAGAGTCTCATTGTTGTTTTATCTCTCACTAACTGCCCTTATTAATCCATTACAAGCCAGTTTCATCAACTGATCATCATCGTGGCAACCCAGGCCTCACCCTTTCAAAGGTCTTTCCGATCAAGAGGTCTTGGTTTGGATTTAGTTCTATTTTAAAATTCATAGGGATAGCTTTGTTAGCAGAGAGAGGAATTAGGGGTCATGGTGGGGTTTAGGAACAGGGATGTGGGGAAGTTAGAGGTGGAAGTCTAGACCTCTGTTCCACATTCGAAGGCCACGTCAGGATGAGTGTCAAAGGACATCCTGCATCTAGGCCTCTGCTCTGCGATTGAAGTCCAGTGATGTGGACGTGGATGTTGGGCTGTCCCAGGTCAGTGGGTCCCATGATGGGATGTCCCTGTGAGTCAGCGAGCTCAGATTTCAGGATCTGGTGTTCAGGTAGCTGTCATTGGTTAGTCTGGGGATTGATACTGAAGATCAAAGACCGATTGTCAATCAGAAGTCTGGAAGCCAAAGCCCAATGCCCAAAGCTGGAGGACCGGAGGCTCAAAGGCTTGTCCTGGGGTTGGAGAGCTGCCCATGTGCGTGGGTGGGTGGGAGGGTGGAATGGAGCTTGTTTTGCTGTTGTGTTCTGTTTTGTTGAGTTTTGTACTGTTCTGTGAGCATTGTGGGCATGCAATGTTGGCACCAAGTTGTATGATGTCTCTTGTAGGCTGCCCCCAGCACATCCTTAGGTTCGGTTGGTTGTTAACACAAATGGCACTTTCCACAGTTGTTTCAAAGTTCAAAGTAACTTTATTATCCAGGTACATATATGTCATTGTATACAACCCTGAGATTCATTTTCTTGTCCGCATACTCAATAAATTCATAATAGAATAGTAACTATAACAGAATCAATGAAAAACCAATTGGGCATTCAGCTAGTATACAAAAGACAACAAAATGTGAGCACACAAAAATAAATAAATAATAAATAAATAAATTAACAAACAAACAAACAAGCAAGCAATAAACATTGAGATCATGAGATGAAGAATCCTTGAAAGTGAGTCCAGAGGTTGTAAGAATATTTCAAAGACGGGGCAAGTGAAGTTATCCCTTTGGGCCTGATGGTTGAGGGGTAATAACTGTTCCTGAACATGGTGGTGTGAGTCCTGAGGCTCCTGTACCTTCTTCCTGATGGTAGCAGCGAGAAGAAAGCATGATCTGGGTGGTGGTGTGGTGGGTCCTTGATTAAGAATGCTGCTTTCCTGTGACAATGTTTCATGTAGGTATGCTCAGTGGTGGGGAGGGCTTTCCCCATGATGGACTGGACCGTATCCATTCTCTTTTGGAGGATTTTCCATTTAATAGCATCGGTATTTCCATACCAGGCTGTGATGCAGCTAGTCAATATACTCACTACTACTTATCTATAGAAGTTTGTCAAAGTTTTAGATGACATACCAAATCTTCACAAACTTCTAAGGAAGCAGAGGTGCTGCCGTGCTTTCTTCATAATTGCACTTAGATGCTGGACCCAGAACAGGTCCTCCAAAATAATAACGTTGAGGAATTTAAACTTGCTGACCTTCCCCATCTCTAATCCTCTGATGAGAACTGGCTCATGGACCTCCGGTTTCCTTATTCTGAAGTCAATAATCGTCTCCTTGGTCTTGCTGACATTGAGTGAGAGGTTGTTGTTGTAGAATCACTCAGCCAGGTTTTCAGTCTCCCTCCTATAGTCTGATTCTTCACCACCTTTGACCTCGGCTACAACAGTGATGTCATCAGCAAACTTGAATATGGCATTGGAATTGTGCTTAGCCACACAGTCATAGGTGTAAAGGACTTGAATTGAATTAACTTTATTTTTTTCATCTTTCACATACATCAGGAGTAAAAATCTTTATGTTATGTGTCTGTCTGAAGTGCAATGTGCAACTTATAGTAATTTGTAATAAATATTATGTACAACAGGACAGTCAATATAACATAGAAATACAATTGTGTCAGTGTGCATTAATCAGTCTGATGTCCTGGTGGAAGAAGCTGTCCCGGAGTCTGTTGGTCCTGGTTTTTATGCTGTGGTACCGTTTCCTGGATGGTAGCAGCTGGAATAGTTTATGGTTTGGGTGACTCGGATCCTCAATGATCCTTCAGGCCCTTTTCACACACCTATCTTTGTAAAGGCCCTGAATAGTGGGAAGTTCACATCTACAGATGTGCTGGGCTGCCGTAACACTCTCTGCAGATTCCTGCAATTGAGGGAAGTACAGTTCCCATATCAGACAGTGATGCAGCCAGTCAGGATGCTCTCAGTTGTGCCCTGTAGGAAGTCCTTAGGATTTGGGGACTCATGTCAAACTTCTTCAACCATCTGAGGTAAAAGATGTGCTGTTGTGCTTTTCTCACCTCACAGCCGGTATGTACAGACCATGTGAGATCCTAGTGATGTGTATACCAAGGAACTTAAAGCTGTTCACCTTTTCAACCCCAGATTCATTGATGTCTATAGGGGCTAGCCTGTTTCCATTCCTCCTGTAGTCCACAACCAGCTCCTTTTTTTTGTGACATTGAGGGAGAGGTTGTTTTCTTGACTCCACTGTGTCAGGGTGATGACTTCTCTGTAGGCTGCTAGTGATCTGACAGGAAGTCCAGGATCCAGCTGCACAAGGCAGGGTGAAGGCCGAGGCCTCTGAGCTTCTTGCCAAGCCTGGAGGGAATTATGGTGTTGAATGCTGAACTGTAGTCCAAGAACAGCATTCTCACATAAGCATCCCTCTTCTCCAGATGTGTAAGGATGGTGTGTAGAGCTGTGGCTATTGCGTCATCTATCAATCGGTTGTGTTGGTAGGTCCAATGTAGGTGGTAGCATGATGCAGATGTAATCCTTAACCAGCCTCTCAAAGTATTTGCTTGTTATTGAGGTGAGTGCAAGAGGACGCCAGTCATTCAGACATGTTACCTTGGTCTTTTTAGGTACAAGGACAATGATGGATGTTTTGAAGTAGGAGGGCACTCTACACTGGGAGAGGGAGAGCTTAAAAATGTCTGTAAACACACCAGCCAGTTGTGCCATCCGGTTCCACAGCCTTGCGGCTGTCCACTCGTTGGAAGCACCTGCATATATCAGCCTCAGAGATGACTAAGGTGCCGGTCACTTTGGTGGCTCTCCTCAGGGACTCAGTGTTGGTGACATCGAACCGAGCGTAAAAAAGATTTAGCTCATCAGGGAGAGAGGCAGCGATGTTGGCATTGTTTTGAAGTCTGAGATGGTGTGCAGACCTTGCCGTAAGCTGCGTGTGTTGTTGGTGGAAAGCTGTGTCTGGATCTCATCCCTGTATTGTTGTTTCGCTGTCTTAATGACTTTGTGTAGATCATAGCTTCTTGAGTCCCTGGTGGTTACTGGCGGCGAAAGCTCTGTCTTGCTGCTGGTAACCACCAGGGTTTCTGGTTTGGATAGACCCTGACTAATTTTTGGGTGACAACGTTCTTGATGCTCTTCTGGATGAAGCTCATGACCCCTTCTGTGAATTCGGAGACATCCTCATCATGAAAGACATTCCAGTTGACGTCATCAAAGCAGTCCTGTAGCATGGAGACTGATTGGTTGGACCAACAGTGGACGGTTTTAACTTTGGCCGCCTCTTGTTTCAGCTTCTATCTGTACATGGGCAGAAGAAAAATGGAGGAGTGATCTGACTTCCCAAATGGTGGATAGAGGAGCGGTTTGTAAGCGTTGCAGAAGGGAGAGTAGCAGTGCTCGAGTATGACCCGGATGTGTTGATAAAACTTCGGACAGACTTTAGACAGTGATGCTCGATCAAAATCTCCAGCGAATAGAGCAGGGGGCTAAGGACACAACCTGTGCTGATGGAGATCATGGAGGAGATGTTGTTGGCAATCAACATCTGGAGTCTGGGGTCTGCAAGTGAGAAAGTTGAGGATCAAATTGCACAAGAGGTATTGAAACCAAGGTCTTGGAGCTCAAACGTGGACGAATGGCAAGATCCAGAGAGATAAATCCAGTGCTTAGGGCTTTGTCGGCTGAAAGTTTTATCAATGAAATAACATCAAAGATTATTTTATCTTCTGTAGAACAAGGAAAACAATCCTATTTAGCTTTACTTTTATTTAATATATATTAAATATATTATTTAATAAGTAAGTTATTTGATAAGGGTAATTTTATAGAACCACCAAGTAAACATGAAAATATTTACAATTTAAAAGCCACGGATGCAATTTATTATTTATCATGTAATGCATTTATTTTAGTCATTCTGAACGCATGCAGCAATATTATATGTTGTAACATTGGAACAATTTCTATCAGTGTTTAAGTTTACTGCAATTGCATATATCTGGTATATACAGGTTGACCTTCACTAATCCGACTACCTGTAATCCAGTTCCTTCGATAATCCGCACTGATTTCAAATTTTCCGTGCAACTCTAATTTCAAATTTTCTGGACCACCGTACCAATCTGCTGCGCATTGTCTTGGTTGAGCTAGATCTGTTCACATGTTGGCGTGCTCTTGTAAACACAGACAGGCAATTCCTGCTTGCTTTCCTGAATTTATTAATATCATTTGCGTGAGGTGCAACCGCTCGGCACCCGCCAACAGCAGGGAAGCTGGCGTTTGCTGGGTCGGACTGCCTTCTCACCCGCCTGCCGGCAGTCGCGCACTGCCCTCCGTCATCACCCAGCCGGCGCTCCGTTCTCTTCTGCCTACGGCCTCAGATAGAAATGGTGACCCGCTGAATTTAAGCATATTCCTAAGTGGAGGAAAAGAAACTAACGAGGATTCCCTCAGTAACCGCGAGTGCAATGTAGTCTTTGGGGTAACTGCAAGTCTGTGTCTTTGCTATCGCTTAGCTCACGCTTGAGTGCTGGTAGTGGGTGCACTTTATTTTTTGCCGGTGGGGAGGGGGGGATTGTTGTTCGCTGCCGCTTACGCGCGGGGAGGGAAGGGAGCGGAGGGGGGTAACTTAAGGGTTCTAGCATTTAACTGTTGTTCATTCTTTGGGGCACTCCTCTGTTTTCGTAGATGGTTGCGAAGAAAAAGCATTTTAGGATGTATATTGTATACATTTCTCTGACATTAAATGAACCTTTAAATCCTTTGATATTTTAAAGGTATGATGAAGCGGTTAGCTATTGCTTAATGTGATCCTTCTGTAATTCGACATTTTCACTAATCCAGCACTCCTCAGGTCCCAATGGTGCCAGATTATAGAAGGTCGACCTGTATAGTATTTTGTGAGCAGTATTAGCAGGCAATGCCTCTCAAATTTTCTTCAACAGACTAATTTATGAAAGAAGCTAAATGCTGTAAATTGTTTCTTATGCTTTTGTTCTGGATGAGTATAATTTAGATTCAAACAGCCCAGTCTGATTCAATATAAAATTTAATCCTGCCATTTTAATCTATTTCCCAAAATAACTTGTCTTGCAGTTCAAGGATCCCACTGCCACAAAACATGAGTAGTAAATTCAGTACATTTTTTGCCCCTGATTATGAGTTATTAAACAATGATGAAATGCATTATTGAGGTAGAGATTGATTGACAAGTGGTTTGTGTTAAGCTGCCTGAGGAAAAAAATGCTGGCATTTTCCGGTTAGGGGGTGGGCATCGTCAGAAAAATGTGTTTTATTTTGCCACCACATTAACTAACTGAAGTTTTGAGTACTGGTATTTTGATAGAAAGTTCCATAACCTCTGCCATTGAATTTGGTCTGATTGTAGATAAAGTTATCATGCAGCTGGCTTCGGAACCCTCTATGGTTTGGGAATGCAGTCAGCCATCTTCTAATGTTACTGGACACAAATGACTTGCAAACAAAAAACATCGTTGAAACCCTTATGTCACAACTGCAAGTCAAGTGAACATTGCTCTGAGCTAATCTATTCCTCTGGATATTGTACAAAGTAAATGTAGAAGTGGAAGCTCCTTTTGCATGTTTCTCATGGAGTTGCTCTCCTCTCCATCAAGCATTAGCCCAGAGATACATACCTAAGGGACATTAGAAAGTGATTTACAAGGAAGCACACAGACTGATCCATGTGAAAGATGAGGAAATATGCTCTGACTGAATAGTCTGGAGGCTTCAAGCCTGAAGGACTGAGATACAGAACTCATGGGATGCCAGTTACAAAAAACGATAAGCTCTTGAAAAATGCCAAAACTGAACTCAACCCCTCATGTCAGTCGTCAAGAATATCAGCAGAAATCATCGTAATATAGATTAAGACCACCACATTTGTGAAACCAGGATATTGCACAGTGCTTTATTTAAATCTGCCCTGGTACAGTTTCTGTGCAGGCCAGTTGGGCTATTACATTCATCTAGATATTTCAAACAATATGCTTGTAATCATTTTTGCCTTGCTGTTTTCAACTGGTTTCTTCCCTCTGTTCAGAAAAGCTAAACACAGCAAATAGACCTTAGAGATTAATTTGGTATTTTTATAATGTTTTGAAAATTGATGAATAGATGAAAGAAAGTAAGATTAAAAGAATGATTTTAAGAACGACAAATCACATTTAAAGAAGAAACAACCTACAAGTAATTGCAAAATTAATCTCTACCTAGTTGCCTGAAGTCCAATATTATAAAGCCAATAATGTATTTGAGAGTGATTAATTGAAATTAAAAGCTTTGATTCTTTCTGGTCCCTGTGGATGCAGGCATTTGCACCATTAGCTAAAATTCTTTTAAAGATTTCGCTCAGCAAATTGAAAGAGGTGAGCATTAATGCTGGTGAATGGGAGATGGGGATGTTGAGTGCTGAAAGGGGAAATGAAAAAGGGAATGTGAAAAAAATGAGAATGGGAGAAAAACATAAATTCCATTGAAACCAACGTGTTGCGAGCCAGTGGAGGTAATGAAGGCCAAGTCAAGGGATGAAATTTAGTGTGGTACAGGGAATGGAATTTCTGATGACTTGTCATGTTAAGTTTGAGAAAGCTGGAAGTACAGCTCTGGAGTAGCATTTAATAAAGGGATTGAATCAGATGAGATTCAACATCAATAACAATCTTGATGTTAGGTCTAGGGTACAGGTATAAGATTTGAAACTCAGGTCATGATTAAACAATACGTCAAGATTACACGTCATGAAGGTTAGCTTGAGTGAACAACCAGAGGTGGAAGTGAAATCAAAGACAAGGGTAGAGAAGATTGGCTGAATGATTCATCTTACAAGAGACCAGAGGGAATTAAAAAAAGCTTTGTACAGTTGCATTGATTCTTTTGACCCAGCAGAGATTTGCATGACAGAGTCCTAGAAGTTTTTGTCGGCCTTCATACTAATGTGAGGAAACAGAGAACCCCGGAGTATATTAGAAACAAGTGAATTCAAAATTTGATGAAGAACAATCATTAAATTGGGTAAAAAGAGTAGGATTATTAATATGGAAAAGATTCTTCTTGGGGCTGACATGTTGTCCCTGCAGTAATTAAAGGAAATACAGTATTTCATCACTCTTACCAGGATATATATTTGTGCTTCCAGATGGAGTTAAAAAGGGGTTATGAAACCAGCTACTATAGTGTTTCTCATTTCCAGTTGTCTCTATGTACAGTTTCTATCTAGCCTATGTTATCTTCATTTCTACAGTGACATAACCTGAAATGTTTAATAGGGCCATCAGAACTATAGCTGGGTCAACAAATAAAAATCAAAGATTACGTCTTGATATCCCACAGGAAAAAAGTGGAAAAGGCTCATTGAAATGAAAATAACATCTCACAGAAGAAATCAAAGGCTAATCACAGAGGCTAAGACAGGTGATGCATTAGAGACCAAGTACTCAGAAATGAATGTATTCCTTTAACCTCAGCATACTCCAAAGCAGGGCACTCAGTGAAATTCTTCATAAGTCCATTACTGAAGACATCAGCAAGGGTGAAGAGACCATATTTAATATAATATAATAACCATTTAGATTATAAGGCATGTCAATGGAATGCACTTTGAGAAGGTTCCTGAACATTCAGGGGCCTTTGTTAGCCATTGATTTGCTTTATCATCTAATTATGGTTGTTTTCTAGGAAGCATAGCTGTTAGTTTGACCATAGCAATGTCTCTGAAATGCACTCAAATAAAGAACTTGCTGATATATTTTAAGAAGTGTAGACTGAGAGATGTTTTGGCACAGACACCAGAACTTACTTGCTTTTTGTCAAGAAAACTGTGGACTTCACCAGGACAGGCAGATGGAGTCCCAGTATAATGATTTATCTGAATGACAGCAGGGAGGATATTCAATCACACAACAATCCACCTCATCCTATACAAAGACTAATGTGTCTGGAGGCAAGGTTTTCATAGCAGATGGTCACTCAGATCTGCCAGCTTTTGCAGGTTGGATTCCAGCCATATATATGAACTGAATCTTCAGATATTTGAGGTGAAGGTCACAGGAGTCTTAAACTGCTGACAGCACAGATTACCCAGGTGGTGGCTGAAATATGCCACACCTTGTAGTTTGTAGCTTGCTATGCCATTCACAAAATGGTGAAGTAGTGTACTTGAGCAGAGATAAGATCATCTACTCCTTGTGTAGAAACATAAGTTTGGGTTCCTCGTGTTTGTGGTGTGCAGCATCTTCCTTGTGGAACTAGCACACAAGTGTGACTGTCCTTGTTGCAGGCCACAAGTGCCCACTAACACAGCAACTGAAGATCCCCAGACCCTACCCCTCTTCTATGTGGAGTGGTGTGTCCGAGCCTGGTGGCAATGAATGTCAAGTGCAATTTCTGCTGATATAGTGTAATTGCTGGGGCCTGTGCAAGTGGAATTGTGAATCGAGTTAGCTCCAAAGGTATGGTCATGGTGATGAGAAGGTCTATATAGGAGCTGCATGATTAAACCACCTGATGCTAGAAGCGAATGTGGAATGAAGGGTAGGAAGGATGCAGAACAAAGGAAGAAATCTGACCATACCATTTTTTTTGCACAGTCTCCAAATACCAATCCTGTAATCAGTAGCGCCCTTTTGAATATGATGTCCTGTGGACATGTCTGGCTCCCTGACAACCGACTGCTCTTCTGAGTTCTTTACTCGCTGCGCAGTAATTTTGAGCAGTGTTTTATGGCAGCGAGCACTTCTCTTAAGAGTGAGGCTTCAAACATCATGGGTAACATTCAGCTAGTACTTGGAAATCGCAAAATTGCTCCTTTTATATTGTATGCTATTGCAAATGGAACACTAATGATTTGCTTAAACACACAAATTATGGCATGAGATAAGTGCATGAATTTCATACATAAGTAAGCATCTCCGCAAAAAAGTGGAATGAGTTCCCCAAACCTTACATTTCAGTACATAATTTTCTGCACTATTAAATCTATAAGCCAATATCTCTACCAGCACAGTATTTCAATGCTGTGTCAGCCAAATGCCAAAGCTCTGGAGAGGGGATTGAACCTGTGACTCTGCAACTCAAAAGGAAGTGATTGTAGCTAAGCTTTTATCAAAAATGACAGCTGGAGCAGTTCTTCACCTTTGGTGAGTTTGGATATGAAAGAGGAAAGCAGTAAATAGACAAGGGAAGCAATGATAAATGAATAGGGCAGCACTAGCTATAATGAGTGGGAACCGAGTTCCAGATCTGATTTCACCTGAAGGATTGTTTGCCTCCAATAGCAAGGATGACTGTAACTGAGTATCATGATTTACTTGAATGATTGTTTCTGTTCAGATTAAGTAAAGCAACCAGTGCTGGTAAGGCAGTTTCTAACCTCTCAGTATTTAAAGTCTAAACCCTCTCCCATTGTCTCATTCCCAGTACTGGTCCATTTTATATCATTTCATGTAAAGATCAATAAAGATGTTTCAAAGTGGCTGCATTCCCCTTGTTGACAATCCCCATTAATCGCAATGGAGAGCTTTGTAGAAGCCTTTGTCACTGGTGTTGTCTATTTTTACAGCAAATTGCATTTATGTCCATCTCGATACCTACTGTTTTCAAAAAAAAAGACAGGGTTATTGGCAGTATCATTTGCCGTGTTGGGGAGAAATGAAACAAAGAGGAAATTTGACTGGGGTGAGTACAAGGAAATAGTTTTGTTATTATTTCAGGATAATTTTATTATAAGAAAATAAGAGCTACTTTCTTTCTGTAATGTGCATTACTGGAGAGAAAGAAGATTAATGCCTATGAAATCTTCAGTTCGAGCTTCGGAGACAGAAGTGCAGTGCTCTTAGCAGTCTCTTCTTATTAGTTAATGTTTTTTTCTTTAATAATGAAGAGTAGTCAGTCTGAAATTGACTTATTATTCAGATAAGCTATTCATAATGAATTATTTTGAACTTCATTTTGGGGGAGTGTTGGAATACTTACATTTGTTTTCAAGTTTAGCATTTTCATAACCCAGGAGCAGGAACAACGGCAAAATGTTCTAGCAGCATTGAACAGTCCTTCTCCCTCTAATAACACACCAATCCATAAAATATTACCTTTCCACATTTCCTGTAAGAAGACACCTGGGCCCCAAAATGAATGCAGTAGAACTCTAATTAACCCCATCCGATTATTTGGAATTTCTGATGGTGATGTTTGCTATAGTCCCTTTCCACTTGCCGGGGCCCCAGTTCCTCAACTGGACCTCGTGGCTGTGCTTGCTTGAAGCATAGCTGGTTCTGTTCTGCAAGGTCCCTTTGAACTTACTGGTTTTCCTTTAGGAAAAAAAAAATATTATTCTGCTATGCATCTGTTAAAGAAAAAACAAATGAGACGTGTGTTGAAGCTTTATTGGAGAAACATCAAATTGTCTGGAATTTCTGCTGGTCTGATGCCACCAAAGTGTCAAGGGTGTTAGATTGACAGAATTTTACTGTAGTTAGAAGTTTAAATGGCCATCCAATAAATTTTATATTGCAGAATGTTGGAACATAATTGCACAATACAAATAGTCATTGTAGTTATGGTTCACTAAAAGGCAGATCAAGAATGGAAACTAGAAACGGAAATGATTTACTGATTTTGGGTGCTGTATAATAAGGAAATCGGGAACCATTTGCACAAGGAAGTATTGAGGTCTAGATCTTGGAGCTTATTGATAATGATAAATGATAGCTATGTACTGACGGACCTTTCCTTTCAGCCTCTTCTTAATCAGCAGAACATTTTTCTTCCTATTTTGTCTGTATTCCTACTTCCCTTTCTCAAATTCTTCCCACCTATACCCATGATAAACATAGTTTACAGAAGAAAGGTTTCAAAACTCTTCCCTTTTTTTCTTAATCATGGTCTTCCCTTCTCTGTAGTTGACAGGATACTCAATCACGTCTGTTCTATTGGGTTCTTTGACCTCTCTTTCAGCCCAGAGAAAGGATAGGTTTTCCATGTTCTAACTCTATTCCACCAAGCTGCATATTCCACTGATCATCCTCTTACAGTTTCACCATGATTTGAGGATGAGCCTAGTGTATAATGTTAACTCTGTTTGGAGCACTCATTTTTATTTCAGGTTTTCTGCAACTATGATATTCTAATTTCAGCACTTATTGTAAAAATGTAAATATTTTTTATTGATTCTAGTGATCAATGAATCATCCTGAATAAAGTAGATCATCATAGAAAAATCTCCCATAAGAGATAAGACTATAGTTATTAGCCAATGTTTCTGTGACCATTGTCTTGCTTCCTATGTTATGTTCAACTGGGCAGACAAGTGCCCAAGAGTTATAATTATTTAAATTTAATTAATGTGATAGGGAATATGTTTTAATTAAATGTTCCTTTTCTTTCCAATGTTTTAAAATTAACGCATAATAAGAAATCCTTTCTGATTGCAAGGTTCGTCATGTTTCACACCAACCCATTATTCTTGCATGTCGATGAACTGCAGCACAATGATTAGTTTATTGTACTTCAGCTTTCACAAGTCAAGTTCGGATTCTAGTTAAAACTTAATTAATTCTTAATTCGAAACCTGCTAACAGAGTGTTTGAATCCTTTGATTTTGCATTCACATTCCCTGAATGGAAAGATTTCCTTGTAAGTTTTTTTGGAATAATTGTCTCTTTTCACACTGGTATTTTTTCTGCAGTGTGATGAAGCTAATAGTTGAATTAAAAAAACTGCATGTGGCCTTCACTTTGATTATTTGTTCAGTGTTTCTACTGGATTACAGGGCATAGGACATTTTTAAATACATTCCAGCAGGCTCCATTGTGCACTGGTCACCTGATTGCAGTCCAGCCAGCACATTAGTTCACCCACAACTTGCCCTTAATTTCTGAACCACATCTACTTGAAAATCAAAATTTGATAGAAACTAATCTCTAATCTGTCAGAATCAAAACCAGGTTTATAATCACTAACGTATGTTGTGAAATTTGTTGTTTTGTGACAGCAGTACACTGCAAGGCATAAAAATTACTCTGTTACAAAAATAAACAGTGCAAAAGACGAATAATGAGGTTGTGTTGCCCTTAAGGCATTTATTTGACTTTGTTGGGTCTATGCTTTAAGTAATTTGTTTGTAACTATTTTCCTAGTTAAAGTTAAAGGTTGATAATTACGTTACAGTATAACAAAGGTAAATTCATTGTCTATGGTATATCGCGGCATGTGATGACGTCACCTATGGTTTCGCCGCGTCTTATGTGTAACCTCTGGTTTGGAGAAGATGTTAAGGTGTGTGTCATGCGTGCAGCATGATCATGAAGAGCTCCGTGTCTACCCACCAAGAAACATTACAGAAGCAATGCCGTAAGTTCCTATGAAAGTATTTGAAGTAAAAATATTAACACGGTTTCTGTTAAGGAAGCGGCGGTTTGGGTAGTGCGTGTGTCGGCTTTTCAATTTCAAACGTGGGTTCGGCTCGAGACCGATGGTGGTTTGACGCGACCCTCTTCACTCCCTACTCGGGGCGGCTGGAGACACTCGCTGAAAGAAGAGAGCGTGCGTGGTCACCGGAATGAAACAGACGGTATATATGTTTGTATTTTTTCATCAACAGTTTTCACCATACGATGTTAATGTGGAAGAGTGAACAGTAAATGGTTAACCTTACTACGACTCTGTCTTCATTGGCTCCAGTTTAACTTGGTGTTTAGTCAGAGTTTCAACACACTGCACGAGAACACTACAGTTCATGGGATCATTGGCTGTTTAGAGACTTGTGGCGGAGAGAAAGAAGGTGTTCTTAAAATGTTGGGAGTGGGTCTTCATGCTCCTGTACTCCTCCCTGCTAGGTAGTAAAGCAAAGAGGCCTGGATGGTGTGAGTCTTTAATGATGGATGCCGGCTTCCTGAGCTGCAGTACCTCTTATTGAAGATGTCCTCAATGGTGGGTCGATTTGTGCATGTGATGGAACTGGCTGGGTCTACGACCCTCTACAGCCTCTTGTGATCCTCTGCCTTGGAGGCTCCCGACTAGGTTGTAATGCAACCGGTCAGAATGCTCTCCATCATACATCATGAGAAATTTTGCATGAGTCTATGGTGACAGATTTATTATCACTGACATATATCATGAGATTTATTGTTTTGTGACAGCAGTGCAGTGCAATACATAAAATATATGACAAGTTACAGTAAGAAAAGAAGATACATATATAGTGCAAATAAGAGAGCAAAAATAGGGAAGTATCATTCATAAGTTCATGGACCACTTAGAAATCTGATGGCGTAGGGGAAGAAGCTGTTCCTAAAGCATCGAGTGTGTGGCTTCAGGCTCCTTTACCTCCTCCCTGATGGTAATAATAAGAAGAGAACATGGCTGGTCTGATGGATGCTACCTTTTTGAGGCATCATCTTTTCAAGATGTCCTAGATGCTGGGGAGGCTAGTGTCTGTACTGGAGCCAGCTGAGTTTACAACTCTGCAGCTCTTTCAGATCCTGTGCATTGTGGCCTCCATACCAGATAGCGATGTATTCAGTTAGAATGAAGTTCCAAATGAAGTAGAGCTGTTGGCATGCCTTCTTTGGGATTGCATCAATGTGTGGGGCCCAGGAGACATCCTCTGAGCTGTTAATGCCCTGGAATTTGAAGCTGCTCACCCTTTCCACCACTGACCCCTCACTGAGGACGGGCGTATGCTTCGTCCTGAAGTCCACAATCAATTCCTTGATCTTTCTGACCTTGAGTGCATAGAAAACACTTTGAACTCATATGGAGAATTTACATCTCTGTTTGTGCTCACTTGCTGCATACTAAGATAGGGATCCTGAATTGCATGATACTGCTATCCTTATATTAAGCCAACAGAAGTCATTGTCTTTCCAGAATTGCAAGTCATTTTGAACATCGCTGTTTCTGTCCTTCCACATTTAAATTCAGAAATAAATTTGTGATGGTAACGGTTTTCCTTGCAATCTTATCCCTAATGATTGGGCAACCCCTAATTAAGCCATTCTTGCATCTCCAGATACTTCCTGGTCATGACAGAATTTTTTGCAGCAATGTATAAATTGCATTGTTTGCATCAGCAATACATGTCTGATAATATTCAGCACCATTACTGCTCCCATTTCATACTTTCATAAAAGAATCGAAAATAAGAAGTAGCAAATAAAACCATTGATGCCTCAGGGAATATTTATGCAATAAGCACATTAGGCAATTTCAAAAACTTTTTTGGCACTAGAGGTCACTTCTATTGAAGTTATTATCTGCCTATTAGTTTCAGAAGCAAGTGTCACTTATGTGGAAGAATAGTACGACACAAAACTAAGGATGATATAAGTTCTAGTCTACTTGCTGTATATATGTGTTACGTTCAGATTCAGTTTGTAAGCATAGCGACCTTTGTGGATGAAGCTCACCTCTATTATACTAAATATAAATTAGGAGGGTAAATTCAAATATTATTTTTCTGTTGAACTGATGCTGGCCTGAATCATGCAGCAGCATAATTTTGCAGTTGATTCCATCAGAAAATAGAAGTGTGCAATGTGATTTTTGCAGAAAGTGAGGGAGGCTAGTTAACAGAGTAAATTTCTTGTAAATTTATTAAAATAGGTGTCATGTAATAATCCCCACACAATTAGTGTTCAGAGCATTGTGAGCATGTCTAAAATGGCATTTGGAAATGTTTTGAAATGCAAACGAAACTATCAAACTATTTGAAAATGCAGCAGTAAATTAGTAGCGAATTTACTTCTGCATTTTCAAATGATTTTTTTTTGCATCTTAGATTTATTTTTAATATTTCTCCAAGTCCTATTTGATGGTTATAATCTTTGACAGTCCTACCCCTGAGGATCAGAATTACTTTTGCTATTTCACTTGAATTCAATGATTTCAATGGAAGTTAAAATTCTAAGTTCGAAGTAAACTTATTATGGAAGTACATTTATGTCATCATATACAGCCCTGAGATTCATTTTATTGCGGGCATACACAGTAAATCCAAGAAACACGATAGAATTGATGAAAGACTGTACCCAACAGGACGAACAATAGAGCCAGGACAAACTGGACAATAGTACCAGAGTGATACACAACTATACCTATCGCTGCCTTGCTCAGTTGTTGCCTGAAGAATGTAAAGATGTATCTGATTACTCTAATTTTTTTTTATTGTTACAATATACGCTGTTTGGGAGCTGAATAAATAGGAAATTTTTTAAAAGGTTAGTTACCATCCTGTACTAAATCAAGTAATACAAGAAACACCATCTTTGCAGCTATCCCAGTGAAATAAGAACAAGCTAGGGCATACAGGATCAAGAAAGGCAATGGTGATGCATGACTCACAGCATCTATTGCCAAGGCAGCAGATTATATGACAATAATCTAATGGATCTGGACATGACAGGGGAGCAACATATGCAGAGGCAGTTGTTCCACAGGGAAGTTTTAAGTAAAGGGATGTTCCATAGTTCATAATATAATTGTGGGGCTGATATCCTTATGAAAATCATTTGTACTAGACTTTGAACTACAAAAGGCAAACCTACAAGATATGATATTGCTGGTATCAAGTTGTTTTGTTTTTCATTAGGGGTTTTCGACTGCACAATGAAGGAAGTGGCATGTTTTGCCTGTATGCTGGTGTCTTTTATTTAGTGAGCTCGCCC
The DNA here is from genome assembly GCF_030028105.1 of Mobula birostris. Taxonomy (NCBI): domain Eukaryota; kingdom Metazoa; phylum Chordata; class Chondrichthyes; order Myliobatiformes; family Myliobatidae; genus Mobula; species Mobula birostris. Next base: position 29,241,404 of record NC_092402.1, read on the forward strand.
TCTTGATTGCAGATATAATTTATGAATAAATGCTTCAGAGTCAGGAATCAGCATTGCTGGCTGCCTAGAAAGAAGCAAGGTATGGAAGGATAGTAATCTTTTCCTGTGTTTGGTGAATTTCTCCATGTTGTTTGTGGATGTAACCTACTGCTAAATGCTTCAGTATTGCTGACTATTTGCATATTGAATAAGGTACAAACGGACCATAATCTGGTCCTTTTTCTGTGACTACTTTGGCAGTAGAAGTCACTTCTGTTGAAGTTATTGCCTGCTTATAAGTTTCCAGGAGTAAGTGTTACTTATGTGGGACAATAAGATGGTGCAATACTCTGGATGATTTGAGTTCCTACCAACTAGTCCTTCATTGTAAGCAAGAGGACAGTTCTTCACAGTGCCACTAGTCTGCTCAGTGTAAAGGATTTATGATTAATGGGTCCAAATTCCTTCATTTTCATTGCCTATTTGTCACTTCAACTTCAAGCCCAAAAGCTTCTATATCATCTCTGTATAGTCATAAAAAGTGCTAATGGTTTAATTAAGTAATGATTGCAGTCCATCTGTCAATGATATGACAATATGTCCAATAACATTGCAATGCAAACTATAATAGTCCCTCTTAGTACAGGACTTAACTCAGGAAACAGTAGCCTATGGAGATTGAAGCAACCCTCATCAAAGGTCCAGATGATTTTGATGCTGTAGGTAATGACTGTCTCAGATAGTAACTACCTCTGTTTGCCTATCCACAATGCCTCATTTGTTGGAGATGTCTAGCGTCCTCTTTTATCTCTGACCAGCCATGTGAAGAACAAGCTGCCTATATTAGCATCGGCATGTAAAGCAGCATTAGGCCCAGCATTTCAAGAATCCATTCAGTTCACATGTTAAGGTTCAGTCTTGCTTTGCAAATGATGCGCAGTTACTTTGCATAGTCATATAGTGGTCAAGGATTCATGGCACCTACCTGAAAAATGTAATGCACGCTGTATACATGTGAATTGATACACTGTAACTCAGCACTAAACAGCACAGAGAATGCAGTAAAATTTCAGCACCCAAGGTAGCCTATTGATACTTTCTGTGAAAATTGATAATTTCTTCACATTTCTTACTCCGTATTTTATGCATTAAAGTTCAAGTCACTTCTGAACTGCAAGAGAAGAATGAAATAATAAATTCTTACAGGGAATTGTTGGCCTCTTTCATTTCTACTATTTGAGGAAGGGTATGTTTTACAAATGTAGATGTTACTATTTGCTATGAGGTCACAATGAGCAGCAAATTATTTTAACAACAGTAAACAAATACACCCTAAAGACAAGGTGGTGGCTGACAGGAGTTCAAACAAGCTACAGAGGTAATTGTCCCTCTTGTAACCTCTGGAAGCAGGCTTATATTATACCTGTGCTAACAAAGCTAAATGTTGGGACATTAATAATAATGCCTAAAGTTAAATAGCCTCCAAGAGAAAGAGAAGAAGTGAAGGAAAAGATTTCCTAAATCCATACAAAGATCAGTTTATAAGCTGATGTATAACTACACCAGTGTGTTCCACCAAAATATCAATTTCTGTTCTGTATTTTTTCTCAGTGCAGGAAATCATAACTTCTCTTTAAGTAAGTGGTTTATTTAGAGATAAACAAGGGGAAGTGACCATGGATTCCCAAATCCCTTAACAACTAGTGAAATTATTGACTGGGCTACCCAACCAATCTCATAGAGAAGCTCACAGTTTGCTCCCAACATTCAGACACAGAATACAGGTGCTGGGAATCTGGAGTGAAAAACAATCTGCTGGAGCAACTCAGCGGGTTAAATAGCATAGGACCATAAAACATAGGCCCATCGAGTGTGTTCCACCATTCCATCATGGTTGATTTATTATCCCTCTCGACCCCATTCTCTTGCCTTCTCTTCATAACCTTTGATGTCTTGACTAATCAAAAACATATCAACCTCTATTTTAAATGTGCTCAATGACTTGGACTCCACAGCCATCTATGGCAATGAATTCTCCAGATTCATCAGCCTCTGGCTAAAGAAATTCCTCCTCATCTCTGTTGAAAATGGACATCCCTCTATTCTGAGGCTGTGTCCGCTGGTCCTAGATTCACCCACAATAGAAAACTCATGCCTTGTACAGTCTCAGCATTACATCCTTGCTTTTATATTCTAGTCCTCATGAAATGAGTGCTAATATCACATTTACCTTTGTCACCACAGGCTCAACCTACAAGTTAACCTTTAGGAATCCTGCACGAGGATTCCCAAGTCACTTTGTAGCTCTGATGTTTGAATTTTCTCCCCATTTAGAAAGTAGTCTACTCTTTTATTCCTTCTACCAGAGTGCATGACCATACACTTCTCTACATCATATTCCATCTGCTGCTTCTTTTCTCATTCTCCTAATCTGTTTAATTCCACCTGCAGACTCCCTGCTTCCTTAAAACTACTTGACCCTTCACCTATCTTTGTATTGTTTGTAAACTTGGCTGCAAAACCATTAACTTCATCATCCAAATCATTGACTTATAATGTGAAAAAAGTGGTTCCAACACAGACCCCTGTGGAACACCACTAGTCACTGGCAGCCAACCAGAAAAGACCCCCTTTATTCCCACTCTGTGCCACGTGCCAGTCAGCCAATCTTCTATCTCTGACAGTATTTTTCCTGTAATACCAAGGGCTCTTATCTTGTTAAACAGCCACATGTGTGGCACCTTGTGAAAGGCTTCTGAAAATCTAAGTGAACAACACCCACTGACTCTCCTTTGTCTATCCTGCCTGTTATTTCCTCAAACAATTCCCACAGATTTGTCAGGCAAGATTTCCCCTTAAGAAAACCATACTGACGCTGGCCAATTTTATCATATGTCTTCAAGTACCCTGAAATCTCATCGTTAAAAATCGACTCCAACATCTTCTCAACCATTGAAGGCAGCCTAAAAGTTTCCTTTCTTTTGTCTCCCTCACTTAAAGAGTTGAATGACATCTGCAATTTTCCAGTCCTTCAGAACTACTCCAGAATCTAGTGATTCTTGAAAAATCATTACTAATGCCTCCACAATCTTTCAGCTACCTCTTTCAGAACCCTGGGGTGTAATCCATCTGGTTTAGGTGACTTATCTACCTTTAGAATTTTCGATTTCCCAAGCACCTTTTCCTTAGTAATAGCAACCGCACTCACTTCTACTCCCTGACACTCTTGAATTTCTGGCATACTGCTGGTGTCTTCCACAGCAAAGACTGGTGCAAAATACTTATTATGTTCATTCACCATTTCTTTGTCCCCTATTACTACCTCTGCAGTGTTATTTTCAAATGGTCCAATATCCCACTCACCTCTCTTTTACTCTTTATATCATCATCATCATCAGGTGCCATGCCCAGTTTGAGCTTTGACTGCCATGGCCCACACATTCCTGTTTCGGGTCAAGTGGATCAATTCATTGGTATTCATTTCCAGTTCTCTGGCTGCTGTCTCCATCATCATTTGTCTTTGTCTTCCTCTTGCTTTCTTCCCTTCAATCTTTCCCATAATTACCGTGCATTCTAACTCCTCTTTCCTAATGCCATGTCCAATGAAGTAACATTGCCTTTTCATGATCTCATACATTACTTCTCTTTTTGTGCTTGCTGTGTTCATGACATCCTCGTTAGATATTCGTTTCGTCCATGATATTCTTTCCATCCTCCTCAAAAACCTCATCTCTGCTGCTTCAATTTATTTCCTCTTGTTTAAGTCCTGGGTATGACTCTAAACTGCAACTGGTGATGAGGCTCTGATTGGGGACTTCCAGAGCTTTGGGGAAAGTGGAGTTACCCCTTAGTCATTCATTGATCCCAGGGCCTCTCTGACCCGGAATGGTAGCACCTGCAAGGGTTCCTGCTCAGGATACGTGCGAAGGCCAACGACAGATCCGGCAGGTTCAGTAACTGAAATTATGATGGAGAAGGTGGATGAGCTACGACCTCAAATGTCAACGACTATAGTATAGGCGGATGAACATTTGGGAAGAGAAATGGTGATTTCTTTAGTTCGTCAAATGGTAGGCAATAGCAAACCACCGTTGCTAGATACTAGGTTTCCTAGAATCTATTTGGTAAGAAAACCATGGTCAAACTCTTTATATACAGTATAGTATGAAAAAAAAATATGTATCCTCTTTGATATTATTGGCTAGCTTACCTTCATATTTCATCTCTTGCCTCCTCATGGCCTTTTTAGTTGCCTTCTTTTTGTTTTTAAAAGCATCAAAATCCAATTCCTCAGCCATGCATTAACTGTGTGTGGCACAGGCAAAAATCCAGAGGTTGTTACCCTTGAGGTCCTGCTTTTCAGCTTTCTACATAACTCCTTACATTTTCTCTTCGGGACCCCATCCCTTTCCCACCTATGTTGTACCATGACTTCCGGCTGTTCACCTTTAGAATATTGTGGACCTGATCTGAGACATCCCTGACCCTGACAGTTGGGAGACAACATACACCCACGTGCCTCTTTCACATCCACAGACTCTCCTGGCCTATTCCTCTAACTATGGAATCTCCTATCACTACTGTACTCCTCTTCTACTCTTTCTCTTCTGAACCACAAAGCCAGATTCAGTGCTGGAGACCCAGTCGCTGCGGCTTCCCCTAAGTTAGTTGCCCCCCCCAAACACTATCCAAAGCATTATACTTATAATTGAAGGGAACAGCTTCCTGTAAATTAGGGGTAACTACCTCTCTGTTGCTCCTATCTATCACCTCCTCATTTTTCTATATGTGCCAAAGGTTATCAACTGCAATTCTAGTTCCTTAATACAGACTCTAAGTAGCTGCAGCTCAACGTACTTTGTGTAGATGTAGTTTTCGAGGAGACAGGAAATCTCCCAGATTTCCCATATCTCCCATATACCACTAACCCTGGATCCATTCTCAAAACGCTAGCTATGTACTAATAGACAAAGAAAGTGAAAAAAAAGCTTACTACAAACTTACTTAGAACCCCTGTCAGTTTTCGCTGAAGCCTGTCCTAGAGCCAAAGCCTCCCACTCTAACCGTGGTCCACTCCAACAATGGTCACTCTGCTTACACCTCACTTCTTTTTATTGGCCCTTGCTAAGTTACTGATAATCAAAACAATCTCCCGCTTGGCAGACAAGTCCCATCAGGCCCTGCTCACTTTCTAAAACTAGCATGTAAGTTCCACAAGGAACTGTGGAATTTACATGCCATGTAAAGCATCTGTAGGAAGAAAGGAATTGCTGATATTTCAAGTTGAAAACCTCAATCAAGAGATCGTTCATTGATCCTAAAATGCACCTGGTGTGGAGCAGCAAGTCTGAGCTGAGTTGATTTTGAACATTCATAGTCAAATTACATTGATGGGTTCCTTCAGTTCAATGACCAGAAAAATGTCAGGAAATGTTATTGCAGAGTTATTCAAGTGGTGAAACGGAATTAGTGTTAGCATCTCTACACTAAATACTCTCACAGCTATTTGAGTGCTAAACCTATTAAAATGTTCTATTTTGGTCTTTCTAATTTAAGTGATAAGTTGGGCTTTTATTCAAACTCAATAGTTCATTAGACAAACTCCAGTGCCAAAAGTGATCTGACAATTACTTTGTTGTTTATTTGTCTGTTGTTATGGTCTAATACTATGTGTATGCTGCATGTAAACATGTTTTGCTCTGAAAGCAAATAAACTTGTGAGTGTCACTGACAAAGCTGGTTAGGAGGTCATGGTTCTTAATTCCATAGTTCATGGTGGTTTAACTGTAATGGAACCCATCAACAAAATAATGATTCGAACACGTGGCCTAAACCATTAAACACGGCTCAAGAATTCACACCATTTACTATATCGATTAGAGTGCTTTAATAATAGAATCAAGTTAAGGAAGTAAGATTAGAGGAAATATTTTATGTACCTTTTGTGGAAATGTGAGATTATGGAACTGTGTGAAGGAGGGAACGTGGTGGTAAATCTTAGGACAAGGCTGAGACTAGTGCAAGGTCAGGATAGATTTACATAGAATGAACAGAGAAAAATTGCCTCCATTACCACATGACACAATGAGAGGAGATAAAGATTCAAAGTGATATACAAAAGATAAAGGTGTGATGTGAGGATAAATATTTTAATAAACTAGAACTCTTTACCTGTAAGGATGATCAAAACAATTGATGTTTCCATAAGGGAAATGGCAATGTACTTGAGGGAAAACAATCTGTAGTGCTATGGTGCAAGATTGAGGGAAATTCGCCAGCTCTCATTGGATCCCGTGCTTTAGCCTTCTAGATCAGTCGACAATACTAAACCTTGTCAAATTCTTTACTGACATCAATTTTGGAGGAACAACACCTTATATTCTGTCTGGGTAGCCTCCAACCTGATGGCATGAACATCGACTTCTCTAACTTCCGCTAAGGCCCCACCTCCCCCTCGTACCCCATCTGTTACTTATTTTTATGCACACATTCTTTCTCTCACTCTCCTTTTTCTCCCTCTGTCTCTCTGAATATACCTCTTGCCCATCCTCTGGGTCTCCCCCCCCCCCCCTTGTCTTTCTTCCCGGATCTCCTGTCCCATGATCCTCTCGTATCCCCTTTTGCCTATCACCTGTCCAGCTCTTGGCTCCATCCCTCCACCTCCTGTCTTCTCCTATCATTTTGGATCTCCCCCTCCCCCTCCCACTTTCAAATCTCTTACTAGCTCTTCTTTCAGTTAGTCCTGACGAAGGGTCTCGGCCCGAAACGTCGACACTGTACCTCTTCCTAGAGATGCTGCCTGGCCTGCTGCGTTCACCAGCAACTTTGATGTGTGTTGCTTGAATTTCCAGCATCTGCAGATTTCCTCGTGCTTGAGATTCTACAGTGTGAAGTTTAGAAATAAAAATGAACTATGTGTTGTCAAGAAAGATATGCATGATTGCAAATTAGAGAAGTTTTTTTTTCTAGGAACTAAATTAAGGATCCCCTTGCTAACATTGAATTAAAAGTGATGATACATGACCCATGTTATTACAAGTTCAATTCTCTTTCAGCTTGTGAGACAGTTCTTAAAGATGAACAATGGAAAATAAAAAATTGATAGTAGTTGACAAGTGCACTTGGGCCTTGGGACAGATGTGGAACTGTCCTCTGTCCAAATTTAACAAGACAAGTATTAGACTTCCTTCTCTTGTTTTCACCTTGCAATCCTACCTCATGCCTAAAGTTTGGATATTACTCATAAGTGTTTATAGCCCATTATTTCTGTTAAAGTCTCATTGATACAGTCATTCATGTAAACCAAACAATTGGCAAAGATTATACCACTTCAGAGTCGACTTGTTTTCTAAACTCATTACTGCTGCAGTACTGCTTGTTTTCCACCCAGAGATTTGACACAAACCCATACAATGCTATAACAATGATTTAAATGTGCATGTGCCAAGCAGAGAAGTGCTTGAGCATATTAACGATAGAACTAAAGGACCCATTTGGTGGGCACAATAGCTTGTAATATCTTTTTTCAACATTATATTACCAAACTAAATTGTTCCAAATTGCAGAGAAAAGACAAAGCAATTTAAAATGTACGTTGGAAATTTTCTCTATAATAAGCTTTGATTTGTACTTAGTGCGTAATGTTAGGATAATTTTCATGCACAACAGTTCAGTAATTTTCTAACTGTTCAGACTAACCTCTGATTTTTGTGTTCAGTCTCTGATTATTAATTTAATTGGTGGTCTCCCTGAAAGCAAAAATTGCACCAAGGACCTGGAGCTAGTAGTTGAGCCAGAAGGTTAATATCTTTCTTCTTTAATTAGTTTTGTAATGGAGAAGGATAAATAAGATTGTTACCTTGGTAACCTAGACTAGTACTGCAGTGAAACATTGACTGTAAGCTTGTTGTGCAAGTTTGGAAAATGTGCTGTCTGGGACTAAAGCTGGGACAGGGTCATCTACTGGAAGGTGTTAGAAGTGGGAGGAATGCCTGGCAAAGGATCTTTGAGGAAGGTGCTGAGGCAGGTTTGCGGTGATGAGCAGGTGAAGTGCAATAGGGATGGTCATTTCAGTCCCCTGAAGGGTGAGTTCCTGTGGTCAGACTGGAGAGAGTCCGTAAATATCAAGGGCAGATAACAAGAATGAGAAAGAATTGGGATCTGGGTTGTGGGGAAAATGAGAGGACCCTGGAAGAATCAGGGCCTGTGGAAGTGAAGTGGTAGAGTTCATAAGGATCATGGCCTGTGGCTGGGATGGAGAGGGAGATTTGGAGTTTTTGATGGAGGAACCTGAGGACCAGGGTTGTTCAGGAGCACCATATCCTGGTGGGATCCAGAACTATGACTGGAGGGCATTGGGGTGGGCTTGCTGCTTTCTTCCATTAGCTCTGCTTTTCTAGTTAAGGTCCATACTGATTGGGATTTCCTTTTCTGTGTTTCATTACTTCAATAATGTTGTTGAACATGTGAAACACATTAATTTGGCGTTACTGTTCAAGCTCAAGTTTAAATGTCATTCAACCATACACATAAATACAGCCAAATGAAACAGCATTCCTCCAAGGCCAAGCTGCAAAACACAGTACCAACAGTCACATACAGCACATAGCACATATAGTTACGATTGCAGAAAAGCATAGTCTTAACTTATATGTATATAGCCCAAGTTCCTGAGCGTCATGGCCTGTAGATTGATGGCGTAGCAGTCCTCATCCAGTGCTAGTGCTGTCGCATTTAGATACAATCCAACTCATCTTCCACCGAGCGAATACTGGAGAGCAGCACTGACAGGAGGCGCCAGAGTATAGAATGATAGCTTCAGTCTTACTGGCAGTTAAGGAAATAGGTGGCAAATTTCACAATGACGTCTCCAAGTTAGTATGTAGAAATGGGTATACTGAAATCACACATAAAATTCAGGCCCATTTGTTGTCGAGGAAGTGAATCCATTACTGATTGGTTGCATTCAAACAGATTAAGTGTGGAACCAAACAAGTGTAGAACTGAACAATAGTACAAAGACTATCAATGAAGATAATATATGTGACGGTCTGAAGAATGCCTAAGGGATGAAAGTGAAAAAGGAGGAATGATAGTTCATGATAATCACAGAAGATGTTAATCATTCCTTTGGCTCAGGTCATAAATAGAGATAGCGGCAATGAAGTGACAACATTTTGGGAACTTTAGAGAAGAAAAGATGAGTGAGTAACCTTTGGTCAGTCATGTTTTCAGGGTCTGGTGGCTTATAAAAAGGAGAAGCATGGCCCTCTGGAAAGAGGCTTAGAAGAAACAACTCAGTATCAAAAGCAGTGGGGCATCCCAACAAGAAGTGAATGTCACAGCTGGTGAAGAGTTTATCGGGTGATGTGTATTCTAGCACAGAAGTTCATTCTGCAGAGAAGGTAGCTGTGCACACTGAGACAAATGAGTTCTGTGTACTGAATGTAGAACAATATTGACACATATTTATAAAATGACCCTGTTTTTAAACTTCCTATGTTCAACAAATCATGGGTTCCATAATGTTTTCCTTAAAGTTTCAATTAACTATGCAACAAGGTCGTTCTTTGGCCACTCCTAGACAATACATGATAAAGTGCCGTGTTCAATGAACACTTTGAACATAAATTGATTTTATTTAAAACTGCATGAGTTGCATTAATTTATGCAGTGCATCTTTTTAATGTGCTTACTTGAAAAATTACACATTTTATTATTAATTTATTTTTTATTTAAGCTTATCAAAACACATTGGCAGAAAATTATTCCTTCATATATGCTGATTTTGAAGCTGATTACTAGAAATTAATACTCTGTATTTTTAAACATTGTGTGCATATTTAGTACTATTCTATGATTGAATTTTACAGTGTTATTTAGTGTGATTTGCTTGTCTGGTACTGAAGCCAACTGAAAGTTTAAATGTACATAAAGTATAAAACAGTAGTTTGTTTACTGAATGAAAATGCTGTGATAAGACTGTTCGATATTCTGAGATTTGTGTGATTATTGGACAGTGTTTTATGTTGTTCTCTATCGGTTTTTTGGAGTTTTCTTTCTTGTGGCCGATTGGTGGGTGCGTGATCTGTTAGCTTTGTGTTGGCGGGGGGGGGGTTAGTTGGTTGGGGACTTTGATGCTACTGTTGGTGTTCTTTTTTTATGAGTGAGATGGGGTCAGGGATTGTTCTTGTTGCTGTATTTTTCTGCAGTGGAGAGGTTGGGGACATGTTGCTATTGGCACTGATTTTTTTCCTGTGGGGGAGGGGTGGTGGATTTGATACTTTTATCGCTGTCTTTTTTCTGCAGAGGAGGGGATGAGCGATTCTGGGGTTTGTGAGTTTAGTTTCTTTTTCTTTTTTGTGCCGGTTGGGGGCGGGGGGAGTTGATGTCTCTTCTTTCTACAACCCCCATGGTCTCTCTGTATTTCATGGCTATCTGGAGAAAACGAATATCAGAGTTGTATTGTACATGCATTCTTTGACAATAAAATAAACCTTTGAATCTTTGAAACTTTAATATATTGATGATTAAAGTTTATACAAAAATTGGAAGTGAAAGTTTTCATAGATGATATTTGCGTAAAGAAAAATAAAGTAGAACAATTTACTTTAACAATAACCAAAATATAACAGCATTACCAACTCTATCAATTAGACCTATTAAATGAATTTCAAACAGGGTTTAAGAATTCATTGAGCAGATAAATTGCAGCAATTGAAAAGGAGCAACTGCAACGTTTGTACGATAATCTATTTACCTGTTATTACTCCTAAGTAAATTCGGACAGACGTCTTTTACTCAGATTCTCATTTTCTCATATTTTGACTCCTTACAGCTCCTAGCATAGAGGTAGGAGAAGGGAAATGGCATCAGGATGTAAAATGCTGATTAAATGGTATGGAGTTTCGCCAGAAGCAGCAGAATGCACCAATTGTGTAAATGGCATAATTTATTGATGTTAGTTCAACATAAATGTGCTAACTTATTACTAAAATGAGAACCACCTGCAATACTAAAAAATGGCCATCAAGTGTATACTATTATAACTGGTTTATGGTGGAAGAATCAGAAGATAATCAAAAATAATATGCGTTAAGGTATATAGCCCCTTGGAAATAGTCCATCATTCATTGACATGAAGGTAAGTTCTATAGCAACATCCAAAATACTAGAGGAATTCAGTGGGTCAGGCAGCATCTATGGAAGGAAATGGATAGTCAATGTTTCAAGTCATGACCCTTCATCAGGACATGTTCTGTGTCTACTTATCAGTACAATTACATATTATCTAGTTCCCTTAAAGAAGGCCAGCAATCTCACCCTCTAAGAAAGATAATTCCAAAATTTATAACACTTTACATAAAGGAGCTTCTCTTCTTCCTTCCATACAGCATCTGACCCTTTATCCTGAGGCAAAACAAGTGAGTCTTGCAATCTTCTAGAATTCGGTGGACTGGTCAAATTAAGACCAGTAAAATGGCTTTTGTAAAGGGCATTTTTGAAAAGAAATTTAAGGCCGTTATGAGATCAGACAGTGTTGGGTCCCAGTTTGAAAATAGGTCGCAGATGGAGGGCAACTTATTTGAGTCCAAGGTTGATGGGATGGGGTGAAATTATAGAACCATTTTCTATTAAAGGTTTTGCTACTTAAACATTATTAAAATGAATAATGGCGGTTTCCAGCTAAAATAAGCACAGTTAGGGAGTGTGGACTGTTGGGCAAATGTGATACTACAAATTAACTGTGCAAATAAGGTGTAAAAGAAAACTACATTTTGTAGTGATACTGCTGTGAACCATTTCTGCCAGAGGAACTGGTTTGGATGACTTGTTGCATCATTCAAAATGTACCTTTGGCTAACTGTCTTAGACACAACCAAAGAATGTTAAAAGAGTTAAACTTAAAATAATGGGACAGTAATGACATAAAAGTATTGTTATTGATTCAGGTTTACTTTTATGGAAACTATGTGGAAGAACACAGTTAAGATGTACGGGCTGATTTTATAAATATTTGTGATAACTGTCAGGCCTTTAAATATTCAATTGGCTCCTGGGAAAAGCTCCTCACCTGAAGACTATATTCAAGATTCACTAAGCATGGAGAATAATTTCAATATTTCTGTGATAATTAAACTAGAGGATGTTAGATCAGATACTTGCAGTTGGAAAGGAAAACCAGGCAAATAATGCTGCATTACTCATTTTCAACTGTTGTCAAATTTAAACACTTACACAGAGTGCTGCACTTGTGGAAACTGAGCTGGCAGTAAAGAGCGAGGGATTCCCTTGTGTTGCAGGGCCTTCCTGTTTACAATGGATGCCAATCTGCTATGTTATGCCACAATGAATGCCACAAGTTGCTCATAACAGCAGACAGATTTTGAGTTACATCAAACTGTTCAACTGTCGTAGCACCACACAAAATGCTGGAAGAACTCAGCAGACACACAACATCTATGGAAATGAATAAACAGTCAACATTTCGGGCTGAGACCCTTCATCAGGATCGGAAAGGGATTGGGAAGAAGGTGGGAGGAGGGGAAGGAGGACAAGTTAGAAGGTAATAGGTGAAGCCAAGTGGGTAGGGGAGGTGGGGGATGAAGTACGAAGCTGGGGGGGTGTAGAATGGAAAATACTGGAGAAGAAGGAATCTGATAGGAGAGTAGAGTGGATCAGGGGTGAAAGAAAGTGGAGGGACAGAGGGGAAAGTTGATAGGTAGGTGAAAAGAAGAGGTAAAAGGTCAGAGAGGGGAAAATTACCTCGAGAAATTACCATTGAGAAAACGATGTTCATTCCATCAGGTTGTAGGCTATCTAGATGGAATATGAAGTGTTGCTCCTCCAACTTGAGAGTGGCTTCATCATAGCAGAAGAGAAAGCCATGGATTGACATGTTAGAATGGGAATGGGGACAAGAAATGAAATGGTTGGCCACCAGAAAAATTTGCTTTTTATGGATGGAGCTGAGGTGCTCGACAAAGTTGTCCCGCAATCTGTGTTGGGTCTCACCAACGTAGAGGAGGCTGCATCAGGAGCATTAGATATAATGGACAACCCAACAGATGCACAGCTGAAGTGTTGCCTCACCTGGACGCACTGTTTGGTGCTCTGAATGGAGGTGAGGGAGGAGGTGAATGGGCAGGCGTAGCACTTCTGTCACTTGCAGGCATATGTGCCAGGAGGAAGATTATTGGGGACGGAGGAATAGATAAGGAAATCATGGAGGGAGCAATCACTGTGGAAAGCAGACAGTCAGATGTTTTTGGAGGTAGAGTCCCGTTAAAGTTGATGTAAGTTGGGGAGAATGATGTGTTTGATGTGCAGGGTCATGGGGTAGTAGGGGAGGACAAGAAAAACACTATCCCTGTTAAGGTGGCAGAAAGATGGGGTGAGTGTGAATGTCTGGGAAATGGAGATGTGAGTGAAGGCAGCCTCAGTTGGGGAGGAAGGGAAGCCCCATTCTTTGAAGAAGGAGGAGATCTCTAATGGCCTGGAAAGGAAAGCCTCATCCTGGGAACAGATGTGGCAGAGACGTATTTTCAGAAGACAATGGGATGAGGTATAGTCAAGATAACCGTGGGAATCAGTAGGTTTATTAAAGATATCAGTAGACAGTTTGTCTGCAGAGATGGAGACAGAGAGGTCAAGAAAGCAGAGAGAGATGTCAGAAATGGACCAAGGAATTTGAGGGTGGAAATTGGAAGCAAAATTGATGGGTGCATGAAGCAGCAGTGTAGTGCAGAAAGAGTTTGGGACCATTACCAAGGAAGGCTTGGAACATGGACTGTTCTACGTAGCCAACAAAAAGGCAGACATAACTGGGACCCATGTCTACACCTTGCATTTGGAGAAAGTGGGAGGATCCGAAAGAGAAATTGTTGAGGGTGAGGACCAGTTCCATCAGACGGAGGAGGGTGGTGCTGGGGGTACTGGTTGGATCTCTTGTCAAGAAAGTAGCAGAGAGCTTTAAGACCTCCTTGATGGGGATGGAGGTGTATAGGGATGACATCCATGGTGAAAGTGAGGTGATCAGGGCCAGGAAATTGAAAGTCGTTGAGGAAATCAAGAGCATCAATACAAGTGGAAAGGAACTAAACCAAGGGGATAAAATGGAATCAAGCTATGCAGACATGATTTCAGTGGGCAGGAGAAATAGTGGGCCTACTTGGACAGTCAGGTTTGTAGATCTTGGGTAGGATGTAGAAGCGAGTAGTGCAGGATCTGCAGTAGCAACTATCCTTGATTCACGTGTCAAATTCATGGTTGGACAGCAGTTATTTTCCCTATAAACACTTTATCCCATTTGAAAGGAACAGTTCATTAATTCTGAGTCTTGCTGGCTAGTCAGGATTGCTTTGTAATACATAATTCAATGATTTGAAATGGGAAAATATGCTTTTTCACTTTTGTTCAATTGCTCATAATAAATAACATCTCAGCTCCATGCAAAAATGCACAGAATAGCACTATGGTGAGAATACTATATATGGTGAGTGTTGGCACAATATAAGACTGCTTCAGGCCAGTATGAGATGTGTTGCTGCAATCAGCTGAGTTAGAAGGGTACCAGAGGAAAGAATGAAATTAAACAAAGGTGACTGTAACCTCCTTCACTATCAGAATTCCTCAGGTCTCTTAGTTGAAATAACATCTGCTGTGAGTGGCTTTTTAATACTCTGAGTTTTGCAAGGATGGCAAATAAATAATTACCTATTATTTTTAATGTCATTTGAAAGACAAGAAAGAAAACAGTCAGCAATCATAGCAAAGCATACAAATGTAACTTACATTTTGTTCTGTTTTATAATCTCATAAGTGTAAAACCAAGAATTTTTAAAACACACAGGGATTATTAAAGTTACCCCTGTTGGTCCTATGTCTGAAAGATGGGTGGCAGGGGACAGGGAAGTTCTGGCTGTGAAGTAATTTGCTTGGAGGGGCGGTGATAATATCATGGACTTCCTAGGTGTAGTGCACGGATCTATTTCTTTTAGTGCAATGACTCCCCTTAGCACTAATTATTGACTGATAACTTACCCATGCGCATTGACTTGTAGCTCTCTCTGCAAAGTGAATTGACAAATTAACTTCACCTCCAGATGTGTGCCTTTATTTATTTGATATGTATTTGTACAGACACAATGCTAGGCCCGTCCATGTTTAGCCAGGTTTATATCAGGTGTGATATAAACGCTACAGTTAGAGGCCCTATATCAATTGTAGCAAAGTCTAGATTTGAATAAGATTAGTGAAACTACTCAAAAATGGATACCAAGTGTGTTGTCTCCTACATGTGAATATAGTTGTACTGCATTTAAAACTTGCTAAAAGAATGCTTGTAGCTCTAAGGCTGTCATTTGGATAGACTCCATGATATTTGGTCAATTGCGGTCTGGGTTGCAGCAGTTGTCTCTCGGGGCCTGCTGAACCAGACGGGAATAAAGTATTTGGAATAAAGGATCCTGCTGAGCTAAGTTCCTGAGCCTTTTCAAATTCTCACCCACATTTTTACACAATAATCCAGATATTACAACACCAGACCACCAGGCACGGGTACCGACATTTTCCCCGCACTAGGTCTTTCTATTTTCCCTCTGGACATTCTCGTATGATGTTGATACCAGATGGAATTGTCAAGACATTGCTTGAAGGTGGTTACTTGTTAGATGAGATTTGAAAAATAAGGGAGAGAAGGGTTAGATTGATCTTAGAATAAGTTAAAAAGTGTTCTATGTTCTATGTTTTATATACGGCTTTGTTCTTACAAAGCCTTCTGCCAAATATGGCTGGGATTTCAGGCGAACAGTGATTGGTCAGCTCTGGAAACAATTGCTCTGTAGACTTGCCATCCATTTTGTGGATATCCAGTGTTATCCATCGTATTGATATTGATATTGGTTTATGGACCACATGGACCAAATTACAGTGAAAAGCTTGTCTTGCATTCTGTTCACACAGATCAAATCATCACACAGTGCATTGAATTCTAACAAGGTAAAACAATAACAATGCAGAATAAAGTGTAAAAGCTACAGAGAAAGTGCAGTGCAGGGAAACAATAAAGTGCAAGATCATAACGAGGTAGATTGTGAAGTCTGCTTAAGATGTCACAAGATATTTCATCAAACAATTGCACAAGTGCGGTACAGTGAATTTTGTTCAAAGGGAAATTATCAGGTAACTGATTCACATCTGATTTATTCTAGAACATCAGTCCACACAATTGTTAATCCTGGCCTTTTTACTTATGCTTATTTTTCCATTTATGGAACATTGCTTAATGCCTGATTATGCAGCTTTCTTAACTCATTTGCTCTCAATGCCCTCCTTTATGCCTTTAGCATAGATTGTTTCAACCACCCTTCCTTCTTTTCTTCTACTTAAGCTTGAGGTCATTCAACTCTTTACATACTTGCACAAGATCCTGTCCACGAAATACCTCGTGCTTGTTAATATATATTGGCTTCAGATTACGCAATCACCTAATTTCACAATTGCTGCCTTGTTTTCAAATCCTTTTGAGGGCTTATTCCTCTTCTGCCTAATCTCCCAAATCTCTGTCCGCCTCAGGTTCTCAGCTCTGAATCATCTCGACATGTAGATGTTCCACCAACTTTAGTCATACATTCAGCTACCAAAGCTGTAGATGCTGGAGATCCTGAAATAAAAACAAAAAAATGTTGTTAACACCAAGTAGGTATGGGAGCATGTGTAGAAAGAGAAAAAATAAATATATCAGTTTGAAAACAAAATATCATCAGACCTCCTTGAACTGGAATGTAGTTTCCAACATTTGTTGTTTTTATTTGATATGCATGGATTTGTTACTTTGTCCACACAAATCTTCTGCCATACATTACAAAGCCTACAGAAGTCTCCTAATGTACCATAGTATTTGATCCAGTATAGCAGCTTGAAGTCATGTGAGATTTCTTGACATTGCAGGCATATTCTTCAGATTTTCAAAGTTTTTTTCCTCAAACCTGCCCCACAGTTAACGGATATTAGTATTCACTGCATTTAGAATGTTTCACACTCTTACACTTCTGCACCTTGCCTTTTTCACCTGTTCAGAACTCGGCATCCTACGTGAGCATATATTCTGTTCTAAAACTAACGGAAGAGAAGCAGCAGAAGCAAGGCGTTGAGATTGACATAATATTCTAGTAAGCAACAGCCCAGATACTATTTATTGTATCAGTGGGATGGATTTCCAGTCAACTAATGCAAGGTTTCCATTGTACCATTAGTACTTCAGTTAAACTGTCAAAGTTGTTGCAGATTTTATTATAGTTTCTATGTAATATAATGCAGGAAAGTCCAGGGTCTGATAAACTATTTTGAAGACCATTTAACCTGATCCAGTGCCAGGAGTGGCAAGGACATATTGTACCACAAATTAAAGGGAAGCCATCTTAGCCTCATCAATTCTTATCTATCAAAGGTTGAAGATACCTAAGAAATAAGAATATGCTGAATAAATATGGAATTTCATGTACCTGGTAGGGAGACATTTGGTGGGTGAGATGGGTCAGTGAATTGAGGCTTTCTTTTAGTAGCTTGATGCTCACATTTCTATTGAGCATTGTCTTATACTAAGAGGATAAAATATGCTGCGTTGGCCTTTCTAGCTTACTCCTTTCTGTTCAAAATAATGTATATAGTGTTTGGAAAATTAATATCAATTTGAAAGTTCAACTATTTAATATTTAATTTTTCCTTGGAGCTTAGAAGAATGAGGGGAGATTTTATCGAGGTGTACAAAATTATGAGGATATAGATAAAGTAAACACAAGCAGGCATTTTCCCTGAGGTTGGTTGAGATGAGAAATAGAGGTTATAGATGTAGGGTGAAAGGTGAAAATTTATGGGGAACCTGAGGTGGAACTTCTTCACTCAGAGGATGGCGTGAGTGTAGAATGAGTTGTCAGTGGAAATGGTAAATACAGGCTCAATTGCATTTTTCAGTTCAACGAAGTTTGGATAAGTGCACAGATAGGAGAGGTATGGAGGGCGATGATCCAGGTGCTGGTAATTCCGTTAAAGATGGCGCCGGTAACTGGCGATTCTGCATGTGCTCTCCCGAGCAAACTGCCCTCTCCACTATCCTATACACGAGGAACCCTTCTAAATCTTCAATTTAGCAAGATAAAGATCAACAACACCCTGGCGAAGCTACTGACCCAGCTGGAGACCACTGCGCCAGAACTGCTTCTTAAACAACGGACCGCACCTGGACCTGCGGTCTGCTACCGTGCCGGAGTGCTTGGAGACACGGCCCATTCCGACCATCACCTCTCCGGAGCAGACGACCACACAGAAGTGACGGCGGAGACCTCAAGGTGCCCCAGACGTTTCCCCGGAGCGACCACCGTAAAGCCCCGTTGGTGGCCATCCACAGTTGCCGAAAGTGAGGCCTCTGCCGCCAACCTTGGAAATTGAGCCCGAGGCTCGACTGGAGCGGAGGCCTCCGCAACCGTGACTCGGCTTAAGGACTTGTTTCAGCCAGGAGCCCGGCCATCCGGGATTAAGTGTCAGCTTCGGGGCCCGACCCAATCAACAGCCCAGGCTCCGGCAGCTGGAAGTGGCAGCGGAGCCTCCCCCGTTACTCTGCCCGACCTGGAGCGCCCGACGACGCGACCCACCGACATCAAAGAGCTGACAACAACACACTGCATCGATGGAAACCTGGAAAGATGAACTATTTACCAAGGAAGCGTGAGAAAAGATCTGGGCTGCTGGTCAGATTGAAGCTGAGGGGCTTCAGAGTCCCTATGCCCACCATCCTACTAGCTAATGTGCGAGCCATAGAGAACAAGGTGGATGATCTTAAAGGGAGACTCACCTACTGCAGGGAGATGCAGAACTGCTGCGTATTCTGTTTCACCGAGACCTGGCTCTCCCCTGCCACCCCTGACTGTGCCATCCGACCAGAGAGGTTTTTGATCCATCAGATGGACTGTACGGGGTCTTTGGGCAAGGTGTCTGCCTTCTGATCAACACTGCGTGGTGCTCGGACACAGTGGCACTGACAAGCTCCTGCAGCCCGGACCTGGAACACCTGTCGGTGAAGTGTCGCCCCTACTATCTGCCACTGGATTTCACCTCAGTCATACTGACAGCGGTCTACATTCCCCCCCAGGCGGACGTGGAGTGTGCTCTGAACATACTGTATGCCAACATCAGTGAACTTGAGACCAGGTATCCGGAGGCTTTGCTCATTACAGTCGGGGACTTTAACCAGGCCAACCTCAGAAAGGCGCTGCCAAAATTATAGCAACGTGTCTCCTGCCCCAATAGAGACCCAAATATACTTGACCACTGCTACACAGCAGTCAAGGATGCCTACTGTTCCGTCCCACGACCTCAGTTCGGAAAATCAGACCATCAGGCCATACTTCTCCTCCCGGCTTACAAACAGAAACTGAAGCGGGAGGTCACTGTGTCAAAAGTAGTGTCACGTTGGATGGAGGAAACCGATGAGGTCCTCCGTGACTGCTTTGAATCGGTGGACTGGTTAGTATTCAAGGACTCGGCAGCTAACCTCGATAAGTACGCCTCAGCTGTCACGGACTTTATTTGGAAATGCACGGAGGACTGTGTGTCTTGCAAGACGATCCAGGTATTCCCTAACCGGAAACCTTGGATGAATTATGAGGTCAAGTCTCTTTTAAATGCTCGAGCTGCGGCTTTTAGGTCCGGGGATACCAGTCGTTACATGGAATCCAGGCGTGAACTCCAGAAAGCCATTAAGGGCGCCAAGAGGCAATATCGAGCCAAGTTGGAAGCCCAGGCTAACCAAAAGGATGCCAGTAGACTATGGCAGGGTCTAAATGAGATCACTGGGCGCAAAGAAAAGGCTGGGAATATCAATAACTGTGGCGCTTCTCTTCCTGACAAACTTAACGTATTCTACGCAAGATTCGAACAGAAGAGGAACGTCCCGCTCCCTCCAGATGAACCGGACCTGGTGGCATCGAGATTCATCGTCACCGAGGAGGACGTTAGAAGGGCTTTCCTGACGATAAATCCAAGGAAGGCAATGGGCTCAGATGGCGTCCCAGGACGGGTTCTCCGGGCCTGTACAAGCGATCTAGCTGGAGTGTTTGCTGACATCTTCAACTGCTCCTTGCTTCAGTCTAAGATCCCCTCCTGTTTTAAGAAGGCAACGATAATCCCAGTGCCGAAGAAGAGCAAGGTGGCATGCCTGAATGACTATTGACCTGTGACTCTGACATCAATTGCTATGAAGTGCTTCGAGAGATTGGTTATGGCACACATCAACCACAGCCTTCCGGTCAACCTCGACGCTTTGCAATTCGCCTACCGGAGCAACAGGTCAACGGCAGATGTCATCTCTCTGGCCCTACATTCCTCCTTAGAACACCTGGAGAATAAAGACACATACGTAAGGCTCCTTTTCATTGACTGCAGCTCTGCCTTTAATACCATCATTCCAAATAAACTGATTCCTAAACTCCAGATCCTGGGCCATAGCACTCAGATCTGCAGCTGGATCTTCAACTTCCTCACAGACAGGACCCAGGCTGTAAAAATAGGGGACAAGTGCTCCTCTACAATCGCTCTGACCACCGGTGCCCCACAAGGCTGTGTACTCAGCCCCCTGCTGTACTCACTGTACACCCATGATTGTGTAGCCAAGTTTCCATCAAACTCAATATATAAGTTTGCTGATGACACAACAATTGTAGACCGTATCTCGGGTAATGATGAGTTTGAGTACAGAGAGGAAATTAAGAACCTGGTGGCATGGTGCGAAGACAATAACCTATCCCTCAACGTCAGCAAGACGAAGGAATTGGTTGTTGACTTCAGGAGTAGTGGACCGCACGACCCAATTTACATCGGTTGTGCGCAAATGGAACAGGTCAAAAGCTTTAAGTTCCTCGGGGTCAATATCACAAATGACCTGTCTTGGTCTAACCAAGCAGAGTTCACTGCCAAGAAGGCCCACCAGCGCCTTTACTTCCTGAGAAAGCTAAAGAAATTTGGCCTGTCCCCTAAAACCCTCACTAATTTTTATAGATGCACTGTAGAAAGCATTCTTCTAGGGTGCATCACAACCTGGTATGGAAGTTGTCCTGTCCAAGACCGAAAGAAGCTGCAGAAGATTGTGAACACAGCGCAGCACACCACACAAACCAATCTTCTGTCCGTGGACTCACTTTACACGAGCAGTGCTGCCAGGACAATCAAGGATACGAAGGTTCAGGAGCTTGAAGACTAGTATGGCCAGATTTGGGAACATCTTCTTTCCAACTGTGATAAGACTGCTGAACGGATCCTGACCCGGATCTGGGCCGTACCCTCCAAATATCCGGACCTGCCTCTCGGTTTTTTTGCACTACCTTACTTCCCATTTTTCCATTTTCTATTTATGATTTATAATTTAAATTTTTAACAAATTTTTACTAATTTTAACTATTTTTAATATTTAATATTTGTAATCCAGGGAGTGTGAAGCGCAGAATCAAATATCGCCGTGATGATTGTACATTCTAGTACCAATTGTTTGGCGACAATAAAGTATAAAGTATAAGGTATAAAGTATGAAGGTAGATGGGATTCGGCAGTAAAACAGGTTGGCATAGATTAGGTGGGCCAAAGGGCCTGTTACTGTGCTGTACTGCTCTATGACTCTAAATGTATCCATTTTGGACCACTTTTAATCAGTAGTTTATTCTTCTTGGAAATGAGAGCATCTTAATAGAAACACTTGCTATTCATTAAGTCATCGAGTTGTACAGCATAGAAACAGGTCCTCTGGCCCACTGATTCCATGCTGTCTATCAAGCATCAATCATGCACTAATCCCATTTTATTCTCCCCACATTCCCATCAACTCTCCCCAGATCCTATCACTCAGTCACATACTTCGAGAGTTTGCAGTGGCTAATTATATGACCTACCCATACATCTCTGGGATGTGGGAGGAAACTGGAGTATCCAGAGGAGATCTATGTGATCACAGGAGAATGTGCACTCTGTCTGTGGCAGTGCCAAAGTTCACAATTGAATCCAGGTCTCTAGAGCCATGAGGCAGCTGTTTTGCCATCTGCATCACTGTCACCTGAAGAAATTCTGAAACTCCAAGGAAAAATGCACTGACAGAAAGCAGGGGAGTATTGAAGCTGATACTGCATGGAGCATAGCTGTTTTTTGGGTGTGTTCGGTTCCTATGGCTCTGGGCTAAGGGATGACTAACACCTAGAGCAGAGGAGGAAGAAATTCACTCAAAAGAAATTGGGGCTAAAATTTTGATTAATTTGACATTAAGCAGATGAAGCTCTTTGAAAACTTGGTATCCCTGACTTTTTGCTATTTTAACAGTCCGTTCTGTTTCTCTGTCAAGCCATATATTAGTGTTTGATTTGTGTACAGCATCATGTGGCAAAAACAGGCAAAGTTTTAAGGTAATTGCCAAAAATGCCAAAGGCAACATGAGGAAATATAATTTTATGTTATGATCTTCATTGCACTGCCTAAAAGAATGATAGTAGCAGAATATTTTAAAGGAAATGAAATAAAGAAAAAAAGTATATTTATATGGGAATGAGAAATGAGGAGAAGATGGGTTTAATTGTATTGGTGTTGCAAAGAGTTGTCATAGACATGAGCAGCTCAATAACCTGTTCTTCTGCTGGGTTATTCCCTAGTACTATTATTTGGAGACCATGAATGATTAATCCTAGTAACTTCAAACTGGAAATGGTCTTCATTCTTCCAGTGGCAGTGTTAAGTAAAGCAGAGTAATGACAAGCTATTTAATAGCACCTCTAAAACTGCTGTTCTGATTTTCCAAGGAATGTACCTTAAGAAAAGAAAAAAACAGCTACACAACTGCAGCATATGAAACTTAGCAACACGTTCTTTTATATTACTTATAATCATGAAGTTATCTGCAAAGACGTGAGGTATAGACCAGCCTAAACAGAGTTGGGCAGTGATGTATGCAAATGAATGCACGCCAGTTAACAATTTCATCTAGCACACGACTGACATAAATGTTAGAGTACACTACTGCTGGAGAAAGAAGCTGGACATCACTTCAGAGATGATTAACATCTTCATTCATTACGGAACATGACTTTCACCCATTCTGCAAACTTCATATTCTGTTCAAAAATGCTATAATTGTAGAAATTCAAGCCACTTACTCTCAATTAAGCTATTCAAGATTGGTTCATTACCACTCTTTGCCTCTTGTCTGAAAATCTTAATCCAGTTCTGATGGCAATATGTGTCAAAATGTAAGAATAAACAATTGTTACCCAAGTGCTTGCTATGTTCATGAATACTGAGACTGCTTTTGCTAGAAGTAAATAGTACATATGAAAATCTGAAAAATAAATCTCCAATTATTGCAAGTCCATCATTTATTTTTCATTATGGACAAATGGAGAGCCTATCACGTTTCTTCAGTAACACTCTGAAAATGATATCACAAGTAGCTTGATAATTCTTCCTCTAATCTTACTCACTAATCAAGTGACAATTTAAAAATACATGAAATTTTGTAGTGTTGTATGCTGCTATTTGTTTCCCATATGTGAATACTTTCCTATTTATGTAAAATCTTCTTTTTATCAATGAGATTCTTTCCAAAGTGACATTTACAATTTTCACCTTGTTGAGACTTCATATTCCTTTTTGTATTTTGTACACTTATTATCATCATGCAAGTGGAAAGATTAAAAATAAAGTGGAATTTACATTTCCATTTAAGCAGCATCTTGTACAAACAGTCTGTAGGTCTGTACTGTTAGTGGTGAAGGTATGGTCTTCAAGGTATGATCATTATCTTGCTGCAGGAAATAACCATCTCTGGGAAGACAGTTCTCTTTCAATGGGCTCCTGAACTAAAGGGTAAACTAGGTTATGTGCATAAATAGCTTGCAAAGGGATTAAAACTCAAAACTCTCTGACTCAGAACTGAGTAATTCTGTACTGAATTAAATATTCCATAACATTTAAGCCTTTCTGGAGGTAGAACCAACTAAAAAGCAATATTGTAGCAGAACTCTTGCACATCATAGAATTACACATGAGTGATGACATAGAAGCTCAGTCCAGTTACAGCAGTGTATATCCTACTTGTGCAGTAATCCGAATCATATCTACCCTGTTCACACATCCTCCTATTCATCTCTCCCTCAATCAGCAGCTCTAAATCTTTCTTTGTACTACTCAGTGGCTCATTTTTTTATGGCAGGCTATTGAAAGAGTCAAACAACTAAAGGATTATTTTTTGCAATTCCCTATCTTTGATGTGCTGCTGTTAGAAGGAATTTTAAAATGTCTTCAATTTGAAGAGATGGAGAAAGACTGATGGAAAGCTGGAACATAATTTAGACTATTGCTAAAAAAATGAAGTAAAGCACCATGCTTTGCAGCTCATTATTGGCTGCAATGTTACAGCTTGACAGAATGCTTTATGGTATGCTCATAGCTGAAATGGGCTAACAACAAGCAGGCTCTGTAGATAGCTATGATGGATGGGCCATATTAAGAGTAGCTTGCAGCATGCTGTGCTGTGGTGATGAAACAGTATCCTAGGATCAGTTACAAATAGGTGCAGATACCTACTGTGATTATAAAGGTGTTTGAAAGTTTCCCTTTGGATCAAAGTGAAATCCATTTTAGATTCCTGCATGAGTGATGTACAACATTGTGGATGTGCCAATGCAATACAATGTGGTGATGAAAGTAAGTGTGCAGAATAGGTGATAAGAAATTTACCGGCCTGATCTATAGGCTGTCCAGATTTTCTTTTCATGAATTGAGCGGACTGCCAACTTGTTACAACCTAATTTGCAATATTGCCAAAGCCCAAGGTAACCTCCTAGAATTGGAATTGAACCTGAAGTTATTTGACCATATAACCATATAACAATTACAGCACGGAAACAGGCCATCTCGGCCCTTCTAGTCCGTACCGAACTCTTACTCTCACCTAGTCCCACCGACCTGCACTCAGCCCATAACCCTCCATTCCTTTCTTGTCCATATAGCTGTCCAACTTAACTTTAAATGACAACATCGAACCTGCCTCAACCACTTCTGCTGGAAACTCGTTCCACACAGCTACCACTCTCTGAGTAAAGAAGTTCCCCCTCATGCTACCCCTAAACTTTTGCCCTTTAACTCTCAACTCATGTCCTCTTGTTTGAATTTCCCCCACTCTCAATGGAAAAAGCCTATCCACGTCAACTCTGTCTATCTCCCTCATAATTTTAAATACCTCTATCAAGTCCCCCCTCAACCTTCTACGTTCCAAAGAATAAAGACCCAACCTTGCTCATTATGATTTTATATTTATAAAATCATAAACATTTTTAACACAGGAGACTTTTCAAATCTTCACTTCATTCAAGGAGTGAAAGAAATGTTTCCATTAGTCAAACTTTCCAGCTTTAGGTTCAGAGCTTTGTAGATTACAGCACATCAACTTCTATTATGATAGTCAGATCCAACCATAACTAACTTGCACTGTTGTTGAATAATTTGGCCTGTCCTTCAGAATTGTTTCCAGTGATTTGCCAGTCATCACATTTGGACAGATGATGGACCCAGTCTACCCACTTCTCTTCCTTATAAATGTAGGTACCTTGTTAGCAAGATTTCAGATCTCTGGCATGATTTCTTTAACTAAGAGAAGGTTGAAATATAATGGCCAGAACCTCCATTGTTTTCTCCAATGTTTCTCTGGAATTTAGACCATAAGACCATAAGACAAAGGAGCAGAAGTCGGCCATTTGGCCCATCGAGTTTGCTCCGCCATTTTATCATGAGCTGATCCATTCTCCCATTTAGTCCCACTCCCCCGCCTTCTCACCATAACCTTTGATGCCCTGGCTACTCAGATACCTATCAATCTCTGCCTTAAATACACCCAATGACTTGGCCTCCACTGCTGCCTGTGGCAACAAATTCCATTGATTCACCACCCTTGGACTAAAAAAATTTCTTCGCATCTCTGTTCTGAATGGGTGCCCTTCAGTCCTTAAGTCATGCCCTCTCATACTAGACTCCCTCATCATGGGAAACAACTTTGCCACATCCACTCTGTCCATGTCTTTCAACATCCAAAATGTTTCTATGAGGTCTCCCCTCATTCTTCTAAACTCCAAGGAATGCAGTCCAAGATCGGACAAACGTTCCTCATATGTTAACCCTCTCGTTCCCGGAATCATTCTAGTGAATCTTCTCTGTACAGTCTCCAACGTCAGCACATCCTTTCTTAAATAAGGAGACCAAAACTACCCACAGTACTCCAAGTGAGGTCTCACCAGCGCCTTATAGAGCCTCAACATTACATCCCTGCTCCTATACTCTATTCCTCTAGAAATGAATGCCAACATTGCATTCGCCTTCTTCACTACCGACTCAACCTGGAGGTTAACCTTCAGGGTATCCTGTACGAGGACTCCCAAGTCCCATTGCATCTCAGAACTTTGAATTCTTTCCCCATTTAAATAATAGTCTGCCCATTTATTTCTTCTGCCAAAGTGCATAACCATACACTTTCCAACATTGTATTGCATTTGCCACTTCTTTGCCCATTCTTCCAATCTATCCAAGTCTCTCTGCAGACTCTCCGTTTCCTCAGCACTACCAGCTCCTCCACCTATCTTCATATCGTCAGCAAACTTAGCCACAAAGCCATAATCCAAATCGTTGATGTACAATTTAAAAAGAAGCGGCCCCAATATGGACACCTGTGGAACACCACTGGTAACCGGCAGCCAACCAGAATAGGATCCCTTTATTCCCATCTCTGTTTCCTGCCAATCAGCCAATGCTCTATCCACGTATGTAACTTTCCCGTAATTCCATGGGCTCTTATCTTGTTAAGTAGCCTCATGTGTGGCACCTTGTCAAAGGCCTTCTGAAGATCCAAATATACAACATCCACTGCATCTCCCTTGTCTAGCCTACTGGTAATTTCCTCAAAAAATTGTAATAGGTTTGTCAGGCAGGATTTTCCTTTAAGGAATCCATGCTGAGTTCTACCTATCTTGTCATATGCCTCCAGGTATTCTGTAACCTCATCCTTGACAATCGACTCCAACAACTTCCCAACCAGTGACGTTAAGCTAACAGGTCTATAATTTCCTTTTTGCTTCCTTGCCCCCTTCTCAAATAGCGGAGTGACATTTGCAATCTTCCAGTCCTCCGGAACCATGCCAGAATCTATCAACTTTTGAAAGATCATCGCTAATGCCTCCGCAATCTCCACAGCTACTTCCTTCAGAACACGAGGGTGCATTCCATCTGGTCCGGGAGATTTATCTACCTTTAGACTATTCAGCTTCCTGAGTACTTTCTCTGTCGTAATTGTGACTGCGCACACTTCTCTTCCCTGCCACCCTTTCTTTTTAAATCTTTTTATTGAATAAGTATACAAAAAGTTAAGTCGTATAGGCACTAATACACTGTGAGAATATAATAAAATTACAGGAGATATTAATACAGAAAAAAAATGATACAAACAATGTAATTTAAACATAGCATACTAAGGTAACATAATAGTATACTAATTTATATATATATATATATATATCAATAAAGAAAAAGAAAAAAAAAACCCAAAAAAACCCCCCCCAAAAAAACCCACCGTGCAACTAGACTAAAAGCAAAGCAAAGCAATGGGCTAACTTGGAACCAAATAGAGTTAAAGAACTTAAAATCACGTCCTCAAACCCGACCTCCATTAAAAACAGTAAAAAAAAATAAGAAGGGTATATAAATATGGAGCAAAAAAGAGAAGAAAAAAAAATTACATTAAATGAAAATATTGAATAAAAGATCTCCAGGTTTGTTCAAATTTAAGTGAGGAATCATAAAAATTGCTTCTAATTTTCTCCAAATTCAAACATAATATCGTCTGAGAAAACCAAAAAAAGGTAGTTGGAGCATTAAGCTCTTTCCAATGTTGTAAGATACATCTTTTCGCCATTAAAGTAAGAAATGCAATCATTCTACGGGCTGAAGGAGAAAGATTACTGGAAATTTTAGGTAGTCCAAAGATAGCAGTAACAGGGTGAGGGGGGATATCTATATTCAATACCTTTGAGATAATATTAAAAATGTCTCTCCAAAAAGCTTCCAGAGTAGGGCAAGACCAAAACATATGAGTTAGAGAGGCTATCTGCCCCGGACATCTATCACAAAAAGGATTAATATGAGAATAAAAGTGAGCTAATTTATCTTTGGACATATGTGCTCTATGAACAACTTTAAATTGAATTAGGGAATGTTTAGCACAGATAGAGGAAGTATTGACTAATTGTAAAATCTGCCCCCAGTCATCCACAGAAATGATAGAACCCAATTCCTGTTCCCAATCTACCCTAATCTTATCAAATGGAGCTTTCCTAAGTTTCATAATAATATTATAAATCATAGCCGATGCACCTTTCTGACATGGATTAAGGTTAATTATAGTATCTAAAATATATGTAGGAGGAAGCATTGGAAAGGAAGAAAGTATAGTACTTAGGAAATTTCTAACGTAGATATCTAAAAAAATGTATTCTTGATAAATTATATTTATTAGATAGTTGTTCAAAAGACATAAGGGAACCATCTAAAAATAAATCCAAAAACCGTGAAATACCCTTAGTCTTCCAAATTTGAAAAGCACGATCCGTAAAAGAGGGAGGAAAAAATGTTACCTAAAATAGGAATCGCTAGCCCAAATTGGTTAAGATCAAAAAATTTTCTGAATTGAAACCAAATACGTAAGGTATATTTAACTATCGGGTTAGAGACCTGTTTGAGGCGTTTCAAATCAAAAGAAAGAGAGGAACCTAAAATAGAGCCAAGTGTATAGCCCTGAACAGATTGTAATTCCAATGCTACCCATTTAGGAATGGATAGTATATCCTGGTCAAGTAACCAAAATTTCATATGTCGGTTATTAATTGCCCAATAATAGAATCTAAAGTTAGGTAATGCTAAACCTCCATCTCTCTTAGCTTTCTGTAAATGTATTTTACCCAGTCTCGGGTTTTTATTTTGCCAAATAAATGAAGAAATTTTTGAGTCAACTTTATCAAAAAAAGATTTTGGAACAAAAATTGGTAATGCCTGAAATATATATAAAAATTTTGGCAGAAAAAACATCTTAACTGCATTAATCCGACCAATCAAAGTTAAATATAATGAAAACCATTTAGATGAAAGTTGAATAATATGGTCAATTAAGGGTAAAAAGTTAATCTTAAATAAATCTTTGTGTTTACAAGTAATTTTAATCCCAAAATATGAAAAATAATTATTAATCGATTTAAACGGAAAGTTATGATATAAGGGAAGTTGTTTATTAATCGGGAAAAGTTCACTCTTACTAAGATTTAATTTATAACCTGAAAAAAGACTAAATTGTTCTAATAACTCTAAAACAGCAGGGATGGATTTTTGAGGATTAGAAATATATAAAAGTAAGTCATCAGCATAGAGTGATATTTTATGGGACTTTAAGCCCCGAGTTATCCCAGTAATATTTGGAGATTCTCGAATGGCAATTGCAAGAGGTTCTAATGCAATATCAAATAATAAAGGACTAAGAGGACAACCTTGTCGAGTACCTCGAAAAAGAGGGAAAAAAGGTGAGCTTAAAGAGTTAGTACGGACCGAGGCCACAGGAGAATGATATAACAGTTTGATCCAGGATATAAATTTCGAGCTAAAATTAAACATTTCAAGCACCTTAAATAAGTAAGGCCATTCTACTCTATCAAAAGCTTTCTCAGCATCTAAAGAGATAACACACTCAGGAACATTTTGTGAGGGGGTATAAACAATATTTAACAGTGTGCGAATGTTATAAAAAGAGTAACAACCTTTAAAAACCCGTTTGCTCTTCCGAAATAATAAAAGGAAGTACTTTTTCTAATCTGTTTGCTAATAACTTGAAAAAATTTTAGAATCAACAGTTAATAACGATATTGGTCTATAAGATGCACATTGAGCAGTATCTTTATCCTTCTTTAATATTAGAGAGATTGACGCTCTATTGAAAGATTCGGGAAGTTTACCAAGTTTTAATGAAGCCTCGAAAACCCTACAGAACCAAGGGATTAATGAAGGTGCAAAACATTTATAAAATTCTGCGGTAAACCCGTCAGGGCCAGGAGCTTTCCCCAGGTTCATAGAGGAAATAACATTCTTAATCTCATCAGTGGTAATGGAAGTATCTAGCATAAAAGACATATCCTGTGAAATCTCAGGGAAGTCTAGGTTATCTAAAAAATCATTCATATATTTAGAGTCGCGAGGAGACTCTGATTCATATAAGGAAGAATAAAAGTCAAAAAAGGTTTGATTAATCCCTGCATGATCAAGTATCAGTCGATCATTTTGATTATAAATCTGATTAATTTGAGATTTAGCATAATTAGACTTCAATTGGTTAGCCAACAGTTTGCCAATTTTGTCACTGTGTACATAAAGTTCACTTCTTGTTTTCTTTAATTGGTTTACGATCGAGGATGAAAGTAATAAACTGTGTTCCATTTGAAGTTCAGTTCTTTGTTTATATAACTCCTCAGAGGGAGCTGTAACATATTTCTTATCAATTTCCTTAATCTTGTCAACAATTACCAATTCCTCCTGCTTCAGCTTCTTCCTCAAAGCAGCAGAATACGAGATAATCTGACCACGAATATAAGCTTTAAAAGTATCCCAAAGAATGTTCACAGAAATATCCTCTGTATAGTTGATTGTAAAAAAAAATCAATCTGTTCATTCATAAAGTTAACAAAGTCCGAGTCCTGAAGCAACAGCGAATTAAAACGCCATTGTCTATTATTTTGTGTATTGGCCTGAATTTTAATAGAAAGCTTAAGTGGAACATGATCTGAAATGGTTATAGAGTCATAATCACATTTAATCACTGAAGAAATAAGATGAGAGTCAATAAAGAAATAATCAATTCTTGAATAGGAATGGTGAACATGTGAAAAAAAAGAAAAATCTTTTTCCTGAGGATGCAAAAAATGCCAAATATCCGTCGACCCAGAATCAGAGAGGAATGAATTAGGCAAAGTTGCAGATTTATTAGGTAAGGTCCGTAGAGGAGCCGAACGGTCCAAAGCTGGAGATAAACAGGTATTAAGATCTCCGCCCCAGATCAATGAAAACTCATTCAAATTCGGGAACTGATTGAATAATGATTTATAAAATTCCAGACAGTCCATATTGGGAGCATAAACATTAACCAAAACTACCTTTTTATTAAATAGTAGACCACTAACCAGTAGAAATCTACCATTCGGATCAGAGGTAATATCATGTTGTATAAAAGTAACTGAGGAGTCTATAAAAATAGAGACGCCTCGAATCTTAGCGTTAGAGTTCGAGTGAAACTGTTGTTCCTTCCAGAATTTAAAAAAGCGTAGTCTGTCCCCCCTTCGCACATGGGTCTCTTGTAAAAATAAAATTTGTGCTTTAAGTCTCTGGAGCACTTTAAAAACTTTTTTCCTTTTAATAGGATGGTTAAGACCATTAGTATTCCAGGAGACAAAATTAATAATAGACTCCATAAAACCCTAAAGTCAACCCGCAACAAGGAGGATTGACGATAGGCTTGATCCACGAACCCGGAAAGGGAACAGAACAAATAAGAGATACCGGGAAGGAGAACGCAACCAATACTTCAATAGTGTACATAGCCCAAGAAGAAAAAAACTAAAACGTGAAGCCCCTCCCACCACCCCCCACCCCATGACCCCAAGGCTAAATCTAACACAGACCAGCCAGAAAGAAGCAAGCACTAAAACTACCCCCATGACTTCCGATAGACGCTCCCTAAAAAAAAGTAAATATAAAAAAGATCAGCTAATTATAAAACAGTAAAAGAATAAAAAAAGTAAATCAATTAAAACAAACACTTAATATAACAGAGAAAAAGCCAGAAAATATAAAAAAAACGCAACAAACCCCAGACCCTATGAATAAGCAAAAAAAGAAATGAAATTATTAACATAAACTAGTTATGAAAACCTACAAAAAGAAGTAGATTTAAAAACTACAAAATTTAAGGCCTCAAAGGAAATACGTAGAATGACACTGAGGGAATAACCACCCAGAATCCCCTGGGAAAAAGAAAGGAATGACGCAGATAGAAAGAAAGTTTAGCAACCATATTAATTAATCAAAAATAAACTTTTCTGCCCATATAAGGCAAAAAAAAAATTAAAGCTGACAAATTCACAACCTCCGATCAAACGGAGATAGTTAAAAATTACGATTAAGATGTTGAAGGTGAAAATTGATCTAGATAACTCTGGGCATCCGATGGAGATTCAAAAAAAGCGGAGGGCTCCATCCAACGTACGAATCCTTAGACGTGCAGGGTAAAGCAGTGCTGGTTTTAAATCCATCTTGTAGAGTTCGACATCACAGATCTGTAACGAACCCGTTGATCCCGAATTGGTTTACTGAAATCCTCCATGAATCGGAACTTAAGATCCAAAAAATCAATGTAACCTTTAGATCGAACGTAACGAAACACTTTCTCCTTGTCTTGAAAGTAATGAAAACGTAAGATGACATGTCGAGGTTTATCTGACTTAGACGAGTATGATGGAACTCTGTGAACACGATCCAATAACGGTGGTTGGTCAGGAAATACAGTAGGAAATGCATCTTTTAAAAGTTGAGAAAAATACTTCATAGGGTTATCAGATTCAACAGCTTCACGCACCCCAATCATTTGAAGATTCTGCCGTTGCATTCTGGATTCTAAGTCAGAGTTTTTAAAGGTCAGAAAGTCAAGTTTCTTCTTCATTACATTAATTGTTTCTTCGATTTTCTCCATCTTGAGTTCATTTTGTTGCGTGGATTTTTGAAGATCAGATATAGCCGACTGATGTTCTGTAATAGATGTTTGTATCTTATCGATTGAATCGGCAATTTTCTGGAAATTAATTGAAATTTCTGCACGAATCAGCTCCGTAATAGAGGTTGAAATTTCCCTTTGAATTAGATCCGATATAGCTTTCAAAGTCACCGGTGGTTCAGTCGGAGGAAAATTGGTACCTTTTGGTCTAACCGGAGGTTTGCCGTCCTTCCCGTTTTTCCCATTCTTAGACATAGCAGACCTTAAAAGCATCCGATTATCAAAGAGCCCAATTTGTTTCTAAGTATTGTAAAAGTCGATGCCTTAATGGTTGGTTAAAATATAGCTGATCATAAGAAGAAAAACTCAGAGGTAATGGAGCGAGTCAAGAACACGACTTCACTCCATGAGCTCTACCGGAAGTCCCAAGCCACCCTTGAGTGTCTGGTATACAGCTGATGTCTTCCTCGGTGAAGACTGATGCAAAATACTCGTTCAGTTCCTCTGCCATCTTCTTATCTCCGATTACAATTTCTCCAGCATAATTTTCTATCGGCCCTATATCTACTCTCACCTGTCTTTTACTCTTTATATACTTTAAAAAGCTTTTAGTATCCTCTTTGATATTATTTGCTAGCTTCCTTTCATAGTTAATCTTTTCTCTCTTAATAACTTTCTTACTTTCCTTTTGTAAGCTTTTAAAAACTTCCCAATCCTCTGTCTTCCCACTAATTTTTGCTTCCTTGTATGCCCTCTCCTTTGCTTTAACTTTGGCTTTGACTTCTCTTGTCAACCACGGTTGCATCCTTTATCCATTCAAAAATTTCTTCTTTTTTGGAATATATCTGTCTTGTACCTTCCTCACTTCTCGCATAAACTCTGCCGTCCTTCCCACCAGTGTCCCTTTCCAGTCAACTTTGGCCATTTCCTCTCTAATGCCACTATAATTTCCCTTACTCCACTGAAATACCGACACATCAGATTTCAGCTTCTCTTTCTCAAATTTCACAGTGAACTCAATCATGTTACGATCACTGCCTCCTAAGGGTTCCTTCAGCTCAATCTCTCTAATCACCTCCGGTTCATTACACAATACCCAATCCAGTAGAGCCGATCCCCTAGTGAGCTCAACAACAAGCTGTTCTAAAAAGCCATCTCGCAGACATTCTACAAATTCTGTCTCTTGAGATCCAGTGCTGACCTGATTTTCCCAATCCACTCGCATGTTAAGATCCCCCGCAATTATCATACCACTGCCCTTCTGACAAGACTTTTCTATTTCCTGTTGTAATTTGTAGTCCACATCACTGCAGCTGTTTGGAGGCCTATAAATAACTGCCATCAGGGTCCTTTCACCCCTGCGATTTCTTAGCTCAACCCATAAAGATTCTGCATCTTCAGATCCTATATCACCTCTTTCGAATGATTTAATATCATTTCTTACCAATAAAGCCACGCCTCCCCCTCCGCCTACCTTCCTATCCTTCCAATACACCGTGTATCCTTGGACGTTCAGCTCCCAGAGACATGCGTCCTTTAGCCACGTCTCAGTGATGGCCACAATATCATACCTGCCAATCTGTAGCTGTACGACAAGATCATCCACCTTATTCCTTATGCTGCATGCATTTAATACCTTAAGACCTTAAGACCAGTAAAGAATAAACACCTTAAGACCAGTATTTGGTACTTTTCGCTTTGATTTCACTGCAACTTTATCGCACTGCAACTCATCCCAATGGCTACAAATTTGCCCCATCACCTGCCTGTCTTTCCTGACATCTTTACTGTTCACTATCTTAGATTTATTTCTGTTTTCCCCTTCCTCCGCTCTATCATTCCGCAGCCCCCATCTCTGTAACTTCTTTGTGTAAGAAGTTCATTCTTTGAACTTTGTATTGTTCATTCTTTTCTGACACACATCCTAGACTGTATCCTTTTTTATCATCTATGTCCTGGTGATGATCAGAACTATTCACACTAATGTAACTAATTCTAATCAAGCTTTGAATCAGACTTAGCATACCTTTGCAGCATTTCAGTTCTAACCACCTGAAACTGAACCTTAAACACAAGGGATTATGCAGATGCTAGTAATCACTCAGCAGGTCAGGCAGTAGCAATGGTGGGGAATAAACAGTCTGCACTTTGGGGCTGAAACTTTTCATCAGAATTAAACCTTTATTCTTGGTTTGCTTTTATTAATTATTTGCTAAAAAGAAGCATCATTTTTAGTAAGTTGTTGTATGTCAAGCCTCATTTGTTCTACTCTACGAAAACAAGTACTGCATTGCCTATTCTTCCCACCAAGATATGCCACTTCGTATTTAAGTGGTGAATTTAGTTTGCAAAATCATTAGCTTGTTCATTAAGCATGCTAATGTCTTCCTGTATATTTGTTTATTTAGAGATACAGTGCGGAACAGGCCCTTCCGGCCCAACGAGCTGAACCACCCAGCAACCCATCTATTTAACCCTAGCCCAATCAGTTGACAATTTTCAATGACCAATTAATCTACTAACTGGTATGTCTTTCGACTTTGGGGGGAAGCTGGAGCACTTGGAGGAGATTCGCAGATAGTGCCAGATTTTAACTCTGGAACACTCTAAGCTGTAATAGTGTCATACTAAACCATTACGCTATTGTGGTGCCCTAATCAAATGGAGCCCTTCCTGATGTTGACCACTTCCCAATTTGGCATCATTCAAAATTTAAAAATAATATTTTCAATTTCAGAGTCTAACGTATGTTGACAAGGGCTTTGCATTAACATTCATCCTTATGGACCACAAACGTTCATCTCCTTCCATTGTAAAATGTTACCCTTTGCTTTTTGCCTTGAAATTAGTTCTTCTGCTGCTAGGCCATTGACTGCACATTCACCGACTGTATTCATTAGTTTAAGACTACCGTATCAAGGGTATTTTGGAAATCTAAATAAATTGCATTTATTGCATTGAAACTGCTCTTGCTGTTAATCTATTATGTTCATCAAGCAAATTTTTCCCCTTTGAAATCCATGTTGATGATTCAATATGTTTTTCTTATCTCTCACCTTTTATTTTGTTTCTATTATTTTTCCTACCATTAGTTAAACTAGCTGGAATGTTCTTCTACTTAAATGTAGGCATTACATTATCTATCGACCAGCCCTTTGGCACAGCACTTCTTTTGTGTGCTTTAAGTGTGCTTCAAATGTGTGTCAATACCTCTGTTATTTTTTTCCTTCTGAGATGTAAGGATGCAATTCGTAGAGGACAGGCATATTATCTTCATTGAATTTGATTAGCTTATTTATATTCTGTATATATTTTCTATTCTAAAATGCTTTCTTTTCATTTCTCCTCTCATCATCCAGTGTAATAGCCTCAGTCCCTCAATCATGGAGTATATAAGATAGGATAAGGCAAAATAAGGAAAGTTCAAAACATGGCTGTCTCACATTTTTTTCCTTAGAGCTTATCCCCACTAATTCTTCCTTATAGTGCTACATATCCTGTGAGCATGATGTAATTATCTTGTGAGCATTATGTCATTATCTCGTGATCGGCATGATGTAATTGTCTCATGATATTGGGGTGATGCGATGTCACGTGACAACATGGTATAAAAGAAAAAGATCGCCACGGTGACGCAGTTCTCATTTTTATTTTTGTGCAATGTTGTTGCTGCTGGTCAGATGTTTGGAGACACCACTGGTTTTGGTTGTTGCACATTTATTTTTCCCTTACAGTCCAGTATCGGAGAGTGAAGACATTACCAGAGTTATCCAAGCTCAAAGGATTGGGTAAAGTTAATGTCGTTCAGCATCTTGGGGATGATCGATCTTTTGAATCTTCGTTCTGGAATTGTGGCATGCACATTTGAGTTAAACCCCTGCAAGGTCGGGAAGGTTTGTGCAGTGACCACCCTCCAGCCAAAAGGTCAGTTCCTTTATTTCTTTGTGATTTCTTCGGACAAGCCATCTCTCGGCTGGGGTCGGCAGATTCATCATTACTTCGAAGGAATCATTGTTTCGGGGAAGTCTCTCCTTAATAACTGCATAAATCATATGGACTTTTGAATTTACCACTTTAGAGTGGCATGCAAAAGTTTGGGCACCCCTGGTCAAAATTTCTGTTACTGTGAATAGCTAAACAATTAAAAGATGAACTGATTTCCAAAAGGCATAAAGTTAAAGATGACCCATTTCTTTAATATTTTAAGCAAGAAAACTTTTTTATTTCCATCTTTTACAGTTTCAAAGTAACAAAAAAAGAAAAAGGGCCCGAAGCGAAAGTTTGGGCACTCTGCATGGCAGTACTTAGTAACACCCCCTTTGGCAAGTATCACAGCTTGTAAACACTTTCTGTAGCCAGCTAAGAGTCTTTCAATTCTTGTTTGGGGGATTTTTGCCCATTCTTCCTTGCAAAAGGCTTCTAGTTCTGTGAGATTCTTGGGCCGTCTTGTATGCACTGCTCTTTTGAGGTCTATCCACAGATTCTCAATAATGTTTAAGTCAGGGGACTGTGAGGACCATGGCAAAACCTTCAGCTTGCGCCTCGTGGTAGTCCATTGTGGATTTTGAAGTGTGTTTAGGATCATTATCTTGTTGTAGAAGCCATTCTCTTTTCATCTTTGGCGCTTTTTTCCCCCTCCAGACAGTGTGATGTTTGCTTCCAGAATTTGCTGGTATTTAATTGAATTCTTTCTTCCCTCTACCAGTAAATGTTCCCCATGCCACTGGCTGCAACACAAGCCCAAAGCATGATCGATCCACCCCTCTGCTTAACAGTTGGAGAGGGGTTCTTTTCATGAAATTCTGCACCCTTTTTTCTCCAAACATACTTTTGCTCCTTGTGACCAAAAAGTTCTATTTTAACTTCATCAGTCCACAGGACTTGTTTCCAAAATGCATCAAGCTTGTTTAGATGTTCCTTTGAAACTTTTGAGTAGAACTTTTTGGCAGCAATGAGCAAAGGTATGTTTGGAGAAAAAAGGGTGCAGGATTTCATGAAAAGAACACCCCTCCAACTGTTAAGCACTGGGGTGGATCGATCATGTTTTGGGCTTGTGTTGAAGCCAGTGGCATGGGGAACATATACTGGTAGAGGATCTAAACATCATCGAGAATCTGTGGATAGACCTCAAAAGAGCAGTGCATGCAAGACAGCCCAAGAATTTCACAGAACTAGAAGCCTTTTGCAAGGAAGAATGGGTGAAAACCCCCAAACAAGGATTGGAAGACTCTTAGCTGGCTACAAAAAGCATTTACAGGCTGCAATACTTGCCAAGGGGGTGTTACTAAGTACTGTCATGCATAGTGCCCAAACTTTTGCTTCGGGCCCTTTTTCTTTTTTGTTATTTTGAAACTTAAAAGATGGAAATAAAAGTTTTCTTGCTTAAAATATTAAAGAAATGTGTCATCTTTAACTTTATGCCTTTTGGAAATCAGTTCATCTTTTACTTGCTTAGCTATTCACAGTAACAGAAATTTTGACCAGGGGTGCCCAAACTTTTGCTGCCACTGTAAGTCTGTGCTTGGATGAGAACTCGTTAAGAACAGTTTATAAGTTTGACTGTTCGTTCGATATAGTTGCCTAACTGTTAACTTCCGGCTAAGTTAGTCGTTCGTTTACTTTTCGATGCTTTGAGCAGAGGTTAATAAATCTCATGGTTTGTTTATAAACCCTGTCTGAGTTTTATATCCAGTTTTGCTGGTTCATAACAATAGAGCTTCATGACTCTGACCCCGATTACGCTTAAAGTTGCTGTTTCCATTCTCTTCTGCTATCTAAGATCCCAATAAAATGTTAATCTATTTGAACTTCCTTTACCCCAAATTATAAATTTAACTAATGATTTATCTTTGTCATTTATTAAAACTGACAAAGTTAGCAGAATTGTAATTACTCCCAACAACATGTTCTCCATTGATATATCTTCTGCTATGTTCAGAACTGTCAATCTCTTGTTTGCTTTGCTATGTATTGATAAAATAAGTGCCTTGAAGATATTTTTGCACAATTTGCCCCTCTATATTTTAAACTAGTTCTGTCATGAATAAAATTAATTAGTTGAAACCCTCTAGTGTGAGAGCCCTACTGCTTTGCACTTCCTAGAAATGTGCCAGTATATTTGTTGTGCTATCTCAATCTACATGTTTAATGGCCTCTAGCACATAGTGAAGAGTCTCGCCCCTTTTATAATCCTTAGATTAACACATGTGACGTTAAACATAAATCTTTCTAACATTCCTCCTGAAAGCTATCAATACTTCTTTAGCTAATATTGTTACCGTTCCCTTTTTTTATGTCACTGTTCTAGAATGAGAACCCGGCTATTATCACTGACACATGTTGTGACATTTGTTGTTTTGCGACAGCAGTACAGTAAGGTCAAAAAATACACCCAGTTACAAAAATACACAAGTAGCGCAAAAGAGGAATAATGAGGTAGTGTTCATGGGTTCATGGACTGTTCAGAAATCTGATGCTGGTCGGGAAGAAGCTGTTCCTAAAACATTGAGTGCAGTTTTCAGGTCCTGTACCTCTTTCCAAATGATAGAAACAAGAAGAGGACATGTCTCGGATGGTGAAGGTTTTTGTGATGGATGCTGCTTTCTTGAGGCACTGCCTTTGACGATATGCTCAGTGCAGATGCAGGTTGTGCCCATGATGAGGCTGGCTGAGTCTACAATCTTTTGTAGTCTCTTTCAATTCCTGCACATCACAGAATCTATACCAGGTGGGGATGCAACCAGTCAGAATGCTGTTAACTGTACATCTCGAAATTTGCAAGAGCTTTTGGTGACATACCAAATCTTCTCAAATGAAGTGTCTGTAATTAGGAATATTGAGCTTCAACTTCCTAGCCTTTCTGAAGCCATATTTCAATAATATTTAAAATATGCTACTATCATAAATCTTCTATCTGACACTCATTACTGTGTTTACTCAACCTAAAACACTGAAATATATACTGCTTATTACTTCAAACTTATCTTGTTTTTAAACCAGTCTTTATTCCTTAAGTCATTTAAGATTGTTTAGTAATCCCCAGTTTTGCATTAGCATCTTTTCTTTATTCCTTCTGAAACTAATCCCAAATTTCCAGCCCACAGAATGATATATTAAACCAACCCTGAGCAACACACGCAAAATGCTGGAGGAACTCAGAAATTCAGGTGGCATCAGGAGAGGATGTTTTGGACCAGTGGTCTTAGCCTAAAACATTGACAGTTTATTCCCCTCCACAGATGCTGCCTGACTTATTGAGTTCCTCCGGCATTTTGTGTGTATTGCTCAAGATTTCCAGCATCTGCAGAAACTCTTGTGTTTATTAAACCAACTCTAAAAATACCAGCAAGCACACTGTGATATTTGTTGAGGAGCTGCCCAATAGGGTAGTCCCACCTTCCCTAAAACCCATCCCATTGATCCAGCAACCTGAAGTCTTCCTCCTCCATCATTTCTTCAGTCACGAGCTTGCAGTAATCTTTTATTGTGGTATTCACTGGCAGGTTGATTATCCAGAGATTTAAAGGACTACTTTTAAATCTCTTTCCTTCTACTTTATAATCTCCCTGCAGGACCATATTGGGTGGTGGGGTGGAAATGCATCTCTACCAAAGGAGGTGTAAGGTGCTCTTTCTCTCTACTAGCCATCAAGTCACCCTTGGGCAAGGTGTAGCACCTGCTTAGCGCCCCCCCCCCTCACCCGCAGATCAGGGTTACGTGAAGCCATGGCAGCCATGGGAGTAGGTGGATGGTCGTATGAGCAGCTGATGCATATCACAAGTTCTGGTTATAAGACCACTGTGTCATAAGGCAGTGGCTGGGAATGGACCCAAGTGCAAGACACAGACACTGAAGTACTAGGGACAGGACTAGGATACAGGGCGAGGGCAAGGACATGGACACGAAAACCGGGAACCCGGAACAGGACTGGACAAGAGAGCTAGGAGCCCGGGATTGGACTCCGAGCCAGAGACTGGACAAGGACCCAGTACCTGGGTCTTCCCTCTGGCTCGGACCCCAGAACTAGGCAAGGATGAGGCTTGGCTGGCAGGCAGGACGAGGCTGGAGGCTGGAGACTAGAGGCGAGGCTGGAGGCTGGAGACTAGAGGCTTGGGGTCTTGAAGCTCCTCCTGGGCAGGACGCGAATCTCCACCTGACGGAGGCAAGGAACAGGAAAGGACAGAACCAACTGCAGGTAACAGCAAGACGGCCTGGCTTACCCGACGGAGGCAAGGGACAGGAAGGGACAGAACCAATCGTAGGGTAATGGCAATACGGCCTGGCTTACCTGGCGGAGGCAAGGGACAGAAAGGGAGCTAGGTACAGAGTGGCTCCAGGACCAGACTGCAGGCGAGACGAGGTGAGAGTTACCAGCAAGACAAGGCAAGGCCTCAGGCAATGCAAGGCGAGACAAGAACTTCAGGCAAGGCGAGAGTTACCGGC
Source organism: Mobula birostris (assembly GCF_030028105.1). Classification (NCBI taxonomy): domain Eukaryota; kingdom Metazoa; phylum Chordata; class Chondrichthyes; order Myliobatiformes; family Myliobatidae; genus Mobula; species Mobula birostris. The sequence continues at coordinate 29,282,697 of NC_092402.1, forward strand.
AAGACAAGGCAGGGCTTCAGGCGAGGAAACAGAAGGCAGGAGAAGGGATACAAGGAGTAAGGACAAGAACAATCCAGCAGCCACACCCTGGTCTCTGGAAGTATTTATGCAGCCAGCCCCAATGAGCATCAGCTGCCTCAATTAGTGCTCAACAGGATCAGAAACAGGGTAGACAGGAAAACCTGGAGCAAGGGTCGATGGACCAGACCATGAACCGGAATACGGACTTCACAGACCAGACCATGACACACTGATGCCAGGCAGCCAATCTCTGAAAAGCATTGATAATGTCTTTGCTCAGCTGTCTTGTAAAGACATTGCCCAGAAGAAGGCAATGGCAAACCACTTTCTGCAGAAAAATTTTTGAAGAACAATCATGGTCATGGAAAGACCATGATTGTCCACATTATACAACAAAGCACACAATGATGGTGATGATGCAGGACCATATGCCTCCATCTGAAAATGCTTTTGATGTCAATATGGATCACAGCTTCTAGTTGTTCACCACCACCATCTATCCACCCCCCCCCCCATCCTCCCTTCAACCACTAAGCCAATTTTTGATATCAGAGGATCTGTCCTGAGACCAGCACATCAGTGCCATCATAAAGAAGGCACAACAGCACCTCTACTTTCTTAGAAGTCTGTGCAGATTTAGGATGCCACAAAAAACTTTGACAAACATCTATAGATGCCCAGTGGAGAGTATCCTAGCTGATTGCATCACAGTCTGGTATGGAATCATCAATGTCCAGGAATGGAAAAGGCTACAAAAAGTGGTGGATACAGCCCAGTCCAATACTAGGCAAAGTCTTCACTGCCATTGAGTACATTTACATGGAGTGTTGCCATAAGAATACAGCATCCATTATCATAGACCCCTACCATTTAGGTCATGCTCTTTTCTTTCCACTTACCACCAGGCAGGAGGTACTGAAGCCTTAGGTGCTACACCATTAGGGTCAGGAACAGTTATCCTTCAACCATCAGGCTCTTGACCCAGTATGGATAACTTCAGTCACCAATACTCTGAAATGATTCTACGACCTGCAGACTCACTTTCTAAGGATTCTTTGCAATTCTCGTTCTTGGTATTATATTTTTATTAGCAGCTTATCTTCTTTCGCACATTGACTTCTTGCCAGTCTTAGTTTATATATAGGTTTCTTGTGAAATTCGATTGTATTTTTTTCCTGCAAATGCCTGCAAGAAAATGAATCACAGAGTAGTATATGGTGACATATCTGTATATGTAAATGTTTTTTGAACTTTGAGCCAGTTTCCATGTTCCCATGATGGGTATGCCTATCACAAGGACTCTTGATTGTCTTCCCTTTTTTGAAATAATTTATTTTCTATTTACAAAATTACATTAGAAGCACCTTAAATATGCAGCTCCTATTATTTTCCGCTTATCCTTCAATCAATATAAGATCGCAATGTTACCAACATTGTGCTGTTTCTGTTTTTTTGGTGAACCTATTGTTACAGAAAAAAGTGATCCAATAAAGGCACACCTCATTGAACATGACAACCAATTTAATGATAAAATTGGGTTCCTTCTTTTGGAGTTTCATTTCACCCCTTTTTCATGAATTTGATCATGATCTGTTGGGCAGTGTTACACATCACTGCTGTTCAAACAATAACTTCCAAACATCACCTTGAAACAACACACACAAAAATGCTGGAGGAACTCAGCAGGCCAGGCAGCATCTGTGGAAAAGAGTACAGTCAATTTTTTGGACTGAGACCCTTCAGCAGGAAGTAGAGAGTTAATTAGTTTTCAGAAATTTTCTCTTGAAAGTATTATGTTATTTAATTCCATGATCTTCCCTGGTATCATAGATTATAACTAAACTGCACTTTGTATAGCAAAAATCTCTCAAGACTATTCTTATATCCCAATTTCATTTGATTTTAAAATCTATACTTTTGCCACAGACAATATGCCTCCACTGGTTTTGTAGATTCTCTTCAAAACCATGAACCTTTAGATTTTGAGTCCTGAGGAAGTGTCTCAGCCCAAAACATCAACTGTTGATTAATTTCAATAGATGCTGCCTGACTTGCTGAGGTCCACCAGCATTTTGTGTGTGAAACATAACATAATAGTATTTTTTAAATAATTTTTCCTCTATCTGGCGACATTTTCAAATTTGTTTTCTCCTATTAGCTCTTCCTTCGGATGTTTTGTTTCTTATTCACTAAGTGCCTCTAGCAACCTCTTCAATGAATCCACTGTCTCTTTTGTCACTTAACCTTCCCTGCCTTCCAGCCAATCACTGACATTCCTTTGGCTTTCTCCTTCCCTCCCATCTTCATTGTGTCTGAATTTTTTTTTAACTCTGATTACCCAGTTCAAGGGGAAGTTCATGGAAAGATCACTATGCTGAAATGTTAACATTTTTCTCTCTCCCAGACACTAGTTTAATGGAAAATATAGTGTTTTGCATTAAAGTAATCTTTCATGTTTATTTATAGGACTTTAATTCAATAGCAGGACAGATTTAACATTAAAGGATTATGTTACATGTTGTTTGGCTGCAGTGCTGCATGGATGATAGGGGCACAAATCTTCTTGGTTAAAAAATGGTCAGTAAACTTTGGCAGAGTTCATGTATAAGTAGGTGCAAACTATCGTAAGTTCCAGGGTGGTTTATGGCACACTTATCTTAGCCTTGCTAATGTGGAAATTCCCTCTGAATCTTCCTGTGACCTTCATGAATTTACATTTGCCATAAAAGGTTAGACTGTCAGTTAAGGTCTTTTACTGAAGAGATTCATCTACCTGCTACTTCTCTTAACTGCCATCCAGGAAGCAGTGGTTTCAGACAGTGAAGTGAGAGTAAATCCATTTTTCTTGCGGTTACTTTTCGCTTTATACCATTTGATGCTTTCTTTCTCTTTTTAAAATTTTTTCTGTTCCTGTTTTGTTCATATTTTTTTCTGTTTTCCTGAAGGTCCTATGTAAGGAAATCTACTGGTGACCTTGCCATTCAACAATGATCCAAATGTTCTGTGACCGGCTCTCACTTCTTCTTATAGCCAGGGTAAAATATTTTGAAATAAAGGATGATGGGAAAATGTCTGACCAATGATGAATGAAGCCACAACAACAACAAAATGCATCATTATAATATGTTTAATACAATAAATGAATTGTATACGTGGCACTACCACCGTGCTAAATGGGATAGACTTTGAACAGATTTAGCAGCCCAAGACTGGGCATCTATGAGGCACCGTAGGCCATCAGCAGCAGCAGAATTGTACTCAACTACAATCTGTAACCTCATGGGCTGGCATATCCCTCACTCTAACGTTATCACCAGGTCAGGGGATCAAACCTGGTTCAATGAAGAGTGCAGGAGGGCATGCTGAGAACAACACCAGGCATACCTCAATATGAAGCCACAATACAGGATTACTTGCATGCCAAACACCATAAGCAGCAATAGACAGAGCTAAATGGTCCCACAACCAACGGATCAGATCTAAGCTCTGTGGTCCTGCCGGGTCCAGCCATGACTGGTGGTGGACAATCAAACAACTAACTGGAGGAGGAGGCTCTACAAATATCCCCATCCTCAATGATAGAGGAGCCCAGCACACCTGTACAAAAGATAAAGCTGAGGCATTTGCAACAATCTTCAGTCAGAAGTGACGAGTAGATGATCCAGCTTGGCCTCCTCCAGAAATCCCCAGCATCCCAGATGTCAGTCTGCAGTGAATCCGATTCACTCCACGTGATATCAAGAAACGGCTGAAAGCACTGGATACCGCGAAGGCTATGGGCCCAGACAAAATCCTGGCAATAGTCCTGAAGACTTGTTCTCCAAAACTTGCTGTGCCACTAGTTAAGCTGTTCCAGTACAGCTACAACACCGGCATCTACCGGCAATATGGAAAATTGCCCAGGTATGTCCTGTACACAAGAAACAGGACAAGTCCAACCCAGCCAATTACCGCCCTGTCAGCCTGCTCTCAATCATCAGCAACGTAATGGAAGGGGTCAACAGTGCTATCATGCAGCAACTACTCGGCAATAAAATGCTTGCAGATGCTCAGTTTGGGTTCCATCAAGGCCACTCAGCTCTTGACCTCGTCACCTCCTTGGTCTAAACATGGACCAATGAGCTAAATACCAGAGCTAAGGTGAGAATGATAGCCCTCGACATCAAGGCAGCATTTGACTGAGTATGGCATCAAGGTGCACCGGCTAAAATGGAGTCAATGAGAATTAGAGGGAAAACCCTCCACTGGTTGGAATCATATCTGACACAAAGGAAGGTGGTTGTGGTGGTTGGAGGTCAATCATCTCATCCTCAGGACATCACTGCAGGAGTTCCTCAGGGAAATGTCCGAGGACCAACCGTCTTCAGCTGCTTCATCAATGACCTTCCTTCCATCATAAGGTCAGAAGTGGAGATGTTCGTAGATGACTGCACAATATTCTGCACCATTTGTGACTCCTCAGATAGTGAAGCAGTTCATGCCCAAATGCAACAGGACCTGGACAATATCCAGGCTTGGGTTAACAAGTGGCAAGTAACATTCGAGCCTCGCAAGTGCCAGGCAATGACCATCACCAACAAGAGAGGCTCTAACCATTATCCCATGATATTCAGTGGCAACACCATCACTGAATCTCCTATTATCAACATCCTGTGAGTTACCATTGACAGGAAACTGAACTGGTCTAGCCATACAATCACCGTGGCTACTGGAGCAGGACAAAGGCTAGGAATCCTGCGGTGTGTAACTCACCTCCTGACTCCTCAAAGCCTGCGCATCATCTACAAGGCTCAGGTCAGGAGTGTAATGGAATGCTCACCACTCACCTGGATGAGTGCAGCTCCATCAACACTCAAGATATTTGACACCATCCAGTACAAGGCAGCCCACTGGATTGGTACCCCTTCCACAAGCATCCAATGCCTCCACCATCGACAAACAGTTGCAGCAGTGTGTGCTATCTACAAGATGCACTGCAACAACACACCAAAGTTCCTAAGGCAGCACCTTCCAGACCCACAACCACTACCATCTAGAAGGACAAGAACAGCAGATACCTGGGAACACCACCACTTGGAAATCCCCCTCTCAGTCACTCACCATCCTAATTTGGAAACATATTACTGTTCATTGGGTCAAAATCATGGAATTCTGTCCCTAACAGCACTGTGGGTGTACCTACACCTCAGGGACTGCAGCGATTCAAGAAGGCAGCCCATCACCATCTTCTCGAGGGTAACTAAGGATGGGCAATCAATGCTGGCTCAGCTGGCAATGCCAATATCCTGCAAATGAATAAATAATAATAAAAAATAAATAAACTGCTCCAGGATGTGTACCAGGTATGGATAACCGGATAAGACTCAGTGGGTAGCAAACTTTCCTCTGAGTCAGATTATGGATAAAAATCCTACTCTAGATGTTAATGCAAAAATCTAGAACGACACTGCAATCCTGAACTGAGAGTACTGTGCTCCCTTTTGGATGATACATTATATCAAGGAACTATCAAATGAACAGGATAAAAAAAAGCTTATTACACTATTTTGAAGAAAAGAAGAGCATTATACCTTCACAGTTGGCTAATACTTATCCCTCAGTTTATATCCCTCAATATATATTAAAATATATTTCTGTTTATCATCATAGTGAGGTTTGTGGGAGTAGGCTGTGCAGATAAGTTTGTTGCGCTCTTGTGCATTATGACTACACTTTAAAAGGTTTTCTATAAAGCTCTCAAAATATCCTGAAAGCACAAAAGGCATTATACATAAAGGTATTTCAAGTCATTGTGTTGCTCACTTGGTTGCATATAGTGATGCAAATCCGAGTGAAAGTGGGACTAGTTGCAGTTCAGGGGTTCCCAACCTGTGGTCCACAGACCTCTTGCTTAATGGTATTGGTCCAAAGCCTAAGAAGATTGGTAACTCACGGAATACATTGTGAGTCAAAGTTGATGACAGATTGCTATAGATAACTGAGAATAATTTTAGGCCTATGCCGATGTCTATGCAGCTATCTTCCACTCTATTATTTATTGGCAAGATATTACTGTGCAATTGTGTTAACAGACTGGACTTGTATCCACTGGAGTTTATTAGAGAGTGGTAACATTAAAATAGTGAAGATGTTGACATATTTTCGACATGGGTTGTGGACAGATTATATATATTTTTTCCTGTAGAGAAATAGACCATGGGTCACTGTTTACAAATAAGGGGCTGTCAAGTTCTGAGATTGAGTCAAAATGTTTTCTTTCAGAAGGTTGTGTGTAGAACATTGAAAAGTGGAAGCAGAGTCTTCGAATGTTGTTAAGGCAGAGGTAAATTCTGTAGGTACTTGATAAATGTTACTTTATTGTCGCCAAACAATTGATACTAGAGCGTACAATCATCACAGCAATATTTGATTCTGCGCTTCCGCTCCCTGGATTACAAATTGATAGTAAATAGTAAAAATTTAAATTATACATCATGAATAGAAAATAGAAAAGGGAAAGTAAGGTAGTGCAAAAAAGCGAGAGGCAGGTCCGGATTTTTGGAGGATATGGCCCAGATCCGGGTCAGGATCCGTTCAGCAGACTTATCACAGTTGGAAAGAAGCTGTTCCCAAATCTGGCTGTACGAGTCTTCAAGCTCCTGAGCCTTCTCCCGGAGGAAAGAGGGACGAAAAGTGTGTTGGCTGGGTGGGTCGTGTACTTGATTATCCTGGCAGCACTGCTCCGACAGCGTGCGGTGTAAAGTGAGTCCAAGGACGGAAGATTGGTTTGTGTGATGTGCTGGGCTGTGTTCACAATCTTCTGCAGCTTCTTCTGGTCTTGGACAGGGCAACTTCCATACCAGGTTGTGATGCACCCTCGAAGAATGCTTTCTACGGTGCATCTATAAAAATTAGTGAGGGTTTTAGGGGACAGGCCAAATTTCTTGAGCTTTCTCAGGAAGTAAAGGCGCTGGTGGGCCTTCTTGGCAGTGAACTCTGCTTGGTTGGACCAAGTCAGGTCATTTGTGATACTGACCCCAAGGAACTTAAAGCTTTTTAATAAGAATCTTAAATAAGAAGGTAAAGATTACAGCAGGTGTATCAAAATGTGGGTTTGAAGTTGCAGTCAGATTTATTTGATGTTTTTAAATAGTGGAATAAGCTGGTTAGGTTGAGTATGATATTCCTGCTCCTAATTTGTATGTATGTTCACACATTTCAGTTCTGTTCTTTTACTGCTTTTACTGTTTTCTGGCCCAGTTGACTTTGATTACTATTCTATCAACCTGTGTGATGCAGTGGCACCTCTAAACACCAGGTTTGTAACCCAAAGCTATGGTGACAACTGATTGTCCAGTACAACAGTGAGACATTGCAATGTGCCCTGGCCAGTGAAACCAGTTGTTCTAATTTGGTGATCAACTATTAATAAAAAAAAGTTCTCCATATACTGTTGCTTGATGAATAACCATTCTCCCAATTTTTACAGACCTTATTCTCCTCATAAAAATATGTAGAGGGATCATTTTTTTTCAAAAGCAAAATCATTGGCTATCTTTCTCTCATTTTGATAATGTTTTTTTAAAATGAAATTAAGTACTTGAAAATTAACACACAAATCTTATGTAAATTTAATATTGGTTCTTACAAAACATTGTGGTAATTTTAACCACAGTGTATAAAATTCCAGTAACCTGCCACACTTGAGATCTCAATCATGTCAGACTGGCAGAATTTTCATAATATTGAATGTTATTTCTATTAATAATTTATTGCACATCCTATTCACTTTTTTTAAAGTGCTGCACAGTATTAGTGCACATCTTCTAGTAAAACCAGGTAACTGTAATGAGAGTCCCAGAATCTGGAACCTCAGTGAGTAGAAAAGGAGTGTGGCAAACATCACCTGGTAAGTCAGATGCTGAACCATTGGGATTTCCAAAATGTTAGATAGCAGATAATCAAATGTTACTGTAATTGGCTGGAATATCATGTTTACATTTCTCAGAATATTATCACCTATTGGAAAGAAAACTTAGTACATTATAAATACAGGGTTTCATCTGATCCAAAGAATTGCTCAAAGTCAGGTTAAGTTGAAATTGACATTGTTACCCTGAGGGAAAATTGTAATTGGGCAAAGATGCATGAAGTGAATGGAAACTGATCAGAAAAATAAATTAAATGGCTTATTACCGAACTGCAAAACACATCCACAGTCAAACATTATATCTGGCAACAAGCCACTACTTTGCTCATAAATTGTTTTTTTGGCTTCAATTGATGTCTTTTGATTGGTACACAGTGCATGTGTAAAGGAGAAAGATTACATTTCAGAAGAACAGAAGCTGAATATGTGCCAGAAGTTCTGACTGAGATGTTTAAAATGTAATTTCACCTTTTCGTGCCAAATAATATCAGCTATTCTCCAGCACTTAATCAGCTCTCTTTTATACTTTCAAGATTGATTATGACATTGTTGTCAGCCCAGTTCAGAATCAATTATTAGGAATTGTGGATCATACATCCTAATGTTCTATATGCAAACTGCATTTGTTTATCCAAAGTGGTTCTATAAGCCTTTATCAAATAGCTTTACGATGCTGAAGACTAGATTGAATGCATCCAAATGTTTTTTGACTGAGCTCATTAAATAGGTGTCAGGTGTCTTCATTTGTGAAACTCCTATGATAAGCCATAATTCAATTCCATAAAACAATGCATGATTGAAGTTGATTTTCTTGTGCTGCTCCCTAACATGGGTGAACTTGATAAACTTTGCACTGTATTATTACTGCTCAGGGGAACACGTAATAACTACAACCATATGGTGTTTAGTAAACAGACATTATATAATTATGCTTAATATGTGGAAATATTAAATTATTATTACCTGTGCTACTCATTATGGTCAACCTGCCTTCTGAGTACCAGACTAGATTTTCCAGTTGTAAGGGCAGCCCAAACCCACTGATTTTGACTAGATTTTCAGCAGGATTATTATTGTTTGCTATCCTGCAGTTGGTTAGATTTTCAGTCAAATTGTGTAATGATGTATTTGTTTTGCTATTAATTAAGTCAAGTGGTTTGATCCAGTTCTGAACTGTGCTCCATCATACTTCCAATTGCTTCAAACAGGAAGCTGGTGATGTATAAAAAGCCTGGTGATCACATCAGAAAGGGAAGAACTCTATCAGAATGACCATACAATGAAATATTGGTCAGAACATCTAACTTCAGCTTATGTCAGTTTATGATCACATGCCACTGCTTACAGACAATTACACAGAGAGAGAAGTCCAATAACAGTACAAAAAACAGATGCTTGAAAAACTAAGCACGTTAAGCAGCATCTGTGCAGACAAAAGGTGTAAGTTGACATTTCCGGTCGAGACCTTGCATGAAGTGAACAGGAAAAGGAAAGGTTGCCAGTACATAGCACACTAAAGAATGAGAGTGCAACCAGATGGGGAGGGGATGATGGGCTGATTAAACCAGATGGGGAGGGGATGATGGGCTGATTAAACCAGATGGGGAGGGGTGAACAAGGGAGAAGAAAGCCAGATAGACAGGTGAGCATGTGTGGAAAGAGAGCATTGGCTGTGTGGATTACCTGAAAATGGAAAACTCAACTTTCATGTCATTGGGTTGTGATGGTCATCTGTTTTACACTTCTTTGGTTCATCTGCTCCCCTTCCTCATCATTTATCTTCAGGTACTCCAGTTTCATTATCAGACAATTGACTCTTATGAACAGGTTATGTCTGTTATGACAAGTTGACCTTCATAGATTTAACATGGGGTTTAAAAAAACATACGTACCTACTGTATATGTTCTAGATGCTAACCGCAGAAGCCTTAAGCAAACAATTCCAACTGCTGCCTGTTAGGAGATTGTGCGTTCTCTCCATGACCGTGTGAGGTTCATTTGGGTGCTCCGGTTTCCTCCCACAGTTTAAATACCGGTTGGTAGGGTGTTGGTCATTGTAAATTATCCTGTGTTTAGGCTTGGGTTATATCAGGGGATTGCTTAGCAGCAGGCCTCAATGGTTTGGAAGGACCTATTTCATGCTGTATCTCAATTAAAAAAAAAAGTTTTTGCTATATATACAGTAATTAGAGTGGGGTGGCAGGGTGGAGATACCTCTCTACCAAAGGAGGTGTAAGGCACTCCTTCCCTCTGCTCACCTGCAGGTCACCCTTGGGCAAGGTGTAGCACCTGCTTAGCCCCCCCTGATCAGGGTCATGTGAAGCCATGGGAGTAGGTGGTGGATGGTTTTATGAGCAGCTGGTGCTTAAATGTGACCATTGACACTGGACAGACAATCTCTGAAGAGTATTGAAAATGGCTGAGGCCACCCACCTTATAAACACACTGCTGGAAGAAGGCAATGGCAAGCCACTTCGTAGAAAAATTTACCAAGAACAATCACGGTCATGAGAATTGAATTGAATTGGTTTTATTTCTTACATCCTTCACATACTTGAGGAGTAAAAATCTTTACATTACAACTCCATCTGAATGTGCAATGTACAATTTATAGTAATTTGCAATGAATAGTATGTACAACAGGACAGTCAATATAACATAGAAATACAATTTTATCAACATGAGTTAAACAGTCTGATGACCTAGTGGAAGAAGCTGTCCCGGAGCCTGTTAGTCCTGGTTTTAATGCTGCAGTACCGTTTCCTGGATGGTAGCAGCTGGAACAGTTTGTGGCTGGTGTGACTTGGGTCCCCAATGATCTTTTGGGCCATTTTTTCATACCTGTCTCTGCAAATGTCCTGAATAGTGGGAAGTTCACGTCTACAGGTGTGCTGGGTTGTCCTCACCACTCTCTGCAGTGTCCTGCGATTGAGGGAATTACAGTTCCCATACCAGGCAGTGAGGTAACCAGTCAGGATGCTCTCAATTATGCCCCAGTAGAACGTCCTTAGGATTTGGGGACGCATGCCAAACTTCTTCAACTGTTTGAGGTTGAAGAGGCGCCATTGTGCTTTTTTCACCTCGCAGCCAGTATGTACAGACCATGTGAGGTCCTTGGTGATGTGTATACCTAGGAACTTAAAGTTGTTCACCCTCTCAATCCCAGATACATTGACGTCAATAGGGGTGAGCCTGCCTCCAGCTCCTTTGTTTTTACGACATTGAAGGAGAGGTTGTTTTCATGACACCACTGTGTCAGAAAGATAACTTCTTTTCTGTAGACTGCCTCATTATTATTTGAGATCAATCAGTGTAGCGTTGTCAGCAAATTTAATTAACAGATTAGAGCTGTGGTTGGTGACACTGTCATGGGTATATAGAGAGTAAAGGAGTGGGCTTAGAACACAGCCCTGGTGGGCTCCTCTTTTGATGGTCAGAGGGGCAGAGGTGAGGGAGCCCACTCTTATCATCTGCCAGCGATCTGACAGGAAATCCAGGATCCAGCTGCACAAGGCCGAGGTCTCTGAGCTTGTTGTCAAACCTGAAGGGAATTACGGTGTTGAGTGCTGAACTGTAGTCCAAGAACAGCATTCTCACATAAATATCCCTCTTCTCCAGGTGTGCAAAGACAGTGTGTAGAGCTGTGGCCATTGCATCATATGTCGATTGGTTGTGTCGGTAGGCAAATTGTAGGGGGTCCAGTTTGGGTGGTAGCATGCTGCAGATGTAATCCTTGACCAGCCTCTCAAAGCATTTGCTTATTATTGAGGTGAGTGCGACAGGACACCAGTCGTTCAGACCTGTTACCTTGGTCTTTTTAGGTACTGGGTCAATGGTGATTGTTTTGAGGCAGGAGGGCACTCTTGTTTTGAGGCAGGAGGGCACTCTACACTGGGAGAGGGAGAGATTGAAAATGTCTGCAAGCACACCTGCCAGTTGTGCTGCGCACATCCTGAGTACTCGCCCTAGGATGCCGTCCAGTCCTGCAGACCATGATTGCCTGCGTCATAATGAAATACAGTGGATTCCAGTTAATTTGGCCATTGGTTAATCAGGACAGCCATTTATTTGGGACAACACTTTATTTATTTGGGATACTATGCTGCTTAATTAGGTCAGGAGATGGTCAGTCACGTGCACTTGCATGGCAGTTAGACACTACACCGTGCTTAGGGCAAGCAGTTGCGTCAGATGCATGTGCTTGTGTTATGTTATCCATTTGGGCTGATTGACACTGATCCAAAAATTAGTGATTCTTGATAAGTTTGTTTTTTTTTTAAATTTGAGACCCTTGCAACAAAAAGATTTGACACTAGCTGAAAAAATTATCATTCTGGACCAAATTGAAAGCCATCCACCAAACACCACTCATCGTCAGCTGCAGAGGTAGCTGGAGTTTTTCACCCAGAGAGTGGTGGATGTATGGAATGCTCTGCCCCAGAAGGTTGTGGAGGCCAAGTCTCTGGATGCTTTCAAGAAAGAGATGGATAGAGCTCTTAAAGACAGTGGAATCAAAGGTTATGGGGATAAGGCAGGAACTGGATACTGATTGTGCATGATCAGCCATGATCACAGTGAATGGCGGTGCTGGCTCGAAGGGCCGAATGGCCTACTCCTGCACCTATTATCTATTGTCTATTGAGTGCTGAAATCTACAATACACACTTGATAGATCAGCAAGATAAACTGCAAGAAGAATGGGCATTACATGAAGAGCAACAGGAAAAGTTCCAAAAATGAAAGTGTGAAGGTAAGGATCCAGATGTTGAAGAGGCCCTCAATCAATGGTTTTCCATTGTAAATGCGTGTATGTTAGTGGACCAATGTTAGAAAAGAAGTCAGAGGAGCTAGCTAAGAAGCTGGGTCATGAAGATTTTAAAGCAATAGAAATGTAGGCATCATATTAAATTCAAAAAGCATACAGCAAAAGAAGTAGTGCTGAAAGTAAGTGAACAAGGATATCTACCCGACTTGCTTCAAGGATATTGTGCAGATGATATCTACAATGTGGATGAAACAGGCTTTTTTTTATCGTGTCATGCTGAATGGTTCTCTTTGCTACAAACACACACTATCAGGTTCAAAGAAAGCAATGGTCTCGGCCTGAAACGTTGACTGTACTCTGTTCCATAGAGGCTGCTGGGCCTGCTGAGTTCCTCCTGCATTTTGTGTGTGCTGCTTGGATTTCCAACATCTGCAGATTTTCTCTTGTTTGTTATCACATAACTGTGTTGTGTGGTTCAAATATGATAGGAACTGATAAAAAAAGAAATTGTTGGTATTGCGAAAAGTGTTAAACTTTGGTGCTTTAAGAATGGTTAGATTACCATTTGAGTGCTATGCCAGCGTACACTGGATGAATTCCTTCATTGGTAACCATTACGAACTAATACACAGTTTTATAATACTGTAGTAGTGTTGGTGGTGTTCTTATTTATTGAGTATTACATGTAAACACATAATGTGTTTACTCAGTTAAATGGTAGTTTGTCTTTCTTATACCTTTTTAACTACTTTCACAAAACTTTGGATAATTGAGGAGCCGCTTAATTGGACCAAAATGTACTCAGCCCAATGTGTCCTAATTAACCGGCATCCACTATATTTATTTCTTTTGTTCTCTGGCACTTATAGATTATTCTATTTCCTAGTCCCCTTGACTTTAGATTTTAAAAAAAGCTGCAAATGCAAGAAAAAAATAAAAAACAGAAAATGCTGTGTATATTCAGGCATGTCAGGTAGCATCAAAGGGATTATCTGCCTGAAATATTACACTATTTCTCTCTTTCTCTTTGTTGACCATCCCAAGTATTTGACTACACTCACCATCCTATTAGTCTGACGGGCTCTCTGTAGATTCAATAACGTTCTGTCATTAAGTGGTTCATGATGTAGGATCACCAGGATGCTGAATCAATGTGATACTACCAATGTTAATTTATTGGAAGAGAATGTAAGCACCAAGCCATAGCAACTAAGATGGAAATGGACAGAGATTCTTTCTTGAAGCCTGTCCCTGCCTTCTTTCTTATTTGTAATGCTCATTACATGCAGCTGAGTTGTGATCAACACAAAATTAATTTGTCAAGAAATGTGACACTCCAAATTTACTGCAACCACAGATAAGTTTAACCAATTTATAATCGTTCCTAAAACCAATTTATTCATTTATTCATTCATTAATCACAAGAAAAAACAAACTCAAGACAAACTTCCATAGAATAATAATCCTGAATATCTAGTAGAGCCATAAAATCACACCACAGAAACAGGCCTTCAACCCAAGTTTGCAGGGAGCCATTTATACGAAACCTGTTTTATGATCTTCAGTCATAATACACATGGAATGTACCATGCTCTTTACTAAATGATCCAAGGGAATGAGGTATAATAGAACCACGGAAACAGTGCAATAAAGTATGACTGGAGCAATAGGTTGATATTCTGAAGGGCACCTTGCCAATCACACTCACACACCCCCTACAGTTTGTTCCAGGCAAGCACCTAGTTTATTGGCAATGCTCTATACAGTGCAAATTTCTACAGATACCATGGAGAGCATTCTGACTGGTTGCATTACCGCCTGCTATTGAGTCTCCAATGCAGAAAGAAGCTGCAGTGGTTGTAGACACAGCTAGTTCCATCTTCAATAGGTTTCAATAGGTACATTTAATGTCAGAGAAATGTATGCAATATACATCCTAATTTTTTTTCTTAGCAAACATCCATGAAAACAGAGGAGTGCCCCAAAGAATGAATGACAGTTCAATGTTAGAATGCTAAAGCACCCCGCAGCTCCCCCCTCCCACGCATAAGCAGCATCAAGGCAATGACCCCCCCTCCCCCACCAGCAAAAAAGCATCAGCACCCCCCACTGAGCACTCAGGCATGCAGCTGAAGCACCTTCAATAACTCCAAAAGACTGAGGTTTGGTAAATACTGAAAGGCTTTTATTCGCTGTACAACAATATGACCTCCACGGTGAGTGTCTGCCCCGGACTGAGGGGGAGGGGCAAGGCGAACACCTTTATACAAGACTCTGTGGGAGGAGCCACAGGGGCAGTCAGCAGAGGGGCGTGTCCAGACAGTTAACCCAGTTACCACATATATATGGTTTACCACAACACCCCTCCTTTTTTTAAAAGAGTCCCGTGGGGTGAAGTGACTGACAATATTTACAACAAGTATACTTACAGGTCAAGTCTATCAGGCGGTCGAGTCCGTCACTGTGATCTACGTAGCACCAGTGGCGATTGCATCGGTGACAGTGGTTGTGCTGGCTCCGGCCTGACTTGAGGTGTCAGCACGTTAGGTGTCGGTAATCCCTCGTGCGTGTGCATCGCGCCCGGTATGGGAGTGTCGTGTGGTGTCTGTGTAGGGCTTGGAGTGCACGGTGTCTCGTGGGTACATATATCGGTGGGTACGGGGTCAATAGTCACCATGGAGTGTTCAGGGTAGGGACCTGGTGCTCCTGCGGGCGCCAGGTCGTGGATGGAGACCGTGTCCTCCCGCCTATAAGATAAAACCACATAGGCATACTGGGGGTTCGCATGAAGTAACTGAACCCTCTCGACCATCGGGGAGTATTTATTGCTCCTCGCATGTTTCCGGAGCAGCACTGGCCCCAGGGACATCAGCCAAGTTGGTAGGGTGGTCCCAGTGGTCGATTTTCTGGGAAAAGGAAAGAGCCGCTCATGAGGGGTGGCATTGGTGCCTGTGCATAACAGGGAGCGGATGGAGTGGAGTGCCTCGGGAAGGACCTCCTGCCAGCGGGAGACCAGCAGTCCCTTTGACCTGAGGGCTAAGAGTGTGGCTTTCCACACTGTGCCATTCTCCTTCTCCACCTGTCCATTCCCCTGGGGATTATAGCTCGTGGTCCTTCTAGTTGCAATTTCCCTAGCCAGTAGATATTGGCGCAGCTCGTCACTCATAAACGAGGACTCTGTCACTGTGGATATAGCATGGGTATCCGAACAGAGTGAAGAGCTTGCGCAGGGCTTTTATAACTGACGTGGTAGTGGTGTCGGGGCAGGGGATGGCGAAGGGGAACCGCGAGTACTCGTCGATAATGTTAAGAAAATACACATTGCGGTCGGTGGAGGGAAGGGGGCCCTTAAAGTCAACACTCAGTCGCTCAAAGGGACGGGTGGCCTTGATGAGTTGTGCCTTTTTGGGTTGGTAGAAGTGCGGTTTGCACTCTGCGCAGACTTGGCAGTCCCTGGTCATCATCCTGATCTCCTCAAGGGAGTAAGGCAGGTACCGGGCTTTCACGAAGTGGAAAAGCCGGGTGACTCCCGGGTGGCAAAGATCTACATGTAGGGTGTATAGCCGGTCGATCTGCGCGCTGGCGCACGTTCCCCGGGATAGGGCATCGGAGGGCTCGTTGAGCTTCCCAGGCCTGTACATGATGTCATAGTTGTAGGTGGAGAGTTCGATTCTCCACCTCAGAATTTTATCATTTTTGATTTTGCTCTGCTGTTGATTATTTAACATGAATCCGACTGAGCGCTGGTCAGTTAGCAGGGTGAACCTTTTGCCGGCAAGATAGTGCCTCCAGTGCCTAATAGCTTCCACTATGGCCTGGCCCTCTTTCTCCACTGCGGAGTGCTGAATTTCAGGGCCTTGAAGGGTATGGGAGAAGAATGCCACTGGTCTTCCCGCCTGGTTGAGGGTAGCAGCCAGTGCAAAGTCAGAGGCGTCACTCTCTACTTGGAAAGGAATGGCCTCATCCACCGCATGCATTGCTGCTTTGGCAATGTCCCCTTTTATGCGGCTGAAGGCCGCGCGGGCCTCAGCTGAGAGGGGGAATGTGGTGGACTTGACCGGGGGCAGGCCCTGTCTGCGTAGTTAGAGACCCATTGGGCGTAATATGAAAAGAAGCCCAGGCACCTTTTGAGGGCTCTGAGGGTGTTGGGAAGAGGGAGTTCCAACAGGGGGTACATACGGTCGGGGTCAGGGCCAATGACTCCATTCTCCACGACACACCCAAGGATAGCAAGTCGGGTGGTCCCAAATACACACTTGTCCTTGTTATAGGTGAGGTTGAAAGTTTTGGCCGCTTGGAGAAATTTTTGGAGGTTGTTGTCATGATCCTGCCAGTCGTGACCGCAGATGGTGATGTTATCCAGATATGGGAACGTGGCCTTCAGTTGGCACTGGTCCACCATCCGGTCCATTGCCCTCTGGAAGACAGATGCACCATTCGTGACACCGAAGGGGACGCGCAGGAATTGATAAAGCCTGCCGTCCGCCTCGAAGGCAGTGTAAGGGCGGTCCTCCCGGCGGATGGGGAGCTGATGGTAAGCGGATTTTAGGTCTATGGTCGAGTACACCTTGTACTGTGCTATCTGATTGACCATATCCGCGATGCGGGGTAGAGGGTACACGTCGAGCTGCGTGAACCCATTGATGGTCTGGCTATAGTCCACGACCATCCTATTCTTCTCCCCGTTCCGAACAATGACCACCTGCGCCCTCCAAGGACTTGTGCTTGCCTCAATGACCCCCTCCCTGAGCAGCCGCTGCACCTCCGACTTAACGTAAGCTCTGTCCCCCGCGCTGTACCTCCTGCTTTTAGTTGCCACAGGTTTACAGTCGGGGGTCAGGTTGGCGAACAGCGGTGGGGGAGGGATCCTGAGGGTGGAGAGGCCGCAAGTGGTGTCAGTAATGTGGCAGTTGGCATGATGTTGGGTGGGATGCGCGGGTCAGTGTGTGTGCGTGGTCAGTAGCGGGGTATGTGACGTATCCCTACAAAACTGGGGATTTATGACAGTGATTGGTGGGAGGAGCCCATCATACTTCATTGTCACGCTTTTCAGGTGACTCTGGAAGTCCAACCCCAACAGCACAGGGGCACACAGTTGAGGCATGACCAGTAATGTAAAGTCTCGATATTCTGTGCCCTGCAACACTAGTGTCGCTACACAACCCCCCCCCCCCGGATGTCTGTTGTATGCGACCCGGAAGCCATGGTGACCCTCTGACTTACCGGCCGTATCATGAGTCCACAATGCTGCACCGTGGCCGGGTGGATAAAACTCTCCGTGCTGCCCGTGTCAAACAGGCAGCTTGTCCTGTGCCCCTCCACCAGGATGTCCATCATTGACCTTGCGAGCTGGTGGGGAGTGCTTTGGTCGAGAGTCACGGAAGCCAGGGTGGGGTCGCTACCTTGGTCCGGCGCGGTGGGGTGCCCCGTGAGCACCCGTTGGTCATAGGCGGTGGGAGGTGGTCTCACACGTGGTGGCAACGTGCAGGGAAGATGGCGACCCCCACGTCTCGCATGCGGCGCTGCTCGATCCCGCTCGCGGTTTTGACTTACAGACCTTGGCAAAGTGGCCCTTCTTTCCGCAGCTGGAGCAGGTAGCTTGTCGGGCCGGGCAGCGTTTCCAGGGGTGCCTCTCCAGTCTGCAGAAGTAGCACTTCGCGGACTCACAACTGGCAGCAGCCAAGGTCGATTTGCCGGCGGGTTGTGGGGGCTTGCGACTGACGGCAGCCGAGGTCGATTCGCTGGCGAGTTGCGGGGTCTGCGGTGCCCACAAGGCCATCGGGGGATCGCATGCCTGGAGAGCCTTAGAGTTGTGCAGCGCAGCCTCCAACATATCAGCAAGCTCAATCACCGAACTTAGGGTAAGATCGGCTTTTTCCAGCAGCCGCTGGCGCACGTACGCAGACCTGGTCCCCGTGACGAAGGTGTCTCTCACTAGGAGCTCTGCATGCTGTACCGCCGTCAGCTCCTGGCAATTGCAGGCCCGTACGAGCATCTGTAGTGCCCGGACAAACTCAGCACTCGATTCCCCGGACCGTTGTTGCCGTGTCACTAAGTGGTGCCGAGTATAGACGCTGTTTATCGGCCGCAGGTATTGTCCTTTGAGGGCGCTCATCGCGCCGTTGTAGCTCGGCTGGTCTCTGATCAGTGAATAGACCCGTGGACTGACCCTGGAGAGTAGAACTCTGCGCTTCGCTACGGGGTCGGTCGCTTTAATCTCCTCTAGATACGCTTCAAAGCAGGCCAGCCAGAGTTCGAAAGCATTTCCAGCTTCAGGTGTTTGCGGATCAAGGTCTAATTTGTCTGGTCTCAGTGCCTGTTCCATGTTTTAAAATGTACAGCGAATAAAATTGAAGCACCTTCAATACCTCCAAAAGACTGAGGTTTGGTATAATACTGAAAGGCTTTTATTTGCTGTACAATACGACCTCCACAGCCTCCATGGTGAGTGTCTGCCCCGGACTGAGGGGGAGGGGCAAGGCGAGCAACCTTATACAGGATTCTGTGGGAGGAGCCACAGGGGCAGTCAGCAGAGGGGCATGTCCAGACAGTTAACCCAGTTACAACATATCTATATGGTTTACCATAGAAGCAAAGCATCAATAAAGATACAGTCTTGCAGTACTACTTGTTCACCCAGAATTTGACATACCACAGGCTCTTTCTCTCCCTAATAAGGGAAAAAGAGGATCCCCATTTCACAGCAAGAGGGAAGACATAACAAACAACTTGTTGGTTTATAATGTTAAACGTCTGGTGCATCGCTTTTTCCGACCTCGGTGCCCAAAGGTCTCAGGTCTTTGGGCACACAGCCAGCTCGCTGCTTACAACCTTCTGTCACCCACAACGCATCAGGTGGTGGCTCTGGCCTCGAGTCCACCTGCCTCCAGAGCCACCAAAGGCTAGTCTTCCAGGCCACATTCTTGACATATCGAAAAGTGGCCGGTCGCGAGGCCCCAAGACCGGGTCCTGTTTCCTCAAAGAACCAAAGTCAGCGTGTAACTCCAGGTCAGGGTCTTCAAAAGAACCTTGAAAAGGAAAAAGAGAGAGATATCAAGATAGAAACAGAGCTGTTCCTGAAGATGCAAGCAAAGGAGTCGCTGTTAGGCTCCATCGTCCACCTATGAGGACATCTTCAAAAGGTGGTGCTCAGGAAGGTGGCATCCATCATTAAGGACCTGCACCATCCAGGACATGTCCTCCTCTCATTACTACCATCAGGGAGGAAGTATAGGAGCCTGAAGAAGCACACCTAATGTTTGTAGGAACAGCTTCTACCTCACCCCATCAGATCGCTGAACAGTTCATGAACCCACAAACACTACCTCACGATTTTGCTCTCTTTTTTGCAAAATGAGTTTATTTTTTATACATTTCTTAATGTAACTTAGTAATTTTTTATGTATTTCACTGTACTGCCACAAAGCAACAAATTTCACAGCATACAGTACGTCAGTGGTAACAAGCCTGATACCGCTTCGTTAGTTCTCCCTCAATTGCTGGCAATGACCTACCCCAACCATAAAGTAGCTAGCAGCATGACAGAGAAAAACCTGGTTTTCGATGGGTGAAAATTGCTTGATGATTAATTTTAATCACTATGATCAAAAAAATGAACCGTATAGGGATCCCTCCTTAGCTGGTAAACTTTGCATGAGAGAGCTGAGTGACCATGTGGAACTAAAGTTAATATGGATTAGTATTAAAATGTGAGCATCAGCTAAAGGAAATGAATTACATTTTATCAACTCAACATTTCATCAGGTATAGCACCAGTAAAATTGAAGCTGACAGAAATTAGGGTGAAACTCAACTGGCTTGTGCCCTACCTAGGTACAAAGGTTGTTGTTGTTGGTCATGAGGGAGGCACTTTAAAGACATTGGTGCAGGAGCTTCTCAAGGCCCAACCATCTTCAACAGGTTCCCCAGTAATCCTTCCTCCATGATAGCATCAGAGGTTGGGTGTTTACTGATAGTTTCAAATCCTCAGATAATGATGCTGTGTATCTAACTGCAGCAGCACTTGAACAATATACTTGAGGGTTGTAAGATTTATGGAATATAATTCAAGAAAGGGTTTCTCTTGAAGAGGAAATCTAACTATTTGTCTTTAACTATCATTGACCTTAGCATCATCAATGTCCTGGGAGACATCACTGAACATTTCACTTGACTGGTCAGATAAATATTGTGGCTATAACAGCAGATCAGAAGTTGGGTATCTGGCAACTAATGACTCAGATTCTGTTTTCAATTACTTCTCTTATCTTACAATGCATATATAATAGAATATTCCTCAATTTCTTCACTGTGTACTTCCAACAATATTCAAGAACTTTAACATAATTCGAATCAAAACTTCTCACTTAATTTTTGCTTAGTCCATTTTCTGAACCTTTCCTTATCACTACCATGACACCTTTATGCAGTCTACGTGAGGTACACTTTCACCAAAGTTTTACAGTTGCGCTTTATAAACTCGTAACCTCCATTGTCTAGAATAATCAGGACAACAGGTATGTGGAAATACTACAACCCCCTAAGGCACCCTTCATTCCAAATTAAAAGTAGAACAGTATTATTTCACAGTTGCAAGGTTGAAGTACTGTAACCTTATCTCATTGCACTATGGGAGCACAATCACTATCTAACCTGCAATGTGTCAAGAAACAGTTGACTTGCACCTACTCAAGGACAGTTATTCTTAGACAATGAATATTGCATTTGCCAGTAATGCCCACATTCCAGCATTGAGCTTGATCATTTACTTTAAACACAAGAGATTCCGCAGATGCTAGAGATCTTGAGCAACATATACAAAGTGCTGGAGGGACTCAGCAAGTCAGGCAAGATCTAAGAATGGAATTAAAGGTGGATGCTTTGGGCCAAAACCCTTCATCAGGAATGGAAAAGAAAGAGGAGGAAGCCAGAGTAAGGTGAAGGGAGTGAAAGAAGTACAAGCAGGCAACGGGCTGAGTAGAAGTAAGGAGCTGGGAGATGATAGGTGGAAAAAGTAAAGGGCAGAAGACGAGAGGATCTGATAGGAGAAGACAGTGAACCATGGAAGCATGGGAATGAGGAGGCATACCAGAGGGAAGTGATGGTCAGGTGAGAAGAGAAGAGTTTAGAGGGAAACCAGAATTGAGAATGGAGAAAGAGAGAAGGGAGAATGTGGAGAAATTTCCAGAATGTAGAGAAACACGTATATGCTTTCAGGTTGGAGGCTACCCAAACAGAATATGAGGTGTCACTCTTCCGATCTGAGTGTGGCTTCATTGCGGCAGTAGAGGAGGCCATGCACCAACATTTTTTGCTAAGGCTGGAAGACAGGAAGGAGGGGAGGACTCTAAGGCAGACTAAAATGGTGTCATAAGGGGGGTGCTGGGAGCAGACCCAAATGCAAGATACTGACACTGAAGTACTAAGAACAGGACTAGGACTGGAGTTAAGCAAGCAAGGGAAGTGGGGAAGAAAGGATGCTAGACATTGACACAGGCCCTGGTCGACACTAGGATGCAGAGCCTGGGCTAGGACATGGACAAGAAACACGGAACCCGGACAAGGAACTAGGAACAAGGAGCCTGGACTCCGGAACTCCGGAACCAGAGCCTGGACAAGGATCCAGAACCTGGGTCTTAGTTAGGACTTGGAACCTGGGTCTTGACTCGGAACTGGAACCCGGGTCTAGGCTAGGACTCGGGACTAGGATCTTTTCAAGAACAGGACATGGAACTCCTGCACAGGACAAGGCACATGGCCAGGACGAGGTTCTGGGACGTGGCTCGGACAGGACGAGGTTCTTGGACGTGGCTAGGACAGGACGAGGTTCTGGGACGTGTCTCGGACAGGACGAGGTTCTTGGACGTGGCTAGGACAGGACGAGGTTCTGGGACGTGGCTCGGACAGGACAAGGTTCTTGGACGTGGCTAGGACAGGACGAGGGAACTCCCACACTGGGCTAGGCGAGGTACTCCTGGACTGGGCGAGGCACATGGACAGGATGAGAACACGAAGCCTTGACTTGGTCGAGGGAGAATGGGAACACAGAGCCTTGGTCGGGGGAGAACGAAAACGCAGAGCCTTGGTCGAGGGAGAGACAGGAACGCAGAACACAGAGCCTTGGTGTTTGCAAGGCAGGAACATGGAACACAGAGCCGGGGCCCCTTCTTGGGAACAGGAAGTAGGGCCGGGACTCATACACAGAATGCTGAACATGACAAGACGGTTCTCAACACAAGGTAGCAGCAAATGGCCGGACCTACTTAGCGAAGGTGTGGACACAGAGATGGTTCTCAACACAAGGTAGCGACAAATGACTAGACCTACCTAGCAGAGGCATGGACACAGAGACAGTTCCCAACTCAAGGTAGCGACAAACGGCTGGACCTACCTAGCGGAGGCGTGGGCACAAGTGAGGTAGCAGGCAAGGCTTCAGGCAAAGGCTTCAGGTGAAGGTAACAGGCGAGGCTTCAGGCGAAGGCGACAGAAGGAAGGGGAAGGGGAAGGGAAGAGAACAGTCCAGCAACTGAATCTGAACCCAGGAGCTGTTTATGTCGCCAGCCCAAAATGGGAATTATGTGCCTCAATTAAGGCACACAACAGGACAAGGGAAAACTGGAAAACCTGGAATAAGAGTCGAAGGACCGGACCGTGACAGTACCCCCCCACCCATGGGAGTCTCCTGGTAACCGAACAGGCTCTCCAGGACTAAGGACAACATGGGCGGGTGGGAGGGTATTTAACAGAAGGGAAACTCGGGTGGCAAAAGCAAAACGACAGTGTCTGTGTTGCTGGGTCCATATTTGGCTGGACTGTTCTGTCATAAGGGGGGCTCTGGGAGCGGACCCAAATGCAAGACACAGACACTGAAGTACTAGGAACACGACTAAGACTAGAGTTAAGCAAGCAAGGGAAGTGGGGAAGAAAGGACGCTGGACATTGACACAGACCCTGGACGAGACTAGGATGCAGGGCCTGGGCTAGGACATGGACAAGAAACACAGAACGCGGACAAAGAACTAGGAACAAGGAGCCTGGACTAGTAAGACGGAACTCCGGAACCAGAGCCTGGACAAGGACCCAGAACTTGGGTCTTGGTTGGGACTCGGAACCTGGGTCTAGACTCGGAACCGGAACTCGAGTCTAGGCTATGATTCGGGACTAGGATCTTGGCAAGGACAGGACATGGCTACAGAACAGGATGTGGAACTCCTGCACAGGAAGAGGCACATGAACAGGACGAGAACACAAAGCCCTGACTTGGACAGGATGAGGTTCTTGGACGTCGCTTGGACAGGATGAGGTTCTTGGACGTGGCTAGGACAGGACGAGAGACTCCTGGACAGGATGAGGGAACTCCAGCACCGGGCTGGGTGAGGTACTCCTGAGCTGGGCGAGGCACATGGACAGGACGAGAACATGAAGCCTTGACTTGGTCGAGGGAGGACAGGAATGCAGAGCCTTGGTCGAGGGAGAACGGGAACGCAGATCCTTGGTCGAGGGAGGACAGGAACGCAGAGCCTCGGTCGAGGGAGAGACAGGAACGCAGAGCCTCGGTCGAGGGAGAGACAGGAACGCAGAGCCTAGACCCTTGGTAATCTTGAGAGACAGGAACGCAGAACACAGAGCCTTGGTCTTGAGAGACAGGAACATCGAACACAGAGCCGGGACCCCTTCTTGGGAACAGGAAGTGGGGCCAGGACTCATACACAGAACACAGAGCCAGGACCCCTCCTTCGGAACAGGATGTAGGGCTGAGACTCATACACGGAACACAGGGCCGGGACCCCTCCTTGGGAACAGGACATAGAGCCAGGACTCATACACAGAACACAGAGCTGGGATCCCTCCTTGGGAACAGGACTTAGGGCCAGGATTCATACACGGAATGCTGAACACAACGAGATGGTTCCCAACACAAGGTAGCGGCAAACAGCCGGACCTACCTAGAGAAAGGCGCGGACACAGAGACGGTTCCCAATACTAGGTAGCACCCAACGGTTAGACCTACCTAGCGAAGGTGTGGACACAGAGACGGTTCCCAACACTAGGTAGCGGCAAACAGCCGGACCTACCTAGCAAAGGCGTGGTCACAGATACGGTTCTCAACACAAAGTAGCGGCAAACGGCTGGACCTACCTTGTGAAGGCACGGACACAGAGACGGTTTCCAACACAAGGTAGTGGCAAACGGCCGGACCTACCTAGTGCAGGCGTGGACACAGAGACAGTTCCCAACACAAGGTAGTGGCAAACGGGCAGACCTACCTAGTGAAGGCGTGGACACAAGTGAGGTAGCAGACAAGGCTTCAGGCAAAGACTTCAGGCGAGGTTTCAGGCAAAGGTAGCAGGTGAGGCTTCAGGCGAGGGCTACAGAAGGAAGGGGAAGGGAAGGGAACAGTCCAGCAACTGAAGCTGAACCCAGGAGCTGTTTATGTAGCCAGCCCAAAATGGGAATCATGTGCCTCAATTAAGGCACACAACAGGACAAGGGAGAACTGGAAAACCTGGAATAAGGGTTGATGGACCGGAGCGTGAACCAGAATGCGGACTTCATGGACTGGACCATGA
Organism: Mobula birostris; assembly: GCF_030028105.1. Taxonomy (NCBI): domain Eukaryota; kingdom Metazoa; phylum Chordata; class Chondrichthyes; order Myliobatiformes; family Myliobatidae; genus Mobula; species Mobula birostris. Next base: position 29,307,961 of record NC_092402.1, read on the forward strand.
CAAATGATGGGGTATCTTAGTATCTTGTTAGCAAATGTATAGTCACTGGAGAACAAAATAGAGGACTGAATGCAAGATTGCTGTATTAGCAATTCTGGTCAAAACTGCAATCACAGAAGGATACTCGACAGTTGTGGCAGGGCTTGAATGTTCTCACCTCCTATGAAGTAAAACCATGTGACAACTGTGACAACGAGGTTTCGCTCCCAGATGAGGTCAGTGCTTTTTATGCTCTTTTTGACTGACAAAACATGGAGGTACTTTCTGAACACAGCAGCCTCCAGCAACCCTATGACTTTAGACTCTGAGGCCAACGTGAGAGCATCCTTCTAAAGAACGTACCCATGACAAACATCTGGCCCAGACAGGATACCTGGCTGAGTACTGAAGACCTGTGCTAATCAAATGGTTAGAGTGTTCACTGACATCCTTAACCTCCCACTTCAGCAGTCTGAGGTACCCACCTGCATCAGGCAGGCTTCAATTATACTAGTGCCCAAGAACAACAGGGTAATCTGCCTCCTAAACCTAGACAGTGAAGATGCATAAATCATGATGCTCTTCATTGACTACAGCTCTGCATTTAATTCTATCATCCCCTCAAATTAATCTATTAGGCTCCAAGACCTAGGGTTCAATACTTCCTTGGCCTGCTCTACTCACAAAATACTTACGACTGTGAGACTAAGCACAACTCTAATGCCATATTTAAGTTTGTTGAAGATACCACTGTAATTGGCCGAATCAAAGGTGGTGATGAGTCAGCATGAGGGAAGGAGACTGAAAATCTGGCTGTTTGGTGCTACAACAACAATCTCTCACTCAATGTCAGCAAGATCAAGGAACAGATTATTGTCTCCAGGAGAAGGAAACCAGAGATCCACAAGCCAGCCCTCATCAGGGGATCAGAGGTGGAGAGTGTCAGCAACTTTAAATGCCTTGCCGTTAACACTTCTGAGGATCTGTCATAGGTCCTGTAGAAGCAGCACCTGTACTTTCTTAGAAGTTTATGAAGTTTCGGCAAGTTATCAAGAATTGTGACAAACTTCTATAGATGTAAGGTTGAGAGTTTACTGGCTGGTTGCATCACAGCCTGGTATGGAAACACCTACAAAAAGTAGTGGATATGGCCCAGTGCATGATGGATAAAGCCCTCCCTATCAATGAGCACATCTGCAATCCTGTCTTTTGTGATAGACAGAGTGAAGGTGCCCGATGATGTGTTTCCTCAAACTATGTCGGGTCTCACTGATGTAGTGGAGGTTGTACTGGTACAGAGATGAAGTGTTACCTCACCTGGAAAAACTGTTTGGGGTCCTGAATAGTGGTAAAGGAGAAGGTGTAGGGGCAGGAATAAGGGTCAAGAGGGAGATCAGTGGGGAGAGATGAATGGACAAAGGAGTCCCATACAGTGATCAGTATGAAATGGAGATAGTGTAGGGGAGGGAAAGTTAAGTTTTCTTGCAGAAGTAGAAAATAAACAGATCTATTTGGAAAGTACTTAACACCAGTGTATGAGAAATGTTTGTTCTGTTGTAAATGAGAAGGGGTTTGGTGATGTGATAAGAATGACTGGGAAGATGAACATATAATGGTACCTCACTGGACTGGCGATTTGGCACACAATATGTTAATCTTAATGTCAATTTATACTAAATATCCTCCTAGTATATATGACCTATATCCCTCTATTGCTTTATATTCATGTGTTTATCTATAAGTCTCTCAAATTCCATGACTACCTCTATTAACCTATTTCAGGCACCTTCTGCTCTTTACTTAAAACTATGCCCCTTATGTTGCCTTTAAACTTCCCCCCACTCTAACCTTAAAAACATGTCCTCTGGTATTTGACATTTCTACCTTGAGGAAAAGATTCTAAATGTCTATTCTACTTATGCCTCTGATAATTTTTTAAATCTCTATCAAGCCTCCCCTCAGTCTCCAGCACTGTAGGGAAAACAACCCAGGTTTGTGCAACCTTCCCTTATTGCTCATACCATCTAATCCAGTCAGCATCCTGGTGAACCTCTCCTGTGCCATTTCCACAGTCTCCACATCCTTTCTATAATAGGGCAACCAGAACTGCACACTATAACTGTGCTCGGATGCTTCCAAGATGCTGCATTGGCAAGTTTGTGGCGCAGGAGGTTCACCGTCTGTGTGAGATGATGGGACTTTCGAGAGACTTTGAGACTTTTTACCATGTCCATGGTCTGTTCTTTATCAAATTACGGTATTGCTTTGCACTGTTGTAACTATATGTTATAATTATATGTTTTTTGTCAGTTTTTCAGTCGGTTTGTCATGTGTTTCTGTGATATCATTCTGGAGAAACATTGTATCATTTCTTAATGCATGCATTATTAAATGACAATAAAAGAGGACTGCATGTCCTCATAATCTAATCTAATCTAATCTAACCCAAATATGGCCTAATCAAATGTTTCTATAGCTGCAGCATTGACTTACTTACTTTTATACTCAACAGCTCTACCAATGAAGGCAAGCATGCCATACACTTCTTTACCGCCTTATCCACTTGCATAGCCCCCTCAGTGAATCGCGGGCTTTAAAATCCCTCAGTATTTTAATACAGGTCGACCTTCACTAATCTGACTACCTGTAGTACGGTTCCTTTGATAATCTGGCACTGATTATGATTAATGTGATCCTTCTGTAATTTGGCATTTTCACTAATCCGGCACTCCGCAGGTCCCAATGGTGCTGGATTGATGAAGGTCAACCTATACTGTTTTGGGGCCCACCATGAACTATATACTTGCTCCTTTCATTTCACCTCCAAAAGTGCAACACCGCACACTTGCCCAAATTTAACTCCATCTGCCCATATCTGTAACTGATCTTTATTCCACTGTATCCATTGATAGTGTTTACACTGCCCACCAATCTTGGTGTCTTCCACAAACTTGCTAATACACCCATCTACATTTTTATTCAAATCAGGGTATTCTGTGTAAACAGAACTGAATAGGAAATAGGAATTTATTCAGATTCTACATTAGTAACAGGTTGCATGTTGTCACTTTATCTTTACCTATGATACAATCAAGAGAATATTTCTCAAATATTTGATGTTAATGCAACGTTATCCTCTATGTTTGCCTTTGAATTTGTGAACTCTGTCTTGCCTCATAAACTGTAGAAGTACTCAGATTTATTGCTTAATTAACCACTGGTTCATTAATATTAAGTTTAGTTTCCTTAATGGTGACCTTAAGGCCACATAACTTTCAAAGAATCATCAAGGACTATGTTTTATTCAAAAAGCAAAATGAGGCAATTAGTGGTTCCAGGGTTAAGATGACAAATAAGCACCATAGACGTTACATTATTTAAATTTTGCAGTATTGGACAAGCATAAATTTAGAAGTTAAAGGTAGATAATACAAGCTAATTCTGTTTAACATAATGCTTCTCTAGATAAATGTGTGTTCTATCACAGTCAAAGAAAATCTTCTTAGACAACATGAACTTTATTAATGGGTTTTCTCTTCCACATTTCCTCTACTTAACTCCATGCCTATGAAACCTGAGTCCTTGGCTGCCAGCTTGTTTCTATGATGATGATGATGATGATGATGATGGCTGGTTCTTCACTTGCCACTTGTTATATTTGCCTGAGAGAGCTGCTGCTTAAGTTGGTCATTGTACTTCTTGCACAGGGCACCACGATCTCTCTTGCCCTGAGAGAGTTCTCCATAGAGTACTGTTTTCGGTAACCTAGAGCTGCCTACGCGAGACACGTGTCCTGACCAGCGGAGCTGCCTGAGCAGCAAAGTGGCTTCAGTACTTTGAGGTTGAGCCCTCTCCAGGACCTCGTTGTGGAGACACGATCCTGCCAGCTGGTACCCACGATGGAGTGGAGACAGCGCTTATGGAAGCGCTCGAGCAACCGGACTTGCTTGTGATACAAGACCCAGGCTTTGGAACCATATAGCAGTGTTGTAACAATGGCAGCCCTGTAACCTGGATTTTTGTGGACAGGTGCAGCTGGTGGTTCTTCCACACACGTTTCTGGAGGCACCTGAAGGCACTGCTGGCTCCGGCAAGTCAATTGTCAACGTCCCTTACTACTGTAGCATCGTTGGAAATGATGCTGCCCTGATAGGTAAACCGTGGCGAGAGGATGGTCGTCAATGGTGATCTGAGGTGGGTAGTCAATGCCACCAGGGGGTGTCTGATGGACGATCATTGTTTTCTTCAGACTGACCATTAACCCGAAAGCCCTTGCAGCCTTGGCGAACTGAATGACTGCAACTAGTAGCACGTCCTCTACGTGCGTGAGAAGAGCACAGATATCTGCATATATTAGCTCAAGAATGGGCTCTTGCATGGTTTTTGTTCGGGCGAGAAGGCGCCGGAAGTTGAAGATATTTTCCATCAGTACAGAACCGAATGTAGGTGCTCTCCGAGGTGGTCTCTTACGTTTCCCATATCATCATGCTGAAAAAGATGGTAAAGGGGGTCGGTGCCAAAACACAGCTTTGTTTCATGCTGGTACTGCTGGGGAATGGGTCATGACCGTTTTGGCCTTCATGGAGCTGCTGCAGGATAGTGAGGAAATTCAAGGGATAGCCGAGCTTCGACAGAATCTTGCAGAGACCATCACGGCTGACTGTATCAAAGGCCTAGTTAGGTCACTGAGCGCCATGTACAGTCCCATGTTCTGTTCATGACACTTCTGCATCTGGTGCAGAACGAAAGTCATGTCGAATGTGCCTCTGTTCACTCTGAATCCACAGAGTCTTTGTGAGGTTGCCTTCGGCAATGGTAGGGATGATTCTGTCCAAGAGAATTCAGGCTAGGATCTTCCCGATGGTGATCAGCAAGGTAGTCCTTCTGTAGTTTGTTCTTGCACAGGGAGACAATTACAGCATTGGTAGTTCATTTGGAACAGAACTTTTTTCCCAACAGAGTAGGAACAGGCTTGTGAGGAGAATGTCTCTGCCCATCTTTTATTCTTCTGCTGGGATCCCATCAAATTGTTGCTATAGAGCAGTGACATTGGCAAAAAGTGAATATAGTAGATACACTGATGAGCTGCAAGAGACCTAGCCCATTTGTCCTGCATATAGAATAAGTGGGAGTTATTCCTGAGAATGAACGGTCAGAGAGAACAGGGAAGACACTGAACACAGAAAAGTGGTAATGTGTGAGTTGGGAAAGGCAGTACTGTTTCTGGTGATAAGGCCAGAGGCATGAGAGACAGTGATTTCACAAGGACAACAAAGCTGCAGATGAAATTTCTATTCAGGAAATAATGAAAATCTTGAAGAGATACTTTAATTCAATGCCATTAGAGATTTTCAAGAGATAAATATATGACCGAAGATGCTTACAAAGAGTTGAAATTTCTGGGTTTTAGCATGTTGTAGGGGTGTTTAGTATGGAGAGTGAATAATAAGAAGCAAAGTGCTCAGCACAATGTGTTGAGAGGTAATATCGACTGAGTCTACATGCGCAATACTGATAAAAGATATTTTATTTCAGGGGTTCTCGAACTCTGGCTGTGTATCTAAAAGTTCTCATTTCTTCCAGAGTCACTAAATGGCCTGAATTGAACATAGATGGAGAATTTCTTTATGAGAGGGATGTCATTGAAAGATGGTAGTAATTCAGAAACACTGGACTTGTGAGGGTGTCACAACACAACACACCTTGCAAGTGTTAGCCCAATGCAGTGTAGCTGATGTGCAGCCAAGATCAAAGTACAGTATTATCAAAGATCAAAGTTAAATTTATTATCATCTTGAGATTCATTTTCTTACTGACGTTCACAGTAGAATAAAGCAGTACAATAGAAACAATGAAAAACAATACACAAAGACTGAAAAGCAGCCAATGTGCAAAATAAGCCAAACTGCAAATAGAAAAAGAAAAAAATAATTAAAAAAAATAATACTGATAACATGAGTTATAGAGTCATTGAAAGTGAATTCATAGGTTGTGGAATCAGCTTAGTGTGTGGTGCGTGAAGTTATCCACATTGGGTAAAGCCCTGGAGACAGCCCAGAAAAAGAAAGTTAGAGGGAAGTCTTTATGAATTAAAATTGGACATCAAGTTAAGGAAAAGATTATACATCCCCAGTGAGTCAGAGTGGGAACCAAGTTTGAGCAAATATGTTTTATTTTCCCACTTATCAAGTTAAGTTTACACAATTAGGAAGTTGGAACCAATTTAGGGTTTCATTCAACCAAGGGGTATTTGACAAAATTGATAACCAATTTAAAGTGTTTATGTAGTTTAAGTGATCTCTACTGGAGAAGCACTAAGTCACAATGTTGAACCACTTGAGCACAAAGTTGATCTGGAGATTGATCCAGTGATGACTTCAGTAAGTGAAACATTAAATCTTGGCAGAGTCTGACACTGTAACAGAACTTACTTTGAGCTAAAATCCAAAACCAGGTTTCAAGTGGAGATAATGCCAAAAGGTTCAAAGACATTAGGAGGACTCTCTGTCCAAATAAATCATTGTTGCTTCAGAAAGGGGTATCTGAGTTCAATGTTAATTCAAGCACGAAAAATTTTATTTTCTCTATATGCAATGGATACTGACTAATTGTGACACGTTGGGAGGACAAGTATATTTTGGCCCAATTAAGTGGCTGTCCCAATTAGCTGAAGTTTCATGGAAATAGTTAAAAATGTATAAAAAAGCCAAAACTGTTGTTTAACTGAGTAACAAATCATGTATTTAAATGAAATACAGACCAAATTACAGCACCACCAATACTACAACAGCACTATAAAACTGTATATTAGTTCCTAATTATTCTCAGCAGAGTAATTCATTCATTGTATGCTGCTGTGTTCTTGTAATTGACTGTAAATGAACAAAATCAGTGCAGACACCTAGTGTATATAATGGACTGCCTTCATACAGTGGTTTTGACGATTGCATCTTCCAAATCTTTATTTTCATTGTAACATTCAAGATGATTGCCAATGCCTTCAAATTCTCTGTTATTCCTAACTTGTTGAAGTAGTGAAATTTTTTCATTTTCAATCTCAGGCATTTCTGGCATCTCCAAGCCTGAATGCTTGAAACTGTGGTGAGCAAAACGGTTCTAAACTGTTGTACAGCTACAGGTTAAAAGATATGACATTGTGGCCATCGCGGAGTCATGGCTAAATGATGGATATGATTGGGAGCTGAATGTCCAAGGATACACAGTGTATAGGAAAGACAGGAAGGTAGGTAAAGGAGGTGGCGTGGCTCTGATGGTAAGCAACGATATCAAATCACTAGAAAGAAGGGACATAGGATCAGAAGAGGTAGAATCCTTATGGGTTGAGTTAAAAAATAGCAAGAGAAAAAAGACACTAATAGTGGTTATATACAGGGTTCCAAACAGCAGCCGGGATGGGGACTACAGGTTACATCTGGAAATAGAAAAAGCATGTCAGAAGGAAAATGTCAAGATAATTATGGGGGATTTTAATATGAAAGTGGATTGGGAAAGTCAGGAAGGTACTGGATCTCAAGAGAGGGAGTTTGTAGAATGCCTACAGGATGACTTTTTGGAGCAGCAAAAAGCTGCTTTTGGTAAGCCCACCAGGGGACCGGCTGTTTTGGATTGGGTGCTGTGTAATGAACCTGAGGTGATTAGGGAGCTGGAGGCAATGAACCCCTTGCAAGTAGTGATCATGATATGATTGAGTTCAGTTTCAAATTTGAAAAGGAAAAGCTGGTATCAAGTGTATCGATATTTCAGTGGAACAAAGGAAATTACAGTGGTATGAGAGAGGAACTGGCCCATGTAGATTGGAAAAGTAAACTAGATGGAGGGATGGTAGAACAGAACTGGATGAAATTCCTACAAGAAATAAGGAAAGTGCAGGAAAAATATCTTCCAAGAAAAAAGAAAATCATGAATGGAAAAATGGCACAAATGTGGCTAACGAGAGAGGTTAAGGCTAAAATAAAAGCAAAAGAGATGGCGTACAAGGAAGCAAAAATTAGTGGGAAAACTGAGGTCTGGATGACTTTTAAAACCTTACAGAAGGAAACTAAGAAAGTCATTAGAAAAGAAAAGATGAATTATGAAAGGAAGTTGGCAATTAATGTAAAAAAGGATACAAAGAGTTTTTTTTAAATATATGAAGAATAAAAGAGTGACACGGGTAGATATAGGACCGATTGAAAATGATGCTGGAGAAATTATAATGGGTAACAAAGAGATGGCAGAGGAACTAAATGAGTATTTTGCATCAGTCTTCACAGTGGAAGACATTAACAACATACCTGATAGCCAGAGGTCTCAGGGAATAGAATTAGGCACAGTCAAGATTACTAGAGAGAAAGTGTTTGGGAAGCTAAATGGACTAAGAATATGTAAGTCTCCCGGACCGAATGAGGTGCACCCATGGGTTCTGAAGGAGGTGGCTTTGGAGATTGTGGAGGCATTGGAAATGATCTTCCAGGAATCAATAGACTCTGGCATGGTTCCGGGGGACTGGAAGGTTGCAAATGTAGTTCCGCTGTTTAAGAAAGGAGGGAAGCAGCAAAAAGAAAATTACAGACCTATTAGTCTGACATCGGTAGTTGGAAAGTTATTGAGTCAATCCTCAAGGTCGAAGTTATGAAATACCTCGAGGTGCATGACAAGATAGGCCCAAGCCAGCATGGTTTCATGAAGGGAAGATTCTGCCTCACCAACTTATTGGAATTTTTTGAGGTAATCTCAAATAAGATTGACAAGGGAGAGGCTGTGGATGTTGTGTATTTGGATTTTCTAAAGGCCTTCGATAAGGTGCCGCATAAGAGGCTGCTTAATAAGATGAGAGCCCATGAAATTACAGGAAAGATATTGGAAAGGGTAGAGCATTGGCTGATAGGCAGAAAGCAAAGGGTGAGAATAAAGGGATCCTATTCTGATTGGTTGCTGGTTACTAGTGGTGTTCCGCAGGGGTCGGTGTTGGGGCCGCTTCTTTTTACAATGTATATCGATAATTTAGATTATGGATTAAATGGTTTTGTGGTTAAGTTTGCAGATGACACCAAGATAGGTGGAGGAGCAGGAAGTGTTGAAGAAACGGAAAGGTTGCAGAGAGACTTGGTCAGTTTAGGAAAGTGAGCAAAGAAGTGGCAAATGAGATACAATGTTGAGAAATGTACGGTTGTACATTTTGGAAGAAGAAATAATCAAGCAGATTATTATTTAGATGGGGAGAAAATTCAAAAATCGGAAGTGCAAAGGGACTTAGGCGTCCTCATGCAGGATACCCTAAAGGTTAACCACCAGGTTGGTTCGGCAGTAAGGAAAACAAATGCTATGTTGGCATTCATTTCAAGAGGAATACTGTATAAGTGTAAGGAGGTGTTGATGAGGCTCTCTGGGGCACTGGTGAGACCTCATTTGGAATACTGTGTGCAGTTTTGGGCTGCCATCTTAGAAGGGATGTTCTGATGTTAGAGAGAGTTCAGAGAAGATTTACGAGGATGATTCCTGGAATCCAGAGGCTAGTATATGAGGAGCGTTTGTCGGCTCTTGGACTGTATTCATCATAGAAGAATGAGAGGCGATCTCATAGAAACATTTCGAATGTTGAAAGGGTTGGACAGAGTAGATGTGGAAAGGCTGTTTCCCTTGGTGGGTGCGTCCAGGACAAGAGGCCACAGTCTTAGAATTAGAGGGTACCCATTTAAAACAGAGATGAGGAGAAAATTTTTTAGCCAGAAGGTCGTGGATTTACGGAATTTGTTGCCACATACAGCTGTGGAGGCCCGATCATTGATGGTGTTTAAGGAGGAGATTTATAGGTGTCTAGTTAGTCAGGGTATGAAGGGATATGGGGAAAAAGCCGGAAATTGGAACGAGATGGGAGAATAGTTTAGCTCATGGTGAAGTGGCAGAGCAGACTCCATGGGCCGAATGGCCTACTTCTGCTACTTTGCCTTGTGATCTTGTGATCTTGTCTTCCTGCTTATTTCTCACCAACTATCAATGACAAAAATCATTTCTTTTTGAACACAAACTCATGCAACTGCCATTATTTAAAAACTGTTTGCTCTAAGCACAGTGTTGTGTCTAACAGCCACACAAGGGCAGTGACTGACGCTAGTTAAAAACTATTCGCCAACAGTCTCCTGCCCCAATTAAGTGACACAGTGTCCCAAATAAACAAGGAGAATCCCAGCTACTTTTTGATTAGTTTTTGTTCTTTCAGTGTTGTCCCAAATAAGCAGCTGCCCTGATTAACCAATGGCCCAATTAACCAGAATCCACTGTATCTACGTGTGTTTATATCGTGAACCTACTAGCCAATCACATCATATATTATACCTATATTTCAAGCATCTAACAGAGCTACAGACAATTCGAAATATCAATTTTGCGTGAAACCTTAAATTCACAACATGCTAATAAGGGCATCCTGTGAATAACACTCTTGTCCCTTTTGGATGTACAAAATGTATTTCTAAGTTTTCTGAAGATATTGCAGGCAGCAATGTCAATACAATCATGCAGCTGTAACAAAAAGAAATAAGCTGAATGGGCATCAACAGCATTTTCATTTCTCCTTAAAGTAATCTATTTTCTTTAATAATTGGCCTTGTCCCTAATGGGTTAAAGTCTTCAGTTGTCAAGATTTGAATGTTTCTAGAATCTCTTTCAGCTCCACCTGGTGCCCAGAGAAAGAATTAATTTGATTGAAAACATTAGCTGTAACATACTTGAAATTAGATTCACATTGATTAAAAACCTATTAAAACATTCAACTGATTTTATGTTAGCAATCTACTTGACACTAATTGATTAAGAATACTACTGTTCCATCTAGTCATGGTAGAAGGAATCAGTTTTAAGGCGAATCTATCAACAGAGGAAGTTTTAAAAATAATCAATAAACTGAAGAGAATGCAAATCTTGGCATAAATAAGTATGAGGGTGGCTACTTAAATGGCACTGCAGAGAGGTATGATTAAATGAGTACTGGTGAGATCAGATCCATGTTCAGTTGTTGGTGTGTGTGAGGAATATCATTATTTTATTTACCAAGAATTTCTGCACCAGAATTGGAGAATATCAATGCCATTTTTATGAAAAAAGTGTTTGAAAATTACAGAATAAATAGATACTAATTAAAATAAAAAAGGTAGCAAACTGAAGTTGCAGAATGTTGTGAAGTAAAAAGAGATTAGACATTGAAAGTGAAAGGAATGCAAAATGTACCAGATAGTTGAAAACAGGAAGTGTCGGAGATAAACAATGAAACACACACACAATGCTGATGAAGGGTCTCATCCTAAAACATTGTTTATTCCCCTCCATAGATACTGCCTGACATGCCAAGTTTCTTCAGCATTTTCTCTGTGTGTTGCTCAAGATTTCCAGCATCTGCAGGATGAGACACACAGTGGGTCACGTTTCATACGTAGAGAGAAGAACAGCTCACTTCTCAGGTTGTTGGCATGTCTTTAGAATACTTAACTGAAAAATTCATTATCTTATACTGCCAGCTGTGATTCACTCTGCATAGATGCTGTCTGAATGGGCAAGCATATTCAATATGTTTTATTCTTATTATAAAGGTGAAGGAAAGGATACATTAGACATGTAGGCATGATAAATATTATAGAAGCAATGATATACTGTAGAGGTTAAGCCAGTTAAAGAAAATGATATGAACCTTTCAACATTTTTCAGAACCCTGAGTTATATTGCACATATTCCAATCGTGGACAATTGCTGAGATGGTATCCTTGGAAAAGGTGTAAAATTGTAATTAAGCCAAAGAAAAGTGAGCAACTGGCAAGGCTGTGTTTTTTTTAAAGATTAAAGATTAGCATTATTTGTCATATACATGAAAACATACAGGGAAGTGCATTGTAGTGCGTCAACGACCAGCGCATTCTATTGTCTGTTCTGGGTGCAGCCCGCAAGTGTTGCCCTGCTTCCGGTGCCAACATAGCATGCCTGGATTTAACTAACCCTAATTGTACATCCTTTGAATGTGTGGGACAATCAGAGCACCCAGAGGAAATCTACACTCTCATGGGGAGAACATACAAACTCCTTACAGATAGTGGTGGGAATCAAACCCTGGTTGGTGATTGCTAGCACTACAAAGCTTTTCTGCTAATTGCTGCTGCCACACCACCTGTACTGTGTTCAAATCAGAAACATGACCAGAAAGTATTGGAGGTACTCAGTATGTCAAGAGAGGAACAATTCACAAGTCAACGATCCCTTGGTAACAGGTTCTGATTTTACAGATTTGCAGAAAACAATTTGTCCATGACTCAGAAAATAAACAAAAATTACTCTATGATAACCACAATTCCATAGTATTTTAATGAATGCCATTAAAAGCACGTAAGACTTAAGAAAGAGTAATTACTAAAAGTAGAGAGAAGGGCAAGCTAGGTTTTCTGTTTGTAGGCACAAGCATATGTATTGCATATACTGTATGTTGTTGGAATTCTAAATTAAATAAATTTATGGGAGTTCCGTCGTATGCATGGGTGCCTATAAATTATATGTTTATAACCTAGAGAAGGTCTATATTAAGTTGGTGACCTTTCAACAGAAGCGAAAAATACTGAAAAATTAAACTAGCTTAAAACATCAACTCTGTTTCTCTCTGCATGGATGTTGCCTGGCCTGCAACACATTTCCAATATTTTTTAATATAACTCTCTTACCGAGCTCGTATACAAACTTGGCTCATTATCTAACCCTCCTAACAGCCCCCTGCCACCTTTCATACACGATATACATTTAAGGGTCAGTATGATTTGAGGTTCAACCAAACAGGAAAATTACGATGTTCCGGTTAAGGAATATTAATTGTAGCGAATGCTGTATAAATAATGCCCTGTACACAATTATCGACCACCAAGCAACAACAGATCATGCACCAGCATAAATTTATAAAGAGAGTATACAGTATTTACCAATTTTTCAACTTTATCAAACAGTTAACAGGAAAAGAAAAATAAAAAGACCCATTACAGTTAAACCAGTTCAATGTGCACATAAATGTTGGAGCTCATTTCTGAAGTAGTTGGGTGTATTGCTGTGCTCATGTGCTGAACCCACATTCTGCATGAAAGACACCAGCCACATTTCAAACTTCCTTCAAAGACCATTTCAAACAAACTGGCTCTCTCAGGTGTATTGGCACCTCCTCCTTCGAACCATTCAGCTGCACAAAGCACATCTTACAATGGGGACCCTCCTTCGAGCAGCATTTTGTATCATCCCTTGTGCCCTGCTCCACAGCTCACGCCAAAAGACCCCAAACCAGACTACTGTCCTTCAGAAATCTCATCCTTCCCAGCCTTCTCAAATGCTCCATTGGGTAGAAAGGTCGACATGTCCCAAGACAACCCCGACTAGCTGACACCACATTCCTAATTTGGACAACATGGTTCCTTTTCTTTAGCCGAAGCCAAAAAACTTATGCTAACAGGACACACTGCTTTTATAGAAAAGTGTTAAAATAAAAATACCTCACAGCATAGCAGTAGATGTCTTACCCAGGAGATTTCATACAGTGCTGTGCAAAAGTCTTAGACACATATACTGTATATAGCTAGGAAACTTTTGCACTTTAATTACACTTCTATTTATTGTACTGTACTGCTGCTGCACAAAAGCAAATTTCATGACATACATGAGTGATGATAAACCTGGACTTAAGAGTGGGAAGGGATCAGGGAGAGGTAAATCATGGTTAGGTAAAGGAGCAGGGAGAGGGGAAGGAGCGGGAAGCACCAGAGAGACATCATATAACAATCAATAAACCAATTGTTTGGGATCAAATGACCTTGCCTGGTGTATCAGGGTTGGGTGTGTCGTGTCTGCAATCACACCAACCTCGCCCCCGCCCCGGCACTCCTTCTGTGCACCTGTCCCTCACCCCTCCAGCGGCACTCCACCCTGACCATTCCCGACGTCCTTTGCTCCTGCCAGATTTACAAATCTGCTCTCCACTCCACATTGACAAATACAGTACTGTGTAAAAGTCTTAGGCACCCTAGCTATATATATGTGCCTGAGACTTTTGCACAATAATATATAACACAATAAATATAGCAAATCATTGATTATCCAGTATGCTTATCTCTGTGGTGCCAGATTGGCAGAATTAGCATTAATTCATTTTAATATTCCAACACACTTATAATTCACTTCTTTTTAGATGTTACACAGTAATATGACAAAGATTTGCAGGAAACTAGATAAGTTTAAAGGAAGCATGGGAAACTTAACCTGGTGGAAACAGGCCACTAGGAAGTTTCAGAGGAGCATACTAGCTGGGGCACCAGTGAACCTAAAATGAGTGTGGTAACCTGGGCCCAAATGTGGGGTGGGGGTACAGGGCAACTGTGGCTATCAGGACCTAGTGAAGCAGCTGCCAGGCTATCAAGCTATCTGAACAATCAGGTAGCAGATTAGAACATAGAACAATAGAGCACAATAAAGGTGATTCTGCCCATAATGTTGTTGCTGTCCACCATACCAAATTAAACAAATCCCACCTGTTTGCACATGTCCTCTATCTATCCATTTGTTGCTTGTTCATGTGCCTGTCTGAATGCCCCTTAAGTGTTGGTATTGTCTCTGCCTCCAGCACCTTCCCTGACAGTGCAACCCAGGCACCTACTACTCTCTGTGCTTAAAACAAAACTTGCCCCACACCTCTCCTGTAGACTACCCCCTCTCTCCTTAAAGCAATAGCTTGTATTTGACATTTCTGCTCTGGGAATAAGACTCTGATTATAGAAACATAGAAACATAGAAAATAGGTGCAGGAGTAGGCCATTCGGCCCTTCGAGCCTGCACCGCCATTCAGTATGATCATGGCTGATCATCCAACTCAGAACCCTGTACCTGCCTTCTCTCCATACCCCCTGATCCCTTTAGCCACAAGGGCCATATCTAACTCCCTCTTAAATATAGCCAATGAACTGGCCTTAACTGTTTCCTGTGGCAGAGAATTCCACAGATTCACCACTCTCTGTGTGAAGAAGTTTTTCCTAATCTCGGTACTAAAAGGCTTCCCCTCTATCCTCAAATTGTGGCCCCTCGTTCTGGACTTCCCCAACATCGAGAACAATCTTCCTGCATCTAGCCTGTCCAATCCCTTTAGGATTTTATACATTTCAATAAGATCCCCCCACAATCTTCTAAATTCCAGAGAGTATAAGCCTAGCCGATCCAGTCTTTCATCATATGAAAGTCCTGCCATCCCAGGAATCAATCTGGTGAACCTTCTTTGTACTCCCTCTATGGCAAGAATGTCTTTCCTCAGATTAGGGGACCAAAACTGCACACAATACTCCAGGTGTGGTCTCACCAAGGCCTTGTACCACTGCAGTAGTACCTCCCTGCTCCTGTACTCAAATCCTCTTGCTATGAATGCCAGCATACCATTCGCCTTTTTCACCGCCTGCTGTACCTGCATGCCCACTTTCAATGACTGGTGTACAATGACACCCAGGTCTCCTTGCACCTGCCCTTTTCCTAATCGGCCACCATTCAGATAATAATCTGTTTTCCTGTTTTTGCCACCAAAGTGGATAACCTCACATTTATCCACATTAAATTGCATCTGCCATGAATTTGCCCACTCACCTAACCTATCCAAGTCACCCTGCATCCTCTTAGCATCCTCCTCACAGCTAACACTGCTGCCCAGCTTTGTGTCATCCGCAAACTTGGAGATGCTGCATTTAATTCCCTCGTCTAAGTCATTAATATATATTGTAAACAACTGGGGTCCCAGCACTGAACCTTGCAGTACCCCACTAGTCACTGCCTGCCATTCTGAAAAGGTCCCGTTTATTCCCACTCTTTGCTTCCTGTCTGCCAACCAATTCTCTATCCACATCAATACCATACCCCCAATACCGTGTGCTTTAAGTTTGCACACTAATCTCCTGTGTGGGACCTTGTCAAAAGCCTTCTGAAAATCCAAATATACCACATCCACTGGTTCTCCCCTATCCACTCTACTAGTTGCGTCCTCAAAAAATTCTATGAGATTCTTCAGACATGATTTTCCATTCACAAATCCATGCTGACTTTGTCCGATGATTTCACCGCTGTCCAAATGTGCTGTTATCATATCTTTGATAACTGACTCTAGCATTTTCCCCACCACTGATGTTAGGCTAACCGGTCTATAATTCCCTAGTTTCTCTCTCCCTCCTTTTTTAAAAAGTGGGGTTACATTAGCCACCCTCCAATCCTCAGGAACTAGTCCAGAATCTAACGAGTTTTGAAAAATTATCACTAATGCATCCACTATTTCTTGGGCTACTTCCTTAAGCTCTCTGGGATGCAGTGCATCTGGCCCTGGAGATTTATCTGCCTTTAATCCCTTCAATTTACCTAACACCACTTCCCTACTAACATGTATTTCCCTCAGTTCCTCCATCTCACTAGACCCTCTGTCCCCTACTATTTCCGGAAGATTATTTATGTCCTCCTTAATGAAGACAGAACCAAAGTAGATATTCAATTGGTCTGCCATGTCCTTGTTCCCCATAATCAATTCACTTGTTTCTGTCTGTAAGGGACCTACATTTGTCTTAACCAATCTTTTTCTTTTCACATATCTATAAAAGCTTTTACAGTCAGTTTTTATGTTCCCTGCCAGTTTTCTCTCATAATCTCTTTTCCCTTTCCTAATTAAGCCCTTTGTCCTCCTCTGCTGGACTCTGAATTTCTCCCAGTCCTCAGGTGAGCCGCTTTTTTTGGTTAATTTGTATGTTTGTTCTTTGGAATTGATACTATCCCTAATTTCCCTTGTCAGCCACGGGTGCACTACCTTCCCTGATTTATTATTTTGCCAAACTGGGATGAATAATTGTTGTAGTTCATCCATGCGATCTTTAAATGCTTGCCATTGCATATCCACCGTCAATCCTTTAAGTATCATTTGCCAGTCTATCTTAGCTAATTCACATCTCATACCTTCAAAGTTACCCTTCTTTAAGTTCAGGACCTTTGTTTCTGAATTAACTATGTCACTCTCCATCTTAATGAAGAATTCCACCATATTATGGTCACTCTTACCCAAGGGGCCTCGCACGACAAGATTGCTAACTAACCCTTCCTCATTGCTCAATACCCAGTCTAGAATAGCCTGCTCTCTAGTTGGTTCCTCGACATGTTGGTTCAAAAAACCATCCCGCATACATTCCAAGAAATCCTCTTCCTCAGCACCCTTACCATTATCTGCCCTATCTATGTATCCCATAATTTTACATACTTCTATCAAGTTGCCCTTCAACCTCTGAAACTCCAGAGAAAATAATCCATTTTGTTGAACCTCTCCTCATAGTTAATGTTCTCTAATCTAGCCAACATCTTGTTGAACCTCTTTTGCATCCTCTGAAAGGCCTTCTGATAATGCAGTGACCAGAACTGCACACAAAACTCCAAATGTGGCCCAATCAAAGTTTTATACTGCTGCAACATGCCTTCCTAACTTTTGTACTCAACCCCTTGACAAACTAATGCAAGTAATGTCATATGTCTTCCTTACCACCCTATCCACTCGAGTTGCCATTTTTGGGGAGTTGTGGACTTGCACCCGAAGGTTTCTCTGTACATCAATACTCATAAGGATCCCGCCAATTACTGTATACTTTCCTCTTACATTTGACCTCCCAAAGTGAAACACTTCACACTTATCCAGATTCAATTCCATCTGCCATTTCTCCAGTCATATATCCGACTGATCTATATCCTGTTGTATCCTTCCCCACTATTCACAATTTGGCTGACTCTTGTACAAATTGCAGATTTGTCATTCAGCCCATCTACATTTTTCTTGGAATTCTACTGTATGTTTTAAGATTGCATTATTTGGGATGCATTTTTTCAGTTGAGGTTCAGTGAGTAAGACACGGAGTCATAGGCTACTGGGTTCAAGTGCCACTTTAGAGTCAGTATCATAAAATTATCCTGAGTTCCCCAAAGCAAAGGGAGGCAGAACTGTGGGTAAATGAAATAAAAAGTCTTCTGAAGAGCTCAGTGACTCAATCTCAATGCTGAACAATGAAGGCCAGCTTAGTTATCAGATTAACCGATGCTGTAGAAAACCTCCAAAACATTGGGGGACAGTTTTATTCCTCTCTAAGTGGTTGAGGTTAAAGTTAATAGGATATGAAAATTTGAATCCTGTCTGATCCGTCACCTTTGGGAAGCAAGTTGTATCTGTAAATATCATCACAACCTGGGGCTTCAGGTGCCCGTTTAACTATGGGCAGTGTGTTGTATGACATAGCAAAGTATTTTATAACACTACTTGTCCCCTGGCATTGAGCACCCTCTGTGATTGAACCAAAGGCCTTTTTCAGTAAGGATTGGAGTCCATATCCAGCTATGAAACTATCAACTCAGTTGCAAGATGGCAGCTTTGTTCTTTGTGGGGTGATTAAGAATCAGAATCAGGTTTATTAACAATGACATTCAGTATGTTGTGGAATTTGTTGTTTTGTGGCAGCAGTACAGTGTAAATCTTAAAATTACTATAAATTACAATAACAAACCTGTGGTTTGTCGAATGTCGGATAAAATGTGAAGCCTTTGGGGTAACTTTGACCTGTGTCTTTGCTATCGCTTAGCACACGCTTGGGCTCAGTAGTGAGTGCGCTTTTTGTTTTGCCGGTGGGGGGAGGGGGATCGTTGCTTGCTGCTGCTTACGCGCGGGAGCTGGGGAGGGGGGGGCTTTGGGGTTCTCATGTTTAGTTGTCGTTCATTCTTTGGGGCACTTCTCTGTTTTCATGGATGTTTGCAAAGAAAAAGCATTTCAGGATGTATATTGTATACATTTCTTTGACATTAAATTCGACCTTTGAACCTTTGAATATATTAAAAATAAATAAAAAGTGCAGAAAGACAGAGCAAAATAGTGAGGTAGTGTTCATAGACTGATCAGAATCAGTTTAATATCACTGGCATATATCAAGAAATTTATTGTTTTGCAGCAGCAGTACATTGTAATACATAATTTAAAAACTATAAATTACAACAAGAAATACATATATGTGTATGTAGTTGAATACGTAGGGTAAAAGGCAAGCAAAATAGTGATCATGGGTTCATTGTTTATTCAGAAATCTGGTGGTGGAGGGGCAGAAACTTTTGCTGAAAGTGTGTGTTATCAGGCTCTTGTATCTCCTCCTTGATGGTAGTAATAAGAGGGCACGTTATGGGTGATGCAGGTTCCTAATGGTAGGTACTGCCTTCTTGAGACATTGCCTTTTGAAGGTGTTCTCAAAGCTTGGGAGGCTAAGCTGACTGAATTTACAACTTTCTGCAGTTTTTTCTGATCCAGTACAGTGGCCCCTCCATACCAGATGGTGATGCAACCAGTTAGAATGCTCTCCACGGCACACCTGCAGAAATTTGCAAGAGTCTTTGGTGACATGCCAAATCTCCTTAAAGTCATAATGAAACACAGCCATAGTTGTGCCTTCCTTGTTGGACCCAGGATAGATTTTTGGCGATGTTGCCATCCAGGACCTTGAAACTGCTCACCCTTTCCACTGATGATTCCTGGATGAGGACTGGTGTGTGTTCCCTCGACTTCTCCTTCCGAAGTCCACAATTAACTCCTTGATCTTACTGACATTGAGTGCAAGGTTGTTGTTGCGACGTCACTCAACCAGCTGATCTATCTCGCTCCTGCATGCTTCCTCGCTGAGGATAGATCTTCAGAGATTTTGACACCCAGGAATTTGAAGCAGAGTAGACCTGTACTTTCCTGAGCTCAGAAGAATAAAAGATAATTCTTTTGAAATATACATCATTCTAAACAGATATGGAAATGATGTTTTCCTCTGGTTAGGGTGTCTGGGACCAGTATAAGGAATTGACCATTCAAGAAGGAGATGGCAAGAACGTTCTTTAATCAGATGGATGTGAATGCCTTAAAGTACGAAAAAACCTTGAAACCTTAGTTCCTGAGTGTAGTTAAGAAAGAGGTGAGTAGATATTTAGCTATTAAGGAAATTGAAGGTTATGAGATTAGTACAGGAAAGTGGCACAGAAGTAGAACACCAGCCACAACCTTTTGAATGGCAGAGCAGACATGAGGGACTGAATAACCTACTTGGCATAGAAACATGATAACTATCCAAGCTAATCCTATTTGCCTGCATTCAGCTCATAACCCTGTATGCCTGTCCTTTCGAAGTACATGTCCAAAATATCTCATAAATGTTGTAATTTTGTCTGCCTCCTCTACCCCCTCTAAGAGCTAATCTCCTTTCTTTGGCACTCTCCGTATGAAAAACATATCCCTCAGATCTAGTTTAAATTTTTCCCTTTTCACCTTAAATCTGTTCCCTCTAGTTCTATCGCAAGCAAAAGAAGATCTGAAGATGTTGGAAATCGAAGCAAAACACACAAAATGCTGGAGAAACTCAGCAGGCCAGGCTGCATCTATGGAAAAGAGTACAGTCAACATTTTTGGCCAATGTGTCCTGATGAAGGGTCTCGGCCTGAAACATTGACTATACTCTTTCCCATAGATGCTGACTGGCCTGCTGATTTCCTCCAGCATTTTGTGTGCGCTCCCTCCAGTTCTAGACCACCTCTATTTTTTTATGTTCTTATAAAAAACCTTTTCTGCTCCTGTCTTGTGGCCTCTTGGGGACAAGTGTCTTTATAAACCTCTATAAATTTTAAAAGTCCCAGTCTATCCACTCTCTCCATATAAGTTAAATCCTCCCATTTCAATAACATTCCCATAAATCCTTCCTGCACCCTTTGCAGCTTAATGACATCCTTCCTACAGTCAACAGCTGGAACTGCACAACATATTCCAAGTGCGGTCTCTTCAACATCTGGCACAGCTGTAACATGATAACCCAACTCTTGTGCTCAGTGCCCTGAATGATAAAGAAAAAATGTGCCATTGGGGTTTGTGGATAAGGGGTGTCATCAGGGAATGGGTATGTGTTTGGGTCAGAGTTCCTGAGTGCTTAATTGGCTTTGAAAATGATACACAAAGAAAGGATTCATGTACCAGATTCTATGGTTACAAAGGGCTAAGCGTCTTAAGTGCTTAAGGTCACAGAAAATGCAATTAGCAGCTCTGTGCACTGTACATCTGGTCAAAGGAGCTCTTCTACTGAAACCTGAGTCAAAATTTCAGCCATGTTCTGGTGAACTCATTGTAACTGGACATCCTTATGTGTAGAAAGACTGATTAGAAGAGCATTAATACAGTAAACTATAGGATTCTGCTGGCTTTTAACAATGAGATCACTGGGCGCAAAGAAAAGGCTGGGAATATCAATAACAGTGGCGCTTCTCTTCCTGGCGAACTTAATGTATTCTTCGCAAGATTCGAACAGAAAAGGAGCATCCTGCTCCCTCCAGATGAACCAGACCTGGTGACATCGAGATTCATCGTCACTGAGGAGGACATTAGAAGGGCCTTCCTGAAGGTAAATCCAAGGAAGGCGACGGGCCCAGATGGTGTCCCAGGACGGGTTCTCCGGGCCTGTGCAAGCGAGCTAGCTGGAGTGTTTGCTGACATCTTCAACTGCTCCTTGCTTCAGTCTAAGATCCCCTCATGTTTTAAGAAGGCAACGATAATCCCAGTGCTGAAGAAGAGCAAGGTGGCATGCCTGAATGACTATCGACCTGTGGCTCTGACATCAATTGCTATGAAGTGCTTCGAGAGATTGGTTATGGCACACATCAACCACAGCCTACCGGTCAACCTCGACGCTTTGCTATTCACCTACCAGAGCAACAGGTCAACGGCAGATGCCATCTCTCTGGCCCTACATTCCTCCTTAGAACACCAGGAGAATAAAGACGCATACATAAGGCTCCTTTTCATTGACTACAGCTCTGCCTTTAATACCATCATTCCAAATAAACTGATTCCTAAGCTCCGGAACCTGGGCCTTAGCACTCAGATCTGCAGCTGGATCTTCAACTTCCTCACAGACAGGACCCAGCCTGTAAAAATAGGGGACAAGCTCTCCTCTACAATCACTCTGAGCACCGGTGCCCCACGAGGCTGTGTACTCAGCCCCCTGCTGTACTCACTGTACACCCATGATTGTGTAGCCAAATTTCCATCAAACGCAATATATAAGTTTGCTGATGACACAACAATTGTAGGCCATATCTCGGCTAACGATGAGTTTGAGTACAGAGAGGAAATTAAGAACCTGGTGGCACGGTGCAAAGACAATAACCTATCCCTCAACGTCAGCAAGACGAAGGAATTGGTTGTTGACTTCAGAAGGAGTAGCAGACCGCACGACCCAATTTACATCGGTGGTGCGCAAATGGAACAGGTCAAAAGCTTTAAGTTCCTCAGGGTCAATATCACAAATGACCTGACTTGGTCCAGCCAAGCAGAGTTCAATGCCAAGAAGGCCCACCAGCGCCTTTACTTCCTTAGAAAACTAAAGAAATTTGGCCTGTCCCTTAAAACCCTCACTAATTTTTATAGATGCAGCATACAAAGCATTCTTCTAGGGTGCATCACAACCTTGTATGGAAGTTGTCCTGTCCAAGACCGAAAGAAGCTGCAGAAGATCGTGAACACGGCGCAGCACATCACACAAACCAATTTTCCGTCCTTGGACTCACTCTACATCGCACGCTGTCGGTGCAGTGCTGCCAGGATAATCAAGGACACGACCCACCCAGCCAACACACTTTTCGTCCCTCTTCCCTCCGGGAGAAGGTTCAGGAGCTTGAAGATTCGTACGGCCAGATTTGGGAACAGCTTCTTTCCAATTGTGATAAGACTGCTGAACGGATCCTGAGCGGGATCTGGGCTGTACCCTCCAAATATCCGGACCAGCCTCTCGGTTTTTTTGCACTTCCTTACGTCCCATTTTTCTATTTTCTATTTATGATTTATAAATTAAATTTTTAATATTTACTAATTTTAACTATTTTTAATATTTTTAATATTTAATATTTGTAATCCAGGGAGTGTGAAGCGCAGAATGAAATATCGCTGTGATGATTGTACATTCTGGTACCAATTGTTTGGCGACAATAAAGTATAAAATATGAAGTTACTGGGCTGTATTATTTGCACAACCTGGCTAGGTTCTGATGGACATTAGAGTTAAAATCTCTGCTTTACCCTGCAGTTTCCACAAGAAATTCCTTTTTTCTTTCTCCACAAACGATGCCTTAGAAGGTTAAATTATTAAATGATAACACATCCAATGTTACTGAGTCCAAAGCTCCTGTATCATATTAAATAATGCATTATTCTCACGGTGTAAAATGTCTGTGTGGCTACAAAGCAGAACAACCGACAATTGGAAAGACCATAGGAGATCTAATGTTAGTTTATAACTGCATCAATGTTGTCTTTGTCAAGCTGTTTACAAAGCTGACGACTTGATGGCAAAGCCTCAGGCGAGGATTGCAGTGAAGCTATGCCCTTGGAACAAGTGCAGTAGTGCATGAAATCAGATTGAATTTGAAACAAGGAATAATTCAACTGGTGACATACAGGTTGACTGTGGGTGATTGGTCAACCTGTATGTCAGACATACATTTTGTTCCCTTTAACATGATAACATTGATACTAAAACCACAGCATTTGTATCACTCAAGATCCACTCAGGCATTGATGTGCAGCCAAAGTCAGTTATCAGTTCACAGAAGAAATGCATTCAAAAGTTCAAATTTCAAAGTACATTTACTATCAAAGTACATATATATCACCATATACAACTCTGAGATTTATTTTCTTGCAGATATTCACAGTAAATACAAGAAACACAATAGAATCAATGAAAGACCGCACTCGACAAGATGGACAGACAACCAATGTGCAAAAGTCAAGTTGTGCAAATAGAAAAAATAAAGAAAAAAAGAAATAATAATAACAATAATAAATAAATAAGCAATAAATATCAAAAGCATGAGGTGAAGAGTCCTTGAAGGTGAGTCCATAGGTTGTGGGAACAGTTCAGTGATGGGGCAAGTGAAGTTGAGTGATAAAATTTGGAGGAGGGGTTGATGAGGCCTGGATTCACTGAACCTAAAGGCCTTTTCTTCCAACACTGATTCTCCCAACAGTTACCTAGTAACCTACCCAAGGAGTAATTTACAATGGCCAACTAAACTAACTACCAATATCTCCCTGAAACATGGGAGGAAACTGGAGCACCCAGGAGAAACCCACACAGTCACAAGGAAAACATGCAAAGTAGATACAAACATCACCTAAGGTCAGGATCAAACTCAGGTCATTGGACCTGTGATCGTTTCACAAGGTGTAACATTTTTGCACTGCCTTGTGAATTTAATGTGACCCATTGTCTGAAAGTGGGAGTAACTATAAACTTGCTGGGGAGTGCGGTGCTGGCATTTTGTTATATTTATGAGGTTAGTCATCATACAGAGTCCTTTAGATTAAGACAGTCAAAATCGTCCCTTCGTGGGGAGGTGTTACGTGTCAACATTTTTTACTGCGGCGTCATTTTAAGCGCCTGGATGAGGCAGGTGGATGATGTCATTATATAAATGCGGACAACAGGTTTCTGGGATATTCGGCAGAGAAGGAACAGCAGACTTCTAGGTACCAGCGGGAGAGCGAGCTGGGTGGAGATAGTTGAAGAGTTCGCTACAGCAGCAGACGAGTCTAGCCCTTCTCCACGTCCAGCGGGTTGTGATAATTGGATATGTGACTGTCACTCTACATGACCCATACTTGGATTTCTGGAGTAGACCTGTGGCGACCACTTTTTGTTACTGAAGCATTCACGGCAAGGCCTGACAACCCTCAGAAGAAGGATTCCATTGATCTGGACATATGTTCATTGTTTCTGGCAGATATACAGAGAATATGAAGCAAGTTGAAGAAATCCAATTGTTAATTTGAGAAAGCCGCACTGACACAATCCACTATCCACTAATGCAAGTGCTTGTCATTTGTTTAAACTTTGTTTCATTGTGAATGGTGAAGCAGCAATAGCATCAAAAGGTTATATGCTTGCTGAATTCTCGTGCAACATCACACCTTTCAGCCTTGCCAATGCCATCACCAAGATTCCACAACCCAAGAGAGTCATTGTATACCATCCTTCTTCTATGATCTTGCAATCACGCCAATGATTCCAAGAGATTAAAATGAAATGAGGGATTGTTATGTTTTGTAACTCCAAAACATAAAACTAATTTAAAGGAAAAGATAGACAGTCCAAAATGCGAGTCTAACTTCGTTTTTACTTTAAGTGAGGTGCACACGTATCACATGGTGGTGTGATAACTTATGCCATTCATGTGCTTTTACATATAACTCATAATGAAGTATTTAAATGAACAAGAATGCTTTATCAAACAATATATTTACAATATTACCTAAATATTACTGAAATATGAAATACACAATACTCCTACCTGCTTAACTGTAAACATCAACTTCATATAGAATGTATCTCAACTCAAATGATCTCCTTCATCTGCGAGAGAATTTGTAGAATGCTTACAAGATGGATTTTTCGTGCAGCTTGTGGTTGAGCCCACTTTGGGATCAGCTATTCTGGATTGGTTGATGTGTAATATACCAGATTTGATTAGAAAGTTTAAGGCAAGTGCACCCTTAGGAAGCACTGGTCATAATATGATAGAATTCACTCTCCAATTTGAGAGGGAGAGCTAAAGCCAGATGTATCACTATTACAGTGAAGTAAAGGGAATTACTGAGGCATGAGAGAGGAGTTGTGCAAAGTTGATTGGAAGGGGACACTAGACAGCACAGCAGCAATGGCTGGAGTTTCTGAGAGCAATTTGGAAGGTGCAGGACAGATACATCCCAAAGAAGAAGAAACATTCTAAAGGTAGGATGACACAACCGTATCTGACAAGAGAAGTCAAAGCCAATGAAAAAGCAAAAGAGAGTGCATATAATAGAGCAAACAAAAAGTGCGAAGTTAGAGGATTGGGAAGTTTTTAAAAACCACCAGAACGCAAATAAGAAAAGCCATAAGGAACGAAGAGATGAAATAAGAAGGTAAGCTAGCCAATAATATCAAAGAGGATACAAAAGGAGAAGCGTCAATAGATATTGGATCATGGGAAAATGATGCTGGAGAAGTAGTAATGGGAGACAAGGAAATTGGGGGGGAATTGTAGAAGTATTTTACACAGTATACTACATAATACAACTACTATATGGACATCCACAGCATGGTAAATATTGAATTGTCCCATTCAGGCCTAAAGATTTATTGGCTGTGGAGGATTTCTTACTCTTGTGGAATAACATCTTTCCAAATAAGTGGGGTCACTCTGCCTGGCAGGTGAGACTTGTGGCTGTGAAAACAATTTCAGATTTCAGGGCCTCCTCTGACAGCTCTGGACACCTTTCTTCTCCTTCTCTTGGACTTTCTTTCTGGATCTACTTCAATCCTTGCTTCTCTCCCGGTCCCAGCTTCTTTCTGGAGGAACTCAGCAGGTCAGACATCATATATGGAAAAGAGTACAGTCGACGTTTCAGGCTGAGACCCCTTATCAGTCTTGCTGAATCTAATGTTCTCTTTTCGGTAGATGATATCTGACCTACTGAGTTCATAGTACATGGAAAATCTACAGCACATTACAGGCCCTTCGGCCCACAATGTTGTGCTGACCATGTAACCTACTCTAGAAACCGTGTAGAATTTTCCTAGCGCATAGCTCTCTATTTTTCTAAGCTCCATGTACCTATCTAAGAGGCTCTTAAAAGACCCTATTGAATTTTCTTCTACCACTGTCACTGGCAGTGCATTCCACGCACCTACCACCCTCTGTGTGAAAAACTTACCTCTGCTATCCCCCTTGTACCTACTTCCAAGCACCTTAAGACTGTGCCCCCTCGTGTTAGTCATTTCAGCCCTGGGAAATAGCCTCTGACTATCCATATGATCAACATCTGTCATCATCTTATACACCTCTATCAGGTTACCTCTCATCCTCCGTCGCTCCAAAGAGAAAAGGCCAAGTTTATTCATTTAGTCAACCTATTCTCATAAGGTATGCTCTCCAATCCAGGTAACATCCTTGTAAATCTCCTCTGCACTCTCTCTATAGTATCCACATCCTTCCTGTAGTGAGGTGACCAAAACTGAACACAGTACTCTAAGTGGAGTCTGACCAAGGTAACATTAGCTGTAACATTACCTCAGGGCTCTTAGAACATAGAACATAGAATAGTACAGCACAGTACAGGCCCTTCGGCCCACAATGTTGTGCCGACCCTCAAACCCTGCCTCCCATATAAAACCCCACCTTAAATTCCTCCATATACCTGTCTAGTAGTCTCTTAAACTTCACTAGTGTATCTGCCTCCACCACTGACTCAGGCAGTGCGTTCCATGCACCAACTACTCTCTGAGTAAAAAACCTTCCTCTAATATCCCCCTTGAACTTCCCACCCCTTATCTTAAAGCCATGTCCTCTTGTATTGAGCAGTGGTGCCCTGGGGAAGAGGCGCTGGCTATCCACTCTATCTATTCCTCTTATTATCTTGTACACCTCTATCATGTCTCCTCTCATCCTCCTTCTCTCCAAAGAGTAAAGCCCGAGCTCCTTTAATCTCTGATCATAATGCATACTTTCTAAACCAGGCAGCATTCTGGTAAATCTCCTCTGTACCCTTTCCAATGCTTCCACATCCTTCCTATAGTGAGGTGACCAGAACTGGACACAGTACTCCAAGTGTGGCCTAACCAGAGTTTTATAGAGCTGCATCATTACATCGCGACTCTTAAACTCTATCCCTCGACTTATGAAAGCTAACACCTCATAAGCTTTCTTAACTACCCTATCCACCTGTGAGGCAACTTTCAGGGATCTGTGGACATGTACCCCGAGATCCCTCTGCTCCTCCACACTACCAAGTATCCTGCCAGTTACTTTGTACTCTGCCTTGGAGTTTGTCCTTCCAAAGTGTACCACCTCACACTTCTCCGGGTTGAACTCCATCTGCCACTTCTCAGCCCACTTCTGCAACCTGTCAATGTCTCTCTGCAATCTTTGCCAATCCTCTACACTATCTACAACACCATCAAC
The DNA here is from genome assembly GCF_030028105.1 of Mobula birostris. Taxonomy (NCBI): domain Eukaryota; kingdom Metazoa; phylum Chordata; class Chondrichthyes; order Myliobatiformes; family Myliobatidae; genus Mobula; species Mobula birostris. The sequence goes on from NC_092402.1 coordinate 29,336,008, forward strand.
CTTTGTGTCATCTGCAAACTTGCCAACCCACCCTTCTACCCCAACATCCAGGTCGTTAATAAAAATCACGAAAAGTAGAGGTCTCAGAACAGATCCTTGTGGGACACCACTAGTCACAATCCTCCATACTCCCTCCACCACCACCCTCTGCCTCTGCAGGCAAGCCAATTCTGAATCCACCTGGCCAAACTTCCCTGGATCCCATGCCTTCTAACTTTCTGAATAAGCCTACAGTGTGGAACCTTGTCAAATGCCTTACTAAAATCCATATAGATCCATCCACTACACTACCCTCATCTATATGCCTGGTCACCTCCTTAAAGAACTCTTATCAGGCTTGTTAGACACAATCTGCCCTTCACAAAGCCATGCTGACTGTCCCTGATCAGACCATGATTCTCTAAATGCCTATAGATCCTATCTCTAAGAATCTTTTCCAACAGCTTTCCCACCACAGATGTAAGGCTCACTGGTCTATAATTAGCCAGACTACCCCTACAACCTTTTTTGAACAAGGGGACAACATTTGCCTCCCTCCAATCCTCCGGTACCATTCCCGTGGACAACAAGGACATAAAGATCCTAGCCAGAGGCTCAGCAATCTCTTCTCTCGCCTCGTGGAGCAGCCTGGGGAATATTCCGTGAGGCCCCGGGGACTTATCTGTCCTAATGTATTTTAACAACTCCAACACCTCCTCTCCATTAAAATCAACATGCTCCAGAACATCAACCTCACTCATATTGTCCTCACCATCATCAAGTTCCCTCTCATTGGTGAATACTGAAGTGAAGTATTCATTGAGGACCTCGCTCACTTCCACAGCCTCCAGGCACATCTTCCCACCTTTATCTCTAATCAGTCCTACCTTCAATCCTGTCATCCTTTTTTTCTTCACGTAATTGAAGAATGCCTTGGGGTTTTCCTTTACCCTACTCGCCAAGCACTTCTCATGCCCCCTTCTTGCTCTTCTCAGCCCCTTCTTAAGCTCCTTTCTTACTTCCCTATATTCCTCAATAGACCCATCTGATCCTTGCTTCCTAAACCTCATGTATGCTGCCTTCTTCCACCTGACTTGTCACCCATGGTTCCTTCACCCTACCATTCCTTATCTTCCTCACCGGGACAAATTTATCCCTAACATCCCGCAAGAGATCTTTAAACATCGACCACATGTCCATAGTACATTTCCCTGCAAAAACATCATCCCAATTCACACCCGCAAGTTCTAGCCATATAGCTTCATAATTTGCCTTTCCCCAATTAAAAATTTTCCTGCCCTCTCTGATTCTATCCTTTTTTATGATAATGCTAAAGGCCAGGGAGCGGTGGTCACTGTCCCCCAGATGCTCACCCACTGAGAGATCTGTGACCTGACCCGGTTCATTACCTAGTACTAGATCTAGTATGGCATTCCCCCGGTTGGCCTGTCCACATACTGTAACAGGAATCCATCCTGGACACACTTAACAAACTCTGCCCCATCTAAACCTTTGGAACTAATCAGGTGCCAATCAATATTAGGGAAGTTAAAGTCACCCATGATAGCAACCCTGTTATTTTTGTACCTTTCCAAAATCTGCCTCCCAATCTGCTCCTCTGTATTTCTGCTGCTACCAGGGGGCCTATAGAATACCCCCAATAGAGTAACTGCTCCCTTCCTGTTCCTGACTTCCACCCATATTGACTCAAAAGAGGAACCTGCTACATTACCCACCCTTTCTGTAGCTGTAATAGTATCCCTGACCAGTAATGCCACCCCTCCTCTATCGCTTTTAAAGCACTGAAATCCAGGAATATTGAGAATCCATTCCTGCCCTGGTGCCAGCCAAATCTCTGTCATGGCCACTACATCATAATTCCATGTATGTATCCAAGCTCTTAGTTCATCACCTTTGTTCCTGATGCTTCTTGCATTGAGGTACACACATTTCAGCCCTTCTACCTTACTATCTTTACACCGTTTATTCTGCTTCTCTTTCCTCAAAGCCTCTCTGTATGCTAGATCTGGCTTTACTCCATGCACTTCTTTCACTGCTCTATCACTCTGGGTCATCCCCCTCGCAAATTAGTTTAAACCCTCCCGAACCATGCTAGCAAACATACATGCAAGGATATTGATCCCCCTCGAGTTCAGGTGCAACCCATCCAATCTGTACAGGTCCCACCTTCCCCAGAAGAGATCCCAATGATCTAAAAATCTAAAACCCTTCTCCCTGCACCAACTCCTCAGCCACGCATTCAACTGCCATCTCCTCCAATTCTTACCATCACTGTCACGTAGCACTGGCAGCAATACTGAGAACGCCACCCTTGAGGTCCTGTTCTTCAGCCTTCTGCCTAGTTCCCAAATCTCACACTTCAGGACCTCATCTTGAGCTCATTCTGTCTTCAAATTTGACTTATCAAAATGAACTACCTCACTCTTATCTGGGTTGAAGTCCATCTACCACTTCTCAGCCAGGTTCTACATCCTATAACCCTGCAACCTCTTACAACCCTTCACACTATCCACAATACCCCCAACCTTTGTGTCATCAGCAAACTTACTAACCCTCCCTTCTACTTATTCTTGAATTTCTTGAATTGAATTCTTAAATTTATATTGAATTATGCTTGAATTTCCAGCATCTGCAGATTTCCTTGTGTTTGCGCTTCTACTTATTCATCCAGTCCCTCCAGCATTGTATGTGTGTTGCTTGGATTTCCGGTATCGGCAAATTTTATCTTGTTTCTTTCTCTCTGTCTCTTTTGTACTTTTCAACTTCCTGTCTGGTTTTTCTCGTCTTCCTTTTTCTTCTTATAGTTTCTCGTGAGAATCTCTGAATTTGCTAATTTCTTGAGAAATTAGGTCATGTTTATCCTCTTCTATTTCCATAGCACTTATGTCATCCTCCTCTTCCTTTTCCTTCTTTCTAGGATGTGCATCTTGATCCTGGGAAGGTGCATTTAGTTCACTGGAGTATTCGCTTATTAATCCTTATATTGCAATCTCATCTCTTTTCTAGGTTCCTCATCGCCAACATCATCTGACAAATTTTCTGTTTTCATATTGCCATTGATTCCTTTATTTTTGACTTAACATTCATTCTGCTGGGCTCGGGTCTTTGCATCTACTTTTACAAGCAGCTTTTTGTCTCGCATTTGAAGTTCATACAATAACCTTACTGCACACAGAGTAGATTCTGGTTCTTTATACTCACAAAAGCCAAATGCTTCCAACTTTCCTGAAGCTCCTTGAACTCTCTTCCAGGTTAAAACTAAGCCACATTTCGTTAATAACTACCTGATTACAGAAGCTTTCTCAGATATGTTTCCTACAAAAACTTTTGTAGTCCGACCACTGCTTTCGTCATTTTCTGAGCAGCATGGTCCTTCTAGCAATGATTTATAGTGTACAGCATGGAAGCAATTGTGGCATCATTCAATACCTTCTTAAATTACTTTCAGTTGGTCCTATTGTAGGGAAATGTGGCATGCAAATAGTGGATGGATCTTCAATCAAATTGTAAATGTCATTCCCACAGGAGTTAACTTTTCTCCAGTATAAGGTCTTAGTTGCATAGCTGTAGGCTTCAGTTCAGTATCTTTGAAATGCCGTTCTGACTTATTTTGTGGGATTTTGTTGCAATCATGTTGCAATTTTATTCACGCTCACTTTCATCCCTGACTGCAACTCATTTGCGTCTCTGTCCGTGGCTTCAATTGATACAGCTATTTCGACTGCTCTTTTAAATGTAAGTTGTGCTTCTATTAGGAGCCATTTTTGAATGCTTTCTTGTAAAAGTCCACAAACTAACTGATCTCTCAGTGCATCTTTAAGGCCATTACCACTTGTGAAACCTGAAGCTTTCTGCAATTAACACTGGCTTCAGTCCTAACTGTTTCTGCATTACTTTCATGATATCAAGAAAGCTCTTTTTGCCTGGTTTGGTTGGAGCAGTTACATTTCTAAGGAAACTATTTGCCTTTGTAACCCTCAGGCTTGCCCAGCTTGCGTTCATCTAGGGGAATCAGCCTTCGGCCCCGCCAAACTGGGTACTGTAATCACTATTGTGTGGATGCTGTGTAATGTACCCCCAGTTGCAAACCCACAACGCAAAATATCAGACAGTACACCATATGCAATTAAATGATAGAACTTTATGAATCTTAATCTGAATATAGGGTTAGTAATGAAAATTTAAAAAAGGGCCCAAAGTCAAGTCAAAGTCACGTTGGAGCTCACTCAGTAGTCATTCTTCCCCGATGTTACCGTCACCGGGAACAAATGCGCCAGGGGCATCCCCCGCTTGAAGGTGACCTCCCTCTTCGTAGTGTTCCTGATGATCACTGTCATCCTGCTTGCCTGTACAACCGAGGGCTTCTGCAATTCGGGACTCACCAGTACCCTAGCCGGAAATCCCGACTCCCCCTCGTGGTCTTCCGGAGTGTCCACTAAGAGGGCTTTTCCCTCAGTCACTCTGAGAAATTTGGGGGTCCCCATCACTCTCGCTACTTCCCTGGGCCGTACCACCATTGGCTTCAACTGGGTGAACCACACAGTCCCTCGTTTAGATTCAGTATCTGGCCCAATGATGCCACGCACTTCCTCAAAAGCAGCTCGAAACACCGGGTGCACGGACAATGTCCCCAAAAAGCTCTCACACGTCTTCTCCTTGCAGGCCCCCATGAGCCTCCTCACAAGAGGGGTGTTGGTCCCGATCAAAATTGAAACGTTGCCCGTCTCAACAGGGTCTGGACAAACCAGCACCAATGTATCAAGAACCTCAGACACTCCCACATTGACCTCCGGGAACCCCAATTTCACTGACAAATAACCGTCGTATGGATAATCACCAGCACTGATACCCCAAATCTCCACTGCACTGGATGGTGTCAAGGTTAAATGCTTCAGATACCAGTTGTAAAACGAACGGTACAGTAATGTGACCTGTGACCCGGTGTCGAGTATGGCTTTAGCATATATTCCCTCTATCGGTAGTGACACACTGGAGCGTGGTCCCACTAAGCCTTCAGGAATAGGGTCTTTTGCTTTCGGGAGTTCCTAGGTACTTTGCTAGGAATGTGTTCTCCCAGAGACACCAGGCCATTCTCTCACTGGGTCTCCTCTAAGTTTCCCGACACCTCTCCCTGCTTGGATACCCGAGGGCTCGCTCTCCGAGGGGCTTCCTGCCGCTCACATTCCCGCTGGAAGTGTCCCTCTTCCCCATAGTTATAGCACACGCTACTGGCCACCTCCTTCTCGCAGAACCCCGGCCACCCGCGGCCCTCTGTGTAATCCATCCCCTTGTGGGGGGCCCTCTCTACAAGGCCTATCATACGGAGGGTCCACCCACACTGTTAACACCCGGGACATCTCAGTTCTCAGCTCTGCCACCATCTCCTTTACCATTTCCCAGGTTGGCCTGGCCCCAGTCACTTCACCACAAGGGGCTACTACCGAGGACTGTACCCTGCTGACGGAGTCCTCTCGCGGCCCCAACACGTTCCTTTCCTCCCGCACCTCTTTGATCAGCTGAACAAATGAGGGGGGGGGCACATTTTACGGAACTGCTGGAGACCCCAAGCAATCACGTCCTGGGAATGGGCGCCCTTGGCTATCTGGTCCATCCTTAATTTATCCACCTCAGCCGCCTGAATGACCCCTCGGTGCCACAAACAATTTAGCTGCCTCTCTAGCTGAAGAAGGTATGTGGAAAGCTTCTCTCCGTTCTCCTGATGCATGTTTTGAACCCCCCCCCCCCCGGAGCTCCAGTGGGCTCCCTGTCGTACCAAAAGCGCTCTCTAATGCGTCTAGTTACACAGCAAGGGGAGCAGAGGGCTGGTTAACTGTCACGCCTCTTACTACATCAGTCGCCAACCCCTTAAAGCTTTCAACCAATCTCTGTCACTTTTTGTCATCAGAGCACTGCCACTCGTCTAACAACTGAGAGGTCTGCTCCACCCACATCTCATACTCCTCTTCCCCCTGGGGGGTGGGCGTTATTCCAGAGAAAATTCTTATCTTCCGGCAGGGACCATCTGCACTGGGCCACGTATTCACCAGGGAGGTAAGAGCTGATGCCAACTCAGAACCCTCACTCTTCACTGGAGGACGGGGACTAATTAAACTTTCCAAATCCGACCATTCTTTCCCCTCACTCCTCAGAAACGATAGAACCCTGTCTCTGAAATCTCCGCCCTCAACTGTGGGCAACTCAGCCTGCTGGGCTCCCTTCTCCTCCCCCCTGACAGTATGGACAGGCCATGGCCTGCCTCACCTGGGTCACTGATAGATGCTGGCTGTCCCACCACCGTTACGTCAGCGCTAGTCTGAACTAAAACAAGATTTGAGCCTGCCATTTTATCAAATTTTCACGCTACAATTTCAACTTTGTCAACAGCTTTAACCATACTCAACAAAGCGAATTAACAATTCATCCGGGGTACAAATATCCACACCACTCAACACGCACATATTAATTACCGGCAACCCCAAGGAGGCACACCACTGTTGTACCAGCAGACATTTAAATAGGGCAATCACACAGCATCCAACAGAATCAATCCCAGACGAGCCACTATAATTGTAACCCTCAGGCTTGCCCAGCTCGCGTTCGTCTCGGGGAATCAGTCTTCAGCCCTGCCAAACTGGGTAATCACGTTTGTGTGGATGCTGTGCAATGTACCCCCAGTTACAAACACACAACACAAAATATCAGACAGTACACTATATGCAATTAAATGATAGAACGTTATGAATCTTAATCTAAATATAGGGTTAGTAATGAAAATTTTAAGAAAGGGCCCAGAGTCAAGTCAAAGTCATGTTGGAGCTCACTCAGTAGTCATTCTTCCACCATCAGTCTCCTTCGAATGTTGCCGACCTTCGGACCCTCAGATCCCAATCCACTCTGTCTGGTGGTCTACCAACTCTCTCCACATTCGTCTTCCCTCTTAATCTCTCCTCGACAAAAGACCGCGAGAAAACATCTTTCCAGACTTACAAGACACAGCAACTATCTCTTATTGGCTAACATGCATCCTGTTATCTCCAGCCATAACCCAAATATTTCTGCTACAGAGAAACCGTTACCTCAGCAGTGAGCAAAAATTACAAAGAAGGCATTACATTAGCAGTGAAACTTTACAGCGCGTTACACTTTTAAACCCAGTGCACTCAGCAAAATTGGTATTTGTTTCTCATTCGCTATTTCATTTGCTTTAAAATACTGCTCAACTAGCTCAGTATACATATTCCAGTTGTCTCTTGTACAATCAAATGTATCAAGCATTCTGATGTAGCCAGCCATTTCTGCTCTTTTAAAAAATGTATTATTGTCACCGTTGCTCATTTTTTATGAACTCATGAATATGCCCATTCTCTGCTTTTTTTTAACTCAATCATCTCTGTCTCCTTTTCTGAAGAGTTACATGGTGCACGGCTTTTTTTAAGTTGATCGTTTCTTACTGTTCTTTTCTTAACTAAAACATCTTACTGCACTTCAACAGGTAGGTAGTCATTCCGGGTTCATTTGAAACTTCCTTGTCTCCACTGTTATGCTTTGTAACTCCAAAACGTAAAAGTACGAAATGTAAGTCTAACTTAGTTTTTACTTTAAACGAGGCGTGCACATATCATGTTGTGGTGTGATGACATATACCACTTACGTACTTTAACATATAAGCCATCATGAAGTATTTAAATGAACAGAAATGCTTAATCAAGCAACATATGTACAATATTTCTCAAATATTACCGAAATATTAAATACACAACAGGATTTGTTCAACTAATCGCTTGAAATTGCAAGATTTAAATCAGGAGAGTATGCACAGGTGTACCAGGTCAGATAACCAGAATGAGCTTTACTTAATATGAAATATTCATTCAGATCCTTGCTGCTGGAACCTGTGGATTTAATCCAAAAGTTAAGATAGCTGCAAATGTAACTGAAGTGGTAAACCTGAGAGGAAGCCATGTAACCCTATTATGTAAAGGTCTGCATATGGATTTGTAATCAGAATCAGATTTATCATCACTGACATGTGGTGTAATTGTTGTTTTGCGATAAGGCATAAGAGTACTATAAGTTCCAAAATAAATAAATAAATAGTGCGAAAGACGAATCAGAATCAGGTCTAATATCACCGGCATATATTACGAAATTTGTTGTTTTGCAGCTGTAATACATTGCAATACAAAATAATAAAAATGATACATTACAATAAAAAGTACATATAAAAAATAAATTAAATAAGTAGTCAAAAAGAGAGGGACAATTAGTGAGGTAGTGTTCATGGGTTCATTGTTCACTCAGAAATCTGGTGGCAGAGCGGGAGAAGCTATTCCTAAAATTTTGAGTGTTGGTTTTCAGGTTTCTGTTCTTCCTTCTCAATGTTAGTAATGTGACAAAGCCATGCCCTGTTTAGTGAGTGTCTTTAATGTTGGATGCTGCCTTCTTGAGGCACCACCTTCTGAAAATCTCTTGAATGGTGGGGAGGTTTGAGCCCATGATTGAGAGCTGGCTGGGTCTTCAGTCCACTGCAGCTTCTTGTGATCCTGTGCATTGGAGGCTTCCTGCCAGGTTGTGATACAACTAGTTAGAATGCTCTCCACTATACATCTGTAAACATTTCCACCAGTCTTTGGGAATATACTAAATCCCCTCAAATACCTAACTAAGTAGAACTGCTAGCATGCCTTCTTCATAGTTGCATCAATGTGTTGGGCCCATGTCATGTCATGAATATACATGAAGAAATGTAGAATAAATCATAAACATAATGAATAAACTCTTCTCAGTTTACTAGCTGAGTATAGGTATCGATATTAACTGATGTTTCAATGACAAACTCTGCCACCTTCATCAGGGACAATGCCTATACCAGTGGTAAATATACTCCCATCCTCTGTCCCTCCAAACAATCAGATTTCCGCTGCCCACCTTGTTTACAGTCGAATTCCAGTTTTTACTTAGAGCGAGACCTTCACCTTTGTTAAAATTCTTATTCTCTAAATCAAGGATGATGCCTAGGCACGTCTAGTCTGGTAGTAAGTCCAGCGGAAACCTAATTGGTTGAGGACTAGCCAATCAGGAGAGAGGGATGATGGAGGTATATATACCACTGGACTAGACATGCCCAGGTATCATCCCTGATGAAGGTGGCAGAGTTTGTCATCAAAACATCAGTTAAAATCAATGCCTGTACCCAGCTGGAAGCCCAAGAAGAGTTTATTCGTCATATATGCTGGGAAAGCACGAGATCCTTTTACATTTGTAATTGTAGTTAATTTCAGTGCCATCTTCAGAACAAATTAAGACACAGCACACTTAAAAGTATTCACATGCTGAAACTTTAAATCCCTTTGACAGACTGAATGTTTGTGAAACAGTTACGTTGTTAAAAAGCAAGCAAACCATATGACTCTGCTTTCCAATAGAATCACAATATAAATACACAGCTATCGAGGGACTGACATGTTCCATAGCTAAAGCAAGAGTGAATTATAAAATTAAATATATTTAATGAACAAATTTAGCATTAATTTTTGGAGTCTTCCTAATCTCATTTGTGCAAGAACATTCTGTTTCTTTATCAGCCTTACTTGGATTTGATACTTTTTCAAGTTTTCACTGTTTTTGACTGAATGGAACAGTGGTTTAACATCCAGATGGCTCATCTCCACTAGAGATCCACATGAACACTTTGGAATCTGTCATCTACCAAACATCCGGTTTCATGATTTACAGTGGTTCTAACCTCCCACTATTGGAAGCTTGACTTGCTTGGTGGGATAAGAATACAAGTATGGTTGTTTTGCTTGATTCATTCTTTATGATGTTTTAGATTCAATTGCTTCTACTGTATCTAACACTGGAAGCCAAATTTAATTGGACGAGACACCAACAGGTTGTCACAGTTCCTGAAGTTTATGCACAAAATAGTGTGTAGTGTTGTACTGTACTGCACTGAAAAGTTAGCCATGTGATATTTTAATGCTGAATTTGAATATTGCTGGAACACATGCTTTATGAGAGCCTGTAGTTGACTGATGTCTTGACTGCTCCATTTGAAACTGGACAATATAAGGGAACATTTCCTTCAGTGTTTACTTCATAAAGTTTGCAAACTGAACGGTGTCATTGTTAGAAATAAACTCTTAAGAGAAGCAATTACTTCAACTCATACAGTACTTTCAGAGGTGGAACATGAACCCTTGTGTTTCTCTTTCATCCATGTTGAGTAATTATGGATCAGTGGCAGGAAATTATCATTCCCTTTGTTTTAAAAGTCTCCAGGTACTTTGTGGGGGAAAACATGCAATTAGCCATAACCATAACCAAAATGGGGATTTGTTTGTGTGTTTGATCCAAGGTCACTCTCTGAATAAAGCATATGCAATTACTTTAGGATTGTCTATTTCTGTATATTCAGTATGAAGTTTGACCAAAATTTCTTTTCTTTCTGCACGTTGTGGTACCACACTGTGGCTTCAGTTGATGTTCCCATATGCACATGAGGGCTCAGTGTAACAATTGTTGGATGGTTCCAATTTCATTGCTTGTACACTGATCTCTTTCTGCCCGTCAATTCAATGATTGTTCCTAGAGCTTTTCATCTTCGAGCCTCTCTGGTTCTTTATTGTGTTTTCAAACACAGTTACCAGGAAGTCCCCTCTGAACACAAAAATAGTGCAGTTACCACTTTATTTCCAACATGTGGTAATCTCAAGAGAGCATGCACTTTGATGTTCTGTTTTAAACTCCTGTATTGTATACTTGTGTAATTCAAGATTCAAGATTCAAAGTGCATTTATTATCAAAGAATATATCAATTATACAACCTTGTGATTTGTTTGCTTACAGGCAGTTGCAAAGCAAGCCCAAAAGAACCCACTTAAAAAATAAGACCAACCACACCCCCCAGTGCCCACAGAGGAAGAGAAAAAACATAAAACAGATCATGTAAACAATAGAAATGAGCAAGAACAGCATTCCAAACCAAATTGAATCCTTAGATTCAAACCCCCAGAGCAGCTCGGAGTAGGCCCAAAACCTCGGTATTCATTTAATCATATTAGCAGGACAAAGTGATGCAAAGTTCACAGACACGAAGTACAGCAGCCGGGGGCAGTCTCACAACCTTAACATCATGGAGAGAGGAGCCCCCAGACTATCTGGGCAGGCGTTTAAATTGTCTGAACCTCGCACTAGGACACAGCCCTGTTGCAACGATTCACTTCGGGCTTAGATATTGCTGCCGGAAAAGCCGCTCTCGACCTCTCCAAATAGGCTCAGCGCCCAGAGAGATCCGACCTCGCCCGACACCCTGCTTTCCAGTCTATCTGGGCCGACTTTTAGATTGTCCAAACAGCGTATTGTACCTCGTATTAGGACCTGGACCTCACTGCAGCAAATTGCTCCAGACTTAGAACATGCAGCATAGCAATTTGTTTTGGACCTGGATTTTGCCACCAAAGAAGCCGTTCTGGACCTCTTCAAATCAGCTCGGCACTTAGAACAATCCACTCTTGCATCGGGGTCAGCTGGACGGGCATCGGAACTCCTCTGTTCCATCTTCTCCTCTGAATCGTCCACTCCAACCAGCATAGTTCCAACTCCAAGTGCGTCGATTTTGCAGCACTCGAGCAGGGCACATCTCACGAATCCACTTTGCCTTCGCTCGCCTCTTCATTTTTGTGGTGATAGTACACCACAATTTACTTCAGAAAAGTATTACTAATAATGGTCTTAATCAAATCCCTTTGCTTTCGATCTACCGCAGACAGCCCACCTCTCCCAGAAGTTCCGGGAGTCTCCCGCATATTAATAGCAGCTCCCTGATGCCCGCAAATTACATACAATATCCTGGAAATGAGAGGGAGAGCGGGAGCGGGAGCGAGAACCGGAGTGGGAACGAGATCAAGAGCGGGAGTGGGAGTGGGAGCGAGATTGAGAGCGGGAGCGGGAGCGAGATTGAGAGCGGGAGCGGGAGCAAGAGCGAGCATCCTGATTGGTCTCTCTTTGTGCTAAGTAGACCTATCAGTTTTCTCTGTGGGCGGGCTTTACAGTCGACCTCTTTCTCTCCATCAGTTCAGTTTCATGTCCTGCACCGCCATGGCAAAGTATTTCAAAAAAAGAAAATATAAAACACACTTCACCCCAGACTACACTAAAGTGTACCCCTGCCGAATAGGAGTCAAAAATAACGACAGTGTTGCTCGCTGCACTGTTTGCAACAGTGACTTTTCTATTGCCCATGGTGGACAGGACTGTAAAAGACATGTTGAGGTGAGTTTAACAGGTGTCATCATTCATTAGCATAGCTAACGTTATTTAAACTAGCTGGCTAGCTGCTAAGCAGCTACTCTATTGATGTCCTACGTGATGAGGCTAAACTCCCTGTAGACGTGCTTAAAGTTGTAATAGAATTAAAAAATGACTCCATGATAATATATAAGTACATACTGTATTTTAATGTCACATTTTCTGCCACTTTACAGATTACAGATTAGACAAAATCACTAAACAGAGTATTACATAAGACAATATAATAAGGATACACCTTATGCTTTTGTTTCTTTTAGGGACCACAACATATTAGGGAGGCTAATCGCAGGGAAGGCTGCTCAAGTATTTCACAGTTCTTTTCAGCACAGCCACATCACAGTACAAGGAAAGTTTGCAAAAGAATTAGAAAAGCTATTTGCATTAGCATTGAGATTGCCAACAAAATACTCAACAAAGAATATATATGTTTGTGTGTGTGTGTAAATAGTTTCAATATGTGTCAAATAAATTGTTGTGTTCTTTCATAATCAAATGTCCCGTATACATGCGCCCTTGGAGGTCGACCGGGGGTGGGGGAGGGCGCGTGGGTGGATATGGGGTTGCGGGGGGCAGGGGTGCTACCTCCCTGAAATGGTGGTGCTATCTCCCTGAAATGGGTTTTTGCAGGGTGGGATGTCTGCTACCAGTAAGCTATCACTTGTCTTCGGTAGCAGCATTGTAAGCTGGAAGTTAAACCTAATTGCAGAGTTGCCCATCTTTACTTTCTTAATGCTGCCAAGATAGGCATTGCTTTTGGAGCTAAGTTTCACCAGTGGCGATTTGTGGCCTGTTATTTAGAGAAAGGATCGACTGATTAAAAACTGATGGAATTTCTTAATTCTAAACAGGATTTCATATGCTTTCTCTCAATTTTTGCACATTTGATCTCATTCTTTCTGAGAATGCAGAAGCAGAAGCAGTTGTTTTTCCTTTCCCATGATCCATCCCGAGGTTTATCACTGCACCTGCACCATTACTTGATTCGGTACCTGCCAGCATCAACTTAATGAACAAGAAGAGCATCATCTGCTACTATTTTCTTGCATTCATCAATTTGACTTTACACTTTTTGATTTTGTATTTTTTAACAAGTAAAGCAATGGTATGACCACAGTCAAAAGGTATGGACAGTATGATATGTAATAATGCATTATTCAGTTCCTTAAGATAGTTATAGCCAGGGTGGAGGGGGGGTGGGGGTTGAGGTTGTGGTGATAAGCTCTCACTGCCTATTAAATGCTCCCAGTGGCATGAGTCTCAAATAGCCTCTGGCAACCAAGTCCAATTCCTGGCCTTCATGTGTGGTTTAGGCACTAAGCCCAGTGGAACCCTTTCTACTGACAGGAAAAGTGACAAAGGCAGGTTATTGGCACCTTAAAACCAGTTGCTTCAGGCAGATAGAGCTGTCAGTCATAGTTGGCAACTCATCTGGGAGAAGGAAAACTCTGATCTCAAACCTCCATTGCCTTGTAGCTATACCCACTCATGGAGTAAAGCCCAAAGAAAAATTCAGAGCTGGAATCCCTAAGACAGTCCTATGTTGAGTTCAATACTGAATGGCATCTCCTGCTATGGCACTGGTGCCAAACTGTATTGGTCTCTGCAGTTTCTTTGGATTCATCAGCTGCGTGGAGAGGGGGAGACTGCTGCATGGGCAACAGCCCACTCCCTGTATTATACTTCCCAGGCTTGCATACCGGCTTGTGTATCACATAGAGAGCTAGGATGCAACATCCATGGTCAACCCTGACCTACAGAGGAGCTCCCTGCATCATCCTATTGAACAACTGCAGCCCTGCTACAAGCTCAGGTTTGGTCCATGAGTAATGGCCTACCTGCATTCCTTTATATGTTGTGGATTATTAGCATCGACTTTCAAATCATGCTAGACTGCTTCTCATTGAAAAGATTGAAATTTGAATTTTGTTTGTCAACTTCTTGTCTGAGAGTAAAAGCCACATAATGCATCCACTTGTCAATCTTGCCGTGCTCCTGACACTAGCTTGTCCTCAGTAAATACTGTGTCAAACTCATCTTGTTGGTGCCTGCAGGAATCCACGTGACAGGTTGATGATGCCAACTTAAATGCATCTCCCATCAAAACCAAGTTTTACCACTTCACTGGAAATGCCTGAACCTGAATTCAAGGTGAATGTTAAAATATCAACCGCACATGATAGTTAAACAACTTCACAATGAAGTGAGAATTATCACAGTAGACCACCATTTATATCAATGCACTTCAAAATGGCATCCTATTCAGAAATCTCTAGTGTCTGTCCTGTTGATTTGCAAGGTGTTCGCAATCAGTTTGCAGGTCATCAACTCCCAAACAATGTGTCGGGCTGAGGTCTGAGTAAGGACAGGGGACTAGGATGGGAAGTCAAGCCAAGCATTCCAGATAAAATTGAAGTGGTTCCATTCCATAGGGTGTCCTTGAGTTGTCTGTATAAAATGACTATTGCTAAGTAGCTGATCAATGAGGAGGTACAGGAGCCTGAAGACACACACTCAACATTTCAGCAACAGCTTTTTCCCCTTTATCATCAGATTTCTGAATGGACAATGAGCCCATGAACACTATCTCATTATTTGTTGCTGGCTTTTTGTACTACTTATTTAATTTAGTGTTCTTTTTTACGTATACTTTTACTGTAATTTATAATTTTTATTACAGTGTATTGCAATGTACTGTTGCTGCAAAACAACAGATTTCACGGCATATGCCAGTGATATTAAACCTGATTCTGGTCAGTCAGGATAAGGCAAGACCTGAGACCCAAAAGATCTTTGCCACTATGATCCAGTAATTTTGGCTTGTAAGCTGCTCTAACTTTGAACCCCGCAAGTATTCCATACTAATGCCATCTAATGCTATGATATTAAAACCAGAGTACGTAAATAAAAATATACAAAAGGCTTTTTTTTATTTTATAAGGTGTTGTAAGGTTGCTCAATTTCCATCCTTCTGATTTTTGAGCTTCTGGTGCTCTGGTTATATGTAAGGTCTAATGTGATTATAGCCTTACAGCATCAAGGTCATCAAGACCTGCCATATTATTTAAATAAAGAATCTTCAGGTACAGAATTAATCAATAAAAGGACTCCCATAAGAGCCCCAGCACACAAACTCTTCTATCAGGTGAGCTGAATGACCTTTTCTTTTTGTTATTTATTATCTGTCTGTCTATCACCCATCAACCTGCTTGTCTACTTACATTCCCAACAGCCACCAGACATGGTATACAGCACAGCAATAATCCTTGTGCGCTCAGGCAGCTCATTTCACTCTAAGCTGAAGCGTTTTAGCAACACTAAATGTTCTGTCAGGGAACGAAGCACATGGAATAGTTATGAATCTCCTGGTATGCATTTCAACTTGCTCCTAAGCCTCACAGTCTAATTACCAAGGAAGATTTGCCTGTTCTGTTTTGAAATAGTAGGAAAAGGGCTTCAAAGAAGTACCAACTCCTTTTATTTGCATTTTTAAAGAATCTAGTGATTTCAGAGTTATTTATTCCCTTCTCAGTATATAGCACAAGTGGTATGTGGTTTGTTCACTCAGATTCTGGCGAACAAACTCCTACTCCTTGGTCTAAATACACCCCTGTACATCTGCATGTTGGACATCCTAACCAACAGACCTTACAGTCAGGATGCACGACCGCTCCACTCTCCCCATCTTCCTCAACACAAGTGCCCCCAGGGCTGTGTGCTGAGCCCATTGGTGTACACTCTGCTCACACATGACTACGTGGTCAAACGCCCAACCAATCACATTGTCAAGTTCAACAATGGCACAACAGTGGTGGGGCTCATCACCAATAACAATAAGATGGCCTACAAAGAGGAGGTAGAAGAGCTTGAGGCCTGGTGCCAGACAAATAACCTTTTCTTTAATGTCTTCAAGACAAAGGAGATGGTTATCAGCTTCAAAAGAACTCACACCATCCAAATCCCTCTTTACATCAACGACGCAGCTGTGGAAACTGCAAGCAGTTTCAAACTCCTGGGAGTGTACATCTCACACAACCTCTCATGGTCCCAGAACACATCCTACACTGTGAAGAAAGCTCACCAATGTCTCTACTTTCTGAGGAGGCTGAAAAGAGCTAGACTTTGCACGTCAATACTCACCTCATTCCACAGATGCCCGGTAGAGAGCATCCTAACATGCTGCATCACTGCATGGTATGGAAACTGCACTGCAGCGAACAGGAGACTCTACAACGGGTCATCAAAACTCTCCAATGTATCACTGGAACCAGCCAACCCACCAACAAGGACATCGATACAGAAGGGTGCCAGAAAAGGGTCAGTAAAATCATAAAGGATCCCACCCACCCTGCTCATGGACTCTCTATCCCACTCCCATCAGGGAGGAGGCTATGTAGCATCCACACCAGGACCACTAGACTCAAAAACATTTACTTTCCCCAAACAATCAAGCAATAAGACTGATAAACACCTTCACCCACTAACTCACCCCTCCCCCCATCTCCACTCCACCTCTACTTTATTACCTTATGTACAGGTACCCCTGTGCCTAGTGTCACTTCATGGATGTACAATAAATCTGTATATAAGCCATCTTATGTATTTATATTGATTGTGTGTTTTCATTGTTGTGTTCTTTATCTTACTGCATTTTTTTAGCTGTATCGGATCGGGGTAACAATAATTTTGTTCTCTTTTACATTGTTAACTGGAAATAATATTAAGCAATCTCAAATCTTGAACCTATTAAGCTAGAGCTGGAGGTCTGGAGTGTTCATCCCAATCCAAATTCAAATCCTGCAGTGACTTCTTTGTCCCCCATACTTCAATCCCAAGTTCCACCACTTTCTGTCCAGATACCAGTAAACACACTTTCCACCTCTCAATTAATTTCTGTCCTGGTTGTACTGGTTGTCTCCCTTACCCAGCTTCAGTTTTTGTTTGGTGGTGAGCAACCTGTTGTTGTCTGTTGGTATGTGTACTTTGGCTGTCTGTTGAGGTGTGGTGATTATGGGTAAGCTTAAAAAAATATCTGGGCATAGCTAATGAATGTTCATGGTGTACTTGCCCATCAGCTCAAGTCAAGTCAAGTCAAGTCAAGTTTATTGTCATTTAACTACGTATGTACATGTATACTGTCAAACGAGACATGTTTCTCCGAACCCAGGTGTAAAGCACAGTGGTAAACATAACACACAATAACTTGTGAAAGTAAGGATAAAATATACAGATGAATTATGCATAAGTAGACAAACTAAAGTGCACAAATTAAATATTGTAAGGTATAGACAGATTAGCCAGTGACACTTCGAATGTGATGTGAAAAGAAGCTCAGAAACCGAATGGCCCAAGGGAAGAAACTGTTCCCCATCCTGACCATTCTTGTTTTTACGCATCGGAGTCTCCTGCCTGATGGTAGAAAGTCAAAGGTGAAACTGGATGGATAGGTGGGATACTTAATAATACTAAGGGTCCTGCATATGGAGCGCTCCTGATGAATGTCCCAGATGGATGGTAGGGAGATCCCAATGGTCCTCTCAGTGATTCTCATCGTCCTTTGTAGGGACTTTCAGTCTGATGTTCGGCTGCTCCCATACAAGGTGGAGATGCAACTTTTCAGGACTCTCTTAATGGTGCTCCTATAAAGTGCAGTTAAGATGGGATAGAGGGAACCTCATTTGCTTCAATCTCCTTAAGAAGTAGGGGTGCTGCTGTGCCTTCTTGTTCAGGGAGGTGACTTTAAGGGACCAGGTGAGGTCATCTGTGATGTGAACCCCCAGGAACTTGGAGCACTTAACTCCCTCTACGGAGGAGCCATGTATTCACAGAGGGGGATGGTTCATCTGCACCTTCCTGAAGTCCACAATGATACCCAGGAAGATATGGACCATACTTGTCTGTAGGAAAGAGAAATGGATCAAATTTGAAACCCAAGCAGAAGAATTTGACAGACCACAGATAATAAAGCATGCAAATTCCTTAATTATATGCCAAAAGGAATAAGACCAGTGTATTTTAGGTGACTTGGACAGGCAAGATTCCCCAGTGTGATCTATGGTCTGGTAGCAGATTGGCAGAAAGTACAGTAGTGCTAGAAAGTTTGTGAACCCTGTAGAATTTTCTCTATTTCTGCATAAATATGACCTAAGATGTGATCTGATCTTTGTGTACGTCCTAAAACTAGATAAATAGAATCCAATTAAATAAATAACACATAAACATTATACTTGTTCATTTACTTAGTGAGAAAAATGATCCAATATTACATATATTGTTGGACAAAGTATGTGAACCTTTGCTTTCAGTAACTGATCTGAGCCCTTGTTCAGCAATAACTTCAACCAAATGTTTCTGTTAACTGTTGATCAGTCCTACACATCAGCTTGGAGGAACTTTAGGCCATTCCTCCTTACAAAACTGCTTCAACTCTGAGATGTTGGTGGGCTTCCTTGTATGAACTGCTTGCTTCAGGTCCTTCCACAGCATTTCCATAGGATTAAGGTCAGGACTTTGACTCGGCCATTCCAAAACATGAATTTTCTTCTTTTTAAACCATTCTGTTATTGATTTACTCTTGTCGTTCAGATCATTGTCTTGTTGCATTATCCAACTTCAATTAAGCTTCAGGTGATGGACTGCTACCCTGACATTCTTTTGTAAAATGTGTTGATACAATTTTGAATTCATTGTTCCCTCAATGCTTGCAAACTGTCCAGGCCCTGAGGCAGCAAAGCAGCCCCAAACCATGATGCTCCTTCCACCATGCTTCACAGTTGGGATGAGGTTTTGGTGTTGGTGTGCAGTGCCCTTTTTCCTCCAAACATAGCAGTGTGCATTTCTGCCAAAAAGTTCAACTTTTGTCTCATCTGCTAACAGAACATTGTCCCAGAAGTGTGTAGAACATCCAGGTGGTCTATTGCAAACTTGAGACATGCAGCAATGTCTTTTTTGGAGAGCAGTGGATTCCTCCGTGGTGTCCTTCCATGAACACCATTCTTGTTCAGTGTTTTTCATATAGTGGACGCATAAACAGAGACTTTAGCAAGTTCTAGAGATTTCTGCAGGTTTTTTGTTGTTACCTTTGGGTTCTTTTACACCTCCTTCAGCATTGCACGTTGTCCTCTTGGTGTGATCTTCGCAGGATGCCCACTCCTAGGAAAAGTAGCAACAGTACAGAGTTTGTAGACAATTTCTCTTACTGTGGACTGATGAGTGGGCACGTGGCCAAGTGTTTAAGGCACTGGACTAGCGACCTGAAGGTCGTGTGTTCGAGCCCCAGCAGAGGCAATGTGTTGTGTCCTTGAGCAAGGCACTTAATCACACATTGCTCTGTGACGACACTGGTGCCAAGCTGTATGGGTCCTAATGCCCTTCCCTTGGACAACATTGGTGTTGTGGAGAGGGGAGACTTGCAGCATTGTCAACTGCTGGTCTTCCATACAACCTCGCCCAGGCCTGCGCCCTGGAGAGTGAAGACTTTCCAGGCGCAGATCCATGGTCTCGCAAGACTAACGGACTGATGAACACTCAGGTCTTTAGAAATGCTTTTGTAGCCTTTTCCAGCTTGAACCATTTGTACATTTCTTCTTCTAAGGTCCTCTGAAAGTTGTTTTGATCAAGGAATGGTGCACATAAACAGATCATTCTTGAGATGAGCAGGCTCTGTCAGTAACATGACTTGGTGTGTCGTTTTTTTTATATAAGGCAGGGCACCGCTATAACTCACATCTCCAATCTCACCCCATTGATTGGAACACCTGACTCCAAGTAGCTTTTGTAGAAGGCATAACCCCAGAGGTTCACATATGTTTTCCAACAATATATGTAATATTAGATAGAGAAAATTGTACAAGGTTCACAAACTTTTTAGCACCACTGTATATGACTAGAAATAAAGTGGCATAATTTTTTTTCCAATTTTGCCCAAATTAATTTTTTTTGCATGTGTTACGTACCCCGTAACTGGGTTGCCGAACCAGCAGAAATGGATCACTCTGTTGGAGTCTGGATTACTAGAACTAGGAAAGTTTTATTAAAGAAGCAAGCAACACAGTACTCTAATCAAAAGGATAATAAATGCAACGGTTCAGCAATGATAAACATACATGTACACAGAATTAAGATAACAGGATCAATCAAGCTCTGTCGTTGTCTAGGGGCAAATGACCAGTTTCAAAGTGACGCAAAGTTCAGTTCAATTTAGTTCAGTTCGCAGTAATCACTGCCGGTGGGCGATGGACAGTGGGGGGAAGGAGAGAGAGAGCAAAACGAATGAATATTCAAAATGGCTTCCACACAGACCTTCGCAGTCAGCTTTCGGGTGAGTCCTTTGTGATGTCATCTGAGGTCACCAACCGTGACCCCTCTGTTTCCAGATACGACTGTTTCTCTGCGCCGAACCTGGCACCCAGGCAAGAGTGGACACACACCAGGTTCCCGCCGATCGTGCCTTTCCACCCTAAGCGTCTAAGGCTTGATCCCGCGATCAGCCTTTCAAAACTTCTCACCGACTTGTGAGAGGCGCACCGCTTCCAGGGTCTCGTTACCTCGGGTGTCGTGTGTGTCCTGCCTTAGCGAACCTGTCTCTTTTTATCCCCCTGCTGGGGTATCGCCTGTCCATCACCTCAAACAGTTCAGGGTTCAAAGGGGGAGCCGCTCTTGACAGCTCTCCTTCCCCTTCATTACACATCTCCAATTGCTGCTCCATTGTTTTCCTTATCTCTCTCTCTCCTGAGGACAGGTGGCAGACCAACTGCTGATCACACAGGACAGCTAACATCTTATCTATATGTATTCTTGTCACACATGATACAACTACAGTCATTCCTAGTGGGTTTCTCATCACTTTCCCAGGTGCTTCCAACAGTGAGTCACCCTTGTACCCTGACATGACTTCCACATTTGGGGTCCACCAGATGATGTTATTCCCCATGCAATGTTTCTTCAGGAGTATTGCAGAGGAACTCATTATATGTTGCCCAGGAATGAAGTTTGTAGAGCTCTGGAGTCATGCAGTATATAGAGAGGGGGAAAAGCAGCTGAGGTTTCAGGCCAAGACCCTTCATCAGGATTTATGAGTTTACTCATCTCAGTACTAGACTGGGACACCTGTTTAAGGCTATACTGATCCTGACCTCTGAACAAAGCTAAAGGCAGTACATTTTCTGTGCCAAAAATGTGCAATGTCCATTCAGTTGTGCATTTGAAATTTGCTTGGGGGTCCGGTGACTTAAAAAATTGTTTGAGCCTAGTGCTGATCCTATTCAAAACACCAAACAGTAATGTATGGCCTTTACTATCATTCCAACAGCTTCAGTCATCTTGATTGACAAGCACATTTTCTGTAAATACAAGATGCATTCTCATATAACTTTACCTAATAGCAGATTTAGGTTAAATCTGAGCTGAAGCACAATCCACTTTCTGTTTTTTGTTTATGTTGACCTCTGGGTCTGCTGTAGTTGGTGAGCTTATTAAGTCTCTCTGGGAGTATTGCTGTTGTTGAATTGAAATCCCATTTATTTTAAGGAGTGACTCAGTTGTTCAAATCAAATTCAACTGGTCGAGCAGCTGATTCTGCACATCAGCTTTGTGTGTAAGTATTTTCATCAACTCTTTAACATTGTTCTTGAGCAACTCCTGAGATTAACTACAATTCTGGGTCTCTTCTGCAGCTGAAATGAAAGTAAGTTGGATATAGCCTAACCCAGTGTATCTGTAGGAAAGTGGCCTACTCTATGTCCATGATGCAATTGTTCTAATAATAAATTTACATGACTACTCTGTTAAGAAACTTAAGTTTCTTTGACCCCTGTATATTAAAAACTCAATTTTCTGGTGTATGAGTATCTCTGAACTCTATACAGTACCATACAGAGTTTAATATGGGAATAATCCATTGTGTGCTATATGTTAATTGCGGATACATTTAACATCTGCCATTTCTGCACATCTCTGCATTAGGGAGAGTACATTAACAATAAAGGGCCAGATTTACTCTTGGATGGTAATCTTTCTGTTGAACTCATAGACTTATTATATAAGATAGAAAATATACATGGTTTGAATCTGAAAGATGGCTTTTTATCTGAATAGAGATGAACAGCAAATCGATGAATGTTTTGTCTTTGGGTTGGGCCCCTAATTTCCTGATTCTCTGATACTTTATTTTACAGTGGAATTGGATCATATAACATACTGAAATATGGCACCACCTGATCCCATTTTGAGGCAACAAGTTGATTGTCAAAATTCAACAAGAGACCAAGACAATATTTTGTATCCTAGCCTGTCATAAAAAATCAGGATTATGTCCAGCTTTTGTTGCACTACAACAGCGGTCCCCAACCACCGGGCCGCGGACTGGTACTGGGCCGCAAATCATGTGCTACCGGGCCGCGAGGAAACGATATGAGTCAGCTGCATCTTTCCTCATTCCCTGTCACGCACTGTTGAACTTGAACATAGGGTTGCCAACTATCTCGTATTTGCCGGGACATCCCGTATATTGGGCTAAATTGGTTTGTCCCATACGGGACCGCCCTTGTCCCGTACTTCCCCTGAGGTAGAGCGTTCCTATGAAACTTTTCGTGCCGAAATGACGTAAAGTGAAGAAGCAGTTACCATTAATTTATATGGGAAAAATTTTTGGGCATTCCCAGACCCAAAAAATAACCTACCAAATCATACCAAATAACACATAAAAACTAAAATAACACTAACATATAGTAAAAGCAGGAATGATATGATCAATACACAGCCTATATAAAGTAGAAATAATGTACGTACGGTGTAGTCGGGAAGTTTAAGCCAAAACCGATTTGTGTAAAAAAAATTGGCACGTACGCGCCTGCACACGTCACATATGCACACATTACGCATGCGCACACAGGTGCCCGGGCAAGGCTTCATGGTCATGGTAGTCTTTCTCGGGGTAAACACAAGTGTCCCGTATTTGACTGCTACTTTTGTCCCTTATTTGGGAGTGAGGAAGTTGGCATCCCTAGCTGTGAAAGACATGTTGAGGTGAGTTTAACCCTCTTTGAACACCACCTCCAGTTGGCCGGTCCGCAAGAATATTGTCAATATTAAACCGGTCCGCGGTGCAAAAAAGGTTAGGGACCCCTGCAGTGCAGAGAGGAAGAAGGGCAGGGTAGATTTTAATAACTTATAGATGTTAATGTACATGTATTTTATCATGAAGCTGCTCGCCCTTTGGAAGAAAGAGACTGAAACGTAACCACTACAAACAGCACACACAAACCACTGCTCATTATTCAAACATATTAAATAAGGGAATAAATGGGCAGTTTTTGTTCTGCAATCTTCTCTATATCACTTTGAGAAACATTACTGAATTTTAGATGTCAAAACTCCAAGTGTAAGAGCATGTACTGTGCCTTAGTTACTCTTGTCACTTTCTTCCGCAACCATTCTAATGGCTACTAAAATCTCATTTGATAACTCTGTCCCAAATTTTGCCAGGTTATGTATGTGCGGTGTTAAGATTCTACTCTGAGCAGCATCATGATTGAAACCATAGGAACTAACTTTATGTGTGGTCTTTATAACAAGCAAAAAAGAGCATATTTTTCAGCTCATAATCTTGGACTTGATCTGATAGTTGATCCCAGAGGTGCCAGGAACGCACCTAGTGGATTTCGAAATACAGCTTGAGGGCAAACACCTAGGATCCATAACCAATGTCCTCAACGTAAGTGAGGGAAATTATGAAAGTATGGAGGTACACTTGTCTAGAGTGGACTAGTTGAATAGGCTTAGCGATAAGCCAATGGAGAAACAGTGACATATTTAAACAGTGAAGTCTCAGTGCTCAGCAGAAGTTTATCCCACATTGAAAGAGGGATCCCAATGAGAAGTGAACCATTCTTGGTTAACAAAGGTCAAAGAAAATATTAAATTAAAGATTAGATTATACATGTGGCAATATCTGGTCACAGACCATAATTTTACAAGAACCATCAGTAGAGGACATAAAGGTAATAAGGAAGGGGAACATTGATTATGAGAGTAAACTGGCAAGCAATAAAAAAACAGCAAGAGCTTCAATGAATACATAAAAAGAAAATAAGGTAGCTAGGGTAAGAATGATACTGTGGAATTAATGAGAGGAAACAAGAGAATGGCAGATAAATCAAATAGTTGCTTAGCATAGTTTTCACAATGGAGGACATTGCAAACTTCCCAAAGATTTCTAATAGACTAATTTCAAACAGTATGGAAGAACCTGCAGCAATCACTATCACTCAGAAAAAGGTATCAGAAAAACTAATGGAGCAGAAAACAGACAAATCACCAGGCCCTGTTGTCCTGAACCCAAGCATTTTAAAGGAAGCAGATGGACCCATTGGTTGACATCTATCAAAAACTCAGAGTTCCAGGGAAGTACCGGCAGAATGGAAAACTGTAAATATGACTTTCTTCCTTCCTGAATGATTTTTAGTTATGGCAGGATGATGGAGTCCATAATCAAGGAAGAAATATTTATTTAGAGAAACTTAATGTAATCAAACAAAGTCAACATAATTTTATGAAAGGTAAATCATATTTGACAAATTTGCTTGAGTTCCTTGAGGATATAAATGCAGAGTTAATGGAAGGGAATTTATAGATCGAATGTTTTAGGATTTTCAGAATCCGTATGAAGGTGCCACAGAAAAGATAAGATCTCATGGGGTTAAGGGAAGTATGTTAGTATGGTTGGAAGATATAGACATAGAAGACAATAATTAATTGATTCTTTTTCAGGCTGGAAGGATGTAACTAATGGAGTAACTGAAGAATCAGTTCTTGGCCCTCAAGTATTTGATAGAGTGTTGTGTATCCAAATTTGCTATGAAACAAAATTAGATTATGAAGAAGATATTTGGATTTTGTAGCTAGATATGGATAGGTTGAAAGAGTGGTCAAATGGAGTTTGATGTGGGAAAGTGTAATTGGATGTCCATGTACTACATGGAATGTAAAGGTAGATTGTCATCTAAATGGAGAAAGATTACAGATAACGTGTTGGCGCGTGGCCAAGTGGTTAAGGCGTCGGTCTAGTGATCTGAAGATTGCTAGTTTGAGCCTCAGCTGAGGCAGCGTGTTGTGTCCTTGAGCAAGGCACTTAGACACACATTGCTCTGCGACAACACCGGTGCCAAGCTATATCGGCCTTAGTGCCCTTCCCTTGGACAACGTTGGTGGCGTGGAGAGGGGAGACTTGCAGCATGGGCAACTGCCGGTCTTCCATACAACCTTGCCCAGGCCTGCGTCCTGGAAACCCTCCAAGTCGCAAATCCATGGTCTTACAAGACTAACGGATCCCTATTTTTAAACAGATAACAGAATTACAAAGAGGTTTATCTGTTTTTCTGCACAAGTCGTACAATGTTAGCAGGCAGTGTGGCATTTTGGATTTTGTAAACAATGAATGAATGTCTGTTAGGTCAATGACCCACTTAACTTTCTGATCTTGTAGCACGTGGGGTCTGTTAATGTCTGTAAGATGTTTGTTGATAGCTGGATTCTTTCTTCCGGCTTATTGCTTACATGTAAACATTAATGAGATTTGTAAGGCCAATAAATGTTGCGTGCTATGAGATAATGAGTGACCATTAAAATATCTACTTGATTTATGAAGGTATGTTGAGCACTGTGTTAATGGATACATGTGTTGTTTGATTGCAATAAACCAAGCTGTGTTAATGGATGGGAACGAAGAGTTTGTTAGTCTCATGGTTGTTCTGCACTTGTAGATATACTGCGCTGTTTTTTGAATTTTCTTTTGACTTTGCCCAGGCCAGGATTGCGACTGGTGCCTGGGGCCCAGGGGTGGTTTCACAAGTTGGAAATCAGAGTTCCCCCGACTGCAACAGTCATGTGAGCCTAGAAGTCTTTGTGACTTGCTATGTAGTATTTTGTGTGTTTTATTTGTGCTTTCTACTTTATGCTACTAAATTAGGCTCAAGTTACTTTGCTGTGCTTGTATGCTTATTACCACAGCACCTGGACACTTGAATTTTGGGTCTGATCAGCATATCCCATTACAGCCAGGTGCAGCAAATAGTATAGAAAGCAATTGGCACGTGGCTTTTAATACATTAGGATTAGAGTTTAGAAATGGAGAAAGATTGTTGCAATAGTACAGTGAGGAATACTGTGTACAGTTTAAGTCATCTTAGTTATCAAAGAATATACTAGCATTGGTGACAGTCCAAATGAATTTCACTATAGCTAATTCCTGGGATGAGAGGGTGGGGCTATATAATTAGAATAATTTGGCAGATGAATGCATGGCTGAGAATTGGTGCAGTGGGCAGGGTTTCAAATTTCTGGATTATTGGGATCTCTTCTAGGAAAGGTATGATCTGCACAAAAGGAACAGTTACACCTGAACCCAAGGGGGATGAACGTCATTACGGGCAGGTTTGCGAGAGCTGTGAGATAGGTTTAAACTAAATTGACAGTGGGATGGAAACCGGAGTGAGAGAGCTAAGAATAGGGCTGCTGATTTACAAGCAGAGGCAGTGTGTAGTGAGACTGTCAGGAAGGACAGGCAGATAATAAGGCAAAATTGCATTCAATGGGATGAGTTGCAGTGTAGGAAGGGGGCAAAATAGAAAAGGGTGTTGGATACACAAGTGAAGGTTTTATATTGGAATGCATGCAGTATGCGGAATAAAGTAGATGATCTTGTACTTTAGAGATTAGGAGGTATGACGTTGTGGGCATCACTAATTCGTGGCTGAAAGAAGATTACAGTTGAGAGCTTAATATCGACGGATACACATTGTATCAAAATGACAAGCAGGTAGGCAGAGAGGGCGGGGTGGTTGTGTTGGAAAAAGTTAAATCAAATCCTTAGAGGTGTCACAGGATCAGAAGATGTAGCATCCTTGTGGGTAGAGTTAAGAAACTGCAAGGGTAAAAAGACCCTGATGAAAGTTGCATACAGGCCTCTGAACAGTAAGTAGCCAGGATGTGGGTTACGTCTTACAACGGGAGATAGAAAAGGCTTATCAAAAGGGAAATGTTACGATAGTCATGGGGGATATCAATATACAGGTAGGTTGGGAAAATCAGATTGGTGCTGTATCCCGAGACAGTATTTATAGAATGCCTATGAGATGGCTTTTTAGAGCAGCTTGCGGTTGCACCCAGGATGGGGTCAGCTATTCTCAATTGGGTGTTGTATAAGAAAACAGTTTGATTAGGGAGCTTAAGGTAAAGGAACCGCCTAGGAGACCAAGATCATAATATGTTAGAGTTCACCCTGCAGTTTGAGATGGAAAATCTAAAGTCAGATATATCAGTATAGTGGAGTAAAGGAAATTACAGAGGCATAAGAGAGGAGCTGGTCAAAGTTTACTGGAAAGGGACACTAGCAGGGATGACAGCAGAGCAGCAAAGGCTGGAGTTTCTGGGAGCAAGTTGGAAGTCATAGGATAGATGCATCCCAAAGAAGAAGTATTCCAACCACAAACAAGAGAAAATCTGCAGGTGCTGGAAATCCAAGCAACACACACAAAATGCTGGAGGAAGTATTCTAAAGGCAGGATGATGCAACCGTGGCTGACAAGGGAAGTCAGAGCTAATATAAAAGCAAAAGAGAGGGCCTATATAAAAGAGCAAAAATTAGTAGGAAGCTCAAGATTGCGAAACTTTAAAAAAAAACAGGAAGCAACTAAAAAAGCCAGAACAAGCAAAAAGATGAAATTTGAAAGTAAACTAGTCAATAATATCAAAAAGGATACCAAACAGTTTTTTTTAGGTATATAAAGAGTAAAAGAGAGGCAAGAGTAGATATTCAACTGCTGGAAAATGATGCTGGAGAGACAGCAATGGGGATCAAGGAAATGGCAGATGAACTAAGTAAGTATTTTGCTTCAGTCTTCACTGTGGAAGACACTAGCAATATGCTGGAAGTTCGAGAGTGTCAAGAGCAGGAGTAAGTGCAGTTGCTTTTACGAGGGAGAAGATGCTTAGGAAGCTGAAAGGTCTGAAGTCAGATAAGTCAGCTGGACCAGATGGGCTACATTTAATGGTTCTAAAAGAGGTAGCTAAAGAGATGGTGGAGGCATTAGTGATGATCTTTCAAGAATCAATAGATTCTGGAATGGTTCCGGAAGACTGAAAAATTGGAAATGTCACTCCACTCTCCAAGAAAGGAGGGAGGTAGAAGAAACGATATTATAGGCCAGTTAGCCTGACCTCAGTGGTTGGGAAGATGTGGTTTTTGGAGGCACATGGTAAAGTAGGCCAAAATCAGCACGGTTTCCTTAAGGGAAAAGATTGCCTAACCAATCTGTTAGAATTCTTTGAGGAAATAACAAGTAGGATAGATAAATGAGAGTCAGTGGATGTTGTGTACTTGGATCTTCAGAAGGCCTTTGACAAGGTGCCTCATATGAAGCTGCTTAACGGCATGGTAGCATAGTGGTTAGCACAATGCTTTACAGTACCAGCAACCAGGGTTCAATTCCAGCCTTTCTCTGTAAAGAGTTTGTACATTCTCACCATGACCATGTGGGTTTCCTCTGGGTGCTCCGGATTCCTCCCACAGTCCAAAGACGTACAGGTTGGTAGGTTAATTGGTCATTGTAAATTGCCCTGTGATTAGGCTCAGATTAAATCGGAGGACTGCTGGGCAGTGTGACTCGAAGGGCAGGAAAGGCTTTTCTGCGCTGCACCTGAACAAATAAATAAATAAATAAGAGTCCATGGTATTGCAGGAAAGATATATCATGGATAGAGCACTGGCAGGAGGCAAAGAGTGGGAATAAAGGGAGCCTTTTCTGATTGGCTGCTGGTGACTAGTGGTGTTCCGCAAGGGTTGGTGTTGGGATCAATTCTTTGTATGTTGCATGTCAATGATTTGGATGATGGGATTTATGGCTTTGTGGCCAAGTTTGCGAACAATGCGAAGGTAGGTGTAGATGCAGTTAATATTCAGAAAGCAGGGAGGCTACAGAAGGACTTGGACAGATTAGGAGAATGGGCAAAGAAGTTGAAAGTTCAAAATACATTTATTATCAAACTATGTATACATTATACAACCTTGAGCTTCATCTCCTATCAGGCAGCCACGAAACAAAGAAACCCAGAAAAAAACAAAAAAAAGGACCGCCAAACACGCAGTGTACAGAGAGAGAAAAAACAAATCATGCAAACGATAAACAAAAGGAAATAATGTTCTCAACTGAAGTCCACAGAGAGCGCATCCACAGACTATTAGTTCAGCGCAGAGTAGAGCAGTGAGCTGAACTGGCTCGACCCACACATTGGGCCCCAACACCCTGACCTTTTCAATCTGGCCACGTGCCTAAATCGTCATCCAAGCATTGGGTTCAGCTGCTTCAATACACTCTGGGGTCCGGACTCCACCACCTTGGTTTGGCCTGTACCCAACCCCTCTAACTTGGCCCTGTACTTAAATTGTTGTCCAAATAGATTATAGTGTCAGGAAGTGTATGGTCATGGACTTTAGTAGAAGGAATAAAAGCATGGACTATTTTCTAAATGGAGAGTAAATTCAAAAATCCAAGTGTATAGAGATTCCAGGTTGAGTAAGTGATGAGGAAGATAAATGCAATGTTAGCATTTATTTCGAGAAGACTGGAATTTAAAAGCAAGGATGTAGTGTTGAGGCTTTATAAAGCATTGGTGAGGTCTCACTTAGAGTATTGTGAGCACTTTTGGGCCACTTATTTAAAAAAGGATGTGCTCACATTGGGGAGGATTCAGAAGAGGTTCACAAGAATGATTCTGGGAATGAAAGGCTTACTGTATTGTGTGAGGAGCAATTGATGGCTCTGAGTCTTTGCTCACCTTACTGGGCCTTTAAGGTGGAGGTTGGTAGGTTCTTGATTAGTGAGGATATGAAAGGTTACAGGGAGAATACAGGAAAATGGGATTGAGAGGGAAATGATAAAATAGTAGAGCAGACTTGAATCAGCCAAATGGCCTCGTTCTGCTCCTTATGGTCTATTGAATCTTATGGTCTTAAGGTCATTACAAATGAGTGAAGAAATTAGATCTTTGAAGGTTAGAAGAATAAGGGATGATCACACCTAAACGTGTAAGATCCTGAGAGGACATCACAGTGTGTATTCAGTATATTTCTGCTAGTGTGAGAATCTCAAATGAGGTGACATCCTTACAAGATTAACGGGATTTTTAAAAATTGCGGTGTATAGGAACTTCTCACAGAGAATGGTGAATTCTCTAGTCAAGAAGTTGTGGTGCTTAGACATTGGGAGTATTCAAAGTGGTTGTACCTCCCAGTCACTACCCAAATAACAGAAGTCATCTGCCACTCGTTTCCAACTAATCACCTGCAGCCTAAACTGAATGTTACGAGATGCTCCCAACCGCGCTTCCGGGATTTAAACGCTCTAACTCCCCAGAGTATGGATAGCTGGTGTGGCCCCTTTAAGGTTTTGGGATGGTCCCACTAATTGGTAATCATGTTTTGGGCCCCAAGAATCAAGTATTTAAGGAACATCTGAACTACGGTTCAGTGCTCAATCGTAAGCCTGCTAGTGATATCTAGAATTTGTTTTGTGCTCAGATCAAGTTTGATACCGTGTCTCGAACCTTGATTCGGATACACCAGTATTTGGGTCCAAACCATCCTCATCCAGGACTCTCGTCACAGTCCTTGTTCTCCCATCAAACCAGCCAGCCTCAACCAGATGCTCCAAGCCTTCACTTACCTTGTTGTCTGTCATGTTTACTATCTGTTCTCTCTTGTTTTGTGGTCTCTTGTGGCTTGTTATTTTGCAGTCTATTATTAGAGTTATTGTTTGTCGTGTTTGGGTCAAGCCTTCTCTACATTTCCTGACAACGGCAATAGATAAATTTTTGAAAGATCAGGAATTGAGGGCTATAGGGAAATGGCGCAGAAAAAGGAGTTAGGCGGCCTTAAACATACTGAATGACAAGACAGGTTTTAAGGGCCAAGTAGCCTATTCTTGCTTTATTTTCTTGTGTTCTTAAGGAACAATTGGTCTTTTGTGTCAGTCATACTTTTGTCACAGCTTTTTTCATTCACATCATCACCAAAATAACATTTCCCAAGTGGTTAATCTGGCCAAGAAATTAGAAACCATTTCATCTTCAGAGAATTTTGATTTTCATGTCATGCCTCTGTGCCTTTTATCTTTGTTTCTTAATTGTTTAAATCTATGCTCTGATATCATAAAGAGATCTTCACTTTATTAATTAATTAAATTTAATAAGGTTCTTCAAAGGAACATACAGCCACCATTATTTTACACAAGTTTCATACAAAGGATTTTTGAAGAACTTTTTACATAGTAATATGTACTTGTGCAGTTGAGAGTTCAAAAACAGGGCAAAATGTACCCTTTATGCCCATTATGTCTGAGTTAAAAGTACGGCTTCTAATTAAGCTATTTCAATAAAGATAAGTGGAACTCATTTTAAAAGGGTATAACTGACAGAAAACTAAACGGTAAAACAAATAAAACATAACATTACTAATATAACCTGTGTCACACTCCACACATTTCCTGAAGAACCTCATTAGTTGGAGGACACTGTCTCAAGAGGTCACTTTGCATCCCACTGATGTGAGGAAGAGCCAGTTGTAAAGTACCTAATGCAACCTGATGCATGAAGGACAAAATCAGAATGTGAAATATTTATTTATCATGTATTAAGTTAGGGCAAATTATGCCAACTTAGCAGTGAGATGGACTACACTCTGGTCGATGCGTAAGGAAATTGGTTTCTAAATTAAGGGCTCAATATTTGAGGAGCAGATCCAGAGACAGATTTTGGAAAGGTCCAAAAATAAACTTTGTCATGGATAACTGTCGTCATGGATGCTTCAACTTCCCTAATATTGATTGGCAGTTCCTTTGTGCAAGAGATTTAGATGGGGCAAAATTTGTTGTGTCCTAGAAGGATTCCTGACACAATATGTGCAGAGGCTGACTAGAGGAGAGGCCATACTGGATCTAGTATTAGATAATGAACCTGGTCAGGTGACATATCTCTCAGCGGGTAAGCATTTATGAGACAGTGACCGCAACTCCCTGACCTTTACCATAGCCTTGGACAGAGATAGGAGCAGACAGTATAGAAAATAATTGAATTGGGGGAGGGCAAATTATGATGGCAGGAACTTGGGAATGTACATTTGGAACAGATGTACTCAGGGAAATGCAGAGGTTGTTTAAGGAAAATTTGCATGGGGTTCTGGATCGGTTTGTCCCATTGAGGCAGGAAAGGATGGTAGGGTGAAGGAACCATGGTTGACAAGAGAGGTGGTACATCGAGTCAAGAGGAAGAAAGATGTTTACTTGAGGTTTAAGAAGCAACGATCAGACAGCGCTCCTAAGAGTTATAAGGTAGCCAGGAAGGTTCTTAAGATGGGACATAGGAGAGTAGAAGGGAGTATGAGAAGGCCTTGGCTAGTAGGATTAATGAAAACTCTAAGGTGTACTACAGGTAAATAAAGAACAAAGAACAGGAGGATAACTACAGTGAGGGTAGGACCAATCAAGGATAAAAGAGGAAACATGTACTTGGAGATGCAGGAGGAAGGGACATTAATGAATAGTTTGCTTCAGTATTTCAGGTCAAAGAACACTGAGGCTGTCTACAAGAAGGGTCAAAGCTGTCTATTTCCTGAGGAGGCTGAGGTCCTTTAATATCTGCCGGACGATGCTGAGGATGTTCTACGAGTCTGTGGTGGCCAGTGCTATCATGTTTGCTGTTGTGTGCTGGGGCAGCAGGCTGAGGGTAGCAGACACCAACAGAATCAACAAACTCATTCGTAAGGCTAGTGATGTTGTGGGGATGGAACTGGACTCTCTCACGGTGGTGTCTGAAAAGAGGATACTGTCCAAGTTGCATGCCATCTTGGACAATGTCTCCCATCCACTACATAATGTACTGGGTGGGCACAGGAGTACATTCAGCCAGAGACTCATTCCACCGAGATGCAACACAGAGCGTCATAGGAAGTCATTCCTGCCTGTGGCCATCAAACTTTACAACTCCTCCCTTGGAGGGTCAGACACCCTGAGCCAATAGGCTGGTCCTGGACTTATTTCCTGGCATAATTTACATATTATTATTTATGGTTTTTATATTGCTATATCTATACTCTATTCTTGGTTGGTGCAACTGTAATGAAACCTAATTTCCCTCGGGATCAATAAAGTATGACTATGACTATGACTATTTACTAGTAAAAGGGACCTTGACAAATGTGTAAACAACCCAGAACAGGCTAGTGTGCTGGAGCATGTTGACATTAAGAAAGAGGATGTGTTGGAGCTTTTGAAAAACATTAGGATAGACAACTCCCTGGTATGAGATATACCCCAGGTTCCTTCCTTCATTTACTGTAATAATCTGTGATATACCCCAGGTTATTACAAAAAGTGAGGGAAAAAATTGCTGCACCTTTGGTGGTGATTTTTACATCCTCTATGGCCACACAAGTAGTGCCAGAGGACTGGCAAATATTATTCCTTTGTTCAAGAAAGGTAATATAGTCCGTGAGCCAGTAGAGTTGGTCACTACCATCTGAGGGGAATAATGCTCATAGTGATTTTTGGCAAGGTGTACATCCCTAGATTTAGAATATATGTGATAGCATTGCACCACTAGTGGTAGCTTTATTACTTCAAATAAGTAATCACTTTTTGTATATATTTCATATTAACATCAGTACAGTAGAAAAAGTTACCCCCCCCAACCAAAAAAAAGGTAAAAAACTTCATTTGGAGAGATTTCTGGAGTTTTATCAATGTCATAATATTTTCCATATTGTTGTATCAAATCAAAACAATCTTAAGATTTTGTCATAGCATATAGAATTACAGTACAATAATTCAAATGTGGGGGTTCCACACGGCCATAACCTAGGCCCCATTTGGTTGTAAAATGAATATACTTAATCAAAGACTGCTTTCCATACTTTCATAACCTATTAATAATCATAATAATTTTCCAAGTCTTCTACGTTTTCCACATCTTCATCTGAACTTTCCACACTCTCTGAGGTGGATGCCTGGTTCTCACAGTCTGCCAGTCTACACATGTCAGTACACCTGAGGCCATTTGCAACATACATACATCTTGGGAGTGAACAATTTTTGGACAGTTACAGGCCAGTAGATCCAGGATGGCATCGGGTGCTGGCTGGCCTTCCATCCAGTGCACCACCAACTTCAGCTTCCTCTTCTCTCTCCATCTTCCATCCTCTGCCAACAGGGCTTGGCACTTGTGTGTCCTTCTCCAAACATCTTCTCCATATACCAACCTGGTAGTTGGCTCACTGTGCACGTTTTGTTAAGCAGTCCTTGCATGGTGGTAGTTGTTGACTTTCGATTTCACCTTTTTTGGCATAGGAGAGGTGATACCTGAGCTCATTGACCTTGGTGGTCGATGCTTTTGGGACATACGAGAGACATGTAAATGCCTCTAGTATGTCCACCAGTTCTGGGGAGAGGTCCCATTCCTGACCCAACTCTAAGAATGTGTCCTGAGTTTCCCTGTTGCTGGTCAGGAGTTTTAGGGCACTTGTCTTCCCTTTGCCTACAAAAGAGCTTACAGTGTCACATTCTGTATATGCGTGCAAACCCATGAGAGCTCTACAGACCTCTATGCCAACAGTGGCAGCAACCTTCCTGATGTCTACAAGCCTTATATGGGTTCTAGTGCCATACTTCTGGAACAATGGGGCCTCAATCTTGTCACAAAATGCTAAAGGCATGATAAAGACACCTGTGCCTTCTGAGCAAATCACTACAGATTGGTATCCCTCTCTTGTGGCATGGGCAGCATGGAGAAGTAGACGGCCATCTGCTTCTTCTTGTTGACACTGAAGAGCTGACACCTCCTCACTGTCTTGAGATGTGATTCTGTAACATTTGTCATTCACAGTTGCATACAGAATCTTCTCCTGTAGCTTTGCTCTGTACTCCGCCTTCCTCCATTCATGGACTATGAAGCTAATGAGACTATTTTTGTCACTGACTTTGGTCAGGAAGCTCCTCCACTGCCTCACCATCTGTGTGCCTGTGATACCTTGCAACTCATGACCAGTCTGTTCACCCCATGGAGATCTTTCACTATTCTTGATAGAGTTCTCCTTGTATGTCGAAAACAACATCTATTCTGCTACTCTGACTGCCTTCCCTCAAAGCCATACTCAGAGTTGTTGTGGCAACATCTCTGAAAGTAACTTGATCACCTTTCACTCTTTGGACCAAGTTCATTCTATCAACCACTGTAGTAGAGTTTCCTGGGGGTTGCTCTTCTACTGCTATATTTTTCTGCAACGTTGTGGCTAAAGTAGCTTTATTTGTCTTTCTCAGCGATCCTTCTGGTGTGGACAAGGCCCAGGGCAATGGTCCAAGGGGATGAGAAAGGTTATCCTCCATACGTAGACTGCGCCCTTGTGCCATCACTATGATGCTCCCAAACAAAGACCTGTCTGCTTTCAAGATGATCGCCCTCCCATTTGATTTCACTTCTCTCTTCTTTCACATATCACTGAATGTTTTCAGCTTGTTAGTTTTCACTGGGTCATGGAATTTCTTTGCTGGTGGGTCTTCCTCTAGTCCCTCATCCTTGAAGGTTGTATAGCATTGCTCACCAATTTCATATGCCTTCATCAGGTCAGAGGAAATGTCCTTGGGGGCGGCCTTTGCCATAGAGATGCTAATAAGGTCCCGCTTCTCTGCAAATGGGTTGACCCATTCATGTATGAGGCTAACCACTGCTGAAACTGCTTCCTCATCTTTCTGGATTCTTGGCCGCTGCAGCTCCGCATGACAAAGCACTGATTTGTTGCCTTGCTACCACCGCTGCAATGCTATCACATATTTTCTAGCCCTGAGGGTGTATACCTTGCCAAAAATCACTATAAGAATTATTCCCCCCAGATGGTACCGGTGGCCCAAATTTGGGGTCCTGGCTCACGGACTAATAGTGATAATCTTGGGAGTTATAGACCAGTGAGTCTTACTTCAGTAGTGGGCAAACTATTGGAGTGGCTTGATTTACAAACATTTGGAGACACATAGTTTGATTAGGAAATATCAGCATGGCTTTGTGAGAGGCAGGTCATGCCTTAGGAGCGGACTAAATTCTTTGAGCAAGTACAAGACAAATTGATGAAGGTAGAGCAGTGGGTGGGGTGTATATGGATTTTGGTAAGGTGTCTTACAAGGTCCCCTTAGTAGACTCATACAAAAAGTCAGGAGGCATGGGATCCAGGGAAAAATGGGCTATGTGGATTCAGAATTAGCTTGCCCACTTAAGACAGAAAGGTGGCAGCAGACTGAGCGTATTCTGCCTGGAGGTTAGTGGCCAGTGGTGTTCCACAAGGATCTGTTTTGGGACCCCTGCTCCTTCTGACTATTATAGATGACTTAGATGAGGAAGTGAAAGGAGAGGAGGGCGTTAGTAGGTTTAGCAGATGACACAAAGTTTGATGGGATTGTGGATAGTGTAGACGGGTGTCATAGGTTGCAACAGGAAATTGCAGAGCTGGGTTAAGAAGTGGCAGATGGAGTTCAATCTGAAAAATGTGAAAAATCTGAAAAATGCCTCAAAAACAAAGGAGCTGGTTGTGGATTACAGGAGGAATGGAGACGGGCTAACTCCTAATGACATCAATGGATCTGGGTTTGAGAAGGTAAATAGCTTCAAGTTCCTCAGCATCCACGTCACCGAGGACCTCACATGGTCTGTACACACCAGCTGTGTGGTGAAAAATGCACAACAGCGCCTCTTTCACCTCAGGTGATTGAAGAAGTTTGGTATGGGCCCCCAAATCCTAAGAACTTTCTACAGAGGCACAATTGAGAGCATCTTGACTGGCTGCAGCACTGCCTGGTATGGGAACTGTACCTCCCTTAACTGCAGGACTCTGCAGAGAGTGGTGCGGACAGCCCAGCACATCTGTAGTTGTGAACTTCCCGTAATTCAGAACATTTACAAGGACAGGTGTGTAAAAAAGGCCCGTAGGATCATTGGGGACCCAAGTCACCCCAACCACAATCTATTCCAGCTGCTACCATCCAGGAAGCAGCACCGCAGCATAAAAGCCAGGACCAACAGGATCCATGACAGCTTCATCCACCAGGCCATCAGACTGATGAACTCGCATTGACTTGAGAGAACTCTATATTACATTGACTGTTCTATTTATTAGAAATTATTATAAATTACTATGATTGCGCATTGCACATTTAGATGGAGATGTAACGTAAAGATTTTTACTCCTCATGTATGTGAAGGATGTAAGAAATAAAGTTAATTCAGATCAATTTGAAAGTTTGAACTGGAAGGCTAAGTACAGGGTTAATGGCAGGATTTTTAGCTATGTTGAGAAACAGAGGGATCTTGAAGTAACACACATGAAAGTTGCTGGTGAACGTAGCAGGCCAGGCAGCATCTCTAGGAAGAGGTACAGTCGACATTTCAGGCCGAGACCCTTCGTCAGGACTAACTGAAGGAAGAGCTAGTAAGAGATTTGAAAGTGAGAGGGGGAGGGGGAGATCCAAAATGATAGGAGAAGACAGGAGGGGGAGGGATGGAACCAAGAGCTGGACAGGTGATTGGCAAAGGGGATATGAGAGGATCATGGGACAGGAGGTCCGGGGAGAAAGACAAAGGGGGGGGGGACCCAGAGGATGGGCAAGGGGTATAGTCAGAGGGACAGAGGGAGAAAAAGGAGAGTAAGAGAAAGAATGCGTGTATAAAAATAAATAACAGATGGGGTATGAGGGGGAGGTGGGGCATTAGCAGAAGTTAGAGAAGTCGATGTACAAGGGGGAGGTGCACATCCAGAGATCCCTTGAAGCTGCCTTGCAAGTTGATATGGTGGTTAAGTTGGTGTGTTCATTAGCAGGGGGATTGAATTCAAGAGCCATGAGTTAATGTTGCAGCTCTATGAACCTCTGGTTAAATGACACTTGAGAACATTGTATTCAGTTCTGGTTGCCTTATTATAAAAAAGATATAGAAGCTTTAGAGGAGATTTACCAAGATGCTGCCTGGATTAGAGAGCATGCCTTATGAGGAAAGGTGGAACAAACTAGAGTTTCTCTCTATATGGAGAAGAGGATGAGAGGTGTCTTGATAGAGGCATACAAGATGATAAGAGCCATAGACAGAGTGGACAGCCAGCACCTTTTCCCCAGGGTGGCAATGGGTAAATTGAGAGGGTGTTAATTTTAAGATGCTTGAATAAAAATATAGCTGAGATGTCAGAGATAGGTTTTTCACACAGAGAGTGGTAAGTGCATGGAAAACACTGTGAGGGTAGTGGTAGAGACAGATACATTAAGTAAGGACATTTAAGAGACTCTTGGGCACATGGATGAAAGGAAAATAAAGGGCTATATGAAAGGGAAGGGTTAGATTGTTCTTGCAGTAGGTCAAAATTCCAGCACAATATCATGGGCCAAAGGATCTGTACTGTGCTGTACTCTTCTATGATTTATGATCTATTTGGTAAAGGACCACATTGAGGGATTAGTTGCCATTGTTAACAATATTCACTGGTGCAGCCTTGCTCAGATTCTTTAGTAGCTCTTAATGACAAGCATTACTTTTTATTCTGTGGGATGAGTAAACTACTCTGTACAAATGGTGATTGCTGATCTCCCTGCCTCTCTCTCCCTTTCTTTATAGCCCATTCAGACATCACCTTTCTCATGACAGTGAGGCTGTCAAATTGGCTTCGACCTCTTTATGCTAGTGACCTTCCTGTAGAGAAGTGAAGTCCTCTGCTGATCAGGCCCATCAATCATTGGGCTTTTTAGTATAGTCTAAGCCACGTGCCAAGTATTCACATTGGTCTTTAATTCGATCATCGATGAACATTCAGAATAAATATGGATTTGCACTACTAATGTCTGAGTCACCAGCCTATAATTTCCTGGTTTCTGTTTAGACTCTTTTTTTAAACAGCGGAACGTCATTAGCTATGCTCCAATCCTCCGGTATTGCAGCTGTTGCTAAGGATGATTTAAATATCTCTGCTAGCGTCTCTGCAATTTCTGCATGTGTCTCCTACAGGTTCCGAGGGAACACCCTCAAGACAGCAAACACCACCTCCCCTGTAATCTGTATAGGATGCACGACCTTGATGCTGCTTTGCCTCACTTCTATCTCCCAAGTAAATACAGATGCAAAAAAATCCATTTAAGATCTCCCCCATCTCTTTTGGCTCCATGCATAGATTACCATTCTGAACATCCAGAGGACCAATTTTGGCCCTTGCAATCCTTTGTTCTGAATATATTTGTAGAAGCCCTTAGACTTCTCCTTCACCTTGTCGGTGATAATAAACTTGATAGTGATTCTGAGGCCCAAGGAAGAGTTAACATTGCTTGGCAAAACCTGTAGCAGCCCTATAAGGAAAGTCGTGAAACATTTGTAATAGCAAATTCTTCAAGACTCAGTTCCTCTTCCCACTATATTTTGAGCAGGTGTCCAAGACTTGCTCAGAAGAGAAAGTTAAAATTAGAACATATGAGCTAAATGTTGAGAGACAGCAGGTGAGTCAACCAAGCATTTTTTAACTGACTAACAGTTGGTATAGCCACTACCTCTTGGCTTCAGCATGTTCACTCATGACACTCAGTGCTGCCTGTGTGGAGTTTGTATGTTCTCTCATAACTGTGCTCCAGCTTTCTGTCACATCCCAAGGTTCATGTGTTGATTGGTTAAATGGCTATTGTAAATCACCCTGGTGTATGGGGGTGGTGGTGGTCTAGTATGTTGATGGGAATATGCGAATAGAGAATAGTTCACTGAAAGAGAAAAAAATAGTTGGGGAATGGGATTGCTGTGTTAGCTGGCTCAGACTCGATGAGCAGTAATGATACTCTTGAGAAAGGGAATGAAAATATGGAAAATCGATCTGTCTTAACCTAGTAAGCAAAATGGAAAATTCTCCCTTGACAGGGATGGAGAGAGATACAGTAAGTCTAAAGACTAACCACAGAGGATAAAATTCAACACCCTAAAATAGCTGCCTCGTATCAAGTCAAATGCCAAAATTTAACAATAAAATCCCTGATATCTGAACTCAGCTCACCTCCATTTCCCAGTTCCAGGTTACTGAAGGTGCGACAAGGGATGGGCACTAACCTACTGGTATTAAAATTTGAATATGCTGCCAAGGTTGTAACCTGCTTTAACTAAGTATTACAGTCCTTATGAAAGCAACTTTGGAGAAATGTTGAGCAGCTTCGTAACATTGCTTTCGTGTCAGGCAGAGCAGAGTAGGTGAGCTTTCCTCTGTATGATACAAGGTACCCAATAGCAGTGTTGCCATGGCCTCTATCTCTACTTACCAATTCCCAGAGTTACCCAACACCCACAGAAAACAAAGCACTGCCTTCAACACTTGCACTATTAATATGCAGGCCCAAGAGGAAAGACATGGAAAGCCTACAAAAATGGTCATGACAAGACATAGAAAAGGAAAGACGTAAAAATGTCACAATGTGAATTAACTGAGAGAACCTCCAGTTAAGGGAATTCCAGTCTTTACTGCCATAGAAGCAGGATTAAGGTTTTTTCTTCTCTAGTCAACCTTTCTTGAGATGTAGGGAATAACGTGTGAAGGATCTGAAGATTAAAGCAGCAATATGGTATTCTAGGAACTGACAAATTGGAATTGCTATTTTAAGGCAGCAACAGGTTTTAGAAATTACATTGGATTCCAGTTAATTGGGCCATCAATTAATTGGGGTAGCCTCAGTTACATGTGTTTGTGTTTAAAAAGCAGCTATTTTTGCCACTGTTAGTTGGTGAGAAATAATTAGTAAGAAAATTCAGAATTGTTTTGCTCACTGCGGTCTCAAGCATTCAGGCTTCAAGATGCCAGAAACGGCTGGGGGTGAAAATGAAACAATTTCACTACTTCACCAAGTTAGGAACTACAAAGAAAGTATTGACAATCATCTTGAATGTTACAATGAAAATGAAGATTTGGAGGACACAATCGTCAAAAGCACTATATGAAGGCAGTCCATTATCTGCACTAGGTGTCTGCGCTGATTTTGTTTATTTACAGTCAAAAGAACATGGCAGTGTACACTGGATAAGTTCCTCCTTTGATAACTATTGGGAAATATTACACAGCTTTATAGTGCTGTTGTAGTATTGGTAAGGTTCTAATTTGTTCTGTATTTTATTTAAATACTTAATTTGTTACTCAATTAAATGGTAGTTTGCCTTTTGTATAGCTTTTTAACTATTTCCATGAAACTTCGGCCAATTGGGGCAACCACTTAATTGTGCCAAGATGTGCTGGTCCCAATGTATCCCAATTAACCACTGTATTCCACGTTACATGCTTCCTTAAGATTATAGCAAAGTAATCGAGCATTATGTAAAGACCTAAAAAGGTGCCAGTTAATTCCATTATCAGAAAACAGGTCTGTTTTATCTAATGGCAATAACAAAAGTGCAAAGTCAATCACTTAGTGTCCAACCATGCATATCTTTCCTAAGTTCAGTGAAAGAAAATGCAACAGTGGCAGAAGGTGGCCAATGTATAGACAAACTTCAGAGAAAGGAAACTGGTGCACAGCAAGTGCAGAGTATTGCAGAAGGCAGATCCCAAACGACAGTTCTGAAGCCTATGTCATTTTCTATGATATTATACTCATTTTTATATCTTTTGGATTCTGAGATCTGAAACTAAGGTATTTGGAAAAGCACAATGCAGATAGAATCCTAACCAAGATAGAAAAGGGTGCTGGTAATCAAATGAAGAGGAAATACATTTAAAAAGTTGACAAATGATTTACTACCAGAAATTCGTCCTGACGAGTGACACGAACTGTGCCACATGATACTGATATTGTATGTACCTTGCTTCTGAAATTCATTTCCATTATTTTGAGTTGAATTTCTCACGTTTTGGTAACTAGAGTCTCTATTACATTTTGAAGGATTTTCTGTTCCATACCAGGCTGTGATGCCACCAATCAATATACTCTTCACTGCACATCTATAGAAGTTTGTTAAAGTTTTAGATGTCATGCTGAATCTTCCCAAAACTTTTAAGGAAGTAGAGGCACTGCTGTGCTTTCTTTATAGTTGTATATATGTGCTGAGCCCAGGACAGATCCTCTGAAATGATAACTGAGGAATTTAAAGTTGCTGACCCTCTCCACCTCTGATCCCCTGATGTGGACTGGCTCATGGACCTCCAGTTTCTGCCTCCTGAGGTCAATAATCAGCTCCTTGGTCTTACTGACATTGAGTGAGAGGTTGTTGTTGTGGCATCACTCAACCAGATTTTCAGTCTCTCTCCTATATGCTGATTCATCACCACCCTTGATTCAGCCAATGACAGTGGTGTTGTTAGCAAACTTGAATATGGCATTGGAACTGTGTTTAGCCTGAGAGTCAGAAGTATAAAGCAAGTAGATTAGGGGGATAAGCACTCAGCCTTGTGGTGCACCTGTGCTGATGGAAATTGTAGAGATGTTGCCCATCCAAACTGTCTGGCGTCTGGAGGTGTGAGGAAATTGAGGATCCAATTGCAAAAGGAGGTATTGAGGCCACGTTCTTGAAGTTTATTGATTAATTTTGAGGAGATGATGGTATTGAATGCTGAGCTGTAGTTGATAAAGAGCATCCTGATGTACGTATCTTTGCTGTCCAGATGTTCCAGGGTTGAGTGAAGAACCAATGAGATGGCATCTGCTGTGCTGGTAGGCAAATTGGAGCGGATTCAAGTTGCTTCTCAGGCAGGAGTTGTTATGTTTCATCACCAACCTGTCTAAAAGATTACCACATTCTTCTTAGGCAGTAGTATAATTGAAGCCTGCTTGAAGCAGTTGGGTACCTTAGACTGCCAAAGTGACAAGTTAAAGATATCAGTGAAGGCTTGAGCAAGTTGATCAGCACAGGCCTTTAGTACAAAGCC
The DNA here is from genome assembly GCF_030028105.1 of Mobula birostris. Classification (NCBI taxonomy): domain Eukaryota; kingdom Metazoa; phylum Chordata; class Chondrichthyes; order Myliobatiformes; family Myliobatidae; genus Mobula; species Mobula birostris. Next base: position 29,379,272 of record NC_092402.1, read on the forward strand.
AGGTACCCTGTCTGGGCCGGATGCTTTCCTTGGGTTCATCCTCCTGAAGAATGCTCTCGCATCGGCCTCAGAGACTTAAATCACAGGGTCATTGGGGGCTGTGGGATTTTGTGAAGGTTCTTCCGTGTTTTGATGTTCAAAGCAAGCATTGAGCTAATCTGGGAACAAAGCCTTATTGTCACCTATTCACTTGGTTTACGGGGTAAGAGGTGTTAGCATTCAAGCCCTGTCACAACTGTCAAGCATCCTTCAGTGATTCAAGTTTGGTCTGAGATGCTGACAGTTATAAATATCTGACACACAAATATTGACCTTTGTCAAGTGCCAAATTGACCACCAAAAGACTGAGGTTAGTGGCTATTAAGGTTGTAAGTTTTCCATCACTGACTCTGTCCCTTTCTTTTGTTTTCATGGAATTCACAAAAACATCAAATGTCAATGAGCATACATAACCATAATCTCACCGGAAGCAGTGTCTCCCTAAGGGTGCGTTGTCATAAGACATGCTGTGATGGTGTTAAAGTTGCCATGTGTATAGATGGAAAGACGTCACGGTTGAGTGTCTGGCTTTTTAACTTTAACTAGTAGTTCCAGTAGTTCCTAAGTCATCAAATTTCACCACACTGAAGTAGGTATACTTGCTAAACTGTAAGAACGCAAGCTGTTGTTGCCATTGGATGAATTGAATGATGCAAATTAATACAGAACATAGAACTGTACAGAGGTAAAGCCGTTCCCACGACTGAGCACAACTACATCGAGTGCTGTCGCAGGAAAGCAGCATCCATCATCAAGGACACCCTCATAACCTATGAACTTACTTTCAAGGACTCTTCATCTCATGTTCTGAGATGGAGGAAGCAACAGTGGTTCCCCATTCTGGGGGAAGCAACAGTGGTCGTGCTTCTGGCACAGAGTCTGGCCCTGTGGCTCGGAAGGGTAGGGAAAGGAAGAGGAAGGCAGTAGTGATAGGGGACTCTATAGTCAGGGGGTCATAAAGGTGATTCTGTGGACACAAGAAAGAAACTCGGATGGTAATTTGCCCTCCAGGTGCCAGGGTCCAGGATGTTTCAGATCTTGTCCAAGATATCCTGCAGTGGGAGGGAGAACAGCCAGAGGTCATGGTACATATGGGTACCAATGACATAAGTAGGAAAAGTGAAGAGGTCCTGAAAAAAGACTACAGGGAGTTAGAAAGGAAGTTGAGAAGCAGGACCGCAAAGGTAGTAATCTCGGGATTACTGCCTGTGCCACGTGACAGTGAGTATAGGAATGGAATGAGGCGGAGGATAAATGCGTGGCTGAGGGATTGGAGCAGGGGGCAGGGATTCAGATTTCTGGATCATTGGGACCTCTTTTGGAGCAGGTGTGACCTGTACAAAAAGGACGGGTTGCACTTGAATCCCGGGGGGGGCCAATATCCTGGCAGGGAGGTTTGCTAAGGCTACTGGGGAGAGTTTAAACTAGAATTGTTGGGAGGTAGGAACCAAACTGAAGAGACTGGGGAAGAGGTGATTGGCTCACAAATAGAGAAAGCTTAGAGACAGTGCGAGAGGGAGGATAAGCAGGTGATAGAGAAGGGACACGCTCAGACCGACGGTTTGAGATGTGTCTATTTTAACGCAAGGAGTATTGTGAACAAAGCAGATGAGTTTAGAGCGTGGATCAGTACTTGGAGCCATGATGTGGTGGCCATTACAGAGACATGGATAGCTCAGGGACAGGAATGGTTATTTCAAGTGCCGGGTTTTAGATGTTTCAGAAAGGACAGGGAGGGAGGCAAAAGAGGTGGGGCGTGGCACTGTTGATCAGAGATAGTGTAACGGCTGCAGAAAAGGTGGACGCCATAGAGGGATTGTCTACGGAGTCTCTGTGGGTGGCGGTTGGGGACAGGAAAGGGTCAATCACTTTACTGGGTGTTTTTTATAGGCCGCCCGATAGTAACAGGGATATCAAGGAGCAGATAGGGAAACAGATCCTGGAAAGGTGTAATAATAACAGAGTTGTCGTGATGGGTGATTTTAATTTCCCAAATATTGATTGGCATCTCCCTAGAGCAAGGTGTTTAGATGGGGTGGAGTTTGTTAGGTGTGTTCAGGAAGGTTTCTTCACACAATATGTAGATAAGCCTACAAGAGGAGAGGCTGTACTTGATTTGGTATTGGGAAATGAACCTGGTCAGGTGTCAGGTCTCTCAGCAGGAGAGCATTTTGGAGATAGTGATCATAATTCTATCTCCTTTACAATAGCATTGGAGAGAGATAGGAACAGACAAGTTAGAAAAGCATTTAATTGGAGTAAGGGGAATTGTGAGGCTATCAAGCAGGAAATTGGAAGCTTAAATTGGGAACAGATGTTCTCAGGGAAAAGTACGGAAGAAATGTGGCAAGTGTTCAGGGGATATTTGTGTGGAGTTCTGCATAGGTAAGTTCCAATGAGACAGGGAAGTTATAGTAGGGTACAGGAACCGTGGTGTACAAAGGCTGTAATAAATCTAGTCAAGACAAAAAGAAAAGCTTACAAAAGGTTCAGAGGGCTAGGTAATGTTAGAGATCTAGAAGATTATAAGGCTAACAGGAAGAAGGAAATTAGGAGAGCCAGAAGGGGCCATGAGAAGGCCTTGGCGGGCAGGATTAAGGAAAACCCCAAGGTATTCTACAAGTATGTGAAGAGCAAGAGGGTAAGACGTGAAAGAATAGGACCTATCAAGTGTGACAGTGGAAAAGTGTGTATGGAACCGGAGGAAATAGCAGAGGTACATAATGAATACTTTACTTCAGTATTCACTATGGAAAATGATCTTGGTGATTGTAGTGATGACTTGCAGCAGACTGAAAAGCTTGAGCATGTAGGTATTAAGAAAGAGGATGTACTGGAGCTTCTGGAAAGCATCACGTTGGATAAGTCGCCGGGACCAGATGAGATGTACCCCAGGCTACTGGGGGAGGTGAGGGAGGAGATTGCTGAGCCTCTGGCAATGATCTTCAGTATCATCAATGGGGGCGGGAGAGGTTCTGGAGGATTAGAGGGTTGCGGATGTTGTTCCATTATTCAAGAAAGGGAGTAGAGAAAGCCCAGGAAATTATAGACCAGTGAGTCTTACCTCAGTGGTTGGTAAGTTGATGGAGAAGATCCTGAGAGGCAGGATTTATGAACATTTGGAGAGGCATAATATGATTAGGAATAGTCAGCATGGCTTTGTCAAGGGCAGGTCATGCCTTACGAGCCTGATTGAATTTTTTGAGGATGTGACTAAACCCATTGATGAAGGAAGAGCAGTAGATGTAGTGTATATGGATTTCAGCAAGGCATTTGATAAGGTACCCCATGCAAGGCTTATTGAGAAAGTAAGGAAGCATGGGGTCCAAGGGGACATTGCTTTGTGGATCCAGAACTGGCTTGCCCACAAAAGGCAAAGAGCGGTTGTAGACAGGTCATTTTCTGCATAGAGGTCAGTGACCAGTGGTGTGTCTCAGGGATCTGTTCTGGGACCATTACTCTTCATGATTTTTATAAATAACCGGGTTGAAGAAGTGGAGGGATGGGTTAGTAAATTTGCTGATGACACAAAGGTTGGGGGTGTTGTGGATAGTGTGGAGTGCTGTCAGCGGTTACAGCGGGACATTGATAGGATGCAAAACTGGGCTGAGAAGTGGCAGATGGAGTTCAACCCAGATAAGTGTGAAGTGGTTCATTTTGGTAGGTGAAATACGATGGCAAAATATAGTATTAATGGTAAGACTCTTGGCAATGTGGAGGATCAGAGGGACCTTGGGGTCTGAGTCCATAGGACACTCAAAGCAGCTGCGCAGGTTGACTCTGTGGTTAAGAAGGCGTACGGTGTATTGGCCTTCATCAATGTGGAATTGAATTTAGGAGCCGAGAGGTAATGTTGCAGCTATCTAGGACCCTGGTCAGACCCCACTTGGAGTACTGTGTTCAGTTCTGGTTGCCTCACTACAGGAAGGATCTGGAAGCCATAGAAAGGGTGCAGAGGAGATTTACAAGGATGTTTCCTGGATTGGAGAGCGTGCCTTATGAGAATAGGTTGAGTGAACTCGGCCTTTTCTCCTTGGAGTGATGGAGGATGAGAGGTGACCTGATAGAGGTGTATAAGATGATGAGAGGCATTGATCATGTGAATAGTCAGAGGCTTTTTCCCAGGGTTGAAATGGTTGCCACAAGAGGACACAGGTTTAAGGTGCTGGGGAGTAGATACAGTGGAGATGTCAGGGGTAAGTTATTTTACTCAGAGAGTTGTGAGTATGTGGAATGGGCTGCCGGCAACGGTGGTGGAGGTGGATACGATAGGGTCTCTTAAGAGACTTTTGGATAGGTACATGGAGCTTTGGAAAATAAAGGGTTATGGGTAAGTCTAGTAATTTCTAAGGTAGAGACATGTTCGGCACAACTTTGTGAGCCGAGGGGCTTGTATTGTGCTGTAGGTTTTCTATGTTTCTATGTTCTCGATATTTTTTGCTTTTTTTTTTCTTTTATATCTACACAGTTTATTGTCTTTTGCACATTGGTGCTTGCCCACCCTGTTGGGTGCAGTCTTTCATTGATTCTAATACGTTTCTTGGATTTACCAAGTATACCCACAAGAAAATAAATCTCAGGGTTGTGTTTAATAACATATTTGTACTTTGATAATAAATTTACTTTGAACCTTGAACATTCATCTGCAATTTCTCCTTCGCTCCGTCCTTGAATGCAAGGGATGTAGATGTGCCAGTTATCTCTGATGCGTCCTCTACTGGGTAAGTTAACTGGACATTTCCAGCCCATTTACTCCCTCTTTTGTTCTCTATGCTCTTTTTCTGCAATCAGTAGACAAATATTTCACACTTTTGTTTGAATAGTGGTGAACAAGTAAGTAGTGGGAGAAGGAAAAGGATCCACAAACTTCCCCATCTTCAATGAATGTGGAGTCCAACATATTCAGTCTGAAATGCCCAGTTGAAGAGCTAATTTGGTTTCCTCCTGTGAGCTCCAATTTTACAGAAACAAGTCTTCAGAGAAATCATTTCACTCCATGTGATATTAAATACACTAAGAACAATGCATACAGCAAAGACTCCTACATCATGAAAAATGAATAAATTAAAATGTCTTTTCATCTATAAATAGATGGTGAAATACATATCAGAAGCTACAGCATATTTTCTATCAAGCAATGACAGTAATCTTTTACAAATGAATCACCTTGCAAGCTGTGACTATGACTGGTGATTTTAAGATTGCCTGCCAATTTGGACAAGCACTTCTCACCTTATAACTTCTTGTTTCTGTAGCTGTCAGAAAGCATTTCTATGTTGAAGCTGGCCAGGCTTTGTGCAATCTGCTAATTCAATCTGCTAATTAGATTTCTGTGCCATTTTAATTTTCTCCTGTACAACTCAAAGCAATTTATTTTTAAAATCTTATTGACTCTTGCTGATGCACATGAGTGCAATTTGTGTCACAGCAGGTGCCTATTCCTGATGCTTGAATGGTGCAATATAATCTGGAAGCTATCAACATAACCATGTCCCATTCTAGGAATAGCCCATTTTTATGCACATGATACTGAACATGAGAATCAAAAACAACTGACGGAAAAAATCAGAAAATTCTAGAAGTGCTCAGTGGGCCAGTCAGCATCTATGAGAAGAGGAAGAGTTAAAGTTTCCCTCACTTCTGAAAAAAGTCTACAGCCTGAAACATGACCTGTCCATTTTTCCTTGGATGCTGCTTTCTAATACAGAATAAGAAAAGCTGAACAGTCAAGTTCAGACAAAGCTGTTCGTCTCATTGTTATTCTGTAATTTTTTTTTCTTTTTTTACATCACCAAACATTTAAGTCTCATGTCTAACTGCTAACAGATGCACAAGAGTACATTCAACTGAGTCTCTATTGTATTTGCCTGACCTAGTTTTGGCTCCTTCTAATGCTGATGCTATAGGTCACCACAAGTTGCCAGGCCATGCTATATGATGGGGTAATAGTGCACCATATCCTTGATCGAAACAATATTTGAGGATTTGTTTTCCCCCAAGCTTAAAGTAAGTGGCTGCTGAATTGATCTCTGCACTCCTATGAGATGTTACAATTTTCCACCTGCTCTTTGAAAGCATTAATGTCTGCAATGTGAGCAGAGATGATCTGCCTGAGTGACGTTGCAAACTGAAATACAGCGATCAAGGATGCTCTTTGAACATAAATTAACAGACTACAGCCTTTTATCCATGTCTGTTATCTCTTTTATCCTAAGGAAGAAGGACAGATTAATCTGGATTCTTTTGAAAGGTATTCTCTTTCATGTGGTCTTTCATCTTGCATTTGATTGTGTCAAGGGATTTCCACTAATTTCTTTTTTTTCAATCTAAGTGATTTATTTAGTCTGAAAACTGTTTTCTTTTTAACCAATGTCACTGAATATCCCAGCAGCAGGTACTTGATAACCTGTGGCATGGTCAGTTTCCTCCCACAGTCCAAAAACACACTGGGTAGGTTATTGTAAATTGTCCTGTGATGAGGTAAGAGTTAAATCGGGGTTGTCAGGAGTTGCTCGTGGTATAGCTCGAAGAGCCGGAAGGGTCTATTCATGCTGTAGCTCCAAATAAATAAATAAATAAATAATGATATGACTATTTTGAAACAGTGGCAGTCTTTCATTAACACAAAGTATAAAGCTGTGCATTCAGTGGCCACCGTATTAGATACTTCCTGTACCTAATAAATTTCCACTGAGTATATGTTCATGATTTTCTGCTGCTGTAGCCCATCCACTTCAGGATTTGACGTGTTGTGCATTTAGGGTGCTGTTCTGTACACCACCGTTGTAATGTGTGGTTATTTGAGTTACTGTCGCCTTCCGGTCAGCTTGAACCAGTCTGGCCATTCTCCTCTAACCTCTCTCATTAACAAGGCATTTTCATCCTCTGAACTGCCGCTCACTGGATTTTTTTTTTTTTTGTTTTTGCACAGTTTTCTGTAAAATTTAGAGAATGTTGTAGGTGAAAATCCCAGGAGAGAAGCATTTTCTGAGATACTAAAACCACCCCGTCTGGCACAATGATCCTTCCACAGTCCAGGTCACTTAGATCACATTTCTTCCCAATTTGGATGTTTGGGCTGATCAATAACTGAACCTCTTGACCATGCTTTTGTGTATTGAGTTACCAGCACATAAAGTGGCCACTGAGTACAAGTCAAAACATGTTTCTTTTAGTATCAGTCAGGTTTGTTTGGACTGAGGAGTTGCCTTGCTCTAAACTCAGACATGATCAATAACTTCTATCATAACTAACGAATTTTGTGGAGAAAATATCTAGTTTTACAGCAAAGAGCTCATAGAGCCCCTGGTTATGTCAGAGCTTGCTGGGCAATTTTGATCTTCAAGGTCTCAAGGGAATTATTCAGCCATTGGTGATTGGCAGAAAACAATAAGAAGATTGAGCTTAGACCCTTGGATAGATATGTTGATAAGAATAACATTTTTTTCTTGTCTTCCATTAGGAAAGCAGCTAAACTGATAAGCATCATGGTCTGGAGCTGAAAGTTCCAGTTGAGAGAACGTAGGGAGACATCAAAAGATCTAGGTCTGTATGTTTGCAGGTCCATTTTCATAGTGATGACAGACAGTGAACATATTGGAGAGGTAGTGTTTGTCAAGAATGTTGAGGTACAATGGTAGGGTGAAGGGTGGAGGTTGATAGTTAGAGATGGTGGTCAGGGTACATATTGTCCTCAAATTGGACAGGTCACAAGGATGAGGTGCGTGTGGAAGTCAGGAGCGGTGGCTAGAAATCATCTATTATGGATCTTTGAGTATTCTAGACTTGAGAGAAATGTATGAGGAGAAATGACCTCCTGTCCCATGTAGTTGCCTTAACGGCGCGATCATTCTTGCCTCATTTACTTTCCTGTTTTCTCTAGGCCTGGGAGGCTCAACGAGTACAGGTTAAGAATTAAAAAGCATAGAGTCTTCATAAACACACCTACTGGCAAACCTGTCTCTTGAGAATGATTAATTTGCCTGACCAAACACTTTGCTCCACCTAACAACCTCAAGACCTGCTTAGGTTTAAACTATACGTGGAGGTAGATTACAAACACGAGATAATCTGAAGATACTGGAAATCCAAAGCAACACACGCAAAATGCTGGAGGAACTCAGCAGGCCAGGCAGCATCTATGGAAAAGAGTAAACAGACAACGTTTCAAACTGAGACCCTTCACTGGGACTGGAAAAGAAGGGGAGAAGTCAGAATAAGAAGGTGAGGGAGGAGAAGAAGAAGTACAAGGTGGCAGGTGATACGTGAAACCAGGAGAGAGGGAGGGGGTGAAGTAAATAACTGGGAAGTTAATGGGTGAAAGAGATAAAGGGCTGGAGAAGACAGAAGACCATGAAGAAAGGGAAGGGGAGGAGCACCAGAGGGAGGTAATGAGCAGGATAGGAGATTAGGTGGGAGAGGGAAATGGGAATGCCTAATGGTGAAGAAGCGGTGGAGGGGGTCAATTACCATCTCAATTTCTCTGTCTTCACCTCTGGAGACAATCTATCTACTGACATATTTTATAAACACATTGATTCTCTCAGCTACCTGGACTATACCTCCTCCCACCCTATCACTAGTGAAAATGCCATCCCCTTCTCTCGGTTCCTCCATCTCCGCCACATATGCTGTCAGGATGAGGCTTTTCATCCCAGAAAGAAGGCGATGTCTTCCTTATTTGAAAAGGGCTTCCCTTCCTCCACTATCAATGCTGCCCTCAACTGCATCTCTTCCATTTTGTGCACATCTGCCCTCACCCCTTCCTCCCACTGCGACGTCAGGGATAGGGTTCTTCTTGTCCTCACCTGCCACCCCACTAGCCTCCGCGTCCAGCACATAATTCTCTGTAACTTCCGCTGTCTCCAGTGGGATCCCACCACCAAGCACATCTTCCCCCTCAACTTTCCACTTTTCGCAGGGATCATTCCCTACATGACTCCCTTGTCCATTCACCCATCCCCACTGATCTCCCTCCTGGTATTTATCCTTGCAAGCGGAACAAGTGCCACACCTGCTCCTACACCTCCTCCCTCACCACTATTCAAGGCTCACCTACTAGGTGAGGCATCACTTTGCCTGTGAGTCTGTTGGGGTCATCTATTGGATCTGGTGTTCCCAATGTGGCCTCCTGTATACCCAATGTAGATTGGGAGACCACTTTGCCAAGGACCTACACTCTGTCCACTAGAAAAAGTGGGATCTCCTGGTGGCCACCTATTTTAATTCCACTTCCCATTCCCATTCTGACATGTTAGGCCATGGCCTTCTCTACTGCCACAATGGGGCCATACTCAGGCTGGAGGAGCAACACCTTATGTTCCATCTGGGTAGCCTCCAACCTGATAGCATGAACATCGATTTCTCAAGTTTTCTGGTAATTACCTCCACTTGTCTCCTTCACCATTCCCCATTTCCATTTCCCTCTCTCACCTTATCTCCTTACCTGCCCATCACCTCCCTCTGGTGTTCCTTCCCCTTTCCTTTCTTCCATGGCCTTCTGTTCTCTCCTATCAGACTCCTTCCTTCTCCAGTCCTGTATCTCTTTCACCAATCAACTTCCCAACTCTTTACTTCACCCCTACCCATCTCCTGGTTTCACCCATCACCTGCTACTTTGAACTTTTTCCTCCCCTTCCCCTACCTTATTGCTCTGACTTCTTCCCTTCCTTTCCAGTCCTGATGAAGGGTCTCAGTCCGAAACATCGACTGGTTACTTTTTTCTATAGATGCTGCCCGGCCATCTGGGTTCTTCCAGCATTTTGTGGTGGTAGATTAAGTATGGGGTATGGAACTCAATCAGGATATTCTTGAAGCTTAAAATTCCCTTGAGTGTTGGGGAATTGATTTTAAAGAAAATAAAAGAAAAAAATAATCTCTTTGGTTTTGAAAGGAGCCAACTGAGTATTCAAATAGTGTTCACAAGGTAGTTCTTTAATGGTATCAAAAGATTAATCTGAAGCACTGTTTCATGTACAGCATCAACAAAGCAATAAGTGCACATGGAGTGAGTCAGGTAAAGGATTTAGTTTCAGACAAATAATGGGTTGATTAAATACATAGTTTTATAAGGCAAATAATAATCATCATTCCAAGAACTGTTAGATTTTCAAGTTATGTATTTTTCTGAGGCTCAGCTACAAGTGCCAATTCTAAAGGTGAAGCCTTACTAACTGCAAATCAAATCTGACCTTACATGGTTAATGTGGTTCTCAGCTCATGGATTTTGTACAGACAATGGTGACAAGGAAGATAAATCAACCACAAGTTGTACTACTCATTCCTTGGCAGCTACATTATTATCTAACAGGAAATAGTCAAATTAATGAGAGGTACATTATGATTTTGAGCAAAACTGGGCAAATAATCTTCCTGATCTAGGAACATGGTGATATTAGTCCTGTCAAATAAACGTGAGCTCCATACAATGAATAAACCTTATCTTGAATGAACAGATGATCCAACTAGTCATTTAGTTTCTAACACTAGCATGATTGAGCAAGTAAGAAAGCAATATAATTAACACCATAATTGTTTTTTGAATTTAAATCTCCAGCTACAAGGTTGGAGACCTTGCATCTATATACTGAGTGTCCTGTCTTCATTTTACTTTAATTTGATTGTTTTTAATGAGTTAACTAAAAAGACTGATGAAGGCAAGGTGGTAGATGTTGTCAATATGGACTTCAGTAGGACTTTTGAGAAGGTCCCACTTGGTAGGCTGGTCTAGAAAGTTAAGGCACATGGAAGAGCTGCCAATTTGAATTCAAAGTTAACATGGTGATAGCAGACAGAGGGCAATGATGGAAGAATGCTCTTCTGATTGAATCAATGACAAGTAGTGTACTGCAGGGATCAGTACTGGGCCCTTGTTATTTGTGATATAAACAACATGAGAATGAACATATGATTAGTAAGTTTGCAGAAGACATGGAAGTTGGTGGTGTTTTGAATAGCAAAGGAGGTTATCTGTGGATACAGCAGGATATAGTTGAGGTGGAAAATTGAGTAGGAAATTAGCAGATCAAGCTTAATCTTGACAAGCACAAGCTGATGCATTTTGGCAAATCACATAGGGTTAGGACATTTACACTAATTGGTAGAGTAAAGGAATTTTGGAATTCAAGTGCAGAGTTTCCTGACTAACAGATGTCAAAGGAATTTTGGAGTTCAAGTGCAGAGTTTCCTGACTAACAGATGTCAAAGAAGACTTACTGTATAACATGCTTGACTTCATTGGTCAGGGCACAGAATTAATAGTTGTGTAATTATGTTGCAGCTTTACAAGATACTGACTAGATCACAGTATTGATCACCCTTCTGGTCACTACACTATAAGAAGAGAAAGGATACGGTTGCACTGTAGAAGAAATTCACCAAGATATTGCCTGGATTGGAGGATTTGTTGGGAGAGACTGGATAGGCTGCTTTTGTTTTCCTTGAAGCAAAGGAAACTAAGTGGGATCTGATGGGGGAAAAAAAGATTGGCATGGACATGGTGGCTGAAGGGCCTGTTTCTGTCCTGTGCATCTCTCTCACTCTATGATTCTAAAATTTACTCTCACACTGTCCTGTTCACAGTGAAACGGTTAGCTAAATAACCTAATATAAGGAAGGATTTAGGGTGATATATTCATGTCTTAATTCAAGCAGAGGAAAATCATTGGGAGCATATGCACTGCATACTAGATGTATTCAATTTGTCACTGTCAGACTTTGAAGCTGCATCAATTTACAAGACTTCAGGATGTGCTATTCAGTCCAATGCTCTCACTTTCCTAGATTACAGTCTCAAGGATATTACTAGCTCCAAATAGTAAATGAAACTATTTCAGATTGGTAACAGAGCTGATACCCAAATACTGCAATCATGCAGAAAAATCTTCATGCAATAGTTCAATGTGGGTGTGACACATTGTGGGTTTCAATTCCTGCTGCTGTCTATAAGGAGTCTGAGTATTCTTCCTTTGACTGTGTTGGTTTCCTGTGGTGCATTTCAAAGGTACATGAGTTTGTAAGGATTTGTAAGTTGTGGGCATGCTATGTTGGTGCCGATTGCATGATGACGCTTGCAGGCTGCCATTAGCACATTCTCAGACTCTGTTGATGCAAACAAAACATTTCTCTGTACATTTCAATGTTTTTATGTACATATGACAAATAAAGCTAATCTTTAAATTGATGGAACTTTGAACGGGAGAAAACTAAAACATTTGAAAGTTACATTCCTCAAGTCAACTTTAAAAAAAAGTAATTAAAAATGGAGGTTGCACAAACTTTTCTGCTGAGGCAGACCAGCAGTAATTAGGTTACTGTTTCCTCATCCCTGGCAGCATTTCTTCTTCATATTAATGACACCTTCTGCAATGTCAGAGCTGAGTTGTTAGTCACCACAGTGTGTAATTGCAGCAAACATCTTCACTAGTCAGAAGTATCTTGTTCATAAGGTTAATTCAAATGTGATGCTGACTCTGGCAGGAATTAGATGAGTAGAATTACAACTTTTATTCCACTATGAAATGCAAACACTTTAACTGTGTGTTAACTGTTGAATAGGGATCTTACAATGCCACCTGATATATATTAGATGCTGTTTCCCATTAGAAGTTATAATCCTTTGCCTTACTCAACAACTTCAGTGTATATTTGCCTGGAACTGCTTCAGCGCTGATGAGCATGCAATACGCTTCATGGGTGGCTGGCTGGCAACTACTTCAATCATGGGCTCAAGGCTGAAGTCCTCCAGAATGTTAGAGGCACTTTTCTAGGAATGAAAAACCCAGGACTAATGCAGGGTCTTGGGTCCAAGGAGGGAAGTCAGAGGTTAGAGTGTTTGGTATAGTAGAGGGAGTGTGGACAGAGTGCACTGAACTTTGAAGACCTAAATAACCTGGAAATGCTCAATGATAGTTGAATGTAAAATACCTGTCCTGTCTTTCTTAACTGAAGACCTGCAATTTAGGGAAGGCATGTTTGAAGAGAGTACAGATAAGTTCTACACAAGTTCTTCCAGGGATAAAAGATTAGCATTTCATGGATAGATTGGAAAAGATGAAGTCAGACCTCTTCAGGCATAGAAGTATAAGAGGAAATTTGATGGAGGTCATGAAGGATTTAGACAGGATCAATAAAATAAAATTGCTCAAAATGGTTAGTATTGACAACCAGCTGTACCTGTGATTCACCCTGCAATTCAATGTACTTGAGGTATAATATGATCAACAAAACAGAACACAATGTGTGATTAGAATTTCAAATACACTGCCTCACTGGATGATGGATAAAAATTCAATGGTAGCCATTAAAAGGGAACTCAATACATATTTGAAAGAGAAAAATGCAAGGATAGCTAGGGCACAAAATGACCAACTGGATTGCACTTCAAAAGAATGGGCACAGAAACTCAAAGGTATTTTCTATGTTATACCATTCAATATTTCTACAATCTATTCTCCCATAAGTAGCCTGTATTTAGGAAGCCACACTTCTTCTTTTATCTCCTTTCATTTTGTCTTCCTGCCATTAAAATATGGTGAAAATGTACTTTTGCAATAATTTAGGTGTCACAGAATAATTAATATTTTATGCAGGTAATCCCCTCCTCTCCCCATCTATAGTACTCTGACTCATTCTTCTACATCATTGCCACACTGCACAGCATGGTGAGAGAAGTAAGTACAAAACACAACAGCCCCTTTTATTAATATAATTCTTTAATATCCAAAACTAAAGAAAAAATGTGAATTAGAAGGTTGTAGATTCAGGATCAAGATCAGATATACTGTACATTACATTTAATCCAGGCTAACCCTTTAGCTTCTTGGCCGCCAGTCACTTCAATAGTGTGTAATATAACTGAAATTTAGATGATCTATTAGATAACATCTAAACAGATGCAAATTACTTTATAAAGAAATCATCAGAAGCAATTATAATTTTTAAATATTCAGAATATTAAATAATAAATACTTTGCCAGATATTTCTATCAACCTTTGCTTGTTCATCATGTAAAACTAAAGATCATTTAGTTCATTGTGTCATTGGACATACCATGTTAATAGGATCAAGCTAATCAGATTTGAAGTACAAGTTTCCTAAATTATCTTGTATGTAAAAAGAGGACTTAAAAGCAATTGAATTTGAATTAATTATTTTCATTGATAATAACATATATAGTGAATATTCCTATCAATGTTCAGATTAAATATTTAAATCAAGTTCATGTTCTTTCAAGTAAACTTGCACAATTTCTTAATTACATTTAATATCAGTAATAGAACTTCTGTCTTTACACCTATAATTATACTCGCTCAGGATCACAAAATGGTACATTATAATGATGCTTCTAAACCACTAATACTAATGGTTTCAATTATATAGGCAGTATTGTTTGATATATATGCAAGGTTTGCAATATAAATTCACTCGGTGAAGAAAATAGTAACATTATTATAGTGAATTTAAATGCAACTTGAGCATATTTGCATGTCTTGCTTGCACTTGTGTTGCAGCACTACATGGCATCAAAAGAAAGATGAACAGCTAGGGATGTTAGAGAGTGACCAGTCCACTCTTGGGAGGAGGCCCAGGGTGAAGGACAGAGAACCCCTCTGCCATCAGACATGTTAAATGACACATTTTCAGACAGAAAGTGGGGCAGGGGCAAATTACTGTCAGCATAGTTGAGCACAGGTAACTATTTCATGCTCAGGAGATAGGTTTCAGGGCGTTATGACAAATCTACCTGTAGTAGGTGGGTCAGTTCCTAAAATATTTTAAAGAATTTGTGTATCCTTCAATTTAGTTCATGTTTTATTCGTAGCACCTCAAGGCTGGGATTCTTCTGCCCCATGAATACGGGCAGATGATGGGAGATGAAAAGGCTGGTCCTTGATAAAGTGCTTTTATGATTCTGCTTGTAGGTCAGGGGAGCATTCCTTAGCTCATCAAGCTTACTTTGTAAACATACAATGGGGATGCCGGTGATGTGCTGAATAAACTCATCGCCAATATTTCATTTCATCACTGATTATAAGGTAATTGATCACTATAAATGAAGTAGAGGTGAGAATCGGGTGTGTTAATGGGCATCTAGGAAACAATATGTCACAGGGAAGTATGTAGGGAGATGGATTGCTCTGGGTCCAAGCATGCAGTTAGTAGTTGAATAGCCTCCTATGTCATAAGGAATATGCAATATAAGATATTTCACCCTTCATTGCTATCGTCTTTCCCTGCACCATTTATCTGCAACATTTTGTTTTCCTTCTCCTGTGATGAAGAACTTAAGGCAAACACCTAACTGTATAGTTTCATTGGTTAAATACATCCTTGATAAAGGTTTATGCAGTCAGTACAATTATGGTACACCCACACTCCAACACTTTCCAAGACTAATGTCCATAAGACACAGGAATGGAATTAGGCCATTCGGCCCATCGAATCTACTCCACCATTCCATCATGGCTGATTTATTATCCCTTTCAACACCATTCCACTACTATCTTCCCCAATGTTTCACACCCTTACTACTCAAGCACCTATCAAACTCCATTTTAAATACCCAATAACTTGGCCACCACAGCTGTCTGGTAATGAATTCCACAAATTTTCTACCTTCTGGTTAAAGAGATTCCTTCTCATCTCTGTTCTAAAAGGACATCCCTCTATTCTGAGACTCTTAGGTCTTAGATTCCCCTACTATAAGAAACATCCTTTCCACATCCACTCTATTTGAGCCTTTCAATATTTGATAAGTTTCAATGAGATCCCCCTTCTAAGCTCCAGTGAATGTACACACTGAGCCATCAAATGCTCCTCATATGATAACACTTTTATTCCCAGAATCATTCTCCTGATCCTTCTCTGGACCCCCTCCAATGCCAGCACATCTTTAATGAGATAAGGGCCCAAGAGTGCTCACAATACTCTAAGTGCAGTCTGACTAGCGTCTTATAATGCCTCAGCATCGCATCCTTAATTTTATAATTCTAGTTCTTTCAAAATAAATGCTAACATTGCATTTACCTTCCTTACACCAACTCATCCGGCAAGTTAACCTTTAGGTAATCCTGGAAATCTGTCCACAAAACCATCAATTCTGTGATCCAAATTATTGGCATATAACATGAAAAGTAGAGATTCCAATATTGACTCCCGTGGAATACTACTAGTTACTGGCAGCCAACTGGAAAAGGACCCCCTTTATTCCCACTCTTTGCCTTCTGCCAGATAGCCAATCTTCTATCCATGCTCAAACACGAGGTATTCTGCAGATGCTGGAAATTCAAGCAACACACATCAAAGTTGCTGGTGAACGCAGCAGGCCAGGCAGCATCTCTAGGAAGAGGTACAGTCGACGTTTCAGGCCGAGACCCTTCGTCAGGACTCCATGCTTCTATCCATGCTGGTATCTTTCCTGTAATACCATGGGCTCTTATCTCATTAAGCAGCTTCATGTGTGGCACTTTGTCAAAGGCCTTCTGAAAATCCAAGCGAGCAATATCCACTGACTCTCCTTTGTCTTTCTTGCTTGTTATTTCCTCAAAGAATTCCAACAAATTTGTTAGGCACGATTTTCCCTTAAGGAGACCATGCTGACTTTGGCTTATTTTATCATGTGCCTTCAAGTACTTGGAAACTTCATCTTTAATAATGGACTTCAACATCTTCCCAACCACTGAAGTCGGGCAAAATAGCTTATAATTTCCTTTCTTTTGCCTCCCTCCCTTCTTAAAGAGTGAAGTGCCATTTGCAATTGTGCAGTTCTCCAGAGCCATTCTAGAATCTAGTGCTTCTTGGAAGATTTCAACTAAATGCCTCAGAAATCTCTGGAGCTACCTGTTTCAGAACACTGAGGTGTAGATAATCTGGTCCAGGTGACTAATCTACCTTCAAAACTTTCAGCTTCTCAAGCATCTTCTCCTTAGTAATAGCAACTACATTCAGTTCTGCCCCCTGACACTCGCAAATTTCTGGCATATTGCTCATATCTTCCACAGTGAAGACTGACGCCAAATATTTATTAAGTTTGTCCGAAATTTTTTTGTCACCATTTACTACCCCTCCAGTGTCGTTTTCCAGCAGTTTGATATCTTCCCTCATCTTTATTTTGCTCCTTATATATCTGAATATTTTTTGGTGTCCTTGTTTATATTATTGGTAAGCTTGCCTTTATATTTCATCCTTTCCCTACTTATTGGTTTTCAGTTGCCTTAAGGGCCAGTACCCAATAGAAAAAGCAGCACACTGGATGAGATATAAACAAATCTATGTTCAAATGAAACATTACATTCTCACTTTTGAATTCTGACCCCATTCAGATAAAGATCAATATCCCTTTGTCCATTTTTATTGCTTTTTGTTATGGTGCTGTAGTTTTTGGTGATTTTATTGGATGGCTGAACAAATTCCTAGGTTCCTCCTTTCGAATTGTCCCAAGGTTCTATTGTGTACGTAATGTTTCATTGTAGGTATTGAACGTGCTCAAAGCAGTTACTGATCTTGAAATAGGAAACAGAATAGTGTTTTCTCTCTCTGTTCACAAGTTCCCTGGTTTTACAGGCACATTGATTAACTTACTAGTTGTCTTCTAGTATCTTAGACATTGACTGTTGAGGAGTATTAAGCCATTGTCAGTCAATATAGGAACCATAGCTTTCTAACTGCTTCAGGTATTGTCGTTAATTTACAGTAAAATAAAGCTTATTCATAAAAATCTAAGAAAGCTCCAAAACAATACATGGCTCTCTAAAACACAAGAGATTCTGCAGATGCTGGGAATACATGCAAAATGCAGAAGGAACTCAACAGGTCAGGCAGCAACCTATGGAGAGGAATAAAGAGTCAATCTTTCAGGCTGAGACCTTTCATCAGGGTCTTGGCCCAAAATGCTGATTGTTTATTCCTCGCCATAGATGCTACACTGCTCTCTTTATGTTTGTGTTGTTGTCCAGTGTATGCATTCATAATATTGTCAAGTTACTACATTTGTAGAGTCATCTAGTTAATGTTTTCTATGTACAAATCACCAATGTCACTCCTGAGGTTCCTTATAACAAAACGCACTTCAAATGTTTGAGAGCTTTTGCACAGGAGCCAGCCCTTTAGTGTTCAGTCACAGTAGGATTTAAGAGCCCAGTACTTTCACAAAATCCTCTGGCAAAATCATATCTTTAACTGACCGCTAAAGCTAATTTTTTTTCCACTGAAGATTTGAAATGCTCTTTTGACGTCATGTCAAGCCCAGATGAAGACAATGGCATCACCACCCTATCCGATCCCTTCAATCACACTTTGGGGTAGATTTTCAACCAAGACCCTCCCAAATCTTTTGGTAGATAAGATAGTCTCAAGCTCTCAAACTGGAAAATTTGCCTAATCAGCCCTGTACCTGTTTTAGTCTGGTGCAAGTCTAATCCCGTTGAACGGAATGGGAAGCATCAGGGCCTAGGAAAAAGATTACTAGTGTTTTAATTGAATTGTTAGTTTAAAAGTTTTAATTGTTTAAATTATGATAATGATAATGTACACACATGCAAGTATGTGTGTATATGTACACATTTGAGTCTCTCAATTTCTAATAATAAGCTCCTTTAATCATTTTTAATTATAAATAATACCATTTGACAGGTCCTGAGTAACTGAATGCTCTAAATGTTAACAATCTTGCAAGCATGAAGTAGCAGTGGCAGCTTTGCTGCCCAATCAGCTGGAGCAGTGAAAGGCCTTCTCTCCAGGCCGTGCTGGAAGCATGGTCCTGGAAATGGGAGGTCAGGTATCTTGGGGCTGGGGAAGACTATCCGTGACTGACCAGCTAAGGGCAAGCAATAAAAATGTTAATTGTTTTCCTGAGCTGAAAATGGTATCCTTGCATCTGCCAAATTATTTTTCTGCTCCCCATTCTCTTTAGGTCTGACACTGGCCTCTGGTTTCTAGTCATTGCCTCTGCCTGATGACAATTTTAAAGTACCCTAACATGAGAACAAAACATGTCATTAAGTGTAAGAGGTCATCCATTTTAATCCTATTCTCACTTGTGTGTCCTCAGCAAATTACTTCAGTAGTTCGTAAAAGTTGAACGAAAATTTGTCCTGCAGAAGAGCTCATCACTTGCAAAATCTCTTAGTTAACATGAGGGCATTGAAATAAAATAATTGGTAGGAGGATTAAAAAAGAATTGATGAGATATGTTTCACCCCAGAGGTGGTGTCTAAAGGGCTGGTGGATATATGTACTATACAGTACCTTCATAGATGTTTGAGCAAAATCATAAAAAAAGCTTTGCATATGGAATGGTCTGTAGCTCAATGTTGTCTTCTTGATATGCAGTCATGAGGCTGAATTGACAACACTGCATTTTGATGATCAGAGGAGAGTGAAGCTCTGGAAAGTTGCTGGGCACTAAAGTAGGTGGCTGTCATAGACAGTGAAGATGGTTATCAAGTTTTACAAAGGGATAAGTAGGCCAAGGAATGACAAATGAAGTTTAATTTGGTTAAGTGCAAGATGTTAGGAAGACAAATACAGTAGGACTATCACAATGAATGGTAGGGCCCTGGGGTGTGCTGTTGACCAGAGGCACTTAGGAGTACATGGAAAGTTTCTTGGAAATAGTGTCATAGGTAGATAGTGTTGGGCTGAAGGCTCTTGGCACCAGCCTTCATCAGTCAGGACATTAGGACATTGAGTACAGAAGTTGGGATGTTATGTTGCAGTTGTATAACCACGTTTGGAATTTTGACACCCTACTGTAAGAGAGATGCCATTAAGTTGGAAAGAGAGTAGAGAAGATTTATGAAGATGTTGCCAAGACCTGAGGAATTGAGTTATGGAATAGCAGGTTGGGACTTTATTAATTGGAGAACAGGAGAATGATTAGTGACCATAAAAGTGTTAAAATCATGAGAGGCATAGGTTCAATAGGCACAGTCTCTTCTCAGGGATGGAGAATCAAGTACAACAGGGAAAAGATTTAAAGTGAGATGAAAAGGATTTAATAGAAACCTAACATTTTCACCCAGATGTGGTCAATATATAGAATGAGCTGCCAGAGGAAGAGGTTGAGGTAGGTACATTAACATTTAAAAGTTCAAGTTGAAGTTTAATTGTCATTCAACCATACATTTCGTATAGAGTTAAATGAAACATCATTCCTATGGGGTCAAGGAGCAAAACACAGTACATACAGTCACACACAGTACAGAGTACTTATAGTTACGATAGCACATAGTCACAAAATAATATTAGCCTAAGTCCCTGTGTGGCATGGCCTATAAATTGATGGTGCATGGGGTGTTGTCCTGAAGCCATGTTTCTGAAAGAACAAGCATGCAGCAGTTCTTCATCTCGTGCTGGGTCAGCCATAGGAAAAGGCAATCCAGCTTGACTTCCAGGGAGTGAATACGAGAGAGCAGCACCATCGATAGAACCAGCCTGCAAGGGCAGGCTCCCAACCCAGCACTGATTCCTGCACATTTCTGTTCTCTTCCACACTGCTTCCAGCACCCCCTCCTCAGGGTGATGGCAACAGGTGATGCTGCAGTATGAGGGCCTGCTCTGCACAACTACCAAGGTCACTGTCCTCACCAATCAACCAATGAACTGGACTTGCAGTATTTTGTACTACCAGCGTCCAACAGGGTCTTGTGATCACAAGAAAAAATGTTTGAGGCGAACACTTGCACCATCTGTTGGACACAGAGGGCGCTGAACCAAACGTACCTCTATCTTAGCAAAGGGCACATCGTCAGGTACATGGATAAGAAAGGAAATACTGAGATGGATGTGTATCAAATGCAGGTAAATGGGACTGGCTTAAATGGGAATCTTAGTCAGCATGGCATGGGCCAGTTGGGCTAAATAACTTGTTTTGTTCTGTATGAAACTATGAGTCTGTGGTTCAATCTGTTAGACTCAATAGTTAGAGATACAGATAGGAGATTCTGTGGTCGTGACAGAGAATCCAGGATGGTTTGTTGCCTCCCGGGTGCCAGGGTCAAGGATGTCTCTGATCGCTTGCGTGACATTCTGAAATGGGAGGGTGATCAGCCAGATGTCATGGTGCACATTGGTACCAATGACATAGCAAGGAAGAGTGAGGAGGTCCTGGAGAGTGAGTATAGAGAGCTTGGTAGGAAGTTGAAAAGCAGGACCTCGAGGGTGGTAATCTCAGGATTGCTACCTGTGCTACGTGCCAGTGAGGGTAAGAATAGGATGCTCTGGAGGATGAACAAGTGGCTGAGGAACTGGTGTAGGGGGCAGGGTTTCAGATTTCAGGATCATTGGGACCTCTTCTGGGGCAGGTGGGACCTGTACAAGAGAGACGGGTTACACTTGAACTACAAGGGGACCAATATCCTTTCAGGGAGGTTTGTTAGTGCTATTGAGGAGGCTTTAAACTAGATTTGCAGGGGGATGAGAACCACAGTACCAGAGCTGACAGTGTGGCTGGGGTGAAAATAAATGTTGTTAAAAGTTCAAGCAAAGCCGCAGATAGAAAGGTTGTGAGTGGTGGTAAAAATCTTCTGAGGTGTATATATTTCAATGCTAGGAGTATTGCGGGGAAGGCAGACGAGTTGAGGGCGTGGATTGACATGTGGAATTATGACATTATAGCAATTAGTGAAACTTGGCTACAGGAGGGGCAGGACTGGTAGCTTAATATTCCAGGGTTCTGATGTTTCAGATGTGAGCGAGGCAGAGGAATGAAAGGTGGGGGAGTAACATTGCTTGTCAGGGAAAATGTTACAGCAGTGCTCAGGCAGGACAGATTAGAGGGCTTGTCTACTGAATCCTTATGGGTGGAGCTGAGAAGCAGGAAAGGTATGGCCACATTAGTGGGTTTGTATTATAGACCACCCAATAGTCAGCGAGAATTGGAGGAGCAAATCTGCAGAGAGATAGCAGGCAACTGCAGGAAACATAAAGTTGTGGTGGTAGGGGATTTTAATTTTCCATATATTGATTGGGACTCCCATACTGTTAGGGGTCCAGATAGTTTAGAGTTTGTAAAATGTGTTCAGAAAAGTTTTCTAAATCAATATATAGAGGTACCAACTAGAGGGGATGCAATATTGGATCTCCTGTTAGGAAACGAGTTAGGACAAGTGACGGAAGTGTGTGTAGGGGAGCACTTTGGTTCCAGTGATCATAACACCATTAGTTTCACTTGATCATGGACAAGGATAGATCTGGTCCTAGGGTTGAGGTTCTGAACTGGAAGAAGGCCAAATTTGAAGAAATGAGAAAGGATCTAAAAAGCGTGGATTGGAACAGGTTGTTCTTTGGCAAGGATGTGATCGATAAGTGGGAAGCCTTCAAAGGGGAAATTTTGAGAGTGCAGAGCTTGTATGTTCCTGTCAGGATTAAAGGCAAAGTGAATAGGAATAAGGATCCTTGGTTCTCAAGGGATATTGCAACTCTGATAAAGAAGAAGAGAGAGTTGTATGACATGTATAGGAAACAGGGAGTAAATAAGGTGCTTGAGGAGTATAAAAAGTGCAAGAAAATACTTAAGAAAGAAATCAGGAGGGCTAAAAGAAGACATGAGGTTGCCTTGGCAGTCAAAGTGAAGGATAACCCAAAGAGATTTTTACAGGTATATTAAGAGTGAAAGGATTGTAAGGGATAAAATTGGTCCTCTTGAAGATCAGAGTGGTCGGCTATGTGCGGAACCAAAAGAAATGGGGGACATCTTAAATGGGTTTCTTGCGTCTGTATTTACTAAGGAAACTGGCATGAAGTCTATGGAATTAAGGGAAACAAGTAGTGAGATCATGGAAACTGTACAGATTGAAAAGGAGGAGGCGCTTGCTATCTTGAGGCAAATTAAAGTGGATAAATCCCCAGGACCTGACAGGGTATTCCCTCAGACCTTGAAGGAGACTAGTGTTGAAATTGCAGGGGCCCTGGCAGATATATTTAAAATGTCGGTGTCTACAGGTGAGGTGCCGGAGGATTGGAGAGTGGCTCATGTTGTTCTGTCGTTTAAAAAAAGATCAAAAAGTAATCCGGGAAATCCGTGTAATCCGGGTAGTGGGTAAGTTACTGGAGGGAGCACTAAGAGACAGAATCTACAAGTATTTGGATAGACAAGGACTTATTAGGGAGAGTCAACATGGCTTTGTACGTGGTAGGTCATGTTTGACCAATCTGTTGGAGTTTTTCAAGGAGGTTACCAGGAAAGTGGATGAAGGGAAGGCAGTGGATGTTGTCTACATGGACTTCAGTAAGGCCTTTGACAAGGTCCCGCATGGGAGGTTAGTTAGGAAAATTCAGTCGCTAGGTATACATGGAGAGGTGGTAAATTGGATTAGACATTGGCTCAATGGAAGAAGCCAAAGAGTGGTAGTAGAGAATTGCTTCTCAGAGTGGAGGCCTGTGACTAGTGGTGTGCCACAGGGATCAGTGCTGGGTCCTTTGTTATTTGTCATCTATATCAATGATCTGTATGATAATGTGGTGAATTGGATCAGCAAATTTGCTGATGATACAAAGATTGGAGGTGTAGTAGACAGTGAGGAAGGTTTTCAGAGCCTGCAGAGGGACTTGGACCAGTTGGAAAAATGGGCTGAAAAATGGCAGATGGCGTTTAATACAGACAAGTGTGAAGTATTGCACTTTGGAAGGACAAACCAAGGTAGAACATACAGGGTAAATGGTAAGGCACTGAGGAGTGCAGTAGAACAGAGGGAACTGGGAATACAGATACAATATTCCCTAAAAGTGGCATCACAGGTAGATAGGGTCGTAAAGAGAGCTTTTGGTACATTGGCCTTTATTAATCAAAGTATTGAGTATAAAAGTTGGAATGTTATGATGAGGTTGTATAAGGCATTGGTGAGGCCAAATCTGGAGTATTGTGTTCAGTTTTGATCATCAAATTACAGGAAGGATATTAATAAGGTTGAAAGAGTGCAGAAAAGGTTTACAAGGATGTTGCCGGGACTTGTGAAACTCAGTTACAGAGGAAGGTTGAATAGGTTAGGACTTTATTCCCTGGAGCGTAGAAGAATGAGGGGAGATTTGATAGAGGTATATAAAATTATGATGGGTATAGATAGAGTGAATGCAAGCAGGCTTTTTCCACTGAGGCAAGGGGAGAAAAAAACCAGAGGACATGGGTTAAGGGTGAGGGGGGAAAAGTTTAAAGGGAACATTAGCGGGAGCTTCTTCACACAGAGAGTGGTGGGAGTATGGAATGAGCTGCCAGACGAGGTGGTAAATGCAGGTTCTTTTTTAGCATTTAAGAATAAATTGGACAGATACATGGATGGGAGGTGTATGGAGGGATATGGTCTGTGTGCAGGTCAGTGGGACTAGGCAGAAAATAGTTCAACACAGCCAAGAAGGGCCAAAAGGCCTGTTTCTGTGCTGTAGTTTCTATGGTTTCTATAGTTTCTAAATATGCTATTGTTTAATGAACAGGATCAGATAATTAAATGCTATTATTTGTTCCTTGTAGTAACCTCTGAACCCCAAATTTATATACCTCTTTTCACGCAGTTTTCTGCTGAAATGCATTTGATTTAATAGCTACATTTAGACTTAGTAGGAAGTTTGCAGAGGTTAAAAGGATAAAGCTTGATCTGCTGTCTGGAGTCTTCCTGCAATCCATTTTTCTTCTCCAACAGGAGAAATGAGAAGTAGGAGAGCAATTAATGACATTATCATGCAGAACCAAGCAAACCACTCAGTTCAATTCAGTTGATATGTGTTTACACACGTGCTTTTTCTTCATTTTTCTCTGGTTTTTCCTAATAAGCCTTGATTAAACAGCTTACTCCATCTGTTATAGTTGTGTGCCAGCCTTCTGGCACCTTGGTATGCAGACAAACAGACTTCCAGGACATAATTTATCTACCTCTGCCAGGGTCTTTCTTAACTTTCCTCTGGCATGGTTCTTCTTGTAATTCAACCCATCTGGCCTTGGTTTTATTTTATGGAACTGATCTGTGCCTTTCTTGGCTGAGGGGAAGAAAAGGAAAATGATTGTCTGAAGTCCACTCTTTAAACAATGCATCTTTCTCATTTAAGTCACTGTGTAAGAAGCACAATAATGATAGTTTAATGTTATTCCTGGGCCATGTCATCAGAAAGGGAGAAATAGAATGCCTTACATTACAAGGCCATATGCCTGGGAAACGCGGAAGAGGAAGGCAAAGGAGAAAATATATGGACACTGTGAAAGAACTAACAGATCTAAGTGTGCGAGATATCACTGAAGCTGCAAAGGATTGTTCGATGTGGAGAGCCATGATCGCCCAAGCGTGTAACGCGCAAGGCACATGAAGAAGAAGAAGAATGTTATTCAATTAGCTACTGACACTAAATGATGAAAAATTCATTAATCCAAACCAGCCTGCTGTTTTGCAAGAGCATTTGGAAAGAGAGACTGTTGTATTGTCCAGGAGTCTTGAGGAAGAGCACTAGCATATTTTTTGTGAGGAAAGAAAACAACCGCCAAGTTATTAAAAGATTAACAATGTATCAGTGAATTGGAGAAACTATCAGGAGATTGAAGACAAGATTCCTGACTTTAAGAAGAGCAGCACATACTAAGACCATAAAATAGGCCATCTGGCCCACCGAGTCTGCTCTGCCATTTTATCATGGCTGATCCAATTTCCCCTCTCAGCCCCAATCTCCTGCCTTCCCCCTGTATCCCTTCATGCCCTGACCAGTCAAGAATCTGTCAACTTCTGCCTTAAATATGCATTAAGGCTTGGCCTCCACAGCTGCCTGTGGCAAAGTGTATTGTGATGCCACAGACAAGTAAAAACCTAAGTGTCCAGAATTTGGATCCCAGCTGTAATTTTTTAAATCTAGTTTTGCATGTTTTAAAATTGGAGTTACTAGAAGCCGTTTAAACTCCGTGATGCTTATTCTGGCTCCTGCACTGTTTATGGTACTTCAACACAGTGCACACCAGTGCTGCATGGGTGGTTGCTCATCTGGAATTTTTGTTCATTCCTATGTGACTGTGCATTGCAGGCAAAAATACACTTTCTCAGCCTGACATAAAGGGGACCTGTCTGAGGAAGGCCCAGCCTAGGGATGGCTCTCATTCATTTTATTTACTGTTCTTACTTATCAGATTCAGAATCAGAACCAGGTTTATTGTCATTGAGATATGTTGTGAAATTTGTTGTTTCGCAGCAGCAGCCATACATTTAAAATACATAAGTTGCAATAAAATATATATATTTTTTAAAAAACACAAAAAGAGAGCAAAATAATAAGGTCATGTTCATGAGTTTATGGGCCATTTAGAACTCTGACGGCAGAGGGGAAGAAGCTATTCCTAAAACCTTGAATGTGGGTCTTTAGGCTCCTGTACCTCCTCCATGACAGTAGTAACGAGTAGAGGGAATTTTCTGGATGGTGAGGGTGCTTGATGATAAATGTCACTTTCTAGAGGCACCTCCTTTTGAAGATGACCTCAATAGTGGGAAGGCTAGTACTCATGATGAAGCTGGCTGAGTTTACAACCCTCTAAAGCTTTATTCAATCCTTTGTAGTGGAGCCTCCATACCAGATGGTGATGCAATCAGTCAGAATGCTCTCCACATGAACATCGGTAAAAAATTGCTGGAGTCTTTGGTGCTCCTTTGAGCAGTCTTCAACCTCTTTCAATCCAAGCTCCTGGCTCTTTCCCGATTCCCCCTTAAGCACTCCTCCTTCCCTTCTGATAACAGATCCCCAATTCTCATCGGCAGACTGTACAGTGGCTTTGGAAGACCAAACCTCTGCAAAGTAATCAGCTCTGATCACCAGTAAACAGAATTCACTCTGCGTTGGCAATGAACATTGTGTTGTAGAGTGGGTAGCATGACAAGGGAGCTTACTTAGTGCAGCACTTGGGAAGCTGAATGCTAAATGTGGCTCTGGGCTGGCAGTGGCTTTAAGGCCATCCGGCACTGTTATGTCCAGTCTGCTTGTCTTTGACAAAAGGCCGACCTGCCACATCTGAGTGCTTGGTGACTGTTCACAATGTGGGCAGGTCATTCCAAATAACCACAGCAGCTGCATGATGACCAGTGACTGTGGCCATCTTCTTCTGGCTGAGACACCCTGGGTTGCTCCTAAACCTTTGGAATGTGGAGGTGGCTTCCTTGCCACAAAAGGCAGATGATTCACAACCTAGTGCCAGATCCAAAAATGACCTAGAGTTTGCCAGGAAAAATTTTAACTGTTTCTCCTTACTTCATAATTTTACAGCTGGCCTCATAGAACAGGCCAAATAGTCGGTCAAAGGTTAGCTCTAGGAAAGCAAAGCGAGCAAGTGCTACCGCACTGACCAACAATAGGGGTGCAACTGCTCTCTAGCTGGCTGTTCCATTTGAAAAGATTGTTCTGATGGTCAATTTGCCCATTTCATCTTTAGTCTCCCCAAAGGAAAGACTGATGTGCTGCCTATGGCAATTTGAATACCCAGAGCAGATGGACCCACCATCCCTGTGTACTTAAAATATTATAATCTACAAAGTGTGCTTGAAAAACACTGCTCTCTAAAGCATCATGTACCTCACTCCCACCTGCAGACAACACTGACAAACAAATGGCTTATACTGATGTTGAGGAGGAAGCACAGCTTTACGTAATAAACAATTGAAATGTTATGTTGGTGGGTGGTGATGCACCAGATAATTCAGGGCAAAAGTTCATTATATTAAATATAGTTAATTATTTTAGGCATATATTTCTACAGAACTACTTCACAATGGAGGCATAGAAGTCTTTGTGGTCATGCCTTCATAATTGGCCTTGTAAGATAGTGCATGGGTAGATGCAGAGCAGATAAAATTCTTTATTGATTCTGCCTGGCCTGCTGAGTTCCTCCAGCATTTTGTGTGTGTTCGCCTGATTCAGGGATCTGTGGGTTACTTACACAAATCTTTAACATGACAGGGCTTATTAACAAGGATCTTAGATACTCATATAGTTAAGAAAGAGACAATAAAATGTCAGAAAACTTTGGTAAACTGTTATAAATCACTGGTCAGGTCTTAACAATAACAATATTATGCTTTATTCCTGCCACACATTTTCAAAAGTATGTCGACTAGGAGTGGGTGTTGAGGATGTAATACGCTGTAAGGTTTCACTGCTAAGGCTAATGTAATGGCTTCCATGTAATGTTCCATTGTTAAGGTAGTGGTTTCTGTTTAGCAGCAATGTTTGGGTTATGACTAGAGATAACGGGACTTTGGAATTCAGTGGCTATCCAATGGGAGAAATGTTGTTCTTTCCTGTGTGCCTGGGAACCGGGCTTTTCACGGTCTTTTGTCGAGGAGAGATGAAGAGGGAAGATGTGTGTGGAGAGAGCTGGTAGACCACCAGACAGAGTGGACTGGGATCTGAGGGTCCGAAGGTCAACACGTTCGAAGGAGACTGATGATGGAAGAATGACTACTGAGTGAGCTCCAACGTAATTTTGACTTTGACTTGGGCCCTTTTTTTGTTTTGTTTATTTTCATTTCTAACCCTATATTCAGATTAAGATTCATAAAGTCTATCATTTAATTGCATATGGTGTACTGTCTGATATTTTGTGTTGTGGGTTTGTAACTGGAGGTATATTACACAGCATCCACACAATAGTGATTACCCTGTTTGGCGGGGCCGAAGGCTGATTCCCCGAGACGATCACGAGCTGGGCGAGCCTGAGGGTTACAAGGAGATTTGCTGTAATGGGAAGAGACTGTTCAATTATATTGTGATACTGGAAAAGCTCATATTGTTCTCGATCGTATAGAGAACAATCAGAAAGACTTAAAACTGGGCTTCAAAAGTTATGAGGAGATTTTACTGAACAGATAGCATTGTGCGTTTCTAAGATCCGACTGATTAATAATCAAAGTTCAGATCAAAGAGGATCTGTACAGAAAGAATTTTGCATCTCAAATTGTTATGTAACTTTTGAAATGGAACTTAGAGGAAGAGGGGACTATTATTACATGGATAGCTCTTTTGAGAAGGTATAGACATAATGGATCAAATAGCCACCTCCTTCTGTGCTCTAAGATCCTATGATGAACACTATTTATTTCATATTAATATTTTAAAGCAATCTGTCTTGCAAGTATGAGTTGTGGAATGTTTATACAGCCCAAAGTATTTAAAGTGTGTTCTTCAACCATAAGGACGTTCTCTAGCTGTCAGCGTGCTTCAAAAAATTGTGACACTGAACCCGCAATATTCTCATGGGCAGTGGTGAGAGTTCTAATCACTAGGGGTACCTGGAATCTATACCAAAAGCAACTTCAAAGTTCAAAAGTTCAAAGTTTAGAATAAGTTTATTATCAAATACATATATGTCACCATATACAACCCTGAGATTCGTATTCTAGCAGGCATACTCAATAAATTCATAATAGCATAATAACCGTAATAGAATCAACAAAAGACCACACCAACTGGGCATTCAACTAGTGTGAAAATGACAACAAGATGTGCAAGTACAAAAAGAAAGAAATAATAATAAATAAATAAACAAACAATAACTATCAAGAACATGAGGTGAAGAGTCCTTGAAAATAAGTCCCTAGGTTGTGGAAACATTTCAGTGATGGGGCAAATGAAGTTATCCCCTCTGATTCAAGAGTCTGATGGTTGAGGGGTAGTAACTGTTCCTGAACCTGGCAGTGTGTGTCCTGAAGCTTCTATATCTTTTCCCTGATGGCCACAACGAGAAGAGAGCATGACCTGGGTGATGCGGTCCCTGATGATAGATGCTGCTTTCCTGTGATAACTCTTTGTGTAGCTGTGCTTAATGGTGAGGAAGGCTTTATCTATGATGGACTGGGCCATATCCACTACTTATTGTAGGACTTTTCATTCAAGAGCATTGGTATTTCCATACCAAGCTGTGATGTAACCAGTCAGTATACTCTCCACCATACATTTATAGAAGTTTGTCAAAGTTTTAGATGTCATACTAAATCTTTTACTTTGTTCCAAATGAACCAAATAATCCTGGGAACACTCAGCTGTGAAGATTGGGAAAATGTTAAAAATTCGGACATAGTCACTCATCAGAACTGATTTTGTTTCAGATTTCCCTATCGATTGGATATTTTTAAATTGAGGTCACATTATGGCTTTTGCACGGGTACAGTTCTTTAGCTGTGTAATAATTTCAATTCGCTCATTGCAATGGGTTCATTCAGTCTTTTTTTTTACTCCATTACATTTATTTCTGCTTGTGTTACTTTTCAATATGCTAACAGACTTCCCTTCCTCTGCCACCACATTCATTGTTGTTTCCCGTTGAAGTGGCCAAGTAAACTGCAGGTTGTACTGCACTTAATTATTGTTAGCTATATTGGAACTGTAGCTGATTGAAGCTAAAATTCCAATGGCAAGAGATAAAGGAATGATCTAGAGGTTAATCTGCCCAGCTGTTGCGTAATCCAGATCCCAGAGCCTGTTTAATTGTAGTTTGACCATCTGGAAGACTTGTGTGATTGACATCCAGATTAACAGGATGGTGAGAGCAGTCAGTGTTGTTTAATAACTGACTAATACAAAATATCATAAAATGCAGTATATATTTTATATAGAGAGATGGGTTATTAAATTTGCTGATGACACAAGGGTTGGGGTTGTTATGGATAGTGTGGAGGGCTGTCAGAGGTTACAGTGGGACATCGATAGGAAGCAAAACCGGGCTGAGAAGTGGCAGATGAGTTCAACCCAGATAAGTGTGAGGTGGTTCATTTTGGTAGGTCAAATATGGTGGCAGAATATAGTATTAATAGTAAGACTCTTGGCAGTGTGGACGATCAGAGGAATCTTGGGGTCCGAGTCCATAGGACACTCAGAGATGCTGCATCGGTTGACTGTGTGGTTAAGAAAGCGTATGGTGCATTGGCCTTCATCAATCGTGGGATTGAGTTCAAGAGCCGAGAGGTGATGTTGCAGCTATATAGGACCCTGGTCAGACCCCACTTGGAGTACTGTGCTCAGTTCTGGTCGCCTCACTACAGGAAGGATGTGGAAACCATAGAAAGGGTACAGAGGAGACTTACAAGGATGTTACCTGGATTGGGGAGCATGCCTTATGAGAATAGGTTGAGTCAACTTGGCCTTTTCTCCCAGGAGTGACAGAGGATGAGAAATGACCTGATAGAGATGTATAAGATGATGGGAGGTATTGATCATGTGGATAGTCAGCAACTTTTTCCCAGAGCTGAAATGGCTAACATGAGAGGGCACAGTTTTAAGGTGCTTGGAAGCAGGTACAGAGAGGACGTCAAGGGTAAGTTTTTTTACACAGAGAGTGCTGAGTGCATGGAATGGGCTGCCAGCAACGGTGGTGGAGGCAGATACAATAGGGTCTTTTAAGAGACTCCTGGATAGGTACATGGAGCTTAGGAAAATATAGAGCTATGGGTAACCCTAGGTAATTTCTAAAGTAAGTACATGTTCAGCACAGCATCATGGGCCAAAGGGCCTGTATTGTGCTATAGGTTATCAATGTTTCTATATATCTGCCAGCAAGTACGCATGAATGTTGTGGGTGAATAAGGCAGAGTGTGAGCAAATAAATGCCTAATTGTTGCTAATTATTAATTTTTACCTATTATTAATATTACCAATCAATATAAAGAACATTTTGCAATATTTAATTTCCCAGTGGATTTTGCCACGATATAACTAGCTGGATATGCCAACCTCTATAGATCCATATTGCAGCCATTTGCTCACTGACTGCTTGACAGGTAACAGGAGAATGGAGTTGTGGAATTTATATCAATCATTTTGTCGTTTGTGGCTCAGGAAGAAAGCCTTGGGAAATGTTCGAGCCTCATGCTGACAATTGAAATTGGATATTAATAGCTGTAAAGTAGTCCTGCTTTGAAAATTTAATTGTCAATGCTCAAGCTGTTAGTGCATCCTTCAACATTGACATTATGTTATTTTTATATAATCCCTAAAATGTGTTTTGACAAATTCCTTGGTGTGCTTCATAGTGTAGTGGTTAGTGCAACAAAATTACAGCTGAGGGCATCGGAGTTTAGAGTTAAGTTCCAGTATTCTCTGTAAGGAGTTTGTATTATTATGAATCAGCAGCAATAGAGATAAATTTGAGTTGAGTTCTTATAAAAGAAACAATGACATTTATTAACTTCTACTCAAATTAACATAGAATAGTAAGCGAAACAATGAACTTAAACGGATGTTAACAGCGTTATGCTTCTATAGTTATCAACCGATCGAACTTAAAGACAATTCTCAACAGATCCCATTTAAGCACAGTCTTAAGGTGGTAGTTTAGTAAGTCCATATGATGTATGAAATAACTGAGAGGAGAGACTTCCCAAACCTTGCGATGAAGAAAAGTCGAAACTGCGGATGCCGATTCCAGCCGAGAAATACCTTTTCCGAAGTTATGACGCAGAATACGAGTTCTCAAAGTAACTGACCTTTCTGACGAAAGTGGCCATCACACACCCAAACTGTGTAAGGGTTAACAAAATGTGTGTGCCATGTACAGACAGTTCCAAATGTCAGTCACACCCGTAATGCGCCAAATGCTGCTGGTTAACCCCAATCCCTCTGGGGTTCATTCGGATTCTTCACTCTCACTCTCTCTTCTTCTCCAATGGCGTAACTACCAAGGGTGAGTCCTTACCAAAACAAACTACACAACAACTGCAGTCTCCCCTTAAATACCAGTTAGAACATGCCATCACGTGACATCACATCACCCCACTATCACAAGACCATTACATCATTCCAATGGCATGAGACAATTACATCATATTCATGAGATATTCACGGGACAGGTAACATTTCCCTCCAAGAAAAGAAAATTTTGATCTAACAAGAGCAAAATTTTGAACTACAATTAACAAAATATACAAATGTATAAAATTTAACAAGTTGCACAATACACATACAATTATCATACAGTACTCTACAACTAATATAATATATAACAAGAGTGTAAACAAAATATCAGAATTACAAGTTCATCTGGACAAACAGTCAGTAATTACATTATCTTTGTCTTTAATGTGAGTTATGAGAGATCATATTCTTGTAAAATTAAACTCCAATTCCGTAACCTTCTGTTTTTGTTTTTCAGTTTACTCAAAGGTACCAGTGAATTATGATCGGTGTAAACCATAAGTGGTTTCTGAGTTGTGCCAACATACACATCAAAATTTTGCAGAGCTGAAATAAGAGATAATAATTCTTTTTTGATGGTTGAATACTTTCTTTGATGCCCATTAAATTTCTTGGAAAAGTAAGCTACAGGATGGTCAACATCATCATCATTATCCCTTTGTAGTAACACTGCTCCTACAACCTCATCACTAGCATCTACAGCTAAAGAAAATGCCTTTTCAATATCAGGTGACTTGAGCACAGGTTGGTGACATAGGATAGCTTTCAATTTATTAAATGCTTCCTGACAAGGTTCTGTCCAAACAAACTTTTCATCTTTCTTCAGGAGGTTAGTTAATAGAAGGGCAATCTCAGCAAAGTTCTTACAGAAATTATGGTAATACCCTACCATTCCCAAGAATCTTCTGAGAGTTTTCGTACCAATTGGAGTGGGAACCTCCAAAATTGCCTAAACTTTTGCTTGAACAGGATCCAACCTGCCTTGACCCACAACATAACCAAGATAGGACAGTGGCATGCCCAAATTCACTTTTAGCTAAGTTAATAGTTAGGTTAGCTTTTGAAAGCCTGTCAAACTGTTTTACCACTGCAGACATATGTGCCTCCCAAGTGTCATTCCCTGTGACTAAGTCATCAATATAGGTATCTGTATGTTTTAACCTTTGAATTACAGCATTAATCATTCTCTGGAAGGTTCCTGGGGCATTCTTCGTTCCAAATGGCAGAACATTATACTCATATAACCCAGATGGCGTCACAAATAGACACATTTCTCTACCTCTATCCATTAATAGAACACACAAATACCCTTTCAACAAATCAATCTTTGTAAGAAATTTAGCTTTTCCAACCTTGTCCACACAATCATCTACCCTAGGGATTGGATATGCATCAGTTTTTGTTACAGCATTCACCTTCCTGTAATCAGTACAAAACCAAATACTACCATCTGGTTTAGGCACTATGACATAAGGTCAACTCCAATCTGAAGTAGAAGTTCTAATAATATCATTGTCTAACATATACTTAATTTCTTGTTTGGTCAGTTTACATTTTTCCACATTCATTCGATATGTATGTTGCTTTATAAGTTTGGCATTTCCAACATCTACATCATGTGAGGCTACTATAGTTCTTTTGGGAACATCTGGGAAAAAAATCCCCAAATTCCATAATTAACTGTTTCATTTGCTGTCTGTTGTGGCTGTAGATGAGCTAATTTCTCATGAATATTTTCCAAAATTGTCGAATTTCTTAGTCTGGCTGAAATAATGTTCGGTTAAAAATAAGCCTCAGATGGATCCGCTACCAAGTTTCCTGGGAGGTCAGACTCATTGTCACTGACAGCAACAGTTATAGCTGCAGACTGTTTCCCATAGTAAGAATTTATCATATTTACATGACAAAGTTGCATTGGCCTTCATCGATCTGGTGTTTTTACCACTTAGTCTACATTATTAACTTTAGATATAATCTTGTAAGGACCATGAAATCTAGCTTTTAAAGGGTTCATTTGCACAGGGAAAAGAATCAACACCATATCTCCTGGCTTAAACACCCTCATTCTAGCATCCTTGTCATACTAAGTTTTCATTCTTTCCTGAGCAGATTTTAAATTTTCCCTTGCTAAGCTGCAAACTTTATGCAATCTTTCCTTAAATTTTAAGACATAATCCAATGAATTAGGATGTACTTCTTTATTAACCCACTGTTCTTTTAATAATGCCAAAGGTCCTTGGACATTATGCCCAAACACAAGTTCAAAGGGACTAAAGCCTAGGGACTCCAGCACTGACTCCCGTACTGCAAACAAAAGCTGATGAACTCCCT
Organism: Mobula birostris; assembly: GCF_030028105.1. NCBI lineage: Eukaryota > Metazoa > Chordata > Chondrichthyes > Myliobatiformes > Myliobatidae > Mobula > Mobula birostris. Next base: position 29,414,280 of record NC_092402.1, read on the forward strand.
CATCCCAATCTTCCTTATTTTCAACACAAGATGTCCTAATCATAGTTTTAAGGGTAGAATGGAACCTTTCTAAGGCCCCTTGTGACTCAGGTTGACACGCAGACGATATAATCTGTTTGGCTCCCAGTTTATAAACTATCTGCTGGAACCATCGAGACATAAAATTACTTCCTTGATCAGACTGGATTTCTTTAGGTAACCCAGATAAAGTAAAGAACTTTATGAGAGCCTTTGTCACAGTTTTGGCTTTTATATTCCTAAGAGGTATCGCTTCTGGAAACCTAGATGCGGTACACATGATAGTCAGCAAATATTGATGGCCAGCTTGAGTTTTTGGCAATGGGCCAACAGAATCTACAATAACTTTAGAAAACAGCTCACCAAATGCAGGAATTGTTTGTAATGGGGTCACTGGGGAGACTTGATTTGGTTTACCTACAACCTGACAAGTGTGACAAGTTCGGCAAAATGTCGTCACATCTTTCCTCAACCCAGGCCAATAAAAATGTTTAAAAACCTTGTTCACAGTTTTCCTCACACCAAAATGGCCACCCAAGGTGAACCCACTATGCAACAACTGCAGTCTCCCCTTATATACCAGTTAGAACATGACATCAAATCACCCCACTATCACAAGACAATTACATCATTCTAATAGCATAAGACAATTACATCATTTTCACAATATACTCAAGGGACAGGTATGTCTTCCCAGTGGAACATGTGTGTTTTCTCCAGGTGCTCTGGTTTCCTTCTACAGTCCTAAGATGAACTGGTTGATAGGTTAATTGGTCATTTTAAATGGTCCCCTGATTAGTCTAGGGTTAAATCGTGGGCTGCTGGGAGGCATGGCTTGAAGAGCAGGAAGGACCTAATCTGCACTGCATCTCTAAATAAATTTTTAAAAATTATATATCATATTACGTCACTACTGATGTAAGATCATAAGTAACAGAAACAGGAATAAGTCATTCAATCCATCGTGTCTTTCCAGCCATTTGGTAAGATCATTGCTGATCTTTTACCTCAGCGCCATTTTTATGCACTAACTCAACATCGTTGATTCTGTTTTTTATCAAAGGCTTCTTTATTTATTTAGCTCTTTGAGATGCAACACCTATTCAATAACGTTACATCTTTGGTCAAAAAAGCACAGCAGTGTCTCCACTTCTCCACTTCCTGAGGAGATTGAGAGTGAGGCTCCGCTCCCCCCCCCCCCCCGCCATTTTAACCAATTTTGTACAGGAGCACCAATGAGAATATCCTGACTAGCTGCATCACTGTTTGGTACAGAAATTGCAAGGTATCTAACCATACATTCTCACAAAGGATTGTGAAGACTGCTGAGAGAATCATCGGGGTTTCTCTTCCACCCATCAGAGATATTTATGCAGGGCCCTTAGCATTGTTAGTGATCTCTCTCCATTCTACAATTTCTTTGAAACCTTACCATCAAGCAGGAGGTGTCGTAGCATTAGGACAAGAACTGTTAGGTGGGGAACAGTTTCTTTCACTAGGCCTCAAGTCTACTGAACTCCCTGCCACCACTCAGATCTCATCGTTTGTGAAGAAATATGGAAAAATTTCTTAAGCCAGAGTACAGTGAATCTGTGGAATTCATTGCTACAGATGACTGTGGAAGCCAAATCATTGGGTATATTTAAAGCAGAGGTTGAGAGGGATAGCAAATCAGCCATGTTGGAGTGGCAAAGGAGACTTGATGTGCCAAATGGCCTTATTCTGCTCCTGTGTCTTATGGTCTTATAGTCTAAGCATCAGTAGCATTATACTGTTTATTTTAACTTATATTATATATGTATCTTATTATTTGCTAATTTGTTTATGGTAACACATGTTATGTGCATAGTTGTATGTATTGTGTTGTGCACCTTGATCTGAAGGAATGTTGTCTCATTTGGCAGTATAAATGTGTATGGTTGAATGACAATAAACCTAAATTTGACCTCGAACTGTAAAAAAAATCATGAAACTTGGTATGGCATATCCACTTAAATGGCAAATTCTGTGTACAGATAGAATAAGGATAATGGTTAATTGTCACTTTGGAAGGAAAGTTATGATTATGACCCCTTTTTAAAACCTTGCACTTGAGAAATGAATCTAACAAAACTGAAGTTTGAAAGAAGTTAGTTTTAAATCATATTTTTCAGAGTCATCTGAACAACAAAGGACCCAAAGTATTCCAAAGGAGTAAATGCCTGCATCTTTTGGGATATATTGGGTAATTATTGAACTGCACTGGATTGTCTCAGTATTTGATAGATAGTTGAGCAGATGATAATTCAGGGCCAATGCTTCTGCACGGTGATTGTCACCTTAAATCCAGTACACACAATCATTTTATGCTCGACTATCAAGACATGAAATTTTTTAAAATAATTTCTGAATTGTCATTGAGGCCAGGACATAGAACAATTCGATATTCGTGCACTCAATGTCAACAAGCAGTATTCACATATCAAGTGAAATATAGTTTGGATGCAGAGCTCACATGAGGGTGGCGCAGTGGCACAGCAGTTAGCATAACGCTTTACACCGCCAGTGACCAAGTTCAATTCCCACTGCTGTCTGTAAGGAGTTTGTACTTGCTCCCCATGACCACGTGGTTTTCCTCCCACATTCCAAAAATACATGGGTTAAGATTAGTAAGTTATGGGCATGAAAGCATGGCGACACTTATGAGCTGCCCTTAACATAGCCTTGGACTGTGTTGACCATTGACGCAAATGATGCATTTCACTGAATGCTTTGATGTTTCAAAGTACATGTGACAAACAAGCTAATCATATTTTGGAAGAGTAGAACCTGCTTATTGCTTGCCTCTATCTAACCAACAAAGAAGCATTCCAACTGATGAGTATGACACATTTAATTAAGAATGTTGTATTAAACTGCAATACTTATTTATATATGTGTGTATGTATATATAAATAGTTATAGTCATAATCATACTTTATTAATCCCTGGGGAAACTGGTTTTCGTTACAGTTGCACCATAAATAATAAATAGTAATAGAACCATAAATAGTTAAATAGTAATATGTAAATTATGCCAGTAAATTATGAAATAAGTCCAGGACCAGCCTATTGGCTCAGGGTGTTTGACCCTCCAAGGGAGGAGTTGTAAAGTTTGATGGCCACAGGCAGGAATGACTTCCTATGACACTCAGTGCTGCATCTCAGTGGAATGAGTCTCTGGCTGAATGTACTCCTGTGCCCACCCAGTACATTATGTAGTGGATGGGAGACATTGACCAAGATGGCATGCAACTTAGACAGCATCCTCTTTTCAGACACTACCACGAGAGAGTCCAGTTCCATCCCCACAACATCACTGGCCTTACGAATGAGTTTGTTGATTCTGTTGGTGTCTGCCACCCTCAGCCTGCTGCCCCAGCACACAACAGCAAACATGATAGCACTGGCCACCACAGACTCGTAGAACATCCTCAGCATCGTCCGGCAGATGTTAAAGGACCTCAGTCTCCTCAGGAAATAGAGACGGCTCTGACCCTTCTTGTAGACAGCCTCAGTGTTCTTTGACCAGTCCAGTTTATTGTCAATTCGTATCCCCAGGTATTTGTAATCCTCCACCATGTCCACACTGACCCCTGGATGGAAACAGAGGTCACCGGTACCTTAGCTCTCCTCAGGTCTACCACCAGCTCTTTAGTCTTTTACACATTAAGCTGCAGATAATTCTGCACACACCATGTGACAAAGTTTCCTACCGTAGCCCTGTACTCAACCTCATACAAACTATACAATAATGTATAGTTTTTAAATTATGTATTGTAGTGTAAAGCTGCTGCATAACAGCCAATTTCACAACATATGCCAGCGATCTTGAATCTGATTCTGATGTTCAACCTAGTCCCAGTCAGGATTCTTCCTTCAGTAGAAGGTGTCACGAGATGAATCCTGCCAACAAGCAGAATCGAGAGACCCATCTTGTGCAGTTTAGTTATACTCTTGACTACTCCATCCAAAAAACTGCACCTTAGTCTTTCTCTGTGGCAAGACAGATGCATATCCCAGTAATGTGTGACAATTGCATCTTATCAATTAACCAAAAATTTTTTCCATTATTATTCCATCAAAGCCATCTGTGATTTTAATCATCTCTATTAACGCTCTTTGTTTTCTTTGCATCAGTTCAAACAATCCTAATGTCCTGAACCCTTCCTCAATGATGGTGGCTCATCCATAGTGACACGCTGATCAACCTGGGACTTGTAACATGCTTTCTTCAGTGGATGTCCAAAAACGCTGGAGCTAGCCTGTGCTTTCCACAAATTTATTATTCAGCATCTCTGAAACAAAATCACTTATAAAAAAACTTTGCATGATGGAAATTAAATCTATTTTTATGTTATGAGATATTCTAGTATTGATGATTTGCCAATGATATTTTGGAAACTTTAGGGTCATTACATGGTTTGGATTTTAAAATTTCTTACTTTATTATTTTTTCTGTGCTAAGCAGGTACCCAGGGTATTTATTTACTAAAAAATGTATTGTTGATGTAGGAGTGCTGTAAAATAACTGGTGAATATCATGATCATCTACATGTTGTTTGATCTTTTTAAGGTTAGGTTATTAAGTCTTGCTGGAGTTTGATTAAAAGGACTATAATGAATTATTTTTGTAATCGAAAAACGTCTTTGAGAGGTCTCTGTGGATCACTATGCACCCATGTTGTATTGCAGTTTTAGAACGCCCTCTTTATATCTAGAGTTTCCACTTGCACGAAGAGGAAGCAAGATACAAATCGTAGTATTTCCTTAATTCTTTTTTGCTGTTAAAATATTTATCAAGTGACCTGGTTCATTAGATAAACACTCTTAAATATTTTCTGTGACATTAGCTCTTGAAAGTGAAATAGTCTGCATGCAAGAGCAGGGGGCAGATGGAAATCCCTTTCAACAAGCATTGCTATGTGTGACACAATCACAGGTAACACAACTCCTCTGTGTTCTCATCAGGGGTCACATCTATTTGAATAATTATCTAAAGTTTATATGTTTTGCAGTAGCACAAATATGCTTTATTCTTTTATCTTCATAGTTGATGGTCTTTGAGTAGGTTTGTGCTTTAAATGCTGAGGATCATCAGGTTAAAAGCAGTGACTCTTATCATCTTGAGTTGTTTTTGATCTTGGTTTATTTGGAATGAAATGTACAATAGCCACATGAACAAAGTTAGTAATATTTGTGTTTTAAAATTATAAGCCTTTAGAGAAAAAACACAAAGTATAGACTGTGTAGCCCTGCTTAGGGACTGATAATAAGATAACTAGGAAAAGGAATGGACTACAATTCTTTGATCTGCCATGCCAGTCAGTAAGATTATAAATGACCTTTGTCATCAGTTCCATCATTACCTGATCCCAGTGACCTTAAGTACCCCAGTAGAGCAAAAATCTAACAACCTCATAAAAGGCTGCAGCTTCTTTCCATGCTGTATTATTCAATGATTCTATGATTTCCTCTTCAATACTTGATAATTATGAAGCAAGCAGCCCAGAAAGTTGGCTGCTTGTGGCACTCTTTTATTCAGTGGCCACTTGTTCGTAATGGCTCATTGTGATGACAACAAAATTTGGGTTAAGTTAAACTACCCAGGATGTTTGATAAAATGCTTCTTAATGTTTTTTCATATGTCACACACAGAAATAACAATCTCCCAGCCCCTCATCCCACCCACATCCTGTCCTGGACTCACCATATTTTTATTTACAGGCCCTTTAGCTTTGTGCCATAAAGGGTACAGATGTGTTTCTAGGCTAATGTATTATTATTCAGGAAGTTCATAGAAAATTCTTCAGTCAGTGAGTTAGCTGCATAATTTGTGCTAATATATTGTTGTGCATCAAATATAACATAAAATCTGAGATCTTAATCATAGCTGAGAGTGGCATTTCCATTCATCTAATTGGGTCGATGATTCACTCGGAGAAGGAAGTCTGAGAATCGGAGCGGGAGTGCGGAGGAAGCCATTTTTGAATTTTTCAGGTTTTTTCCATCGGCGTTCAGAGAGGCGGGACTGCGCATGCATGTGACGTCGGGCAGTGAAGCGCGGAAGATTTAAAAGGAACAGAGCCTTATACAGTGGGCAGCGTAGTTTGTGGGCTGCGGAGTGAGCCGGGAGCAGAGTGAAGGCTTAAGGTCTTCGGCTCAAAGGGCTTAAGCAGAAACAGGCAAAGCAAAGAGGGTTTGGTATTCATTTTTTGTTGTTATTTGAGGAAAGGGGGAAGTATGAATGTGAGGGCAGCTTGTTGTTCTCGGTGCCGGATGTGGGAGGCCCTGGAGACCCCCAGCCTCCCGGACGTCCACGTCTGCGCCAGGTGCGCCGAGATACAGCTCCTGAGGGGCTGTGTTAGGGAACTGGAGCTGCAGCTCGATGACCTTCGTCTGGTCAGGGAGAGTGAGGAATTGATAGAGAGGAGTTATAGGCAGGTGGTCACACTGGGGCCAAGGGAAGCAGACAAGTGGGTCACAGCTAGGAGGGGGAAGAGGAAGAGTCAGGTAATAGAGAGTACCCTGGTGGCTGTGCCCCTTGAGAATAGGTACTCCTGTTTGAGTACTGTTGGGGGGGACAGCTTACCTGGGGGAAGCAACAGTGACTGTGCCTCCGGCACAGAGTCCGGCTCTGTAGCTCAGAAGGGTAGGGAAAGGAAGAGGAGGGCAGTAGTAATAGGGGACTCGATAGTAAGGGGGTCAGATAGGCGATTCTGTGGACGCAGTCTGGAGACCCGGATGGTAGTTTGCCTCCCTGGTGCCAGGGTCCGGGATATTTCTGATCGCGTCCAAGATATCCTGAAGTGGGAGGGAGAGGAGCCAGAGGTCGTGGCACATATAGGTACCAATGACATAGGTAGGAAAAGGGAAGAGGTCCTGAAAGGAGAATATAGGGAGTTAGGAAGGGAGTTGAGAAAAAGGACCGCAAAGGTAGTAATCTTGGGATTACTGCCTGTGCTATGCGACAGTGAGAGCAGGAATGCAATGAGGTGGAGGATAAATGCGTGGCTGAGGGATTGGAGCAGGAGGCAGGGATTCAAGTTTTTGGATCATTGGGACCTCTTTTGGCGCAGGCGTGACCTGTACAAAAAGGACGGGTTACACTTCAATCCTAGGGGGACCAATATCCTGGCGGGGAGATTTGTGAGGGCTACTGAGGTGACTTTAAACTCGAATGGTTGGGGGTTGGGAATCAAACTAAAGAGACTAGGAGAGAGGAGGTTAGTTCACAAATAGAGAAAGCTAGTAGACAGTGCGTGAGGGAGGATAGGCAGGGGACAGAGATCAGGAACACTCAGACCAAAGATGTAGGGGACAAGGAAGAAAAAGATAACCAAGTTGTTTGCTCCATTAAAGATAAAAAGAGAGTAAGAGGTGGAGAGTTTCTTAAATGCATCTATTTTAATGCTAGGAGCATTGTGAGAAAGGTGGATGAGCTTAGAGCATGGATTGATACCTAGAAATATGATGTTGTAGCTATTAGTGAAATGTGGTTGTAGGAGGGGTGTGATTGGCAACTAAATATTCCAGGATTTTGTTGCTTCAGGTGTGATAGAATAGGAGGGGCAAGAGGGGGAGGTGTTGCATTGCTTGTCAGAGAAAATATAACAGCGGTCCTCTGGCAGGATAGATTAGTGGAATTGTCCAGGGAGGCTATTTGGGTGGAATTGAGGAATAAGAAAGGTCTAGTGATGCTTATAGGGGTGTATTATAGACCACCTAATGGGGACCGAGAACTGGAGGAGCAAATTTGTAAGGAAATAGCAGATATTTGTAGTAAGCACAAGGCTGTGATTGGGGGAGATTTTAATTTTCCACACATAGACTGGGAAGCCCATTCTGCAAAAGGGCTGAATGGTTTGGAGTTTGTCAAAAATATGCAAGATAGTCTTATGCAGCAATACATAGAGGTACCAACTAGAGAGGGGGCAGTGTTGGATCTCCTGTTAGGGAATGAGATAGGGCAGGTGACAGAGGTATGTGTTGGGGAGCACTTCGGGTCCAGTGATCACAATACCATTAGTCTCAATATAATTATGGAGAAGGATAGGTCTGGACCCAGGGTTGAGATTTTTGATTGGAGAAAGGGTACCTTTGAGGAGATGCGAAAGAATTTAGAAGGAGTGGATTGGGACAATTTGTTTATGGGAAGAATGTAATAGAGAAATAGAGGTCATTTAAAGGTGAAATTTTGAGGGTACAGGGTATGAGGGTATGTTCCTGTTAGGTTGAAAGGAAAGATTAAAAGTTTGAGAGAGCCATGGTCTTCAAGGGATATAGGAAACTTGGTTCAGAAAAAGAGAGGGATTTACAATAAATATAGGCAGCTTGGAGTTGATGAGGTGCTCGAGGAATATAAAGAATGTAAAAAGAATCTTAAGAAAGAAATTAGAAAAGTTAAAAGAAGATACGAGGCAGCTTTAGCAAGTAAGGTGAAAATAAATCCCAAGGATTTCTACAGTAAAATAAATAGCAAAAGGATAGTGAGGGATAAAATTGGTCCCTTAGAGAATCAGAGTGGACGGCTATGTACAGAGCCAAAAGAGATGGGGGAGATTTTGAGCAATTTCTTTTCTTCAGTATTCACTAAGGAGAAGGATATTGAATTGTGTAAGGTAAAGGAAACAAGAAGGGTAGTTATGGAAAGTATGATGATTAAAGAAGAGGAAGTACTGGCGCTTTTAAGGAATATAAAAGTGGATAAGTCTCCGGGTCCAGACAAGATATTCCTTAGGACCTTGAGGGAAGTTAGTGTGGAAATAGCAGGGGCTCTGACAGAAATATTTCAAATGTCATTAGAAACGGGGATGGTGCCGGAGGATTGGTGTATTGCTCATGTGGTTCCATTGTTTAAAAGGGTTCTAAGAGTAAATCTAGCAATTATCGGCCTGTAAGTTTGACATCAGTGGTGGGTAAATTAATGGAAAGTATTCTTAGAGATGGTATATATAATTATCTGGATAGACAGGGTCTGATTAGGAACAGTCAACATGGATTTGTGTGTGGAAGGTCATCTTTGACAAATCTTATTGAATTTTTTGATGAGGTTACTAGGAAAGTTGACGAGGGTAAAGTGGTGGATGTTGTCTATATGGACTTCAGTAAGGCCACTGACAAGGTTCCACACGGAAGGTTAGTTAGGAAGGTTCAATCGTTAGGTATTAATATCGAAGTAGTAAAATGGATTCAGCAGTGGCTGGATGGGAGATGCCAGAGAGTAGTGGTGGATAACTGTGTGTCAGATTGGAGGATGGTGTGTAGCAGTGTGCCTCAGGGATCTGTACTGGCTCCAATGTTGTTTGTCATATATGTTAATGATCTGGATGATGGGGTGGCAAATCGGATTAGTAAGTATGCAGATGATACTAAGATAGGTGGCGTTGTGGATAATGAAGTAGGTTTTCAAAGCTTGCAGAGAGATTTAGGCCAATTAGAAGAGTGGGCTGAAAGATGGCGGATGGAGTTTAATGCTGAAAAATGTGAGGTGCTACATTTTGGTACGACTAATCAAAATAGGACATACATGGTAAATGGTAGGGCATTGAAGAATGCAGTAGAACAGAGGGATCTAGGAATAATGGTGCATAGTTCCCTGAAGGTGGAATCTTATGTGAATAGGGTGGTGAAGAACGCGTTTGGTATGCTGGCCTTTATTAATCAGAGCATTGAGTATAGGAGTTGGGATGTAATGTTGAAATTGTATAAGGCATTGGTAAGGCTAAATTTGGAGTATTGTGTACAGTTCTGGTCACCGAATTATAGGGAAGATGTCAATAAAATTGAGAGTACAGAGGAGGTTTACTAAAATGTTGCCTGGGTTTCAACTCCTAAGTTACAGAGAAAGGTTGAACAAGTTAGGTCTTTATTCTTTGGAGCGTAGAAGGTTGAGAGGGGACTTGATAGAGGTGTTTAAAATTATGAGGGGGATTGATAGAGTTGACGTGGATAGGCTTTTTCCATTGAGAGTGGGGGAAATTCAAACAAGAGGACATGAGTTGAGAGTTAATGAGCAAAAGTTTCGGGGTAACATGAGGGGGAACTTCTTTACTCAGAGAGCGGTGGCTGTGTGGAACGAGCTTCCAGCAGAAGTGGTTGAGGCAGGTACGATGTTGTCGTTTAAAGTTAAATTGGATAGATATATGGACAGGAAGGGAGTGGAGGGTTATGGACCGTGTGCAGGTCAGTGGGACTAGGTGAGAGTAGAAGTTCGGCACGGACTAGAAGGGCCGAGATGGCCTGTTTCCGTGCTGTAATTGTTATATGTTATATGGTTATAAATCTCTCCACATGATATATAATGCCCCACATACAGTACGTTCTGATGCTCATATCCTCCATCGTCATTTCTTAAATAAAACTCTAAATTTGAAAGTGAAAGCTCAAGATATTCTGAAGCACATTCTATGAAATGTATTACAATTCAAGAGCAGTCAATTGCTCTGTTGTAGGCAAGGACTTAGTCAGAATTGCGTGCAGCAATATCCACAGATATCAATGAGATATAATATCTATTATATGGGTTCAGAGGGACAAATGCTACACAGAGTACCAGGAATCCACCTTCTATGTCACAGCCAGATGACGTGTTAGTAATTCAATTTAATCTAAAAATACATCACCTGTAACATTGCTGCCTTCCCTCAGCATTGACCTGAAATCCAAAGGGCCACACTACATTATGTTGTTAAAATCCAAGATCTTCATTGTCAAAATTAAATTCAAAGCATAATCTATTGTACTTCATTTTTTACATCACTCCCTCTTTAAAATCAGCAGTCTTATCCATAAATGAATATGTGTTTTCATGACTATTCTGATCATGGACTCATTGGTGATATTAGCTGTGTTTAAACCAAGGCAAACTCTTAACTTCATGTGGAACAAAATGCCCTACATATGTAAATTTATCATATTCAATTAACTGTACTATGATCAATATTGCACTTTTGCAAAACAGTGTAGAAAACAGTAAAATAAACTAAATGAATAAAATAAAATGGGATTATTATAGGATTAATGTAAAATGGGTGCTTAATTATGGTGTGGACTCACTGGACTGAAGGAGATGTTTCCATGTTGTGAGACTGGCTCAATGAGCAAACTTATTAAGGAACTTAGATGATTTACAAATAGTGAAAACTTTACTCCTGTTAACTTGTACAGTTTGACCTGATAAAGGTCCCAATGCATAACCAGACAATTATTCAGTATAATACTGTAAGTCCATCTAATATGCAAAGGTTTAGCCATTAACCTCTAGTGAACTGATTTCTGCTGAGCACATGTAATGATCACCACAATCTACAGCACTTGGTCAATTGGGAGAAAGTAATTCAGTTGTTTAGGTTAGGTATTGAATGTCACAATGTGATAATGAGCCAGCATAATGCTTGAGAGGCAATTTTAGCTCCAGTTGCACAACAGAAACCAGGTGGAGAGGTAAGTAGTGTTGTGGATTATCACTCACCAATATCTCAATACAAATCCCACAGGCTGTGGTGCTCACTGATTTTCTGAGCACAATAAGTTTCAGAGATATTCAGAAAGTATGGACAATATACAAACTGTTATTTGTTCTTAAATACATACACAACATGTAAAACAACAACAAGACCTATAAACACATTAAACTATTCAAAATAGAACTATTTTCCTAGTGCAGGGGAATTGAAAACCAGAGTGCACAGGTTTAAGGTGACAGGGGAAAATCTAAAGGAGAATTGAGGGTTCATTTTTTTCCCCACACAGAGGGTGGTGAAAATATGGAACAACATGCCAGAGGTGGTGGTAGTGGATGTTGATACAAATACAGCATTTCATGGGTACTTAGTAATGTATTTAGATAGGAAGGGCATAGAGAGATGTGCCTAATATAAACAAATAGGATTAGCTAGATGAACATCGTGATAAGCATGGATGAGGTGAGCCAAATGGACATAATCCTGTGATTTTATGAACTAAAACTAAACATTGTCCCTTGTAGATATTTTCCTATATTTTCTATAACACTTTCTTTTGTTCAAATAGTAAGGCAACTAAAATTGACACGATATTCCAAATACAGTCTCACCATTGACCTGTACAACTGCAACAACATATTATCCTGCTACACACAATTACTGACTAATTATGGATATATGTCTGGAATCTTTTTGTAGCGGACTAATCAGGCATTGCTATCACACATTTAGGTGAGTTATAGAAAAAAAGTCACAAATTTGCTGAAAATCCTAGAAGAGAAAGCATTAAGTTTGTTAAAATGTTATCTATTTTTTAAATGCTGCTTAAGCATTTCTCACCGCTGCCAAAATCTCAAACTCAGTGCTGGGAACTGGGACACTGTCCATGTTATCCATAGCAAGACCAACACTCATTCCCCACTCCTTAAATGCTCTTGACAAGATGGTTATGAGCCACCTATTTGAACCGTAACAGTCCCTTGAGTGAAGATACTCAATGCTTTTTGGTGAGGGAGTTCTTGGACATAGACCCAACAGTGATGAAGGGCTGGTGATAACCTTCCAAGTCAGGATGGTGTATGACTTGTTCCCATATACCAAGTGCCTGTATCTTTCTTGATAAGATCAGAAGACATAGGAGCAGAATTAGGCCATTTGGCCCGTTCACTTTGCTCCACCGTTCCATCATGGCTGAGTTATTATCCCTCTCAACCCCATTCTCCTGCCTTCTCCTCATAACCTTTGATGTACTAATCATGAACCTATCAACCTCCATTTTACATATACCCAATGACTTGGCCTCCTCGGTGTACGTGGCAATGAATTCCAGATTCACCATCATCTGGCTAAAGAAACTCCTCCTCGTCTCTGTTCTAACGTAAGTCCTTCTATTCTGATGCTGTATCCTTTGTTTCTAGACCCACCTGGTATAAGAAATATCCTGTCTACATCCACTCTATCTAGCCCTTTCAATATTCGATAGGTTTCAATAAGATCCCCATCTCATTCTTGTAAACTCCAGCGCTGTCATACACTTTTTATATGTTAACCCTTTCATTCTGGAAATCATTCTCGTGAACCTCCTCTGGACCTCCCTAATGCCAGCACACCTTTTCTTCAATAAGGGGCCTATAACTGCACACGATACTCTAAGTGTGGTCTGACCAACGCCTTATAAAGCCACATCATTACATCTTTGCTCTTATATTGTATTCCTCTCGAAATGAATGCTAACATTGTATTTGTCTTCCTTACCACTGACTCAACCTGCAAATTAGCCTTTAGGGAATCCTGCACAAGGACTTCAAAGTCCTTTTGCACCTCCAATTTTTGAATTTTCTCTGTTTAGAAAATAGTCTATGCCTTTATTCCTTCTACCAAAGCGAATAACCATACCCTTCCCTACACTATATTCCATCTGCCACTTCTTTGCCAATTCTCCTAAGCTGTCTAAGTCATTCTGTAACCTCTCTGCTTCCTCAACACTACCTGCCCCTCCACCTATCTGCATTGTCTGCAGACTTGGCCACAAAGCCATCACTTCCGTCATCCAAATTATTAACATATAATATGAAAAGAAGCAGTCCTAATACTGTCCCCAGCTGACCACTAGTCACTGGAAGCCAACCAAAATAGGCCCCCTTTATTCCCACACTTTTCCTCCTACCAATCAGCTAATGCTCAATCTATGCTAGTATCTTTTCTGTAATACCACGGGCTCTTATCTTGACAGGCAGCATTGTGTGCAGCACGTTGTCAAAGACCTTAAGCAACATCCAGTGACTCTCCATCTGTCTATCCAGCCTGTTATTTCCTTGAAGGATTCCAACAGATTTGTCAGAAAGATTTCCCCTCAAGGAGTCCATGCTGACTTTGACCAACTTTTTCATGCACCTCCAAGTATCCATAAACCCCGTCCTTAATAATAGACTCCAACATCTTCCCAACCACTGAGGTCAGACCTATAACTTCCCTTCTTTTGCCTCTTTCCCTTCTTGAAGAATGGAGTGACATTTACAATTTTCCAGTCTTCCAGAACAATCAAAACCTAGTGATTCTTAATGGTAAAGGTTACAGGTTAGGTGTTATTAGTCCAGTCTGGCTCAATAACTGCAGAACATCTGAAATGATAACACCGAGGAATTTAAAGTTGCTGACCCTCTTTTTGTAGATGATACACACTGTGTGCTAGAGTACAGCTTATTGATCTATGTTTGCCCCAATATCTATTAGTACTTTGAAAATGAAACATTACGGCTGAGGAAAAATGTACTACCATCCTGTTTATCCATTTCCATAACACTTAGCCATTTTTTTTTTGTTTCAATAAGATTATACATCCTGTTTACTTCATCTCTCTTCATAGTACATCCCACAATCCCTGGAATCAATACAGTCAATACAAATAACGGCAGGTAAAAGGCTTGGCACGCCAGAGTAATGGCTGGATTGGTACTATAATATTAGTTGAATAACTGTAGAATCAGAGAAGAACTTATAAATTTCTTCATAAATGCCATTGTTTCATTACTTCATTTTTTTGTTTGGGTCCACTTTTGAGTGAACCTTACTATAAGTCATCTTTGTGAAAGATTTGAGGGTCACTGGTTGAGAGTATTGTTTCAGAATCTCCTTTTACCACCATCAATTCTTCTAGCATTTTGGTCTTTTGAATAATATGAGACAACAGGATTGGAGCTTGCAACCAGAGCTGTTCGATTCTTATTATAGAAATCTATTATGATTTGATGGGCCAGTGAATCATTTCAACTGACAAGTTAAATGTTTCATTAAGTATTTACCATATATATATACAGTACTTCTGGTTTATAGGACAACAAGGGTACATGATTTGAATGTGTCAAAGCAAAAATTGAACTTTATACAACCATTTTTATGCCATATTTTGTCACAATTCTGAAAGTATGAAGTATTGTGTTCATATGATAGTTTATATACAGTACATCATTTGACTGGTATTACAATGATTACATGGTTCCTTAAGGTTGTTGTAGCAGGGGTGGGGAGGTGGGGAGGAGGGAATAGTTAGGATAAGCTCCTATACATTAACTGATCCCAATAGTGTATGTCTCAAATAACCTCTGACAACCCAAGTCCCGCTCCTGACCTATACATGCGGCTTAGTTACTAAGCCCAGCAGAACCATTTCTACTGACAGGAGAAGGGGCAAAAGTGGGTTACTGCCCCTTTAAAACCAGTCACTTCAGGCAGATGGGGCTCAGCAGCCACAGTTGGCAACTCATCTAGGAGAAGGAAAACTCTGATCTCAAATCTCCACTGTCTTGTGGCTATACCCACTTATGGCAAGGGTTTAGGGTGTAAACCCTGAGGAAAAACCCGGAACTAGAGCCCCTAAGGCAGTCTTACGTTGATTTCAATGCTGACTGGCAACTCCTGCAATACTGCTGGTGCCAAACTGTATCGGTCTCTGCCGTTCCTTTGGGTTCATCAGCTGCCTGGAGGGGGGAGCTTGCTGCATGGGCAGCACAGCTTGCTCTCCATAATATACTACCCTGGCTCATGTACTGGCTGGCATATCACATAGACAGCTAGAACACAACATCCATAGTCAACCTCATCCAACAGAGGGCCTCCAAAATGATGATTACTTGGTTAGGATAAATAAATTGACTATATGTCTGTTTAAATCAACTATTATGTGGTTATATACATTGAAACTGATCTGCAGTATCTACAGAGTGGTACAAAGATTATCTTCATAATACAAAATAAACAGGTGTCATATTGTGATGTAGCTGACATCTCCTGTAGTATTGTGTACAGTTTTGGTTATCTTGTTATAGGAGCAACTTTATTAAGCTGGAAAGAGTGCAAAAAAGATTTGAAAGTTTTGTCAGGACCTGAGGGCCTGAGTGAAGAAGAGCAGTTGGATAGGCAGGACTTCATTTCTTGAAGCATAGCAGATTGAGAGGTGTCCTTATAGAGGTGTACAAAATCCATGAAGGGCATAGATAGTGTGAATGCACAGTCTTTTTCTGAGGGACAGGGAAGCAAAAACCAGAGGGCACAGTTTGAAGATGAGAGAGGAAAGATTTAAAAGGGATGCGAGGGGCAACTTCGTCATGCAAAGGGCGGTGTGTTTATGGAATAGGCTGCTAGATGAAGTGGTGGATGCAGGTATAACACAACATTTAAAAGACATTTATACATGGATAGGAAACACTTATAGGGATATGGGCCAAATGAGGCAAAAGGGTCTAGCTTACATTGGTATCTTAGTTGACAGAGACCAGTTAGGTCAATGGGCCTGGTTCCATGCTGTGCTCGAGGTGAAGTGTCAAGTTCATGAGACTGCAAATTTTCTCCATTCTTTGAGAGATCGGCAAGTCCTTTGATTCATGTATAGTTACATGGAAAAGAAACCATAACAGGAAGTCATCAAAATTACAATGCTAAATTAGGCAGAAGACTTGTTACATTACTAGTAATCCTAGGGTTACAGGGATTTTATTCAGTTACAAAAGGGAGAACCCCATCTTTTGTTATGCATATGAAAATCATTACCCAAATGCTGTATTTTCCTTTAATATTTTGGTCTAAATTGAACACAAAAATTGTTTCCTTAGGTCAATAATCTTTCCATTCAATAAACAGCATCTCTTCATTTTCACAGCAATAGTTGCCAGCTGATTAAACAAAACAGCAGAATCACAGTTACTAACAAATAGGCAGAAAGTCAGATACAACTTTTTGTCACATATAAATGAATAACAACATTGCCAAAGAATGAAAAGGAGACAAAGAGAGCAATCACTTACTCACATTCAGAAAGCTTTGTGTGTTTTGTTTTGAAATGCAGACACAATTACTATGTGGGGTGCTTTAGGGATATGGGGGAAGAGTACCATTTGAATGTTGCCCTTTGGGTTGCACACTATCCTGACTTGGAAATATCTCCTGTACATAATAAAGTGGCCACTGCGTGTATACCCATGGGCTTCTGCTGCTGTAGCCCATCCACTGCAAGGTTCAACATGTTGTGTATTCAGAGATGCTCTTCCACACACCACTGTTGTAGCGCGTGGTTAGTTGAGTTACTGTCACCTTCCCGTCAGCTTGAACCAGTCTGGCCACTCTCCTTGGTTCTCTCTCATTAACAAGCCATTTTTGCTCACAAAACTGCTGCTCAGTAGATGTTTAATTGTTTCTCGCACCACTCTCCGTGAACTCTGGAGACTGTTGTTCATGAAAATCCCAGGAGATAAGCAGTTTCTAAGAAAATGAAACCACCCTATCTGGCACCAACGATCACTCCACAGTCAAAGTAACTTGGATCACCTTTCTTCCTCATTCTGATGTGTGGTCTGAACAACTGAACCTCTTGACCATGTCTGCATGCTTTTATGCATTGAGTTGCTGATTAGCTGATTAGATGTAATCAAGGACGAGGTGGTACAGGATTCCAAGACTTGCTCAGCATTTTAAGAACAGCTTCTTCCTTTCCATCAGATTTTTAAATCGACAATTAATCTACCTCACTTTCTTATGTTTTACTCTCTTTTTGCACCACTTATTTAATTCAGTTTTATCTATACATATATACATATAACCTTATTGTAATTTGTAGTTTTTCATTATTATGCATTGCACTGTTCGGCTGCCACAAAACAAATTTCACATTTGCCAGTGCTGTTAAATAATAAGCTGGTATACAGGTGTACCTAATAAGTGACCATTGTCAGACTGGAGGATCCCGAAAGACCTGCTGTACGGGGAACTGGCCTCCAGAAAGAGAGCACAAAGGAGGCCCCATCTTTGTTTCAAAGATGTCTGCAAGAGAGACATGAAGTCACTGAACATGAACATCAAGAGGTGGGAGGACATTGCAAGCGATCGTTCTCGCTGGAGGCTGGAACTACGCAGAGGTCTAAAAAGAGGAGAAGAGAACCTGAGGCTTGCTGCTGAAGAAAAGCGCACTCGTCGGAAAAACAGCACCAAGACAACACTGGAGGACAGTGCCTTCAAGTGCAGTCACTGCAGCCGAGACTGTCACTCCCGTGTGGGACTCCACAGTCACAACAGACGCTGCTCTAACACAGACTGAAGCAAGTCTTCCCAGGCACAGATCCATGGTCTCGCGAGACTAACGGATGCCACAAAAGAAGTGTATATTACCATCCTTTTATTGTTACAGGCTATAAATCCTGGAAATGCCTCCCCACCTACATTACAGAAGGATTACAACAGTCCTGCAAGGGCAATTAGGAATGGACAATAAATGCTGGCCTTGCCAATGATGTCCAGATCCTAAACAAATCAATAAAAACAAAATCTACAAGGGCTTTGTTGGGTTTAAACCAGTAACGTCAATCTTACTGTTTCATTACCCTATTCAAGCCAATGTGAAACTGCAATCACCTTAGAATATTGCAAGAAGATGCATCACTAAATACATTATGTACACAGCCATATTTTAGAAATAGAAAATATATACAGTAAATGATTGACTAACTTGGGCTGAAAACTTTCACTCTGGAAATGTGGAAATCTGTTGTTGAAAATTAGTTTCATTTGGAGTAAGATGGTATGTTACATATCCCCATGTCCTGTAGCTCCGGATGGCAAATTGTTTCCTTCTATTAAGCTGGAGTTTCATTTATCTGAGCACTATCTTTTTTCTGGCATGATATTCCCCAAAATTTCATCTGCAGTAAAATTTTCTGCCTTTTTGGGCTAATAAATATTTGCTTTAATTTACTTACAGAACTTTCCTGCTTCCTCTAAATCTGTGTTTAATCAAAGGAATAATACCTTAACTGCAATTTTTGCCTTCACTGTAAATTTAAGTGCAACCTCACAAGTCCGTCTTGAACCCTTTGTATTGAATGTCAAGGGCATATCATTCTAAGTTTCTTAGCCTAGGATTATTCCAAACTGCTGCTGCTGATCCCAGTTTGCTGCTCATTCTTGTAAAAGTGAGATTACCATGATTCCATGTTCAAAGTGAGAACTCTTCATTTGCTAGTTTTTCAGCCCACGCAAAATGGGAGCAGAGAGTTTTCTGCATTATAAGTCTATTCAAAGTGTGGCCATTCATGGACTGCAGTCATCTTACCGAGACCGCTGTGTGAGCTATTTTTAAAATTTGTTCTTTCCGATTCAGCAGCAAGAGATTTCAACAAATGAGGCACTGTACATATATTCAACATGAGATTACTTTATTAGAGTAATAAAGAATACAATACAAAAGAAAGAAAATGGTTAATGAAGTAGTAAAAAAAAACAAAATAATACTTATCAATCAATCACTAAGCCATGCTATAGTGAGAGTAAGAGTTCGGCACGGACTAGAAGGGCCGAGATGGCCTGTTTCTGTGCTGTAATTGTTATATGGTTATATGGTTATAAGGTGCACTGTGGAGGGAATAAGACCATAACCATAAGACCATAAGACAAAGGAGCAGAAGTAGGCCATTCGGCCCATTGAGTCTGCTCCGCCATTTTATCATGAGCTGATCCATTTTATCCTATTTAGTCCCACTGCCCCACCTTCTCACCATAACCTTTGATGCCCTGGCTACTCAGATAACTATCAATCTCTGCCTTAAATACACCCAATGACTTGGCCTCCACTGCTGCCCATGGCAACAAATTCCATAGATTCACCACCCTCTGACTAAAAAAATTTTTTCGCATTTCTGTTCTGAAAGGGCGCCCTTCAATCCTGAAGTCATGCCCTCTTGTACTAGACTCCCCCATCATGGGAAACAACTTTGCCACATCCACTCTGTGCATGCCTTTTAACATTCAAAATGCTTCTATGAGGTCTTCCCTCATTCTTCTAAACTTCAAGGAATACAGTCCAAGAGCGGACAAACTTTCTTCATATGTTAACCCTCTCATTCCCGGAATCATTCTAGTGAATTTTCTCTGTACCCTCTCCAACGTCAGCACATCCTTTCTTAAATAAGGAGACCAAAACTGCCCACAGCACTCCAAGTGAGGTCTCACCAGTGCCTTATAGAGCCTCAACATCACATCCCTGCTCCTATACTCTATTCCTCTAGAAATGAATGCCAACATTGCATTCGCCTTCTTCACTACCGACTCAACCTGGAGGTTATCTTTAAGGGAATCCTGTACGAGGACTCCCAAGTCCCGTTGCATCTCAGAACTTTGAATTCTTTCCCCATTTAAATAATAGTCTGCCCGTTTATTTTTTCTGCCAAAGTGCATAACCATACACTTTCCAACATTGTACTTCATTTGCCACTTCTCTGCCCATTCTTCCAATCTATCCAAGTCTCTCTGCAGACTCTCCGTTTCCTCAGCACTACCGGCCCCTCCACCTATCTTTGTATCGTCAGCAAACTTAGCCACAAAGCCATCTATTCCATAATCCAAATCGTTGATGTACAATGTAAAAAGAAGCGGCCCCAACACTGATCCCTGTGGAACACCACTGGTAACCGGTAGCCAACCAGAATAGGATCCCTTTATTCCCACTCTCTGTTTCCTGCCAATCAGCCAACGCTCTATCCATGTATGTAACTTTCCTGTAATTCTATGGGCTCTTATCTTGTTAAGCAGCCTCATGTATGGCACCTTGTCAAAGGCCTTCTGAAAATCCAAATATACAACATCCACTGCATCTCCGTTGTCTAGCCTACTGGTAATTTCCTCAAAAAATTGTAATAGGTTTGTCAGGCAGGATTTTCCTTTAAGGAATCCATGCTGAGTTCTGCCTATCTTGTCATATGCCTCCAGGTACTCTGTAACCTCATCCTTGACAATCGACTCCAACAACTTCCCAACCACCGACGTCAAGCTAACAGGTCTATAATTTCCTTTTTGCTTCCTTGCCCCCTTCTTAAATAGCGGAGTGACATTTGCAATCTTCCAGTCCTCCGGAAACATGCCAGAATCTATCGACTTTTGAAAGATCATCGCTAATGCCTCCGCGATCTCCACAGCTACTTCCTTCAGAACACGAGGGTGCATTCCATCTGGTCCGGGAGATTTATCGACCTTTAGCCTATTCAGCTTCCTGAGTACTTTCTCTGTCGTAATTGTGACTGCGCACACTTCTCTTCCCTGCCACCCTTGAGTGTCCAGTATCCTGCTGTCTTCCTCAGTGAAGACTGATGCAAAATACTTGTTCAGTTCCTCTGCCATCTCCTCATCTCCCATTACAATTTCTCCAGTATCATTTTCTATCAGTCCTATATCTACTCTCACCTGTCTTTTACTCTTTATATACTTGAAAAAGCTTTTAGTATCCTCTTCGATATTATTTGCTAGTTTCCTTTCATAGTTAATCTTTTCTCTCTTAATGACCTTCTTGGTTTCCTTTTGTAAGGTTTTAAAAACTTCCCAATCCTCAGTCTTCCCACTAATTTTTGCTTCCTTGTATGCCCTCTCCTTAGCTTTAACTTTGGCTTTGACTTCTCTTGTCAACCACGGTTGCATCCTTTTTCCACTCGAAAATTTCTTCTTTTTTGGAATATACCTGTCTTGCACATTCCTCATTTCTCGCATAAACTCCAGCCACTGCTGCTCTGCCGTACTTCCCGCCAGTGTCTCTTTCCAGTCAACTTTGGCCAGTTCCTCTCTCATGCCACTGTAGTTTCCTTTACTCCACTGAAACACCGACACATCAGATTTCGGCTTCTCTTTTTCTAATTTCACAGTGAACTCAATCATGTTATGATCACTGCCTCCTAAGGGTTCCTTCACCTCAATCTCTCCAATCACCTCCGGTTCATTACACAATACCCAATCCAGTACAGTCCATCCCCTAGTAGGCTCAACAACAAGCTGTTCTAAAAAGCCATCTCGCAGACATTCTACAAATTCTCTCTCTTGAGATCCAGTGCCAACCTGATTTTTTCAATCTACTCGCATGTTAAAATCCCCCACAACTATCATAACACTGCCCTTCTGACAAGCCTTTTCTATTTCCAGTTGTAATTTGTAGTCCACATCACTGCAGCTGTTCGGAGGCCTATAAATAACTGCCATCAGGGTCCTTTTACCCTTGCCATTTCTTAGCTCAACCCATAAAGATTCTGCACCTTCCGATCCTATATCACCTCTTTCTAATGATTTAATATCATTTCTTACCAATAAAGCCACGCCTCCCCCTCTGTCTACCTTCCTATCCTTCCGATACACCGTGTATCCTTGGACATTCAGCTCCCAGAGACATGCATCCTTTAGCCACGTCTCAGTGATGGCCACAATATCATACCTGCCAATCTGTAGCTGTATGACAAGATCATCCACCTTATTCCTTATGCTGCGTGCATTTAAGTACAACACCTTAAGACCAGTATTCGATACTTTTGGCTTTGATTTCACTGCAACTTTATTGCACTCATCCCAATGGCTACACATTTGCCCCATCACCTGCCTGTCTTTCCTGACATCTTTACTGCTCACTATCTTAGATTTATTTCTGTTTTCCCCTTCCTCCACTCTATCATTCCGGTTCCCATCTCCCTGCCAAATTAGTTTAAACTCTCCCTAACAGCTCTATTAAACTTTCCCACCAGGATATTGGTCCCCTTCGGGTTCAGGTGTAACTTGTCCTTTTTGACCAGGTCATACTTCCCCCAGAAGAGATCCCAATTATCCACGAATCTGAAGCCCTGCCCCCTGCACCAGACTCTCAGCCACGCATTCATCTGCCTGATCCGACTACTCTTGCCCTCGCTAGCATGTGGCACAGGTAGCAATCCCGAGATTACTACCCTGGAGGTCCTGCTTCTCAGCTTCCTTCCTAACTCCTGGAAATCTCTCTTCAGGACCTCCTCCTTTGTCCTATCTATGTCATTGGTACCAACATGTACCAAGACAACTGGCTGCTCACCCTCTCCCTTCAGAATATTCTAGACCCGATCCGAGACATCCCGTACCCTAGCACCTGGGAGGCAACATACCATGCGGGTATCTCTGTCAGGCTCACAGAATCTCCTGTCTGTTCCCCTGACTATGGAATCCCCTATGACTACCACATTCTTCTTCTCCCTCCTTCCCTCCTGTGACAAGTGTCCACAGTTATCCAGTCTCTCCCTCTTCCCTTCTCTTTCTCTCAATCTCTTTCAATGTCCTCATCTCTTTTAATACGACTTGCAACCCAGCCTAAGAGAAAATTCCCTTTTTTTTATATACCTTTCCGAGCCTATTACCCTAATATTTTTCCAAGGGACAAAACCAGGTGGCACCTGTAAAACCATCTTCCCATACAAACATGTTTTTAACCATTATCTACTCTCAGCGCTGTAGACTAGTGCTCATGCTAGTTCAAAACATTTGCAGTGGACCAGTTCACTTGTACTTTCTCAAAACATTCCCACGTTCCAGGCTAACACCATCTTGTGTTACACATTTTAGCACAGGAGGAATCAAATTTAACACTTCCCTTACATCAGCAGCCTTCTTCCAGGAATACATGGCCATAGTCCTTGAGGGTTTCTTGAACATGCTTTATGCAAATACTGTTCTGCAGCCTGTTGCAGTCCCCTTATCCTTTGAAAGCCCTTTCCCACCCATTTGCCATCATTGCATTAATTCAATAGCTAGAGTTACATTGCTTGATTTTTTTTCCCTCTCTGACCCTTCAAGAATCGATGGCAAAGATAGACCTGCTACTCCACATACTAATAAGTGTGATAACTTGCAACACAAATAGGGAACATCACACTGAAACCAAGAGTATTAATGCCGTGTTTACAGGAAACCCAACAATACTGTTCTTTAAACCTTCGAAAGTGAAGATTGTATATTTATGTTCTATTTCCACAAATGTCATTAGGGTGACCTACAGCAACAAAAAGAATGACAGGGAACAATCTCTCGGCCTTGAAGTTTAAGTGACATTGAATGAAGGAAAAAAAATGTTTGCAAAGCCACTCAAAGAATTGTCTTTTCTTGTAAATGGAATGCTATTAAAACATACTACTCAAAATCACCAGAGGGATACATCAACCGCAGAAGAGTTCTCCTGCCAATTCAGCAGTATTATTCATTAGACCCCTAAATTATTTACACTGATTTTAAATTCAGACCTTCAAGTTGAGTTTGAATCTACATTCAGCTAAGCCAAGTACGGGTGGATTGAGTTTACAGTTTTCTCAGCCAAGTGGGTCGAGATCCATTCACAAAGTGATAATTCTCCAAGCATCGTTTAGGCCATGAAGCAGCCTGGCCATAATGTAAACCAATCCTTATTGTAAGCAAAGCCCTCTTCCATTAATTTCTTATCTGCTACAAGAACATTTCCGCAGATTTGTAGAAATGAATTGCCAAATGATAATCCAAGTTTAAGATATGACAATTACTATGTTGGCAATGAACTCTAAGTATCACATTAAATATTGATGCCATTGGGAGAATTAATACTAGAAGCTTGAACCTTGATAGATTTACCAAATATATTAAAGTGATTAACAGAATTATTATTCTGTTTGAAGACAGCACCTTCATGGTGTTTGCTCTGCTCAGCAGAGAGGGTTAACAGAAAATCTTTCACTGAAGCCAAAATTTATGTGGAGAGTTCGATGTGAATACCTTATTGATCAAGGGCCAACTTATACCATTGTACTTTTTGACTTTTAAGTGCAATTGTATCTGAAATTCCCAAGAGGATCTGCAAAGTCTAGTTAACTGGAGACACAAGAGCCTGCAGATATTGGAATCTGGAGCAACAAACAATTTGCTGGAGAAACTCAGCAGGTTAAGCAGTATTTGTGGGAGGAAAGGAATTGTCAAAATTTTGGGTCAAAATCTGAAACAAATTAGCCCAAATGAAAGGCGTTTCGTTTCCTCCGCCAATCATAATGCTGTCCAGCATGACATTTGATTTTCAGTTTTTGTTGGCTTTTATTGTTCATTTAAGAACATGCAGAAATCTATGACAAGCTTAGTCGTGAATGTCTGGCAACCAGTGGACCCTTCCAGTGCTTCCAGGTGTCAGTCAACACAATTCTGTCAGTAATCTTCAATAATATCTAAGTATGGTTTTGTGTAAATAGTGTAACCATAAAATTAATGATTGATGACAGAAAATAATGCTCAAGGAAATGAAACTAAAAATGTGACTAAATTATAAATCTATCAACAGTTTATTCTCAGCAATGGCTGTTTGGGCTGTAATTCCGACATTTATAATTGTCCTTAGTTGTAATTCATTGAATTAAGTCTGAAGGAGGATTGATTGACTTGAGTAAAAAGTCCTTATGAATAGAAAGTATTGGAATTAACTTATAACCATGTGACTAATGCAAGTAAAACTAATGATCGTAAGTATAAGAATGGTTTTAATTAACATGTTTATACCTAAGCTATAAAAATGGCATCTTTATTGAACTTAATAAAACATAGCAAAAGTGCAAAGCTTTGGATGTGACTGTGATACTCAACAACAATGTGTGCATTCCAGAAAATTGATTTCAACGCACATTATAGGTGGTACATTAAAACAGTTTTATCGATTGGCATTGGAGAAACAACGTGATATGAATGAAGTGTTAGTGGTCAGTGAAACCAAAAATATGGTAAATAAGTAAAAGGTCAAAGTTAGGTAATTAAGTATCAAACAGCTAAAGCAATATTTGAGGATAACTTTTATCCTGATGTAACACAACTGAAAATAAAATCAGCCATAAGGAATAATGAAACAATTTTGATTTATCTTAGAGTAGATTAAAAGGTCAGCACAACATTGTGGGTTGAAGAGCTTGTATTATGCGTCCTTGTTATATGTTCTATAATTTTACATAGCCTTTTCCCCCAGGGCAGAAATGCCTATTATGAGAGAGCACAATTTTAAGGTGATTGGAGGAAAGTATGGGGGGAGGGGAAGATGTCAGAGGTAGCTTTTTCACAAAGTATGGTAAGTGCTTGGAACACAGTCATGATGTAGAGGCAAATACATTAGAGAAATACAAGAGACTCAGATAGACACATGGATGAAAGAAAAATAGGGTATTTGTGGGAGGTAAGCATCAGACTGATCTTGGAGTAGGTTAAAAGGTCAACACAACATCGTGGGCTGGAGGGCCTGTACTGTACTATGCTCACTTCCCACTCAATTTCTCTGTTCATTGAGTAATCCCCAACCCAGATAGACATGCTGTATTGGATGGCTACCTCCAATCTGGCAGCTGAAGCATTTCTGGAAAAGATTAGATATAAAAAGTTACAACACAAATGCTCCAACAATTTTCCAGAAATAGTAGGGGACAGAGGGTCCAGTGAGATGGAGGAACTGAGCGAAATACTTGTTAGTAGGGAAGTGGTGTTAGGTAAATTGAAGGGATTGAAGGCAGATAAATCCCCAGGGCCAGATGGTCTGCATCCTAGAGTGCTTAAGGAAGTAGCCCAAGAAATAGTGGATGCATTAGTGATAATTTTTCAAAACTCGTTAGATTCTGGACTAGTTCCTGAGGATTGGAGGGTGGCTAATGTAACCCCACTTTTTAAAAAAGGAGGGAGAGAGAAACCAGGGAATTATAGACCGGATAACCTAACGTCGGTGGTGGGGAAACTGCTGGAGTCAGTTATCAAAGGTGTGATAACAGCACATTTGGAAAGCGGTGAAATCATCGGACAAAGTCAACATGGACTTGTGAAGGGAAAATCATGTCTGACGAATCTCATTGAATTTTTTGAGGATGTAACTAGTAGAGTGGATAGGGGAGAACCAGTGGATGTGGTATATTTGGATTTTCAAAAGGCTTTTGACAAGGTCCCACACAGGAGATTAGTGTGCAAACTTAAAGCACATGGTATTGGGGGTAAGGTATTGATGTGGATGGAGAATTGGTTAGCAGACAGGAAGCAAAGAGTGGGAATAAACGGGACCTTTTCAGAATGGCAGGCGGTGACTAGTGGGGTACCGCAAGGCTCAGTGCTGGGACCCCAGTTGTTTACAATATATATTAATGACTTGGATGAGGGAATTAAATGCAGCATTTCCAAGTTTGCGGATGACACGAAGCTGGGTGGCAGTGTTAGCTGTGAGGAGGATGCTAAGAGGATACAGAGTGACTTGGATAGGTTGGGTGAGTGGGCAAATTCATGGCAGATGCAATTTAATGTGGATAAATGTGAAGTTATCCACTTTGGTAGCAAAAATAGGAAAACAGATTATTATCTGAATGGTGGCCGATTAGGAAAAGGGGAGGTGCAACGAGACCTGGGTGTCATTATACACCAGACATTGAAAGTGGGCATGCAGGTACAGCAGGCGGTGAAAAAGGCGAATGGTATGCTGGCATTTATAGCGAGAGGATTTGAGTACAGGAGCAGGGAGGTACTACTGCAGTTGTACAAGGCCTTGGTGAGACCACACCTGGAGTATTGTGTGCAGTTTTGGTCCCCTAATCTGAGGAAAGACATCCTTGCCATAGAGGGAGTACAGAGAAAGTTCACCAGATTGATTCCTGGGATGGCAGGACTTTCATATGAAGAAAGACTGGATGAACTGGGCTTGTACTCGTTGGAATTTAGAAGATTGAGGGGGGATCTGATTGAAACGTATAAAATCCTAAAGGGATTGGACAGGCTAGATGCAGGAAGATTGTTCCCGATGTTGGGGAAGTCCAGAACAAGGGGTCACAGTTTGAGGATAAAAGGGAAACCTTTTAGGACCGAGATTAGGAAAAACTTCTTCACTCAGAGAGTGGTGAATCTGTGGAATTCTCTGCCACAGGAAGCAGTTGAAGCCAGTACATTGGCTATATTTAAGAGGGAGTTAGATATGGCCCTTGTGGCTACGGGGATCAGGGGGTATGGAGGGAAGGCTGGGGCGGGGTTCTGAGTTGGATGATCAGCCATGATCATAATAAATGGCGGTGCAGGCTCGAAGGGCCGAATGGCCTACTCCTGCACCTATTTTCTATGTTTCTATATATTAATGCAGTCCTGTTTCTGGAAGTTTTAGAATTTTTTGACTTAGTAGAATTAGGAAAATATGGACATGCTCTTAGTGGAGAAAGACAATATTTCAGGTCAATTATTGAGTCATAGTTTCATAGAGAATAGAAGTAGGCCCCTCAGCACACTAAATCCACTAGTCATAAAGTACACATTTCAACCAATCCTATACACTTTATTTTCCCCATGTTCTAACCCCTGCACTCTGATCTTGGATTCTACTGCTCTCTTACACTAGCAGTGGTTTACAGTGGTCAATTACCTACCAATGCGAGGGCCTTTGAAATGTGGAATGAAATCCAACAACATGAAAACAGCCCACTTGATCACAGGAAAAACATGCAATCTCCGCACAGTCAGCATTGAACCCAGGTTATTGGGGCAATGAGGCAGCAGCATTACTAGATATGTCACTAGTTACGTTGTACTGCAATGATGGGTTAACCTTCATCTATTGAGAGACTTTTTATTCAGAAAATATCACCCATGATACCAAGTACTGTTGGTTTCAGGGAGGACCCATGGCTTCCGAGTAGGTTGATCATGAGATCTGTGGTATTCAGGATAATCTAGATTCCTGCCAAAATAGCCTTAGTGGCAGGATAAAAGAAAATAAGACATCTTAAGATCAACTCTACCACTTTTAGTAATGGAAAGTGTAAGTGCAGGGTCTTAGGAATGAACAGTGGATGTTTCAGGCAGACATCCTTCATCAGCACCTTCACTGGTGGAACCCTTGGATAAAAGCAGAGGTCCTTAAGATACAATTTCTGCCGGTTAATGGAATGGATGTTATAAATGAAACACTGCTACTATACTTACCTGCTTTCCCACATATGCAGTAACTGTTAGAATCTGCAGCTAGGGAGTTATTCTCCCATTGCAAGGTCAAGACAATTCATTATGTTTGAAATGAAAAAAACAGATCTCAAGATTTGAATTAGATTTATAGTGTATGTAATAAGGGAGAATCGTCATAAGAGAAAAAAACCTGAGCTTCATCACATCTTGTAATTGGTAATTTGGATGAAGTAATTACAGTGTTATAGCATTCTGGGCACCCAGTTATTGGTTATACATATGGAGATATTCTACTTAAAGAAATAAAGTGATTTCAATACCACATTTATTTATTATTGAAATTACCAATAGCTAACACATCTGTGCCAGCAGTGATTAAGTCTCATTCAAAGCTTCAGCATGCAGCTTTTTAAACCATAGAACATGGGTTTCGTAGCGCCTCAAATTCCTAGCATTCCAGATTGCTGTTGACTAAATAGTGGTGAGCTTTGGATTAGAACGCCTGTCCATGTGGTGAGCATACTCCCACAATTAAGGTAGGTAATGAATTGCGGGAATTTACCTGTAACTGATGAAGGAACATCAGTTTATTTTCCACACAGATGTTATGTGACTTAGAAGTAGTTGTGTTCTTATTTATCCCATGTCTGTTGTTTCAATGTGGTACTGAGAACAGGTTTGTGAAATGCAGTCAAAGAAACCTAATTATTATGGTCAGGTTTAGGTAGTGGGGGGCATAGGAATATATAAATGGGTAAGTGAGGTGTAAACCAAGCAGACTGCTTTGTGTTGGATGGTGTTGAGCTCCTACAGTGTTGATGAAGTTGCTTTTATCCAAAAATGTAGAGAATATTAGTAATTGATTTATTATTGTCACACATGCTGAGGTACAACGAAAACCTTTGTGGGCATGTCATCCATACAGATCTTTCCATACACAAGTACACCAAAGTTTTACAAAAGGAAAATAATAATGCAGAACAGTGTTACTGTTATAGGGGAAAGTACAGTGCGGGTAGACAAATAAGGTGCAAGAGCGATGACAAGGTATGTTGAGAGATCAAGACTTCATCTTTCTCATATAAGGCAGGGATGGCCAACCTATGGCACATGTGCCAAAAGTGGCACATTGGATGATTAGAAGTGGTGCATTGCACCCCAGTGATAATAATAAAAAGGTAAGCTTACTCATGCAAAAAGTATTAACCAAAAACCGATTTGTAGAAAAAATAATCTATAACAGGAATTCAAGTAGCTTCGAACTAGAAATGGGTTTTACTGAGAATAAATCTAAAACTTAGCAATTATTTTTAGTGATTTTATTATTTCGTGCACATCTTTTGGTGAGTGTTATCTTCTTTCACATTAATCTGTTTTCAATTTTAAAAAATGTTCAATGAGTCAAACGAGGAAAGAAGGCCTTTGGTTCTGCAGTGGCTCCATAACTGCTCAATACACGTTTGATACTTGTTTGATCCTGAGGTGCCAGACGTCTGCACCAGCGATGCGTCACAGGCTTTTGCCAGTCAGTTTACAATTGACGCTCGTGCGCTACGGAGTTGTGCTTTCTTCGTCCTTTGTGAACATTTGCAGTTTTTTTATTTTTTCCAAAATTAAGCCTTGTTTTTACATTCAGTTACCCATCACAGTGCAAAAGAAAATGAACAAAAGAAAAGCAGAAAGTGATAGTAAGCGTGAATTCAATGAACAGTGGGAAAATGAGTTCTTATTTATAGCGGGTCCGTCAGGAAAACCGTTGTGCATTGTTTGTGAAAACACTTTCTCACATAATAGAAGACATGATCTTAATAGACACTATAAAACACAACATCAGACTGAAATAGAAGGAAAATTGAAGCTAGTGCTTTGGTCTGAGTTACAGAAAGATATGTGATTAAAAAAAAGGAAGAAATCAAAAGAAGACAAAATATATTTGTTAGAAGTCTCATTAAGGTAAGCAATGTTTATCTTGTTTTTATATTAAATCAATATATCATGTAAAAATGCTAAATATGTCTATATTAACATATTTTTACAAGAATTGAATGGGGGTACAAGAGTTGTATGGCACATCTGAACTCGTGCATGAAAGAATTGACGCATGGAATGTAAAAGGTTGGCCACCCCTGATATAAGAGATCTGTTTAAGAATCTTACAACAATGGAATAGTAGCTGTCCTTGAGTCTGGTGGCATGTATCAGCAAACTTTATCTTCCACCTGAAGGAAGAAGAGGGAAGGGCCAGGGTAGAAACAGTTTTTGATTATTTCACAAGCATTCTTGAGGCAGCAGGAAGTATAAATAAAGACAATGAAGGAGAAATGCATTTTCAAGATAGTCTGAGCTGTGTTCACAGCTCTCTGCAACACTTGTTTGCTTGGGCAGAACAGTTGCCATACCAAGCTGTGATGTATTTGGATAAGTTGCTTTCTATGTTGCATCTGCAAAAATTGTTGATGGTCATAGTCAGTCATATTCCTGATTATTCTATGGAGTTCCGATCACTGTGCTATAGGAAGGACATCTTTAAGCTGAAAGGAGTGCAAGAAAAATGAATGAGGATGATACCAAGACTGGAGGACTAAAGTTATAAGGAGTAAATAGGCTGAGGCTTCCCCCCACTCCTGCCCCAAGAGTGTAGGTGGCTGAAGGGTGATCTTGCAGACATTTGTAAAGTTTGAGGGGGCATAGATAAAGTGAAGATTCACAGACATTTTCCCAGAACAGGGGAATCGAAAACTTGGTTTAAGGTAAGAGGGAAAGATTTAAAGGTGGCCTGAAAAGCAGTTTGTTCCACACAGAGGGTGATTGGGTATGTGGATCGAGCTGCCAATAGAGTGGAAGACAGATACAATTACTATATTTGAAAGACACTTAGACAGGTATATGGATAGGAAGGGTTTGGAGAGATATGGCAATTTGTTCAGCATGGATGAATTAGGCCCAAGAGCCTGTTTCTGTGCTCTATTATTTGAAGATTCTCGTATATGCACTTCATGGCAATGGCAATCAAATTATACCACATAAATGGTGGTTTAATTTTCTGTCACTATTCTGAGGGGCTTCTCCAGGTTTAGAAGAGAACAATTAATGAACTCACTGTTTGAAAATGCCAAAATTCTATTAAGCTGCAAACGTTGTTTCAGTATTTTCTCACTCACATTCCCTTTCAACATTTTGTCAGTGATAACTGATAACAAAATGCATATATTCAACTATTTGTATTTCTTCTTTTAATTAAAAATACAGAAAAATGACTTCCTTACTGATATGTAACAGAATTTTTCAAATCAATATTCCCTCAAATTTGCTTCAGTTGAAAACGTAATTTTCAAGGCCTGTTGGTTATTGGCAGTGTCCATATCACACTCTAGCCTAACATGCCAAATGAATGATTTATCTGTGCCTTTTCTTTATCTTCTTACTACCATCATTAAAAGGCAGATTTCAGCTATATTGATTCGTTCTGTGGCTGAGCCTGATGTACACAGCAAAGGTAATGAGTTCTAACAATATCCCTGCTTCATAGCTGAGGATATATGCTCTAGCACCAGCCTTGCCTTGTAGCCAAGCCTTTAAAGCACAATACATCAATGATATCCACCGGGCAAGATGAAGATTTCCCAGATGCAGTCATTTCAATCTTGCCAGTTACTGTTCCAACATCCAACACCCAATTATCAGTGTAGTTGTGAAAGTGTTAGCAAGTTTGTAATCAAGTCATATTCATCTGCTAATGACATGCTCATTGACCCTCACTTAGGATTCAGTGTTGATTCCAGATCTTATTACAGCCTTGCGACAAATGTGGACAAGAGAGAAAGGAGAATGACAGCTGTCTGCATCAAGGGGACCATTGGATTCAATTTTGGTATCAGGAACCCCAGTGGAGTTGAGGTCTGTGGAATTCAGGGCTAAATTTTCATTAGCTGAAGTCATGTCTCACAAAGGGAAGATGGCTGTGATTGTTAGAGGTCAATCATTTTAGTCCCTGTACTTTGCTACTGAAATTTTGTTGTGGCCTCTTTGCCGTAGATGTCTTTAGTTGCTTCATCCTTTAACTCAGAAGTTCAGAAATAAGGATGGACAGTGCTTTCTGTTTGGGGTGTTCAAATCCTCAGGAAATGTAGCAAACCCTCATATAATGATGTAGCCTGTATCAACATGAAACAGACCAAGACAATATCCAGGTATGGACTGATTTGGTAAGTGAATTTCACTCCAGCCTTGTGTTAGGTAATGCTTGGTTTACTCCAGTAAGAGATTCTATATTAGTCACTCTTTACATCCAATAATATTGGCATGATTGAGTTAACATCTATGTAGTCAACTTTTACAAAAACTTGACAGAAATACTTAGCTAGTATTCATGTTACTGGTCTAGTTTATGTGGATAAGAGACCGACACTCTGACACATCAGGAGTATGATAGAATACTAGTCAGTTATCTGATCTAGTACAAAGTTCCAAGAGCTTAAAACAATTCTGAACAAAGCCATCCACAACCTAAATCACTCAGTTTGTCCAGCTTGCAACTCTGTCTCCGAGAAGGTCAATAGGCATGCAAAAGTGCAGTGATATATCATCTTGACATCTCTACTTCTCTGCTTCATTTTTTCATGGTTGAATCCCAGAACTATATACATAGTCACACTATGGTAGTACTTTCAAACCATAGGAAGCATAGGAAGTCAGTTCACCAATATATGCTCAAGGACAATTAAGGACGAGGAAGAAATTCTAGCCTTACCAGCAATGGTTACATGCTATTAATTAAAAATGTATGAAAAGATTAGTCCTATTTTTGGCATTATTACTGTTTTATTAATTGATTCATCAATAATCTTGTATCATTTGGCTGAAAAATTAATGTTTTCAGCTAAGAAGGAGACATTCTGGTATTTTTGTGTTGATGATTTTCCAAGCCAATTCAAAACTGATGTTTCCCCATGACCTTATTTCCAAAAGCTCATCCATTCTCTCTTAAAAGCTTCACTATGTTTTACCTTAGATGCTTATTTTGGCAATAAACTCTATTTTCTCATACCAGTTGAGGTGGTATGTTTTTGTTTTGCAAGTTTGATCTTGAGTGTGTAGATACTTGTAGATTATTTAGCTTCTGTCACAAGGATGACACACTAGCGTTGTTGAAGTTCACCCTGTGTAGTCGCGTAACAGGACTTTGTGATTCCTGGGCCATTCCCAGACATGCACACGGAAACAAACATCAACTGCTGCTTGAAAATCACTAATTTGTGAAATGCACACCTTTGTCTGGCTGAAACTCGTCGGTCTTTCAGTACAAGGAGACATCCACAAGAGAATGATTCTGATGGTCAGGAGTACATGCTGAAGTATAGTGAAGCCATTCAAGGGCCCTGTGTGAAAATACCACAACCTAGAGTCCTGCTACCACCGGACAATGAGGTGTTCTGTAAGACCCTCAGGTACATTGAGGACTGTTATGGCATCTCTCAAATTAATGGTACAATGAATAGAGGAAAAAAACATTCTCATTATTTTTACTGTATATATAATGAATCAAGTATATTTTTTGGAAAAAGTTGTGTTCTGGACGACAGGATCCCTGATCTCCAACAGAAAATTATTCACACCAAACCTGGGCTGTATTTCTGGTGCAGTAAAGCCTAAAGAGTTCTGCAGCAGTTAGTGGACAAGTCAGAATGTTCCCAACTATTTTCCTTACTAGCTGTGAGAAACCAAAATCAGATTGATTTCTTTCTGAATGAAACTCTGAGACCTTTTCCATTGACATGCGAGTCCCTATGTTTGGTCTAAGCTGCTATTAGAATTTCCCCCACCCAACCCGCAGTATTTACCTGCTTTGGTAATCTTGTCTATGCTCTTCAAGCAGGACCTGATCAAGCCTGAAGTGGAAAAACCTAAAGGCCAGAACATCAACCACACTGATGGCCCTTAACAGGTCTAAATTTCATAAAGCCAAATGGCAGGAAACAAGGTGGCTGCAAGCTCTTGCTCACTACAATATGGAAGCATCTCTGGACTCAGTAGTTGGTCCTGTGGCAGATCTGGAGGTCAGATGCACCAGACTTGATTTTCAGTGCATAGGAGAGCGTAGAGGTGGAAATCAAAGATGTGCTGGCATCAGATAATGGAACAGCCCAATTGTGATTTAACTCATGAATTCTGAATACCTTGCAGAATACTCCATTGCTCAAACTGGTCCAACTTTGAAATGGGAATTGGTAAGTTGATCTCTCATTGTCACATATACTGAGGTATTGTTAAAAAAAAATCTTAATTTGGTATGCCATCCATATGGATCATTTCACCAAGGTTGGATGTAGCAACATGTACAGTGCCTATAAAAAGTATCCAATCCCATGGAAGTTTTCACGTTTTATTGTTTTACAACTCTGAACCACAGTGAATTTAATTTGGCTTTTTTGACACTTATCAACAGGAAAAGACTTTCATGACAAAGTGAAAGCATCTCTACAAAGTGATCTAAATTAATTATAAGTATAAAACACAAAATAATTGATTGCATAATTATTCACCCTCTTTAATATGACACATCAAATCACTGGTGCAGCCAATTGGTTTTAGAAGTCGCATAATTAGTTAAATGGAGATCACCGTGTGCAGTCAAGGTGTTTCAATTGATCGTAGTAAAAATACACCTGTATCTGGGAGGTTGAACTACTGGTGAGTCAGTATCTGGTAAAAACCACACCATGAAGACAAAAGAACACTCTAAGCAACTCCATGAAATGGTTATTGAAAAGCACAAGTCAGGATACAAGAAAATTTCCAAGTCACTGAATATCTGTTGAAATACAGTTAAATCAGTCATCAAGAAATGGAAAGAATATTTCACAGTTGTAAATCTGCCTAGAGCACGCCATCCTCAAAAACTGAGTGATTGTGCAGGAAGGGGACTAGTGAGGGAAGCCACCAAGAGACCCATGACAACTCAAGATGAGTTACAAGCTTCAGTGGATGAGAAGGGAGAGACTGTGCATACAACTGTTGCCTGGGTGCTTCACCAGTTGCAGCTTTATAGGAAAGTGGCAAAGAGAAAGCCACTGTGGAAAAAATACTCACATGAAATCTCGGCTAGATTTTGCCAGAAGGCATGTGGGAGAATGAAGTCAGTTGGAAGAAGGTTTTATGGTCTGATGAAACCAAAATTGAGCTTTTCGTCATCAGACTAAACGCTATGTTTGACGTAAGCCAAACATTGCATATCAAAAACACACCATCTCCATTGTGAAGCATGGTGGCTGAATCATGTCGTGGGGATGCTTCACTGCAGCAGGCCCTGGAAGGCTTGTGAGGGTAGAGGGTATAATGAATGCAGCAAAATACAGGGAAATTCTGGAGGAAAACTGGATGCAGTCTGCAAGAGAACTGTGACTTGGAGTATTTGTTTTCTAGCAAGAGAATGACCCCAAGCATAAAGCCAAAGTTACACAGGAACGACCTAAAAACAAGAAAGTTAATGTCCTGGAGTGGCCAAGTCAAGTCCAGACCTCAATCCAATTGAGAATTTCTGGCTGGATTTGAAAAGGGCTGTTCACTCATGATCCCCATGCAATCTGACAAGAGCTTGAGCAGTTTTGTAAAGAAGATTGGGGAATAATTGCAGTGTCCAGATGTGCAAAGCTGACAGAGACCTATCCACACAGAAGCAAACCTGTAATTGCTGCAAAAAGGTGTATCTACTAAATATTGACTTGAAGAGGGCGAATACTTATAAAGCACAAACTAATTGGTTGCACATTTTGTAATTTAGATCACTTTGTAGAGATCTGTTTTCACTTTGACACGAAAAAGTCTTTCTGTTGATCAGTGTCA
The DNA here is from genome assembly GCF_030028105.1 of Mobula birostris. Taxonomy (NCBI): domain Eukaryota; kingdom Metazoa; phylum Chordata; class Chondrichthyes; order Myliobatiformes; family Myliobatidae; genus Mobula; species Mobula birostris. The sequence goes on from NC_092402.1 coordinate 29,450,846, forward strand.
AAAAAGCCAAATTAAATCCACTGTGACTCAATGTTGTAAAACAATAAAACATGAAAACTTCCGGTGGAAGTGAATATTTTTATAGGCACTGTATGTACTGATAATAAAATTGTCTTTGAACTTCAGTGCAAAATAGTAAAGGGAAAAGCATTTAGATTGCCAAATATAGTGGTACAATTACAGAAAAAGTGCAGTGCAAGCAGACAAATAAGTTGCAAGGCTCTGACAAAGTACAAACCCCATTTCCAGAAAAGTTGGGATATTTTCCAAAATGCAATAAAAACAAAAATCTGTGATATGTTAATTCACGTGAACCTTTATTTAACTGACAAAAGTGCAAGGAAAAGATTTTCAATAGTTTTACTGACCAACTTAATTGTATTTTGTAAATATACGCAAATTTAGAATTTGATGGCTGGAACACACTCAACCAAAGTTGGGACAGAGTTAAAATAAGATTGAAAAGTGCACAGAATATTCAAGTAACACCGGTTTGGAAGACTCCACATTAAGCAGGCTAATTGGTAGCAGGTGAGATATCATGACTGGGTATAAAAGTAGCGTCCATCAAAGGCTCAGTCTTTGCAAGCAAGGATGGGTCGTGGCTCACCCCTTTGTGCCAAACTTCGTGAGAGAATTGTTAGTCAGTTCAAAAGGAACATTTCTCAACGCAAGATCGGAGTACTTCGGAAAACCATTGTCACTCAACACAGTCCGTCGCTGCATCCAGAAAAGCAACTTGAAATTGTATTACACAAGGAGGAAACCATACATCAACTCTATGCAGAAACGCCAGCGAGTTCTCTGGGCCCGAGCTCATCTCAAATGGACCGAAAGACTGTGGAACTGTGTGCTGTGGTCAGATGAGTCCACATTTCAGTTAGTTCTCGGAAAAAACGGGCGTCGAGTCCTCTGTGCCAAAGATGAAAACGACCATTCAGATTGTTATCAGTGAAAGGTGCAAAAGCCAGCATCTGTGATGGTATGGGGGTGCATCAGTGCCCACGGCATGGGTGAGTTGCATGTATGTGAAGGTACCATTGACTTTGAGGCGTATATTAGGATTTTAGAGAGACATATGTTGCCATCAACACGACGTCTCTTCCCGGGACGTCCATGCTTATTTCAGCAGGACAATGTCAGACCCCATTCTGCACGGGCTACAACGGCGTGGCTTTGTAGGCACAGAGTGCGTGTGCTTGACTGGCCTGCTGCCAGTCCAGATCTATCTACTATTGAAAATGTATGGCGCATCATGAAGAGGAGAATCAGACAACGGAGACCACGGACTGTTGAGCAGCTGAAGTCTTATATCAAGCAAGAATGGACAAAATTTCCGATTACAAATCTACTACAATTAGTATCCTCAGTTCCAAAACTATTAAAAAGTGTTATTAAAAGGAAAGGTGATGTAACACAATGGTAAACATGCCTCTCTCCCAACTTTTGTTGAGTGTGTTGCAGCCATCAAATTCTAAATTTGTGTATGTTTACAAAATACAATTAAGTTGGTCAGTAAAACTTTTGAAAATCTTCTCTTTGTCAGTTAAATAAAGGTTCATGTGAATTAACATATCACAGATTTTTGTTTTTATTTCATTTTGGAAAATATCCCAACTTTTCTGGAAATGCGGTTTGTAGATTGTGGGGTCAAGAGTCCATCTTATTGTACAAGAGCTCCATTCAATTTTCTTATAACAGTGGGATAGAAGCAGTCCTTGAGCCTGTTGATCCACACTTTCAGACTTCTGTATCTTCAGCTGATTGGAGGCAGAAGAAGAGAGAGTGTCTGGAGTGGGTGTGTACTTTGATTATATTGGCTACTTTACAGAGGCAGCAAGAAGTGTAGAAGGGGTAGTTGTTTCTTGTGATGTTGAGCTATATCCACAACTCTACAGTTTCTTGTGGTCTTGGGCGGAGCCTAATCAAGCCATGGTGCAACTGGATAGGATGCTTTCTATGGTAAATTGATAAAAACTGGCGAGGATCAATGGGAGCATGCTGAATTTCTTCAGCCTTCTAAGGAAATAGAAGCACTGCTGCACTTTCTTGGCCATGGCACCCATGATACCCATACACTTGTATATAATGTATGGAATGTATACATTTTTATGCGTGGTGGCAGTTAATGCCAGTGCACTTGCCTTCCAGATAGTTAAGGAAGCGAAGGCATGGCAGAAGACGTTTCTTGGTCTTCCACTTAAAATCCACCAGATAACTGAATGATCCGTTGAAAACCTGGCGGAGAGTGCACAAAAAGCCTTAGCTCATATTTACTGCCCAGTTTAATGTGTTTTGCTTCAGCTCTGACTGCCTCATTCCTTAATTAGTCGAGTTTGAACTAATTTCTGCCATTCTTGTCAGTACGCATCATAAGAAGAATGAGAAGACTACTTGGTGGTTCAAATTTATTCCTTTAGCTCATTCAGCTGACAATGCAGCTGCATTTTGAACACCCTTCATAATTTTACTCCCAACGTGGTTAGTTACTTGAAAGAACACACGGAGTAATATGTCAGCACAAATTTATTTTTTAACCAATTTGTGTCCCCTGATGCAGCGAGATTGAAACTTATTGAATTACTTTTCAGGGCACACTTTATTTAATGCTGCTACATAGATGAGTTCCAAGCTTTATTCTCTCTCTAGAGAAGTAGAAGTTAACCTTGTCTAAGATTGCCTCCCCTAAAATGTTCGGAATCACTCTAGTTGTGCATTTCTCCACCCTCAACATATATAAGCCACTTTGGAATGTCATAAGCAAAGCTAAAACAGGTTTTCTAGATGACAGGGATCTGTCTCAGCTCAGTTCCACTCTTACAGACACAAGTCCTCAAAATGCAGGGCATATGTTTGTAAGAATGGAACTATGTACAGTATATGTATGTATAGATATAGTCTGACAGTTTGAAAGGAAACTATATATATTCTTACTATATATAACCAAAGGTCTGCATTGAACAGAGATTCTTGGATCTGTGAGGCAGTGACTCGACTAACTGCATCACTGAGTATTGTTGGTTGTTTTATTTAGAAATTGGCAATTACTGCAACAGGGATATTTGGATTCTCTCTTCTCTGCTGAACTCAGATTCTTTAGTTTTTCACACTTGTTCTGGTGATTGACATGATGTATGAGTGAGGGTACCTGGTAGTGAGGAATTGACAGAGAGGGAATTATGATATGCTGAGTTTTTTTTTCCTCAGGACAGATGGCAAAAGTTAGGAGTGAATTAAACCTCAATGAATTCACTAATATAGTGTAGGAGGGTAAAATGAGGGAGATTACAGAAGTTTCAGGGAAACAGTCATACATGCTTAATCTCTGATTAAGCTGTTGTATATTCACTAAAGGACAGGTAGTGTGTACCACTGGTTCACTAACTATTCTGCTAAGAGCTCTCCAACCTGAAACATCAACTTGGTTCCTCCCAGAAAAATATGAACTTTTGGAGGAATTCAAATTACATCCTGCAATGCTTCTGGCTGTTTGATAGCCCAGAGCACTTGGGGTGGGATGAGGCTGTTCAGGAAGGAGTCAGCTACCTGAAAGGACCTTGTCAATAAGCTGGGAGGCAGACCCCAATGAAAGCATGCAATTGTGAATATTCTGGAAGTCACAGCATACTTGGCAGTTTACCAATCCTAGGAAGACTTAATCTGTCAAATTTTGATAATCTTAAAAATTGTCATGTGATTTTAATAAGACTAATTCCTCAAGACCACCAAAATTCAATGTACTGCCAGACTTAAAAAAAAGTTGAAATGACAAAAACATCCAACAGATCATTAAAGACACTTTGCAGAAAAATCTAATGAAGGGAATTTGACATCAGGTATTAACTGTTTTTCTTTCTACAGATATGGCCTGACCAGCTGGATATTCCCAGCATTTTACTGTTTTTATTCCAATTTCCAGCATTTGCCTTTTTTAAAAAAAAATCATTCACCGCCAGACATGGTGGCTAAGAATTCTTTCACAAAGCAGAAAGTTTATTGATGCTACACGTTAGAATTTTATCAGGAAACTGATGGTGATACTTATTGTATCATTCTTGAAGTTTGCAAAATTGCTTCTGGCTCTTCCATTCATTTGGTACACAAACACTTGGAGGCACTGAAACATAAAATTGAATTTTGCATATGAAATTCACAGATACAATAGTCCAGTCATGCAAGACATGGCTCCCACATTCTATTAATGGCTTGCTTCAGAGACACTTAAAGTGGACTGAGTCCAAGTTGGTAGATTCTGTTAATTGAAACCACTTGTAGATCATTGCTCTATTAATTCAAGTACTTGCCATTTTGCTGTAGACCTCCCCCACTTCCTCTCTAAAATCTTATGATCACCACAGCAAAGCTACTACCCACACCTTACTACTAACATTGCTTAACTTGAATCTCTTCCCAAACTGATGACAGTCATGAGTGCCCACTCAGCAGGTAGTTGCATCTGATTCAACTTATCCCACCACAACCACACTCTACAGTACACCACGCTGACCCACTGACCCCAGTTTGTGATACCATTCTAACTAATAGCCCATCCCCTCTCACCATCTAATTAGCCATTCTCCATTATACCCCCTCCTACTCCTGTAATGTGGATTGGAGAGTAGCAAATGCAGTGCTCCTGTTCAAGGGAATTAGAAGTCAGTGATTCTCATGTCAGTGGTAGGGAAGCTATTAGAGAGGACACTGAGGCTTTGTATTTATGCATCGCTTTGTGGAGGGCAGATCATGTCTTATAATCTTGATTGAGTTTTTTTGTGAGGAGGTGATGAAGACATTTGATGTGGGTAAGGCAGGAGATGTTATCTATATGGTGCAGAGGACATTTACCATGATGCTGGCTGGATTAGAGGGTATGAACGATAAGGAAAGCTTGGACAAACTTGGGCTGTTCTCCCGAGTGTGCTTGAGGCTAAGGGGAGATCTGACACTGGTTTTTATAATTATGAGAGCCATGTATAGGATAGACAGGCAGAAACTTTACTCCAGGTTAGAAATGTCACTAGAGGTCATGCTTTTAAGGATGGGGAGGGGGATTAGTATAAAGGTGACATGGGGACAATTTTTTTTAATGTAGAGAGTGGTAGATGCCTGGAATGAGTTACCAGGGATTGTAGTAGAAGTACAGGAAGCAAGCAGTTTGTGGTGTTTAAGATGTTTCCAAATGGACATGAATATCAGAGTCAGTGTTATTATCACTAACTTGATGTGAAGTGTGTGTTTTTTTGTGGTAGCAGTACAGTGCTAAGACAAAAATTACTATCAATCACAAAACAGTGCAATAAATTGGAATAACAAGATAGTATTCATAGGTTTATGGACTGTTCAGAAATCTGATGGCAGAGGGGGTAGGAGCTATCACTAATTCATTCTTCAAGCTTCTGTACCTGTTCCCTGTTCCCCAATGAGAATACGGCATATCCTTGATGGTGAAGGAACCATAAGACCATAAGAGACAGGAGCAGAATTAGGCATTTCAGTCCATCGAGTCTACTCCACCATTCCATCATGGCTGATTTATTATCCTCTCAAGCCTATTCTCCTGCATTCTCCCTGTAACCTTTGACGCCCTGGCTAATCGAGAACCTCCACTTTAAATATACTCAATGACTTGGCTTGCACAGCCATTTGTGGCAATGAATTCTACAGATTAGTCACCCTCTGGTTCAAGAAATTCTTCCTCATCTCTGTTCTAAATGGATGTGCCTCTATTCTGAGGTTGTGCCCTCTGATCGTAGACTCACCTCTCGTGGAAACGTCCTCCCACATCCACTGTGTCTAGTCCTTTCAGAATCAGAATCAGGTTTATTATCAACGGCTTGTGATGTGAAATTTGTTAACTTAGCAGCAGCAGTTCAATGGAATACATAATCTAGGAGAGAGAGAGAGAAAAAAAATAATAAAATAAAACATAATAAATAAACAAGTAAATCAATTACATATATTGAATAGATTTTAAAAGATGTGCAAAAAACAGAAATGCTGTATATTAAAAAAAAGTGAGGTAGTGTCCAAAGCTTCAATGTCCATTTAGGAATCGGATGGCAGAGGGGAAGAAACTGTTCCTGAGTTGCTGAGTGTGTGCCTTCAGGCTTCTGTATCTCCTGCCTGATGGTAACAATGAGAAAAGGGGGTGCTGGATATCCTTAATAATGGACGCTGCCTTTCTGAGACACCGTTCCCTAAAGATGTCCTGGGTACTTTGTAGGCTAGTGCCCAAGATGGAGCTGACTAGATTTACAACCTTCTGCAGCTTCTTTCAGTCCTGTGCAGTAGCCTCTCCTCCATACCAGACAGTGATTCAGCCTGTCAGAATGCTCTCCATGGTACAACTTTCGCAGTTTTTGAGTGTATTTGTTGACATACCAAATCTCTTCAAACTCCTAATAAAGTATAGCCACTGTCTTGCCTTCTTTATAACTACATCGATATGTTGGGACCAGGTTAGATCCTCAGAGATCTTGACACCAAGGAACTTTAAGCTGATCACTCTCTCCACTTCTGATCCCTCTATGAGGATTGGTATGTGTTCCTTCGTCTTACCCTTCCTGAAGTTCACAATCAGCTCTTTCGTCTTACTGACGTTGAGTGCCAGGTTGTTGCTGTGGCACCATTCCACTAGTTGGCATACCTCACTCCTTACGCCCTCTCATCACCACCTGAGATTCTGCCAACAATGGTTGTATCATCAGCAAATTTGTGGATGGTATTTGAGCTATGCCTAGCCACACAGTCGTGTGTATACAGAGAGTAGAGCAGTGGGGTAAACAAACACCACTGAGGTGCACTAGTGTTGATCGTCAGCAAGGAGAATGTGTTATCACCAATCCACACACAGACTGTGATCTTCCAGTTAGGAATTCGAGGATCCAATTACAGAGGGAGGTACAGAGGCCCAAGTTCTTCAACTTCTCAGTCAGGATTGTGGGAACGATGGTATTAAATGCTGAGCTATAGTCGATGAACAGCATCCTGACATAGGTGTTTGTGTTGTCTAGGTGGTCTAAAGCCGTGTGGAGAGCCATTGAGATTTCGTTTGCCGTTGACCTATTGTGGCGATAGGAAAATTGCAATGGGTCCAGGTCCTTGCTGAGGCAGGAGTTCAGTGTAGTCATAACCAACCTCTCAAACCATTTCATCACTGTAGATGTGAGTGCTACCGGGTGACAGTCATTAAGGTAGCCCGGATTATTCTTCTTGGGCACTGGTATAATTTTTGCCTTTTTGAAGCAAGTGGGAACTTCTGCCTGTAGCAGTGAGAGGTTGAAATGTCCTTGAATACTCCCGCTAGTTGGTTGGCACAGATTTTCAGAACCTTAGCAGCTGCTCAATCGGGACCTTCTGTCTTGCAAGGGTTCACTCTCTTTAAATACAGTCTAACATTGGCCTCTGAGACAGAGATCACAGGGTCATCAGGTGCAGCAGGAATCTTCACAGCTGTAGTTGTGTTCTCCCTTTCAAAGCATGCACAGAAGACGATGAGTACAATAGATATTCAATAGGTTTCAATGAAATCCCTGATTCTTCTAAACTTCAGTGATACAGGCCCAGAGCCATCAAATGCTTCTCATACCTGAATCCTTTCATTCCTGGAATCATTCCCGTGAATTTTATCTAGACCCTGTCCAATGCCATCACATCCTTTCTTAGTTAAGTGGCCCACAACTGCTCACAAAACTTCAGGTGTGGACTGACCAATGCCTTATAAATCTTCAGCATGACATCCTTGCTCTAATATTCTATCCCTCTCAAAATTAATGCCAGCATTGCATTTGCCTTCCTTACCACCATCTCAACTGCAAGTTAACCTTTAGGGAATCCTGCACAAGGACTTCCTAGTCCTTCTGCACCTCCAATTTTTGGATTTTCTCCCATTTAGAAAATAGTCTCTGCTTTTATTCCCTTTAGCAAAGTGCATAACCATACTCTTTCTGCACTATATTCCATCTGCCACTTTGCTCATTCTCTCAATCTGCCTTCTGCAGACTGTTGCCTCAATGCTACCTGCCCCTCTACCTTTGTATTTTCTGAAAACATGGCCACAAAGCCGTCAATTCCATCATACAAATCATCGACATATAGTGTAATGAAGCATTCCCAATACCAAACCCTGTTGAACACCACTAGTCACTAGCAGCAGACTAGAATAGGCTCCCTTTACTCCATTTCTTTGCCTCCTGCCAATCAGCATCCATGCTACTATCTCCCCTGTAATACAATAGGCTGTTATTTCATTAAGCAGTCTCATGTGCAGAACCTTGTCAAAGGCCTTCTGAAAATCTAAGTAAACAGCATCCACTGGCTCTTCTTTGTCTATCCTGTCTGTTATTTCCTCAAAGAATTACAACAAGCTTGTCACGCATGATTTCCCCTTAAGAAAGCCATGCTGACTTTGGCCTTCTTTACCTGCACAATGCAAACACCCATGTCAAGAAGCTGTTTATTGACTACTCAGCATGAAACACAATCGTTCTTACAGCTCTGATCAAAAAGCTCCAGAACCTAGGCCTCTGTACCTCCCTCTGCACTGCTTCGTCAACTTCCTTACCAGAAGACCCCAATTTGTGTGGATGGGACATAGCATCTCCACCTCGCTTAATGAACTGCTCTACTCTCTCTACACCCACAACTCTGTGGCAAGGCACAGCTCAAATGCCATCTGTAAATAATATAACTGTTGTTGGTAGAATTTCAGATGGTGACAAGAGGGTGTACAGGAGTGAGATTTATCAGCTGGGTGAGTGGTGTCGCAGCAACAACCTTGCACTCAATGTCAGTAATACCAAAGAACTGATTGTGGACTTTAGAAAACGTAGACAAGGGAACACACCAAGCTTCAGAGGGATCAGAAGTGAAAAGAGTAAGCAACTTTAAGTTCCTGGGTGTCAATATCTCTGCAGATCTATCCGGGGCCCAACATATCAATGTAGCTACAAAGAAGACATGATAGCAGCTCTATTTCATTAGGAGTTTGAGGAGATTTGGATGACACCAATGATGCTCACAAATTTCTACAGATGTACCGTGGATAGCATTTTAACTGGTGGCATCACCATTTGATTTGGGGGACGGGGGAGTGTCTACTGCACAGGATTAAAATAGGCTTCATAGAGTTGTAAACTCAGCCAGCTCCATCATGGGCTTTAGCCTCTGTAGTATCTAGGACATCTTCAAGTAGAGATGCCTCTGAAAAGCAGCATCCACCATTAAGGACCCCCATCATCCAGATCATGCATTGTCCTCATTGCTACCATCAGGAAGGAAGTACAGAAGCCTGAAAGACATTGAACCCATGAACACTACCTCATTGCTTTAATTCTATTTTTGCACCTCTTATTTAATTTAAATATATATATGTAACCTGATTCTACTGTGCCTCCAAGTACCCCGAAACCTCATTCTTAATAATGGTCTCCAATATCTTCCCAACCACTGAAGTCAGGCTTGCTGGTCTATAGTTTCCCGTTCTTCTGCCTCCCTCCCTTCTTAAAGAGTGGAGTGACATTTGCAGTTTTCCAGTGTTCTGGAACCATTCCAGATCATTACTCATGCCTCCACCATCACTTCAGCTACCTCTTTTAGAACTATGGGCTGTAGTCCATCTGGTCCAGGTGACTTATCTACCTTCAGACCTTTCAGCTTCCTACGCACCTTCTCCTTTGTAATAGCAACTTCTGTCTCCTGACACTCTAGTTTTTGGCATACTGTTAATGTCTTTCACAGTGAAGACTGAGACAAAATATTAATTTAGTTTGTCTGCCATTTCTTTATCTCCCCCCCCCCCCCATTCCTACCTCTCCAGCATCATTTTCCAGTGGTCCGTTAACCCTTCTCACCTCCTTTACACTTTATATATCTGAAAAGCTTTCAGGATCCTCATATTATTGGCTATCTTTCCTTCATATTTCATCTTTTCTCTTCATATGATTATTTTTCATTGCCTTCTGTTTTTTTTAAAGTTTCCCAATCCTCTAGCTCCCACTAATTGTTGCTGTATTATATGCTCTTTCTTTATGACGTCATCAATCGTGGAGTGGGTTGTGCCCGTGATGGAGCCGGCTGAGTCTACAAACTTCTGTAGACTTGTGATCCTGTGCATCGAAACCTCCATACCAGGCTGTGATGTAACTAGTTAGTATACTCTCCACCACACAGCTATAGAAATGTACCAGTCTTGGTAACATACCAAATCTCTTCAAACTCCTAATGAAGTAGAGTCACTTGTGACTGCATCAGGGTAATTATGAAGGAATTGTATGATATATAGGAAAAGGACCTTTAGTATAAATTGGCATCAAGATTGCCACAACATTGTCTTCTGAATGGTCTGTCCCATGCTATAGTGCCCTACAGAATGTTGCAGTCGGGCTTCAAAAGGGCAACAATTATACCAGTGCCCAGGAAGAACAATGTAAGCTGCTTCAATGACTATTGTTTAGCAGCACTCACATCTAAGGTGATGAAATGCTTTAAGAGGATGGTCATGGCTGGAATCAGTCCTGTCTCAGGAAGGAGCAGGGCTCACTGAATTTTGCCTGTCACCGCAATTAGGTCTATAGCAGACGCTATCTCAATGGCTCTCCACATAGCCTTGAACAATGCAAAAAACTATGACAGTATGCTATTTATTGACTATAACTCAGCATTTAACACTATCATTCCTACAGTCCTGATCAAAAGGCTACAGAACCTAGGCCTCTGTACCTCCCTCTGCAACTGGATCCTCGACTTCCTAACCAGAAGACCACAATCTGTGCAGATTGGATATAACATCTCCACCTTACTGACAATTAACACTGGCACTCTACAGGGATGTATGCTTAGCCCACTGCTCTATTCTCTACACCGATGACTGTGTGGCCAGGCATAGCTCAAACAGGATCTATAAATTTGCTGATGATACAGCCATTGTTGGCAGAATTTCAGATGGTGATGGAAGGGCATACAGGAACAAGATATACTGGTTAGTTGAGAGGTGTCACAGCAACAACCATGCACTCAATGTCAGCCAGACCAAAGAGCTGATTGTTGGCTCAGGATGGGTAAGATGAGGGAACACAAACAAATCCTCAGAGGGATCAGAAGCGGAGAGAGTGAGCTAAGTTCCTGGCTGCCAAGATCTCTGAGGACCTAACCTGGGCACAACATATTGATACAGCTATGGAGAAAGCAAGACAGCAGCTATATTTCATTAGGAGTTTGAGGAGATTTAGTTTGTCAAACTAAAACAAAGCTTCAACAAATGTACCGTGGAAACAATTCTGCCTGGCTGCATCACCGTCTGGTATAGGGGTGCTACTGCACAAGATCGAAGTAAGTTGCAGAAGCTTTAAAATTAGTCAGCTCTATCATGAGTACCTGCCTCCGTAGTACTCAGGACATCTTGCCTTAGGAGTGTGGTGTCTATCATTACGTATCTCCAGCACCTAGGACATGCCCTCTTCACACCATTACTGTCGGGAATGAGGTACAGAAGCTTGAAGGCGCACACTCAGCAATTCAGGAGCAGCTTCTTCCCCTGATTCCCAAATGGACATTGAACCCATGAACACCACCTCACTACATTTTAGCACTACTTATTTTAACTTAGCATTAATAGACATGTATACTCAATGTAACTCTTTTTTCTATATTTATCATGTATTGCATTATACTGCTGCTGTAAAATTAACAAATGTCACAACATATCCCAGTGATATTAAATCTGATTCTGATGTTCTGTGTTCTAACGTAGCAGTATGTTTTGGAAAGCAGTTCCAAAACTTGGAGTAATCTGGGCTTTTAATATATACCATCAATCTGTATTTGTACAGAATGATTGTAGCTGAATGTGCTAACTTCCTACAGTTTATAATCCTCCGACAGTTTATTGAGTTAGGAAAGGAAATTGTAAACATGGATAAGAAACTTAATATTGTGGTTTTATTTTGTCATTTTTCAGTACATTTGCATCATTTGGAAAGCTTACATTTGGTGTCCACCATTCTGCTGGGATGTTACTTTAAACTAAGCAAATACAGTAGTGATGGGTGAATAGGACTTGTCATGCATTCAATATAGGCAGTAGTGTTTAGGATAAGCTCCATGACAGACTGACCTGACAGAAGTGGAACAATCAAAAATCATGAATTGGAATTTCAGCAGATGGCAATTTGTGGAGACAAGGATATATCATTGATCACAGAAACAGAACAGTACAACACGGCACAGGAACAGGCCCTTTGGCCCGTGTTATTGTGGCATACTAATTAATCTAGTAATTAAATACCTCACTAAAAGACTTCATTCTGCTTACACAATTTATACCCCTCCATTCTCTGCATATCCATGTGCTTATCCAAAAGCCTCTTAATTGTCTCTATTGTATTTTCCTCCATTATCACCCTGGTAGTGTATTCCGGGCACTCACCTCTCCGTTGGAAGAAGTTTACTCTGCACATTTCTTTTGCACTTAACCCCTCTCACTTTAAACGTGTGGCCTCTAGTATCAGATATTCAACCTTGGGAAAAAGATACTATCTATCTCATCTATGTCTCTCATAATCTTATAAACCCGATGGAAAATTAAGTCAGGGGCAATGTAAGAAATGAAAAATTTACAATAATGCTACCTGATATGCTGAGTTCCTACAGCATTTGGTGTGTGTTACAGGTTTCCCCCACCATCCAAAGGTAGAGCGTTCCTATGAAATGGTTCGTAAGCCAAAATGTTGTAAAGTGAAGAAGCAGTTACCGTTTATTTATATGGGAAAAATTTGTGAGCGTTCGCAAACCCAAAAATAACCTACCAAATCATGCCAAATAACACATAAAACCTAAAATAACAGTAACATATAGTAAAAGCAGGAATGATATGATAAATACACAGCCTATATAAAGTAGAAATACTTTTCCACAATCATTACTGCACTGTTCTCCATAGCGAAAATCTCACGCAAGCACCGTCGGCAGAAAATCTCACGCAAGCACCGTCGGCAGAAAATCTCACGCAAGCGCTGTTGGCAAAAACACGGCACAAGCGCTCTCCAGTAACCTTTAAACTATGAAGCTGCCAAATCATACCAAATAACACGCAAAAATACACAGCCGATTTGAAGTAGAAATAATGTATTACAGTGTAGTATCACGTATCGAAATTGGTTCAGCACCGAGCACACCGATGATGGTGTGTTAGACTGAGTTGTCGCAGGTTGGGTGGTGCAGTGGCCCCCACCCTCTAGGCCGCCGGCTGATACTGATCTGCGAAACATGCAGGGATGAAACATGCATAAACATGCTAATTAATTAGGTGTTTATTTCGGCTTTTTTCTTAAAGATGTGCTGTGTGCCTCCCAGCTACCGCTGCATTCTCCGCGAATAGGGGGGGTGATGGGACACTGGCGTGTCATCTCATCGTCTGTTTCCATTAGAGCAGGTAGCTCATCTTCTCCTATGACTGCCCACCTCGATGTCGAAGGTCGAGGTTCGTCGTCTGCTGTGGCTGATGTGGAAGGCTCGCTTGACTGCTGAGCCTCGCGCATTTTTCTATCATACAGTTCTTTGTAAGGACTCAAACCATCCTGCAAATATCCCCTAAACCGACGTACCCTTTCAAAATTAAAGTCATACTTATCATTACTCATTCGGTTTTGATTGTTATCCTTTCTTCTTCCAATTGCATCAGCTCTTCATCCATCAGTTCTTGGTCATTGGATGCCAAAACCTCTTCAACATCATCTTTGTCAGCTTCCACAAGCCAAACTCACCTTGTCCTTGCTTCGTTCACCACGATCGAAACGCTTAATTATGTCTAATTTTATGCTAAGTGTAACACCTTTACGCGCTCTTTTAGGCTTTTCCGATACCTTAGAACTCATCTTGCAAACGGCTGCTCACAGTCACGTGTTAAAGCAATGCCGTTCCGAATCCGGGGGACAGCGCCTGCTCAGCTGATTTTCTCCACGTGCTGCTTTTTTTCGTAACAGTGAAAACACCTTCTGTTAGCGAAAACAGGGTACTAATGTAGGTCTTTCATAACAGTGAGGTTTCGTAAAGCGAACGTTGGAAAAGCAGGGGACACCTGCAGAAACTCTTGTGTCAGACATCCCACCTTGCAAAAACTCATTTCAGGGAGGTAGCACCATCAATTTGCGGGAGCCTTCCGGGAGAGGTGGGATGTCTACAATAGAGTAACTCCTTAGCAGCCAGCCAGCTAGTTTAAATAACGTTAGCTATGCTAATAAACGAATGACACCTGTTAAACTCACCTCAACATGTCTTTTACATTTTAACCCACCATGGGCAATAGAAAAGTCACTGTTGCAAACAGTGCAGCGAGCAACACTGTCATTATTTTTGCCCCCTATTAGGCAGGGGTACACTTTAGACTAGTCTGGAGTGACGTATGATTTATATTTTCTTTTTTTGGAACACTTTCCCATGGCACTCTCTCTCTCTCTCTCTCTCTCTCTCTTTCTCTCTCTCTTTCACTCTCACGCTTTCTCTCTCTCTCACTCTCGCTTTCACTCTCACGCTCTCTCTCTCTCATGGTCGCTCTCGCGCTTTCTCTCTCGCTCGCTCACTCTCGCTTGCTTTCTCTCGCACTCTCTCTCGCTTGCTTGCTCTCGCTCTCTCTCTCGTGGTCGCTTTTGCGCTTTCTCTTTTGCTTTCTCTCTCGCGCTCTCTCGCTCGCTCGCTCTCAAAAAAATTGATTTCTGTGACATTGTATATGATTTGCAGGCATCAGGGAGCCACTATTAATATGCAGGAGACTCCCAGAACTTCTGGGAGAAGTGGGATGTCTGTTGCGTTTATGGTTTCATTACCACACTATTCTCCTGTGTTTAGAGTCATACAGCACAGAAACCGGTCCTTTGGTCCTCCAAATCCTTGCCAACCATCAAGAACTGCTATTTTATTCCCATCAACTCCCTCCAAATTCGAACACTCTCCTACATGCTAGAGGTATTTTACAGTGGCCAATCAGCCTACCACCTAGTCAGAAAATGCAAATTTCACACAGACAGCACTGCCGGAATGTGAATGGGAAGTAGAATTAAAATAGGAGGCCACCAGGAAATCCAACCTGTTGTGAAAGGTGGAGTGAAGGTGCTCAATTTAAACTACAGTATTAAGGAAAATAGAATACATTTTCATCTCCTGAAACTGAACACTTTCAGTAAAGAACTAGCCTGCTATTGCCCAAGGTCTATAGAGGATGTACTGTTATGGATATTTCTTAGTACAGAAGCAAATTACAATGCAACCTGCTAGTGAGGAAGCCCACTGACAACAAAATTACTCATATTGTAGGATCTACCCATTCTTGAAGGTGTTCCTTATAAAAACCTGCTCACTGTGAATCCTACCCACTCACAGAACCTAGCATTATAGAACTTGACCACGATGGAACATAACCACCTTTCAACCTATTCACTACACATTAATACTGACTCCATTAGAACCTGTCAACCACATTACTGGTATGCTAATGAAAATACCCATGTTAAAAACATTGCATTTTAGAACCTAGCCCTTATTGATCTTGCCCCCTAACGAACAAGTCCGCTCAAGAACCTGTCCATATTGAAGCCTGCTTTCCCTTGAAATGAGCCATGACAGTGCCTGCCCATTGTAGAAAAGGATCTGCAGTAGAATCTACCTGCTATATTACCTGCTGTCCATCGTACCTTCCTCCTTAGAAGAAGCCTGCTATAAAACCTACCCAGAATGATCCATGATTGACCAACTCTCCATGCCACCTGAACATTGTTGCATCATTCACTATATTCATTACAATACCGGGCCATTAGATAGCCATCTATAGAACCCCTATGGAACTGTTAATTTATTCACTATTTCTTATAGAATCAGCCTATTACACTACTGAAGTAAAATAAAATTAAAATGCTGGAAACACTAGCAGGTTAGGCAGCGTCAGTGGATAGTGAAATAGAGTTAATGTTTGTGTTCAATGCCTTTCTGTAGAACATTAGCAACTTTCATACCTGTATCCATTATATAACCTACTTTGCTCAATGTGGGATTTCCACAATTGCAAGCCTTCCCTTTATAGAAATGGCTCAGTGATAAATCCTTGCAGCTGTAGAACATTCTTATCACAGAAGCTACTCAGTTACTTTATAGAATTAAAATCACATTGGTTTAATATGATGCCTGCAAGTGAAAGGCAAAATGTTCTCCCGTATGATTGGCACCATATTTTATTAAATAGAAAATAACCTCGCATCTCATGTTAAGCTGCAAATAGAAATTTATCTTGGTTAATTGTTCATTTGTAATATAGTTTGGCTGAATTAAGCAACTAAATAAGTAATATTTAGATTTTTGGTAGGTGTTTTATGCCAATACAGCACTGAAAGATATTTACATTACTTATAACTTAAATTATAAATTACTGCATGCTGTATTTTCCCATTTAGATTTCAGTACTGATCTGACAGAAGGAAAAATTACAGTGGATTCAAACATTTTAATAGAATAAACCTGTACTGTAAACATAACATTGTTTGGCAAATTTAAGAAAATAAAATACAGTTATGATGTTGAGGGTAGCTTACATTTTTGAGATTTTATTCTATTCATGCTCTCCCTTTAATCCATTTTCCTTAATCTTTCATTAATTTATCTATTTAGAACTAGTTCTACAAGGGTTCAGGTTTAGGTGTTGTTTTCTTTCAGCGTTACTTTTTCTGAGCCCTGTGTATGCTATTAAAACTGACAGGTTTTTTTTGATTATTAGTGGTGTTTTTCCATCTCTCTATCCTGAAAATAGTGTTTTTTCAATAAATTTAAATTAAATGTATTCACAGCTCCAAATGTAATTGTTGGTAGAATTTCCATCTATTAACTGTGAGAGCATCAATTTCTCAATATTATTTAAGAAAAATATGCTTGTTCTGAGGCTAATGCTTATTCTGCAATGCAATACCTCTATATAGCTGGCAAGAATAGAAATGTGTTTCTGATTGCTTAAGATAAATATATGGTAGGGTTGCATTTACTTCAACATAGCACTGTATTGGCTACAATGTAACTAACGTTGGGAGGAGATTACATCCAGTGTCACATTCAAAAACCAATATTTCCCCCAGTTCATGATAATGTAAAACATGTAAAATGGTTTAATTTCTTTCTCTACAGCCATTAAATTTGTGATGAAGTCAAGGGAAGTGTCATACGAGTTGGTTTTGTAATGCTTCCTTTCTCTTATTGCACCAGTGATATATATTAAAAAAGCTGATTGCCACAGACATGTCAGAATCAGAATCAGGTTTATTATCACTGGCATCTGAAGTGAAATACATAATCTAGCAGGGAGAGAGAAAAAAATAATAATCAGTAAAAAAAACATAATAAATAAACAAGTAAATCAATTACATATATCAAATAGATTATTTAAAAATGTGCAAAAACAGAAATACTATATATTAAAAATGTGAGGTAGTGTCCAAAGCTTCAAAGTCCATTCAGGAATCGGATGGCAGAGGGGAAGAAGCTGTTCCTGAAGCGCTGAGTGTGTGCCTTCAGGCTTCTGTATCTCCTACTGTATCAGGGTAACAGTGAGAAAAGGGCATGCCCTGGGTGCTGGAGGCCCTTAATAATGGACGCTGCCTTTCTGAGACACCGCTCCCTAAAGATGTCCTGGGTACTTTGTAGGCTAGTACCCAAAATGGAGCTGACTAGAATTACAACCCTCTGCATCTTCTTTCGGTCCTGTGTAGTAGTCCCTCTATACCAGACAGTGATGTGGCTTGTCAGAATGCTCTCCACGGTACAAATATAGAAGTTTTTGAGTGTATCTGTTGACATGCCAAATCTCTTCAAACTCCTCATAAAGTATAGCCACTGTCTTGCCTTCTTTATGACTGCATCAATGTGTTGGGACCAGGTCAGATCCTCAGAGATCTTGACACCTGTGGTAAACCATGTTTATGTAAGGGGGTTTCATCTTTTATGTTACTGCAGAGGCTAATTAAAATGGCTTCTTTGTTATGTTAAATGCTGAGAGAGTGTCTAGCTAGACATTTGCTTGGGTTAATACAGATAACAGTGTGCTATTAATCAATTGGGATAGTTGTTATGATTTTGGTGTATCCGGAAGATTTGTATGCGCAGGGTTTGGGGGCAGAAGGCGGGAGAGAGAGACAGAGAATGGACCAGGTGCTGTGGTGTCCACTAACGGGGTCAGACCCCGAGCGGGACGTTCGGCGAGGAGACGGCGTCAGACTCGTGTGGAGCGTCTGGTCGACCACCGTTGTTGGTCCCAGGCGGCCGGTCGAGGTTGTCCGAGGGGTCGCAGGGTGAAGAAGGAGGGTCCTGAGCTCCAACTGTGCACGAAGAGATTGAACTTTGATAAGTGTGGCGTCTTTTATTTTCCTTTTATATTTTATTCTCGATTAATTATATAGTTCTAGTAATATCTATAAACTGTAAATCATTTAATTGTATCTGGTGTATTGTCTGTTATTTGGGCGGGGTGGGGTACATCACACAGCATCCACACAAACTAATTACCCAGTTTGGTGGGGTTGAGGCTGTTCCCCTAGACGACAGCGAGCTGAGCAACCCTGAGGGTGGCCGGGGGACTACATATATAGGTTGTAACTGGGTTACCTGTCTGGACATGCCTGGACGCGCCCCTCTGCTGACTGCTCCTGTGGCTCCTCCCACAGACCCCTGAATAAAAGCGTCACTGCTCCTCCCACAGTCCAGGACAGACATACAGCAGGGACATGGACCCATTTTACTGTTAATAAAAGCCTTT
The DNA here is from genome assembly GCF_030028105.1 of Mobula birostris. Lineage (NCBI taxonomy): Eukaryota > Metazoa > Chordata > Chondrichthyes > Myliobatiformes > Myliobatidae > Mobula > Mobula birostris. The sequence goes on from NC_092402.1 coordinate 29,469,627, forward strand.
CACTATTTACTCTACTACCAGTCTTTTGGAGTAATTGATAGTGCATCAACACCCAGGAACTTGAAGCTGCTCACTCTCTCCACTTCTGATCCCTCTATGAGGATTGGTATGTGTTCCTTCGTCTTACCCTTCCTGAAGTCCACAATCAGCTCTTTCATCTTACTGACGTTGAATGCCAGGTTGTTGCTGCGGCACCACTCCACTAGTTGGCATATCTCACTCCTGTACATCCTCTCATCACCACCTGAGATTCTACCAACAATAGTTGTATCATCAGCAAATTTATAGATGGTATTTGAGCTATGCCTAGCCACACAGTCATGTGTATACAGAAAGTAGAGCAGTGGGCTAAGCACACAACCCTGAGGTGCACCAGTGTTGATCGTCAGCGAAGAGGACATGTTATCACCAATCTGTACAGGCAGTGGTCTTCTGATTAGGAAGTCAAGGATCCAATTACAGAGGGAGGTACTGAGGACCAGGTTCTGCAACTTCTCAATCAGGATCGTGGGAATGATGGTATTAAATGTTGAGTCGATGAACAGCATCCTGAGGTAGGCGTTTGTGTTGTCCAGGTGGTCTAAAGCTGTGTGCAGAGTCATGGAGACTGCGTCTGTCATTGACCTATTGTGACGATAGGCAAATTGCAACGGGTCCAGGCCCTTGCTGAGCCAGGAGTTCAGTCTAGTCATGACCAACCTCTCAAAGCATTTCATCACTGTCAATGTGAGTGCTACCGGGCGATAGTTGTTAAGGCAGCCCACATTATTCTTCTTCAGCACTGGTAGAATTGCAAATAAAGTATTAATTTCAGTTGCTAGGAAGAACTATAAAAATGTTTATCATCGCTACCAGCAAGCACAAGTTATCTTCTTGGTTTCTGCAATCATTAACCAACTTGGTAAACCAGCTGTTAGCACTTTCCAACAACCCACACTGATTATTAAAAGTTAATCTTATCAAGAATTTTGGTCTTAGTAACCAGCTAAGAAATAATCCTTCTGGCAACATTTGGAAGACATCCAGGACAAATCGATTGTAAGGGGTTACGAAGTCATGTCATTTGCAGAATCATGTCTTTTGAGAGGTGCAGACTTGCTGCAAGGGTTCTTCCACCATCCACTTGAATTTGACAAACAACCCATGGGAAATCAGGGGTGATGGTCAACTGGCAATAACACAGTATCTGAGAATCTTCTGTTGATGTGAAAGAACTAGAATGGAAATAATTTGCAAGGGTTTGAGATTATAAGCTACACAAAGGGAGAGGAGTGATTTTCATTGAAAAAGCAATGCACACACCACCAGGCATGGAAGGCTATGAAACAATTGGTGGTTTAAAAAAATTGGTACAGCTGGTGGCATGGACATGGTGAGCCATAGAACCTGTTTCTGTGCTGTATTCTCCATCATTCTATTCAAGTTCACGTTTAATTATCATTCAACCACACATGAATGAGTCAAATGAAACATTCTTCCAGGACCAAGGTGCAACAGCAGAAAAACATACAGTCACAAAAAAAATAGCTCAAGTCCCTGAGTGGCACGGCCAGTAGATTTATGGTGCAAGGTATGTTGTACTGGTCTAGCTTGTTCTTCCTCTCAGCAAATGCCAGAGGACAGCTATGAGCGTACACTGGAGAGCAGCACCAATGGGAAGGGCCAGCTCTCCACCCAATACGGATTCCAGCATAGCCATAGAGGCCCCTGCTCTCTACCATACCGCCTGTGGTGTCTCCTCCCCAGGGTGGCTGTATCAGCTGACCCCGTGGCACATTGGCCTAGTCTGTGCCACAACAGAGACAATGCACCTCCCCCAGTCTTTCCAATGAACCAGACCTACAGTATTCTACATTACCATTGACCAAAAGGATCTTGCAATCACAGAAAAAATATCCAAGACAATCACTCTATTGGGCTACACACCACCTCAGCTAACAAAAATATGCAATAAGTCTAGCTGCATTGCTGTTGAGCAACTCACTGATGGGGTAGACCTGCAGTACTTGATGTCCTTAGTATCCAGCATTGTCTTGCAATTGTAAAAATTACATAAAGGATGAACAATTACACCTTTGGTTGGACCCGGAGTGGCCACTGCGTCTGAGTGCACCACCATCTTACTGGTATGATGCAATGACAATACCATTACAGGATCTTTCAACTAATTATACACACTTAATGATTTGGTGTGAAATTGAGAGTCTTGAAAATGGATAGCAAGATCTTTTGAATTCTAAACCAATTACATTTTTAATACTGATTAATAATATACAGTGGCATTTATATCAATTCTAATGTTAAATTAATTTTGATGTGCCTTTCACTAAGTAGCTGTTCAATAAATCAAGTTCAGTGCCCACTCAAAATTAATCACTTTCATTTCTAAGTCTCCTTTTAATCCAATGAGCGACACCTTTCTCCCTAAGCGTGTGTAAAGATTGTTGAGGGTGAGTTGGCGGGAAAGCTGTGTGTGCACGCGTGCATGGGAGGAGGTGCAGCAGGGAAACCAGATGGTCCCTGGAACTGTCTTAGGTTTCAGGTGAAAGAGTGGGCTGGCAGGGTAATATAAAAAGAAAGCAAAGATGTTTGTGATAAAGTGATTTTTGTGGACCAGGTTAGCTTTTGAATTGCAAGAAAAGAATATGCCCAGAGCACTTTACCTACACCATTCCCATTTCCAACATATACCTTGACCTTTGTTGGAGTGGACTGTGTTAGAGAGAAGATTTTGAAGCTTTAGCACCTCGAGGCTTCAGCAAGGTGAGGCTTCAGTGAGAGATGGTGAAAAGCTGTAGGTAAACTTTTCCCCCAGTTTATTTATTGTTTTCCTTATTTATATCTGCACATAGTTAGAACTGCAGGGATGCCAGGCAGCACAATTGAACCACAAACACAAGGAAAATCTGTAGATGCTGGAAATCCAAAGGAAAACACACAATGCTAGAGGAACTCAGCAGGCCAAGCAGCATCTATGGAAAAGAGTAAACAGTCAGTGTTTCTGACTGAGGCCCTTCATCAGGACTGGAAAGGAAGGGGAGATATCAAGTAGGAAATGAGGGTGGAGAGGAAGTAGAACAAGGTAGAAGTTGATAGGGGAAATGAAGGCTTACTTCACCCCCTCCTCCTCCCCCGGTTTCACCTATCACCTGCCACCTTGTACTTCTTCCTTCCTTCCCCCCATCTTCTTACTCTGTCCTCTCCCTTTCAGTTCCAGTCATGATGAAGGGTCTCAGCCTGTAACAATGACTGTTTACTCTTTTCCAGAGATGCTGCCTGGCCTGCTGAGTTCCTCCAGGATAGTTGAATGCTCCTCTTGTAGGATGTGGGAAGGCAGGAAGACCTCCGGTGTCCCTGACATCTATAACAATGAGAAATGCATCCAGCTGCAGCTTCTAACACTCCACATTAAGGAGTTATAGCTGGAACTGGAAGAAGTCCACACCAATCAGGAGGCTGAAGGGTTGATAGAGAGGTACTTACTCCTGAGGTGCAGGACACAAGAAACAGGCTGACAGGAAGGGGAAGAGGTTAAACAGCCAGTGCAGAGTACCCCTGTGGCCAACCCACTCAGCAACAGTCACATCACTTTGGATTCTGTTGGGGGTGGCGGGGGGAGGGTTTCACCAAACAGGAAAGTCACAGCAGTCAGATCTCTAGCACTGCGTGTGGCTCTGTGACTCAGAAGGGAAGGGCGGGGGAAGAGGTGAGCTGTGGTGATAGAGTATTTGTTAGTTAAAGGAACAGAAAGGAGTTTCTGTGGACAGATGGTATGTTGTCTCCCAGGTGCCAAGGTCTGGGGTATCTTGAATTGAGTGCTCAGCATTCTTAAGTGGGAGGGTGAACAGCTGGAGGTCGTGGTCCATGTAGGTAACAATGACCTGTCTAGGAACAGTGATGAGGTTCTGCATAGGGACTTCAGGGAGTTAGGTGCTAAGTTAAAGGGCAGGACCTCCAGGGTTGTGATTTCAGGATTGCTACCTGTGCCACGTACAAGTGTGGCTAAGGAGTTGGTGTAGGAGGGAGGGCGCCAGATTTTGGGTTCTATTCCAGGGAAGATAGGACCTGTACAGAAGAGACAGTTTGCAGCTGAACTGGCGGGGGAGTAATATCCCAGCAGGAAAGTTTGTTAATGCTGCACGGTGGGGTTTAAACGAGAGTTGCAGGGGGATGGGAACCAGAGTGCCAGAACAGATGGTGGAGAGGTTGTGGAGAAAGTTGTTCTTCAGACCTCAGACAAAGTTAGGACTCAAATGGGTGAGCACAGTGCAACTAGTGTTCTGAGCTGCATATATTTCAATGCAAGAAGTATTGCAGGAAAGGCAGATGAGCTTAGGGCATGAATCAACACATGGAATTGTGTTATTGTAGCGATTAGTGAGACTTGGTTGCAAGAGGGACAGGGCTGGCAGCCCAATATTCTAGGGTTCCACTGTTTTAGACGTGACAGAGCAGGAGAAATTAAAAGGGTGGGGTGGCATTACTAGTCAGGGAAAATGTCACATCACTGCTCAGTCAGGATAGAATGGAGAAGTCATCCAGTGTGGTGTTATGGGCTGAAATGAGATACAAGAAAGGTATGAATATGTTAATGGGGTTATATTACAGACCACCCAATAATCCACAGTGTTTAGAGGAACAAATTTGTAAAGTGATCACAGACTGTTGCAAGAAACACAAGGTTTCTAGAGTAGGTGATTTTAACTTTCCACTTATTGACTTAGAATCCCATATTGTAAAAGGACTAGATGGGATAAAGTTTGTCAAATGTGTTCAGGTAAGTTTCTTTTATCAGTAGATAGAAGTCCCAATGAGACAGTGTGTGATACTGGATCTCCAATTAAGGAATGAAACAGGGAAGGTGACAGAAGTTTGTGAAGAGGAACACTTTGCATCTAGTAATCATAATGCCATTAAGTTCAAAGTAAATACGGAAAAGGATAGGTCTGGTCCACGGGTTGAGATTCAAAATTGGTGAAAGGCCAATTTTGATGGTATCATGGATCTGGCAAGTGTGGATTGGGACAGACTGTTTTCTGGCACTGTGTACTTGGTAAGTGGTAGGCCTTCAAAAGTGAAATCTTGAGAGTACAAAGCTTTGTGTGTCTGGCAGGATAAAAGGTAAAGATAACAGATTTAGGGAACCTTGATTTTCAAAGTGATATTGTGGCCTAAGTTAAGAAACAAAGCAGGTGCATAGCAGGTATAGGCAGTTAGGAACAAATAAAGTGCTTATTGAGTATAAGAAATGCAAGAGTACACTTCAGAAGGAAATCAGGAGGGGTAAAAGAAAACATGAGATTGCCCTTGCAGACAAAGTGAAGGAGAATAAGACATTCTACAAATACTGTACCTTAAGAGCAAAAGAATTGCAAGGGACAAAATTGGTCCTCTGGAAGACCAGAATGGTAATCCATGTATGGAGCCAAAACAAATGGGGGAAGACCTTAGGTGCATTCTTTGCATCTGTATTTACTTGCGAGATGGATACAGAGTCTATAGAAATGAGACAAAGCAGCAGGGAGGTCATAGACCCTATACACATTACAGCAAAGGATGTGTTTGCTGTCTTAAGGCAAATTAAGTTGATCAACCCCTAGGGCCTGATAAGGTGTTCCCTTGCAAAATTAGCAGGGGCTCTAGCAGAGATATTTAAATCGTCCATAGCAACAGGTGCGTACCGGAGGACTGGAGGATAGCCAGTGTTGTTCTTTATCAGAAGACTGTAAGTGCTTACCTATTAAGTTTATACAAATGGAGAGAGATGGATTTTTGCAGTCAAAGAAAATCAAGTGATAAATGGTAATTTGAGTTGTTGTAGAAGATTGGTCATCACATTGGAGTACTTAGCCTATTACTGTCCTTATTTCCTAAGCTCCAAGAACACATTATCAAGATGTATTAATTATACATGGACTGTTATAATTAGAATCCACACAGAATACATTAACATTACCAATTGTAATTGTGTATAATGTCATCAGCATCTACTTGTAGAATAAGATGTTCACAATAGTTTTATTGACATACAGTATGAAGGCTGTCTCTTTTAGAACCTGGCTATTATGTGCCTATTTTATTTGACGTACCTGCTCAGCCTGGTTACTAAGTAGCTATTGATTGACCTGATTTTTGTCATTAGTTTACTTAATTATCCAAGACATGTGAACCTCCAGAAACAGTTTCTGTGAATCAAAAAGTACGGTCAAAGCACCCTGGTCTCTGGACACGTCTGTGAGAAACAGTAAATCGTCTTTTGAACAGTGATGTACAAATCAGTCATGATTTAATTGAATGTTGGACAGACTTAATGGATTAAACGATGTTCTCCAAGTCCCCATCTCGAGGACCAATAGACTCTCCCTCTCTCAAAAGAAAGGGATCATTTGAGTACAGGGGTCTTCTTCTGACAGCAGCGGGCGACTAGCAAACACACAGACTGCTGTCTCAATGTTTCAGTCTCCCACGATGCTTCAGTCGACAAAATTGGCAGGGAACAGGGTCACTTACGGGGACCGATCCCCAAGGGTGCATGTCTTCCAGGCCATTCCTGGAGATAGCAAAGCACTAGGCCACACAGCCAATCCAAAAACCCACCACTTGTGAAGAACCTGTCATGGTCCAGTCCGTGAAGTCCATATCCTGGTTCATGGTCCGGTCCATCGACCCTTGCTCCAGGTTTTCCTGTCTACCCTGTTTCTGTTCTTGTTGAGCCCTAATTGAGGCAGCTGATGCTCATTGGGGCTGGCTGCATAAATACCTTCAGAGACCAGGGCGTGTCTGCTGGATTGTTCTTGTCCTTACTCCTTGTATCCCTTCCTCTGCCTCCTGTTTCCTCGCCTGAAGCCTTGTCTTGTCTTGCCGGTAACTCTCGCCTCGTCTCGCCTGCAGTCTTGTCCTGGAGCCACCCTGTACCTAGCTCCCTTCCTGTCCCTTGCCTCCGCCCAGGTAAGCCAGGCCGTCTTGCCATTACCTGCGGTTGGTTCTGTCCCTTCCTGTACCTTGCCTCCGTCAGGTGGAGTACCGTGCCCTGCCCAGAGAAACCACGCCCTGCCCAGGAGGAGCCTCCAGCCTCCAGCCCCAAGTCTCGCCTCAAGTCTCCAGCCTCCTGCCAAGCCTCACCTCCAGTCTCCTGCTTCCTGCCAAGCCTCGCCTCAAGTTCCGACAGAACCCCAACTACCCTGAAAAGAAGAAAAGCTGTTTCACAGATGAACTGGAAGAAGTTGCCTGGGACTGCAAAAACTGCTGGCACCATCTTTCTACTTTCCTCCTAGCTGTGACACCACTTTTAATGAATTATGGACCTGTGTTCCCAGATCTCTGTTCTACCACACTCCTCAGTACCCTACCGTTCACTGTGTAGGACCTACCCTGGTTTGTCCTACTGAGGTGCAACATTCACACTTGTATGCATTAAAATCTGCCACTTTTCAGCCCATTTTTCTAGCTGGTCCAGATCCTGCTGCAAGCTTTGATAATCTTCCTCACTGTCTTCTACACCCCCAATCTTGGAGTCATCCACAAATTTGTTGATCCAGTTAACCATATTATCATCCAGATTGTTGATGTAGATGATAAACAACACTGACCCCTGTTTCACACCACCAGTGACAGGCCTCCAGTCAGAGAGGCAACCATCTCCTACCACTCTGACTCCTCCCACCAAGCCAATGTCTAATCCAATTTACTGCCTCATCTTGAATATCAAGTGACTGAACCTTCATCACCAACCTCCCATGCAGGACTTTGTCAAATCATCATCATCATCAGGTGCCTTGCCCAGTTTGAGCTTTGACTGCCATGGCCCACACACTCCTGTTTCGGGTCAACTGGATCAATTCATTGGTATTCATTTCCAGTTCTTTGGCTGCTGTCTCCATCATCATTTGTCTTTGCCTTCCTCTTGCTTTCTTCCCTTCATTCTTTCCCATAATTACTGTGCATTCTAACTCCTCTTTCCTAATCACATGTCCAATGAAGTTACGTTGCCTTTTCATGATCTCATACATTATTTCTCTTTTTGTGTTTGGTTTGTTCATGACATCCTCATTAGATATTTGTTTTGTCCATGATATTCTTTGCATTCTCCTCAAAAACCATATCTCTGCTGCTTCAATTCATTTCCTCATGTTGCTAGGTATTGTCCAACATTCTGAGCCATATAACATAACTGGATAAACGTAAAATTTCAGTACTCTGAGGCGGGTTTAGTGTTGGTCAGTATAATCTTCATTCTCCTAAAGGTATCTTTTGCCATCCCTATTCTTCTTTTGATGTCCATGTCGCACTTGCCATCTGATGTCACCCAGTTTCCTAAGTAGCAAAAGTTCTGTACAGTTTTATGTCTTCCCCGTTTATTCTCAGCCTGCAGATAGGATTCTCCTTCTTTTCAGATTTCACCATACATCCTGTCTTTTTGCAATTGATAGATAGACCTATTTTTGCGCTTTCTTCAACTATATCAATTAAGTTTTGTAGTTCTTCCTCCATACTTACAACTAACACAGTGTCATCCGCGTCTCTGAAATTATTGATGTTTTCACTGCCAACTTTGATTCCCAAGATGTCTCTTACTTTTTGTAATATTGCTTCACTGTACACATTAAACAAATCAGGGGAGAAAACACATCCTTGCCTAACGCCACTGTTGATTTTCGTAAACTGACTTACTTCTCCATATATTCTTACAGCCACAGTTTGTTCCCAGTACAGATTCGTGATTAGGCGGAGGTCTTTCAAATCTAGATCGAGAGTCCTGGGTATGACTCTAAACTGCAACCGGTGTCAAATGCCTTTCTAAAATCCATGTAGACAACATCCACTGCCTTGCCTTCAAATTTCCTGATAACTTGCTTGAAAAAAATCTATAATATTTGTTAGACACAACCTACATTGACTATCCCTAATCAGTCCCTGTCTATCCAAGTACCTATATATCCTGTCCCTTAGAATACCTTCCAATATCTTTCACACTACTGATGTCACACTTCCTGGCCTATAATTTCCTGGCTTATTCTTAGAGCCTTTCTTAAACAATGGAACAACATTAGCAATCCTCTGGCACCTCACCTGTGGCTAAGGACATTTTAAATACATCTGCCAGGGCCCCTGCAATTTCTGTACTAGCCTCCCACAGGGTCCAAGGGAACACCTTGTCAGGCCCCAGGGAGTTATTCACTCAATTTGAATGAGGACAACAAACATCTCCTCCTCTAATCTGTATATGGTCTATGACCTCACTGCTGATTTGCCTCACCTCTATAGACTCTGTCAGTTTCCTGAGTATATACATATGCAAAAAAATTAATACCTTCCCCCATCTCTTTTGACTTCATGCATAGAATACCATTCTGATCTTCCAGAGGACCAATTTTGTCCCTTGCAATCCTTTTGCTCTTCACATATCTGTAGAAGCAGTTGGGGTTCTCCTTCACTTTGTGTGCTGGAGCAACTCATGCCTTCTTTTAGCCCTCCTGATTTCTCCCTTAAGTTTTCTCATGCATTTGTTATACTCAGTACCTTTTGTTAATTTAATTTTGTCAATTTAATTCATTCTTTGGCCTCAGGTTCTATAAAGTATTAAGGAGAATTTGAAAGTCCTATTGCTGCTCAGATATGGGTAAGAAAGGTTTCAGTAATTTTGTTCATTAATCAGACAATATAATTTAGTTTATATTGTCATCTGCAAGGTTATGGAAGTATGAACCTTCAGATCTATAAAACTGGTGGCACTGGAAAAATAACACCAATGCTGTCTCCAAAATCCTTTAAAGTCCATTGGAAGAATAAGTAAAGCCTCGCAGCCCAGCATCCCCAGTTTTGAAGCCCTAGTGTCTCAGTGAAGCAGACATGTCATTCTTCAGACATGTCATGCTGACGGCACACTATCAACACAGCTCTGTCATGTGAAATGACAACTAGACTGACGGGAAGCGTTAAGGATGTGCACAAAGCTCTGAAGAAATGCATCATCTCTTTGGTTCCTAGAAATCTCTGGCCCATGATCAAATTAAACCAAGCTGCTCCTCTATGAAGGTGTGGAAGGAGTAGTTGAGACTTCAAGGCCAATCATTGAAAGCCCATAGAAGCACTGAGTAAAGAACTGAAGGAACTCACCATCCTAAAGACTACCAAACTGCCCACCATCTCAGGTATTCACTACCAAATCTACAAAAAGATCTACATTTCCAAATTGGCCTCTTTAGCCACCTTGGAATCCATAAAACCATAGTGAAAATATGTCATCCTCAATCCTGAGGGACTGCCTACAACGAAAATAGAATGACAAGTTACTTCAAGAAGACCACAAATGTTTTGCAGCTGGCTGAAAATTCAGTGATTTATATCTTAGACTGAATATTTTTAACAAAGATTTATGGAATATGTTTCTACAGTTTTTTAAAGTACAGACTGTTATTATCTGCAATATTGAAACAAAAACAGAAAACACTAGAGAAAGTCAGCAGGTCAGTTTCATCAAGAAAATCCTACCTGTTAGGTCAATGAGCTTTCATCAGGAGTGTTTGATGTCGCTGGGCCTGTGCTCCCTGGAGATTAGAAAAAAGGAGGATCACATTGAAATCTATCAAATATTGAAAGGCATAGATGGAGGATATTTCCTGTAGTGGGGGAGTCTCAGGTCAGAGGGCACAGCCTCAGAATACAAAGATGTTGCTTAGAACGGATGAAGAATTTCTTGAACCAGATAGTGACCAATCTGTGGAATTCATTGTCACAGACAGCTGTGGAGCTCAAGTCATTGGGTAAAATTAAAGCATGGGTTGATAGGTTCTTGATTAGTAAGGGCATCAAAAGCTACAACGAGAAGGTAAAGAATGGGGTTCATAGGGAAAATCAGCCATGATGAAATGACAGAGTAAACTCAATGGGCAGAATGGCCTAATTTGTCAGGCAGGCACCTCCCAGTCTCCATCCAGCTAAAACAAATCACCTGCCAATCGTTTCCAACTCATAGCCTGAAGCCTATTTAAACCCAGCTGTCATCCACAGCACCTTGTTTACTCATCAAACCAGCCAGCCGGAACCAGTTGCTCCTAGCTTTCAGTTATCTTGTAGCCTGTGGTGGTTTAGTACCTGTTCTCTCTTGTTCTGTGGCCCCATGTGGGTTATTATTTTGCAGTATATTAAAGTTATTGCTCACCGTTAAAATCATCTCTGCTGTTCTGCTTTTGGGTCAAGCTCCTCGACATTTCCCAACATCATTCTGCTCTTAGGTCTCATCGTCATCCAGCAGTAAAATACAAGCTTTTTCAGATGTAATTTGAGAATCAGAGAAAAGGTGGATTGAAAAAATTAAGTGAAGAAAAAGCTGGTATTAGTTTGGAGGGGAGGAATGAGTCAATGGCAAAAAAAGTTTGAATGTGAAAGCACAAACCTTGGCATTAATGTGACAAAGTTCAAAGTACATGTATGTCACCACATTCAACCCTGAGATTCATTTTCTTTTGGGCATAGTCAATAATCCAATAACCATAATAGAATCAATGAAAGGCCTCCCCAGCGGGGCAAACAACCAGTGTACAAAAGGCAGAAAACTGCAAATACAAAAAGAAAGAAAAAATAATAATAATAAATATTAAGCAATAAATATCAAGAACATGAGATTAAGAGTCCTTGAAAGTGAATCAATAGGTTATGGAAAGAGGTCAATGATGGGGTAAGTGAAGTTATCTCCTCTGCTTTGAGAGCCGATTGGTTGAGGGAAAGTAACTGTTCCTGAATCCTGTGGTGTGAGTGCTGGTGCTCCTGTATCACCTTCCTGATGATGGCAGTGAGAAAAGAACATGACGTGGGTGGTGGGGGTCCCTGATGGTGGGTCCTGCTTTCTTATAACAACTCTCCATGCAGATGTGCTCAGTGGCGAGGAGGGTTCTACTTCTGATGGACTGGGCCATATCCACTACTTTTTGCAGGATTTTCTGTTCAAGGGCATTGGTGTTCCCATATTAAGCAGTGATGGAGCTAGTCAATATACTCTCCACCACATATCTATAGAGGTTCATCAAAGTTTTAGATATGTTGAATCCTCGCAAGCTTCTAAGGAAGTTGAGGCACTGCCGTGCTTTCTTTGTAATTGCACTGGAATGCTGGGCCCAGGCAGGTCCTCTGAAATGATAACACTGAGGAATTAAGTTGCTGACCCTCTCTACCTCTGATCCCCCAAAAAGAGAACTGGCTCATAGACCTCCGTTTTCATCTTCCTGAAATCAATAATCAGTTCCTTGGTCTTGCTAACAGTGATTAAGAAGTTGTTGTGGCACTACTCAACCAGATTTTCAATCCATGTACCATAGCCATGATTCTTATGATCAAAGGCAACTGAGGCATTTAAGTAATGGATACCCTTCTCGTTGACTTGTGTTTCTAGGTTTCATTGGACTCCTTGGAGACCTGACAGCGCAACAATGCTGGAAAATACCAATGTCTGAGATGCCACTTACTTCCCAATGAAATCAGTTCTTTGAACTTTCTGATACTACATACTAAAATGAAATGTGGCGGATATCTGTAATGGGAGTAAGGGGGAAATTGAGAACTAATATGAACTTCACCTTCACAAAGAACAAGTTTAAAGACATAGGCAGAGATATCATTTTAATTCCACATCCCATTCCCATTCTGATATGTCTATCCACAGCCTCCTCTACTGTAAAGATGAAGCCACACTCAGGTTGGAGGGACAACACCTTATTTTCCATCTGGGTAGCCTCCAACCTGATGGCATGAACATTGACTTCTCTAACTTTCGCTAATGCCCCACTTCCCCCTCGTACCCCATCCGTTATTTATTTATATACACACATTCTTTCTCTCTCTCTCCTTTTTCTCCCCCTGTCCCTCTCAGTATACCCCTTGTCCATCCTCTGGGTTTTTTCCCCCCTCCCCCTTTTCCTTCTCCCTGGGCCTCCTGTCCCATGATCCTCTCATATCCCTTTTGCCAATCACCTGTCCAGCTCTTGGCTCCATCCCTCCTCCTCCTGTCTTCTCCTATCATTTTGGATCTCCCCCTCCCCCTCCTACTTCCAAATCTCTTACTAGCTCTTCCTTCAGTTAGTCCTGACGAAGGGTCTTGGCCCGAAATGTTGATTGTACCTCTTCCTAGAGATGCTGCCTGGCCTGCTGCGTTCACCAGCAAATTTGATGTGTGTTGCTTGAATTTCCAGCATCTGCAGAATTCCTCGTGTTGGCAGAGATATCTCATTGATTTTCATACTACTTTCCTGTGACAGCCTTAAAAAAGTTATGCTTGTAAAGACATGGCTCATTAGAAAAATCCACGTACTATGTGGTATCTCCAAAGATTCGTGCTTGGTGTCTTTGCTTGAAGTGTATATTATATTTGTGCTTCCTTCCCATTCTATTCCACTGCTGTCATGTTCTCTCCCACACTCTGGTTTATGCCTGCACGGGTGATAAAATGCACTGTATGATGGTCAACATCATTAGGTGAATAGGTGAAACATCAAAAGTACTGATAAAGGCAGTAAACAGAATTGTGTAATACAATTTCACTGGTGTAATACCACCACAAAGTGGAATTCCAGGCAAAATTATTTGGATAAAATGGTTCCATCTTGCTTGTTAAAGTAAACACCAGTTATCTATTACCATTTGTGAAGTGCATTTGAATAATAATAATGGACTGTAAGTGGTATATGATTCAATCTGTTAATAACAAATTTGGCATGAATGCATACTCTTTGAAGAGTTTTATCTATGTTATAGGTGGAGCAGGTTAGAGTATAATCACCTCAAGTATTGCAGAGAAGAAATACATCAAAGTTCTAAATAAATAAGAGCAAATTGATCAAAGTAAGATCAATATAAATGTAAAATATTTTGAAATTAAAGCACATGGTTCTATTATGTAAATGTATTTTATTTTTCCTTTAGGTTTTTACCAGATATGGAAAGTGCTACATGTTTAACTCAGGAAGTGATGATAAGCCTCTACTGACCACTGTGCAAGGTGGGACTGGAAATGGCCTTGAGATTATGTTGGACATTCAGCAGGATGACTACTTGCCAGTGTGGGGTGAAGCAGGTATGATGATTTCCTTCTATTTAAACGATTGTAAAGCTATTACAATGTGACTACCTTTTATAATGTAAAGAAATTATTTTGGAGTACGTGCATCTTTAATTATATGTTTTTCATTATTATTGCAATACTTGGAAATGGGCCAGCATTTTGTTTGAAGTGCAACAGTGATTGTTCCATGTCTGAAAAATTCACCAAAATACCTCAACTTCTGTTGTTTTCATCCATAATTCAAATCAGGATAATGTTAAATGTTTTTAACTTCCAAGACAGAAAAGTACCCAGATAAAATGTGGATATACAGTACTGTGTAAATGTCTTGGGCACATGTCATAAAAAAAACTGTGAAGCAAGGATGCTTTCAAAATAATGAAATGAAAAGCTTCTAAACAGCAAAAAAATTACTTTAAAGAGCAGCAAGCAGTAGAAAACTAAATCTTGCTCTTTAAACTGCATCAAATCTCTTAGGTACAGTATTGTGCAGTTTTATTAGAAAATCAGCTGGTAGGTTGTTCGAAGCATCTTGGAGAACTTGTTACAGTTCTTCGACAGACTTTGCTGTCTTGCTTGTTTCTGTCTCTCCAGGTAATCCCAGACAGCCTCAGTGATGTTGAGATCAGGAATCTGTGGAGGCCATGCCATCTGAAATCATTAAAAATCTAGAGTACCTGTGACCTTTTCACAATATTGTTACAAATACAACAATATTATTCTCCTTGTGATGACATTTGTTAGTCTTATAAAGTCAGGAATATTATTTTCCATTATTAGATTTAATCAGTTTTGTTTATAATTAGGTGCTGATTCTTTCCCCCATAACCTACTGTATATTGCTGGAATTAGCATGAGCTAATGGCAACATCACAAAGAATGATGTTCTGCTGCAGACAAGTTGACAGTACCATTCCTTACAAGGAGGATCTAAATGTCAAATGGCAATTGCATGCAGTTTTTGTGTTCAGTAACAAACGTATTTAACATAGCCATGATTGCTTTCTTTCAAAGCTGATGAATAGCTTTTGTTCTGCACCAAACAAGAAATGCAGTTGTCAGCTATTTTATTTCATTCCCAGGAAGTCGTCGACAAGTCCCTTGGTCACAGTTTAGGACTTTGCTGGCTTTTGGCAACTATTTCTTGGATCCCCTGGGTGATCGGCCAGAAGCTTCTTGGGCTCCAAGACTTCTTCCCACAGGATTATGTTCACTATTACTTATTACAATGTAGAAGAAGGCCATTTGATCCATCAGATCCATACCAGCTCTAGACAGATTAATCTCACCAATCCAATGCTCCTTTTTACTTCCCTGTAGGCTGGAACTTATTTGCTCCCACATGCCCATCAATCCCCCTTCTTTATGACCTTCTTTGCTAAGTTAATTTAAGTAACAAATAACCATAAGATATAGGAGTGGAATTAGGCCATTTGGCCTATCAAGTCTGCTCTACCATTTCATCATGGCTGATCCAATTTTCCTCTCAGCTCCAATCTCCTGCCTTCTCCCCATATTCCTTCATGCCCTGAGCAATCAAGAATCTATCAACCTCTGCTTTAAATATATATAAGACTTGGCTTCTACAGCTTCCACAGATTCACCACTCTCTGTCTAGAGAGATTCTGCCTCACCTCTGTTCTAAAATGATATCCCTCTATTCTAGGGCTGTGTGCTCGGATCTTAGACTCTCTCATCATAGGAAACGTCCTCTCTAGATCCACCCTATCTAAGCCTTTCACCACCTGAGAGGCTTCAATGGGGTCTCCCCTCATTCTTCTGAATTTGAGTGAATACAGGCCCAGAGCCATCAAACACTCTTCATATGACAAGCCAATTCAGTTTCAATTTTGTGAACCTCCTTTAAACCTTCTCCAGTTTCAGCACATCCTTTCTAAGATAAGGGCCCCAAAACTGCTCACAATACTCTAAGTGAGGCCTCACTAATGCTTTATAAAGTCAACATTATGTCCTCGCTTTTATATTCTAGTCCTCTTGAAATGAATGCTAAAATTGTATTTGCCTTCCTCACCATGGACTCAACCTGCAAATTAACCTTTAGGGAATCCTGCCCAAGGACTCCCAAGTCCCTTTGCACTTCAGGTTTTTGAATTTTCTCTCCATTTCGAAAACAGTCAACTCTTCATTTCTTCTACCAAAGTACATGACCATACACTTCTTGACACTATATTCCATCTGCTACTTCTTTGCCCATTCTCCTAATCTAAGTCATTCTTGTAGCCTCTCTACTTCCTCAAAACTACCTGCCCCTCTACCTAATGTCATATCATCTGCAAACTTTACAACAAAGCCATCAATTCCATCATCCAAATCAACGACATATAACGAAAAAAGAATTGGCCCCAACATTGACCCCTGTGGAACCTCACTAGTCACAAGCAGCCAACCAGAAAAGTCACCCTTTATTCCCACACTTTGCCTCCTATCAATCAGCCACAGCTTTATCCATGATAGAATCTTGCATGTAATACCATGGGCTCATAACTTGTTAAGCAGCCTCATGTGTGGCACCTTGTCAAAGGCCTTCTGAAAATCCAAGTACACAACATCAACTGATTCTCCTTTGTCTATCCTGCTTGTTATTTCTTCAAATAATTCCAACAGATTTGTTAGGCAACATTTTCCCTCGAGGAAACCATGCTGACTATGGCCTATTTTATCATGTGCCCTGAGACCTTATCCTGAATAATCAACTCCAACATCTTCCTAACCCCTGAGGTCAGATTAACTGGCCTATAATTTCCTTTTTTCTGCCTCTCTCCCTTTTTGAAGAGTGGAGTGACATTTGCAATTTTCCAGTCTTCTGGAAACATTCCAGAATCTGGTGATTCTTCAAAGATTATTACTAATGCCTCCATGATCTCTTCAGCCACCTCTTTCAGAACCCTGGGGTGTACACTATCTGGTCCAAATGACTTATCTACCTTCCGACCTTTCAGTTTCTGAAGAACCTTCTCCCTGGTAATGGCAACTTCACGCACTACTGAACCCTGACACACTCAATTGTAGCACTTGCACATGTTTTCCACAGTGATGAGTGATGCAAAATACTTATTCAGTTCTTCCGCTATTTCCTTGTCCCTCATTTCTACCTTTCCAGCAGTGTCTCAGTATTCCGATATCCACCTTCACCTCTTTTACTCTTTATGTATCTGAAGAAGCTTTTGGTATCCTCTTTAATATTATTGCCCAGCTTGCTTTCATATTCCATCTTTACCTGAATGACTTTTTTAGTTGCCTTCTGTTGGTAATTAAAAGCTTCCCAATCCTCTAACTTCCCACTAATTTTTTGCTCTATTAAATGCTCTCTCTTTGGCTTTTATGTTGGCTTTGGCTTCTCTTGTTAACCATGGTTGTGTCAGTTGCCTTTAGGATACTTGTCCCTCTTTCGTATGTATATATCCTGTGTCTTCCATATTGCTTCCAGAAATTTCAACCTTTGCTGCTCTGCTATCATTACTTCCAGTGTTCTTTTCCAGTCAATTCTGGCCAAGTTCCCTTTACTCCATTGTAATACTGATACATCTGACTTCTCAATTTTGGAATGGGAGGAATCCAGTGCACCCAACAGGAATTTACCCACCCAGGTCCGTGGGCTGTGGAACAGGAACACCGATGTCCTATTTGTCAAGTCCTTTGTCAGACTCCACTCAGCAGAAGTGTGTAAATAAGTGTGTCTTTGTGTTTCAAACATTACTTTATACCTAGTCAGGGATTCCTGTGATAGAAATTCAGTGACTCCCTGTATAGTGCTTTAAAGGTAGTTTTGGAAGGGAGGAGATGAGCACAATAAGCTATTTGAGGGTCCCCTATGAGATCCTGGCAGTAACTATAAGAATGGGATTCTGGCAGTGACATTAGCAGACTGGGTCCCAGCTGCGGCTGTGCTTTGTCATTCTGCTTTGAGGCAGTTTTGTCCATGCCTATTGCTTCATGGGCCTGGAGCTTGAACTACTGAGAGAATATCACACTATTGGTGGCAGTACCTCTCCCATTAACTTTCTAAGGTTTGGGAAATACTTGGCAATTCAAAACTTTAATGAAGGACCTTACAAGGCTGCAGATATTTGCAGCAAAGCTTTGTTCCAAACGTGCTGCCTTTGTAACTTTGGTTCTTGGGCACTATTGGAACAGTTAAGTAAAATAAGTCACGTGAAAAAATCCTTAAAAATCCTGAAAGCATTTAACCATATATATAATCATATAACAATTACAGCATGGAAACAGGCCATCTCAGCCCGTCTAGTCCGTGCGGAATGCTTACTCTCACCTAGTCCCAGCTATCTGCACTCAGCCCATAACCCTCCATTCCTTTCCTGTCCATATACCCATCCAATTTTTTTTTTAAAGTGACATAATCGAACCTGCCTCTACCACTTCTACTGGAAGCTCGTTCCACACAGCTACCACTCTCTGAGTAAAGAAGTTCCCCCTCGTGCTACCCCTAAACTTTTGCCCCTTAACTCTCAACTCATGTCCTCTTGTTTGAATCTCCCCGACTCTCAATAGAAAAAGCCTATCCACGTCAACTCTATCTATCCCCCTCATAATTTTAAATACCTCTATCAAGTCCCCCCTCAACCTTCTACGCTCCAAAGAATAAAGACCCAACTTGTTCAACCTTTCTCTGTAACTTAGGTGCTGAAACCCAGGTAACATTCTAGTAAATCTCCTCTGTACTCTCTTGATTTTGTTGACATCTTTCCTATCTTTCAGGTGCCCAGAACTGTGCAGAATACTCCAAATTTGGCCTTACCAATGCCTTGTACAATTTTAACATTACATCCCAACTCCTATACTCAATGCTCTGATTTATAAAGGCCAGCATACCAAAAGCTTTCTTTGCCACCCTATCCACATGAGATTCTACCTTCAGGGAGCTATGCACCATTATTCCTAGATCCCTCTGTTCTACTGCATTCTTCAATGCCCTACCATTTACCATGTATGTCCTATTTTGATTAGTCCTACCAAAATGTAGCACCTCACACTTATCAGCATTAAACTCCATCTGCCATCTTTCAGCCCACTCTTGTAACTGGCCTAAATCTCTCTGCAAACTTTGAAAACCTGCCTCATTATCCACAACGCCACCTATCTTAGTATCATCTGCATACTTACGAATCCAATTTACCACCCCATCATCCAGATCATTAATGTATATGACAAACAGCATTGGACCCAGTACAGATCCCTGAGGCATACCACTAGTCACCAGCCTCCAATCTGACAAACAGTTATCCACCACTACTTTCTGGCATCTCCCATCCAGCCACTGTTGAATCCATTTTAATACTTCAAAATTAATACCTAACGATTGAACCTTCCTAACTAACCTTCCGTGTGGATCCTTGTCAAAGGCCTTACTGAAGTCCATATAGACAACATCCACTGCTTTACCCTCGTCAACTTTCCTAGTAACCGCTTCAAAAAATTCAACAAGAATTGTCAAACATGACCTTCCACGTACAAACCCATGTTGACTGTTCCTAATCAGACCCTGTCTATCCAGACAATTATATATACCATCTCTAAGAATACTTTCCATCAATTTACCCACCACTGATGTCAAACTTACAGGCCGATAATTGCTAGGTTTACTCTTAGAACCCTTTTTAAACAATGGAACAACATGAGCAATACGCCAATCCTCCGGCAGAATCCCCATTTCTAATGATATTTGAAATATTTCTGTCAGAGTCCCTGCTATTTCCACACTAACTCCCTCAAGGTCCTAGGGAATATCCTGTCAGGACCCGGAGACTTATCCACTTTTATATTCCTTAAAAGTGCCAGTACTTCCCCCTCTTTAATCATCATAGTTTCCATAACTTCCCTACCTGTTTCCCTTATCTTACACAATTCAATATCCTTCTCCTTAGTGAATACCAAAGAAAAGAAATTGTTCAGAATTTCTCCCATCTCTTTTGGCTCCACACATAGCTGCCCACTCTGATTCTCTAAGGGACCAATTTTATCCCTCACTATCCTTTTGCTATTAATATAACGGTAGAAACCCTTGGGATTTATTTTCACCTTACTTGCCAAAGCAACCTCATATCTTCTTTTAGCTTTTCTAATTTCTTTCTTAAGATTCTTTTTACATTCTTTATATTCCTTGAGCACCTCATTTACTCCATGCTGCCTATATTTATTGTAGATATCTCTTTTTTCCCGAACCAAGTTTCCAATATCCCTTGAAAACCATGGCTCTCTCAAACCTTTAACCTTTCCTTTCAACCTAATAGGAACATAAAGATTCTGTACTCTCAAAATTTCACCTTTAAATGACCTCCATTTCTCTATTACATTCTTCCCATAAAACAAATTTTCCCAATCCACTCCTTCTAAATCCTTTCGCATCTCCTTAAAGTTAGCCTTTCTCCAATCAAAAATCTCAACCCTGGGTCCAGACCTATCCTTCTCCATTATTATATTGAAACTAATGGCATTGTGATCACTGGACCCGAAGTGCTCCCCAACACAAACCTCTGTCACCTGACCTATCTCATTCTCTAACAGGAGATCGAACACTGCCCCTTCTCTAGTTGGTACCTCTATGTATTGCTGCAAAAAACTATCCTGCACACATTTTACAAACTCTAAACCATCCAGCCCTTTTACAGTATGGGCTTTCCAGTCTATGTGTGGAAAATTAAAATCTCCCACAATCACAACCTTGTGCTTACTACAAATATCTGCTATCTCCTTACAAATTTGCTCCTCCAATTCTTGCTCCCCATTAGGTGGTCTATAATACAACCCTATAAGCATTACTACACCTTTCCCATTCTGCAATTCCACCCAGATAGCCTCCCTAGACGAGCCCTCTAATCTATCCTGCCAAAGCACCACTGTAATATTTTCTCTGGCAAGCAAGGCAACACCTCCCCCTCTTGCCCCTCCGATTCTATCACACCTGAAGCAACGAAATCCAGGAACATTTAGTTGCCAACCACACCCCTCCTGCAAGTATGTTTCACTGATAGCTACAGCATCATACTTCCAGGTATCAAACCATGCTCTAAGCTCATCCAGTGGTCCTAGCATTAAAATAGATGCATTTAAGAAACTCTCCACCTCATACTTTCTGTTTATTCCTAATGGTGCAAAAAACTTTATTATCTTTTTCTTCCTTCTCCCCTACATCTTCGGTCTGAGTGCTCCCGTTCTTTGTCCCCTGCCTATCCTCCCTCACACACTGTCTACTAGCTTTCTCTACATGTGAACTAACCTCGTCTCTCCTAGTCTCTTCAATTTGATTCCCACCCCCCAACCATTCGAATTTAAAGTCTCCCCAGTAGCCTTTGCAAATTTCCTGGCCATGATATTGGTTCCCCGAGGATTCAAGTGCAACCCATCCTTTTTGTACAGGTCACGCCTGTGCCAAAAGAGGTCCCAGTGATCCAGAAAATTGAATCCCTGCCCCCTGCTCCAATCCCTCAGCCACGCATTTATCCTCCACCTCATTCCATTCCTGCTCTCACTTTCATGTGGCACAGGCAGTAATCCCGAGATTACAACCTTTGCGGTCCTTCTTCTCAATTCCCTTCTGAACTCCCGATATTCTCTTTTCAGGACCTCTTCCCTTTTCCTACCTATGTCATTGCTACCTATATGTACCATGACCTCTGGCTCCTCACCCTCCCACTTCAGGATATCTTGGACGCGATCAGAAATATCCCGGACCCTGGCACCAGGGAGGCAAACTACTATCTGGGTTTCCTGACTGCGTCCACAGAATCGCCTATCTGACCCCCTTACTATCGAGTCCCCTATTACTACTGCCCTCCTCTTCCTTTCCCTACCCTTCTGAGCTACAGGGCCGGACTCTGTGCCAGAGGCACGGTCACTGTTGCTTCCCCCAGGTAAGCTGTCCCCCTGCCAACAGTACTCAAACAGGAGTACTTATTGTCAAGGGGTACAGCCACTGAGGTACTCTCTAGTACCTGACTCTTCCCTTTCCCCCTCCTAACCGTGACCCACTTGTCTCCCTCCCGTGGCCCCCGTGTGACCACCTGCCTGTAATTCCTCTCTGTCAACTCCTCACTCTCCCTGACCAGACGAAGGTCATCGAGCTGCAGCTCCAGTTCCCTAACACGGTCCCTTAGGAGCTGCAGCTCGGCACACCTGGCACAGATGTGGACGTCCGGGAGGCTAGGAGACTCCATTTAAGGAATAATTTTTCACAGGCTGATTTCAAATGTGACACATGTTGCATTGTGAGCACTAGGGTCAAGAATCATGGTCATTCCTGACCCTAGTGCCCACAATGCAGGGGTCATTCACCTCGTCTTCGAGGTGGATGACCTTAGGATACCCTGCTTGATTGAAAGACTATGACTATGGTCAAATCAGGGACCTTGAGTCAATTAAATATAGATCCTTTGAATAACACTAATGATAATTTTATCCTCCACTGAATGAAATCCAACAGATGCAAGAAACCTGAAATAAAAATGGAAAATGCTTGAAATAGTCAGCAGGTCAGGGATCATCTGTGCTGAGCGAATTAAAGTTAATGTTTAAGGTTGATAGGCTTCCATTACAATTGAAAGAACTTAAAAGCCAAACAGAAAGGAGATGCTGGAAATAAAAAGCATAAAATGCCAAAAACACTCAGCAGGTCAGGTAGCATCTGTGGAAAGGAAAAAAGAGTTAATGTTTTGGGTGGAAGACCCTTCATCAGAAATGTTAACTCTGCTTCTCTTTCCATGCTTGCTGCTTAACTTGCTGACTGTTTGCAGCATATGCTGTATACTCCAAGGGAAATATTATAGTTAAAGTCAAATTTATTGTCATATGCACAAGTACATATACTGTATGCACAGGTGCAATGAAGAACTTTCTTGCAACATTAAGCAGGCTTCACACAAAAAAAAACATAAACTGAAGAAATTATATACAACCTGTGCAAGAAAAAACACAAGCAGGACAAAGGAACAAAGACCATTTTAATGCAAAGGAAGCAGAGTGGTCATAGTGTTAAACTGTAGAGGTGATTCAAATTTGTCAGTTATTTCAAGAGCCAGATGGTTGAATCGAAGTAGCTGTTCTTGAACCTGGTGGTATGGGATTTCAGGCTTCTGTAACTCCTGCCTGATGGTAGCTGCTAAAAGTTAGCAGGGCAAGAGAAAATGAGGAAATCTATTAAGATCGAGCAGGAGTAACTTACTGACGCAAGGAAATTACAGGAATTACCACATTCTGTTAGGATTCATATTATCTGGATGAATGTACAATCATTTCACACAAGAAAATAAAACCATAAAATTAATTTGAATGGTAACAAAGTAAGACTTAATTTTCCTCTAAATATAAAATTTCTTGGCACTAAATGAGTAGTAGATTCATTAGTAGCAGAATCTTTATTGAGATTCATTTGAATATTTAATTATAAATTAGATATGGAGAGTACATTTTAATAGTACTATTCCCCCATGCCAATATGGAAATAAAAGTAAGCTTTAATAAAATGAGTGTTTTAATGATATTGAAGCTTTTGAAAGTGGTAATAGGGTCTAAGAAGCTTAACATGAAGATGAAAGATGTACCAATAATTGAAAATATTTTCTTGTCCTTTCAAAGGCAGGGTTCAGCAAAACTGATAGACTGGGACTGTTTACCCTGGAGCAAAGGAGGTAAAAGGGTGACCTTATGAAATTTTATTAAATTCAGGGGCATAGACAAGATAGACAGTTACAGCCTTTTTGCCAGGGTAGAGGAGTCTAAAACTGGAGGGTACTGTATATGTTAAAGCTGAAAAGGAAAGGATTTAAAGCAGACCTGAAGGGCAAGTTTGTCACCAAATCATCTTAAGCAGTATGACCAAAGAGCTTGTTTCTGCACTGTATAACTCTACTACTCTATAATAGAAACAATAAATCCCTGACTCCTCTGATTCACAGTCGTCTTATTTGAACGTTTATATTTTCTCTCTGTATTTTGTCACCTTACAGCCTTTGGAAACAATGCAATAAATTTACCTATTATTTTTAAGAACTGTCAAACTTTGGGATCTGCACTACCTGAGATTTGCTGTGCTGCAGTTGCCTCCAGCACACCATCACTCATTGTGTTCTCTCTCCCTGCTTTGCTGGCATTTCCCTCCTACCCCTGGTCATTCCACCCTCTAAACATCTCTCCTGCCCTTTCTGAAAATTCAAGCTGAACCCACCTTCTGCTTCCTCAAGATCTCAACTCTTCCTATTGCCTGCCTTCCAATCACGCCCCATTACCAAAGTATGCTATCTGAACACTGCACTCTCCAAAACGTTTGGCCCTACAGGCAATGGACCTTGGTCTTCCAACCCCCAGTCTGACTTCCATGAATTAAAATGGAGTTTGACTGTGGATCTCATTCTTGCACTGCTCTGAACTGCTTGTAAACGTACTGATTAGATTCCAATAATAGAAAATGAATGGAATCCATTAAGTTGCTGGTGAATGCAGCAGGCCAACTGCGTTCACCAGCAATTTTGATGTCTGTTGCTTGAATTTCCAGCATCTGCAGAATTCCTGTTTGTGTTTGGAATCCATTAAGGTAAGTTATGTTTTTGAACTATTGCTGGGAGTGTATAACCGTGCAGAACAGTCCTTCTTGCTAAGGATTCCTCTACCTCTATTGGCCCCAGTCCCCACTAATTACATTCTCCCCTTTTCATCTCCTTACCTTAATACTGGCGATCTGTCTTTCTGATGGAGGTATATCACAGATCTGTCTGTACTTGGCCTCCTCCATTACCAGGGTGAGGGTAAATGTAAACCTCATATTCTGCCTGATAAGTGGCAAGAACAGTGAATTCTGCTCTTTTAGGTAACCTGCCCTTTCTCTCCTTGTCTGCCAAATTCATCCTATACGCATCCATCTGCACCCTCCCCATCATCTAGTTTCTTTGCTCTGCTCCACCAAATCCTTCAACAAAATGTCTACGGATGTTGTTTGACCTGCTGAGTTCCTCAAGCAGTTTGTTTTTGCACCTTAGACTTTTGAATACCTGACAATATGAATTAAAACTGAGTGAGACTTTAATAACACCCCAGCATAACTTTCATGTCAGCTTCTTACCAGTCACTGTAATGTTTTTTTTGTACAGTCAAGGGGAAGACAAATAACAGAGACAGATCAGATTTTTTTAAAATGATGTAAGGCAGCTTTAGAAGAGAATGACACGGATCAACTTCAGCAGAAAGAAATGTTATAGAACAAAGACATCACAACAAAAAGGGAAACAAAGAACCAAAATCAGAGCTGATCATGAACACCAGTGAAAACGACTGATCAATAAGACATATGGCAGGTGTAAAGAAATGCAATGGTGATTTCTTTCTGTTTACGATAAGCAAATCTGAGGGGCTAATGATAATAGAAATTAAGATTTTCAGATAGTGAACTCTTTCTATAAAGTACTCACTTCCTATTTAGGCATCACAAGAACACCTTGAAAGATCTGATACTGCACACCTAAAATCCTTTGTGGTGTATCCCCAATCTCAGCCTGCATCTTAGAGAGTACCAAATTCTTCAAAATCTTCAAATTCCATTATACTTCTCTTAAACTCTTCTCTGGACTATATAACTTTACCAATTTAGATTTCTAAAAAAAATTAATAAAACCGCTCACATCTCATAACTTGAGTATATAGCTAACAACACCATAAGATAATTGTAACATATCTTTAAGTATATGTTACTTAACACTTTGTGTCCGACAGAGTGATCAACAGCACTGGGGCTCCACAGGGGACTGTCTTGTCTCCCTTTCTCTTCACCTCGGACTTAAACTACTGCACAGAGTCTTGTCATCTTCAGAAGTTTTCGGATGACTCTGCCATAGTTGGATGCATCAGCAAGGGAGATGAGGCTGAGTACAGGGCTACTGTAGGAAACTTTGTCACAGGGGGTGAGCAGAATTATCTGCAGCTTAATGTGAAAAAGACTAAGGAGCTGGTGGTAGACCTGAGGAGAGCTAAGGTACCGGCGACCCCTGTTTCCATCCAGGGGGTCAGTGTGGACATGGTGGAGGATTACAAATACCTGGGGATATGAATTGACAATAAACTGGACTGGTCAAAGAACACTGAGGCTGTCTACGAGAAGGGTCAGAGCTGTCTCTATTTCCTGAAGAGACTGAGGTCATTTAACATCTGCCGGACGATGCTGAGGATGTTCTACGAGTCTGTGGTGGCCAGTGTTATCATGTTTGCTGTTGTGTGCTGGGGCAGCAGGCTGAGGGTAGCAGACACCAACTGAATCAACAAACTCATTCGTAAGGCCAGTGATGTTGTGGGGATGGAACTGGACTCTCTGACGGTGGTGTCTGAAAAGAGGATGCTGTCCAAGTTGCATGCCATCTTGGTCAATGTCTCCCATCCACTACATAATGTACTGGGTGGGCACAGGAGTACATTCAGCCAGAGACTCATTCCACTGAGATGCAACACTGAGCGTCATAGGAAGTCATTCCTGCCTGTGGCCATCAAACTTTACAACTCCTCCCTTGGAGGGTCAGACACCCTGAGCCAATAGGCTGGTCCTGGAGTTATTTCCTGGCATAATTTACATATTACTATTTAATTATTTATGGTTTTATTACTATTTAATTATTTATGGTGCAACTGTAATGAAAACCAATTTCCCCCAGGATCAATAAAGTATGACTACGTACTACTACTATGTACTAAGTTTTTTTCATGTGTCACGTGCTGCTTCTTAGATAAGTGAGCTGGAAGTCTGCAGCAAGTTTTCAAGGGTCAAGCCACAAATAGTCTTTTGGAAACATGACTAAATCTATTCCTCTTTAGATATGTGTACTGTGTCTCAGTGCATTCATGAATATATTTCAATGCTAAAACAATGGCTCTGATAATATAAACAAAATGATGAGAATACTCAAGTAACATCAGCGGAAGCAGAGAAACTCTTTCAGGTCAATGACTACTTATTGGTTTGATTTCATTATTTCCCCTAGTATGATGTCATCTCAGGTGTTCTTTCCAGTTCTGCACAAGCGCTTCATCACACTCCCACCTGCAGAACCAGTCTTCCATTCTTCTCCAAAAGGATGTGTTAAATGCGAGGAGAAAAATCATATTTCCAAATTCTAAACTGCAGTGCATATCTTTCAGTGAAATTCATCCTTTCAGGTATTATTCATCTGATTGAATTACCCAGTGTATACTATAACTTGAGAAATTGGCATTGTGCTACTTACCGTTTTGGGGACTGAGTGCTACTTTGAATCAGAATCATGTTTAATATTCAGGTGAAGTGCTTTGCAACAGTATATTGCAATACATAATGAAAAACAAAAATTATAATAAGAGATATATAATTAAATTAAATAACTGGTGCAAAAAGACAGCAAAAAAAAGAGAAATGAGGTAGTGTACATGGGTTCATTGTACGAAACTTTGTGTCTTCAGGCTACTGTACCTCCTTCTTGATGGTAGCAATGAGAGGAGGGTATGTCCTGGGTAATAGAGGCCCTTAATGACAGATGCCTCCTTTTTGAAGCATCACCTTTTGAAGGTGTCCTCAATGCTGGGGAAGCTAGTACCCATGGCAGAAGCTGGCGGAGTTGGCAATCTTCTGCAGCTTTTTCCAATCCTGTGCAGTGGCCCCTCCATGCTAGATGGTGATGTAACCAGTCAGAATGCTGTCCACGGTATATCTGTAGAAATTTTGAAGAGTCTTTGGTGACGTACCAAGTCTTTTCAAACTCCTCATGAAGTATAGCCACTGTTGTGCCTTCTTTGTAATTGCATCAAAACGATAATCCCAGGATAGATCTTCAGAGATGTTGACACCCAGGAACTTGAAACTGCTCACTCTTTCCTCTGCTAATCCATTGATGAGAACTGATGTGTGTTCCCTTGATTTTCCCCTTCCTGAAGTCCACAATCAATTCCTTGGTCTTACTGCCGCTGAGTGCAAGTTTGTTGTCTTGACACCACTCAACCAGCTGATCTATCTCACTTCTGTCCATTTGCTCGTCATCATCTGGTGTGCCAGTGTGGATTGTCAGTGAGAAGGATCCACACCAACTGTGGTCTCCCAATGAGGACATCAAGGATCCAATTGCAAGGGAGGTACAGAGGCCCAGGTTTTGGAGCTTGTTGATTAGAAGTGAGGGTGTGATGCTGTTGAATGCTGAGCTGTAGTTAATACAGAGCGGCCTGACACAGATATTGCTAGTGTCCAGATGATCAAGGCTAAGTGGAGAACCAGTGAGATTGCATCTGCTGTTGACCTATTGTAGTGATAGACAAATTACAGCAGCTCCAGGCCCTTAC
The DNA here is from genome assembly GCF_030028105.1 of Mobula birostris. Classification (NCBI taxonomy): domain Eukaryota; kingdom Metazoa; phylum Chordata; class Chondrichthyes; order Myliobatiformes; family Myliobatidae; genus Mobula; species Mobula birostris. The sequence goes on from NC_092402.1 coordinate 29,497,996, forward strand.
TGAGACAGGAGTTGATCCTGGCCATGACCAACCTCTCAAAGCACTTTATCACAGTAGATGTGAGTGCAGCTGGGCAATTGTCACTGAAGCAGCTCACCCTACTCTAGGGCACTGGTATGATTGTTGCCCTTTTGAGGCAGGTGGGAACTTCCATTTATAGCCGTGTAAGATTGAAAATGTCTTTAAGCACACCCGCCAGTTGGCTGGCACAGGTTTTCAATGCCTCACCAGGTACACCATCAGGGCCTGATGCCTTGCGAGGGTTGATCAAGGAAAAGTCTACATAGAACATAGAATAGTACAGCACAGTACAGGCCCTTCGGCCCACAATGTTGTGCCGACCCGCAAACCCTGCCTCCCATATAAAACCCCACCTTAAATTCCTCCATATACCTGTCTAGTAGTCTCTTAAACTTCACTAGTGTATCTGCCTCCACCACTGACTCAGGCAGTGCATTCCACGCACCAACCACTCTCTGAGTAAAAAACCTTCCTCTAATATCCCCCTTGAACTTCCCACCCCTTACCTTAAAGCCATGTCCTCTTGTATTGAGCAGTGGTGCCCTGGGAAGAGGTGCTGGCTATCCACTCTATCCATTCCTCTTATTATCTTGTACACCTCTATCATGTCTCCCCTCATCCTCCTTCTCTCCAAAGAGTAAAGCCCTAGCTCCCTTAATCTCTGATCATAATGCATACTTTCTAAACCTGGCAGCATCCTGGTAAATCTCCTCTGTACCCTTTCCAATGCTTCCACATCCTTCCTATAGTGAGGTGACCAGAACTGGACACAGTACTCCAAGTGTGGCCTAACCAGAGTTTTATAGAGCTGCATCATTACATCGCGACTCTTAAACTCTATCCCTGGACTTATGAAAGCTAACACCCCATAAGCTTCCTTAACTACCCTATCCACCTGTGAGGCAACTTTCAGGGATCTGTGGACATGTACCCCGAGATCCCTCTGCTCCTCCACACTACCAAGTATCCTGCCATTTACTTTGTACTCTTCCTTGGAGTTTGCCCTTCCAAAGTGTATCACCTCACACTTCTCCGGGTTGAACTCCATCTGCCACTTCTCAGCCCACTTCTGCATCCTATCAATGTCTCTCTGCAATCGTTGACAATCCTCTACACTATCTACAACACCACCAACCTTTGTGTCATCTGCAAACTTGCCAACCCACCCTTCTACCCCGACATCCAGGTCATTAATAAAAATCACGAAAATAATAAAAATCACGAAAATCACCCTCATGAAAGATGTTCTGACGTCTGCCCCAGAGATAGAGGTAACAAGGTCACCAGATGTTACAGTGATTCACACAGGTGTAGTTTTATTCTCCCTTTCAAAGTATGCATAAAAGGTATTGAGCTCATCTGGGAGTGAAGCGTCACAATCATTCATAACGTTAGGTTTTGCCTTGTAGGAAGTAATGGCTAGAGCTGACGTGCATCCGATTCCGTTTCTAACTTCAATCAGAATTGTTCTTTTCTTCTTAAAATAGCCTTCTGTAGGTCGCACCTGGGCTCGTATAATTTTGGGTCACCGGTCTTGAATGCCACAGATCTAGCCCTCAGCAGACTATTGGTTCACAGCTTTTGGTTTAGGTATGTCTGGTATGTTCACATAGGCACACACTCATCTGCACAAGTCTTGATGAAGTTGTTGACAGCTGTGGCATGTTCATTCAGATATGAAGATGAATACCTGAATACTGTCAGGTCCACTGACTCAAAGCAATCCTATTTGTGCTCTTCTGCCTCCCTTGACCATACCTTCTTGGACCTCACCACGGGTACTGCAGTCTTCAGTCCAGGATCGGAATTTCCAACGTGTGGGTGTGAGATGGCATGCTAAATGTCCTTGATGGTGGTATAACAGTGATCAAGTATGTTGGCTTCTCTGGTTCCACAGGGATATGTTGGTGGTAGTTGTTTAGAGACTTCAAGCTTCTCTGGTTGAAATCCCCCAAGATGATAGAGAAGGCATCAGGGTCCGCTGTTTCATGACTTCTGATCATGGTGCTCAGCTCCTCCACTGTCTGTCTGACGTTGGCCTGAGATGGAATGCACACCACTACCAGAATGATGGTGGAAAACTCCCTTAGCAGATAAACTGAATGAAACTTGACTGCTAGATGTTCCAGATCGGGTGTCCAGGAGTGAGACGGCACCGTCACGCCTGTGCACTATGATGAGTTCATCTTGAAGCACATTCCTTCCCCTCTACCTTTTAAAAAACTCAATGGGCCTGTCTTTGCAGAGAATGGTGAAGTCATCGGGCTGCAGCACTGCGTTCAAATGGTGGAGGTGAGTCATGTTTCCATGAAGTAAAGTACACAGTAGTCCCTGATGCCCCTCTGGTATTGCAATCTAGCTCAGGTCTCCAATTTCATCTTTCAGAATCACATTTTATGCATCTAAGCTCACCCACCATATTGCTAAAGGCAATGGCACATCTGATGCTCTTGCAGGTAAGAAGAGGACAGATTGTGACATTGATCAATGCTGCTTTCATAACAGTAGGGTGCACTGGCATCACATGATAAACAGAATTTTTATCAGCAATGTAAGCACATAAAAATCATTAAATACTTGCAAGTTTATTAATGATTGTTTTGTAGAAATGGATACAGGAAACTCCTGTTTGTTATCTACTTAATACATCAAGTTTCTGTAATCTACAGGGGACACTGAGGTAAAAGTATGAATTGTAGCCTGATTTCTAAACCTTGGCCACTCATCATTGTTTCCAGATATGGAGGCTTTAATGGTTTTCTCTTTTTGTCTTCAACATAATAGAGTATTCAGCAAGGCCTTCTGATCAGGGCTGGGAGAGTCAGATAGAAACATAGAAACATAGAAAATAGGTGCAGGAGTAGGGCATTCGGCCCTTCGAGCCTGCACCGCCATTTATTATGATCATGGCTGATCATCCAACTCAGAACCCCGCCCCAGCCTTCCCTCCATACCCCCTGACCCCCGTAGCCACAAGGGCCATATCTAACTCCCTCTTAAATATAGCCAATGAACTGGCCTCAACTGTTTCCTGTGGCAGAGGATTCCACAGATTCACCACTCTCTGTGTGAAGAAGTTTTTCCTAATCTCGGTCCTAATAGGCTTCCCCTCTATCCTCAAACTGTGGCCCCTCGTTCTGGACTTCCCCAACATCGGGAACAATCTTCCTGCGTCTAGCCTGTCCAATCTCTTTAGGATCTTATACGTTTCAATCAGATCCCCCCTCAATCTTCTAAATTCCAACGAGTACAAGCCCAGTTCATCCAGTCTTTCTTCATATGAAAGTCCTGCCATCCCAGGAATCAATCTGGTGAACCTTCTTTGTACTCCCTCTATGGCAAGGATGTCTTTCCTCAGATTAGGGGACCAAAACTGCACACAATACTCCAAGTGTGGTCTCACCAAGGCCTTGTACAACTGCAGTAGTACCTCCCTGCTCCTGTACTCGAATCCTCTCGCTATAAATGCCAGCATACCATTCGCCTTTTTCACCGCCTGCTGTACCTGCATGCCCACTTTCAATGACTGGTGTATAATGACACCCAGGTCTCGTTGCACCTCCCCTTTTCCTAATTGGCCACCATTCAGATAATAATCTGTTTTCCTATTTTTGCCACCAAAGTGGATAACTTCACATTTATCCACATTAAATTGCATCTGCCATGAATTTGCCCACTCACCCAACCTATCCAAGTCACCCTGCATCCTCTTAGCATCCTCCTCACAGCTAACACTGCCACCCAGCTTCGTGTCATCCGCAAACTTGGAGATGCTGCATTTAATTCCCTCATCCAAGTCATTAATATATATTGTAAACAACTGGGGTCCCAGCACTGAGCCTTGCGGTACCCCACTAGTCACCGCCCGCCATTCTGAAAAGGTCCCGTTTATTCCCACTCTTTGCTTCCTGTCTGCTAACCAACTCTCCACCCACACCAATACCTTACCCCCAATACCGTGTGCTTTAAGTTTGCACACTAATCTCCTGTGTGGGACCTTGTCAAAAGCCTTCTGAAAATCCAAATATACCACATCCACTGGTTCTCCCCTATCCACTCTACTAGTTACATCCTCAAAAAATTCTATGAGATTCGTCAGACATGATTTTCCTTTCACAAATCCATGCTGACTTTGTCCGATCATTTCACCGCTTTCCAAATGTGCTATTATCACATCCTTGATAACTGACTCCAGCAGTTTCCCCACCACCGACGTTAGGCTAACCGGTCTATAATTCCCCGGTTTCTCTCTCCCTCCTTTTTTAAAAAGTGAAGTTACATTAGCCACCCTCCAATCCTCAGGAACTAGTCCAGAATCTAAAGAGTTTTGAAAAATTATCACTAATACATCCACTATTTCTTGGGCTACTTCCTTAAGCACCCTGGGATGCAGACCATCTGGCCCTGGGGATTCATCTGCCTTCAATCCCTTCAATTTACCTAACACCACTTCCCTACTAACATGTATTTCGCTCAGTTCCTCCATCTCACTGGACCCTCTGTCCCCTACTATTTCTGGAAGAGTATTTATGTCCTCCTTAGTGAAGACAGAACCAAAGTAATCATTCAATTGGTCTGCCATATCCTTGCTCCCCATAATCAATTCACCTGTTTCTGTCTGCAGGGGACCTACATTTGTCTTTACCAGTCTTTTCCTTTTTACATATCTATAAAAGCTTTTACAGTCCGTTTTTATGTTTCCTGCCAGTTTTCTCTCATAATCTTTTTTCCCCTTCCTAATTAAGCCCTTTGTCCTCCTCTGCTGAACTCTGAATTTCTCCCAGTCCTCAGGTGAGCCACTTTCTCTGGCTAATTTGTATGCTTCTTCCTTGGAATTGATACTATCCCTAATTTCTCTTGTCAGCCACGGGTGCACTACCTTCCTTGATTTATTCTTTTGCCAAACTGGGATGAACAATTGTTGTAGTTCATCCATGCAACCTTTAAATGCTTGCCATTGCATATCCACCGTCAATCCTTTAAGTGTCATTTGCCAGTCTATCTTAGCTAATTCACGTCTCATACCTTCAAAGTTACCCCTCTTTAAGTTCAGAACCTTTGTTTCTGAATTAACTATATCACTCTCCATCTTAATGAAGAATTCCACCATATTATGGTCACTCTTACCCAAGGGGCCTCTCACGACAAGATTGCTAATTAACCCTTCCTCATTGCTCAAAACCCAGTCCAGAATAGCCTGCTCTCTAGTCGGTTCCTCGACATGTTGGTTCAAAAAACCATCCCGCATACATTCCAAGAAATCCTCTTCCTCAGCACCTTTACCAATTTGGTTCACCCAATCTACATGTAGATTGAAGTCACCCATTATAACTGCTGTTCCTTTATTGCACACATTTCTAATTTCCTGTTTAATACCATCTCCGACCTCACTACTACTGTTAGGTGGCCTGTACACAACTCCCACCAGCGTCTTCTGCCCCTTAGTGTTACGCAGCTCTACCCATATCGATTCCACATCTTCCCGGCTTATGTCCTTCCTTTCTATTGCGTTAATCTCTTCTTTAACTAGCAACGCCACCCCACCTCTCCTTCCTTCATGTCCATCCCTCCTGAATATTGAATATCCCTGAACGTTGAGCTCCCATCCCTGGTCTCCCTGGAGCCATGTCTCCGTGATCCCAACTATATCATAATCATTAATAACAATCTGCACTTTCAATTCATCCACCTTATTACGAATGCTCCTTGCATTGACACACAAAGCCTTCAGGCGCTCTTTTACAACTCTCTTAGCCCTTATACAATTATGCTGAAAAGTGGCCCTTTTTAATGCTTGCCCTGAATTTGTCGGCCTGCCACTTTTACTTTTCTCCATAGTACTTTTTGTTTCTACCCTCACTTTACACCCCTCTGTCTCTCTGCACTTGTTCCCATCCCCCTGTAGTGAACTAACCTCCTCACGCCTAGCCTCTTTAATTTGATTCCCACTCCCCAACCATTCTAGTTTAAAGTCACCTCAGTAGCCTCCGCTAATCTCCCTGCCAGGATATTGGTCCCCCTAGGATTCAAGTGCAACCCGTCCTTTTTGTACAGGTCACACCTGTGCCAAAAGAGGTCCCAATGATCCAAAAACTTGAATCCCTGCCCCCTGCTCCAATCCCTCAGCCACGCATTTATCCTCCACCTCATCGCATTCCTACTCTCACTGTCGCGTGGCACAGGCAGTAATCCCGAGATTACTACCTTTGCGGTCCTTTTTCTCAACTCCCTTCCTAACTCCCTATATTCTCCTTTCAGGACCTCATCCCTTTTCCTACCTATGTCATTGGTACCTATATGTACCACGACCTCTGGCTCCTCACCCTCCCACTTCAGGATATCTTGGACACGATCAGAAATATCCCGGACCCTGGCACCAGGGAGGCAAACTACCATCCGGGTCTCTGGACTGCGTCCACAGAATCGCCTATCTGACCCCCTTACTATCGAGTCCCCTATCACAACTGCCCTCCTCTTCCTTGCCCTACCCTTCTGAGCTACAGGGCCGGACTCTGTGCCGGAGGCACGGCCACTGTCGCTTCCCCCGGGTAAGCTGTCCCCCCCCAACAGTACTCAAACAGGAGTACCTGTTGTTAAGGGGCACAGCCACCGGGGTACTCCCTATTACCTGACTTTTCCCCTTCCCCTTCCTAACCGTGACCCACTTTTCTGCCTCCCGTGGCCCCGGCGTGACCACCTGCCTGCAACTCCTCTCTATCACCTCCTTACTCTCCCTGACCAGACGAAGGTCATCGAGCTGCAGCTCCAGTTCCGTAATGCGGTCCCTTAGGAGCTGCATCTCGATGCACTTGGCGCAGATGTAGACGTCCGGGAGGCTTGGAGACTCCAGGGCCTCCCACATCCGACACCGAGAACAGCAAACTGCCCTCATACTCATACTGCCCCTCTCCTCAAATAACAACAGAAAATGAATGCCAAACCTTCCTCGCCTGTTTCCGCCTAAGCCTAGGAATGAAATGAAGGGAAATTGGTGCACAGAAGGAGCACCTATCCCCAAGCTCTGTCATGTCATGAAAACCTTAAATGCATTTGAAGTCACAATATTGCAGCCCATTATATACCTGTTTACTGGAGTGGTCAAAATTAAAAATTTTGGCTCTTTGGGGGAAATCTTTGATCCCATGTTCTTACTCTGCTCAGTGAGAAAAGCGTTGCCCAGCAACCATTGGGCATTTGGGATTAATTAACAATGGCAAATTAAAGGAAAGCAGGGTCAAGTGCAGCAGCCGTCGTCACAGTGGCCATCGTCAGAGTGGTGATCTTGAGGCTTTAGCTCTTCGAGGCTTCCACGAAGAGAAGCTTTAGTCAGAGAAAACAAAGGAAAGAAAAGCTCTAGGTTCAGATTTTTTTTCTTTCCTCCTTGATAATCTGCTCAGCTTGGACAGAAGAGATACCAGGCAAGATAATTGAATGCTCCTCTTTGTGTCCCTGGCGACTGCAACTGTGAGAGTGCATCAAACTGCAGTTCTAACAATCTGCGTTAAGGTAGATACATTATTGATCCCAAAGGAAATTACAGTGTCACAGTAGCATTTCAAGTGCACAGATGTACAAATATTAGAAGGGAAGCAGAGAGAATAAAAAATAAGTTACCAGTTTCAGTCTAACAGGGGCAGGGGGTATCAACACTTCCCCGGCTGTAGGTTGATTCATTATAGAGCCTAATGGCTGAGGGTAAGAATAACCTCTTATAGCGCTCTTTGGAGCAGCACAGTTGTCTTAGTCTATTACGAAAAGTGCTGTTCTGTTCAGCCAAGGCGGCATGCGGACGGTGAGAAACATTGTCTAGAATTGCCACAGAGCCAGCCTTTCTATCCAGCTTATTGAGTCTGTTGGCATCGTGTAGATGCCATTATCCCAGCACACCACTGCTTAGAAGATTGTACTGTGACAACAGACTGGTAGAAAATATGAAGGAGAGGCCTGCATAATGCAAAGGACCTTAGTCTCCTGAGAAAGTATTGGCAACTCCGGCCCTTCTTGTACACAGCCTCTGTGTTGGTGCTCCACTCAAGACTGTTATCCAAGTGCACCCCACATCCAAGTCCTCATCACATCCACGTCCTCACCATCAATAGTAACAGGGAGTAATGCAGGCTTAGCCTTCCTAAAGTCCATCACCATCTCCTTTGTGATGTTGAGCTGCAGATAATTCAGTTTGCACCATTTGACAAAGTCCTCCACCTGTATTCATCCTCCTGTCCTCCCTTTATACACTCAACTATTGCTGAGTCGTCAGAGAATTTCTGCAGATGACATGACTCAGTGTTGTATCTGAAGTCTGAGGTATACAGGGTAAATGGGAAGGGAGACAATACAGTTCCCTGTGGAGCCCCAGTGCTGCTCATAGCTGTGTCTGACACACACTCTGAAGTCGCACAAACTGTGGTCTGCCAGTCAGGTAGTTCATTATCCAGAATACAATAGAAGTGCCATTGAACGGAGCTTTTCCCACAGCAACGAGGGCTGTATGGTATTGAAGGCACTTGAGAAATCAAAAAATATGATCCTCAGTGCTGTCCTGCTTATCCAAATGGGAGTAGGCTCTGTTCAGCAGGCAGATGACAGCATCATTGACTTCAATGTGCTCCTGGTAGGCAAACTGCAGGGGATCGAGGAGTTGGGGTTGGAACTAGCTGAACTCTGGATCATTCTGGAGGCTCAGGGCGTGATAGACAGGACATATAGGGAGGTAGTTATACCCAAGGTGCAAGACACAGGAAACTGGGTGACAGTCAAGAAGGGGAAAGGGGAGGGGCGTCACATGATGACGTGGGATTGAGACGTGTAAATCCGGCTCTCCTGTAAAAAATTAGCAAAGTACCGTTTAAGCAAAACAAAGTTAATAAATACTTTCCGAAAACTATTTATAAACTTTGTAAGACTACTTTACGATATGCCTCCTAAACCGCAACAGAAGTCTGTTGTTGCGAAGCCGCCGCGAGATGGGAAGAAAAAAGGGCCTACTGCAGCGATGGAGCCTCGGACTCAGGTTGGATCTCCTTTGGAGGAGATGCATTCTATCCCTGCCGTAGAACAGGGAGCAATGGCGGCGGTAGCGGTCTCTCGGAAGAAGGTGCCGGAAATGCGCATGCGCGAAGAAGAACGCATGCGCAAATCGACACAACTCAAACTACAAGAACTGACAGCCACTGCAACTGAAAGTGACTCAGAGTCAGAATTCGATATCGCAGAGAATACAGAAGAAGAGGAGGAAGAACTGGAAGAGATTGGAAGTAAAGGAGATGACGGAGACATAAGAGAGGCTTTATTGCAATTAACGGCTGAACTAAGAAAAGTAAGAGCAGAGCTTAGAGACATGAAGATATGCTATAATAAAGCTATGAAAAGGCAGGATAAAATGGATAAGAAGCTTCAGAAGATGGAAAGAAAAATGGAGCATATTAATGATAGAGTGGAAAAAACAGAAAATGATCTGCTTGTCTGGAACACAGAAAGAAATCGGCTCTTGGAGAAAGTGGACAGGTTGGAAAATTTTAGTAGACATAATAATATTAAAATTGTTGGTCTTAAAGAAGGTATGCAGGGAAAAAAATCCAATAAAATTTTTTCAAAGATGGATCCCAGAAGTTTTGCAAATGAAAGAGGAGGACCGATCAATTGAAATTGAGCGGGCACATAGAGCTCTAAGACCAAAACCACAAGATGACCAATATCCACGAGCAATTTTAATAAAATTCTTAAGATTTCAAGACAAGGAAAGGATTCTACAGGCAGCTGCTCGAGCTGCCAAGAATAGAAAGGGGCCATTGATGATTCAAGGGAACAAAATTTTTTTCTACCCTGACATAAGTTATGAACTTTTGAAGAGAAGGAAGAAATTTAATCCAGTGAAAAAAAATCCTATGGGATCACGGTTATCAATTTATATTGCGTTATCCTGCAACCTTGAAGATTTTTTTGGCTGGTGGAGAAAAAAAATTTTTTGATGATTACCGGAAAGCGGAGCAGTTTGTGCAAGTCTCTCTGAATATTCACCAGATACAAGAACAAAGCCAGGGGAGCGAGATGGATTGAAGAAGAAGACTGGGTCAAAGAATGGACTTGTTGGATTTTTGAAGGCGGATGAATATATAAATATATTACTAATTATATGAGAGAGAGGAAGTAAGGTTAAAATTTGAGGAATACTAGTTGGGTATAGTAACATTAATTTTTTTTTATATGTATATAATTTTTTTGTTACGGGGGAGCTGGAAGAAGCACTGATCAATTGCTACGCTAATCATGTGTGCAAGCGTGGCTTTAGCCACGACCCGCAAAATGGAGGGGGGTAGTGTTGTTCATTCACAACATTAGTGGGGGGGTACACTGTTTTTTCTTTTTTTATATCTCATCTATCTTTTTTTTTTCTTTTTGCCTGGATGATTGGGAGGGAAACACATAGCAACATGGTGAAGTTCAAAGAGATTCACCAAGGAACTATGAGAGTTGAAAAGCTAAGTAATGTTTTAGATTGGAGTAACTTTGTTAAAAATAATGACTAATTTATTGAATTTTTTTGAGTTTTAACATTAATGGGCTTAGTGGACCAGTGAAAAGAAAAAGAATCTTAACACATATTAAGAAAATGAAGATAGATTTAGCCTTTTTACAGGAAACGCATTTAACAGAAACAGAACATCAGAAATTAAAGAGAGATTGGGTGTGGAACAAATTACTGGAACTCAACTTCCACATATCCCTGTATTATTTCTATTAGGTGATATTGAAGGGATAAAGCCAAAACTTAAATTGAATAAGTATCAGAAAGAATTTATAAAAATTGCATTGGCAGTAGCTAAGAAGACTATAGCTGTTACTTGGAAATCTGATTCGTATTTAAGTATGAATCGTTGGAACAATGAAATGGCTAGTTCTATTCCACTCGAAAAAATTACTTATAATTTAAGAGATAAATATGAAACATTTTTGAATATCTGGCACCCTTATTTACAAAAGATAGGATGGCATATTTAATTGCTCCGATAAAGATCTTGGTCCCTTGGGGAAACTAACGAATAAGTATACTAAATTTATTTTGAACTCCATGGAGCATGTGGAAACCTTCCAACACCCAGGCGGTTCTCCTTTTTCTTTTCTTTCTTTTCTTTTTAGGTAGGACTACATACGGGGGGGGGGAGGGTTAAGGGGAGGGGGGAGGGTAGATACTATCTTCCATGTATTCATTTTGAAAATTTAATAAAAATGATATAAATTTTTTTTAAATTAAAAAAAAGAAGGGGAAAGGGGTTAAGGAGCCAGTGCAGAGTACTCCTGTGGCCAACCCCTCAGCAAAAGGTATATCACTTTGGATACTGTTGGGAGGGAGGAACCAAAGAGTAAAGTCACAGTGGTTGGGTCTCTGGCACTGAGTCTGCCTCTGTGACTCAGAAGGAAATGTAGAAGAAGAGGCACGCTGTGGTGATAGAGGATTTGTTAGCTAGGGGAACAGACAGGAGGTTCTGTGGGCAACAGCAAGATCCCCAGATAGCATGTTGCCTCCCAGATGCCAGGGTCCAGGATATCTCAGATCAAGTCCTCAGCATTCTTAAGTGGGAGGGTGAACAACCAGAAGTCATGGTCCACATAGGTACCAATGACATTGGTAGGACAGGTGCAGAAGTTCTGCAAAGGGAGTTCAAGGAGTTAGGTAAGAAGTTAATGGACAGGAACTCCAGGGTTGTGACCTCAGGATTGCTACCCATGCCACGTGCAAGTGAGGCCAGAACTAGGAAGATTATACAGTTTAATACGTAGCTAAGGAGTTGGTGTAGGAGGGAAGGCATCAGACTTTTGGATCATTGGGTTCTCTTCCAGGGAAAGTGGGACCTGTACAGAAGGGATGGTTTGCACCTGAACTAGAGAGGGACTAATATCCCTGTGGAAAGGTTTATTAATGCTGCATGGTGGGATTTAATCTAGCTGCAGCGGGATGGGAACCAGAGTGCCAGAACAGTTAGTGGAGAGGTTATGGAGACAGATGTTGGTAAGACCTCGGACAAAGTTGGAAATCAAAAGGTTCAGCATGGTGCAACTAGTATCCTGAGCTGTGTATATTTCAGTGCAAGAAATATCGTAGGAAAGGCGGATGATAGTGCTGAAGATGATGTAGCTGGTTTACAAACAGACTCAATGTGTAGTGAGGAAACGATGTTGATAGGGTAAAACAGCAGTCAACAGGATGAGTTGCAATGTAAAAGCGGACAAAATCGAAAAGGGTGAATACAGGACTGAAGGTATTGTATTTGAATGCACACCGTATACAGAATAAGGTAGATGAACTTGCAGCAGAGTTACAGATTAGCATGTATGATATTGCAGGCATCACTGAATCATGGCTAAAAGAAGGTTATAGCTAGGAGCTTAATGTCCAAGGATACACATTGTATGGAAAAGGACAGGCAGGAAGGCAGAGGGGGTGGTGTTGCTCTGTTGTGAAAAATGTAGTCAAGTCATTAGAAAGAGGTGACATAGGTTTGGAAGGTTTTAAATCATTGTGGAAAGATCTACGGAACTGCAAGTGGAAAAAGACCTTGATGGGAATTGGATACATGCCCGTAAACAATAGTAAGGATGAGTACTCTACAAATTACAATGGGAGATAGAAAATGCATGCTTAAAGGGCAATTTTATTGCATATGCAGGTAGATTGTGAAAATCAGGTTGGTGCTGGATTCCAGGAGGGAAAATTTGTAGAGTGCCTACAAGATGGCTTGTGGTTGAGCCCACCAGGGGTTCGGCTATTCTGCACTGGGTGTTGTGCAATGAACCAAAATTGATTGGAGAGCTTAAGATAAAAGAACCCTTAAGCGAAGTGATTATAATATGATCAAATTTACCCTGAAATTTGAGAAGAAGCTAAAGTCAGATGCGTCAGTATTACAATGGAGAAAGGGAATTACAGAGACATGAGAGAGGAGTTGGCCAGAATTGATTAGAAAGAGCACTGACAGGAATGTTGGCAGAGCAGCAATGGCTGGAATTTCCGGAATCAATTCAGAAGGCACAGGATATATACATCCCAAAGAGAGACAATGTTCTAAAGGCAAAATGACACAACTGTGGCTAAAGAGAAGTCAAAGCCAACATGAAAGCCAAAGAGAGGACATATAATAGAGCAAAAATTAGAGGGAAGTTAGAGGATTGAGAAGCTTTTAAAAACCAATAGAAGTCAACTAAAAGGCTCATTAAGAAAGTAAAGATGGAATATGAAAGTAAGCTAGCCAATAACGTTAGAGGATACCAAAAGTTTCTTCAGATATATAAAGAGTAAAAGAGAGGCGAGAGTGGATATCGGACTGCTGGAAAATGACGCTGGAGAGGTAGTCATGGGGGGCAAGGAAATGGTGGATCAACTGGCTAAGTATTTTGCATCAGTCTTCACTGTGGAAGACATGAGCAGTATGGTGAGAGTTGTGATGCCAGGGGTCATGAAGTGGGTGAAGATACCATTACTAGGGAGAAGGTTCTTGGGGAAACTGAAAGGTCTGAAGGTAGATGAGTCACCCGGACCAGATGGTCTACACCCTAGGGTCTGAGGAAGCTGATGATTGTGGAGGCATTAGTAATGATCTTTCAAGAATCACTAGATTCTGGAATGGTTCTGGAAGACTGGAAATTGGAAATGTCACACCACTATTCAAGAAAAGAGAGGGGCAGAAGAAAGGAAACCATAGACCAGTTAGTCTGACTTCAGTGGTTGGGAAAATGTTCAGGATAAGGTCTTGGGATACTTAGATAAAATACATGATAAAATAGGCCATAGCATGGTCTCCTCAAGGGAAACTCTTGCCTGACAAATCTGTCAGAATTCGTTGAGGAAATAATAAGCAGGATAGACAATGGAGAATTGGTGTTTGTTGTGTACTTGGAATTTCAGAAGGCCTTTAACAAGGTGCCACACATGAGGCTGCTTAACAAGCTAGGAGCCCATGGTATTATATGAAAGATTCTAGCATGGATAAAGTAGTGGCTGATTGGCAGGAGGTAAAGAGTGAGAATAAACTATATCTTTTCTGACACGCTGCCAGTGACTAGTGGTGTTCCACAGGGGTCTGTGTTGGGACCGATTTTTATGTTGTATGTCAGTGATTTGTATGATGGAATTGATGGCTTTGTGGCAAAGTTTGCAGACAATATGAAGATAGATGGCGGGGCAGGTGGCTTTGAGGAAGTGGAGAGGCTACAGAAGGACAGACAGATTAGGGGAATGGGCAAAGAAATGGCAGATGGAATATAGTGTCGGGTAGTGTACGGTCATGCACTTTGGTAGAAGAAATGAAAGGGTTGACTATTTTCTAAATGGAAATAAAATACAAGAGGATGAAATATAAAAGCAAGGATGTAATGAGAATTTATAAAGCTCTGGTGAGGCTTCATTTGTAGTATTGTGAGCAATTTGGGGCTCCTTATTTTAGAAATGATGTGCTGTAACTGGAGAGGGCTCAAAGGAGGATCATAAAAATGATTCCAAATTTGAATGGCTTGCTATATGAAAAGTGCTTGATTGCTCTGGGGAATTCAGAAGAATGAGGAGTCATCTCATTGAAACCGCCAGTGGAAAGCGGCCAGTGCGTGAGTGGGCCAGTGAAGGAGTTGAGCTTTGAGACTTGGACTCGAGAGATTCTGGCAGTTTTGGCAGTTGGTCTGTGCAATCAAGTCAATCAAGATTTGAATAGATCAGCCAGAAAGCCGTTGATTAGACTATCAAGATTCGAATAGCTCAGACTCAGCAGAAAGCAGCTGATTGGGCAGTCGAGGTCAGGTGACCAAACATTTTGAAAAGCTCAAACAGATAAAGAGAGGGATAGCTCAAGCAAAGCAGACAGTGAAGGAGTGGACCTTTGAGGCTTTGACGAGAAGAGGCGGAGGACAAGCTAGCTCGCAGTTAGTTTTTACAATGTCTCCTGAGACAGTGATGTGCCTCTCATGTGAGATGTGGCAGTCTTGGGGGAACTCCCCTCTCCTGCAGAGTCACATCTGCCAGAAGTGCATACGGCTGGGTGATCTGGAAGATCATGCAAGGAACCTGGAGCAGCAGCTGGATGACCTTCGACTCATAATGGAGAATGAGGCAGTCATAGATGAGAGCTACAGGGAGGTAGTCACAACTAGGCTGTCGGAAGCAGGTCGTTGGGTGACAGTCAGAGGGGGGAAAGCGAAGGTGAGCAGACAGGTAGTTCAGAGCACCCCTTTAGCCATTCCCCTGAATAATAAGTTTATTGCCCTGGACACTGTTGGTGGGGACCACCGACCAGGTGTGAGCCACGGTGCTCACACCTGCCTCCAGCACTGAGTCTGACCCTGTGGTGCAGAAGGGTGGGATGGAGAAGAGAAGAGCTGTCGTCATTGGAGACTCTATAGTCAGGGGAGCAGACAGGAGATTTTGTGGACGTGAGAAGGACACCCACATGGTTTGTTGCCTCCCGGGTGCCAGGATCCCGGATGTATCTGACCGGGTGCACGACATCCTGGTACGAGAGGGAAAGCAACCAGAAGTTGTGATACATGTTGGTACAAACGACATGGGCAGGAAGAGGGATGAGGTCCTGAAGTGTGAGTTTCAGGAACTAGACAGAAGGCTGAAGAACAGGACGTCAAGGGTGGCGTTCTCAGGTTTGCTGCCAGTGCTACGTGACAGTGATGGTAAGAATTGGAGGAGATGGCAGTTGAATGCGTGGCTGAGGAGTTGGTGCAGGGAGCAGGGTTTTAGATTTTTAGATCATTGGGATCTCTTCTGAGGAAGGTGGGACCTGTACAGATTGGATGGGTTGCACCTGAACTCGTGGGGGAGCAATATCCTTGCAGGTAGGTTTGCTAGCATGGTTCAGGAGGGTTTAAACTAATTTGCAAGGGGGATGGGACCCAGAGCGATAGAGCAATGAAAGAAGTGCATGGAGTAAAGCCAGATCTAACATATAGAGAGACTTTGAGGAAAGAGAAGCAGAATAAACGGTGTAAAGACAGTAAGGTAGAAGGGCTGAAATGTGTGTACCTCAATGCAAGAAGCATCAGGAACAAAGGTGATGAACTGAGAGCTTGGATACATACATGGAATTATGATGTAGTGGCCATTACAGAGACTTGGCTAGCACCAGGGCAGGAATGGATTCTCAATATTCCTGGATTTCAGTGCTTTAAAAGGGATAGAGAGGGGAGAAAAAGGGGAGGAGGGGTGGCATTACTGGTCAGGGATACTATTACAGCTACAGAAAGGGTGGGTAATGTAACAGGATCCTCTTTTGAGTCAATATGGGTGGAAGTAAGGAACAGGAAGGGAGCAGTTACTCTATTTGGGGTATTCTATAGGCCCCCTGGTAGCAGCAGAGATACAGAGGAGCAGATTGGGAGGCAGATTTTGGAAAGGTACAAAAATAACAGGGTTGTTATCATGGGTGACTTTAACTTCCCTAATATTGATTGGCACCTGATTAGTTCCAAGGGTTTAAATGGAGCAGAGTTTGTTAAGTGAGGAAGATAAAGAATGGTAGGGTGAGGGAACCACGGGTGACAAGTGAGGTGGAAAATCTAGTCAGGTGGAAGAAGGCAGCTAACATGAGGTTTAGGAAGCAAGGATCAGATGGGTCTATTGAGGAATATAGGGAAGCAAGAAAGGAGCTTAAGAAGGGGCTGAGAAGAGCAAGAAGGGGGCACGAGAAGGCCTTGGCGAGTAGGGTAAAGGAAAACCCCAAGGCATTCTTTAATTATGTGAAGAACAAAAGGATGACAGGAGTGAAGGTAGGACTGATTAGAGATAAAGGTGGGAAGATGTGCCTGGAGGCTGTGGAAGTGAACGAGGTCCTCAATGAATACTTCTCTTCGGTATTCACCAATGAGAGGGAACTTGATGACATTGAGGACAATATGAATGAGATTGATGTTCTGGAGCATGTTGATATTAAGGGAGTGGAGGTGTTGGAGTTGTTAAAATACATTAGGACAGATAAGTCCCCGGGGCCTGATGGAATATTCCCCAGGCTGCTCCACGAGGCGAGGGAAGAGATTGCTGAGCCTCTAGCTAGGACCTTTATGTCCTCGTTGTCCACGGGAATGGTACCGGAGGACTGGAGGGAGGCGAATGTTGTCCCCTTGTTCAAAAAAGGTAGTAGGGATAGTCCGGGTAATTATAGACCAGTGAGCCTTACGTCTGTGGTGGGAAAGCTGTTGGAAAAGATTCTTAGAGATAGGACCTATATGCATTTAGAGAATCATGGTCTGATCAGGGACAGTCAGCATGGCTTTGTGAAGGGCAGATCATGTCTAACAAGCTTGATAGAGTTCTTTGAGGAGGTGACCAGGCATATAGATGAGGGTAGTGCAGTGGATGTGATCTATATAGATTTTAGTAAGGCATTCGACAAGGTTCCACACGGTAGGCTTATTCAGAAAGTTAGAAGGCATGGGATCCAGGGAAGTTTGGCCAGGTGGGTTCAGAATCGGCTTGCCTGCAGAAGGCAGAGGGTGGTGGTGGAGGGAGTACATTCAGATTGGAGGATTGTGACGAGTGGTGTCCCACAAGGATCTGTTCTGGGACCACTACTTTTTGTGATTTTTATTAACGACCTGGATGTCGGGGTAGAAGGGTGGGTTGGCAAGTTTGCAGACGACACAAAGGTTGGTGGTGTTGTAGATAGTGTAGAGGATTGTTAACGATTGCAAAGAGACATTGATAGGATGCAGGAGTGGGCTGAGAAGTGGCAGATGGAGTTCAACCCAGAGAAGTGTGAGGTGGTACATTTTGGAAGGGCAAACTCCAAGGAAGAGTACAAAGTAAATGGCAGGATACTTGGTAGTGTGGAGGAACAGAGGGATCTCGGGGTACATGTCCACAGATCCCTGAAAGTTGCCTCACAGGTGGATAGGGTAGTTAAGGAAGCTTATGGGGTGTTAGCTTTCATAAGTCGAGGGATAGAGTTTAAGAGTCGCGATGTAATGATGCAGCTCCATAAAACTCTGGTTAGGCCACACTTGGAGTACTGTGTCCAGTTCTGGTCACCTCACTATAGGAAGGATGTGGAAGCATTGGAAAGGTTACAGAGGAGATTTACCAGGATGCTGCCTGGTGTAGAGAGTATGCATTATGATCAGAGATTAAGGGAGCTAGGGCTTTACTCTTTGGAGAGAAGGAGGATGAGAGGAGACATGATAGAGGTGTACAAGATAATAAGAGGAATAGATAGAGTGGATAGCCAGCACCTCTTCCCCATGGCACCACTGCTCAATACAAGAGGACATGGCTTTAAGGTAAGGGGTGGGAAGTTCAAGGGGGATATTAGAGGAAGGTTTTTTACTCAGGGAGTGGTTGGTGCATGGAATGCACTGCCTGAGTCAGTGGTGGAGGTAGATACACTAGTGAAGTTTAAAAGACTACTAGACAGGATTATGGAGGAATTTAAGGTGGGGGCGTATATGGGAGGCAGGGTTTGAGGGTCAGCACAACATTGTGGGCCGAAGGGCCTGTACTGTGCTGTACTATTCTATTTTCTATGTTCTAAATGGTGAAAGGCCTTGATAGAGTGGATATGGAGAAGATGTTTCCCATAGTGTGAGAGTCTAAGACCAGAGGACACAGCTTCAGATTAGAGGGGCATCCTTTTAGAATGGAGATGAGGAATTTCTTTAGCCTGAGAGTGGTGAATCTGTGGAATTCTTTGCTACAAGCAGCTGTGGAGGCCAAGTGTTTCTGTATATTTAAGGCAGAGGTTGATAGATTCTTGCTTGCTCAGGGCATGAAGGGATCGGGAGAGAAAGCAGGAAATTGAGGCATGATGAAATAGTGGAGCAGACTCAATGGGCCACATGGCCTAATTCTGCTCCTATATCTTATGGTCTTCTACTCACTAGCTATCCTGCAATCACATTCTAAAGCATAAAGACATTTGAAGGCCTTCCTACAAAGCCACAGTACCCCAATTTCAGGGTTGGAGGTGTGTTGAGTGTATAAGGAGCAAAAGCCCACTGGATCAAGTTTTCCACTATTTTAGTCCAGCCATGATTTCTTCCCTCTTCACCAAAAGAACCTTCTGTCTCACTTTCCTCAACATTTACTTTCCAAATGCAATTCAAACTAGTCTTAACTAAATGTTGTAAATTAAAAGATATATTAAGCTGTTTAATCTATTTTACAATGAAATGTTCGTGAAGTTCATTTGCTCATTGTTCTTCTTAGCAAATGTTTGCTGATCAATTAATTTCAGTGAATTGTGAATTATCTTACCCGTTTCCTTCATCTTCAGCTTTGACACAAGTGCTGTTCTTTTCATTATCTTGTCGTTTTATTTAGGTCCCATTGAGCTGCTATTTGCCATTATGATCATCCCTTGGTTGCCCAGACAATATCCCTGTTGAAATTCTAAATCATGGTGGAGAGGAACTTCCGTCACAAATTCCATACCTTATCTCCCACTTCTGGATACCATGATCTGACCATTCATGAATAAAGAAAAATAGTATTGCAACCATGTAGGGTGTATCCGCTGTCTGTTACAGAGAAAGCCAATCTCCATTTAATCATTTAATGACCTGCATCTTGAAGAAATGCGAGATGTAATCTTAGAGTCATCAGAAGTGTCATGGAATTATACAGCATGGAAACAGGCCCTTCAGTTCATTTGTTCTGAGCCACTTCTTAGCAGCTGATGTCTCCACAACAGGTCCAAAACTAACATACTAACATCAAGCAAGCCGTCATCATCACTGTTTTGTGCACTTTATGCAGTCCTGGGTAGGTCTGTAGTCAAGCGTAGTTTTTGTGTTGTTTTTACGTAGCACCATGGTCTTGAAAAGCGTTGTCTCATTTTTACTGTGCACTGTACCAGTAGTTATGGTCGAAATGACAATAAAAAGTGACTTGACTTGATTATCCTGACTTCTCAGTTGTTCCACCACTGTGCTGAGGCAGCAGGCTGAGGGTAGCAGACACCAACAGAATCAACAAACTCATTTATAAGGCCAGTGATGTTGTGGGGATGGAACTGGACTCTCTGACGGTGGTGTCTGAAAAGAGGATGCTGTCCGAGTTGCATGCTATCTTGGACAATGTCTCCAATCTACTACATAATGGACTAGTTGGGCACAGAAGTGCATTCAGCCAGAGACTCATTCCACCAAGATGCAACACAGAGCGTCATAGGAAGTCATTCCTGCTTGTGGCAACTTTACAACTCCTCCCTTGGAGGGTCAGACACCCTGAGCCAATAGGCTGTTCCTGGACTTATTTCCTGGGCTAATTTACATATTACTATTTAATTATTTATGGTTTTATTACTATTTAATTATTTATGGTGCAACTGTAATGAAAACCATTTCCCTCGGGATCAATAAAGTATGACTATGGCTATGACTATGACTATGTGCTGCACCTCCATCGCCAGCAATCATGCTCCTGGAGTAACAACTATCTGCCGGACAAATGGGGAAACTGCATGACTTGCATAGCCCTCACTTCAAGACCAGGGTCACCTCAATTCTTCACTCATTTCATGGGTAATGTATTCATATGTGCACATTTGGAGCCAAATTATTATCAACTCATTCACTGAAGCATACAAGAGAATAGCTGTATTCTTAACACCTATATTATAAAGATCATCTACCCTTCTGACCTCAGTATTGTTTCTCCAATTTTAGGTAATTCGCTTTCTCTATATCAGAATTGGCAAATACTACCATAGGTCATCCATCTGGGAGATTGGCTTAGATTTTCTCTCTATTAGTATAACCTGAACTGTTATCCCTTTGCCTGGCATTTGGCAACATATAACATCAACAAAGTGTAATCTTCCTTCTAATTGCCCCCATTAATCTTTTTAAACCCAATAACTAATCCTTACAGCAACCTCAGACTCTCTTTATCATGGATATTTCCAGGTGAAGCCAGACCCTCTGAGAGGTTCTTACATTTCTGTTTTTATTTCAAAGGTCCTTTGCCAGTCTGTCTCCACTGTTTTCTATGTTGCATCCCAACAACAAAGGTCCAACACAAAGTCCTAAAAAAGTGTGAAAACTTTCCATACCCCAACATTAGAAGCCTAATTACACTCAGTCTGCTGTGGTAGCAGGCTGAATCGCTTGAATACATAGTTCCAAACCAGATACTCTAAACTGAGGTCTGTTACAGCAGTAGAATTCTTTCTTGGTTCTGGAACAACTTAATAATTTTCTCATAGTCTCCTTGAAGAAATGTCACATTCCCACTGAGCTTTGGGGATCTCTGGCCTATGAGCACTGAAAGGTATCTGAGTGACACTGATAAACACAAGCCGCTACATCAGGAAGGCATTCAGCACATTCGTTTTAAGGAGTGCACCATCTACTTCAACAAATGCCTACGGCCCCATCCATGGCAGAGTCTGCCAATCATAATTGCCTCGTAAACTACATCATTAATAGAAACAAGTCACCCAAGAGACTGCCCAAAGACACAAAAACTTTTATAAGATTATGATTTGTCTCATGAACAGCATTAATAGTAGGAGGTGCCAAATCAAATCCTTGCATTCCATATATTTTTAGCTTGTTTCTACTGATAGATTGTTTTTGATGTAGTTTACTACATCTTTTTACTTGACTCTGCATAAATCTTCTAAAAAGTCTTATCTATGAAATTTACCTATTAGATTGCACTCAGTATTGACATGAATTCCCAAAGAGAGAGTCCCGATAGATGCACTGGCAGATTCATGTCCATCCTTTCCCACTCTGAGTTCAACGGAGTTGCTAATTTGAAAGTTCTCTGCTTTGTTTCTGACTATTTTCTTGTTTTGTATGTGTGGTGATGAACAATTACAAGACAAGTAAGGAGCTGTATGAAGCAGCTTTTTACTGTGATTTTATAAAAAAAAACAAATTACTTTGAATATTGTGTTAAGAACAGGTTCCATTTGTCCTGTGTGTTTGCTTTCCTGTAAGTGATTGAAAGGATTCCAAATCAATTGAACAGCTGCATCAGCACTGCGTAGAGAAATGGGTGAGATTATTGTACTGTATTTTCCTGCAAGTCCATAAAATGCAGACTTTAGATAAATCAACTTTCACACACTTGCAGAAAGACCTGACTGTGACAGAGAAGATGGTGCACTGGTCAAGCTGGTAAAGCTGCTGCCTCACTGCTTCAGTGATTTGTGTTCAATCCTGGCTTCTAATGCTGTCTGTGTGAAGTTCTCCCTGTTTCCAGGTACTCTGGCTTCCTTCCATATCCAAATGATATGCAGTTTCCTATATTAATTGATCACTGTGATTTTATTAAAAAATCCAATCACAGATAGAATGCAATAGATGAAAATGTGGTGAAAATTTTAAAAAAATTGGGAGCAAAAATTAGTGCAAATAGGAGTTCGAAGTTCAGTAGGTGAACTCAGGTGAAATTATTGATGAAGGCCACAAGACAGACTGAGTGACATAAGGAGTTCTGTCAGGGGCATGATGGTGATACAAATATCTACAATAATTAATTGAAGGTGAGTGTTTTGTTTTACCTGGCAGAAAGGGGTAATTATTACCTACCATTAAACAACCCATTGTCTGGGATGAGTTGTGTTGGAAGGTCAGATTGGGAAAATGGTCAAGGAGAGAGCAGGAAAGGCAGTTGAGATTGTTGCTTGGCAGGAGGCATTGAGTTATGAATGTCTTTGTGACCTATTTTGATTTAAATGATTTGTTATTTTTATCTTAGCACTATACTTTTAAGCCACTTAATTTGCACCTTTTATCTAACTGTTCTGTCCTGAAAGTATATGATCTATGGCTCTATTGCAACTTGCTCGTCTCTTGCCTCTGAGGGTTCAAGTCCCCTTCTGGAGACTCCATGAAGTTTTCTGGGTGATACTTAGGTGTATTACTGAAAGGATGCTACACTGTCTAAATTGCAAGATTTTGGATGAGGCATTAAACTAGTACCTCTCAAGTAGGTGTAAAATATCTCCTGGTAGGAAAGAAAATTATCCCCAGTGTTTTGACTAAATGTATCCTCTACTAACATCATAAAAACAGATTTGTTAGGTATTATCACATTACAGTTTGTGAGGGAGTGTTGTGTGCAGATTACAGGAATGTTTACACTTCAGTAGCTTTGGTGCATCAGTTCTGGAGAGGAAAGAGCTGTTCTGTTGAGACTGGCTTCATCCCATTGTTTATAAAACAAAGGGCACAAATGGTACAGTTTAAATTGGTGTTTCCCAAATGTTTTTGAGTTACCACCCCCTTGGCTCCAAGACCACATCTGGCTATTACATAAAAACAATAAAGAATTTTGACTTACGATTCTCAGTGAAAGAAAATAGGAACTGCAAATTCAAAGAAGTGACAAATAATTCTAAAAATTATTCAAATATTTTCAAAGATACAAGTAAAATGATTTATTTAATAACAGCAAGAACAAATTTCATCAACAATTTTGGAGCATACATTAGTCGTCCAGCAATTCACTACTTCATTGCTTTTTCACCTTTAATTGAGATGGATGAGTTTGGTGCAGTGATATCAGCTTTTCAACATCAGGCTGAATGTCACTCAGAAGGAGTCTCAGATCCCCATGTTCAGTAATTTGCAATCTGTTTCAGTTGCTTTGAAACAAGTTGGCCAACTGCACTAAAACCATGCTCCACTAAATATGATGTTGGAAAAGCAATAAAGAACATCTTGACCTTTTTCCACAATGCAGGATAGCATTCAGAGATTCCTTCCTGCAACCAAAGTCTTGATGATTTTTTTGAACCTCAAGTTCAGCTCAGCCGTTGAGAAGCAAGATCAGTTCTTCCTCCATCCTTCCTGTTAATTCCTCATTAAAGGTGTTCAGGAATGGATTTATTACCCAATCTGGAATTTGGATCGAGAGAAGATCCTGAAATCTCTGGCATGTCGTTATGCAGCTCATCCAGGTGAGCACAGTATACTTGAAGATTATCATCTGGTAGACTTCCTTCCCCTTCCAACTCAGAGGCTCAGAAATTGCAAAAGGTCACAACAGCTGGTGTTGACAGAAATGTGGAGACGACTGTTTTGACTTTGATAAGATTCACATCACTTCCTTGCAATTGAAGATTGATTTAATTAAACTTTGTGGATATTTCTGACAATTAAGCAATATCATGCAGAATATTCTTGAGTTGATTACTGAATGAATGAAGCATTTGAGTCTTAACAGAATTTTATCAGTTTCAAAAAGCACATAAAAGCATCTCATGCAGTTCCCTTTTGAGAGACGTCTGACTTCTTTGTGCAACAGTACGCGTTCAAACTGTTCATCATTCTCAATACAAAACTCTCAAAATAGTTGAGAATTGAGAACATGGGACTTGATTTTATGTACAGCTGTGATAACAAAATTTAATGATTTATACAGTCAATCTCAGGTTTTTGCACCAAACTGCTGTTCGTGAATTACACAGTGAATGATAAATACATTAGGAACAGCTTTTTTCAAGAAAGTAATAACCTCATGGTGGTATCCTGTTATTGATGCACATCTGTTGCACAAGCAAGAATGGTGGTGAGTGGGATGTCCTTTTCTTTGAAAAATTGCTCAACAATTTCTCGTCCCCTTGCTAATAACAACTCTTGAACCATGCTTTCATTTTTTATGAAGCAAACATAACCAAGAAGCAAAGATTTGTTGCCTGACAAAATTGACTCATCCAACTGTGGAGCAAATTCTTTTGTTCTAAGTATATTACACAGTGTGTCTTCCACATTCTCAGGCATTTCATCTATTCATCTTTGAACAGAGTTGTTGCTGAGCGAAATTGCTTTAATTATTTGATCTGGTGACTCATGCAAAGCCATACTCAAAACCTCCCTTACTGCTCACAGAATCAGTTCTTCTTCCATTGTAGCGTTTTCCAGATTTATCAATGAGAAATGAAATTTTTGAAGCCCTCAGCCATCACTATTTTTTGTGAAGTGCTGGCAAACATGTTTTGTAGTGTGTTCCATTCCTAAGTTTTCACGAAATGACTAAAAATTAGTTTAGTTTTTTATTTGATTTACCAGAGTGTATTTTCTTCAAATATTCAAGGAGCCTGGATGGTTTAATTGCCTCATTTGGAAAAAAATCATACAACAGGCATTGGCTGCTGTTGGTTGCTTGGTGCTGGTATAGATCCATATTTCAGATACTCCACACTATACTGTCTACACTCCTGTTTTGTTTGGTCTGTTGCTACCATTTTCATTATGGATTAACAACCAAGGTCAATCAACTATTATTTAAGTCTGACTTCAAGCACTGTGATTGATAAAGGGGAAAGTTATGATGTTGTCATAGCTGAGGAAAAGCCTGACTCTCTGCCTGAAGGTACATAAAGTGGGGCGGTGATACCTCTATTGGGCTATGGGCTAGAGAAATGTGGTCAAGACTATGCAAAAGGACAGATTCACAGGAACTGAATGGCTGTGGCATTCAAGTATGGGAATTATACCAGCTAACACTGTACTGTAAAAGTGAACAGCAATAATGTGTGGGTCAGGCCTGGAAAAACAGTTTATTCAATCCAGATTTCTCATGATATGACAAATATAGAAGTGTCACATTGCTTTTCAACAGCTATAACACACTTCGAACAAAGTCTAAGAGGACAGCGGGTTAGCAAGAGATGAGGTGATTGGGCACATGGTAGCATAGCGGTTAGTGTGACGCTATTACAGCGGAGTTCAACTCTGGCGTCACTGTAAGGAGTCTGTACATCCTCCCTGTGGAATGTGTGAATTTTCTCCGGGTGCTCTGATTTCCTGCCACATTTCAAAGACGTGATGGTTAGTAGGTTAATTGGTCATTGTAGATTGTCCCGTGATTAGGCTACGGTTAAATCAGGGGTTGCTTGCAGGTGCAGCTTAAGGGGCTGGAAGGGCCTATTCCGCGCTGTATCTCAATAAACAAATAAATTACGTGATCATTCTAATCAATATGAGGCACTGAGGATCAATGCTTATAATAAATAACTAATTTCTTAAATTAAGCCTGTAATCCCTCAGCTTCCCCCTTGCTACCAAGTGCCCCCCCCACTGTCTCCTTTTATCTTTATCACCCCCTTAGAACCTCCCACCACCCCTGGGGGTGGGGGATGATATTACCAACTTTTGGAACCCCTGATTTAGATGCACATTTTTCTATTGGGGCTGACTTGTCTGCATTTTGCATTCAATACCAAAACATTCAAATATTTGCTAACTTCCGAACCCAAGGATAATGCATGTCTATTGATAGATATTTAAAATATACATTTACTTTCTGGGACTCCAGTAAGGAAAGCAGCCTTTTGGCTATTATGCTTATTTGTGTGGTGTAAAAAGAGACTAATTTGTATGCAGCAATGTCATATCCATGCTGCTGGTGAGGGAGCTTATCCCTTCAGCAATCTGTTTCATACTGTATATTTGAGCACACTTAGTATTCTAACAGTTAAAATGATGGCCAGAAGATCATATGCAGTTTGTATCCTCATATATTCATGATAAGTAAGGTTCCTTATTGCAGATTCCTGAAATTGTCTCAAGAGTGCCAGCATATATACATACTTAATCATCTGCTCATCCATTACTTCAAGGACAAGCATATGCCTATGTTCAAAGTGAAATAATTTTGTTTGCTTCATATCCAGAATTAAATGTGATGTTGTTTCTCACATACATTAAGCACTATGCTAAAGCATTGGCTTGAAGTGCAAGTCTCCCTAATCTCTGGTTCAGACTAACAGAGTTCATGAAAGACACATGAGAGAGCAGTCAATGGAGACGAATGCATTACTGTGAGTTCAGCCGGTGAAGCAATTGATATTCTTATTTTTAGTACTGGCAACTGGAGATGAATTTCTCCCTCAGCATGTCTTATTTGTTTGCTAATATTTTTAGCACTATTGAAAATGAATAATTGTCAAGTTTTTGTTTGCTGTGAATCTGACAGAACCATTGTGAGTGGACATTATAGAGTAAACATTCAGCCTGATTTATGCAATTAAAAATGTTTTTAAACTTACAAGTAAGAAATTAACCTGTCCTGATAATTCCAAAACCTTTAAAGTTGCATTGGCATCTGTCTGTTCTGTTGGTTCTGTCAAGCTGTCTGTTAGGAACTGATACATAGACCATTTTTATCTTGATAACAGAGACATTCGGATGAGACATGCAATGACATGAATACCAGTCTGGCTCAGGCTATATTCCCTGAAGACATACGAAATGAGCCAGAGGCAAAATATGTAAATGAAGCATTTAATTACCATTTGTATACTTCTCTGCAGTAGCTGGCTCTGGGTAATATCACAGCATATTCTCTGTTGTTGGTGTCTCTAAATCGTATCATCTGTGTAAAAGAGATTGGAGGTTTTTTCCTAATTTTTGTGTTGGGTATGGATGTGACTGCCAAGGCTAGCATTTACTGCCCATCTCTAATTGTCTTTGAGCTGAATTGATAGATCATTTCAGAGCACGGTTAAGATTTAGCTATTTACTGCTGTGGGTCTGTACTCAGAAGAAGGTCAGGGCATTGGAGGATACCTTCGAGGACCAAATAGTTTTTAGTGTTATTCTGGTGCTCTGTTGATCTCTGTTAATGATACCAATTTTTCAGTTAATTTAACTGAATTTTAACCCTTTAGCTCTTCTGGTGGATTTTCAAATTAAAACTCTGGATGTTTATAATTCATAAATCTAGCATTATCTAGCTCTGCTCAACTAATTATATGCATAATTTTTGTTCCTTTTCCACCTTTATTCTTTGCAGTGACATCCAATTTAGCAGTTAATCTCCTCTGCCTTCCAAATTGTTCTCTCCTTCCTACGAGCTTTCCCTGTATCTTAAAACTTGATTGCCTTGAACCATTACCAGTTCGAATGAAAAATCGCCATCCTGAAACATTAACTCTGATTTTCTCTCTTGACAGTTGCTTCTTAACCAAATGAGTAGATTTCAGATTTTCTGTTTTCATTCTCGATTCATGCCATTTACTGTATTTTGGCCTTGTAAGTGTTTGTTTTTCATATGCAGATAATGTGTCCTGGAAAGATGTTTCAGGAGGAGGTTTGGTACAGAACTTTTGTCCTAATGCAAGGTCAACAATTCCTTCCCCCACTACTGCTGCTTGACCTTCCAAGTTCCTCCAGCAGTTTTTGTGCTCCATATTCCAGCATCTGCACCCTTCTGTCTCCATTTCTGAGGTGCGGGCAGTGGGGGTTGAGCCAGTCTTGCAGTCTTATGTTCAAATGACACATGAACTTCCAGCAGTGTTGACTGGATAGTGACTAGAATTGCAAACTGGACTGAATTTTGTTCCTCATGGAGACCAAGTAAGTTGTTGTGCAACAGTTGAGATAGGGAGGCCAAGCATGCATGTTAGTTAAACCGCAGACCTTATCAATATTGGTGCAGTATATGGGAAGGAAAGTTCACGAAATGTTGCTGCAGCTGGTTCATACAATTAATGCTTAATTTATTTCTGCACAGAATTTGATCACCAGTAAATAGATGTAACCCTAATCAACATTGACAAGGTTATGTTCCTGCTGACAAATTTTATGAACTGATGAGGTCTGGTTAAGTTGGATTGAATGCATATTTTATTTACATAATAGTAATACAAATTGTACAGCATTGTAATGAAAGTATTTTGTGGATGTGGTACCTGCATTAAAGCTATGTTTAGTAACTGCAGTTCTAAATAAACTAATTTTTTGTGATGAACTGATTAATTTATGCTGAAAAATTCTGGAAAGTGTAATCGCATCACTTGAAATTACATTACATTAACTTTTTCAAGATTATTAAGAAACTTGATAAAATAAATCCAAATTTCACTTCATGGTGAAGAGCTCAAACAAACATTGATACAAGTTGCAGACATCCCACCTCTCCTGGAAGTGCCGGGAGTCTCCCGCATATTAATAGTGGCTCCCTGATGCCCGCAAATTATATACAATGTCCCAGAAATTGATTTTTTGAGAGCGAGCGTGAGAGAAAGCGCGAGAGCGAGCGCAAGACAGCGAGCGAGAGAGAGAGAGAGAGAGAGCGAGAGAGCAAGAAAGCAAGCGCAAGAGAGCGAGCGCGAGAGCGAGCACAAGACAGCGAGCGAGAGAGAGAGAGAGAGAGAGCGAGAGAGCAAGAAAGCAAGCGCAAGAGAGCGAGCGCGAATGAGCAACCACGAGAGAGAGAATGAGAGCGAGAGAGAGAGAGCAAGAGCAAGAGCAAGAGCGAGAGTGTTCCAAATAAAGAAAATATGAAACGTACGTCACCCCAGACTACACTAAAGTGTACCCCTGCCTAATAGGGGTCAAAAATAATGACAGGGTTGCTCGCTGCACTGTTTGCAACAGTGACTTTTCTATTGCCCATGGTGGGTTAAGACTGTAAAAGACATGTTGAGGTGAGTTTAACAGGTGTCATTCATTCATTAGCATAGCTAATGTTATTTAAACTAGCTGGCTAGCTGCTAAGGAGCTACTCTATTGCAGACATCCCACCTCTCCCGGAAGTCTCCCGCAAATTGATTGTGCTACCTCCCTGAAATGAGTTTTTGCAGGGTGGGATGTCTGAAGTTACCATAATTAGGAACATACTTTGAATAAACATGCAAGGCTTTATATTGCAACTTCCAGAATATAGTTTATTTACAGTAAAAGAGACTGGCTTCAGTGATCATTTTAACAAGAAAAATTAGAGACTTATTTCAAGTTCCATCTTTAAAGCCCAATAAAAATCATGCCTCTCTATATTCTATATTTTACTTTTGTCAATGGCACTGTTCATGCTTCGGTGTTGGTCATGTTTTGGAGCTGGTGCTTATTGTGTTTTGTAACACCAAAAACTAATTGAAAGAAAAACACATGAGCCTGGATGATTTTCTCAGAGGCGCTCATTTATGACATGGTGGTGTAATGATGTATGCCATTTATGTACTACTTGCATATAACCCATAATGAATTGTATAAACAAACAAAGAATGCTTAATCAAACAATATATTTGAGGAGATCCAAGCATGAGAACAAGGGACGACCCAGGAACAACATAACTAGTTAGTTGTTGGTTGTGGAGTGTGCTGCAATTTGATATGCAAGGAGGAAATTGGTAGGCAGTGTTAGTGTAGCTTATTCTGCTGACATTGCTCACCCTGCATTCTTTAGACTCTGGACAAATGTTTCCACCAAGCTATTTGTAGCTGGATGGTATGGTGCAAGTGTAATATGTCTTATTCCATTCATTTTCAGAAATGACTGAAACTGTTCCAAAACAAACTGGTCCATTGTCACTGACTAAGTGTTTTGGAACATCAGTCTTTGAGAAGAGGCTCCTCAACACATCAATGGTGTGCGAGGCTGTAGTGGAGGCTATTGGGAACACTTCTGGCTGCTTTGTAGGTACATCCACTACTACCAAGAAATTTGCACCCATGAATGATCTGGCAAAATCACATGAATTCTCTGCCAGGGCAATGCAGGCCATTCCTGGAGATGGAAAGATGCTTCTCTTGGCATCTTCTGGACATGTTGGCATCCTAAACAGTGCATGGCAAGCTGCGTGATCTGCCATGAGACAAAGCAGGCCACCAGACAGAGCTTCAAGGCAGAGCTTTCTTTTTGGCCATGCTTAGATGACTGGCATGTAGCTCCTCCAACACTTTGGCTCTCAGCTTGGATGGTACAACTCACTTGTCTCTCGGGCTGCTGTTTCCATTGATACAGAGGTTTCAATTGTACTTTTAAATGTGATTTGTGCTTCATTAAGGCCATCAGTGTAATTGCATGCTCAGACAATTTCTTCAATTCAGCCATGTAAGGTGAAATGGAACCCCCCCCCCCTTTCTTTTTGATTCCACTTATGAAACCTAAAGTATTCTTCAGTCAACAATGGTTCCAGATCTTAATGTTCTTGCATTACTTTAATGATATCAGCAAAGCACCTTTCAGTTGGTTTAGTTGGAACAGGTAAGCTTCTAAGCAAACTGTATGCTTTTCCAGTTATGGCACTCAGCATCACTAGCACTCATTTTTGATCGGTTATTTAATTTGCTTCAAAATACTACTGAATTTGTTCAGTATACATCAGCTAGCTATTTCTGCTTTTCAAAAACTGATTATTATCAGATGGTACTCACTGTTTATGAACCCGTGGCTGTGCAAATCGCTTGTTAATTTTGTTCAATCTCCGCCAGTTTTTTCTTAACTCAGACCTCTCTCTCCCCTTCTGAAGAAAAATGTGCTGTGCTTCCTTTTAACTTGAACATCTCTTTTATCTCCCCTTCCAAAGAAGAGCGTGACACACTTCAACAGGTAGGTAGTCATGACAGGTTCATCTTAAAACTTCCTTGTTGCCGTTGTTATGTTTTGTAACTCTAGAAACTAATCAAAACCAAATCATCTTTACATATGCTCACTTTTAAATACCAGATTTATTTCATTATTTGTAAATGGGTTAGACGAAGTCAAAGTCAAAAACTCCATTAGATAGGTCAACCATAGTTTTCCTTTCATAAATCTACTCTAGCTTTTCTCATTCCTGTTAATGCTTTTTATTGTGTTCTGATATTGCATTCTTCATCAGTCAAGTCAAAGTCCAGTTTATTGTCATATGCACAAGTACATGTATACAAAATCCCTTTCAGCAGCATCAAAGACCCATAACATTAGAGACACAATATTCACAAGAAAACCATATATTAAACATTAACTATACAAAAATATGCAAGAAAATACAATATGAATAAGATCAATCTTTATGTTCAACTCTTATTTCTGTGGGATCAAATGTCAAATGAGTCAAAAAGCAGCTGGTGACCTTAGCAGGTGGAGTGGACCAACTGGACCCCATCTGATTTGGTCATTTCTTTTCCTAAAAGCTGCATCATTCTGTTCCCATCTTTCAATAGCAAAGAGCTACTGAAATAAAATCTTATTAGAATCTGTTTACTTCATGCTCAACAAAGATCTGTAGATCTTTACCTGGAAAATAAACACTTGACTAACTCTTGATAGAAAAGAGGTATACAGAATAGGCCAAATGTATTTCATCACTGAAGCTGCACTATAAGCAAGGAAGTTTGAATGCTAAACAACTGAAGTAGTTCAGCTATAATCATTACCATTAGGTTGCCAGTGAACATATCAAATGGAGATGCATAAGTCTGCAATAAGTATTCACCTTGAAATGAGCTTATGAGTAAAACTTTTATGCAACTGAAATATATTAATATTAAAGCAGAAAATTCATCTGGCAAGGTATGAACAATATATATTCATCTTTGTTAGGGCTTGATGGATGTGCAAAAAATTAATTTTTTATTACTGGCTGCTCTTTTCTGTGGCAATGAATGTGCTTTACACTTTCATAGACTTTTTGGATAAGTTTCCTTTCAGTTTTGCTTTGATCTGTGTTTGCAGACTCTTACACTAGGCACCAATGCCCCAGTGCAATCATAGTGCCCTGGTCAGGGTATCCAAAACAAGTAACTTTGAACATGTTAATATAGAAATTAATGCAAGATTTTCCTCTCTTCCAAAGATCATACATTACCCAAAATGATAAGGAATACAGTGATTTTACTGATTCAGATAAAATAACATTATGTTAATTGTTAGTGTGACAATAAAATAGAACAAATGATCCATTACAGTTTCGGCATTTCCCTCCCAATAGTTTGGTAAACCATATTCATTGAGATGTCTCAGCCTCAACCAAAGGCAACAATAGTTTCTTCTGCCTGATCTTCTTAATCAAGGTGTTAAGCCAAAACATGCCAAGGGTAGCAGGAATAATCTGTCTTGGCGTCAGTTAGCTGTGTTTTTTATTTTCAGAAAAACTTATATGACCTATTTCAAAGGGTTGACAAAAGTTCCCTGTCAAATCACTATCTTGATTACTTTAACCCATTAATGAACCAATCGCAAATTTACAGGTTTCCCAATCAGCTCCACTTTGAGCAATATAATTGTAGTCCCTGTTTAACTAAAGTTGTCTGTTGGGAAGGTGCAACTCTTCCTGTTTATACACCACTTGCAAAGCAAACTCTAGTGTCAATTTAATAAATTCAACTACCGTATCTGTCTGAAGGTACCCCCACCCCCTCATCTGCACCCGAGGTAGAATTGTGCATTTATTTAATTTCTCCAAAGGAATTGCATCAGGCATATAAAGTCTGAATTTTTTATGTTAATGATTTTTTTCCTTCTCTAACTTTCTCCTTATTCATAGTGCTTTGATTTTAACTATTATAAATTACATTCATGGGTTCATTGTGTTATATTTTTACACAATGGAAACCTTAGCTTTTCCAACTTCAGCCAATCATAATCTGACTTTCAGCCACAAATAATTTTATACATCCAATCTCCGTGATCCTTGAGGACTTGTCATCAGACCCCATGCCATTTTTTTCAGAAGCTTTCAGCATCACCTATATGATTTTAGCAAGCCTCCAAAAGAGCAAGAATGCTCACACATTAATGATCATTACAAAAGCCAAGCTATCTTCAAACCCAGTGGAAAGAATCACCACCACTTAAGAAAGGGTTGAGTATCAGCACTCAAAATATGTCCATTAAAGGTATATACATTTATAATCTTGTTTAATGCTGTTTTGTAACTTATGTGATTATGCATTAACATTTATTTTGTGATTGTATGGATATACAGGAGAGAACCTAGTTGTAACTGTGTTTTAGTTATCCACGGGAAGACTAAGAGCCGTGGGGTAGTGTAAGACCTTGGCCAGACCCACTTGGAGTACTGTGCTCAGTTCTGGTCACCTCGCTGCAAGAAGGATGTGGATACTATAGAGAGGGTGCAGAGGAGATTTACAGGGATGTTGCCTGGATTGGGGAGCATGCCTTATGGGAATAGTTTGAGTGAACTTAGCTTTTACTCCTTGGAGTGACGGAGGATGAGAGGTGACCTGATAAAAGTGTATAAGATGATGAGAGGCATTGATCTTGTGGATAGTCAGAGGCTTTTTCCCAGGGCTGAAATGGCTGACATGAGGGGGCATAGTTTTAAAGTGCTTGGAAGTAGGTATAGAGGAGATGTTAGAGGTAAGTATTTCACACAGAGAGTGGTGCGTGTGTGGAATGCACTGCCAGCGACAGTGGTGGAGACACTTAGATAGATACATGGAGCTTAGAAAAATGGAGGGCTATGCTGTGGGGAAATTCTAGGCAGTTTCTACAGTAGGTTACATGGTTGGCACAACATTATGAGCCAAAGGGCCTGTAATGTGCTGTAGATTTCTGTGTTCTATTTCTCTATCCCCGTGGGTCATGACTAATGCGTGCAGCAAAATCTTTGTACTAGGAATTTCTTGTGCTAAAAGTGATGGCAAGTGGAGACAGAAAGATGTATATTTATTGAAAACATTTCATGATTTCAAGATATTCCAGTCCTTCAGGCACTTCTATTGCAGTGTCAATATCATGAAGCAGGAAACAGAGCAACCAATTAACTAGCAAAAAGGTCCCTTGAGCAACAATGTAATAAGCAAATTATGTTGTCCCTTTTTGTTGCCTGAATAAAGATTACCACATTCCCAGAAGTCATAGTAACGATTAGTCCTAAACCGTGCAAAAAAAAAATCACTGGTATAACTAGACTAAAACTTATGATAAGTTTGTTTCATGGTTGGTTTATAAAAAATTTCACTTTAACAGCTCTCTCTGTTCTCTCTGTTCATTCCTTATCGGTTAAGGCATAGTAGTTTAATGAGAATGACTTCAGGGGCAGTGTTTTGTACTTGTGTGGGATGTGGGAAGCCTGGGAGACCTCCAGTCTTCCAGAAAAACACATCTGCACCAGATTCACTGAGCTGCAGCTCCTGACAGAACGTGTTAAGGAACTGGAGCTGCAGCTTGATGACCTTCAACTCATACAGGAGAATGTGGAGGTGAAGGACAAAAGCTACAGGGAGGTAGTCACTTCTAGATTTCAGGAGACAGGTAACTGAGTGATTGTCAGAAGGCAAGTAAATGCACAGCCAGTGAGGAGTACACCTGTGGCCGTTCCCCTCAATAATAAGTAGGATGGCCTACTGGGGGGAGCCACAGTGATCGGGTCTCTGGCACTGAGTCTGGTGCTGTGGCTTAGAAGAGCAGAGAGGTGAAGAGAACTTCAGTGTTGATAGTGTTCATGTTCTGTCAGAGGAACATGATAGAGATATCCGGATGTTATGTTGCTTTCCACGTGCCAGGATCAGGGATGTCTCGGATCTGGTCCATGGCATTCTCAAGGGCAAGGGTGAACAGCCAACAGTCTTGGTACATATTGGCACCAATGACATAGGTTGATAAGGTGAGGAGATCATGAAGAGTGATTTTGGGGAGCTCGGTAGAAAGCTGAAAAATAGGTCCTCCAAGGTAGTAATCTCTGGATCGCTGCCTGTGCCATGTGCCAGTGAGGGTAAGAATAGGATGGTTTTGCAGTTCTATTCAAAAAGTTCAAAGGAACATCTAAACAAGCCTGATGCATTTTGGAAACAAGCCCTGTGGACTGATGAAGTTAAAATAGAACTTTTTGGCCGCAATGAGCAAAGGTATGTTTGGAGAAAAAGAAGTGTGTAGAATTTCATGAAAAGATCCCCTCTCCAACTGTTAAGCACAGGGTGGATCGATAATGCTTTGAGCTTGTGTTGCAGCCAGTGGCACGGGGAACATTTACTGGTAAAGGGAAGAATGAATTCAAATAAGTACCAGCAAATTCTGGAAGCGAACATCACACCGTCTGTGAAAAAGCCGAAGATGAAGAGAGCAAACACGAGGAATTCTGCAGATGCTGGAAATTCAAGCAATACACATCAAAGTTGCTGGTGAACGCAGCAGGCCAGGCAGCATCTCTAGGAAGAGGTACAGTCGACGTTTCAGGCCGAGACCCTTCGTCAGGACTATCTGAAGGAAGAGTTAGTAAGAGACTTGAAAGTGGGAGGGGGAGGGGAGATCCAAAACGATAGGCGAAGACAGGAGGGGAAGGGGTGGAGCCAAGAGCTGGACAGGTGATTGGCAAAAGGGGTATGAGAAGATCATGGGACGGGAGGCCCAGGGAGAAAGAAAAGGGGGAGGGGGGGAAAACCCAGAGGATGGGTAAAGGGTATAGTGAGGGGGACAGAGGGAGAAAGAGAGAGAGAAAAAGAATGTGTGTATATAAATAACAGATGGGGTACGAGGGGGAGGTGGGGCATTAGCGGAAGTTCAGTGGCCACACATTTTAATTCCACATCCCATTCCCATTCTGATATGTCTAAGCACGGCCTCCTCTACTGTAAAGATGAAGCCACACTCAGGTTGGAGGAACAACACCTTATATTCCGTCTGGGTAGCCTCCAACCTGATGGCATGAACATCAACTTCTCAAACTTCCGCTAATGTTCCACCTCCCCCTCGTACCCCATCCGTTATTTATTTATATACACACATTCTTTTTCTCCCTCTGTCCCCCTCACTATACCCCTTGCCCATCCTCTGTTTTTTCTCCCCCCCTCCCTCTTTTCTTTCTCCCTAGGCCTCCTGTCCCATGATCCTCTCATATCCCTTTTGCCAATCACCTGTCCAGCTCTTGGCTCCATCCCTCCCCATCCTGTCTTCTCCTATCATTTTAGATCTCTCCGTCCTCCTCCCACTTTCAAATCACTTACTATCTCTTCTTTCAGTTAGTCCTGACGAAGGGTCTCGGCATGAAATGTCGACTGTACCTCTTCCTAGAGATGCTGCCCGGCCTGCTGCGTTCACCAGCAACTTTGATGAAGATGAAAAGAGGATGGCTTCTACAATAGGATAATAATCCTCAACACACCTCAAAATCCACAATGGACTACCTCAAGAGGTGCAAGCTGAAGGTTTTGCTATGGCCGTCACAGTCCCCTGACCTAAACATCATCGAGAATCTGTGGATAGACCTCAAAAGAGCAGTGCATGCAAAACAGCCCAAGAATCTCACAGAACTAGAAGGCTTTTGCAAGGAAGAATGGGCAAAAATCCCCCAAACAAGAAGTGAAAGACTCTTAGCTGGCTACAAAAAGTGTTTACAAGCTGTGATACTTGCCAAAGGGGGTGTTACTAAGTACTGCCATGCAGAGTGCCCAAACTTTTGCTTTGGGCCCTTTTCCTTTTTTGTTATTTTGAAACTGTAAAAGATGGAAATAAAAAAGTTTTCTTGATTAAGATATTAAAGAAATGTGTCATGTTTAACTTTATGCCTTTTGGAAATCAGTTCATCTTTTACTCGCTTAGCTATTCACAGTAACAGAAATTTTGACTGGGGGGCCCAAACTTTTGCATGCCACTGTATGAATGAGTGAAGCTTCTCCATTATTATATTTATCACAATACAGAGATATATCTAAATAAAAACGAGACAACTTATCCTTGGTCATGTGGTCAAATGTCACTCCACTCTTCAAGAAGAGAGAGTGGCAGAAGAAAGGAAATTATAGGACAGCTAATCCAACCTTAGTGGTTGGGAAGATGTTGGAATCGATTATTGAGGATGAGGTCTCAAGGGTACTTGGAGGCACATGATAAAATAGGTCGTACTCAGCACGATTTCTTCAAGGGAAAAACTTCCCTGACAAATCTCTTGAAATTCTTTGAAGAAATAACAAGTAGGATAGACAAAGGAGAATCTATTGATGTTGCCGAGACCCTTCGTCAGGACTAACTGAAAGAAGAGATATTAGAGATTTGAAAGTGGAAGG
This sequence comes from Mobula birostris, assembly GCF_030028105.1. Classification (NCBI taxonomy): domain Eukaryota; kingdom Metazoa; phylum Chordata; class Chondrichthyes; order Myliobatiformes; family Myliobatidae; genus Mobula; species Mobula birostris. The sequence goes on from NC_092402.1 coordinate 29,535,694, forward strand.
TGGAGGGGAGATCCGAAATGATAGGAGAAGACAGGAGGGGGAGGGATGGAGCTAAGAGCTGGAAAGTTGATTGGCAAAAGGGATGCGAGGCTGGAGAAGGGAGAGGATCATGGGATGGGAAGTCTAGGGAGAAAGAAAGGGAGAAGTGAGCCCAGAGGAAGATGGAGAGCAGGCAAGGAGTTATAGTGAGAGAGAAAATAGAAAAGAGGAAAAATAAAAAATAATAATGAAATAAGTAAATGCAGGATGGGGTAAGAAGGGGAGGAGTGGCATTATCAGAAGTTAGAGAAGTCAGTGTTCATGCCATCAGGTTGGAGGCTACCCAGATGGAATATAAGTTGTTGTTCCTCCAACCTGAGTGTGGCTTCATCTTGACTGTAGAGGAGGCCATGGATAGACAATCAGAATGGGAATGGGACATGGAATTAAAATGTGTGGCCACCGGGAGATCCTGCTCTCTGGCAGACAGAGCGTAAGTGTTCAGCGAAACGGTCTCCCAGCCTGCGTCAGGTCTCGCCAATATATAGAACTCAGCACCGGGAGCACTGGACGCAATATATCACCCCAGCCGGCTCACAGGTGAAGTATAGCCTCACCTGGAAGAACTATCAGGAGCCCTGAATGGTGGTGAGGGAGAAAGTGTGGGGGCATGTGTAGCACTTGTTCCGCATACAAGGATAAGTGCCAGGAGGGAGATCGGTGGAAAGAGATGTGGGGGACAAATGGACAAGGGAGTCGCGTAGGGAGTGATCCCTGCAGAAAGCAGAGAGCGGGGGGAGGGAAAGATGTGCTTTGTGATGGGATCCTGTTGGAGGTGGCGGAAATTACGGAGAATTATATGTTGGACCCGAAGGCTGGTGGGGTGGTAGGTGAGGACAAGGGGAACCCTATTCCTAGTGGGGTGGTGAGAGGATGGAGTGAGAGCAGATGTGCATGAAGTGGGAGAGATGCATTTGAGAGCAGAGTTGATAGTGGAGGAAGGGAAGCCCCTTTCTTTAAAAAGGGAAGATATCTCCTTTGTCCTGGAATGAAAAGCCTCATCCTGAGAGCAGATGCGGCAGAGACGGAGGAATTGCGAGCAGGGGATGGCATTTTTGCAAGAGACAGGGTGAGAAGAGGAATAGTCCAGATAGCTGTGAGAGTCAGTAGGCTTATAGTAGACATCAGTAGATAAGCTGTCTCCAGAGATAGAGACAGAAAGATCAAGAAATGGGAGGAAGGTGTCGGAAATGGACCAGGGAAACTTGAGGGCAGGGTGAAAGTTGGAGGCAAAGTTAATGAAGTCAATGAGCTCAGCATGCGTGCAGGAAGCAGTGCCAATGCAGTCGTCAATGTAGTGAAGGAAAAGTGGGGGACAGATACCAGTATAGGCTTGGAACATGGATTGTTCCACAAAGCCAACAAAAAGGCAGGCATAGCTGGGACTCATATGGGTGCCCATGGCTACACCTTCAGTTTGGAGGAAGTGGGAGGAGCCAAAGGAGAAATTATTAAGAGTAAGGACTAATTCCGCTAGACGGAGCAGAGTGGTGGTAGAGGGGAACTGGTTAGGTCTGGAATCCAAAAAGAAGTGGAGAGCTTTGAGACCTTCCTGGTGGAGGATGGAGGTATATAGGGACCAGACATTCATGGCGAAAATAAAGTGGTAGGGGCCAGGGAACTTAAAATCATTGAAAAATTTCAGAGCGTGAGAAGTGTCACGAACATAGGTGGGAAGGGATTGAACAAGGGGGGATAAAACAGTGTCGAGGTATGCAGAAATGAGTTTGGTGGGGCAGGAGCAAGTTGAGACAATGGGTCTACCTGGACAAGCAAGTTTGTCGATCTTAAGCAGTAGCTGATAGGCAGGAGGGAAAGAGTGGGAATAAAGGGAGCCTTTTCTGGTTGGCTGCCTGTAACTAGTGTTGTTCCACAGGGGTCTGTGTTGGGACCAATTCTTTTTGAGTTATGTCAATGATTTGGATAATGGAATTGATGGCTTTGTTGCAAACTTTGCAGACCATACGAGGACAGGTAGAGATCTTATGATAGATGTTAGGAGATCTTATAGAAACATATAAGATGGTAATCTTATAGAAATATATAAAATTATGAAAGAGATAGATAAGCTAGAGGCAGGAAAGTTGTTTTCACTGGTAGTTAAGACTAGAACTAGGAGACATAGCCTCAAGATTTGGGGGGTAGACCTAGGATGGAGATGAGGAGGAACTGCTTTTCCCAGAGAGTGGTGAATCTGTGGAATTCTCTGCCCCATGAAGCAGTGGAGGCTACCTCAGTAAATATATTTAAGACAAGTTTGGATAGACTTTTGCATAGTAGGGGAATTAAAGGTTATGGGGAAAAGCAGGTAGGTGGAGGTGAGTCCATGGATCTCATTGAATGGCAGAGCAGGCTCGATGGGCCTACTCCAGCTCCTATTTCTTATGTTCTTATGGAAGGGCAGGTTGTTTTGAGGAGGTAGTGAGGCTACAGGAGGACTTAAACAGATTACAAGAAGTGGCCAATGGAATACAGTGTCGGGAAGTGTATGGTCATGCACTTTGGTAGAAGAAATGAAAGTTTTGACTGTTTTCTAAATGAAGAGTAAATACAAAAAAACTGATGCGCAAGGGACTTGGGAGTCCTTGTGCAGGATTCCCTAAAGGTTAATTTGCAGGTTGAGTCTGTGGTAAGGAAGGCAAATGTGATGTTAGCATTTGTTTCAAGAGGACTACAATATAAAAGCAAGGATGTAATGTTGAGACTGTATAAACACTGGTAACACCTCACTTGGAGTATTGTGAGCAGTTTTGGGCCCCTTATCTTAGAACGTACTGAAACTGGAGAGGGTTCAAAGGAGGTTCACGAAAATGATTCCAGGATTGAATGGCTTGTATGAAGAGTGTTTGATGGCTCTGGGCCTGTATTCACGAGAATTCAGAAGAATGAGGGGTGACCTCATTGAAACCTATAGAATATTGAAAGGCCTTGATAGAGTATATGTGGAGAGGATGTTTCCTATGGTGGGAGAATTTAAGTCCAGAGGGCACAACCTCAGAATAGAGAGGTGTCCTTTTAGAATGGAGATGAGGAGGAATTTCTTTGTACATTCATTGTATGCTATATTTTTTCCAAAGAATGTAAATATTTGCCATAAAATACAGAATTATTCCTTTTCATTATGTTACATGGAGAAACAAAGTTGTAATTTATTGCTGCCTTCTATAATACTCAATGCCTGCTCCATCATAAAATTTTATTACCAATAGTCTCAGGAGTGCAATAACATAGTGGGTATGTCAATGAACTAACCTAAGGTTTGGATTAATACTGCTGAGGCATAAATTAAAATCCCACCTGGAAAGCTGAGGAATTAAAATCTAATTATTCTAAAATCTAATAATTCTTGAATTTTAAGAAAAAGTAGTTTACGGTGACATTAAATTACTGGATTGTCTTTTAAAAGAAACATCTGTTTTGCAAATGTTCTGTGGGAGACTATCTGTCAGTCTATTTCATTCTGACCTACATGTATCTTTTCGACTGCTGCAGGGATGTGGAAGTAAAATGAATTTAAAATTCTAGAATATACGGACACAAAGCAAAATGCATGTCTAGATATTTGAATGCATAAGCTGCTTACTTTGTGCTTGATTGAAAATACAATTTGGAAAGAGTGAAACATGATCTGGGTTACTGGGTGGCACTTAGAAAATCTGTCATGGAGTGCATCAAGCCTCCTAGACAACCATGACCCACTGCAATTTGCTTCCTGCTGAAACAGGTCTATGGCAGATGACATTTCATGGGACTTGCGCTCGTCTCTGGAGTATCTGGACAGTAAAGACATCTATTTTAGACTGTTAATATTGACTAATGCTCTGCCTTCAATACTATAATTCAAAGCGAACTAATCACCAAACTCTGAGACACAGGAGACAACATCTTCCTCTGCAACTGGATCGTTGACTTCCTGACCAATAGATTGCAATCAGCATGGATAGGCAGCACACCTCCACTAAGTTTATTCTCAGCTGCCTCCTCTACTTCCTGGACACTCATGGTTGTGTGGCCAGATTCTGTTCTAGTACAACCAGATGTTATCCTCATAATTTACGTAATGATCGGTACCTTATTGTCTAGCTGCATTGCACTTTCTCTGTAGCTGTTGGACTTACTTTTACTACATCAATGTACTGTGGAATAATTTGATCTGTATAAACAGTATACAAAACAAACTTTTCACTGTACCTCAGAACCAATTCAGTTTGTCAGTTCTCAAAACGAATGCCACTTGCATGCCCTTGTGATTTTGAGCCACAGGAATACACAAACCGTAGATATACGTAATTGGTCTTTATTCAGTACAAGCAAACACACAGATATGCGAGAAGAATTGCTATTAACTAAAAATACCCGGATTTTTAATTTTTTTAAGTGCAAAATAGCAATATATGATTACTGTAAATACTTACAATTATGTAATTCTTGATTTTGGGCATAGATAAATTATTCCATAAATATATACATTTACAATGGGAGTATTTTGTAACTGGTAAGAACAACTTTGAATAGTTAAGCAACACACACAAAATGCTGGAGGGACTCAACAGGCATCATCTATGGAAAAGAGGAGGTCGACATTTCAGGCTGAGACCCTTCATCTGGACTGAGAAGGATGGGGGAAAATGCTAAAATAAAAAAGGTGGTGGGAGGGGAAGGAGGCGAGCTGGAAGGTGATCAGTGCAGCCAGGTAGGTGGGAAAGGTCAAGGGCTGGAGAAGGAATCTGATAGGAGAGGAGAGTGGACCAGAGGAGAAAGGGAAGGAGGAGGGGACTAGGGGGACATAATGCAGTTATATCATACTACTGTTCATATAGTCATAGTCATACTTTATTGATCCCAGGGGAAATTGGTTTTCATTACAGTTGCACCATAAATAATAAATAGTAATAAAACCATAAATAGTTAAATAGTAATATGTGAATTATGCCAGTAAATTATGAAATAAGTCCAGGACCAGCCTATTGGCTCAGGGTGTCTGACCCTCCAAGGGAGGAGTTGTAAAGTTTGATGGCCACAGGCAGGAATGACTTCCTATGACGCTCTGTGTTGCATCTCGGTGGAATGAGTCTCTGGCTGAATGTACTCCTGTATCCAACCAGTACATTATGTAGTGGATGGGAGACATTGTCCAAGATGGCATGCAACTTGGACAGCATCCTCTTTTCAGACACCACCGTGAGAGAGTCCAGTTCCATCCCCACAACATCACTGGCCTTATGAATGAGTTTGTTGATTCTGTTGGTGTCTGCTACCCTCAGCCTGCTGCCCCAGCACACAACAGCAAACATGATAGCACTGGCCACCACAGACTCGTAGGACATCCTCAGCATCGTCCGGCAGATGTTAAAGGACCTCAGTCTCCTCAGGAAATAGAGACGGCTCTGACCCTTCTTGTAAACAGCCTCAGTGTTCTTTGACCAGTCCAAATTATTGTCAATTCGTATCCCCAGGTATTTGTAATCCTCCACCATGTCCACACTGACCCCTGGATGGAAACAGAGGTCACCGGTACCTTAGCTCTCCTCAGGTCTACCACCAGCTTCTTAGTCTTTTACACATTAAGCTGCAGATAATTCTGCACACACCATGTGACAAAGTTTCCTACCGTAGCCCTGTACTCAGCCTCATCTCCCTTGCTGATGCATCCAACTATGGCAGAGTCATCAGAAAACTTCTGAAGATGACAAGACTCTGTGCAGTAGTTGAAGTCCGAGGTGTAAATGGTGAAGAGAAAGGGAGACAAGACAGTCCCCTGTGGAGCCCCAGTGCTGCTGATCACTCTGTCGGACACACAGTGTTGCAAGCACACGTACTGTGGTCTGCCAGTCAGGTAATCAAGAATCCATGACACCAGGAAAGCATCCACCTGCATCGCTGTCAGCTTCTCCCACAGCAGAGCAGGGCGGATGGTGTTGAACGCACTGGAGAAGTCAAAAAACATGACCCTCACAGTGGGTGATACTCATGGTCACAATAGTTTTTCAAACATACTGTATTAAGTGCCTCTCACTATGACTACGTAATTTGGTCTCTTCACTTCAACAAATCATGCAGCTGTCCTTGTAATTTTAAAACCAATTACGACTTGTAAGTTACATTTGAAAACACTTTGAAGGCTGCTTCTTATTTGCACTAATGGCTGCTACACAATACCCTCTGATTATTGTTGCTACTTCTTAACACCTTCAATTTCCTGTTCCCCTGAGGCCCCAATCACCTGAAGCCTCAAGGCTACAATCTCCAATAGCCGCAAAACCTCTAGCTGAAGGTCCAAGTGAACCACTCCCACACAACCTTTCTATTATCAAATAAACCATTCATAATATGCTGCATAATTAGATAGTAGGGTAGATGACCTAAAATGTTGGTTTCAAGAATGAGCTTTAAAGGAGGAAAGAGAGTGACAGAGATGTAGAGAGGGGACTGGGGAGCTTGGGCATCATTGTAGCTGAAACTACAGTTACAAAAGGCAAGTCAGGTAACATTGGAGATGCCTAATAAATGAGTATTTGAGGGATGGGGTGGAGATCTTTGCAAGTTACTGGAATGGAGGAGGTAAAAGATCTGGTAGGGAAATACATGGTGGCTTTGAAGACAAAAGTAAAATTTCTTGCACTGAGGCAATGAATGGAGGTCAGAAAATACCAGGGTGGATGGGGTTCTCTGGGCATTAGGACTGGGCTTGTAGATTCCTTCATGACGTCATATTTTCAGAGGAATTGAAAGAATAAAGGAGGTCAGAAAAGAGTGTGAAATTGTTAATTTTGGAGATTGCAGGGGCAGATGTAGGTGGTCCTGGGTACAGCATATTTACATGGCCTGAAGCTTATCTTTGCATCAAATACGACACCAGAATAAGGAATGGCTTTGGGGTGGGGGGGCGTTGGTTTGAGTTTCAAGTAGGGGTATTGGGTCTTCCCAAAATTTAGTTGGAAGAAACTTACTAATTCTTTACTGGGTGTCAGATGAACAGCCCGATAGAAAAGTCAAGGAATTTGGTGGTGTAAGGTCAAGCAAAATAATATATACAAGGACTCTGCTGCATTTTCAGACGATTTAGTAAATGGCCACCATGTGTACTGAAATGCAAAAATTTGGTGGTGTAAGGTCAAGCAAAATAATATATACAAGGACTCTGCTGCATTTTCAGACGATTTAGTAAATGGCCACCATGTGTACTGAAATGCAAAGGAGCATTCTAAAGGTCCTTAAGAGATTAGAAATAATGGTATGGGAGCTAGAGGAGTCATTACTGGTGATTTTCAGGCTATCATGAGTAAAATACAAATACACTAAAAGAAGATGCAATGCAGACACACACGAAAACATGCAAGTGTACAACTTGTACATACAAGTACATGAATGTAAGAAACAAGTGTAATGTAGAAAAGCTAATGGCTGTTTTATCAGCATTTTGAGTAGATTGAATGTTATCAGGGATACTTGAAATATGTGTGTTAATCAAGAAACAGATGCTACTGAAGGCTTAGGCAGCCAAGAAAAGGTCAGTATGTGCATATATAAAACAGGTGAAGATGCCAGCAACTGAGATATAATGAAACTAAGTGTCTGTATGCCAAATATAATTAAAATTGTATAGAAAATCTCATTAATGTCAAAAATTCTGAAGAATGACAATAGCAAACAAAAAGGTTAGGTCTTGATTTCTTTCAGTTGTCATGTTGCGGTGTCTCAAGCAGAAGCAATTAAAAACAAAAAAAATCCAATACTGTTTGGAAGATTTCCTAATTGGCCTGTGATTTGCCTGTAATTTGAAAGTTAGTTGCCTTATGATCATTAACTTGTTCATTTTCTAACCAGGCACCGAAGGAGATAAATGCTTGGTATCCTCGCATGCAACTGAATTGTTGAAAGGTTAAAGCTGATTTTCTAATGTTAAAATACCCATGCAAAGATCTTGGACAGAATTGCAAGACTAAAATTACCACTAAGCATAAAAAAATAATTTCTGCAACTGGAAGGCAATGATGTTGCGTCATATTTCAAATCAACACACACAAAATGCAGGAGGAACTCAGCAGGTCAGGTAGCATCTATGGAAATGAATAAACAGTTGATGTTTCAGGTTGAGACCCTTCTTTGTCTTAGCAAGCTAGGCAGAGTGCATGATTGATAGTTAACGTGAAGGATGAGGACATTTTTCTCTCCCAAGTAGTAACTTTGCTCTAGTCAGCTCTTGACTCTGCTTGTGAATCATGGGCTAGGCATTATATCTCTGCCACTGTGGCATTGAAAGCTTTGTGCAGAGGGGCTTAAATACCCTCAGTAAACATCATCAACCATTCATCATAATCAAATTATACATATATTCCAGAGGAACATTATTGGTAGATATCAAATCTAGTATAACAGCACTTGTTGGCAATATCAAATAATAGGTTGTCAAGGAGAAAGGTGGCAGTCAACATTTGACTGGTTATCAGGAAACGATGATCAGGTTTCCCTTGTTGTCATCATTGGCCTAAACAAATTTGGAAAACAGACACTAAATTGAATGTATATAACAACTGAACCTGACTTGAGCCACTTAATCAATGAAAATGAATTGTTTTGCATTTGTCAGGAGAGAGCAAATGGGACATGATCTGACAGACAACAGTTAAGGACATTATATTCAAAAGCTGCAGTGAAGTTAAACAATTTTCATTTGATTGAGACATTTTTGGAAACACGAACAGGAGTGAATTATGCCAACACGTTTGCCTGGGATAATGGAAAACATTGTACCTTACAGAATACAGAGCAGCACCCTTACTCTTCTCTAATCTGCCCTGTACAGGACACACTGCTACAGGATCTGACACAGAAAAATGGCACTCCTGTAGCTCAAATTACTTAAGATCCATTTGAAAACCAAAAATTTTTTATTGTTGTTTTTCTGTCCTACTCTGTCACACAGCTACAAGGGCTCAAATTGGGAAATGAGTTACTGCTGACAGTTCTCTTCAATTATTTATTAGAAAAAAATCAGTTTTGAATTAGATGAAGCATTTCAGAACCCAACATATTCTTCATATTCCACTGAAACTTAATTCTCTTAAAACTGTGCTATTGTATTACATAAAGTTACCAAGATAACCATGACATAAGCAATTAGTGTGGCCTTACCTGTAGTAAAGTGGAAGCACTAATCATTAGTTTATTTTGGATATGAGAAAAAGCTCATGTGACTGTACATGAGCTAGACAATTACTGTGTGAATGGAAACTGACCACTTTGCTACTATCCCTTCATTAAGAGAAAAGGTCGTTTCTTGTCTCATCACTGAGGAACAAGGCAGCTCTGGCAATCAGCTTGAGCCTCATCTCATTACATACCAGACATACAAAATGTCATGCATAGGGAGAGAGGTTCTGCAGTAACTGTCTGTCTCTATCATGTGGGACATGATGGATTTGACCTTAGCTCGGTCCGCAGTTTAAAAAGCTTGCCCCAAGTCCTTCAATAACTAATCTTCATCCGAGATTTAGTTAGTAATTCTGAACTCAATAATTATAATTAGTACCTGTGCTACCCTGAAATGTCTAAAGTGCAGGTTTAGTTTACAATAGATTGATAATTGAATTGTCACCAGATATACAACCATACTGACTAGGGATAGAATAGACAATAAGAGACCAGCATTCCTTATTCTGTAATGAAATGCCTTTAATTATGGTTAAGAAATTACAGTAACCTTAGTGTGATAGCTGACACTATGATACACTTCCCTTTCTCTTTATTCCCCTATTTAATGTACTGAGTCTCACAACTCAAGATGTTAAGACATCAAACATGTGGCTAAACTTAACAGATACATCTCTTCCCAGCGCTTGTACAATTGTTGAGCCCTACTTCTCTCATAGCATGTTCAAATGTTAATTCTGGTTTGTTTCTGGACACCATAAGCTGCTTTAGTTTACAGCTCAGTGTATTATGAGAAGCAGTTTTGGCCTTCTTATCTAAGAAAGGATGTGCTGGCATTGGACAGGGTCCAGAGGACCTTCATGAGAATGATCCCAGGAATGAAAGGGTTAACATATGAGGAGTGTTCGATGGCTCCGGGCTATACTTGCTGGAATCTAGAAGAATGAGGGGGAATCTCATTGAAACCTATCAAACAGTGAAAGCCTCAGACTGAGTGGAAATGGCGAGGATGTTTTCGAAGAGGCTTTGAACTTTTTTACTCTGCCATGGCCTGTTCTTCATCAAGTTATAGTATTGTTGCACTGTTGTAACTATATGCTATAATTATGTGGTTTTGTTAGTTTTTTCAGTCTAGGTCTGTCCTGTGTTTTTGTGATATCACACCAGAGGAATAGTGTATCATTTCTTGATGCATGCATTACTAAATGACAATAAAAGAGGACGTGTCCTCATAATCTATAGTGTGAGAGTCTAGGACCAGAGGGCACAGCCTCCGAGTAAAAGGGTATCCCTTTAGAGCAGAGATGAAGAGTAATTTCTTCAGCCAGATAAATGTGCAGGCCAAGTCATTGGGTATATTTAAAGCGGAGGTGATAGGCTCTTGATTAGTAAGACCATCAAAGGTCATGGAGCAACGGCAGGAGAATGGAGTTGAAAGGGATAATAAATCTGCCACGAAGGAATGGTGAGTAGACTCACTGGGCTGAATGCCCTAATTCTACTGCTATGTCTTATAGTAAGCACAGCTAGCATTCTTCCTAAGATATGCCAAAGAGATTGATCTTTTAAATTGTATAAATATGACCAACCTCCATCATACATCAACGGTCTCAATTTTACTGTGACATAGGCAAGTGAATGCAACCTTTTAATTGCAGCATTTGGTGTTCAATTGAACTGCTAGAATGATACAACATTGTTGCAATGAATAAGCATGTGAAACTGGCTTGCCCACAGAAGGCAAAGAGTAGTCGTAGATGGGTCATATTCTGCATGGAGGTCAGTGACCAGTGGTGTGCTCAGGGATCTGTTCTGGGACCCCTACTCTTTGTGATTTTTATAAATGACCTGGATGAGGAAGTGGAGGGATGGGTTAGTAACTTTGCTGATGACACAAAGGTTGGGGGTGTTGTGGATAGTGTGGAGGGCTGTCAGAGGTTACAGCAGGACATTGATAGGATGCAAAACTGGGCTGAGAAGTGGCAGACTGAGTTCAACCCAGGTAAGTGTGAGGTGGTTCATTTTGGTAGGTCAAATATGATGGCAGAATATAATTTTAATGGTAAGACCCTTGGCAGTGTGGAGGATCAGAGAGATCTTGGAGTCTGAGTCCATAGGACACTCAAAGCTGCTATGCAGGTTGTCTCTCTGGTTAAGAAGGCATACGGTGCATTGGCCTTCATCAACCATGGGATTGAGTTTAAGAGCTGAGAGGTAATGTTGTAGCTATATAGGACCCTGGTCAGACCCCACTTGGAGTACTGTGCTCAGTTCTGGTCACCTCACTACAGGAAGGACGTAGAAACCATAGAAAGGGTACAGAGGAGATTTACAAGGATGATGTCTGGATTGGGGAGCATGCCTTATGAGAATAGGTTGAGTGAACTCAGCCTTTTCTCCTTGGAGCGATGGAGGATGAGAGATGATCTGATAGAGGTGAACAAGATAATGAGAGGCATTGATCGTGTGGATAGTCAGAGGCTTTTTCCCAGGGCTGAAATGGCTAGCATGAGAAGGCATAATAGTTTTAAGGTGCTTGGAAGTAGGTACAGAGAAGACGTCGGGGGTAAGTACTTTTTTTAAGCAGAGAGTGGTGAGTGCATGGAATGGGCTGGCGGTGGTGGAGGTGGAAACGATAGGGTCTTTTAAGAGACTCCTGGATGGTACATGCAGCTTAGAAAAATAGAGGGCTATGGGTAAGCCTATGTAGTTCTAGGGTAAGGACATATTCAGCACAGCTTTGTGGGGCGAAGGGCCTGTATTGTGCTGTAGGTTTTCTATGTTTCTATGAATCAGTTTCTTAATATGGTTGTAAACTGCCCAAAAATAAGGTAGTACTACACCTGGCCGTTACACCACACTACTTCTTCCTCCACTTAAAAAAAAGAAATGAACAACATTTTGGAAAAAGGTAAATCTATTACACTGGAGACTTTTTCATATCAAGCCAAAACAAGTCGATTATAACCTTACCTAACATAAGGGCCTATCTCTTCACTCCTTTCCCTGATGCTCTTATCAAAATCAAAACAAATGGTTCAGGAGTGAATGATCTGTCCATCACTGAAAGTGTTCCACCAGGCAACGTGCTGAAGCAGAACATGTTAGTCCTATTTTTCTCTGATCCATTCCCAACACAGCATTGTCCAAGCCCAATAATTGACAGCATAATCAACGTCACCTAGGGCCACAGTCTATCTCGTTCCTCCTGGTACTACTTTTTTATACTTCTGAAAAGTACATGTACAATATAACATTACTTTTCATTCGCAAGATTCATCCAATTTTATGCCTGTGGCTATCTTGCTCTACTATTGAGCTTTTTGCTGCAGTATCCACAGCTGTTACAAAGTTCAACCTTTCATTCTGGAGAAACAATTGGAATTGGTTTATTATTGTCATTTGAAACACAGTGAAAAAACTGTGTCATCCTGGCAGACAGTGCCATACACAAGCACATCAAGTCATATGAAAAACAGAATGCAGAATTATAGTGATGCAGCTACAGAAACAGTGCCATTCAGCCAAAACAAAAGGCAAGGGCTGCAACAACAAACAATCTGTTGGATGAACTCAGCAGGTCAAGTAGCAACTGTAGGGAAATAGGAATTGTTGACGTTTTGGGTTGAAACCCTGCATCAGGGCTGAGAATGAAGTGGAATGACTGGAGGGGGAGATCATGTCCAAGAATGAAAGGGTTACCGTATGAGGAGCGTCTGGCAGATCTTAGGCTGTATTTCCTGGAGTTCAGGAGAATTTGGGGATGGGGAGGAAAATATGAACGAGTTTGGAGGCGACATCAGAAGCATGACAACTTTCATAGGGCTTGCAAGATACTACTTCGTACAAAGTGAAACCCAAGAGCATGAATAGAATTCATGGGAATTCTACTTGGAATAGAATAGCTATAGAAGTTGCAGAACCTGGGCCTCTGTACCTCTCTCGAATTGGATCCTCGATTTCCTAACCAGAAGACCACAGTCTGTGCAGATTGGTGATGATCCTCGCTGATGATCAACACAGGTGCACCTCAGGGTTGTGTGCTTAGTCTACTGCTCTACTTTCTGTATACACATGACTGTGTGGCTAGGCATAGCTCAAATACCATGTATAAACTTGCTGACGATACAACCATTGTTGGTAGAATCTCAGGTGGTGACGAGAGGGCGTACAGAAGTGAGATATGCCAATTAGTGGAGTGGTGCTGCAGCAACAATCTGGCACTCAACGTCAGAAAGATGAAAGTGTTACCAGGTTGGGATATGGCCCAAGTGCAGAGTGAGAGACACTGAAGCAGGTCGATAGTTTACAGACTTTAATATGAACAGTGTTAAAGGGAAAATAAAACAATAAACGCTAGGCCAAACAGGGCCGTTAACTGAAACTCAAAAGGAAAATGAAGCCTACCATGCGGCTGAAAAGAACATCTAAACATTAAACGAATACCGCTAGTCTTCAGAGTCAGTTGACTTGAAATTCCATTATCTCAGGGAAGGCAGAATGCAAACAGTAGCGAAGCGTTGCTATGCTCTGTCCAAGTCTCGACAAGCACTACGACGACAGCATGGAGTTAAATACTACCAGAATTAAATAATTAGCTGACACGTGCAAATTCACAAGTGCTATTGCTGTATCTACTGTGCTGCCGAATCCATGGTTGTGACAGAAAGAGCTGATTGTGAACTTGCGGAAGGGTAAGACAAAGGGTAAGACAGTGGTACGCAAAAATTTAGGCGCCCCTGGTCAAAGTTTCTGTTACTGTGAATAGCTAAGCGAGTAAAAGATGAACTGATTTCCAAGAGGCATAAAGTTAAAGATGACACATTTCTTTAATATTTTCAGCAAGAAAATTTATTTCCATCTTTTACAGCTTCAAAATAACAGAAAAGGAAAAGGGCCCAAAGCAAAAGTTTGGGCACCCTGCATGGCGGTACTTAGTAACACCCCCTTTGGCAAGTATCACAGCTTGTAAACACTTTCTGTAGCCAGCTAAGAGTCTTTCAATTCTTGTTTGGGGGATTTTCGCCCATTCTTCCTTGCAAAAGGCTTCTAGTTCTGTGAGATTCTTGGGCTGTCTTGCAGGCACTGCTCTTTTGAGGTCTATCCACAGATTTTCGATGATGTGTAGGTCAAGGGACTGTGAGGGCCATGGCAAAACCTTCAGCTTGCACCGCTTGAGGTAGTCCACTGTGGATTTTGAGGTGTGTTGAGGATCATTATCCTGTTGTAGAAGCCATCCTCTTTTCATCTTCAGCTTTTTTTTGTTTTTTTACAGATGGTGTGATGTTTGCTTCCAGAATTTGCTGGTATTTAATTGAATTCATTCTTCCCTCTACCAGTGAAATGTTCCCCGTGCCACTGGCTGCAACACAAGCCCAAAGCATGATCGATCCACCCCCGTGCTTAACAGTTGGAGAGGGGTTCTTTTCATGAAATTCTGCACCCTTTTTTCTCCAAACATACCTTTGCTCGTTGCAGCCAAAAAAGTTCTATTCAAAAGGTTCAAAGGAACGTCTAAACAAGCCTGATGTATTTTGGAAACAAGTCCTGTGGACTGATGAAGTTAAAATAGAACTTTAAAAATAGAACGTTTGGTGGTCTGAATATACCCCAGGTTTTTATGATCAGTCCACACCACAAAAGGTTGTTCTGCCCCCTCCAGCTAGTGCCTCCATTCTTCCAATGCTAGTTTGGCTTCCCCACATCGTAATTCGGCTTGGTGGGGGACAGTCAATGAGGATAGAAGGCGCCAGGTGAAGCTTTTCATCTGAACTTGATCGTTGGGACAGGACTGCTCCTATCCTGGAGTCAGAGGCATCCACCTTGACAATGAATTGTTGGGCTGGGTCCGGATGGACCAGGATGGGAGTACTGGTGAAATGCCTCATCAGGTCAGTGAATGCCGAGTCATCTTCAGAGTCCCAACAGAAAGGGGTATTAGGTGAGGTAAGCCAGGTGCCAGGTAAGGAGGGCGGGGGTGCCACCACTCGACTATAGTCTGTTGTAAACCCCAGGAATTGTTGAAGTTGTTTGCAGGTTGTGGGCCTAGGCCTAGGCCTAGGCCATTCTTCCACCGCCCGGATCTTCTCGGGGTCTGCTCTTACCTGCCCACTCTCAATGATACAACCCAGGAAGCTGACCGAAGGAACGTGAAACTCACATTTCCCCGCCTTCACAAATAACTGGTTTTCCCCACAGTCTCTGGAGGACCTGGCAGACATGGTGAACGTGTTCGTGGGGGGGGGTGGGGTGGGTGCTAGAAAATATCAGGATGTCATCAAGGTAAATGAATACGGACCAATTAATAAAGTCCCTCAGTACATCATTAATTAGGGCTTGAAAAACAGCGGGAGCATTGGTGAGGCCAAACGGCATAACCAAATATTCGAAGTGGCCCAGAGGTGTATTAAAGGCCATCTTCTACTCATCCCCCTCCCTCATCCTGACTAGATGGTAGGCGTTATGAAGGTCCGGCTTTGAGGAGATGGTGGCTCCATGCAGTGGTTCAAAAGCCGAGCTAATGAGGGGTAGAGGGCACTCATTCCTAACTGTTATACTGTTTAGGCCTCTGTAATCAATACAAGGACAAAGCGACCCATCCTTCTTTTCTACAAAGAAACTGGTGCCTATGGGGGAGGATGAATGTCTGATAATGCCCGCTGCGAAGGACTCGCTAATGTACTTCTCCATGGCATCTCTCTCCGGTCAGGATAGGTTAAAAAGGCGACCGGTGGGTAGCGAGACTCCAGGGAGAAGGTTGATGGCACAATCATAAGGGCAGTGCGGAGGCAAGGAAAGGGCCCATTGTTTACTGAATACCTGTCCCAGGTCATGGTATTCTGTGGGGACTCAGGACAAATCGAGGGGCTCCAGGGCAGGCGGGGTCACGGTAGCTTCCCTGGGAGATGGGGCTGACTGCAGACAGTTGGCGTGGCAAGACTGGCTCCATTTGGCTATCCTCCCAGTAGACCAGTCGAGGTGGGGATTGTGTTGGGTCAGCCATGGATACCCTAGAACTACCAGGGCTTGAGGTGAATAAATGAGACTGAATCGTACCTCCTCCTGATGGTTGCCAGATAGGATCAAGGTCAGGGGCAGCGTACAGCGGGTCACCCAAGCCAGCAGTATTCCATCCAGGGCCCGGGACTCCAGGAGTGTGGTTAGCGGCTCGCGAGGTATTCCGGCCTGGATGGCTATGTCTTCATCCAGCAGAGTGCCCTCGGCACCGGAATCCACCAAGGCAGATAGGGACAGGGACTGTTGTTGATAATTCACGGTAGCCGGGATCTGCATCCAGGTTTGGAGAACAGAAGGGAGGGTCGTCTGACTCACTGGAACAGCAGGAGCGGGAGCTCTGCAAGGAACAGAGGGGAGAGAGAGGTTAGTGCTGATAGAAGATGGTAAGGTGGGTCGTGAGCTGACCCAAGGAGCGGGGCGACTGGTTTTTTCTCTCAGACACTCTCGAAGTCAATTAACTAGCCTGGTGGCTTGAGAGATCAGAGAGTCCAGGCTGTCTGTGCCATCCCTCGCTGCCAGTTCATGTTTTACTTTATCTGAGAGACCTTGTCAGAACACCTCCCGTAGGGCCTCGTTATTCCACCCTGAGTCGGCCACTAAGGTTCGAAACTCTGAGTACTTCGTTATGCTCCGCAAACCTTGACAAAGAGTCAGCAAGCGCCTTGCAGTGTCCTTACCGCAAATGGGCTGTTTAAAGATCTTTCTCATTTCAGAGACTTGGCTGTAGCTCAAAGACCAAAGAGCATTGTAATAAGGTGGCCCAGCACCTCCCTAGGTCCCCAGCGTAGGGTTCTGGTTCAGGTAGGTATGGCTCTCAAGAATATGGTGTAGCCATCCCAGGCTGTGTGGTTTGGGCAGTTGGGGTTCTTGGAGGGGACGGAGTAAGGGAAGCGGATACCCTGTCCACTTGTTCACTGACCTTCCTCACATTCATGGATAGCGTACAAAGGTTTTCCATGACCTCCCTGAGCAGCTGGTCGTGGGCATCCAGTAAGTAGCCCTGGCTGGTGAGGGCCATATCCGCTGGGTTCATTCTTGGCCAGCTCGTTCTGTTGCAAGGACATGGCTGCAGTAGGAACCCAAGTGCTGGACACAGGCACGGAGGCAGCATCGAGAGGCGTTAGCACAGACGCGAGCATGGAATATGTATTCAGGAGAGTCTTTACACAGAGACACGGTTCACATGGAGAATCCAGGAAAATGATGCGGAACTTCGAACTGTCAGTCCTAAAGAACCATGAAACAAGGTTACTCAAACAAGAGTCAACCAACAAACTGGCAGCTCCTTTTTTCTTCTTCTATTTCCGGCTGTTTAGATGCATCTCGGCATATTATAGCCCTCCGCAGGATGTATAATTAATTATAGAACTTCAAGGAACTCAAATTCTCAAATATAACCTAGTCTCACGTATAAACTGAATAATAAACTCTTCAATCAGATGTTGGTTCTCTTAATGACCAAACAAAGATTGAATAGAAAACCAAAATAAATTTAAGCCAGATAGCCTCTTGATCAACATGCTTCTTTCAATTTTGTGTTGATTACAGCTCAGCAAAACATGCTGGACTGTCTCTGGACTACCACAGTCACATAATCCAGTAGGATGTTTTCCTATTACCTTTAAATAATAGTTTAACCCACAATGCTCCAACCTAAGTCTTGTTAATTTCACCATATCTCTACGACTTAAAAGGTAACAGTCTGAGACCTTTTTAAACTAGTGGGTGACTAGAAAAATAATGCCTGCTCTTTAATTCATTTTTCCAATCCTACTACCACTTCTTCTCTATACCTTTTTTAATCCTACTTTTCAATTCTGCTCTCCCTAGGGGAACTCTAATTTCTACTTGCCTGCTCTGTAAGGAAGACTTTGCAATACCATCCACAATTTCATTTCCCTTCACCCCAGCATGCCCAAGTATCCATGAAAATCTAACTGCACAACCCATCTTCCCTACTCTAAATAACAATAACTATGTCAGGATGAGCTTTTGATTTATTCCCTTTTATAGCCTCTAAGGCAGCAGCAGAATCCAAACAGATGATAACCCTACATGGTCGAGAGTCTTCTATCCACCATAAGGCCCAAAGGATTGCTAATAATTCTGTTGCAAAGACAGAAACACCATCTGAAACCCGGTGACCAATCTTAACTCCAAGTTGAGATACATACATCCCAAATCCTGCCCTACTGCTCTCTGGGTCCACTGGCAGCTCCTTGTTGTGATTACAGGGTTTTTATCTTGCATTTACTGATGGAAGGCAGGTGTGTGTAATTAGTGGAACTGGGAATGATTGGAAATTAGACAGGGGTATTGAGGCCCAGTTACTGAGGTAATAGCAAGGTGGGGATTTGTCAGATGGGACCATGACAGAGAGAGCTGTTTCAAGTTCCTGGGTGTCAAGATCTCTGAGGATCTAACCTGGTCCCAACATATTGATGCAGTCATAAAGAAGGGAAGATAGCGGCTATACTTTATTAGGAGTTTGTTGAGATTTGGCATGTCAACAAATACACTCAAAAACTTCTATAGATGTACTGTGGAGAGCATTCTGACAGGCTGCATCACTGTCTGGTATGGGGGGTGGGGGCTACTGCACAGGACTGAAAGAAGCTACAGAGGGTTGTAAATTTAGTCGGCTCCATCTTGGGTACTAGCCTACAAAGTACCCAGGACATCTTCAAAGAGCGGTGTCTCAGAAAGACAGCGTCCAATATTAAAGACTTCCAGCACCCAGGGCATGCCTTTTTCTCACTGTTACCTGAAGGCACACACACAACAATTCAGGAACAGCTTCTTCCCCTCTGCCATCTGATTCCTGAATGGACATTGAACCCATGGATACTACCTCACTTTTTTTAAATATATAGTATTTCTGTTTTTCGCACGATTTTTAATCTATTCAATATGCGTATACTGTATAAAGTATACTGAATAAGATTTACTTATCTATTATTATTTTTTTTCTTCTATATTATGTATTTCATTGAACTGCTGCTACTAAGTTAACAAATTTCATGTCACATGCCGGTGATAATAAACCTGATTCTGATTCTGATTCTAGAAACATTCTGAATGTTAAAAGCCCTGAACAGATTAGATATGGCAAAATTATTTCCCATACTAGGGGAGGCTGGGACAAAAGGGCACAACTTCAAGATTGAAGGACGTCCATTTAGAACAGAGATGCAGAGCAATTTCTTTAGTCAGAGGGTGGTAAATCTGTGGAGTTTGTTGCCACGAGTGGCTGTGGAGGCTGTCATTGGGTGCATTTAAAGCAGAGATAGATAGGTTCCTGATTAGCCAGGGCATGAAAGGGTATGGGGAGAAGGTTGGGGAGTATGGATGACAGGAAGAATTGGATCAGCCCATGATTAAATGGCAGAACAGACTCGATGGGCCAAATAGCCTACTTCTGCTCCTATATCTTATGGTCTTATGGTCTTAGGTCAAGTAGAGAAGGAGTTGGGATGAAGTTTGGAGACAGGTGGAGATGGATGATAGATGGAAGCAGACAATTAAAAAGAGGAGAAAGAGATGGGACTTGGTGGGAGAGGGGAAGGGTGATAAACAGAAACATAAGGTCCACCAGTATTGGTTGTAAATCTGCTGTCTTTTGTCATTTCACCAGTTGTACCTTAGATACCATTCAACACATAATCTATGACATCAGTAGTGAGTTCAATGGTGTTCAGACTGCCACTCCATGTGTACATAGTAGCTGCATTACCTTTCCCAAGCAAATTAAGAATTGATAATGGCAGTGTCAGCAACCTTGCATTTGTATCTGGAAGCGAGTAGAAGGTGTTCAGTTTTACTACATTTGTAATGATGGGCTGTTTTAAATAGGTAGGGAGATGGAAGTTGTGTAGATTCCCTGATATCAATCACTCACTTACTCCATCATCAATGCACAGGAGCATCAGTTTATACTATCTGCAGAATGCACTGCAGTGACTCACCAAGGCTCATTGGGCAGCATCTTCGAAACTCATAACCTTTACCAGCTAGGACAAAGGCAGCAAAAGAAGATTAAAAATAGATTCTCACCTTTTCTAATCGTGTGACACATAGTATTCCCTATTTTCTGTTTTCCTGTTGCCTCACCTGCCCTGATGAGGCAGACACGACCAGTGACACCATTAGTTACCCTGTAGCTTTCCTGCTTCCATTTGCATCTTTATAACAATCTGGTCCATTAACATACTCATTGCACTCTGGGGTGCCAACGAATTTCCAAGCAAGTCATTGCAGGATTGCTGGTTGCAGTTGGTTGAGGAAGTGTATCACCAATTGAATGCGTCACCTATTGGGAGCATTCAGATGAGTGGAGAGTATTCTATCACACTCCTGAGTTGAGCCTTGTAGATGGTGGACAGGTTTTGGTGAGTTAGGAAATGAGTTACTCACTACAGGACTTTCTGCCCCTGACCTGATCTTGCAGCTATGTTGTGTATATAGCCTCTCCAATTCAGGATTTAGTTAGTGGTAATCCTAAGGATACTTACAGTGTAAAATTTCATGATAGTAATGCCATAGAGTGTCAGGGAGATATAACAAGATTTTGCCTTGTTGGATACCATTATTGTCTGGCAGTTGTGTGGAGTGAATGTTACTTGCAACTTTTCAGTGCCAGCCTGGATATTGTCCAGATCTTGCTGCATTAGGGTTGTGAACATGGTCTGCTTTATTATCTGATGAATTGAAAATGGTGTTGAGCATTGAAGAATCATCAGCAAATGTCCCTACTTCTGAATTTACAACGGAAGGAAGGTCATTGCTGAAGTAGCTGAAGATGGTTGAGCCTAGGACATTGTCCTAAAGACTCCTGCAGAGATGCCCTGTGGCTGAGATGATTGGTCTACAACCACCACAACCATCTCTCTTTGTGCTAGCTGTAATTCCAGCCCAGAGGTTTGGCCTCCTGATTCTGATTGCCTCCAATTTAACCAGGGCGCCTTGATGTTATACTTGATCAAAAGCGTTGATGTCAAGGGCATTTACTTTCCCTTCATCTTTGGAGTTCAGTTCATTTTTCCATGTTTGGACCAAGGCCATAATGTCAGGAGCTAAGTGACTTTGGCAGAACCCAAACTGAATTTTGGTGGACAAGTTGTTGTTAAGTAAATTCTGCTTGATAGTACGATCAATAATCATTTCTATCACTTTGCTGATGTTCAGGAATAGATTAATGCAATGATGAATGGCCAGGTGGATTTGGCCTGCTGCTTTTGGTCAATGCCAGTGTTGTAGTTGCAATGGAACAGCTTGGCCAAGGACGTGGCAAGTAATAGAACACGTGTCTTCAGTAGAATGTGTCCTGGGCCTCTGCTGTATCCACTGCCTTTATCTTGATGATATGTGGAGTGAGTCAAATTGGCTGAAGATTGACATCTGTCATGCTGGCAACCATGGGAAGAGGCTGAAATGGATCATCCACTCAGCACTTCTGGCTGGAAATTTTTCATTTTCTCTTTAGCACTGATGTACTGGGTTCCTCCATCATTGACCAAGGGGCTATTTGCAGAGCCTCCTCCTCCAGCGAGTAGTATAATTATCCACTTCCATTCACTATTGGATGTGGTATGACTGCAGAGCTTAGTTCGAATCCATTGGTTGTGGGATTGCTTAGCTCTGCCAATTGCATGCTGTTTATATCATTTGGTATACAAGTAGTCCTGCCTTGTAGCTTCAACAGGTTGATGCCCCGTTTTGTGATCTGCCTGATGTTGTTCATGGCATGCCCTCTTGCACCTCTGAACCAGGGTTAACCCTTTGGTTTGATAGTGAGGGGAGTGCACCAGATATGCTGGGCCATGAGGTTGCAAATTGTCATTATGGGTCATCTGTTGCTACTGATGACCTGCAATGCCTCCTGGATGTCCAGTCCTGAGTTACTAGATCTGTTCACAGGCTGCCCCATCTAGCATGCTGGTAGTGCCTCATAAAAAGATGAATTGTGAAGGTGGGACTTCCTCTTGAATGAACGTGCTGTGATAATCTTACTATTATCTCATAAAAGTTTTGAGTTATAAGAATTGTATTATATCACATCTAATTTTACACCTTAATATCAAGCAAAATTTATAAAAAAAGGACAATAGGCTGAGTGAATAATATTTGCAACAATATTTTATAATTAAACTTGATTCTAATTATAGTAGAAAATACTAATAATTGGTGTATATTCTAAATTTTGTTGTAATCTGGTATAAATCATTCTATTTTTGAAGGTTCCATACAGACTGCATTGGAAAGTGTAGGTATGTTCAGGATTCACAAATAGTAGGCAGTTAAATTACTTAAAATTACTGACAAATAGTTCATAGTTTTACATTAAATAGTGGCTACCATTCAAACAGACTGCATTATTGGAGAAATCTCATAAAACTACATCCCTTCGATTTATTGTCCCCTTCTCTAACCATATATTTTCAAAAAACAAAAGATTCTTGCATTCTGGAAACTCACTTCTGAGAAAATGTTAATTTTTAAATCTGAGACACCTTAACTATATTATCGAAACCATCACCAAACTAAAATTAGGCAAACATTCTTCATTTTGTCAATGAAGAAAATTTGCTTGATAATTAAGATGTAAAATTAGATACAATATAATGCAATTTCTTCTAGTAATATTCTTCAATTTCCTACAATGAAATCAAAACACCATAGAAAATTTTTAAAAATTGAAGTTCACAAACACATGGATGATGACAAAGAATAAGTGAACCATTTGGTTCATCCAGCCTGTTTGACACAATTGTAATACCTCATTCATTCACAGTGAATTACAGAGGCAGAGTACAGCATGCTGATGCTATGATTTGTTAATATAGTGCTACCGAATAGGTATTAATTTCAGACTCCCTTGCATTCAAGTTTTGGTGAATTTTATATGAAGCTGAATTGCCAGGTCATTTTAACTAATGAACTGATGGTATAGTTCAGTAATTCCTTGATTCTTAAAAGTGATGTCTTCCTTGCAAACATTTGAATGAATTGAAAAGGGTGGACAAAATAAATGAAGGGCATTTAAGTACAACATATTCCTATGCAATGAGAGCAATGATAGCAAACGATAGCTTAGTAAACTGAAGAAACTGAACAAATCAGTTAATGGTGTCTTAGTGAAAATTTGTAAATTGTTAATAAATTTGGAAATTATCTTATTACTAATTAAACATCATAAAACATTAAGGTTGCAACGTGTTTCAATTTGGAGATCAATAGATTAAAGGTGTTAGAAATTTGTAACACTGCTAATAGTCACCCAAAGAAAGTTTCATAAGGGGAGAGTTAACCATACTGTTGTGCAAATCATTGATATTATTCTGCTGCTTCTGAACACTGGTGGCATCTGTTAGTCTCACAAGACCATGGGTCTGTGCCTGGGAAGACTTGCTTCAGTCTGTGTTAGAGCAGCGTCTGTTATGGCTGTAGAGTCCCACACAGGAGTGACAGTCTCGGCTGCAGTGACTGCACTTGAAGGCGCTGTCCTCCAGTGTTGTCTTGGTGCTGTTTTTTTGGCAAGTGCGCTTTTCTTCAGCAGCAAGCCTCAGCTTCTCTTCTCCTCTTTTTAGACCTCTGCGTAGTTCCAGCCTCCAGCGAGAGTGATCGCTTGCGGTGTCCTCCCACCTCTCGACGTTTGTGTTCAGTGACTTCATGTCTCTCTTGAGGACATCTTTGAAACAAAGATGGGGCCTCCTTTGTGCTCTCTTGCCGGAAGCCAGTTCCCCGTACAGTAGGTCTTTCGGGATCCTCCTGTCTGACATGCGGTATATGTGGCCCAGCCAGCGGAGACGGCGTTGTTGGAGCAGAGTGAAGAGGCTGGGTATCTGGGCGTGGGCCAGGACCTCATTGTTGGTGACTCAGTCAGTCCACGTGATGTCCAGGATGCGTCTCAGGCTGCGAAGGTGGAAGACGTTGAGACGCCGCTCTTGTCTGTAGTAGAGGCTCCAGGTCTCGCTGCCGTAAAGTAGTGTACTGAGGACGCAGGCCCTGTAGTCTGCAACTTTGGCGTGCGTCATCAGCTCTCTGTCCTCCCAGACTCTCTTTGTCAGCCTGGCGAATGTTGAGGCTGCTCGTCCGATCCATCTGTTGATCTCAGGCTCTAGGGAGAAACTGTCCGTGATGGTGGAGCCAAGGTATGTAAACTCGTGAACTACCTCCAGCTTGTAGTTGTTGATGATAATGGCAGGGGGGTGCTCAACGCCTTGGCCCAACACGTTGGTCTTCTTCAGGCTGATGGTCAAGCTGGTCCTGGCAGGCTCTTGAGAAGCTGTCCATGAGGCGTTGCAATTGCTCTTCAGAGTGTGTTACCAGTGCTGCATCGTCTGCAAACAACACGTCCCTGATGAGTACTTCACGAACCTTGGGTTTTCACCCTCAGCCAGGACAGACTGAACAGCCTCCCGTCCGATCTGGTGTGGAGGTAGACACCATCAGTTGATGTTCTAAAGGCGTGCTTCAGCATGACTGTGAAGAAGATGCTGAACAGGGTGGGGGCAAGCACACAGCCCTGCTTCACACCGCTGCGGATGTTGAAGGCCTCCGAAGAAGAGCTGTCAAACTGAACGACACCCTTCATGTCTGTGTGGAATGACCAAACTATCCTGAGGAGCCTCGGGGGACAACCAATCCTGGACAGGATTTTGAACAGGCCGTCTCTGCTCACAAGGTCGAAGGCCTTCGTAAGGTCAATGAAAGCGACATAGAGTGGTTGTCTTTGCTCTCTGCATTTCTCTTGTAGCTGTCGAAGGGAGAAGATCATGTCGATTGTGGAGCGTTCCGACCTGAAACCGCACTGAGACTCGGGATATACCCTTTCGGCTATTTTCTGCAGTCTGTTCAGGACCACGTGGGCGAAGACCTTCCCAACGATGCTCAGCAAGGAGATTCCCCTGTAGATGTTACAGTCGCTTCTGTCCCCTTTGTTCTTATATAGGGTGACAATGTTGCAGTCTCTCATGTCTTGCAGCACTGCTCCCTCTATCCAGCACTGGCACAGTAGTTTGTGCAGGTGGTTTAACAGGACACCCTTTGCGCATTTGATGGCCTCTGGTGGAATGCCATCCAATCCTGGTGCCTTCCCAGTGGGCAGGCTGTTGATGGCTTTACTCAGTTCTTCGGCAGTCAGCAATGCATCCAGTTCCTCCATGACAGGCAGGCATTCCCTTGCGTCTAGCATGCTGTCCGAGATGCTGTTTTCTCTGGAGAAGAGTTCAGAGTAATGCTCCACCCATCTCTCCATCTGCTTGCCTTTGTCATTGATGGTCTCGCCTGTTATGGTTTTCAATAGTGCTGTCTTGCTCTGGGTTGGCCCGATGGCTTTCTTGATCCCCTCGTACACTCCACGGATGTTGCCTGTGCCAAATGATGATGGAATGCTTTCGCATAGTTGTAGCCAGAAGTCATTTGCACAGCGTCTGACTGTTTCCTGGGCCTTGCTTCTTGCTGTCCTTAGCGATTGTAGTGTTGCCTGGGTGGGATGGCGTTTGTGCTCTAGTAGTGCAACACACTCACCTTGATGTCAGCGGTGAGCTTACTTGAGCTCGCTTCAAACCAGTCCTGTGTCTTGCCCCATTTCTTCCCAAAGACCTTGAGTGCAGTGCTGTGGATAGTGTCCCTGAGAGAGTCCCATCTCTGCTGAGCATCTCCTTCTGGTGGGTCTGCAAGGAGAGCATCCTCCAGTGACTTGATGAACTCTGCTGCTTTGTCTGGGTGTTGTGTCTTACCGGCATCGATGTGCTGCTTGCCTGGAGGCTTGGCGCAGCGCATCTTCTTCGGCCGAAGTCTGATCTTGCAGAGAGTGATCCGTGTCGTAGTCAGCACTCTGAAAAGAGCGAGTCATAAGCACGTTTCTCAGGTCTTGTGATTATCAGGTCGAGCTGGTGCCAGTGTTCAGAGTGGGGATGCCGCCAAGACAATTTGTGCTGAGCTTTGGTCTGAAAGTAGGTGTTGGTGACACACAATTCGTGGAGCATGCAAAGCTCGAGCAGTCATTGCCCCTTGTCATTCATGCTGCCAATCCCATACCACCCCGGGCAGCTTGGCCAGGAGTCGTGGTCGGCGCCCACTCTGGCATTGAAGTTGCCAGGTAGCAGCAACTGTTCCTGACTTGGGATCTCCTGTATCATCGTTGAGAGCTGGTCGTAGAACTCGCCCTTTGTGTCTTGTGTAGAGTAGAGGGTTGGGGCATAGAGGCTGACAAGGTTGACAGGTCTGTTGGATGTGTGGAGTCGAAGTGAGAAAATCTGCTCCATCCCTTTCTCGCTAGGCTCTACCATCTTCAGCAGCGAGTTCCTCATGGCAAAGCCGACACCATGCTCTCTGGTCTCGTCTGAGCCCTTCCCCTGCCAGAAGAAGGTATAGTCTCTTTCACGTAGGATTCTTGATTCTGCGAGACGTGTCTCTTGGAGCGTTGCAATGTCCACTTGGAGTCTCGACAGTTCATTATTAATCACTGCTGTCTTGCGTGTGTCGCTGATCTCCCGAAGGTCATCTGATAAACCAGTGGTTATGGTCCGTATATTCCAGCATCCTAGTCTGAGTGCTGGCTTCTTTCTTTGTCTTCTAGTTGTGCTTGGTGCAGTGTTTACAGTCCGCAGTTCAGGCTACTTGTATCCCTAAGCCCCACGCACCCAGTGGAGCGGGCGGACTGTGGCGGGACAGCACCTAATTGGCTGGGGGCTGTCCAGCCTTCAGGCGGTAGCTGTCCAGTGAGACGCGATGGTCTCTCCCTCCGTCTAAAGCAACCCCTGGCGCCTTGCTCTACGCCAGTCGAGCACAGGCTTATAACCGGTAGACTGCTGCTTTCCGTGTTGTGCCGTCGCGGTGAGGCGACGCTGGAGTGTCCTCTCCAGGGCGCAGGCCTGGGCAAGGTTGTATGGAAGACCAGCAGTTGCCCATGCTGCAAGTCTCCCCTCTCTACGACACAGATGTTGTCCAAGGGAAGGGTAAGGGCTGATACAGCTTGGCACCAGTGTCATGGCAGGAGTTGCCAGAACGAGGTTGAAGGAAGTGTCGGATTGCCTTAGGGACTCCAGCTCCGGATTTGTCCTCAGGGTTTACTCCCGAAGCCTTTCCCATGAGTGGGTATGGCCGCAAGGCAGCGGGGGTTTGCCCTCTCTTAGATGGACTGCCTTCCCAGGCTGATGAGCTCGATCTACCTGAAGCACTGGTTTTAAGGCGCCAGGACCCGCCTTTGCCCCTTCTCCTGTCAGTAGAAACAGTTCTGAACACTGATAAATTATTAAACCTATCATTTCCAGCAACAATTATTGGAATGCAGCATGTTATAACACATTGGCAACAGATTATTACCTGAGCTTCACTAGCATTTGCTTGGTGACAACAAGGCATCATTTGCAAAGTTTTGTACTGAAATTCTTCTAATGTTTGGCATGAATGGTCAGAGCTGAATGTTTTGACAGGAGTGTCACTGAAGAGAGACTATGATTACCCAGCATCATGATACTTCTCTTCTAATTATAAAGATAAATAAGGCTGTTGCATTTTTTTGAAACTCGCACGTCACCAGCAGATCATTCTCAGTCATATGGGATTATGATAGAGAGGGTTAGCAAGCCCTTCACATATTGCCTTCCAATATTTGCTGTCATGTAATTTGTATATTTTGCACAAATCCCAAGATAATTATGGGAATGGTGTAAACTGGAAGCCCCTTTTGTCTCCTGTATCAGTTATTCAATCCACGCAATCAAAATACAGATGAAAACTCATTGCAGTAACAACAATTCTTATCTTTTGGAAAACCTTTACCTTAAGTTGTATATATGATGTGATTTTTAAGAATAATATCTAACATTTCTCAAATTAAACAGTTGGCAGAACATCAATACAGCACAATGCAGTACAGTATCTTGCTATAACAAGCAGCTCAGATAAGAAGTTTTGTATCATTTCTAGTGTGGCCAGTGAATATTTTAAATGTATATTGTATGCTTGAACAAGTAGATTGATTGAGCATTATTCTCTCCATGCTTCTCACTTCAGCAATGCCGCTCTCAGTCTAGGCATTAATTTTAATTATATATCCCTGTATAGCTTTTGGATTAATGATCCTCAATTTAATTTGCACATACATGGTCTCTGCATCAGCTGATTTGTAATTAAGGGTTGTTCTGCATTTTGACCAGCGCTGTCTAAAATTCCATGAGCTGCACAAATGTATAATGTGCATCATTTCACCATAATAAAATCACAAAGACGTTTTATGATACATGGGTTTTACCAAATAGCTCAAGGACCCACAAGTAAAGTCTAAATTCATTGCCCTTAAATTTGCATGTATCTTCAACTAACATCTGTTAAAAATTCATATTCATCTTCTCCAAAGCTTTTAGTTTGATTCCTTCTGCTTCCAATACAGTACTGTAAAAACCCTGATCATGATATTCTGTGTCTTCCTGGTTAGATGCTGCAATTCCTTGAAGAGATAACATACCGTTTTATAAAGTACATTTTATCCCTTCTACAATAATTTTCTTAAAAAAGCAAAATGGAAACATTAATCATCCAAAATAATTATATTTTCTCTATGCACTTCAAAGGAAGGGGCTTCTTCCTTTGATATGGGACACCTTCCTCCATCATGACCTTACTTGATCTGGTCACCGCCACTTTCTGCAACTCCTGATGTCATTGTGTCTCCAACTCTTGGTGGCATCAGGTCAATCTGGTAGGGGTGTCACCTTCATTTGTCTCCAACTCTTGGTGGTAACAGGTCATTGGCACCTCCCTGGTAATAGTATGTGTATTTCATCTGTCTTTCTGCACTTTTACGCTCTTATGGCTTCCCTGTACTGTGATGAGCATCTACATATCCATCTGTCAGTTGCACAAATGAAGTGATTTCTTACTTGAAGCTATCTTCAGGATCGTCATATCATAGAATCAGCCAGCATGGAAACGCACTTTGCAGCAGCAACAAGTCTGCACTACTTGCTCTAATCCCATTCTCATAAGGATGCACGGTTGCGTAACAGTTAACGTAATGCTATTACAGCACCAGTGACCTGGTTCAATTCCCAGTGTTGCCTGTAAGGAGTTTGTACGTTCTTTCCTCCGGATGCTCTGGTTTCCTGTCACATCACAAAGACCTACAGGTTAGGAGGTTAATGGGTGTAATTGGACAGCATGGGCTTGCTGGGCGGGAAAAAGCCCGTTACTTGTGCTGTATCTCCAAATCACTTTCAGTCCGAGCAGTTCCCCTCAGATTCCATCACCCATTTAGGGGCAGTTGCTAATAATCTCCATGCCTTAGGAATGTGAGAGGTAACCAAAGCGAAACACACATAATCACAAGGAGAAATGGAAACTTCACCGAGACATCACTAATAGTCAGGATTGAACCTGGCTCACTAGAGCTCTGAGGCAGCAGCACCACACTGACGATACCATTGTGGCACTCATATGGTATCTTTGTCAGCACCATCTGCTGTGTTGTATTTCTGAGTATGAGACATTGTTCAGGTCTATCATGATGATATCCAAAACACGTTTCTCTTGAATCACTGAGTTTCCCACCTTCAGAACGCATCTCCCAGCGGACTAATTGAAGTCTTGTACCTTCACCACATAATTGTTTGGTTTTGACTACACGACCTCAGGTAATGACTTGCTTCAAGAGATTGCTCAGAAGCCAAGATGAAATGTTGCCAGTTGCCCTTATACCTTACTAGTGTAATTACATCCAGTGGGCATTCCTGCACAGAATTTACCTTGTTTGGTAGCAGGTGCATCATGCTCCAACTAGTTCTCTGAATCTAAACATGTCTGTATCTCCATACAGTGTATCTTGTCCACTTTATGCACTGTTCATAAAAGCTAATTTCCAATTCAAACCATGTACACCTTTTGCCATTTATTCTTGTTGCCATTCACAGTACAGGCTGTCTCCAGGTTACTACCCCCGAAATACAGACACCCCAAATATTTACAAACTGGGGTGCCCATTAAATTGAAAATTCTGGCAAACATACCGTGAGAAATTTGTAAACTTAGCGGCAGCAGTACAATACAACACATGATAATATAGAAAAAATAAATAAGTAAATCAATTACATTAAGTATATATTTGTATATTAAATAGTTAAATTAAAAAAGAGTGCCAAAACAGATATAAAAATTTTAAGAAGTAGTGAGGTAGTGTTCATGGGTTCAATGTTCATTCAGAAATCAGATGGCAGAAAGGAAGAAGCTGTCCCTAAATCGCTGAGTGTGTGCCTTCAGGCTTCTGTATCTCCTTCCTGATGGTAACAATGAGAAGAGGGCATGTCCTCGGTGCTGGGGATCCTTATGGGTTTCTGAGGCACCGCTCCTTGAAGATGTCTTAGGTACTACGGAGGCTAGCACCCAAGATAAAACTGGTTAATTTTACAGCTTTCTGTAGCCTCTTTTGATCCTGTGCAGTAGCCACCACCACCACCCCCATACCAGACAGTGATGCAGCCTGTCAGAATGTTCTCCACAGTACACCTGTAGAAGTTTTCAAGTGTTTTAGGTGATTAACGAAATCTCCTCAAACAATAAAATATAGCCACTGTCTTGCCTTCCTTGTAGCTGCATTGATATTTTAGAACCAGGTTAGACCCCCAGAGATCTTGACATCAGGGAACTTGAAATTGCTCACTCTCTGCACTTCTGATCCTTCTGAGGATTGGTTTGTGTTCCCACATTCTCCCCTTTCTGTAGTCCACAATCATCTCTTTGATCTTACTGACATTGAGTGGAAGGTTCTTGCTGTGACACCACTCAACTAACTAGTATATCTCACTCCTGTACACCTTCTCACTTCCATCTGAGATTCTACCAACAATGGCTGTATCATCAGCAAATTTATAGATGGTATTTGAACTGTACCTAGCCACACAGTCATGGCTATTGAGAGAGTAGAGCAGTGGGCTAAGCACACACCCCTGAGGTGCACCAGTGTTGATCATCAGCGAGGAGGAGATATTATTACTAATCTGCACAGATTGTGGTCTTCCAGTTAAGAAGTTGAGGATCCAATTGCAGAGGGAGGTACAGAAGCCCAGGTTCGCTAGCTTATTGACCAGGACTGTGGGAATGATAGTGTTAAATACTGAGTTTTCGTCAACAAACAGCATCCGGACATAGGTGCTTGTATTGTCTGGGTGATCTTAAACCGTGTGAAGAGCCATTGAGATTGCATGTGCTGTCGAAGTATTGTGGCGATAGGCAAATTGCAATGGGTCCAGGTCCTTGCTGAGGCAGGAGATCATTCTAGCCATGACCGACCTCTCAAAGCATTTCATCACCACAGATGTGAGTGCTATTGGACGGTAGTCATTATGGTAGCACACACTACTCTTCTTGGGCACTGGTATAATTGTTGCCTTTTTGAAGCAGGTGGGAACTTCCAACCGTAACAGTGAGAGGTTGAAAATGTCCTTGAATACATCTGCAGGTTAGTTGGGACAAGTTTTCATAGCCTTACCAGGTACTCCATTGGGGCCTGCTGCCTTGCAAGGTTCACCCTCCTGAAAGACAGCCTGACATCAGCCTCCGAGACAGAGATCACAGGGTCACCAGGTGCAGCAGGGATTTTCACAGCTGTAGTTATATTCTCCATTTCAATGCAGGCATAGAAGTTGTTGAGCTCATCTGGTAGTAAGTAATGTCCTGCAAACCCTGCCAGAATTATCGTGCATCCAGTGTCATCTCTAACCTTGCTCAGAATTATTTCTTCACTCTTGAAATAGCCCTCCGCAAATCATACCTGGTTTTCTGGTGCAGGCCTGGGTCACCGGACGTGAATGTAACAGATCTAGCCTTCAGCAGACAACGAACCTCCTGGTTCATCCATGGCTTTTGGTTTGGGAATGTACAGCAAGTTTTCATAGGCACACGCTCATCCACACAAGTTTTAATGAAGTCAGTAACAACTGCAGCATTCTCATCCAAATTCGAAGATGAATCCCTGAATACGGTCCAGTCCACCGTTTCAAAACAGCCCTGTAAGTGCTCCTGTGTCTCCCTTGTCCATACCTTCTTGGTCTTCACTATTGGTGCTGCAGTCTTCAGTCTCTGCCTATACTCAGGGAGTAGAATTACAAACAGGAGAAAACCTGCAGATGCTGGAAATCCGAGGGACACACACAAAATGTTGAGAAACTCAGCAGGCCAGGCAGCATCTATGGAAAAAAGTACAGTCGACGTTTCAGGCTGAGACCTTTCTGCAGAACAGGAGGGAAAAAAAAGGCTGAGCAGTAGATCTGGTCTCACCGATATACAGGAGGCCACACAGGAGCACCGAACACAGTAAATGACCCCAACAGGCTCACGGGTGAAGTGTCGCCTCACCCAGAAGGACTGTTTAGGGCCCTGAATGGTAGTGAGGGAGGAGGTGTAGCACTTGTTCTGCTTGCAAGGATAAGTGCCAGGAAGGAGATCAGTAGGGAGGGAGAAATGGACAAGGGGGTCGTGTAGGGAGCAATCTCTGCAGAAAGCAGAAAGTGAGGGGGTGGGGGAGATGAACTTGGTGGTGGGATCCCGTTGGAGGTGGCAGAAGTTCCGTAGGATTATGTGCTGGACATGGAGACTGGTGGGGTGGTAGGTGAGGACAAGAGGAACCCTATCTCTGGTAGGGTGGCGGGAGCATTGGGTAAGAGCAGACGTGCATGAAATGGAAGAGATGCAGTTGAGAGCAGCGTTGATGGTGGAGGACATCTCCTTCGTTCTAGAATGAAAAGCCTCATTTTGAGAGCAGACGCGGCGGAGACGGAGCAATTGAGAGAAGGGAATGGCATCTTTACAAGTAGCAGGGTGGGATGAGGTGCAGTCCAGGTAGCTGTAAGGTTCCCTGGGTTTGTAATAGACATTGGTGGATAAGCTGTCTCCTGAGATAGAGACAGTGAGATCGAGAAAGGAATGTGCCCTCCTGGCACTTACCCTTGCCAGCAGTACAAGTGCTACACCTCCTTCCTCTCTACCATACAGGGCCCTAAAGTGAGACAAGACTTCATCTTTGAGTCTATTGGGATCATTTACTGTGTTCGGTGCTCCTGGTGTGGCCTCCTGTATATCAATGAGACCCAACGTAGATTGAGAGACTGCTTCGCCAAGCACCTATGCTCCGTTCGCCAGAACAAGTGTGATCTCCCAGTAGCCACCCATTTTAATTCCACTTCCCATTCCCATTGCGATATGTCCATCTATGGCCTCCTCCACTGTTGTGATGAGACCACATTTAGATTGGAGGAACAACACTTCATATTCTGTTTGGGTAGCCTCCAACCTGATGGCATGAACATCAATTTCTTAAACTTCCGGTGATGCCCCCCACCTCACCCCCTTCACCATTTCCCATCCCCTTTTCTGTCTCTCACCTTATCTCCTTGCCTGCCCATCTCCTCCCTCTGGTGCTCTCTCCCTTTTTCTTTCTTTCATGCCCTTCTGTGTCTTTCACCAATCAACTTCCCAGCTCTTTACTTCATACCTTCCCTTCCAGGTTCCACTTATCACCTGGTGTTTCTCTCTCCCTTCCCCCCACTTGTCAAATCTACTCCTCAGCTTTTTTCTCCAGTCCTGCAGAAGGGTTTTGGCCCGAACCACCAACTGTACTTTTTCCCATAGATGCTGCCTGTCCTGCTGAGTTCCTCCAGCATTTTGTGTGAGTAGAAGTGCAGCCAGGTGATCAGACTTTCCGAAGTGTGGGTGTGGAATAGCACGGTAAGCATTCTTGATCTTAGTGTAACAGTGGTCCAGTGCGTTGTTTCCTCTGGTATTCCAAGTGATTTGTTGATGATAATTATTTAGTGACTTTTTCAAGCTGGCCTGGTTAAAGTCTCCTAAAGTGATGGTGAAGGCGTCAGGGTATGCTGTTTTGTGCATGTTGATCACATTGCTCAGATCATCTAGCGCCTGATTGACATTGACCTGAGGTGCAATGTATACCGCTACCAAAATGATTGCTGAAATCTCCCACAGTAGGTAAAATGGATGACACTTAATTGTAAGATATTCCATGTCTGGTGAGCAGAATTAGAACATCACTGATACATTTATGCACCAGGAGGAGTTGATCATAAGCCATACACCACCACCTCTGTTTTTGACAGACACGACAGTCCTATCCTGATGGTCTATAATGAACCCGTCAATCTGAATTGCTGAGTCCAGCACAGAAGGAGTTAAGCAGGATTCTGTGAAGCAGCGGACACATGCTGTTCTAATGTCCATCTGGTACAGCCCCCTAGCTCTGAGATCCTCAATTTTATTTATTAGAGACTGTACATTTGCCAGCAATATAGTCGGTATTGGGAGTTGAACACCTCATTTTTTTAAACATACTTGTAACCCCGAGCGACGGCCACATTTCCTAGAGAAGTACAGCCACAATCAGCATCATTTGTGTCAGCTTTAAGCAGCAATAAATTTAATTCCAATAAAACATCTTTATTAACTGTATAGACCTTGGACACAGTTGTGATACTCAGCTGTAGCAGGCTGAAACAGGAATACTTAATTGTATCTAGCAATGTGTTCCACAATATATGCACCCTGAAGGCACCGCAGAAGTTGACAGTCAGTCTTATGTGCTTTTAATATTATACCTTTTTAACTATTTCCATGAAACTTCGGCTAATTGGGCCAAAATGTACAGGTCCCGATGTGTCCCAATTAGCCAAAATCTAATGTATTACATAATACTTCCTTATTACAAAAAATGTGTTTTTTCCTATGCACCTGTGATGCATCTGTACATACAGGTACACAAACTAGTGCATATGACAATAAGTTCAATTTTGACTTTGACATTTTTTTAAAGAGTATCCTTGCTTGAATCATCATGTATTTTCTGACATCTTATGCAGAGATACTGATAGCAGAATGGGTGGTTAATGAAAACAAAATTAAACTCTGTATCATAACCTTAATAGTAAATATCAGACAGGGATCCTCCAAACTGAAATAATGTAAGGCTATACACTGAGAGACAGGTGTGTGATAATATATGCAGGAGAAAATAAAGCCATCCAACTGCTTATTTCCAGGTGTAAGTTGCTTAAAGAAGGGTAAAATTGAGTTACTGATTACAAGGACATTGGTTACAAGGACAGAGAATTGCGAAGTTGTTCAAGGAGAACTTAGAGAATGTATTAGATACATGCCAAGGCAAACCACCTCGGATGAAATGGTCAGCTGTTACTGATTCGATATTTACTTATTGGCTTTTATAAGAAAGACAAACTACTGTTTAACTGAGTAACAAATTATGTATTTAAATAAAATAAGGAACCAATTAAAGCATTACCAAAACTACTACAGTACTATAAAACAATGTATTAGTTCATCATAGTTATCAGTGGAGAAATTCATTACAGTGCATGCTGCTGTGTTCTTTTGATTGACTGTAAATGAACAAAATCAGCACAGCCACCTAGTGTAGTTAACGAACTGCCTTAAAACGATGCTTTCGGTGATTGCATCCTCCAAATCTTCATTGTACCATTCAAGATCATTGTCAATACCTTCAAATCCCTTACTCACTCTTCCTTCAGTTAGTCCTGACGAAGGGTCTCGGCCTGAAACGTCGACTGCACCTCTTCCTACAGATGCTGCCTGGCCTGCTGTGTTCACCAGCAACTTTGATGTGTGTTGCTTGAATTTCCAGCATCTGCAGAATTCCTGTTGTTTACCTTCAAATTCTACCTAGTTCTTAACCTTTTGAAGTAGTGAAATTGTTTCATTTTCACTCCTGGCCATTTCTGGCATGTCCAAGCCTGAATGCTTGAAATCACAGTGAGCAACACAGTTCTGAATTGTCTTATTGCTTATTTCTCACCAACTATCAGTGACAAAAATCACTGCTTTTTGGACACAAACCCATACAAGCAATGTTATCTAAAAACTGTTCACTCTAAGATTGATGTGGTGTTCAATGGCGACATGACACGCTCGCAACTGACGCTAGTTAGAAACTGTTCAGCAACAATTTCTTGTCTCAATTAAGCAGCATAGTATCTCAAAGAAACAAATAGCTACTTTCTTGAATTGATTATGCTCTTTGAGTTGTCCCAAATAAATGCCTGCCCTGATTAAATGATGGTCCAATTAATGGGAACCCACTGTATTACTTATCTCCCAATTGTGGTTTACTTTCAGAGAGGAAGACTAAAGGCCAATTTATACTTCTGCATCAAATCTACTCCGTAGGTACAGCGTAGCTGCGTACCCTACGCCATAGATGTAGCTACCAAAAATGTAGCTACGCATCACAGTGACGCAGACTGCAACAACTGTGATTGATCCACTTGGTAGCATCGCATTTCCTGCTACGCATTTCTGGTTGCTTCTGAATGATGAACCAAATCGTGAAATTTACCTGCTGACATCCGAAAATATTTGAAATGCATTTCCTCGTCTATGTCTCTCGGTGGCTGGACAAGCACAGAAAACTCACCTCCTTCTGCCTCAATCTGTTCCATGGTCGTACACGTCATCTCCGACATCTTCTCTCTTTCCTGCATTATGTAATTTCAATAAAAATAACTCTTGCTCAACATTTATTAGGTCCAACTCCAACATGATGCACTCAGTTTTGTCGCCATTGCTTAAAGTACATGAAGAAACTCAACACAGTGGCATAGAAACCCCACCGCCAACTAGCGTTTTGGCGGTGAATTGCAGAGAGACGCAGGCACACCAATGCACAAGTATAAATGCTCATAATGGCATAGGGTACGGCGTAGAGCCTACACAGAAGTATAAATCAGCCTTCATTCTGCACATAGAAGGCATTTGGTCTAATGCTTCAATTTATAAGCCACATGTATATGCAGCATTCTCAGTTATAGACCATACTTAGCCCTGTTTCATCTTTCAAGAGAGCCGATGCCTGAGGTTAACCTTCCCACCTGCTTCCATATTTTCTGTTTCCCAGAATATCCAAACATCTATTGATTACAGTCTTTTTTTTTATCTGATTCTAGTCCTGAATTAACAGGAATTTTCTCTAACTAAAGATTTATTTGCCACTGCAATTCCCCATGACAGTTCTTCCACTGAGGTTCCAATCCTATAACAGGACAACGTACTCAGTGTTCATCATACAGTCCAACTCATTGATATCCAACCGATTAGTTGATTGCCCACAGGTCACCACTGATCACCATGAAGAGCCCTTGCCCTGACTAGTAATTAGCCCAATACATTGATTCCAACCCCATCTCATTGCCCTAATTGACAATAATAGGTCTTGCTATCACTGCATAATGGAAATTGGCCCCCGTTCTAATCTGCGTTCTGATCCCTGACCTTTTCTGCCTCTTCCTATGACCTTTGGACTCAGCTCCAGCACTGGACTTCTTTGTTTACCCTTGCATTTATATAACATCATTCCAAATCTCAAAATGTCAGAACTTCATTCATATCTTTTAAATGCAGTCACATTTATAACACATCTATAAGTGTAGTCACCAATTTGTCTGTAGCAAGACCTCACAGATGAACAACTACATGTATAGATCCATCATACACATGGAGTCCTCAGAGCAAATTTTCTACAAGAACTGTGCAGTAAGTCATGATCAGATTTTTGTTTGAATTCCTTCAATTAGTGCACAATTAAATTCTAGCCCTTTGCTCTTTAAAATGTCCCTGCTGGAACAGACTTAACCAATGATGTTGGCATCTCATCATCCCCAGAAAAGGATATTGAGTGGAAGGAACAAATGGGGAAGAATGAATTCAAGACATGTATGTGGCCCCTTGTTGATTGGGGGCTGCTGTGCAATTCCTGTATCAGTGATGCAATTGAAAATCATGTAAGTGTACATTAAATAAACAGAGCTCAGCTCTGCTCAAGACTTGTTACTAGTTTGCCCTGTGGTGAGAATACAAAATACCAAATTAAATATTTAAACCAGCTAATTAAAAGCTGCAGAGAACCATTTTGTTCTTTTATGTAAGTTCTGCAATTCAGTACATCAATTTACATAGAGTATTCAGCAGACGCTTACTCTAGGGTTCTATTCTTAAATGGAAATTATTATTTGTTTCACTGCATCTACATGTGTAACTGTGACACCAATATACCTCCTGCTTAAGACAGCAGTCCTGGAGGACATCACACTGACCCTCATAATGGTGGACATAATATACTGTGCATCTGCTTCTTCAGAACTCAACCAGTGATTTGTATTCAATGACTTAAATGACTTTAACACTAAGCAAAGCATCAATAACATGGAGATTTGGAAAAGTGAATAACTCTTGACATAAAATGCTGCCTCTGTCCAACATACAGTAATGATCAAATAGCTTAACACCTCGGGTTGAAAAGATGTTTCAATCCATGTGGGCGTGATGCTGGATGCCATTTATTTAATTGCATAGTGAGTCATATATAAGCCAGCTTGGAGCTACAGATGTGAAATGTTCTGAGTGAACCTTGATTCCAGTATTTAAGAGGAGGCTGTTTCACTCAGGTTCTGATGACTTAATTAGCATATTAGGGCCTTGAAATTTGTCTACTCCATTTCCCAGCTGTTAAAATATCATTACACGTCATTGAAGACAACTCTAGCAAGTTTTCTCACTTGTGTAGCACTACTGCTTCAGAAACACTAGACATTTGCTGAAAATCTCCAGTCTATCTTCTCGCAACTTCCAGCTGGAGCTCATCAGTCAGACCATAAAAGTACAAGTTTTGCAACAGCACAAGCTCTCTTCCTTTTATTAAGTGTTATTGCGCACTTTATCAAAGTGATCCCTGAGTTTGTTCCTGGGTTCCATGAAGGGAATCATAGATGCCATCAATCACGGGAGGAAAATTCTCGGAAGAAAGCCTCAGGAGACCCTCCAGGGCCATAGCCATGCACTGCAACAGGAAGCTGCCAATGAGACCTCTAAGGATATATGCAGTCTGAGTTTGTGTGACAACGCTGCCTGTGGATGTGGGCTGATGGAGAAGTGACTGGAAGTCGAGCTCTGAGGAGCAGAGTGTGATGAATGACTTCACTAATGTTATGGAGATAAGTAAACAATGATACATGATATTTGTCAGCAGCTGTAGCCAAGTTTACACTCACATTTAGCTTCCTGAGATTCTGAAAGTAAGTGTGAGTGTAAACCTGACCTCCACTTTGAGATCATTGTAGGTTCGGCTAGAAATTTGTTCTTAATGTTTACTTAGATCTCAAATACAAATGAACACTATTTTGTAGAATTGCAGCTTACACTGTAGTCCTGCAATGATAAATAAGACCATAAGACATGGGCCATCTGGCGCAATGAATCTGTTCTGCCATTCCATCATGGCTAATATATATTCCCTCTCAATCTCATTGTCCTGCTTTCTGCCCATAACCTTTGACACCCTTACTAATTAAGAACCTATTAACCTCTGCTTTAAATATACACAATGACTTGACCTCCACAAGTGTCTGTGGCAATGAATTCCACAGGGTTACCGCCCTCTGGCTAAAGAAATCCTTTGGCATCTCTGTTCTAAATGCACATCCTTCTATTCTTAGGCTGTGCCCTCTGGTCCTGGACTTCCCCTCAACAGGAAACATCCTCTCCACATCCACTCTATCTAAGCCTTTCAATATTCAATAGGTTTTACTGTGATTCTTCCCCCGCCCCACCCATTCTTCTAAACTCTAGCGGGTACAAGCCCAGAGTCGTCAAATGCTCTTCATATGTTAACCTTTCATTCCCAAGAACATTCAAATGAACCTCCTCTGGACCCTCCCCAATGCCAGCACATCCTTTCTTGGAGCCCAAAACTGCTTATAATACTCTACTAAAATACATGTCCTCCCATGAAACCTGGATGGATAATGTTTGTGATGCTGAGCTGCTGTATAATTCCTATCAACACACATCAAAGTTGCTGGTGAACGCAGTAGGCCAGGCAGCATCTCTAGGAAGAGGTACAATTGACGTTTCAGGCCGAGACCCTTCGTCAGGACTAACTGAAGGAAGAGCTAGTAAGAGATTTGAAAGTGGGAGGGGGAGGGGGAGATC
The DNA here is from genome assembly GCF_030028105.1 of Mobula birostris. Taxonomy (NCBI): domain Eukaryota; kingdom Metazoa; phylum Chordata; class Chondrichthyes; order Myliobatiformes; family Myliobatidae; genus Mobula; species Mobula birostris. Next base: position 29,575,927 of record NC_092402.1, read on the forward strand.
CAAAATGATAGGAGAAGACAGGAAGGGGAGGGACTCCCATTCTGATATGTCTATCCACGGCCTCCTCTACTGTAAAGATGAAGCCACACTCGGGTTGGAGGAACAACACCTTATATTCCATCTGGGTAGCCTCCAACCTGATGGCATGAACACTGATTTCTCTAATTTCTGTTAATGCCCCTCCTCCCCTTCTTACCCCATCCCTAATTTATTTATTTATTTATTTATTTACATTTTTTTTTTTTTTCCCCCTGTCTCTTATAAGGTGTTGTTCCTCCAACCTGAGTGTGGCTTCACCTTTACAGTAGAGGAGGCCATGGATAGACATATCAGAATGGGAATGGGACGTGGAATTAAAATGTGTGGCCACTGGGAGATCCTGCTTCCTCTGGCAGACAGAGCGTAGGTGTTCAGCGAAACGGTCTCCCAGTCTGCATCGGGTCTCACCAATATATAGAAGGCCACTCCGGGAGCACCAGATGGGGTGGGGGGAGTGGACAAAGGAGTCGCATAGGGAGCGATCCCTGCAGAAAGCAGAGAGGGTGTGGGAGAGAAAGATGTGCTTAGTAGTGGGATCCTGTTGGAGGTGGCGGAAGTTACGGAGAATTATATGTTGGACCTGGAGGCTGGTGGGGTGGTAGGTGAGGACAAAAGGGACCCTATTCCTAGTGAGGTGTCGGGAGGATAGAGTGAAAGCAGATGTGCGTGAAATGGGGGAGATGCATTTGAGAGCAGAGTTGATAGTGGAGGAAAGGAAGCCCCTTTCTTTAAAAAAGGAGGAAATCTCCTTCATCCTGGAATGAAAAGCCTCATCCTGAGAGCAGATGCAGCGGAGACAGAGGAATTGCGAGAAGGGGATGGCATTTTTGCAAGAGACAGGGTGAGAAGAGGAATAGTCTAGGTAACACTCACAACATGCTGGAGGAACTCAGCAGGTCAGGCAGCATCCGTGGAAAAGATCGGTCGACGTTTCGGGCCGGAACCCTGTGTCTTTTCCACGGATACTGCCCGACCTGCTGAGTTCCTCCAGCGTGTTGTGAGTGTTGCTTTGACCCCAGCATCTGCAGATTATTTTGTGTTTACGATAGCCTAGATAGCTGTGAGAGTCAGTAGGCTTATAGTAGACATCAGTAGATAAGCTGTCTCTAGAGATAGAGACAGAAAGATCTAGAAAGGGGAGGGAGGTGTCGGAAATAAACCAGGTAAATTTGAGGGGAGGGTGGAAGTTGGAGGCAAAGTTGATGAAGTCAACGAGCTCAGCATGTGTGCAGGAAGCAGTACCAATGCAGTCGTTGATGTGGCGAATGAAAAGTGGGGGACGAATACCAGTATAGGCTTGGAACATGGACAGTTCCACATAGCCAAAAAAAAGGCAGGGATAGCTGGGACCCATATGGGTGTCCATAGCTACACCTTTAGTTTGAAGGAAGTGGGAGGAGCCAAAGGAAAAATTATTAAGAGTAAGAACCAATTCCACTAGACAGAGGAGAGTGGTGGTAGAGGGGAACTGGTTAGGTCTGGAATCCAAAAAGAAACAGAGAACTTTGAGACCTTCCTGGTGGGAGACATAGGTATATAGGGACTGGATATCCATGGTGAAAATAAGACGATGGGGGCCGGGGAACTTGAAAGCATTGAAAAAATCCAGAGTATGGAAGTGTCACGAACATAGGTGGGAAGAGATTGAACAAAGGGGATAAAACAGTGTCGGGGTATGCAGAAATGAGTTTGGTGGGGCAGGAGCAAGCTGAAACAATAGGTCTACCTGGACAGGCAGGTTTGTGGATCTTGGGTAGGAGGTAGAAACGGGAAGTGTGGAGTGTGGGAACTATGAGGTTGGTGGCAGTGGATGGGAGATTCCCAGAGCTGATAAGGTTGGTGATGGTGTGGGAGACAATGGCCTGGTGCTCCATGGTGAAGAGGCTAGTTTCCGTCATGTGCTGAGCTGTGTCCACAACTCCACAGTTTCTTGCGGTCAGGGTTAGATCAGTTGCCAAACCAAGCCATGATGCATTGGGATAGGGTGTTTTCTTTTGAGTACAGATAAATTTGGTGAGAGTAACAGTTACATGTCAAATTTTGTTAGCCTCCGAAAGAAGCAAAGGTGTTGGTGCACTTTCTTGGCTGTGGTTGAACTAGGGCAGGCTGTTGGTGAAGTTCACTCCTAGGAACTTGAAGCTTTCAGACAGGAGTGTGTGCACTGCATACCTCTTCCTGAAGTCAATAGCCAACTCTTTTGTTTTGGGGATATTGAGGGAAAGGTTGTTGTCCTGCCACCATGCCTCTCACTTGATAATTATTCTACATCAATTGCCTTGATACCACTGGTGATTATTTTTAACTGAAATAGTCAATTTGGAAACAAATAGTAAAGAAAATAACAACAACAACAATTGCTGGAAATAGAAAATAAAAAGAAACAAGATGATTAGTATTACTGTTCAAACAATGAATAAAGGATAAGTTGGTGCTGAAATCTATGAGAATCCTTTTCCTGTTGAAAATGTATGTACATGTCCCTGACTGTGACGTTGAGGAGTGAGAAGCCCAAGTTTCACCATTAATGAGGTCCATCACCGGATGCCAGTAGTTTGTAATGGTAACTGGATTTATTTCATGATAGAGAGAAACTAGCTGTTCTAATGGTTGCACATTGGATACTACCCTGAGGAATATCTGCTTGGGGATATAATAATTGCCTGCTTTAAGTATGATTGTATTGCTTTTTGCTGAGAATAATTCTATCAGTGGAACACTTCTCATCAATATGATTTAGTGTGTTTCTTGGTCAAGTATTGTCTTGCTGCGGAATATGTCAATCTCACTTCACCTCTGGAATTCTTATCTTTATTGGACAAAAACACAGCACACCCGAAGTGGTCCATGCAGAATCTGAAATGAGGATTGATGAAAAGATTTGTGATGAATAAGAGCTACTTAAGATTACTGTTGAAAGCATCTTCTAATGTTAAGGGAAGAAAGGAGAAAGGAAGATTAGCTTTATTTGTCATATGTACATTGAAACACATAGAGAAATGTGTTGTTTGTGTTAATAACCAGCACAATGTGTGCTGGGGACAGCCTGCAAGTGTCTCCATGCTTCTGTTGCTAACATCTCATACCCACAATTTACTAACCCTTACTAATCCATACATCTTTAAAACGTGGAAGAAAAACCGAGGCGGTCACAGGAAGAACATACAAACTTCCCATTTCTCTGTGAGAATTGAACTACGATCCTTGGCGCTATAAAGCATTATCCTAACCACTTTGCTACCATGGACATTGAGATCAGGGAGATGTGGAGTAAATGCAGGTTTGAATTTTCCTTGCTTTGTGTGGCAGGAAGCACCCAGTGAGTTTCCCACCTTGTCAGACAGATTGGATGGGGTAATGCTGGAACGTAGCACTGAGGTGCTTTCAGAACTCAGCATTTCTTGCATTTCATGTGTTACTGGTTGTCTGATACAATGTCTGAAGGTTCATGTCTAAAGGCTGACATTTATGATGGTACAGGCCCAGGAGAAATCCATGGCGGACCTTTTTGGTTAACATTTCTGCCTGGAGATAGTTACAAATGTCTTGACTTTTACACTTTGTTGGTTGTACCTGGTTGGTTGTACCTGGTGCCCTCATATTCCTAAAAAGTTAACACACACTCAACATTTTAGGAACAGCTTCTTCCCCTCCACCATCAGATGTATGAATGGACAATGAACCCATGAACACTTCCTCAGTGTTTTGCTTTCTTTTTTACACTAATTTACTTTTTTCTAATATATATCTTATTGTATTTTATGTATTGCACAGCACTGCTGCTGCAAAACAACAAAGTTCACAACATACATCAGTCATAAAAAAAGCTGATTCTGATTCTTATTCTTACTGGTTACCTAATTGCCAGTTAGTATTCAGGATATGATTGTGTGTTTACTACAGGCATGTTTTGATCTTTGTGGCAAGAAACATGTCACTTAACATTGGCCTCTTTGTTCTACAGATTTTTTGATCTAACTTGTTTCCTGCCAAGTAAAAATCTTTCTAGAAATTGCAATTAATTCACCAAGGTGCTGTAAGACTGTGTTCCTCTGTAAGTGCTCTCCTTGTTTCCTCTCTCCTGCAGAAGACACAACGTTTGAAGCAGGGATAAGAGTACAGCTCCACACTCAGTCCGAGCCACCATTTGTACATGAGCTGGGATTTGGAGTTGCACCAGGATTCCAGACATTTGTTTCCACTCAAGAGCAACGGGTACAGTGCTTCTGATGTTCTCCTTAAGCTTTCCATTAAATCTGTGTGTATCATCTGCACCAGTACAGAAAATCCCTAAATTATTTCTTCAAAGGGCCATGCTTTCTGTTATTCATTTATCTCATCCCTCTATGGCACTTAAGTGTAATGATGTATAGAAACATAAGAACAATGAAAAATAGGAGCTGGAGTAGGCCATTCAGCCTTTGGAGCCTGCAGCACCGATTTTTTTGAAACATTGGTGAATACAGGTCTAGTTAAACTCCACCTTTTAACATGGCAGTCTAACCTTCCAAGGAATTAGTCTGCTGAATATTTGTAAAATTTCTTTAAAATAAGTGTATGGTTTCTGAGATAAAACTGCACTGCACACAGTGTTTCAGTCCTGCTCTGTGCTATCGGAAGTTTAAAGGCATAGCCAGGGTTACCCTCTTAATCTTGCTGCTGTAAATGTGAAAATACCTGACGTTTGTTGCCTGATGTTTGTACAGGTTGTATGAATTAATATTTGTTGTGTCTGAATTATTGCTATAATAAGTTCTCCACTGTATATATAGTTATGCAATTGCTAACAAGATTGCCTGCTACATTGAAGCAGCCAAGCCAAACAGATTTTATGAGAATTATAAATCTCAGTCTATAACAGCTATTACTGTACCATTTATAGAGGAAGGAACCACATTCAAGAGGCACTATCTATTAAAGTAATGAATTACTAATTGGACTGTTAATTAAAGTTGCCTAACCATTTAAAGAATAAATCCAGTTTTTAACAATTGTGGATTAATAGCAAAGTTTTTTTGCAACAGAAGAGAGTGCAAGAAGTTCATTGATCATCATTTCCCAATGCATCTAGATTCTATCATCTGTTTAAAACTATAAGCCCAAAGTTGGCTGTGACTTTCAGATAAGCTCCAAGAACATGTGGAAAGAAAAGACACTTAAGTTTTCAAGCTGACCTATTACCTTTCCGATTTAAGGCAGACTTGTTTGTTATTTTATTGTCTTTAAGATTGGTTCTGTGCACTAGATTTTCTAATAATTATTTGAAATCCCAGATGAGGTAGCTCAGAGAAAGCTTAGTAAATTTACGAGACAGAAGGAAGTTATATTACCTTCAGATTTTTGAAACAGGCAAATCTATCCTTTTCCTCTGCATTAGCAGCTGCTGTAATCGTTCTGTTGTGACCTTAAATGAGCAACATGGAGACTAAATGTAAATGGTTTTATTGCAGCTCCAGCAAGCATTCTGGAAAAATATCTTGTAAACATTTCTCTGCATTCCAAGTACATTGAGGTTTTATTTTCATTAAGCACAAAGATAACAGTAGATTATTAAGTAAAGTTTCGGTACTATAATTGGATAGTTAATTTCAACCTTTTCAGTGTAAGAAATTAACTCAGTACAATAATATATTCACAATGGGAGCACACCTCAACCAAAAGAATATCTCTGCATATTCAAACACTTGCTAGAAATCGAGATTCATAAAGCCATTTTCTTTTACTATTTTATTGAGAGTTGGCTCTCTTTGCAAACAATGGTGTTTATCCATGGCTTTGAATGAGTCACATGGAGAGTGGAGCTGCAGATATAAAATGTCTTTATTCAGTACAATAAGCAAGCACTCCAGAAGAATCTCTTGAGAATCTCCATGATCTCAAAATACACTTGAGGTTTTATATTCTTTTTAGTGCATAGATAACAGCAGGTTATTAAATACAAGTTTAATAGAAGTGGTTTGGTAGAATTATATATTTACAATGGAGGCACATCTCAAATGACAAGAACACCTCTGCACATCCAAATATCTTTTAGAGGAATCCAGATGCACAAAATATTCTTCTTTTAACATTATATTAAGATATGGCTTTCTCTGCAGATAATGGCTCTTGTTTCTGCAGCTTTCCTTGCCTGGCTTGAAGAATGGTTCTCAGTTCTGTCAGCTGACTGCTGCCCACATAACTTATGATTAAAATTAACATTCATCCCCTAACAATTCAAACATGAGCTTTTGTAATCTTCATTTATAATATGACCACTATCTATTTCATTGTCCTTGACCACCTTTCTTTTCCAACATAATACTTTTTGTGGTGATTTGCAAGGTTCTTTAAATATTCCCTGTCGATTGTTCTTTTTGTTTTGTTACCTATAGGTACTAGTCTGGAAATATCTGTTCTTAGCTGCTGGGCAGATTCAGGTCTGTTTTCTGGTCAAACAGGAAATTGCTAGGAAATAGTCAACTCAGGAAATTTGCCCTGTATTTCACATTTTACCAACTGATTCAGGAGGAGGCCATTTGGTCCTTTGAGTTCATTCACCTCTTAAAGTACTTACATCAGTTCTGATGCATATTTCACTTGGAACTCAGGTTATTGGAACTCTGTAGGAAGGGAAGTGAATTCCACAAGGGCATTCTGTCCTAAAATCACCAAAGGCGCAAAGCATGTTGTTGCTTCTAAGGTACTCCAATAGATACAACAGCTTTGGGATTCACATTGACTTTAACTGATTATTTTTTTTCTATTTTTTATGTTCCTTTTATCTCATTTAGTCAATTAAGCATGAATTTATTTGGATTTTTTCTTTTGAATATTTGTACCCATTATTTGTTTATTCATCTCATCTGGTATTTATCGGCTCTTGCCCCTTAGAGATATAAGCTGGCCCCATATCTAAGTAAATTCCTGTTTGGACACATCCTGTTGGTAGACTGTAGTATTATCAGTTTACCACAGACCATCTTCGTCTCAACACAAAAGTTAATCGTACTATTATCTATCTTATGATAATGATTTTTAATATCTCTTAATGATTGTTTAATTTTTTTTTGCTTTTTAAGTACATGTTGAACAGTTATTTTGTGACTGCTATTCGGGAAAAGATCTTGAACCATTAGGATATTAATAAAGTCTATTTCGTTACTTATGACTATTTCTCCAGAAAGTTGCTTTCTTTTACACTTGAAGAGATTTGCTCATCTCAATCTGACTGAAAACTAAAATAAACATTGAGTCCATCCTGATTTAGCTACATGTAAATTTATCTTTTGCAACAATGCAAATCTCACTTCATCAGGTGACCTCTGCAGAGCTTTCCTAGGTTTACCTCTTTCTTAACTTTAATCTTTTAGCATTGACTTTTCTATTCTTAGGTCTTGTAATATCCTTCCTCATCATTAATTCCGCCTTTGTCATTTTCCCCAGCTTCTCTGTAGCTCTCATAAATTATTACTGTCTTGCCATACAACACCTGCCAAGTGTAACCTCTACACCATCAATTCACATTTAACACACCCTTCTAACTTTAATCCTGTACAAGTACTTATTATTTCTTCTGGTTTGGTTACCTCTATCCTTTTCCTTTTTTTCTTTACCTGTGGTCTTTAAAACACAATTTCTGTCTGTTGGTCTACCTTCATTTGTTTTGGAACTACTTTTTCACATTGATTCTCCCTTTTTCACCCACTTACTAATTTTGTCCTTGCAGCCACCTTATTTATTCTTTCTCTGTTGCATGTCTAGTTCTTGTACAGTTGCTTCCCTTCTCGGACTGTCTTATAAGATAGAATCCCTCTTGCATCTTCCTTTCAGCCATGTGTTCACTGCTCTGATTTCCTTATTACATCATTTTGCACATGGCTCAGAAAATAATCAAGAATTTATAAAGCTTGAAGCCCTATTCTTTAAGTGGACACCAATCATATCATGCTTACCAAACAACTTAACTTGCCTTCATTTTCCTCATTTGTTGCTCCCAGTGGAATACAACCACTGGATCTCTCTCTCTCCAACTCTCACCCTCACTTTTATTTTTATTTCTCTTTTGAGTCAACGTTTTTTGTGACAGTTGCATGAGGTACGAAAAGATCAGCTGTGAGGGTCACACATAACTTATCATGGTTCTCAGTATACCACCATGCTGAAATGTTCAATATGTAGCCAGCATTTAATAGGTCTTGCATCAATCAAAACTGAGATTGTTGCTACTCAATGAAAGAATTTTTCAGTGATGGCAAAGAAATGGAAGAGTTCTCCCAAAATGACCAGAGGGGATTGGAAGGGTTCAAGGAGAAAAGTACAACAGTTTGCCAGGAAGGTTACTGTAATATACAATTACTGGCCACTTTATTAGGTACAGGAGTGGCCACTGAGTGTATGTTTGTGTTCTTCCGCTGCTGTAGCCCATCCACTTCAAGATTCAACGTGTTGTGCATTCAGAGATGCTCTTCTGCATACCACTGTTGTAATGCATGGTTATTTGAGTTACTGTCGTCTTCCTGTCAGCTTGAACCAGTCTGGCCATTCTCCTCTGACCCCTCTCATTAGCAAGGCATTTTTGCCCACAGAACTGTCACTCACTGGATGTTTTTGTTTGGTTTTTCACACCATACTGTATAAACTCTAGAGGCTGTTGTGTATGAAAATCCTAGGAGATCAGTTTCTGAGATACTCAAACCACCCCATCTGGCACCAACAATCATTCCACAGTCATGGTAACTGAGATCATATTTCTTCCCCATTCTAATGTTTGGTCAGAATAACTGAACCTCATGATCATGTCTGCATTGAGTTGGTGCACCTGACTGGCTGGGTAGATATTTGCATTAACAGGCTGGTGCACAGACATACCTAATGAAGTGGCCACTGAGTGTATCTATGTAGTCTATGAATAGGGGAAGATTGCAATTGTGGCAAAAGCCATTTCTATCAGCCTAATGGACTGAGGAAAAAGAGATCTTGGTGCAGAAAACTGTGAGAGGTGATATGGACTAGTAGCAGCAAACTGGAATAATCCTCAGATTAGGGAGCTGAGAGTGATTCTGATGTCCCAGAACAAATCGATCAAAGCATGAGCATCAAGTTCCATTTGAGGTCATGGAGGTTTCAGATTACACTGAAGACAAAGAATGCGTTAGCTCTTTAAACTGCACCTTCTGGGTCACCCTGTAATAGGAAGGACATAGTTAAACAGGAAAGAGTGCAGAAAAGATTTATGAGGATGTTGCCCTGACTAGAGGGCCTGTGTTATAGGAAGAAGTTGGCCAGGTTACATCTTTATTCCTTGAAATATAGGAAAATGAGTGGCAACCTTATAGAAACGTTTAAAATTATGAGAGGCACAGAAAATGTGGACAGTAATAGTCTTTTCCTCAGGGTAGGGCAGTCCAAAACTAGCAGACATACATTTTTGGTTTCAATTTTTGATTTATTAATGTCACATCTATCAAAATACAGTGAAAAGCTTGTCTAATATAAGGGGAAAGAAAGAGACCTGAGGGCAACATTTTCATGCAGGGGGTGGTGAGTATATGGAATGAGCTGCCAGAAGGAGTGGTTGAGGTAAGTACAATAGTCTCATTTAAGAAAGATTTGAGTATGTTTATGGAGGGGTGGGGCTTAGAGGGATATGGGTTGAATGCAGAAAATTGGACCGAGCTTGATGGGCAGTGTGGTTGGCATGGACTTGTTGGGCTGAAGGGCCTACATCCATGTTGTATTGCTCTGTGACCCTAAGTGTGATCAGTAACATTGTGAGTGCATAGGAATTGTCTTTCATTTCAGGCCACATTTGAAAAATTCACTGCAGACGAATTTTGCACATCACCGTACTGTTAACTTGACTAATTTGCAATAACACTAAAACACAGATCAACAGTTTTTAAAATGTGTGGCTGAAGTTCATATGAACGACTACAAGTAATGGAGATAGTAGTACATTTCCTTTACTACCTACAGCAGACATCCATTCTGATCAGAGATTTTTAACTTTATCTTCCACTTAATAAGCACTCCATTTAAAAACCTTTCCCCGTGAGGTAAGAGTTCATCAATCTAGAGTATACAAAATAAAAACTGCCTAAAAAAGGAGAAAGATATATCTGCTGTCAAGATAGTTCATGTACCGCAATATATGTCTTTATTAAATTTAATTTTTGTCTGCACTTCTTTGTCTTTGGAATCTTCATCAGTTTGGCTTAATATCGATTCACTTTTAGTCCAAAATAACATTGTCCGAACCTCTTCCAGGGATTTGAAAATAGAATTTGGCAAACACGTAATCGTGGATCAATACTTAATTTTAAATAACAATTTCTTTCTGATTGCTGACTGCTCTGGCCTCTAGAGGTGCAGCTCAGTTGGTATGAACATCACTTCCTGTACATAAGCTTTTTTTTATATCATTTCCTGTGTGGTTAGTTTTGATTCTATTTGAAGCACATGGTGGAAAGCTACACATCTCCATCCATCCTTTATTTGCCCTTGAAACAGCAATATCTGTGAATCGTAAGTTTTTATTAATATTGGTAAACATTTAGTAGATATATTTTGAAGGAAATATTATGTCTAAATTTATCGTTGCACCACAAGTTTGCTCTTGTTTGCACCGGTTGTTAGAATAATCGACAATATTAGTATATTCAGGCGGGTGACAATTCTGTATTGAATTTAATATGTATTTTACTTAACTCTCTACAGTTTCACAGTAAAGAGATCTCATTAAACACCCTGAAGAAAGCTTCCGTCTCAGGTGATTTTTGAGAAGTTGTTTAGCTCACTGCATAGCTGTGTACATATGCACAGTGAGGGCAGTAGAGTGAAAAGATAGCTCGTCTTCAGAGGCATCGCCCACGGACTGGAGACACGTCTGAATGTCGTAGATGATAATGTCAGCTTCCGACCCAAGCAACATCGATCGCCAAGGCCTGGAGGTAAGATCAGAATGTGGCTCATCTGTTGCGTCTTTGCGATGCTCAAACAAAATCACAATTAGCATAGTTGCAGCATGAGCTCGCGCCAAAGCTGAAGCGGCAAGAAAGAGAGCAGCATACGCTAAGCGCGAAGTTGAGATGCAAGTGGAGAAAGCTCGTATAGACATGGAGAGAGCACGTGTAGAGACTACACTAAATGCGTTCCAAGAAGAGTGTGAAGCCGAGGCTGTCTTAGCAGAGGCAAAGGTGTATGAAGCAGCAGCTGACTTAGACAGTGGTATGTCTACAACCAGAATCAGTCGCGTTTTGCTGTCACAACAGCCAATGCAACTTACTAAAGAATATTTCCAAACACATTTTGGCTATAAAAATGCTCTACAAGGAGAAGCTGTCCTCGTCACTCAGCCAGCATGTCTTTCACATGGTCCAGGTATTGACAGTCAAGGTCTACAGCAGCAAAGATCCAACCACTTCCTTCTGCAGTTTTACCACCGGAAAAATCTCAGTTAAGAGTTTCTGCTGATGCCAATCCCATCTGCACAGACATAGACAGACTGAACTTCCATCCATCCCAGGACACGTATTTGGCAAACTAGTCTCCACCATGCTCTCATTCAGGAGCTGCAGGTGCATTAGATTTGGCTTGGTATCTGGCTCATCGAGACCTGGTCACAGCGAGACTAAAAGTGTTCAACAGCCAGTTTTCTAGATATCTGTCCTGGAAGTCAAGCTTTCACAATGCCATGGAAGGACTAAGTCTCAAACTCAGTGAAGAACTAGACCTCCTCTGTAAATGGCTGGGTGAATGTCACTGCAACATGGGCGAAGGGTTAGAGCAGTTCACATTAGTAATCCCAGGGGTTTGCAAGTGATGTGGCAGAGACTAGACAAAATCCATGGCTCTCCAGAGGTAATGGAAGAACCTCTCTTCAGTAGACTTGATAATTTTCCAAAGCGCTTACACAATGAACCACAGAAGTTACAGGAGCTTGCAGATCTGTTTTCAGAACTATAGTCGGTAAAAACTGATGGTTACCTACTAGAACTGAGAGGAATGGACCTATAGTGGAGTAACTACCAAACAACATCCAAGAACTGTGGATAACTAAAGGGTTTAAGTATAAAGTGAAACATCAAGTCCACTATTCATCGTTGTCATTTTTTGTGGTATTTGTGCGCCGACGTGCAGAAATGCGAAATGACCCTGGTTTTATGCTCTCAATTTCGGGTAACACATCATTCAAAGAGAGATCTTCAGCAAAAGCATGGGAAATCAGAGCCCCTATCACAGTCAACAAAACTGAAGTAGAAAACACTACCATGAACCTTGATAGACGATGCCCTGACAATAAGAAGCCTTGCACCTTAAGGAAGTGCAGAGGGTTCAGAGCAAAACTGCTTGCAGACCAAAGAAGCTTTCTAAAAGTGCACTCAATACGTTTCAAATGTTGTGCTTCAACAGCATACCAAGCAAAAGACTGTGAAGCTATCATATACTGCACAGAGTATAAAAGTGACCAGCACATATCAGCACTTCATTCAGGGCCAGCACCTTGTACAGCTACCGGTTCCAGCAGAGCAGGACAGGGAACCAGCTGATCATCCATCAGATGTAGCTACTTCCTCATGCCCAGAGGTATGCAGCAAATCCTGCTCTAATATATATCTAGTCAACATCTGCCCAAAAGGATACACTCAGCAAAAAAAAAATAGAGGCATATGTGATAATTGGATGATCAGAGCAATGTGTCATTGTCAAAATTAACATCTTTTGACATACTCTGTATTCAAAATTCCATTTCCCCATGCACTCTAAAGACATGCTCTGAAACATCAGATCTTGTCAGAAGAAGAGCCGGTGGCTTTGTTATGGAGCCAATAGGAAGGGAGGTCTGCTAACTCTTGCCAACTCTCATTAACTGTAACCATATTCCCAACAACAGGGATGAAACCCCAACTCCTGAAGTGACACATGGTCATTACCATCTATAGCTCATGTGATTCCCCCACTTAACACTTCTGCTGAGATTTTCCCATTGCTTGGTAGGGGAGGGGAAGGTGTCTGCATACCTTGCCAAGCCTCATTGAGTGTGACCATATTCCCAACAACAGGAATGAAATCACAACTCCAGAAGCTGCAAGCGGTCACCTTGCATCAAACATGAAGTCTTCCTTTGAATCATGAGCAAAGAATTTAGCAAAGGTGAGCCAAGCAGTTGGGTAGCTCCTTTTCCTATCCACTCTCCACAATAACTCCTACCAAACACAGACAGCAGGCCCTTAGTTAACTCATGTCCCTCAGTCACACATTAAGAAGGAAACCAGAAATGAAAGATCATTATGTGGAGTTCATGGAGAGATTCTTCAGAAACAACCATGCTGAGCCAGCTCCTCAATCAGATCCCAACAAAGGAAACTGGTACTTGCCCAACTTTGGTGTTTACCACCCTCATGAACCCACACAAATACGAGTTGTCTTTGATTCAAGTGTGCAGTTAAACATAAAAAAAATAGGAAAACCTATAGCACAATACAGGTCCTTCAGCCCACAAAGCTGTGCCAAAAATGTCCTTACCTGAGAAATTACCTAGGGTTACCCATAGCCCTCTATTTTTCTGAGCTCCATATACCTGTCCAGGAGTCTCTTAAAAGACCCATTCCACTCTCTGCATACAAAACTTACCCCTGCTATCTCCTCTGTACCTAAGTTCAAAGGCATATCACTGAACAATATGCTGTTGTTTGGTCCAGACCTCAATAACAGTTTGCTCAGGATCTTCATGCGCTTCAGAACTGAATCCGTCGCAGTGATGGCAGACATCAAACAAATGTTCCATAGCTTCCTAATGAGAGAGGATCACTGAGACTACCTCAGGTTCTTGTGGTTTCATGACCAAATGGACAATGACATTCTGGAGTACCACATGAGAGTTCATGTATTTGGTAACTGCCCCTCGCAAGCTGTGCCAATCTATGGCCTTAAGAGGACAGCTATTGAGGGAGAGAAGGAATTCGGGACTGAAGCACAAAGGTATGTAGAGAGACATTTCTATGTTGACGATGGTCTTAAATCATTTTCTAGTGCAGAAGAAGCTGTCAGCGTGCTGAAAGCAGCACAAGACATGTTGGTACATCTAATCTTAGACTGTATAAAATTGCATCTAGCAGTGCTGAGGTCATGCAAAGTTTCCATCTGAAGATGCGACCAAAGGTCTACAGAATATTGATCCTGGACAGGACCTCCCGACTATGCAGCACAGTCTGGGTCTTGGATGGGACCTCATTATCGACACCGTTACATTCTAGGTTGCTGACACCGGAAGGCCCTGTATGTGTGGTGGCACGTTATTGACTGTCAACAGTCTATTTGACCCTCTTGGACTTTCTGCTCCAGTCAGTATTCAGGAACACTTAGTGTGAAGAGAGTTGACCTCAGACACTTGTGGATGGGATGACCCTCTCCCTAAAGTGAAACACGATCAGTGACAGCAGTGGTGTTCTTCCCTTCAGGATCTTAAAGGCTTAAACATTCCAAGAACCTACACAATTCCACTATATCCAGCCCAAAAGAAAGAGTTCAGCATTTTCTGTAATGCTTCAACTAAAGCTATTGCTGCTGTTGCATACCTGAAGGTCACAGATGCTGTGGATTATTCCGGGCAAGTCAAAGCTTGCTCCCAACTCAAATCTCACTCTATCAAGGCATGATCTTGGTGTTACTGTTCTAGCAACTGAGATGGCAGAGATGATAACTGAAGAGATGGACACAGAACTAGAAGGTATCAAGTTCTTTACCAACAGCAAAGTTGTGCTCAGGTGTACATTTAAAGAAACAAGACTCTATGCTTATGTACATAATAGAATCCAACGTGTCAGGTGATCATCCCAGAACCGCCAATGGATCCTGGCTAATCATGCCACAGGAGGGCTCCAAGTAATCAGCTCACTCTCTCCTCATGGTTACCTGGCCCAGAATTTCCTGCTGATCCTTAACAGGAACATAGTCAGCAGGAAACCTCTGACTTAGTTGATCCTGCGGCAGATGATGAAATGCGTGAAGTGTCAATCAATATTATTCATTTATCACTGCTCCAACTTAGCAGTGCATGCTTTGAGCATTTTTTAAGCTGGAAGTCACTTACCTGGCTCTCACATATTACTCATTCCTTTACAGGAGTAGTCAAACACAGCCTTTGCAATGGCTTGCATGTTTGTAAGCAATCTTTCAGTGCAGAGCAACTGAATTGGGCAGAGGTTAGAATTCTTCTTGTTGTTCAAATACAGATTTATGCAGAAGAAGTGCAGTGCATCACAAAGCAGGAATCTCTTCCAAAACAATGTTCTCTTAGTAAACTCTGTTCTTTTCTTGACTCAGATGGGCTACTGCGAGTTGGAGGATGTATTAAGAAGATACAACTCACTTCACAGCTAACTCACTCAATTGTCATTCTGTGTAAGCTCCATGTCACCTCTCTGCTATTAGACACTACCACGAGCAATTATGTCATCAAGACCAGCATTTTCAAAGTGAGAACGGTTAAAGACTGGGTAGTAAGACTGTTTTGAAGAACAGTCTCTGAGACTATCCTTCTTTTCCCAAAGACTTAATGAAATGATCCCTTGGCTTTTGGTTTCAGTAGTCAAGTTTGACATCCTTTGGATGCTAGGCAGGGAGTGTTCGGTCCTGTAGAGGCATAGCTCAGTTTGTATGAACATCATTTCCTGTACATAAGCTGCTTTTTTATGTCATTTCCTGTACTGGTTAATTTTGATTCTATTTGACCCACATGGGGGAAAGGCATGCATCTCCATCCATTCTTTATTTGCCCTTGAGACAGCATTATCTGTGAGTATTCAGATTTTGTTAATATTGGTAAACATTTAGTAGATATATTTTGAAGGAACTATTATATTTAAGTTTATTATTGCACCACAAGTTTGCTTGTTTACACTGCATAGTTATGAAATGTTGCATACGTGTATTACCTTGGTTAACACCAGTTGTGAGAATAATTGGCAGTATATTCAGGCACACAACAATTCTGTATTGTATTTAATATGTGTTTTACTTAACTCTCTACAGCTTCATAGTAAAGAGAACTCATTAAACATCCCGAAGAAAGCTTTTGTCTCGCGTGATTTTTGCAAAGTTGTCCAGGTCACTACATAGCTGTGCACATGCACACTGTGTGCCCTTTTCCCCCTAAAAGCATTTACTAAAATTCAGAGCTGGCTGAGAATATACAATGTTTGCTCATCAGGCAGGCATAGGAGAGCCTTGCATATTGATCAATCATATCATCTAGTTATTAAAGTCATCCTTCAGGGTGATTTCTACAAACTGAACTCAATTGTACAGAGAATGTAAACTGAAGAGCAGATACTAAATATATATATATATACAACAGTATAAATATATTAATTTGGAAAATGATTGGCTTAAATTTCCATTGATTGAGCAGTTTAGAAACCTTATCTCTACATTCAGACTGATAAGGCTCCAGAGGTTAATGAATAATGAAGCATTCAAGCTGAAAAATTGATAGATTAGTATTTACAAGGATTTATAAAATAGAAAACAGAGGTAGTGCAATCTGATCTAAGTGCACTTAAAGTGTTTTGACTGTAATTAAACCTTTTAATGTCACTTAAGCAGATAGTCAAGAAACCTATTTCCCATTATAATAAATATCTTGAGTTACAGTAGATCAGTGTACTTTTCTTGGTTAAGTATTTAAACAACAAAAAAAAACATACAACCAAAAATACAGTGGATTCTGGTTAATTGGGGCAGCTATTTATTTTGGAAAACTCTTAATGAACAAAAACTAGTCAAGAAAATAGCCGGGATTCCCTTCATTTATTGGGGGAAACTATGACACTTCATTGGGACAGGAGACTGTTACCAAACAATTTCTAACTAACGTCAGTCGTGTGCACTTGTATGGCCATTTGACACTACACTGTGCTCAGAGAACACCTATTAAATGGCATCAGTTGTGCATGATCCTGTTCAAAAAGCAGTGATTTTTGTTACTGATAGTTGGTGAGAAATAGGCAATGAGATAATCCAGAACTGTTTTGCTTGCTGCGGATTCAAACATTGAGACTTCGAGATACCAGAAATGGCCAGAAGTGAAAATGAAACTATTTCACTAGTTCGAGTTAGGAACTATGAAGAATTTGAAGGTAACGACAATAATCTTGAATGTTACATTGAAAATGAAGATTTGGAGGATGCAATCGTCGAAAACATTCTATGAAGGTAGTCCATAAGTACCTGCACAAGTTGTCTGCACTGAATTTGTTGATTTACAGTCAATCAAAAGAACACAACAGCATACACTGGATGAATTCCTCTGTTGATAACTATTAGGAACTAATACACAGTTTTATAGTACAGTTGCAGTATTGATAGTGTTTTAATTGTTCTGTGTTTCACTTAGATATATAATTTTTTACCCATGAAATGGTTAGTTTGACTTTTTTATACCTTTTTAACTATTTCCACGAAACTTTGGCTAATTGTGGTAGCCGCTTAATTGGGCCAAATTATACTGGTCCTGATGTGTCCCAATTAACCAGAATCCATTGTATCTGGATGAAACAATTATCAAAACTGAGAATGACAAATTTGATTAAAAGCAAGGTCCACAAAATAATCTTTCATTTGTACTTAGGAGCTAAAGGCAATTAATAGAAAAAGGAAGAAGTACTGGAGGTACTCAGCTGGTCAGGTAGCAGCTCTGGAGATAGAAACAGTTAATGTTTGAAGTTATAGAGCTTGCATCAGGACTGGAAAATCCTTGATAACTGTTAAAGGCATTTCTCCTGGCCTGCCCTAATATCAAAATTGTCAAAACTGATATGTTTTAAAAACCTGTTAAAAGTTATTAAAAACTATATACAAACAAGAATTAACAGTGGGGTAATAGATAGAGCTGCTTTCACACAGACCCAGTGACCTGTGCACAGAGTTTGTATGCTTCCCCTTTGACAGTGTATGTTTTTCTTGAATGCTCTAGTTTCTTTTTGCATCCAAAAGATATATTGATGGCTTAGTTGGCTGTGTAAATTGTCCCTGGTGTGGTTGGGTCACAATCAGGTTTATTATCACTGACATATGTCATGACCTTTGTTCTTTTGTGGCAGCAGTACAGTGCAATACATAAAAATTATTATAAGTTGCAATAAGAAATATAAAAATAAATAGCACAAAAAGGAAGCAAAGTAATGTTCGTGAGTTCATGGACCAATCACAAATCTGATGATTAAGGGAAAAAAAATGTTTGCTAAAGATGTGTGTGACTTCAGGCTTTTGTACCTCTTCCCTGATGCAGTAATTTGAAGAGGGCATGTCTAGATAGTGAGGGACCTTAATGATGGATGCCACCTTCTTGAGGCACGGTCTTTTGCAGACATCCTCGATGGAAGGAGGCTACTGTCCATTTTGGAGCTGGCTGAGTCCACAGTCCTCTGCGGTATTTTTTAATCCTGTGCGATGGAGCCTCCATATCAGGCGATGATGCAACCAGTCAGAATTCTCTTCATGATACATTTCACTGATGCCTAGGAACTTGAATCTGCTCACCCTTTCCACCTTTGACCCCTTGATGAAGACAGATGAGTGCTCCCCCAACTTCCCCTCCCTAAAGCTCACAATCCCTAGGCCTTACTGATGTTGAATGCAAGGTTGGTGTTACAACACCACTCAACCAGCTGATCTATCTCACTCCCGTATGCCACCTCATCATCATATGCGATTCTACCAACAACATTTGAGTCATCAGCAAATTTATAGATGGCATTTGAACTGTGTCTAGCCATTCAGTCGTGAGTGCAGAGAGAGTAGAGCAATGGGCTAAGCACGCATTCTTGAAGTTCACCAGTTTCGATTGTCAGTGAG
Source organism: Mobula birostris (assembly GCF_030028105.1). Classification (NCBI taxonomy): domain Eukaryota; kingdom Metazoa; phylum Chordata; class Chondrichthyes; order Myliobatiformes; family Myliobatidae; genus Mobula; species Mobula birostris. Next base: position 29,594,800 of record NC_092402.1, read on the forward strand.
AAGGAGATGTTATTTCAAAACTGAACTGACTGTGGTCTCCCGGTGAGGAAGTCCAGGATCCAGTTAACGAGGGAGGTACAGAGGCCAAGGATTTGAAGCTTGTTCATTAGTACTGGGGGGGGGGGGGATGATGATGTTGAACACGGAGCTGTAATCAACAAACAACAGCCTGATGTAGGTATTGCTGTTGTTCAGGTGGTCCAAGACCAAGTAAAAAGCCAATGAGATTGCATCTGCTGTTGTGGCAGTTGGCAAATTGCAGCAGTTTCAGTCCTTGACAGGAATCAAGTCTAGCCATGACCAGCCTCTCAAAGCGCCTCATCGCAGTAGATGTGAGTACACCGGGCAATATTTGTTGAGGCAGCTCAGCCTGCTCTTCTTGGACAATGGAGAATTGAGATGAGTTGATAGATATGTGATCGAAAATAAGTGAGGCAATGGAATTAATGGGATTGCTCTGAGAGCTGGCATTCTCTCAGTGGGCTGAATAGTCTTCTATGTTGTAATAAAATATGAAACTACAACATTTTTTGAAAACAACTAAGGATAAAAACAATTCAACTTCAGATTGCGGCTCCTGCCATTGATCTCGCCGGCTCCAACACCTCAGGGCATATTCAAAACCCGGACTCCAGCAACGACCATGGACACCTTCACAGCGATAGCGCAACCACCAACTGCGACTCCAGCCTTGAACTCCAGGCCGGGTCTTTATGTGCTGCTGTTGTGACTCCCGTCTCCCCTTCCCCCACCACCACTCTGCAACCTCGTCTCCCTTAGATCCCACCATCAGCTCCTGGGCCCTCGGAGGCTCCATCTTCCTCTCACCCCAACCCTCCCCTCTCCACTGAACACCAGCCTCCCCCCTCCCCCCTCTGATCCGAGCTCTCAAGATTCCAGCCTTGAACTCCAGGCCGGGTCTTTATGTGCTGCTATTGTGATTCCCGTCTCCCCTTCCCCCACCAATACTCTGTAACCCCATCTCCCTCAGATCCCATCATCTACTCCTGTGTACTCAGCGGCTCCATCTTCCTCTCACCCCAACCATCCCCTCTCCACTGACACCCCCAGCCTCCCCCTTCCCCCCTCTGATACCAGCTCTCATCCGTGCCGGGTCTTTACCATCTCCTCTGACCTTCAACTCTCTGAGGCAGAGCGTTCTGTCCTCAGTAAGGGCCTCACCTTTGTCCCCCTTTGCCCACACCTCAGCGAGTTCCGTGTTCGCCATGACGCGGAACTCTTCTTCTGCCGTCTCCGTCTCCGAGCCTACTTCTTTGGCAAGGACTCTCCCATCCCCACCGATGACCCCTTCTCCCATCTTCAACCCTCCTCCTCTTCATGGACACCCTGCTCTGGTCTTCTGCCTGCTCTGGATCTCTTTATTGCTAACTGCTGACGGGACATCAACTGTCTCGACTTCACCACACCTTGTTCCCATTCCAACCTCACTCCTTCCGAACGCTCTGCTCTCCGCTCCCTCCGCACTAATCCTAACCTTATTATTAAACCCGCCGATAAGGGGGATGCTGTTGTAGTCTGGCGCACTGACCTCTACCTTGCCGAGGCACAGCAACAACTCGCGGATACCTCCTCTTATTTATCCGTCGATCGTGACCCCACTAAGGAGCACCAGGCCATTGTCTCCCACACCATCACCGACTTTATCCGCTCAGGGGATCTCCCATCCACTGCTACCAACCTTATAGTTTCCACACCTCGCACTTCCCGTTTCTACCTCTTACCCAAGATCCACAAACCTGCTTGTCCTGGTAGACCTATTGTCTCAGCTTGCTCCTGCCCCACCGAACTCGTTTCTGCATACCTCAACACGGTTTTATCCCCCCTTGTTCAATCCCTTCCTACCTTTGTTCGTGACACTTCTCACGCTCTTAAACTTTTTGATGATTTTAAGTTCCCTGGCCCCCACTGCTTTATTTTCACCATGGATGTCCAGACCCTATATACTTCCATCCCCCATCAGGAAGGTCTCAAAGTTCTCCACTTCTTTTTGGATTCCAGACCTAATCAGTTCCCCTCTACCACCACTCTGCTCCGTCTGGCGGAATTACTCCTTACTCTTAATAATTTCTCCTTTGGCTCCTCCCACTTCCTCCAAACTAAAGGTGTAGCTATGGGCACCCGTATGGGTCCCAGCTATGCCTGCCTTTTTGTTGGCTTTGTGGAACAATCTATGTTCCAAACCTATTCTGGTATCTGTCCCCCACTTTTCCTTCGCTACATCTACGACTGCATTGGCGCTGCTTCCTGCACGCATGCTGAGCTCATTGACTTCATTAACTTTGCCTCCAACTTTCACCCTGCCCTCAAGTTTACCTGGTCCATTTCCGACACCTCCCTCCCCTTTCTAGATCTTTCTGTCTCTATCTCTGGAGACAGCTTATCTACTGATGTCTACTATAAGCCTACTGACTCTCACAGCTATCTGGACTATTCCTCTTCTCACCCTGCCTCTTGCAAAAACGCCATTCCCTTCTCGCAATTCCTCCGTCTCCGCCGCATTGCTCCCAGGATGAGGCTTTTCATTCCAGGATGAATAAGATGTCCTCCTTTTTTAAAGAAAGGGGCTTCCCTTCCTCCACCATCAACTCTGCTCGCAAACGCATCTCCCCCATTTCACACACATCTGCTCTCACTCCATCCTCCCGCCTCCCCACTAGGAATAGGGTTCCCCTTGTCCTCACCTACCACCCTACCAGCCTCCAGGTCGAACATATAATTCTCCGTAACTTCCACCACCTCCAATGGAATCCCACCACTAAGCACATCTTTCCCTCCCCCCCTCTATCTGGTTTCTGCAGGGATCGCTCCCTATGTGACTCCCTTGTCCATTTGTCCTCCCCAATCCCTCCCCACCGATCTCCTTCCTGGCACTTATCCTTGTAAGTGGAACAAGTGCTATACATGCCCTTACACTTCCTCCCTCATGACCATTCAGGGCCCCAGACAGTCCTTCCAGGTGAGGCGACACTTCACCTGTGAGTCGGCTAGGGTGATATACTGCATCCGGTGCTCCGGATGTGGCCTTCTATATATTAGCGAGACCCGACGCAGACTGGGAGATCGTTTCGCTGAACACCTACGCTCTGTCCGCCAGAGAAAGCAGGATCTCCCAGTGGCCACCCATTTTAATTCCACGTCCCATTCCCATTCTGATATGTCTATCCACGGCCTCCTCTACTGTAAAGATGAAGCCGCACTCAGGTTGGAGGAACAACACCTTATATTCCGTCTGGGTAGCCTCCAACCTGATGGCATGAGCATTGACTTCTCAAACTTCTGCTAACGCCCCACCTCCCCCTCGTACCCCATCCGTTATTTACAAACGTATTTATATACACACATTCTTTTTCTCTCTCTCCTTTTTCTCCCTCTTTTCCCCTCACTATACCCCTTGCCCAAACTCTAGTTTTTCCCCCCTCCCCCTTTTCTTTCTCCCTGGGCCTCCTGTGCCCTGGGCCTCATATCCTCTTTGCCAATCACCTGTCCAGCTCTTGGCTCCATCCCTCCCCCTCCTGTCTTCTCCTATCATTTCGGATCTCCCCCTCCCCCTCCCACTTTCAAATCTCTTACTAGCTCTTCTTTCAGTTAGTCCTGACGAAGAGTCTCAGCCCAAAGCGTCGACTGTACCTCTTCCTAGAGATGCTGCCTGGCCTGCTGCATTCACCAGCAAATTTTATGTGTGTTGCTAGCAATTCAACTAACTATTTTTAAGTGTGTAGTGACAAAAACTTGTTTCTTTCCCGTCTTTTCTCTCCATTAAAATGGATGGAAATATTCAGTTTTTTTTAGTAGAAAGCTGGCAAAGAATGGTCAGCTAATTCAGAATATATGCACATGTCTCTTAACCAGACTATTACTTGAAGAACTAATTAGTTGATCCAGCAAGATAATAAAGGGCAAATGAAGTGATCAGGTTTCCTAACAATTCTGTTTCCAACACTGGACAGGCCCAGCTGTGCTGGTGTACCCTGCACTGGACTATTACATACTCCAAATTGCACCATGTTACCCTGTTATCGCACCAGCATCTTACAGTGCCTCGAGTCTGCTGAGTATCTGTATATTCACATCTGTGGTCAGGCTGTTGGAGAAAAAAACTATGTAATGAAAGCAGAATTATGTCTGTGCAGCAGGTGGTTAGTTGAAATTAGTCCTTTGATTCAAAGTGTCTTCCATTTACACAACATAATATAGAAATTCGTCTTTTCCTACATGTGCTCTGAGTTGCACCCACCACATTACACAATCTAATGGAATCAGTGAATGAGCCAATGAGGTGATGACATTTCAAGAAATCCTACTATGCTTAGTTTCCATCAAAACTTTCAACAAATAAACATTCTGTTTAACAAGAATGTGTTTAGGCATGTTCTAGTATCCAATTAACCACAGAATTGCATACAGTGAAGTATTCACATTGAATTTTGAATTGTAGTTGGCATTTTACCATACAAGAATAAAAATTGTATTGAAGTAATTAAATGTTGCTTCATTTTAAAATTGCACATGAAAGCTATGGGGAACAAGACCCTATCACTTAATTTTGTCATTGAATAGGAAGCAAGCCGACTTCAGATAAATTGATGTGATATGGAGCAAAAAACTTTTTTCACAAGCATGAGTCGTTTAAAGAAATATTGAAACTTAATATTTGCTCTTAGCTATTCAAATGAAATTTTAACACACAGAAAATTGCTGATCTTTGACTGCTTCTTTGCACCGTTTTAATCCTTCATTTAAAACAGTGACCCACAGACATAATATTGTCCACATCTTCTTTCAGATGCTCTGGAAATGGTTTCACGTTTCCTCACACGTTGGAGGCCATTCAGCCCATTTGCTGTAAACAATTTACCGACTCACCATTAAGTCTTTTGGATGTGGGAGAAAATTGGAGCAACTGGGGATAGCAATGCAGTCACAGGGAGAAAATGCAAACTTCCCACTGAGATCACCAGGGGCCAGATTGAATCTGGGTTGTTGAAGCTGTGACACAACAACACTAGCTTATGGTGGTATTGATCAGTGCTTTGAAGCATGAACATAGATCATAAATACCCAGCCCATCACACGAACCTAGCTCCCCCCTAGTGACTCTGTCCACACTCCAGCTACCTTGGGAAAAGCACCTCATATAACCAAAGATGTTTCCCAGGCCAGTAATTTGTTCTTCTCCCCCCGCCCCTCAGGCCGAAGATATAAAACCTAAAGAGCACGCTAGACTCGAGGTCAGTTTCTGTCCTACCATTATTGGACTCTCATATGCTAATAGATAAACTCTTGAGCTCCATCTCCCAAGCTACTTTGTTGAGGCCCTTATGTTTTATTTGTTTGTCTGCACTGCACTTTCTCTATAGTTGCATGACTATATTCTGCATTCTGTTTTCTTTTTACTGCCTCAGTATAATTATGTATAGCACAGTTGGTTTGGATGGCAGACAAACAAAATCTTTTCACTGTATCTCAGTAAATGTGACTATAATAAGTCAGCCATTGAACAGAGAAATCAGCAACAAGGAGCAAATGCAACATGGCGACAAGGCAACATGGTTGCAACACTAAAGAAACCTCAGTTTGAAACCATCAGCTTTGCTTTATTATCTGCAACCCTCAATCCCCATCACGGTAAAAAAAAAGCAAGACCACAGATTCCAAGTCAAACGCAGAATGGCTTGACAAATCTCAGCAAGATTAATTGTTCTGAATAAGTCATTTCAGGATATCCACATTTGGCTGTACACCACGCAGGACCTGTTTAAATAGTAAATTTTGATGTTTAATTCAAAGTGCTGGCATTTCTGATGAACTCATAGTCAGTATGCAATAAAACTAGCCAATTTGAGAGGCTTGTGATGAATAATCACAAGATGGTCCCAATGAGAACAACCACATATGGAAGATTAATAAAATAAACAAATATTTCTTGAAATTCTGTACATGTATAAAGATTTTTAACCAATATTCCACAGATGAAAAGACTAAAACAGGTGCATTTGTATGTTACCTTCCCGGACATCAGAGCATCTCAGTGTTGTAGTCTTGGCAGAGCCAGCAGTCGATTTACACAAGCAACCCACAAATATCGAAAAAGGGAAAACTTAGTAGAAATTCTGCATTTAGTAATGTTGTTTGAGAATAAATGTTGCCCAGAACATTGAGAGGGCTCCCCTTGTACTTTAATGAGTGCCATGGGATCTCTTAGATCTACCTAATCAGGCAGATGGAGATACAGTTTGATTACTGTAATTTTTGCCAGTGTGCCATTCTCATGGTACTTCATTGGAGTATCATCCAAGGTACATGATCACACCTCTTGAGACTATCTTGAATCTTTAGTGTTCTGATTCAGAGTGATGAGATCCAATGTTGGAACCTTGTGAGGTTATTTCAATGGAACAATGTCTCCTGGGAAATATTGTTCAATTTAAGTAACTTGATCAACTAAATGTTTGAATGTAGCTAAGAGAAAAATCATTCTGGCCAAAATGATTTTTTAAAGCAATGAAACCACTCCATTTGCAAAGGGTCAGGTGTGATTCATTCAGTTCCATTCTAATCTTTCATTTAGAAGATAACTCTAAGTTTCAGTCAAGAGGTCTAATTACCAAGCACAACTAACAGAAATTTGCATGCTGTTTCAGATGGGATGTTAGATTGAGACACTCTGAAGTAAATGTGAAAAATGCCATGGCTTTCTTTTAAGAAGAGAACAAGAACAATCCTTCATATCCTGGAAAACGTTTATCCATCACTGAGGATCAGTAAAAACAAATTATTTCATCATTACCATATTGTGTGTGGGGGCTTATGGTGTGAGAAAATGTTTCCTACATTACTAGACTTCAAAATTACTTCATTAACTAATATGTTTTGGGGCTTTTAAAAAGTAGGTAAGCAAATGCAAGTCTATCTTTTCAGTAAAACTCACATGACATACAGTGGGAAAGGAAGTGAATATCAATTGTTTCACTTAGTTAAAAGAGCCTTTACTTTGTAATGCCAGTGTTAGGGTGGTCAAAGTTTCACTTCCTGATCCTTGCATTTTGAGAGATCACAGGAACTACACTAACTGAGAGAATTCCTTCAAATTGACCAGGATTTGAAAGATTATTAAAGGCTTTAAAGCAAAATTAACATAGTTTTTTAGCGCATTCTACTCTGTCACTCCATTCATTGTATACAACCACAGAGTAAAATATGAAGAATACTAAGACAAGCAACCAGGTATGTTACAATGGTTAATTCTGTTCCAGAAATACCACAAGACTATGTCTTGTTCATAGTTTATTAATGCCCCAGTTAATATCAACAAGCCACCAGAATGCTCTGCACAACATATTCCAATTAGATTTTACCAGATTGACTTATTGTGTTGCAGCACATGAGCTGAGTTTAGCCAGTCTCGCACTGTCCTTTCCAAAATTCAATTATTTATGCCAGGTGCCATGACACTGCGCTGTACCTGAGGACCTCAGGCTGAAATGACCATGATCTAATGAATCCTGAACACTTTGATTGGATTATATATGGCAGGCTAACTTACAATGCTGCACTTGGAAAATGGCCAGGGGAGCACCAAATAATCTGCCCAAGATATGGTCATTTGTTTAGTGTGAGCATCATTGCATTTATTTTCATATAAAATGGATCTGGGGAAAGTGAACATAAGCCAGAATGAAGGTAAATAGAATAGCTTAGTCTTTATTAAAATAAAATTGAAACACCTCTCTATTGATCATTTTTTTCTTGCCACCAGTTTATTGATCCATTCTGCTGATTAATCTTATGACAGGCCAATCTCAGTCCATTTTGGACACATTAAGTCCAGAAATGAAATTCATTGACACGTTGAGAAAATTGTTAACACAGAAAATATAACTTTGTACAATGAACTTTATAATTCAGTCTAAACAATGGAAAGAATTCCATCCTGAGAGATATTTGGGCATCTTAACTATAGATGTGAGACATGTTCATGCCTGTGTGAATTGGCATGAGTATTGCAGTATTTGTGGAAATCTCAACAATAATGTCTGTACAGATATTAGAAAGAGAATTTGAGAGTGGAATGGAGCTTAGTGCAGCATAATGTCCTGTTAATATCTCGGGAAGGTTTGCTGAAAGAAGCTCAGACATTATTCCAAGTGTGGTTGTTCCTGTTCGGTGCAGGAACCTAGAGCAAAACAGAAGTCTATATGGCTGCTTGATAATGAGTAATACTCCAGGTTCTGAAAAGGGACTTATAGTTGTGGCATGTGTTTGGAACAGTGTGCCAGACTTTATTCCACTCAGCGCAGAGCCCACTCTCTACAGACGACACAACAATGTTTTTGTATTCCTGATTTTTTACTGTTGCTCAACATAAAAACATACACAAGCAATAGACAGGGAAGGACCAGGAGACCTGTCCCATACTCATGGTGACTGGAGCTCCAGTGCTACATATTTTCCAATATCTTCCAAAGTCATATAATCTTATGGAATTACAAAAAAAAACAAGGAATGGAACCAAGTTTAACAGGCAAATGCCATTCCAAATCACTCAGGCAATTTAAACCAATTAAGAGAATCACGCTGGTCTTTCTTAAATGTTAATCCACATGTTTCATATAATAGAATCACTAGCCAGCTGGTGATGTGATGGCATCAGTGCCGGACTTCAAGGTGAATGGTCTTGAGTTTGAATCTGGCTGGCTCCTGTCACGCTTTCCATCTGTGCTAGGTTGAGTGTCGAACTAGCAACTTGGCCTCATAAAAAAAAGTTACATGCTACGGAAACGGCAAAAAAATATCGCTCAATGCACCACAAGGCATGAAATGGAACAACAACAACAACAATACAATCACTGCTCCTGCACTGTTCAAAACATTTTGAAATACAGGGAGGATCTTTGTATGTCATCCAGGCAGATTATGCCATACATATATATGTTGACATTGTAAAAATGTAAAATAATGCAGATTATAATGTAACAGAGAAAGTGCAGTGCAAGTAGACAAATAAAGGGCAAAGACCACATTGTGATAGATTGGGGGATCAATAATTCATCTGTCGTGGATGAGAGGTTCATTCAAGAAGCTGATGACAGTGTAACAGCAGCTGTCCTTGAGTCTGCTGGTACTTGCTTTCAAGGTTATGTATTTCCTGCCAAACAGGAGGAGGTGAAGTGGGAATCACCAGAGTGGGAGGGCTCTTTGTTTTCATTGAGTGCTTTACTGAGGCGATGGGAAGTGTAGGCAGAGTCACTGGAAGGAGGCTGGTTTGCGTGATGGACTGGGCTGCATTCACAACTGCAATTTTTGAAGATCTAATTAGTTTGTAAGTAAAGGCAGTGTAATTTGTAGGTCTGTAAAATTGTGCAATTCAATGAGCCAAATGGCCTAATTCAGCTCCTATGTCTTATGGTTTTATAGCTTCCTGGTGGTCGTCTTGATGCATTCTTTGAGTAGCTCTCTACACTCACACTCTTCTACCCAATTCATTAGCTTGATACTTGGTGTTTACTCCAATGTATTTGTTGTAGTTCTCTATGATGTGGTTATACTTGCTGGTGGTTATCCAGCAGTATGGTTGAAAGCTGATATTCCAGGCTTTCTGCATGATGGTATAATTTCAAATGGGTTTCTACAATTTGGGAACACCTAGGCCAAAATTTTATATGAATACGATTTAACTTTCGAGTCATATCTTGGGTGTTCCTATGAAGTATATTTAACCAAAGATTATGTCTCATTTTGACAGGTAACGATTAAGTTTTCAAGCTCCAGCTTCATTGACAGCTTTTGGAAAATTAATTGACATGGAAAATAAACCATTGTAATATGAAATCTGAACTTAATATAAATAGGATAAAATTCATCCTGAGAGATATGTGGACATCCTTACTTTAGTTGTCTGAAATCTTCATGCATCAGTATGAATTGACATGTAATAAGTGAGCAAAGTCGAATGTTGTGATTGTAATGTGGAAATATTAGAATTTCTACTTAGCACAGAATCCTATGTAAAAATCAAACCTGATCAAAGTGAAATGTTACAGCATTTTTCAGACTGCAGCATCAATGACAGGAGGAGCAGCAATCTGCTACAGGAACACAGCGGGTCAAGCAGCATCAATTGAGTTAGGTGGGGAGGTGGGGGAAAATGGAATTGTCAATGTCTCATTTCGAAGCTCAGCAACCATCTATCATATCTCCTAATTCCACCCTTCCTCCTTTCCTATCTGGCTTGATCTGCCTGTCATTTTTCTGCACAACTCCACTCACTGTCCACCGATCATCTTTGGCCTCTGTTCACCACTCCCTTCTCCTGCAATCACAGTAGTTTCCAGGCTAAAATCAAAGACTGGGAAATAACATAAGATGTAGGAGCAAGAGTAGACCAACCAGCCCTTTGTACCTGCTCATGGTCATGATCATGAACATGCCTGAACTTCTACCTCATTTAAATTTTCCTGCACTATCCCTATAACCCCTGCTTCCCTTCATATCCAGGTCTGTCTGACTGTTTCTAGTGAACTCAATGATTGAGGCTCTAGGGTAGAGAATTCCAAAGATTCACCATCCTCATTGTGAAGAAGTTTCCACTCATTGGACTCCTAAATGACCTGGTCCTTTATCTGAGACTCTGATTCCTTGTTTAAGACTCCTCTGTAAGGAGAATCTTCCTCCCTCCATTCACCTTGGAGACCAAATGAATAACTAATGTTAACAGTTAATTTCTTTTGCTGAATTTCAAGCCCTACTCTAAGCATTCTTCCTTATTTCCTGCTCCAGGTTAACCACAATTTACAACTTAGTTGAATTTTACAGAAAATAAATAAGTATGAAAGTGGAGCTGAGCATAAAACTGTGGTGTATTGTATCATTAAGAAAGCTTTGAATGAAATTTAATGTGCTGTTTGATGTCTGCATTATTGCTTCTTTCAGCTGATATACCTGCCACCACCCTGGGGAGACTGCCAATCATCAGCTGTTAACACAGACTTTTTCTCAAGTTACAGTATCACAGCCTGCAGGATTGATTGTGAAACCAGGTACCTGGTGGAGAACTGCAACTGTCGAATGGTGCACATGCCAGGTAAGCAGGGAACCCCGTGCAATCTCCATATCTGTGACAGGCAAGAGGGAAATTGCAAAAAATGTTTAAATTAAATTGTTTAAATAATAAGATAAAGATTGATGAACTTGTGTGTAGTGACAATTGTCATTAAAGAATAATGCAAGATATCAACCAGTTGGAAATAAGAGAGGAGAAATGCCAGATAGAAATAAATCTGAATGAGTTTGAGGCTTTAAATTTTGAGAGGCTAGTTATTCGGGGGAAATATACAGAAAATGGCAGGATCCTTTGGGGCATTGATGTACAGAGCGATCCTGGGGTGCAAGTTCATAGCTCCCTGAAAACAGCAACACAAATAGATATGTGGAACAAGGGTACAGAGCACACTTGCCTTCATCAGTTGAGGTACTAAATATAAAAGTTGGGAAATCATATTCCAGCTTTATAAAACTTTAGTTAGACCACATCTGGAGCATTGTGTGCATTTCTGGTTGTTGCATTACAGGAAGGATGTGGAGTCTTTGGAGAGGGTGCAGACGAGGTTTACCAGGATGTTGTCTGGATTAGAGAGGATTAGTTATAAGGAGAGATTGGACAAATTTGGATTGTTTTCTCTGAAGTGTCAGAGGCTAAGAGGAGACCTGGTAAATGTATAGTATACACAATTATGAGAGGTCAATGGTCTGAGTATTTTTCCCAGGATGGATATGTCATATATTAGAGGACATAAGTTTATAGCGAGAGGAGGTAAGTTTAAGAGAGATGTATGAGGCAAGACTTTTACACAGAGAATGGTAGGTGCCTGGACCGCACAGCACACACCATGTGTGGGCAGGTGGAATTAGTTTAATCTGCCATGATGCTTGGGAGAGGCATCATGGACTGAAGGTCCTGTCCTTATGCTGTATTGTTCTGTTCCATGTTCTAGTGTAGTTTTGCTGGCTGGTTTGGATACTTCTCCACAGGTACAAATTCCAAGGGGTCAGTCATCTGTTTTTCTTCAAAACTTAAAAAAAACTCTCTGAATGCCATGTCCTTACTGTGAGTGAATATAAATGAAAATTATTAATTTAATAACTCACCAAAGTCATTTGGTACATGCCATTTTGTTCCCTAATGGGTTCCTTTTCCTGGTTTTCCCTTGCCTTCAATGTACTTATAGAATGCTTTGTATTTTCCTTAGTGTTGTATTGTGATGACATTGGGTTCCCTGTCTGCAAAGCCCTAAACTTAATTGAAGACTTTAAGCTCTATCTGATGTAGATATCTGCAAAATCTCATTATAAGGAAGTTATACTGTATCCATGTACTCTTCAAGGACTAGTTTACCTCCCTGTCTACTCTCTGTGGCAAGGTCTCACTGAAAATACGCACTACTTGAGTGGAGGGACACCACCCCCCCCCCACCTGCTGCCTGCCCCATAAAGGAGGAGATACTTCCAGCTAAAGAAGTAGTTTAAACATATCTTATTTTGTTTTTAATGATACATGCTTAAATTTAGACAAATAGTTCTTAACACGTTTTTAACACCCGCAGTAGATTTCTGATTTATAAAATATTTCCATATTGCAAAGGGTTTAAAAAACTACAAAGGATTTCCAAACACAGGTACAATTCCTACAAACTAAAAAAACATACCAACAAGTTGCAGAGGAACGAGTTGTCTGTTGCAAAAACCAAAGGCTGGGGACTGAATTCGAGTTTTTTCTGCCAATCTGTCTTTCTGTCATTCTCTGTGACATTCCTAACAATCCCCAGTGCTTCCTAATATTTATATTGTTTGTGCTACTTGATGATATCATATGCATGTAATGTCCAGATACCTTTGCTGGCACAAAATAATTTATACATATGGTCTAAAACCTTCTTAGGACAATAGTGCAAGTAACTTAGTTGCAATTGCCTGGCACAGATGTGGCTAATGAGAGAGGTTAAGGCTAAAATATAAGCAAAAGATGCGACGTACAAGGAAGCAATAATTAGTGGGAAAACTGAGGACTGGATGACTTTTAAAAACTGACAGAAGGAAACTAAGAAAGCCATTAGAAAAGAAAAGATGAATTATGAAAGGAAGTTGGCAAGTAACATAAAAAAGGATACAAAGAATTTTTTTAAATATACGAAGAGTAAAAGAATGACACGGGTAGATATAGGACTGATTGAAAATGATGCTGGAGAAATTATAACAGGTAACAAAGAGATGGCAGAGGAACTAAATGAGTATTTTGCATCAGTCTTCACAGTGGAAGACATTTGCAACATACCTGATAGCCAGAGGTCTCAGGGAATAGAATTAGGTACAGTCAAGATTACTAGAGAGAAAGTGCTTGGAAAGCTAAATGGACTAAGAATAGATAAGTCTCCCAGACCAGATGAGGTGCACCCACGGGTTCTGAAGGAGGTGGGTTTGAAGATTGTGGAGGCATTGGAAATGATCTTCCAGGAATCAATAGACTCTGGCATGGTTCCGGAGGACTGGAAGGTCACAAATGTAGTTCCGCTGTTTAAGAAAGGAGGGAGGCAGCAAAAAGAAAAGTACAAACCTATTAGTCTGACATTGGTAGTTGGAAAGTTATTGGAGTCAATCCTCAAGGATGAGGTTATGAAATACCTCAAGGTGCATGACAAGATAGGCCCAAGCCAGCATGGTTTCATGAAGGGAAGATCCTGCCTCACCAACCTATTGGAATTTTTTGAGGTAATCTCAAATAAGATTGACAATAGTAATAGTCATACTTTATTGATCCTGGGGGAAATTGATTTTCGTTACAGTTGCACCATAAATAATAAATAGTAATAAAACCATAAATTGTTAAATAGTAATATGTAAATTATGCCAGGAAATAAGTCCAGGACCAGCCAAGGGTCAGGGTGTCTGACCCTCCAAGGGAGGAGTTGTAAAGTTTGATGGCCACAGGCAGGAATGACTTCCTATGATGCTCTGTGTTGCATCTCGGTGGAATGAGTCTCTGGCTGAATGTACTCCTGTGCCCACCTAGTACATTATGTAGTAGATGGGAGACATTGTCCAAGATGGCATGCAACTTGGACAGCATCCTCTTTTCAGACACCACGGTCAGAGAGTCCAGTTCCATCCCCACAACATCACTGGCCTTTGAATGAGTTTGTTGATTCTGTTGGTGTCTGCTACCCTCAGCCTGCTGCCCCAGCACACAACAGCAAACATGATAGCACTGGCCACCACAGACTCGTAGAACATCCTCAGCATCGTCCGGCAGATGTTAAAGGACAAGGAAAAGGCTGTGGATGTTGTGTATTTGGATTTTCAAAAGGTCTTTGATAAGGTGCCGCATAAGAGGCTGCTTAATAAGATGAGAGCCCATGGAAGTACAGGAAAGATAATGGAATAGCTGATAGGCAGAAAGCAAAGGATGGGAATAAAGGGATGCTATTCTGACTAGTTGCCGGTTACTAGTGGTGTTCCGCAGGGGTCAGTGTTGGGGCCGCTTCTTTTTACAATGTATATCAATGATTTAGATTATGGATTAAATGGTTTTGTGGCTAAGTTTGCGGATGACACCAAGATAAGTGGAGGAGCAGGAAGTGTTGAAGAAACGGAAAGGTTGCAGAAAGACTTGGTCAGTTTAGGAGAGTGGGCAAAGAAATGGCAGATGAGATAGAATGTTAAGAAATGTACGGTTGTACATTTTGGAAGAAGAAATAATCAGGCAGGTTATTATTTAGATGGGGAGAAAATTCAAAAATCGGAAGTGCAAAGGGACTTGGGGGTCCTCGTGCAGGATACCCTAAAGGTTAACCACCAGGTTGGATCGGCAGTAAGGAAAAAGAATGCTATGTTGGCATTCATTTCAAGAGGAATAGTGTATAAGAGTAAGGAAGTGTTGATGAGGCTCTATGGGGCACTGGTGAGAACTCATTTGGAATACTGTGTGCAGTTTTGGGACCCCTACCTTAGAAGGGATGTACTGTTGCTGGAGAGAGTTCAGAGAAGATTTACGAGGATGATTCCTGGAATGCTGGGGCTAACATATAAGGAGTGTTTGTCGGCCCTTGGACTGTATTCATTGGAGTATAGAAGAATGAGAGGGGATCTCATAGAGACATTTCCAATGTTGAAAGGGTTGGACAGAGTAGATGTGGAAAGGCTGTTCCCTTGGTGGGTGAGTTCAGGACAAGAGGCCACAGTTTTAGAATTACAGAGTACCCATTTAAAACAGAGATGAGGAGAATTTTCTTTTAGCCAGAGGGTCATGGATTTATGGAAATCATTGCCACATACAGCTGTGGAGGCCCGATCATTGAGGGTGTTTAAGGAGGAGATTAGTCAGGGTATCAAGGGATATGGGGAATATTCCGGAAATTGGAACTAGATGGGAGAGTAGTTTAGCTCATGGTGGAGCGGCAGAGCAGACTGGATGGGCCGAATGGCCTACTTCTGCTCCTTTGTCTTGTGATCTTGTGATCTTGTTTAATACAGACCAATAGCCTATTGTCAAGTGTTTGGCTAATGCAGACAAGAAGTCACATGGTCATTTGACTTTGCAAAGCACATCTCTTAGTAGCCATCCCAAGTGCCCTTTTAACTTCAAACAGATTACTCATGGAATCTACATTAACAACTGAAGACTGATTCGTGTTTACAACAAGAAGTTTAACAAGGAATATTTGTTAGAAATTTAATTTTGTCACAAATAACTTTGACCCTTTGGAAAGTTCTTGCTGCTGTATTAGAAAGCTGAGGTTAGTAATAAGCCTCTTGGGCTGTGGAAAGTACAAGAGTGTCATTTTGTGCCCCTCTTTTGTTCTGTTAATTTATTTCTTTATGTTCCCCTGCCCCATACATTTTCATTAAACCTGAAGAGCTTGAAACAAGAAACATAATGCTGAAGGAACTCGGCAGATGAAGCAACCTAATACCATAGACCATAATGCATAGGAGCAGAATGTGGCCATTCAACCCATTAAGTCTGCTGTGCTATTCCCTGACTGATTTATTATCTCTCTCAATCCCATTCTCCTGCATTCTCCCCATAACCTTTGGCTCCCTGATGAATCAAGAACCTATCAACCTGCACCTTAAAAACACTCAATGACTTAGCCTCCACAGCTGTCTATAACAGGGAATTCCACAATTTCACTACCCTCTGACTAAAGAAATTCCTCCTCATTTCTGTTCTAAAGGGACATGCCTCTATTTTGAGGCTGTGTGCTCTGGTCCTCAACTCACCTACTGTGGGATGTCCACATCCACTCTTAACTACGCCTTTCAATATTCAAAAGGTTTCAATGAGATCCCCTCTTCATTCTTCTAAATTCCAGCAAGTACAGGCTCAGAGCCATAAAACGCTCCCAATACATTAACCCTTTCATTCCCAGAGTCATTCTCGTGAACCTCCTCTGGGACACTTTCCAATGCCAGCACGTTTTCTAAAACTGCTCACACCACTCCAAGAACAGTCTAAACAATGCCTTATAAAGCCTCCACATCACATCCTTGTTCTTATATTTTAGTCCTTTTGAAATAAATGCTAATATTGCATTTGCCTTCTTTACCATTGAGTCAACCTGCAAGTTATCCTTTAGGGAATCCTACACAAGCTCTCCGAAGGCTCTTTGTACCTCTGATTTTTAATTTTCTCCACATTTAGAAAATAGTCTATGCCCTTATTCCTTCCACCAAAGTGCATGACCAAACACTTACCTGCACTGTATTCCATCTGTATCTTCTTTGCCCAGTCTGCCTAAGTTCTTCTGTAGACTCCCTCTTCCTGAACACTATCTGCCCCTCCACATATCTTCGTATCGTCCACAAACTTGGCCACAAAGCTGTCAATTTTATAATCCAAATTATTGGCATATAATGTGAAAAGAAGTCTTCCCAACACTGACCCCTGAGGAACACCACTAGTCACCAGAAGCCAAGCAAAAAGGGTCCCCTTTATTCCCGCTCTTTGCTTTCTGCCAGTCAGTCAATTTTCTATCCATGCTAGTATCTTTCCTGTAATACCATAGGCTCTTATCTTGTTAAGCAGCCGCATGAGTAGCACCTTGTCAAAGGCCTTCTGAAAATCCAAGTGAACAACATCCGTTGACTCTCCTTTTCTATCCTGCCTGTTATTTCCCTAAAGAATTCCAACAGATTTGTTAGGCGAGATTTTCCCTTAAGGGAACCATGCTGTCTTTGGCCTATTTTATCATATGCCTCCAAGTATCCCAAAACCTCATCCTTAATAATGGGCTCCAACATCTTCCCAACCACTGAAGTCAGGCTACCTGGCCTATAATATCCTTTCTTTTGCCTCCCTCCCTTCTTAGAGAGTGGAATGAAATTTACAATTCTCCACTGGATCCATTTCAAATTCTAGGTATTCTTGAAAGATCGTTACTAATGCCTTCACAATATATTCAGCCACCTCTTTTAGAACTCTGGGATGTACACCATCTGGTTCAATTGATTTAACTACCTTTACACCTTTCAGCTTCCCAAGCACCTTCTTCTTAGTAATAGCAACTACACTCATTTTTGCCACCTGACACTCTGGAATTTCTGGCATATCCTTAGTGTCTTTCACAGTGAAGACTAATGCAAAATACTTATTATGCTTGTCTGCCATTTCTTCGTTCCCCATCACGACCTCTACAGTGTCATTTTACAGTAGTCCAATATTCACCCTTGCCTCATATTTGGAAAAACGTTTGGTATCCTTTTATATTATTGGCTAGCTTACCTTCATATTTCATCTTTTCTCTCCTTATAGCTTATTAGTTGTCTTCTGTTTCTTAAAGCTGCCGAGTCCTCTAACTTCCCACTAATTTTTGCTATATTATACGCCCTCTCTTTTCTCTTTATGCTGTTTTTGACTTTCTTTGTCAGTCTCATCCTCCCTTTAGGATATTTTTTCATCTTTGGGGTGCACTTATCCTGCGCCTTCTGAATTGCTCCAAGAAACTCCAGTCATTGTTGTTCTGCTAGTGTCCCTTTCCAATCATTTTTGGCCAGCTCCTCTCTCATGTTTCTGTAATTCCCTTTACTGCTCTGTATTATTGATATATCTGACTTTGACCTTCTTCCTTTGAAACTGCAGGGTGAGTTCTATCATGTAATGATCACTGTCTCCGAAGGGTTCCTTTACCTTAATCTCCATATTCAAATTTGGTTCATTACACAACACCTAATCCTGAATTGCCTTTCCCCTAGTGGGCACAACCACAATCTGCTCTAAAAAGACATCTCATAGACATTCTACAAATTCCCTCTCTTGGGATCCAGCATCAACCTGATTTTCTCAATCTACCTATATATTGAAATATATGTCTATTGTAATATTTCCCTTTTTGCATGCCTTTTCTATCTCCCGGTCGTTTTACAGTTTCTTAACTCTATCTACAAGGATTTTACATCTTCGATCCTATATCACTTCTTTGCAAGAATTTGATTTCATTTTTTACCAACTGAGCCACACCACCCATCTGTGGAAGCAAAAGGGGTAAATTGATATTTTGGGTTGAGAAATTGCATCAGAATCCTAAGACTGCTGAAGAGTTTGTCCTGACTTCACTTTGCTATTACATCTTTATGCTTATTTTTTTAATCTTAATTGACCTTCAATATTCTTTGACATCCAGGGTTGCTTGTTGTCCGTACCTTTCACTTTTTTGGGAATATGCTGACTCTGAACCCTTATTATTTCACTTGTCCAAAGTGGAACCAACTGCAAGTCACTGCTTCCAGTCTATTTTTGTGCTGTCTCGGTTTTGAAATTGATCTTTCCCCAATTCTGTTTGATAATTTCCAAATCATCCTTATTCCTTTCCATAACTACATGAAATCCCTCCAGGCGATGCTTCAACAGTTTGCTATATTCCCTAAGAGGAGATCCAGGTTTATCCCTTCTCTAGTAGGAGTATCTACACATGACTCAAAAATGTCTCCTTATGCAATTAAAAACTTTCACACAAAAGTGATCCCATTAATACTGAGAAAGTTGAAATATTTTATTACTCTAACCCTTTTATTGTTACATTTTGCAGTGATTTATTTACATATCAGCTCCACTTTCTTCTACTGACTCTCAGGAGCCGTATAATATACCCCTAGCTATGTAATTGATCCTCTCCTGTTTGCTTTATTTTCCTCAGTTCTACTCATAGGGCCTCATTTCAAAAATGTTTTCAATTATTCCCCCTATCATTGAAGTAATGCATTCCTTTATCAATGTTGCAAAGCTGCATGATCCTTTAAATTCCCCAGCCCCAAATGTGTCATTGCTGATGGCACTATTCCTTGCAATGTTGCATTGCCAATTACGCCCTTCTTTCAAACATGCCTCTGTGATAGCGGCAGTATCATATTCCCAGTATTACTCAAGGCTCTAAGTTCATCTGGAGACACAAGTGACAGTAGAATCTGGTGCAACGCACAAAATGCTGGAGGAACTCAGTGGTACAGGCAGCATCAATAGATGGAAATGGATAGTTGATGTTTTTGGTATCTGGACTGAAATAAAGAGGGATAAGAGCCAGTGTAAAAGGGTGGAGGGAAGGGGTGGAATAAGAGGTGGGGTTCTACTCCAGAGGTAAGAAAAGATGAGCAAGATCTCCTGTCTGGCCTCTGCACAGTGGAGGTCAGACCAGCAGACTACAAAGGCAACACATGCAAAATGCTGGAGGAACTCAACAGGCCAGGTAGCATCAATGGAAAAGAGTAAACAGTTGACATTTTAAAAGGAGAAGTCAGAGTAAGGGGGGTGGTGGAGAAGAAGTACAAGGAGGTAGGTGATAGGTAAAACTGGGAGAGGGAGAGGTGTGAAGTAGTGAGCTGGGAAGTCGATTGGTGAAAGAGATACAGGGCTAGAGAAGGGGAAATCTGGTAGGAGAGGACAGAAGGCCATGGAACAAAGGGAAGGGTGGGGAGCACCAGAGGGAGGTGATGGGCAGGTAAAGGAATAAGGTGAGAGAGTGAAACAGGAATGGGGAATGGTGAAAGAAGGGGGGCATTTACCAGCAGTTCGAGAAATCGATGTTCATGTCATCAGGTTGGAGGCTACCCAAACAGAATATGGGGTGTTGCTCCTCCAACCTGAGTGTGGCCTCATCATAGTAGTAGAGGAGGCCATTCATGCTGCCTAGCCTGCTGAGTTCCTCCAGCATTTTGTGTGTGTTGGTTTGGATTTCCAGCATCTGCAGAATTTCTTGTGTTTGTGAGAATACAACGGCACTGACTTTGTCCGCAGCTTTGAAGCTATCACTTGCTCCACCCCTTCATATCAACTTTTTGTACTGGCTATTTCTACTCTTTCCCAAGTCTAGCCAAAGGGTCTTGACCCAAAGTGGTGATATCTATTTCTCTCCATAGATGTTTACCTGACCCACTGAGATCCTCTTATGTTTTGTATGCTGCTCTAGGTTCATCTGCCTCACTCATCTTCGTATCTGTGCATTTTAGTGACCTAGATACAAAGACATTTTGAATCCCTTACCATTGAAAAAGTAGTACAATAGAAGCTATTTGCTCATTTAATCAGATCATTGCTGATCTGCTGTCTTAAATCTCTTTTCCTGCCTATTCCACTTACCCTTCAACATCCTATGTGTTTAAAAATCTATTATTTGGTATATAAACTCAACTGTATATTCAACACTGGGGTAGAGAATTCCAAACATATACAATCTTCCGAATGTAGAGATTTTCCTTCATCTTAAAGGGCTAATCTCAGTCCAAGTTCTCTGAAAAACATATTTTATTATATTCTTTCAATCCTCTAGTGAGTACAGGCTCTTCTAAACTCTCGTGTGTACATACTCTCTCTCTCCTGATACGACTAGCCTGTCTCCCTAGCAATTAGGAAAGTTTGCATTTTTCAGCCTCCAAGGCAAGTAAATTATTCGGGTTGAAAATATCTGACCTTAAGTTGAGTTCTTTCCTAACTCTGCCTATTTTCCTTCAATGTATATAATTGAACTTAAACCAAACTGAAGTGGTTCTAGATTATTTAATCTCTCTGAACAGTGAGACTACTGGGGGGTTCTGACCATGTGGTTTACAATGTATGGCTGTCCAGCTAGCTCCACAGGGATTTGAGCCTTAAAGTGAAGTTAAAATGCTGATTTCAAGAGCTCGACAAACAGCATGGGTAAGCTTTGAAGCCAGGTCTGTTGTATTGTTGAAGAGAAAATAGATAAATATCGAAACCGGCTGGGGCACAGAGCTATGAGGAGACCAAGATCATAGGACTTGTTTTATTTTGATCCAAAAGCAGCCAAAGCAGACATAATCATTCTAATTGGACACTATGCTTTGGGTGTCTTTAATTCAAGCTCCTTGTTCATTCATAAAGAAACTACTGAGAATATTGTTGGTTATATTGCCTCTATTCCAAAGTGACCAGTCCTGGAAAATGAAGTGCTTAGAGACTCTGAGGAAGACTCTATAATGACCTTCCACTAACCTGCATTACAGGTGATGCTCACTATTGTACCCCTGAGCAATACAAGGAGTGTGTAGAGCCGACCTTAGGTGAGTTATCTCTATCTCTCAATTTACTGGGCAAGAATAATTTGCACTTTTCACCTGCATGAGAAGTTTGATGTGCTCACTAGTGGAAACCTATGCATGTATTGTAGATAGGCCAATATTACTTACACCACTTGCATTTGATACCTTTATGTAAAGTTGTTTACACCAAAACAATGCAATTACTAACTGAGTTTAATACATCCTCATTGCATTTCCTTTATTTAAGTTAAATATTTGAGTGCTTGCTTTACTGTTTAATTCTGGGAAATTGCAATGGTTTTGAAAAAGGATATATTGAATTTTGATGAAAGATATTACAGTTAGCCATCCATAGAGCCATCCAATGCTCATATGCCTCGTAACTGAATCTTGAGAGGGCTTTGGGGATTAGATACAGCTTCAAAATATATAATCAGAAATGATTCACGAATTCATAGAGATGCTGAATGAATGTAAGTTATTAGAAAGTTAGAAAAAAATTAAACCCATCTGTTTGAAAATGCAAGGTGCAAGGAAGTGAAAGGTTTGACAATGATACAGTAAATGTTCATTTAGCATCACTAGCAGTAATCTCTGGTCTTTCTTGTCAACTCACAATGAATTGTTAATATGGCTTTATCCTAAAATCAGCAATGTGTAAGGATTATTGTGAGCTTCTTCACTCTACCATTGGCAATAATTCTAAATCATTGCTCACTTGGGGTTAGATTTTTTCTTGTCAGCATTAAACATGTCCAAGAATATCCATCTCTACTTCTGTTCAATTCCTGTCCAGTTATTTCAATTGGATCAGTAAACAAAGGGAAATCTTATTTTCCTTGTAAATTCCTGTGAAAGTGGCACAGGTAATTTAACAGAAACAATTTTAAGACCAAATTAAAATATGGTACTTCAGACAACAGAAGACAAAGCTTGACGTACATGTGGTTCACTTCTGACAGCACAGATAGCAACATATGTTCACAGTTCAAAGTAAAATTATTACCATAATATGTCATCATATACTGTATGTAGAACCATGAGGTTCATTTTCATGAATGCATAACCAATAAGTCCAATAACCATAATAGAATCAGTGAAAGACCATACTGATACATACATACCATACATAGTGGACAACCAGTGTGTAAAAAGCAACAAACTGTGCAAATACAAAGAATGCAAAAGAAAGGAAATAATAAATAAGTAAATAAACAAACAAACAAACAAGCAATAAATAAAGAGAGCGTGAGATGAAGAATCCTTAAAAGCGAGTCCATGGGTTTGTGGGAAAAGTTTGGTGATGGGGCAAATGCAGTCGAGTAGTTATCCCCTCGGGTTTAGGAGTCTGATGTTTGAGGGGTAATAACTGTTCCTGAACCTGGTGGTGCGAGTCCTGAGACTCCTGTACCACCTTCCTGATTGCAGTAGTGAGAAGAGAGCATGACCTGGGTGGTGGGGTTTGCTGATGATGGATGCTGCTTTCCTGCAATAACACTCCATGTAAATGTACTTAATGGTGGGGACGGCTTTACCTTTAATGGACTGAGCTCATATCCACTACCTTTTGTAGGATTTTCCATTCAAGGGCATTGTTGTTTCCATACCCGGCTATGATGCAGCCAGTCAATATACTATTCACCATACATCTATTGAAGTTAGTCTAAGGTTTAGATGTCTTGCTGAATATTCGCAAACTCCTAGGGAAGTAGAGGTACGATCGTGCTTTCTTCGTAGTTGTACGTACATGCTGGGCCCAGGACAGGACCTCTGAAATAATCATAGTAATAAATACTTCATTGATCCAGAGTGGGAAATTCTTTCATTACAGCAGCAACGTTTAAAAACACACTTAGCAGTGTGCACAGTTAACTAATAGTAAAGTACAGAGTAATAATATACACATAATAATTTACCAATGTGCAATAATTTGCAATACTGTGCAGTAATAATATACAAAATATTAAAACAGAGATTATTGTACTATCATGTGTGTTCTTTTGTCACACAGAGACGAATTGTTGTATATGCTTATTGCATTTGGTAGGAAAGATTTTCTGTAACAATCCTTGTGACAGCTGCTCCCCCAACATAGAGCAGCAAAGAAGACTGCACCCGCTACAACAGACTCGCTACAAAGATCTCCAACGTCCTGCTACACATGTTGAAGGATCTCAGTTTCCTTAGAAAATAGAGTCTGCTCATCCCCTTCTTGTAAGCAGCCTTGGTGTTGGTTTTATAGTCAAGTCTGTTGTCGAGGTGAACACCCAAGTATCCGTACTCCTCCACCACCGCAGCTTCTTCTCCCAGAATGTATACAGGACACGTCACAGTCCTCTTCCTCCTAAATTCAATCATCATCTCTCTGGTTTTGGCCACATTCAGGAACAGGTCATTTCTCCCACACCACTCCACAAACATGTCCACCAGTCTTCTGATAACACCAAGGAATTTAAGGTTGCTGACCTGCTTCACCTCTGATACCCTGACAAGGACTGACTCATGGATCTCTGGTTTCCCTCTCCTGAAGTTAATCACCAGCTCCTTGGTCTTGCTGACATTGAATAAGAGGTTGTTGTTATGGCACCACTCAGTCAGATTTTCAATCTCCCTTCTAAATGCTAATTCATTGCCACCTTTGATTCAGTCTATGATAGTGGTGTCATCAGCAAACTTCAACATGGCATTGAAGCTGTGCTCAGCCACACAGTCATAAGTATATATAAGTCATGAGTATATGAACGAATAGTTTTTATGGAGCCCTTGGACTCAGTTCCAGATTATATGATGTTCCCAAAAGAAATTACCAAAATGGAGAGGAGCAGGGCAGCATTGTTAATCAAAGAAGTTTTCAGAGCACTGCTCAGTCATGATGTAAAGGAAATAAGCAGTAATGTAGAATCAATTTAGATTGAAATCATGAATAACAAGGAAAAGAAAGTTGTCTATCAGTCCCTGATGTAACCTCTCATTAGGATGAAACATAATAGGAAAGTCTCGAGGGCATGTTTGAAGGGAATTGCATTTGTCATGGGATATTTTAATTCACACCTTGATTGGGCAAACTAAACTGGCAACCATAATGTAGAAGAAGAATATGTGGTGTGTGTCAGGGATGGCTTCTTAGAACAATATCCTACAGAACGTACCCAGGAGAAGGCTGATTTAGATTTGGTTCCGAATTAATAAGAGATCCTGTGGTTAAAATTCCTCTTGCAGTGACCACAACACGATAGAATTTCAGAACACCACAGGACCAAAGCCACTGTCATCATTAAATAAGGGCTATTATAATGGCATGAAGTTGTCTAAAGTGTACTGGAAAAACAAACTAAGAGACAGGCCATTAGATAAACAGTAACAGATATTCAATCAACTGATCCAATGCACACAACATGAATTTATACCGATTAGCAGGAAGGATTTCATGCTTAAGAGGCACAATCTGTGATTAACAAAGGAGGTCAAGGATAATTTTAATTAGGAAAACAGAACATACAGCGTGGCAAAGGCTAGTCATTGGGAACTTCTTAAGTACCAACAGCAAAAGATTAAAAAACTCATAAGAAAGGAGGAAATTGATTTTCAGAGAAAACGTGTAATCCAAAACAGACAGTAAAAATTTCTATGGATATATATATATAGGAAGAAGGTGACAAGGACAGTGTGGGACCTCTGTAGAAGGAGGCTAGTGAATTAATAACATGAAACAGAAATAGCAAGTATATTAAATAGATTTTTGCATCATTCTTCACCACAGAGAACAGTGCAAGTATCCCTAGACAGAGAAGTTCTCGAAGAAATAGAAGGAATTACAGAACAGTAGCAGAATAGAGAGTTCAAATCTCCAGTGCTGGAAACATCTTAAGAAGTACACACTATACAGAACATACTTGTATACATAAAATGAAGCAAAATTACAACTTGATTATGACTGAGAGCCAAGAAAGCAGCTTCTGGATGAGAGCTAACATTTAGTTCCTTTCCCATTTTATAGCCATGCTGGCAGAGACAGACAACAACTGTCTTTGCAAAACGCCATGTTATCTAACACGGTACAACAAGGAGCTGTCCATGGTGAAGATTCCTAGTCGAACCTCTGCAAAATACCTTGAGAAGAAATTTAACAAGACAGAGAAGTACATTTCGTAAGTATATGTTGGAGACTAGAATCATTATCCCTAGGATTCTGTGACTACAATGTCCAGTCCTGTTCAGACTTTTGACTAGGATCACCTGTTTCCACCAACCCTCCAATCAGGGTCTTTGTAAGTGTTGGAAAGAAAGGCAGGGCATAACTCATTTGCTGGCATCATTCACAAAATATCCAGCATCTCTACTGCTCCTGTAGCTGCAGTATTTCTGTTTCTAGACCTGCAGAGTTCCTGGTGAAATTTTCCTCCTACACCCACAGCCTCCAATTGTCTCAACAACGCTGATATCAAGAGGAACTGGTTAAACCCTGTCTTCTTGGCCACTTTATTCCTCAAGTATAAGGCAAACTTTTTCTGCAACTCATGAAGTTTCTGAACCCCATTGTTTGAACAATGATTACACACTAAAAGAAAGAATAGAAAATTGAACATTTCCTTATATTTTCCTCATTTGGAATGACCAACACTGATCTGTCCTGGTTGAAGCTCTCATTGTTCATTTTCTTGCAGATACATCCTAGATGTTTGATGATGACTTATTCACTCTACACTGAAAAAGGTGCATACCTATCAAAGTTTGCAATGCAATGAAACTTTTAAATTGGTTGATGCTCTGTTCATAGGATATCAGTATTTTTATTGGCATTATTTCTCATCCTCTCTCTTTGCTCAGTGCACCAGTTGCTAATGTTGCCATTCCATAAAGCTCAGCACTAAAATTGGATCATTAAAGCAGGGTTTCAAGCATTTCATACACACACCTGACAGGCATTCATTTTCATTCTGATTATAATTTCCATTGGGCTACCATGCTCAAAGAATGACTCTGTATGATGGACCAGATATTGCTGAGAGCAATGAGCTACCCATGTTCACTGCACAATTACTATATAGTGTGAATAAAACCATGTATCTCATGATAAAATTTCTCAGCCCATGGTAGACACAGTCACTACACTTAGTCAAGGTTCAATTAGTGGATTTTACACTAATTCAGGACAAAGGGTCTCAGCCTGAAATGTCGACTGTACCTTTTCCTATAGATGCTGCCTGGCCTGCTGCATTCCACTAGCATTTTATGTGTGTCACAATATCAATAACTCCTTTCCATCCACAGCTGCTGCTCAACTGCTGATCCTCCAGCAGTTTGCTTTTTGCTCCAAGAGCCCTATCTCGTCTCTCCTTTTAAGAGATAAGCTCCATTGATTAATATGTACTTTGACGACCAAGATCATTGCTTACATTGTCGAATTCTGCTTGTAACACCTTTATAGTGCTTGCCTTACCTCGTGTGACTGGTCCACACTCTTTCTGAGAAAATCAAATTACATAGTATTAGACCAGGTGCTAGTGGGCCATCAAGAGCTCTAGATATCGGAAGGAGGCAGTGAATAGAAATCACACACTCCTGGAGGTAAGTCTGTTTGTAAAAAAATAGCAATATATATAAAATATTTATATGAGCAAGAACAATTCAAAATTCCAACATTCTGTCTTAGTTCCAAATCTCAGATATGAAATGAAAACTAAATTTCTTTTTAGTTAGAATCAGTGAGATTCATTAGAATAACCTTTATTACTCCAATTTCCCTAACTAATTAGATCTAGTATTATCCCCTATTTAGCCTTTTCATTTATCCCTAGTTAGGTTAGAAAGCTAATTGAATTCCTATTCTTAAGTATTATGGTTAACCGCAGTTTCAGTTTAGGTCAGTATGTCTGCAAATTCAAATTCAACCTAATATATATAAACACACACACACACACACACACACACACACACACACAGAAGCTTAGCTCCTTTCACGACAATTCTCCAACATCATAACTTTTAAACAAAGTAAATCTCATTCAGTAACTTATCAAATCTTTGCAAAAACAATCAGATCGGAATGAAAAATTAACTTATACATCCAACCGTATTGAATCCTCTATGCCTTGAAACATTTCATACCCGAGCTGATTCTTCAATCTTGGGTGGCTCGCCATCTTGTTCCTTAGTTCACTGGATGAAATAGTTTATCATCCACAGAACGTCGATTCACAATACTTACACAGCAGAAAACCTGACCTGTAGACAACAGGATTACTAATCTGTAAGGTCTGATACACATTCTATTTTTTTATTTCAAAACAACTCAATATCACATTGTTATTTCCAAACATTTCTCAGTTACAACACTACCAAACGTATTTCACACACAAATTATACACTTGGAAAAACAAAAGTGTTTTAACTCACCAAATCCCTTGGTATGGTTTAACAGAACTAATTCTGGGTCACATGGTTGAGATCCTGGACACTACTCTCTGCCGATATCATCTTGCTATAGCTGATGCTCGTTACAGCTGTACCTTCAATAATTCTTTTATCTTTATCGTCTTCCTCCAGGGGTTTCAGCTAGAGGTTTTCTAGTAAGTAGGGTAGAGATACTAACTACTAATTCCACTTTTAACAGTTTTTATCTTTAGTTAGTTTCTATAGTTAGCTGCGTTACTGTCGCTTGATCATGCCTCGTCAGCCACACCTTGTTCTCACATAGTCTTTTTTCAAGTTCTCTTTTTTTTAAAATACGGTAAACCTCATTTTCATCCCTCCGCAGGTGGAGCTTTCTAACATTACATCTTTGGGTTTAATTAACCTGGGATATATGCATTTATTGTGAAACTGCATAATCATTTTTCAGTGGACTTTAGAGATTTTGATCAAATCTAATTTGATGACAGGACAGTTGCAAACAATGAGAATGAATGTGAAGGTATTTAATTGTGGTATTGGTGCAGACGAATAATGCCTTTTATAGATTTGGCAATAAGGTGAACTTAGCAAGAGCTTTATCAATCTAATTTACTGATTGTGACTGATCAATACTGATTACTAATCTCGACTTCTATTGTACCTGTTTATACCTTGGAAAGAGTAGATCCCATTGGATGAGTACAATGCCAGACTGAAATATTTTCCTGTTCATCTGAAGAAGTATTTGCTATTAGCCCCATACTGTGCATTTCCCATTTTGATTGAAGTTTCTGAAAGGTAAGGTTTGAATGAAAGTTAAAGAATTATATAACAACCAACAAAGACACTTCATAACATAGCTTCTCTCTGATCTTGATACAGTTTGCCACAGTAGGAATCACTTTATGTTCAAGCATGGACCTGCATTTTCACACCTACAAAGTATTCATGTCAATAGACAGCTGTGTTCATACATTTACATATACTTTCCCCTACTGACACAGACCCCTTCCAACAGTACTTTCATTTGCTTTTTAAATTTTTTTTTGTTGCAGGGAGAATATTTTAGTGTTGGACGTTTTCTTTGAAGCCCTGAACTATGAAACTATTGAACAGAAGAAAGCATACGAAGTTGCAGGCTTACTCGGTGAGTGGTTGGATTTAATGAGCTGCACTGAATGAACATCCTGTGGATGCTGTGTGATTGAAGATATTAAAGGATGAGATAAAACTTGTGAGCAAGATGGGAATCAGGCAGGAAGGTGGAGCTGAGGCCAAAGATCTCATTGAATGATGGTACAGATTTGCAGCACCATATGGCCTTCTCTTGCTCCTTTTTCTTATGTTCTAATTAGCCCTAAGTCGGTCTTTTCTAGCTGCAGTATGCCGTCCTCTAATTCTTTAGCAACTATAAATAGCACCCTTTCACAGAATGTCTTTCTTTTCCTGCTGTATTAGAATTGTTTCAGGTGTGGTAATAATATTGAAATGCAACTAAAGCCACCAAATGATAGCAGAATGTAAACAATCGCAGAAGAGAAACAGAAGTCAGGGATCTGATTAAGCCCTTCACTAGGAAAAACATAGGTTAATGTATTTTTCTTTCCAGCTCAGCAGAAACAGTTTATTATTGTATCTCAGTATGCTTAAAGCATTATGGAGGAAGTCACCTATGAGTGTCAACTTCTTCATCATTGAGGTCATAGAATAGTATGGGCTCTTTAGCCCACAATGTTGTCCTGACCGGTAGTAACCTACTCCATAGTCAACCTCACCCTTTCCTCTTACACATGTTACGTACCCCGTAACTGGGTTGCCAAACCAGCAGAAATGGATCACTCAGTTGGAGTCTGGATTACTAGAGCAAAGAAAGTTTTATTAAAGAAACAAGCAACACAGTACTCTAATCAAAAGGATAATGAATGCAACAGTTCAGCAATGATAAACATACATGTACACAGAATTAAGATAACAGGATCAATCAAGCTCTATCGTTGTCTAGGGGTAAATGACCAGTTTCAAAGTGACGCAAGGTTCAGTTCAATTTAGTTCAGTTCAGTTCGCAGTAATCGCTGCCGTGGCGATGGACAGTGGGGGGGGAAGGAGAGAGAGAGCAAAACGAATGAATATTCAAAACGGCTTCCACACAGACCTTCGCAGTCAGCTTTCGGGCGAGTCCTTTGTGATGTCATCTGAGGTCACCGACCGTGACTCCTCCGTTTCCAGATACGAATCATTTCCCTGCGGTGAACCTGGCACCCAGGCAAGGGTGGACACACACCAGGTTCCCGCCGATCGTGCCTTTCAAAACTTCCCACCGACTTGTGAGAGACGCACCGCTTCCAGGGTCTTGTTACCTCGGGTGTCGTGTGTGTCCTGCCTTAGCAAACCTGTCCCTTTTTATCCCCCTGCTGGGGTATCGCCTGTCCATCACTTCAAACAGTTCAGGGTTCAAAGGGGGAGCCGCTCTTGACAGCTCTCCTTCCTTCATTAACATCTCCAAATGCTGCTCCATTGTTTTCATTATCTCTCTCTCTCCTGAAGACAGGTGGCAGACCAACTGCTGATTCCACTGGTGCCAGCCCAGGCCAGCTACATCTTAATCTATGTGTATTCTTGTCACACACAGCCTCCATTTTTCTTACATCTATGTGATTCTTAAATGTCCCTAATGTATCAGCCACTACCACTATGCCCAGCAATAATTTTCTGCAGCATATTGCAAGTTCTGTCTTGAAAATGCTTCTCTTTGAGTTGTGTCATAACTTTTGATTTTTTCCCGTTATCCTTCCCCACAAAACTAGTTCACATACATCGCAGTGAAGTATTTTGGTAGAGCAGTCACACATTTGCTGAGTCATAACTATACTTTTGATAGATTAGATGAAGGTGCATTAAAAAGAAAATGAAAGAGCTGGACTTACATTGCAGCTTTCACAATTTCAGAATGTCCCAGGCTGTGTTTCTTATTGAATTGTTTTCTCTATGATTGTGATGGAATGACAGCCTCTAATCGGAACACAGCTGTCTCTGAAGAATTGTAAAGAACTATTGGCCAGGCCAAGTCCTTAGTCTCTTCCAAATAGGACTCTAGATGAAAGCCCCTTCCTACCTTGGTCAGACTTTTTTTTTCTCCCTTCTATCGTGCAGATGATACAAAAGCCTGAACATACACACTAGCAGGCTCAAGGACAGCTTCTATGCCACTGTGATAAGACTCTTGAATAGACCTCTTGATCTCTCAGTCTATCTTGTCATGGCCTTTGCTCCTTATTTAATCACATACACAGCACCTTCTCTGTAATTGTAAAGTTATATTCTGCATTCTATTATTGTTTTCCTTCTGTACTACCTCAATGTATTTATGTTTGTATTTATGTATTTTTGTTTCACCTCACTCTTCCTGCTCCTCCTTCTCCTGTTCTTTCTCCTTTCCTTAGGGGTCAAGGATTTGCTCTCCTTTTGTGCAGTCTGAGGTGGCTCTTGAGGCCATTATAGGAACTGTAGGCTCTTGCATTGATAAATCAGGAAATTCCAGATGGGAAGGATGGGTGTGTAGCTTGTGAGGTGCTGTACTCCTTCTTTGACTTATGCAAGGCTTTTGTGTAGTCTTGATTCATGGACCTGTAGTTTTCTATGCCAGGCCAAAAGCTTTTCTTCCTCTTTTTGAGTGCTCAGGGGCTATAGGTACCCAAGAGTCAGTGAAGATGTTGTGTCTTCTTAGGAAGATTTGACTATATCCCTGAATGCTTTCATCTTCTTGATACTTTTTCCCATTATAGAATCAAGTGCCTGTTTTATAGTGCAACACACACAAAATGCTGGAGGACCTCAGCTGGTGAAGCAGCATCTATAGAGGAGGTTTTGGCCTGACACATTCACTGTTTATTCCCCTCCATAGATGTTGCTTGATCTGCTGAACTCCTCTAACACTTTGTGTGTTTTGTTCAAGGTTTTCAGATCTGCAGAATCTCTTGTGCTTATTAGTAGTGTAGTATTTGCTTGATCAACATATCTGATTGAGTATAATTAGGGGTTCAGTGCTGGCCTGGGAGAGGACACTCATCATTTCAGTGAACTATGAATATTTTATGGAATACATATCAGTGCTACTTTTTCAAATGGCTTGAAATACCTACTGTAGATAGTCCAAGTCTAATGACGGAGGACAGGGTTCATTCCTGCCCAGTAGACCATGAGTTTTGTGGCAGGTCTGAGATCTTCATCTTCAACTGTTCTTCTTCTCAGTCACTGAAAGGATGTGTGGGTGCATTGTAGACAGTGGTACATCATCAATGCCTTCACAGAGAGGTGATGCACAAGATTTAGGAAGAGGTCCATGTTTTTCATGCAGGTGGCTATGCACAGTGGAGATAGAATGATAGTGGATTTTAATCTTATGAATATTGTGTGTAAAGTCTATCCTCTAGCATGCTTCAATGAATCAATTGATCAGAACTTGGCTGCCAAGCCTGCACACATACAAATTTTGTCTGTATGCTACAACTCAACTTCTAAAGCTTGGGTGACTTTGGTTCTGGAGTGTGTTTGATGTAGCTTGAAGGGTTTCAATTCATCCTGAAGATTAGCTCCACTACATCAGGAAGTTTTAGAAAGTGAAGTGCAACATTGCAACAAGAAAGATTGAGAAGAATGCTGAGGTAATGATGCAGCCTTTTTTGCCACTAGAATTCACTGAGATTAGTTAAACCATTTAGTCTGCATCACAGCTTGCTTGCCATCATAGAACAAGTATAAGCTAGCCACAAATTTCAAATATAAAATGGCCACAGTCTTTTTAACCTCAGTACAGTCTTCAACTCCATCAACTGGTAGGGAATTCCACATTCCTTTCCAATTGATGGAGATGAAGTCTGCAATAAGGTTTTAAAGAAGGCATGTATTATGGCTAGTGCTGCTCACTGGGTTTTCTTGAAGTTGTCACTATGATGAAGAACAGCCCACTGTGCCTCCATGTGGATAGAAACCACTCTGCACCTCGGGGAGAAAGATTTGGTGAGTACCCTAGTGCTGACTTTCCCTGTAGGAGATGACTACAAAACCTTTTTCTATTACTGCAGCTGGACACATCTCCTTTCTTGAGAGAGTTACAATAATCACATATCTAAGATTCTCTGGTATACTCTTCACCTCCCAGATGTGGACAATGAGATTGTGGATTTGTGATACAACTTCTTCACCACTGAGTTCTCTTTTATCTGTGATATGACCTTTATTTTTTTTTTCATCATGTATGGCGGCAGGATTGGCCTGCATAAGCTGCCATGGGATAGAATCAGGGGCACTTGTGTCAAGAGCAGAGTCATTGTTGAGGAGGCCTTCACAGTGCTCCTTCCAGCAGGTGTTGACTGTCCCTCTGTTTCCATATGTGGCTGTCATTGAGGTGGGCTCAATGCTGAAAAGTCCGCTCATGCCTTTAATGTGATGGAGCTTCCTGTGATCCTCCATCAATATAGAAACATAGAAAATAGGTGCAGGAGTAGGCCATTCGGCCCTTCGAGCCTGCACCGCCATTGATTATGATCATGGCTGATCATCCAACTCAGAACACCGCCCCAGCCTTCCCTCCATACCCCCTGACCCCTGTAGCCACAAGGGCCATATCTAACTCCCTCTTAAATATAGCCAATGAACTGGCCTCAACTGTTTCCTGTGGCAGAGAATTCCACAGATTCACCACTCTCTGTGTGAAGAAGTTTTTCCTAATCTCGGTCCTAAAAGGCTTCCCCTCTATCCTCAAACTGTGACCCCTCGTTCTGGACTTCCCCAACATCGGGAACACTCTTCCTACATCTAGCCTGTCCAATCCCTTTAGGATTTTATACGTTTCAATCAGATCCCCCCTCAATCTTCTAAATTCCAACGAGTATAAGCCTAGTCGATCCAGTCTTTCATCATATGAAAGTCCTGCCACCCCAGGAATCAATCTGGTGAACCTTCTTTGTACTCCCTCTATGGCAAGAATGTCTTTCCTCAGATTAGGGGACCAAAACTGCACACAATACTCCAGGTGTGGTCTCACCAAGGCCTTGTACAACTGCAGTAGTACCTCCCTGCTCCTGTACTTGAATCCTCTTGCTATAAATGCCAGCATACTATTCGCCTTTTTCACCGCCTGCTGTACCTGCATGCCCACTTTCAATGACTGGTGTGTAATGACACCCAGGTCTCGTTACACCTCCCCTTTTCCTAATTGGCCACCATTCAGATAATAATCTGTTTTCCTATTTTTGCCACCAAAGTGGATAACTTCACATTTATCCACATTAAATTGCATCTGCCATGAATTTGCCCACTCACCCAACCTATCCAAGTCACTCTGCATCCCCTTAGCATCCTCCTCACAGCTAACACTGCCACCCAGCTTCGTGTCATCCGCAAACTTGGAGATGCTGCATTTAATTCCCTCATCCAAGTCATTAATATATATTGTAAACAACTGGGGTCCCAGCACTGAGCCTTGCGGTACCCCACTAGTCACCGCCTGCCATTCTGAAAAGGTCCCGTTTATTCCCACTCTTTGCTTCCTGTCTGCTAACCAACTCTCCACCCACACCAATACCTTACCCCCAATACCGTGTGTTTTAAGTTTGCACACTAATCTCCTGTGTGGGTCCTTGTCAAAAGCCTTCTGAAAATCCAAATATACCACATCCACTGGTTCTCCCCTATCCACTCTACTAGTTACATCCTCAAAAAATTCTATGAGATTCATCAGACATGATTTTCCTTTCACAAATCCATGCTGACTTTGTCCGATCATTTCACCGCTTTCCAAATGTGCTGTTATCACATCCTTGATAACTGACTCCAGCAGTTTCCCCACCACCGACGTTAGGCTAACCGGTCTATAATTCCCTGGTTTCTCTCTCCCTCCTTTTTTAAAAAGTGGAGTTACATTACCCACTCTCCAATCCTCAGGAACTAGCCCAGAATCTAACGAGTTTTGAAAAATTATCACTAATGCATCCACTATTTCTTGGGCTACTTCCTTAAGCACTCTGGGATGCAGACCATCTGGCCCTGGGGATTTATCTGCCTTCAACCCCTTCAATTTACCTAACACCACTTCCCTACTAACATGTATTTCGCTCAGTTCCTCCATCTCACTGGACCCTCTGTCCCCTACTATTTCTGGGAGATTATTTATGTCCTCCTTAGTGAAGACAGAACCAAAGTAATTATTCAATTGGTCTGCCATGTCCTTGCTCCCCATAATCAATTCACCTGTTTCTGTCTGCAGGGGACCTACATTTGTCTTTACCAGTCTTTTCCTTTTTACATATCTATAAAAGCTTTTACAGTCCGTTTTTATGTTTCCTGCCAGTTTTCTCTCATAATCTTTTTTCCCCTTCCTAATTAAGCCCTTTGTCCTCCTCTGCTGAACTCTGAATTTCTCCCAGTCCTCAGGTGAGCCACTTTCTCTGGCTAATTTGTATGCTTCTTCTTTGGAATTGATACTATCCCTAATTTCTCTTGTCAGCCACGGGTGCACTACCTTCCTTGATTTATTCTTTTGCCAAACTGGGATGAACATTTGTTGCAGTTCATCCATGCAACCTTTAAATGCTTGCCATTGCATATCCACCGTCAACCCTTTAAGTGTCATTTGCCAGTCTATCTTAGCTAATTCACGTCTCATACCTTCAAAGTTACCCCTCTTTAAGTTCAGAACCTTTGTTTCTGAATTAACTATGTCACTCTCCATCTTAATGAAGAATTCCACCATATTATGGTCACTCTTACCCAAGGGGCCTCTCACGACAAGATTGCTAATTAACCCTTCCTCATTGCTCAAAACCCAGTCCAGAATAGCCTGCTCTCTAGTTGGTTCCTCGACATGTTGGTTCAAAAAACCATCCCGCATACATTCCAAGAAATCCTCTTCCTCAGCACCTTTACCAATTTGGTTCACCCAATCTGCATGTAGATTGAAGTCACCCATTATAACTGCTGTTCCTTTATTGCACACATTTCTAATTTCCTGTTTAATACCATCTCCGACCTCACTACTACTGTTAGGTGGCCTGTACACAACTCCCACCAGCATCTTCTGCCCCTTAGTGTTACGCAGCTCTACCCATATCGATTCCACATCTTCCCGGTTTATGTCCTTCCTTTCTATTGCGTTAATCTCTTCCTTAACCAGCAACAACACCCCACCTCCCCTTCCTTCATGTCTATCCCTCCTGAATATTGAATATCCCTGAACGTTGAGCTCCCATCCCTGGTCAACAGAATATTCCGTTCTTTCAATCATGGAATTTTTTTTTAATAACTAAAACATACTTTATTCTTAAAGGTGGACACAGGAAATGCAGTCAGCACATGTCTCTCTTTACATCAGTCATGCCATCAAATCAATACGTTCTGCTTAAAATGCATCAATGGTACTCAGTTTCTATTCAAGCAAAATAGTCACAAACAGCACTGAGACCGGTTATAGCCCCAGAGCAAAACCAATGAGACCTCCAAGACAATATCATTCCTGTCTTTTCAAACATAAAGATAAACACTGTGACAAAGTCCACAATGGAAAAAGGAAATGGATCTCTGGACCCCTTCCTTCTTTCTTGATTCTATAGAGGGGTTTCTTTTACTTTATGAAATGGTCAAACGTCCACTGCAGAATTGCCTTCCATGTATGGTCAATGAGCTCCTCAAACTGCTGGCAATGCTTATCAAACCAGTCATGTCACTTCCTAACAGAGAAGCAAAGAATCTCTTCACAGGTGCAAATTCAAGGCAGCCCATATGGCTTGGAGTTTAAATGTTGTCTGAAGCACTGTCTGCCTGATGATGTAGTGGAGGAACAACATATAATGGAGAAGAGGAAATTTGAGAGGCTGTTAATGTAAAAAGGATCATAGCACAGAAACCTTCTGATGAGATGTTGCACTTCAATTGGTACCACCTGACTACATTAAAGATTCTTGTCATGATTTGAAGGAATCTTGGAAATCTTTTCAGTGTTTTTACCGCCAACAGGTAGTTCCAAAGTGGATAAACCCTTCGTTTATATCATATACTATTTGTGAGGGTCTGATAGTGAACACATTTTAAAATACTTAAATCAATTCTGACTCACTTTGAAACACCCTGAGGGCTTAAGAATTCCTGCATAAGTGAGAGATTTCTCTCCATCTAATAGTTAGGGACTGCATTGAGATTCCACTGCATTTCTTTGGGAGAAATACTATTAGATTGCTTAGCAAACTATCAGATGTATTTAGGTCAAGTATCAAAATTAATCCCATTAAACCTTTTGTGTCCATCTGAAGTCAAGCAGTATACGCAAGAAAATTCTAAAGGATTTCCTCAAACCCCAAGATATCAAAGAACTTACATAAATAATTTGGTGGTTTATCCCAAAGCTTGATGTAATTTTACTTAGAGAACTGTTTTTCCTGATATCATTGCTATGGAGTTAAATGTTTCACATGCCATGAATTATCCCTGCTTAAAAGCTGTTTAATGTTTTAAAGCTTTAAGTAGCTTTAAGTTGCTGTCATTTGGAAGGCTCAGAACAAAGGATGTTTGCCTCTGGTATTTGTGGCTTGAAACTTCCTCCAGGATGTACTAATCACTCTGCAGTAAACAAGAAGATATTTTATTTTGCATTTCGCAGAATTCCATGTAACTGGCAGAAGGAGTATTTTTCTGCTACATTTTAACCTGTCTAGTATCTACCACTCACAGTGCTGTCATATCCAGCTCCAGATTTTCATTACTTCAGATGAACAGACACAAAACCTTAAAGACCCCCCTCAGCAATGAAATTTATCCTCTTCATATAATAAGGCTAGATGTGCAGGAAAGAGAGTTTGCACAGAAGCTATTACCTGGAGCTGATATTAGTGGGGAGAAGAAGTCTCACGATGCAGCAGCAGTTAAAAGGCTACAACTAGTCATAAAGGCAAGTTGTGATGTGATTAGAAGGGCAGGATAATCTGTGGAGATATACAAACCATAATGCTTGTTATGCAATCGAAGAGGAGGATGTCCTGCAGTTGGAAATGCATCTGAAGAATCTACCCCACCCCAGACATTCTCTCTTCTTCTACCTTCTATCAGGCAGAAGATATGAAAGCATGAAAGCACAGGCCCAAGAACAGCCTGTTCCCTATTATTATACAACTATTGAATAGTCCCCTAATGTGATAAGATAGACTCTTGACTCACAATCTACCTTGTTATGACCTTGCTGCTTACTGACTGCCTGCACACTGCACTTTCTGTGTTATTGTTTGCCTGTGTACTATTTCACGCACTGTTGTAATGAAATGACCATTTGGTATGGATGGCATGCAAAACAAGTTTTTTTTTTACAGTAGCTTGGTTCATGTGACAATAATAAACCAGTTCCAATTCCAAAGTTGAAGACAATTTATAAGTAAGAATGAAAAATTACTTGGCTTTTTTTTTACAACCTTATGCCATCTCAAGGCAACCTATAGCTAGCCAGTACCTTTTAAGGTAGTTGTCAGT
This sequence comes from Mobula birostris, assembly GCF_030028105.1. Lineage (NCBI taxonomy): Eukaryota > Metazoa > Chordata > Chondrichthyes > Myliobatiformes > Myliobatidae > Mobula > Mobula birostris. The sequence continues at coordinate 29,633,263 of NC_092402.1, forward strand.
GATGTAACACCAGAAACTGGCAGCCAATTACACACATTAAATTGCCACAACCAGTATTGTGATAATACCAAATAATTTGTTTTGTCATGTTAATTTAATGGTAGGATTTGTCTTAGGTACCAGGGATAACCCTCATAATTGTGCAATCCAATGTTTTATTTCTATCTGACATAATGGTGAAACTGCAAACTTTTTTGAATGAGAGTGCCAACCTGAAGCCTTCCAACATTGTCATTCAACATTTGCTTGAAAACGATGAAGGCACTTATTAATACATATTCAGTTTTTTCAATTGTACTGCATGCAGTTCTTCTGAGGCCTCTCAAAAATAGAACAAAACTAGGATTGGAAGGTACATTAAAGATGTTGCTAGCTTGCAATACGCATATTGGGCAGCAAAGGTCTGAAGTCCTTTAATGGAATTAGCAATGCTTCCTTGACACTGATAGGATCAGGAAAAATCAGACTCAGCCAATTCTTTCCTTAAATTATTCCTATTTGTTTTTGGAGCAGTGTTTGTTTTAAACACCAGTCTTTTATTTAGTTGTTGAAAACTGTCCTATGCACTATGTCTTAGTCATTAGGTGTCATGCTGTTCATTCTTGTGAATAATTGTGGACATAATCTTATCTAGCTCAGAAATCACTTTATTCAATATTGGCTTCATGTTACTGTGCACAGTGAGTTCCTCTCAAATGAAATTCATCATCTTGATGCCAGATTGAAAGCTTAATCAAACATGTCTGAAGGCCCTGATCTGAATTTAATTGTTTTGATACCCATTGTCTTGTTCTTTTAACAGGAAAATCACAAACATATTTTGCCGAAAATTATTACATTTTTCAAGTTTTAAAAATATAAGAGAGGGGCACTAAGATAAGCCAATATTTTTAGTGTTTTGCTTAGCTTTGTAACAATTCACTTGGAAAACCATGCTCAACCTTTTAACTCCACCAGCCTCATTATCTACAGATTTCCACGTTAATCCATTTTGGCATAATTATTGAAATTAGTAATCTATGCTTCTTATCATGATTATTATTAATATTAGCAGAACATCACAACTAAATATAATGGACCTAATTTTTCAGTTAAAAGCCTGCTCCCCAATCTCCATAAGTCCCTTGCAACTGGAGTGTGGACAATGCCACAGCCGAGTTAATGCAATACCTACTTGATATTTGCATACCAAAGGCAGAAAGGGTCTCTTTGCACTACTTGGCTGTGGTTCATTTTTTCTGTTAATGATCCAGGAAAAGTGAAGTCTCCAATCAGACAAGGAAAAAATGTTGATGTGGTGCTAGAAAATTTGTGAACCCTTTAGAATTTTCTCTATTTCTGCATAAATATGATGCAAGTCCTAAAACTAGATAAAGAAAGTCCAATTAAATAACACAAAAACATTATACTTGTTTGTTTATTTATTGAGAAAAGTGACCCAATATTACATGTGTTTGTTGGAAAAAGTATGTGAACCTCTAGGATTATCAGTTCATTTCAAGGGGAAAATAGAGTCAGGTGTTTCAGTCAATGGGTTGACAATCAGGTGTGAGCGTAGGAAGCCCTGCCCTATTTAAAAAAATATAAACCAGGATCTTCACTATCACAGTCTGATCTTCACTACACAGGTCTTTGGAAGTGTGCCATGCCTCGATCAAAGAAGATTTCTGAGGATCTTAGAAGAAAAGTTGTTGATGCTCACCAGGCTGGAAAAGGATGCAAAACCATTTCTAATGAGTTTAGGCTCCACCAATCCACAGCCAGGTAGCTGGTGTACAGGTGGGCTAAATTCAATGCCGTTGTTACTCTCCTCAGAAGTGGCTGACCAACAAGAATCACTCCAAGAACAAGGCATGTAATATTCCAGGAGGTCACAAAGAACCCCAGGGTAACATCTAAGGAGCTACAGGCTTCTCTTGCATTGGCTAATGCCAGTGTTCATGAGTCTACCACCAGGCAAACACTGAACAACAATGGTGTGCAAGACAGGATTACAAGGAGGAAGCTACTACTCTTGAAGAAGAACATTGCTGTCTGTCTAAAGTTTGCTGAAGGCCACGTGGATAACCAGAAGACTACTGGAAGAATGTTCTGTGGACGGATGAGTCCAAAATAGAACTTTTTGGCTTAAATGAGAAGTTTTATGTTTGGCAAAAAGCAAACACTGCATTTCAGCATGGTGAAACATGGTGGTGGCAGTGTCATGGTTTCAGCCTACTTTGCTCTTCAGGACCAGAACGGCTTGCCATCATTGATGAAGCCATGAATTCCGAATTGTACCAGCAAATTCTACAGGAAGATGTCAAGGTATCCATCTGTGAACTGGAGCTCAAGAGAACGTGGGTCATGCAAAAAGACAACGACCCTAAACATACAAGTCAGTCTACCAAAGAATGGTTAAAGCAGAAGAAATTTCACGTTTTGGAATGGCTGAGTCGAAGTGCTGACCTTAATCCTATGGAAATGCTGTGGAAGGACCTGAAGCAAGTAGTTCATGCAAGGAAGCCCACCAACATCTCAGAGTTGAAGCAGTTTTGTAAGGAGGAATGGCCTAAAATTCCTCCAAGCTGATCTGGAGGACAGATCAACAGCTACCGGAAATGTTTGGTTGAAATTATTACTGTACAAAAGGGTCACACCAGCTACTGAAAGCAAAGGTTTACATACTTTTCTCGACAAATATTGGATTATTTTTCTCAATAAATAAATGAACAAGTTTAATGTGTTTGTTTAATTGGGTTCTCTCATCTAGTGTTAGGACTTGTGTGAAGGTCTGATCACATTATTTCTGTATAAGTATGACCTAAAGAGAAAATTCTGAAGGGTTCCCAAACTTTCTAGCACCACTGTACCCGTTTTTGAGTGTTTCAGAACTTACTAACGAAAGTAAGCCATTAGTACAATTGTGGCGAGATGGATCCAAATTATTTTTGGCCACTTATATTCATTTTGAAACTTTGATTTCTGCAGCTGTTTTATTTTTGATGACACTAGATTCTGTTTTGCAGGTGACATCGGTGGACAGATGGGGCTGTTTATTGGTGCTAGCATTTTAACAATACTAGAGCTGTTTGATTACTTATATGAGGTAAGATTCCCTTGAAGGTAATATGCTTTAGTAGTGTTGATGATCAAATTATGTCATGCAAAATGGACTTGTACAATTGTTGCTCACTTTCTATTCTGCCATCAGATTTCACATATTATTTTTGGGTGTGCTACAATGTGTTCTATCCAGTGGTGCAGTGCTAGCTGGAGCATACCAGAGTGCGTCGGGCACATCTTTAAGAAAAAAGCCGGAATAACCAAGCTAATTAATTAGGTGCTGCCCAGGGTGATTTGAATATCTCAGAACCTGCTGATCTCCTGGGATTTTTACGTACAACAGACTCAGGAGTTTACAAAGAATGATGCCAAAAACGAAAAAAAAATCCAACGAGTGGCTGTTCTGTGAGCGAAAACATCTTGTTAAATCCACTCGCTGGAGGTTTTTTTTTTGTTTTTGGCACCATTCTTTCTAAACTCCAGTGTCTGTTGTGTGTAAAAAATCCCAGGAGATCAGCAGGTTCTGAGAGACTCAAATCACCCCGGGCGGCACCTAATTAATTAGCTTGTTTATTTCGGCTTTTTTCTTAAAGATATGCTGTGTGCTCCGGCTAGCATTGCACCACTGGTTCTATCCCTTTCATGAGAAGATTTCCTGTATCACTAAACTTGATGAGTACATAGCCTGCAATTTTGATGCAAATACAAAGCAGAAGAAATCCACTTCCTTTGTAGAAGCTATTGAAGTGCCATTATATAGATTAGGTGCTGTGGAAATTAATCTAGTAATTACCTTTATTAATGCATAGATGTTTATCACACTTGAATGAGATCAATTTACCGCTAGACCACTGAAATGCATTGGCATTAACAGCATGTAGCTTAATTTCTGGGGATAGTTAGTTGGAACTTGATAATAAAGTAGGAATATCCCCCAAAATCCTTCTACACGAAAAAAATCTCTCACACTATCTCACTCAGAACCTCTTTGAGGAACTATTCCATTGGTGAATAGTGCTGGAATAAAAAAGCAGGACATGAAAAGTAAGAAAATAATAATCCAAATAATGTATATGGAATTGAATAGAATGTACAGAACAGAAATAGTGGATTTGACCCAATAGCTTGTGGTAATATGTATATTTTATTCAACTCACCAACCTTCTTCTCACCCAATCGCTATTGCTTTCCTTCTCAGATTTTTATCCTGCATCCTCTTAGATCTCTCCCTATTTAGTTAACATCAGCTACTCCTCTGTTAAAGCTTCCTCTGGTTTTTCTTCTGAATTTATGACAATCGTGCACTCATAGCTCTCAAAAGAAGTTGATATTGCAAAAGGCTATTATGGTGGTACACATACAGAGTGACATACCTTGGTCATTTACATCACAAACCCTTTGATAATGTTAAAAAGGCTATATTAGGTCACATTTTAGCCTTTTAGAGAAATAAAAGTCCTGTTCAATCTTTTTTTGAAAGATATAACCTGTCACTTATAAAGAAAGTCATAGAAACAGACTCCTCGGTCCATCGCATCCATGTCGACAATCATGCCTGTCTTCACTAATCCCACTTGCCTGCATTAATTCCAAATCCATCAATGCCTCATTCAAGTATTACCATTGCAAACCTGTTTCTAGGAAATCTACCTTGTGAATCTACATCCAAAGACTTGTGATCCACTGAGAGAGAAAAACGTTGTATTATATCTTGGAAATCTGTCCACTGATTTTATATTCTTAGAACGAATTGAAGAGCATAGGTTCTCATACCATTTTAAGTATGTTTCAACCAATTATCTACACATTTAATACCTTTTTGTATTCTATTAAAAGGATACATTTCCTTCAGACCCAACTATCTTTTGTTATTTTAATGACCTGCATAATTAAACTTGTGACTTGTGTATCTACAGTATATCACTGGATCCTTTGGTCCAACCGTTCCTTTTTACATTCCAATTTTACAAAGAGTACGTACCTTTCTAAATCTTCCTAACAAAATACAATACTTCATACTTATTTATATCAAACTTAATTTACCAGACACATTTTTATCATACAAGGCTAGTTATGATTTCCTTAAGATACCACAATCTTCCTCAATGTAAATTCAGTCCTTGAATCTGATGTCATTTACAGATTTTGAAAATGACTCCAGTCATTCTGATTCCAAAGTCTAAACAGCTAAAGCCTACAGAGTACTATTTTGTGAAAGAATCCTACTAGTGATTCTGCAATGAATATAATATTAATAGCTACCATATACTTTGTTTGAAACTATGGAATGAATACTCTGAAAATTCAGTGGGTGCCACGTTAGCAGTTAGTGCGAAACCAATACAGCTGGAGGCATCGGAGTTCGGAGTTCAGTCCTGGTGTCTTCTGTAAGGAGTGGATTGCATGGGTTTCCCTGAGTGTTTTGGTTCCCTCCCACAATCCAAAGATGTACTGCTAGGGTAACTGATCATTGTAAATTGTCCCATGATTGAGTTAGGGTTAAATCAAAGTTATTGGGGGTTGCAGGGCAGCATGACTCGAAGGGTCAGAAGGACCTATTCTGCATTGTATCTCTAAATAAAAAAATATATACAAAACTTTCCATTTGGATTCTTGTTCATAATATTTATCAAACAATTAAGAAATATGTCAGATGTCAGCACAATGTGGAGTTCAAATGGGCCAATCTGCATATTAATAGATGTTAATTAGTTAAAGATTATTTCCACTGAATAATTGCAGCCATGGTAATCACTGCAAAGCTCACACAGACAGATTTATCTTTACAATGTTAACACATGAGCCTTTTCTATCAAAATATTTAATTTTCATGTTTAAAAACAGATATGGAACCACACAAATGGTGTTTATTCTCGGATATTTAAGAAGCTGATGCAAAACCTGGGCTGCTGACCTTAACATTTTACAGAAAATCATTAAAAAATTAAAAGAAAGGATATTAGTAGTTCTGCATTTTCAAGCATTAATTTGCATGATAAATTATTGAAGTACATGTGAATAAATTATTGAAATTAAACATCACCAACTTCAATTTTGTACAATTAACAATTGGATATGGTGAATTTGTGACATATTTGAAAATCCCCTTTATATCGAATCTAGACATTTATTAGACATAGTGCTCAGTCACGTGCCATAATGGTATTATTGAATGTTAGCGAAATAACAATGCCTGTCACCAGGCCCCAAATGCATTTTGAACCTTGCAGCACTTTGTCAGAACTTAACTCAATATTTAACAAGAAGTCCAGAGTCCATACTCAGCAGATTTGCTTTTTACAAGACAAAAATTGGAAAGTTTGTGCTAAAGATACGCCCTTGGTCTGAGTGTCTATTTTCTCTTGCACTTACAGTCACTTGTTGCAAACTGCAGGCCTTCTATGAATGCGAATATGAGTATTGGTAAAATGAAGATAACATTTTACTTGATTTTGCCTGTTCGCTGGGTTTCATTTTGTCTTGCCCTGAAGGTGATGAGGAGGTTGAACAGATGTCTTAGCAGGTACACTGTGGAAAGGCACCAAGCTCATCAACTCACTTTTTTCTCCACATTTTATATTCACTGTAGACTACATTGATACATCCAATTCACTTCATCACTTAAAAAAATTCTACGAAGTTTTTCCTTGAAAGTTTTCACCAGGAGAAAGTAACAAATGGATTTCCAGAGCACTGTGAGGTGTAATATTCTTTGTCATTCATCCTAAGATAGCTTTCAAAAGATATTTTTGATGCATTGGGATTTCTGGAACCATCTTCTCACAAAATTTTAATATTATTATGTGAAAGAATCACTTTAACATTTGGATCTATTTATTACCCAAATGTTCATTTATAACTTATGAACATCCAAATATATGAATTAAGAATAAGCTTCTCAATCCCTCAAGACCATTCTGCCTGTGATTTGACTGTAATATGCTCTTCTACCTATTTCACCCCCTTGTTGATCATGTATTGTCCTTTGCCTTCACTGCTTTCACTAACCTTTCAGAAAGCCAGGTACAAGGACTTCAGAATCAGATTTATTATCACCGGCATGTGACGTGAAATTTCTTAACTTAGCAGCAGCAGTTCAATGCAATACATAATTGCCTCCCTGGTGCCAGGGTACGGGATGTCTCAGATCGGGTCCAGAGTGTTCTGAGGAGAGAGGGGGGGCAGCCAGAAGTCTTGGCACATGTTGGTAACAATGACATAGACAGAAAAAGAGAGGAGGTCCTGAAGGAAGATTACTGGGAACTAGGAAGAAAATTGAAAAGCCGGACCTCCAGAGTAATAATCTCAGGATTACCGCCTGAGCCACGCGCTAACGAAGGTAAGAATAGCAGAATTAAGCAGATGAATGTGTGGCTAAGTAACTGGTGCAGGGGGCAGGGCTTCAAACTCTTGGATCATTGGGATCTATTTTGGGGGAGGTATGACTTATACAAAAACGATGGGTTACACCTGAACTCAAAGGGTACTAATATCCTGGCGGGATTGTTTAATATAGCTGTTAGGGAGGGTTTAAACTAAGTTGGCAAGGGGAAGGTGTTAGGGTCGAGGAAGGGGAAAATAGAAATAAGTCAAAAATACTGTGCAGCAAAGATGGCAAGAAGGACAGGCCAGTGAATAAACAGGATAATTTGCTGTGCGATAGAAATATAGCAAAATCGGTAACAGATACTGATCTAAATGTACTGTACTTAAATGCACGCAGCATTAGAAATAAAGTGGATGACCTTGCTGCACAGCTGCAGGTTAAAAGATATGACATTGCGGCCATCACCGAGTCATGGCTAAATGATGGATGTGACTGGGAGCTGAATATCCAAGGATACACAGTGTACAGGAAAGATAGGAAGGTAGGTAAAGGGGGTGGCGTGGCCCTGATGGTAAGTAACGATATCAAATCAATAGAAAGAAGGGACATAGGATCAGAAGAGGTAGAATCCTTATGGGTAGAATTAAGAAATAGCAAGGGTAAAAAGACACTAATGGCAGTTATATACAGGCCTCCAAACAGCAGTCGGGCTGTGGACTACAAGTTACAGCTGGAAATAGAAAAAGCATGTCAGAAGGAAAATGTCAAGATAATTATGGGGGATTTTAATATAAAAGTGGATTGGAAAAGTCAGGAAGGTACTGGATCTCAGGGGAGGGGGTTTGTAGAGTGCCTACGGGATCGCTTTTTGGTCAGCTTGTCCATAAGCCCACCAGGGGATTGGCTGTTTTGGATTGGGTGTTGTGTAATGAACCTGAGGCGATTAGGGAGCTGGAGGTAATGGAACCCCTTGGAAGTAGTGATCATAATATGATTGAGTTCAGTTTCAAATTTGAAAAGGAGAAGCTGGTATCAGGTTTGTCGATATTTCAGTGGAACAAAGGAAGTTACAGTGGTATGAGAGAAGAACTGGCCCAAGTAGGTTGGAAGAGTAAGCTAGGTGGAGAGACGGTAGAACAGAATTGGATGAAATTCCTACAAGAAATAAGGAAAGTGCAGGAAAAATATCTTCCAGGAAAAAAGAAAACCATGAATGGAAAAATGGCACAAATGTGGCTAACGAGAGAGGTTAAGGGTAAAATAAAATCAAAAGAGACAGCATACAAGGAAGCAAAAATTAATGGGAAAACTGAAGACTGGACGACTTTTAAAAACTTACAGGAGGAAACTAAGAAAGTCACTCGGAAAAAAAGGATGAATTAAGAAAGAAAGTTGGCAATTAACATAAAAAAGGATACAAAGAGTTTTTTTAAATGTATGAAGAGTAAAAGAGTGACATGGGTAGACATAGGACCGATTGAAAATGATGCTGGAGAAATTATAATGGGTAACAAAGAGATAGCAGAGGAACTAAATGAGTATTTTGCATCAGTCTTCACAATGGAAGACATTAGCAACCTACCTGATAGCCAGAGGTCTCAGGGAATAGAATTAGGTACAGTCAAGATTACTAGAGAGAAAGTGCTTGGAAAGCTAAATGAACTAAGAATAGATAAGTCTCCCGGACCGGATGAGGTGCACCCATGGGTTCTGAAGGAGGTGGCTTTGGAGATTGTGGAGGCATTGGAAATGATCTTCCAGGAATCAATAGACTCTGGCATGGTTCCAGAGGACTGGAAGGTCGCAAATGTAGTTCCGCTGTTTAAGAAAGGAGGGAGGCAGCAAAAAGAAAATTACAGACCTATTAGTCTGACATCGGTAGTTGGAAAGTTATTAGAGTCGATCCTCAAGGACGAGGTTATGAAATACCTCGAGGTGCATGACAAGATAGGCCCAAGCCAGCATGGTGTCATGAAGGGAAGATCCTGCCTCACCAACCTATTGGAATTTTCTGAGGTAATCTCAAATAAGATTGACAAGGGAGAGACTGTGGATGTTGTGTGTTTGGATTTTCAAAAGGCCTTTGATAAGGTGTCACATAAGAGGCTGCTTAATAAGATGAGAGGCCATGGAATTACAGGAAAGATATTGGAAAGGGTGGAGCATTGGCTGATAGGCAGAAAGCAAAGGGTGGGAATAAAGGGATGCTATTCTGATTGGTTGCTGGTTACTAGTGGTGTTCCGCAGGGGTCAGTGTTGGGGCCGCTTCTTTTTACCATGTATATCGATGATTTAGATTATGGATTAAATGGTTTTGTGGCTAAGTTTGCGGATGACACCAAGATAGGTGGAAGAGCAGGAAGTGTTGAAGAAATGGAAAGGTTGCAGAGAGACTTGGTCAGTTTAGGAGAGTGGGCAAAGAAATGGCAGATGAGATACAATGTAGAGAAATGTACGGTTGTACATTTTGGAAGAAGAAATAATCGGGCAGATTATTATTTAGATGGGGAGAAAATTCAAAAATCGGAAGTGCAAAGGGACTTGGGGGTCCTCGTGCAGGATACCCTAAAGGTTAACCATCAGGTTGGATTGGCAGTAAGGAAAGCGAAGGCTATGTTGGCATTCATTTCAAGAGGAATAGTGTACAAGAGTAAGGAGATGTTGATGAGGCTCTATGGGGCATTAGTGAGACCTCATTTGGAATACTGTGTGCAGTTTTGGGCCCCCTATCTTAGAAAGGATGTACTGATGTTGGAGAGAGTTCAGAGAAGATTTACGAGGATAATTCCTGGAATGTAGAGGCTAACATATGAGGAACATTTGTCAGCTCTTGGACTATATTCATTAGAGTATAGAAGAATGAGAGGGGACCTCATAGAAATATTTCGAATGTTGAAAGGGTTGGACAGAGTAGATGTGGAAAGGCTGTTTCCCTTGGTGGGTGAGTCCAGGCCAAGAGGCCACAGTCTTAGAATTAGAGGGTACCCATTTAAAACAGAGATGAGGAGAAATTTTTTTAGCCAGAGGGTCATGGATTTATGGAATTCGTTGCCACATACAGCTGACCATTTAAAGCCCCCAATCATTGAGGGTGTTTAAGGAGGAGATTGATAGGTATTTAATTAGTCTGCGTATCAAGGGTTATGGGGAAAGAGCTGGAAATTGGAACTAGATGGGAGAATAATTCAGCTCATGGTGGAGTGGCGGAGCAGATTCGATGGGCTGAATGGCCTACTTCTGCTCCTTTGTCTTGTGATCTTGTGACAATCTAGCAAAGAAAAAAATAAAGAAAATAAAACATAGTAATTATAAATAAACAAGTAACTCAATTACACATATTGAATAGATTTTTTTAAAAACGTGCAAAAACAGAAATACTGTATATTTTTTTAAAAAGTGAGGTAGTGTCCAAAGAACTAATGTCCATTTAGGAATCGGATGGCAGAGGGGAAGAAGCTGTTCCCGAATCGCTGAGTGTGTGCTATCAGGCTTCTGTACCTCCTACCTGCTAACAGTAAGGAAAGGACATGTCTTGGGTGCTGGAGGTCCTTAATAATGGATGCTGCCTTTCTCAGACACTGCTCCTTGAAGATGTCCTGGGTACTTTGTAGGCTGCATGGAGCTGACCAGATTTACAACCTTCTGCAGCTTCTTTTGGTCCTTTGCAGTGGCCTCCCCCACCCCCATACCAGACAGTGATGCAGCCTGTCAGAATGCTCTCCGTGGTACAACTATAGAAGTTTTTGACTGTATTTGTTGACATACCAAATCTCTTCAAACTCCTAATGAAGTATAGCTGCTGTCTTGCCTTCTTTATAACTGCATCAATATGTTGGGACCAGGTTAGATCCTCAGAGATCTTGACACCTAGGAACTTTAAGCTGCTCACTCTCTCCACTTCTGATCCCTCTATGAGGATTGGTATGTGTTCCTTCGTCTTACCCTTCCTGAAGTCCACAATCAGCTTTTCTGTCTTACTGACGTTGAGTGCCAGGTTGTTGCTGTGGCACTACTCCACTTGTAGGCATATCTCACTCCTGTATACCCTCTCATCACCAACTGCATCCCCTGAGAGAAAAAATATGACTTTACTATGGCAAAACCTTATCATTAAAAATATGAGGAAGCTTATACCGAGTTACATCCCTTCAGGATCTTACTTTTCAGTCAAGTCCCTCTTCTGCATTCCAGCAGATACAAGTCTTGGCTGTCCAAGGTTTCCTCATATGGCAAACTCCTCATTGCAGATATTATCTTACTAAACCTTTTTGAAACTGCTTCTAATTAATTTATATCCTTCATTAAATAAATAGACCAGCACCCCAGAGGTATTCTCATCAATGGCTTATACAACTGAAGCATAATCTTCCAAGTTTGTATTCCATTTCCACAGCAATAAATGATAACATTCAGTTCACTCAACCAGCGTAGCTAGCCTTTTACAAATTACGTTCAAAGCCCCTGTATCTCAGAGCTTTGTAAGCCCTCGCCATTTAGAGTATGTGCTTCTTTTTATTTTGCCTGCCAAAATAAACTGGTTTACATTTTCCCACGTGAATTACCATTATAAAAAGGACACAAGGAGCCTATAATGCAGTTTCCCAATTACCTTGGTGTCATCAGCAAGTTAATCAGCCATACCTTTAATGCCTTCATCCATGTCAGTGATATAATTTGTAATCATGAAACACCACTGCCCCCTCCCCCCCCACACAACACACACACACACACACACACACACACACACACACACACACACACACACACACACACCACACACACACACACACACACACACCCGGACCAGTTCCTGTAGCACAACACGCTTTACATCTTGTTATCTAGAAAGAGAAAAAACACATTTATGCTTCCTCTCTGTTTACTTATAGCTTGCTATTCTGTTATCCATATCTACAGTTCTGTTTTCTACATTACACTACACTACCCAGCAAGCCAACTAACAAAGCTACCTTTTAATTATTTATGAAAAGGCACTGACCATCACAAAGCCAGCATTAATGCCCATGCATAGTTGTACTTGAGAAGGGAACTGATGCAATTCTTGTAGCGAAGTTTGAGTTGTAAGTTCTGTTATTTAGACCCAGTAATGATGAAATAACTGGAATAAAGAAGTGGTCAAGGTAGGTATGTGGCATTTGGATAGGTACATGGATGAGAGCACCTTGGAGTGTTATGGGCTAAACACAGGCAACTGGAACTAGCAGGGAGGATGCTGTGGTCAGCATGGACTAGTTGGGCCAAAGGACCTGTTTTAATGCAATATCTAGTGATGGCTGGTAATCATAAATTACTGTACTACGGCGCAGAAAGAAGCCAATTGATCTGTAGTCTTTGCCAAATCTGTCCCAACCTTCTTTCCTCACCTTCCTACAGCCGAGCAACTTATTCTCTCTTCCACAAGCCCCCAACTCCTCTTTGATTCTTTTTGCTACTTGCCTCTACAAGGGACAATGTACAATGGACAATTAACCCAGCAGCATACAACTTTGGAATATGGGAGGAAACCAGGGCATCTGGCATAATTAAGGAAAATGTGCAAACTCCACACAAAGAAAGCACGTAAGAATAGGATCATACCCAGGTCCCAGGAGCTGCACTAATAGCTGTATCGTTAAACCACCAATAATGAATATTTTTCTGAGTTCAATTTTACATTACTTTGAGGCATTTGGTCGCCTTCCAAGGGATGGCGGGCTTTGGACTTGGAATACGGTATTAAATAAATCTTGTTAAGCCATCATTTGTAGATAGCTCATAATGTAACTGTGCCGATGGTGGAGGGAGTACCATTGAATTAATTAGTTTAGAATTAAGAAGACAAAAGAGTCTGTTTTGGTAAAAATAAAACAAAGGGAATGCTGAATTACTTAGACTCAGTGGCTCAAGCAGCATTTGTGGAGGCAAATGAACAAGTGGACATTTTAGGTCTTTTAGGCCATGGTCCTGCATCAGGGCCAAGTGGAAGCTGGACATTCTATACCGCAGTGTGTAAGTGGGCTTGTGGGAGAAGACGGCTGGTAGGGGACAGGTGGAACCAGATGGAGAGAAAATAACACTGGACAACAAAGTTTTTCGGAAGTGTGGCTTCATCAGAAATCTTTTGTGGTACTGATAGACCACTGGAAGCTGAACACAAATATAATTTCAGACTACTTGCATCACGTAGGAATTTGGAGGAACAAGAAATTAAAATGTATTGAATATAATGTGTTTAATTGCATAATAGTGCTGACCCTTTGCAATAGCTCAATTAAGCTAAAAATGTTTTGTTGATGATTTTTCTTTGTACTCAGTGTCTGAGGTTTCTTGCTTAAGTGTCCAACAATAATCAGCCAGCATTGATGGATTTCAGTTGCCCTGATACCGTTTCTCCATGACCGCAATGTCCTGGTGAAACTCTTCACCATGCTTGTCACTGCCAGTGCCAAGATTTAAGACCATAAGATATAGGAGCAAAATTAGGTCATTTTGCCTATCAAGTCTGCTCCGCCATTTCATCTTGGCTGATTCAGTTTTCCTCTCAGCCCCAATATCCTGCCCTCTCCTGTATCCATTCATGCCCTGGCCAATCAAGAATCTATCAGCCTTTGGCAAAGAATTCTACAGATTCATCATTCTGTGGCAAAAGAAATTCCTCCTCATCTCCATTCTAAAATGATGCCCCTTTATTCTGAGGCTGCGTCCTCTGGTCTTAGGCTCTCCCACCAGAGGAAACATCCTCTCCACAACCACTCTACCAAGGCCTTTCACCATTCAATAGGTTTCAATGAGTCACTCCTCATTCTTCTGAATTCTAGTGAATACAGGCCCAGGACCATCAGATGCTCTTCATATGACAAGCCATTCAATCCTGGAATCAATTTTGTGAACTTATTTTGAACCCTCTCCAGTTTCAGCACATCCCTTCTAAGATAAGGGGCCCAAAACTGCTCATAATACTCCAAGTGAGGCCTCACCAGTACCTTATAAAGCCTGAACATTACATCCTTGCTTTTTTATCTAGTCCTCTTGAAATGAATGCATTTGCCTTTCTCACCACCTATTCAACCTATGAATTAACCTTTAGTGAATCCTGCACAAGGACTCCCAAGTCCCTTTGTACCTCAGTGTTTTGCATTTTCTGTCCATTTAGAAAATAGTCAACCCTTTCATTTCTTCTACCAAAGTGCATGACCATACACTTCACGACTCTGTATTCTGTCTTCCATTTCTTTGCCCATTCTCCTAATCTAAGTTCTTCTGTAGCCTCTTTACTTTCTCAAAACTACCTGCTCCTCCACCTATCTTCGTATCATCTGCAAACTTTGCATAAAACCATCAATTCCATCATCCAAATCATTGACAAATAACGTAAAAAAATTGGCCCTGACACAGACCCCTGTGGAACACTAGTCACCAGCAGCCAACCAGAAGGGGCTCCCTTCATTCCCACTCTTTGCTTCCTGGCAATCAGCCACGGCTTTATCCATGCTAGAATCTTTCCTGTAATACCATGGACTCGTAGCTTGTTAAGCAGCCTCATGTGTGGCACCTTGTCAAAGGCCTTCTGAAAATCCAAGTACACAGCATCAACTGATTCTCCTGTCTATCCTACTAGTTATTTCTTCAAAGAGTTCCAACAGATTTGTCATGCAAGATTTTCCCTTGAGGAAACCATGCTGACTACGGGCTATTTACTCATGTGTCTCCAAGTACCCAGAGACATCATCCTTACTAATCGACTCCAACAACTTCCCAACCACTGAGGTCAGACTAACTGACCTATAGTTTGCTTTCTTCTTCTTCTCTCCCTTCTTGGAGGAGTGACATTTGAAATTTTCCAGTCTTGCAGAAGCATTCCATAATCTTGTGATTCTTGAAAGATTATTACTAATGCCTCCACAATCTCTTCAGCCACCTCTTTCAGAACCCTGGGGTGTACAACATCTGGTCCAAATGAACTATCTACCTTCAAATCTTTCAGTTTCCCTGTTTTGCAGGTCAGAAGTCTAAATGCGAATACAGAAAATGAATCTTTAGTGACATGTTGCACTTCATGGTTTTGTATGCTTGAAGCATGTTGTCAACCAGCTGCACATAGTTTGATGCTTTGTAGTTGTCAAGAAAATTTTCAGCAACATCCTTGAGTGCTTTCCATGTGATTTTCTCTGGTCTCACTAAAAGTTCTTTGAATTGCCTGTCATTGATGATGGACCAACAAAAATGCCTTCCTCAATCTTGGCATCAGTTATTCTGGGAAACATCTGCCTCAAATATCGAAATCCGTCATGGAAATTTTTGTGCCTGGTGACAGCCGATTCCATCCTTGCAATCTTGAACCCAGTAATTCTGCTTTTGCCTTCAACAAGCCCAAGTCTCTGACCAGGTTATTTAACTCAGATTAAGTTATCAGATGAGGCTCATTCAACATAAAGGATTCTAAATCTGTATCAGTATCAGTGTTGATTTCCATTCCTGGTGCATGCATCATGGTATCTCCGTCTGCCTCCTTGAGACTCCATGTCTCTAGTGGCTTCAGTACTGGAAGATTATCGTCACACGGGACAGTTATCATGGCGGAAGGGAGATTGGGGTATTCAATGAATTTCTTCTTTTTAGCAGAGAAACCAGACACACTGGTCAGACAGAAGTAGCAGTCTGTTATGTGATCCTTCTCCTCTCACTATATCATCGGTATAGCGAACGGCATTGACTTCCGAGTACCTCTGAGCCAAGCTCTGAGATCAACAGCGCATGTTGTGCAACAAAAGTAAGGAGCCCAGGCTTTGTCTCAGTCACTAATTTTACACACAAAGTAGAGCTCATAGGTTTTCTTAATAAGGGGAGTCCTGCTCCGTCTTTGAGATTTAAGCGTATACTCCCCCTAGGTATAAGAAATTGGTGAGACATGTTGTCATCACAAATACTCCTGAACCTACAATCACTATTATAATGAGTACACACAATATGCTCTGCAGACGAACGTGCGCATTAGTGTGATCACAGACTGATATAGATGTAAATGCGATGCAAAGAACAGTGTGTGCATGATGCTTTTAAAGCCTTTCTAATACCTGTCCTGCCATGCAGCATCTGCCCTGCCTAAGTATGCTCAGGAATGCCTGGAGAATATAGAAAACTTTTCAGCTTGCATTGTGGGGAACATTTTAATTAACTTGAATTATGAATTGAACCAACAAATAGAGGTGATTTCAAAGAAATGGTGTGTGATAGAGAAACTTCATTGTGATTTTCATGAGAAGCAGGCCAAAATCCATAAGATATATCCAAAAGTATTCAGGAAGCAAAATCTTTGTTGTCCGGTGGAATAGGCACTTGGAACAAGGTGAGAGGAGGGCTTGGGAGAGATGAGCATAGGGAGATAAAAACCCTATAGACTGATGAGTATGTTTGGAAGCAGCACACTGGGGAGAGAGGTGATTGAGATATGGAGGCGGGGCCGAGGTTTCAATTAAGCCAGCTAAATATATTACTGGAAAGAGATCTATATGAGATAGTTGCCCAGCATTGAATTCCACAAACTAAATCAGGTCCCCTTGAAATTGACCTTTTTTTTGTCTGTCTCCATCAATCAAACACTTTCCTCTGTCTCCCAGTTCCACCTCACCCCCATCCCCACCTGGCTCGATCTGCCTGCCATCCATCACCCCCTCTCCCTCCAGCACACACTGGTCATATCTCACCAATCCCTCTCTCCTCTTGCATTTTCTATCTTTCCTCTCCATTCTTAGTGCCGATGTAGGATTTGGACCTGAAATGTGACAATTCCTTCCCCACCTAACCTCTCCCAGATGCTGCTTGACCCACTGAGTTCCTCTAGTGAATTGTTTGATAATCCAGATTCCAGCATCTGCTGGTTTGTGCCCCTTTTAAATGATGATGAGGTTGTTTTCACACGTGTCTGTTTCTGTGTGATTGGCCTGTGCCACGTGCTCTACATGTATGCACAGATTAAAATCCCAGAATTGCTGTCCAGCTGTACAGTGTGCACCATTGGGCATCACAGCATATCTGGTTCAACCAGATGTGTGGTGGATATGGAAGTTGAGTCACAGACTACATCAACTCACATTTGATTTATCATTGAAATTGAGTCATGGATGCCACAAAGATGTTGTGCTGTATGATCCAGTTTGTCAATAGTTATTTCCAATTGAACAGAAATTGATTTAAGTATGACCATAATGTAAGTACAATTGAAAAATTGTATGTAATGTACTGTAGGTATCAATTAAAGCACAGGAAACCAATCATGAATCTTAATAGGTTAGGTTTGAGGTTCCCATTTATATGGGAATAAATTGCTTGATTAAACCATTCATGTGGTTTCTTGCCTTTCTTCTGGAATCTTTTAGTGCATCGCCTTTCTTCATTGAAACTGGCATCTCAGTCTGCTTCAACTGTGTATTTTTCCACAGTAATGCAATGTGTTGACACGCAATTCATATCTCATATTTTCCTTAGAGATTCTGTATTAAATAACAAAGTTGTTTGTACATTTATAGAGTCGACTCCATACATTTCTTTTCTGGTGGTTAAAAACAAGATATACTATAAGTATTAACATTTCAATTCTTCTGATCCTTTAATTTATAAAGATGCCTTGGAGTGGTTTTTCAGGTCCTAAATAGCAGTGGAGTTCAATTAAAACTTGGAATTCCTTGCAAAAGGTTGTCAATTGCATTAGTTGGAAACTTTGCATGACAATTTCTTGAAAGATTTGAAATAACTTGATGAATTAGCTCAACTGGATCCAGAAATCCAGTTTTTATATTTGCTTTCAACCTACTGAGATCTAGGAGTCACACAGTCCATTGTGACTGCTCTAGGTTGCTGGAAGAACTGTCCAGTGAGCTTTATTCCCATATTGTTATGCTATTGCTTTGTCAATATCTCCTTTATAGGTATATGACCATTTACCTCCTGCAAGGTACCATTCTACATTCTTCAAGATTATAACAATTCACTGAATAAAAGTCACATCTCTAGAATGGCTTTGTTTGGCAATTATCTTAAAACTGGATCTGATGGTTGTCAATGCCCATATCTACAAAATTGTTCCTCAGTAAACACACAAGTTGTTTTCTCAAATAACCAACTCCAACCATTAGCTCTCCAGCTGAGAAACTAATAATCTTATAACTTTGTTCATTCTCATGCAGTTGGTCCGACTGAGTGTAAGCAGCCACTTACTTTGTACTTTCAGTAGTAAGTGGTGTGGCTCAGAAAGCCCTTATCTCTCGGTGTTTTGCTCAGTAGCCACACGCAAGGAGTTCACTCAGCTGCATTTTCTAACCAATACAAATAAATTAATTGTTTCTTTAAACTTGTATATCTGTTAAAATTCAAAGAGAAATTCCTGAATCATTCATATTTCCACATCTCCACCAGATTAATGATACAGTACTTTGGTTCTTATGAGATTACTTAATCTTGTTATGAAGCTCCTCAGCAAGTGATTAATCTTGTTGAGTATTTAAAATGAAATTAAGATAATACTAGATCACAGTCTGCCTTTGCTAATCAAAGCTCCTTCAATTTTCACTGAATATAAAAACAGTGAAATGGCTAGCTCATCCCTTAAAAGTGCACCTACATGGTGGACATTTCAGAAGTCTTGTCCTTTATCAATATATATATAGGAGGCCTAAGAATCATTGAAGTAGGACCATGTTAATGGGGAGGGTGTTAATCCTTCCAGATTAATATCCATCACAAATTCAGTTCTTCATTACACAAAGCAAACTTCACTGATACAATCCTTTTGTAATTTCATTAATAACCACTATCTAAACAGCGACCTGGTGGCGTAGTGGCATCAGTGCCGGACTTCGGGTCAAAAGGTCCTGAGTTCGAATCCAGCCAGCTCTCCTGCACACTTTCCATCCGTGCTGAGTTACGAGCTGGTGATCTCTTTGGAGACTCATCCAACAGAAGGCAATGGCAAACTACTGCTGTAACTTGCCTCGTACGCGGTTCCCCACGACGTCAGAGAGACGGGAACCGGAGAAACACCAGATGCGATGTACCTTTCCTATCTAAACAGCAATATATAAACAAACAGAAAAGAAATCATCAGTTGACTTTGGTTTATTTTTTCTTGCAATATTTAAAGAATCCCTTTAAGAAAAGTATTTTCACTATTTTAAAATGCAAATGAGATGACAGTTCAAATGCAGTTATTCTAGGAACTAAGTATTGATCTTTTCAACAAATTTCCTGATATTGGGGCTTATGAAGTGAACCTTTCTCTGCAGAGATTGGCGGGAGTAAAGCAGAAGTCATTCTTCCCAGTTGGGTAACTTTGCTACAAGATTCTTGTGGCTACGGAGAATTAGCTGAAGTTTTGTTTCCCAAAGAAGGAAGGTGCATAATCTCTCCATGGAATGGATATGTATGTTTTCTTGAAAAGGAGCAGAAATGTTAGGAAAATGTAGAAAGCATATGTGAAGAATTTCTCCCATATTGTTCCTGTTTAGCTGCCTAAAACCCTGTGATTTCAGTCTCTGATGCCAGCATGAGAGCATTGGGTGAACCTCTGGAAAACACCCGGCCCAGACGGGGTACCTGGCTGAGTACTAAAGACCTGTGCTGATCAACTAGTTGGAGTGTTCACCAATATCTTTAACCTCTCGCTTTGGCAGTCTGAGGTACCCACCTACTTCAAGCAGGCTTCAATGCTGATGTCTACCTGCCTCAATGACTTTTGTCCAGTAGCACATACACCCGCTGTGATTAAGTGTTTTGAGAGGTTGGTGATGAAATATATCAGCTCCTGCCTGAAAAGCAACTTGCATCCGCTCCAGTTTGCCTACAGTTCAACAGTAGATACCATTTCATTGGCTCCTCACTCAATCCTGGAACATCTGGACAGTGAAGATACATATATCAGGATGCTCTTCATTGACTACAACTAGACATGCAATACTATTATCCCCTCAAAACGAATCAGTAAGTTTCAAGTCTCAGGCATCAATACCTCCTTGTGCAACTGGATCCTCGATTTCCACACGTGTAGGCCCCAATCAGTTCAGATTGGTAACAATATTTCCTCCACAATCTCCATCAGTACAGGTGCACTACAAGCTATGTGCCTAACCTCTTGCAGCACTTACTTTATACTTACGACTGTGTGGCTAAGCACAGCTCCAATACCATATTTAAGTTTGATGACGATACCTCTGACATTGGCCAAATCAAAGGTGGTGATGAATCAGCATACGGGAGGGAGATTAAAAATTTGTGTGAGTGGTGCCATAACAACAATCTCTTACTCAATGTCAGCAAGACCAAGAAGATGACTATTGACTTCAGGAGGAGGAAACCAGAGGTGGGGAGGGTCAGCAACTTTAAATTCCTCGGTGCTATCATTTCAGAGGATCTGTCCTTTGCCCAGCATGTAAATGCAATTCAGAGAAAAAGCTCAGCAGCACATCTACTTCCTTAAAAGTTTGTGAAGATTTGCATGTCATCTAAAACTTTGTCAAACCTCTATAGCTATATGGTGGGGAGTATATTGACTGGCTGCATCACAGCCTAGTATAGAAACACCAATGCCTTTGAAAAGAAAATCCTACAAAAAGCAATGGATACTGCCCAATCATCATGGGAAAGCTCTCCTCACCATTCAGTGCAGCTAGACGAAGCATTGTCGCAAGAAAGCAGCATCTGCCATCAGGGACCCCAACAACCCAGATCATGCTGTCTTCATCAGGAAGAAGGTATAAAAGCCACAGGGCTCACAATACCAGGTTCAGGAACAGTTATTATCCCTCAACCATCAGGCTCCTGAATCAGAGGGGAAAACTCCATTCACCTACAATTACCCCATCAGAGTACTGTTCCCACAACCTATGGAATCTTCATCTCATGTTCTTGATATTGATTGCTTATTTATTATTATTATTATTATTATTTCTTCTCGTATTTGCACAGTCTGATGTCTTTTGCACAGTGGGTGTCTGCCCTAATGGTGTGGTCTTTTATTGACTCTATTGTTGATTTATTGAGTATGCCTGCAAGAAAATGCATCTCAGGGTTGTATATGGTGACATACATGTACTTGAATAATAAACATACTTTGAACTTTGGAATGAAGACACAAGAGACTACAGATAGTAGAATTATTAATGCATCAACTGTCCCTTTCTTTCCAAAGATGCTGAGACTCTGAGTTCCTCCAGCTTCTTGTGTGTTAATCCTAATAACTGCAATGTAACTTGGCATATGCACTGTTTTTGCACCATGTCCATTGCCTTGTATGTTTTGACTGCCATACCTAATATCTCTCAACATTTTGTTTCTCTTTATTGTCAGAAGCATCTCTAATGACTTTTGTTAATTTCTCCAATCTCACGTACTCTTTTCCTATGTCCCTGCCTCAATTCTTCAGCTCTCCTCAAGCTTTCTACCATCTTGTCATTCGCCCTCCGTAAACTTAAAGTTCTGCACTATCCAGCTCACAGTGCTGATTAGTGCATATTCAGCAAAGTTTTAATTTTATTATTGTTTTTAAGTGTGCTTTGATAATCATCTCCCACTGTATAACCCTTCAAAATATCCTCACCTCCGACTTCGGGGTCCTAGGCATTCTCAAGTTTCACTGCTCTACCATGGGCGATTCTGTCCTAGGTTGCCACATTTCTAAGCTACTCCCTTACCCTCCCTAAGCCTGTTTCAGCTATTAAGCTTTCTTTCTCCTAACCTCAAGGCACTAAATAAAGTGTGCATTTTTGACCTAGTCTTGGCTACTTGCTCTAATACAGCTTAGCATCAAACTCTGTCATGGTGAAAGTCGGGACATTTTACCATGCATAAAGTAAATTATAAATACAACACACCACAGAGAGCATTTATATCAAGAGGCTTAGGAAAGAACAGTTGATTAGCAATATTCAGTTGCAATCATTAATATCCATTATCATGAGCAGACACTAAACTGGCAGTGTCTTATATTGCTCTTATTTGGTGAGCAAAATGTTTTATTGATGAAAGCATAACAATTAGGCACTTCAAACAGATGTACAACTTTTAGATCCATCGTACCATTATCAAAATAAGTGGGAGTATGCAAAAGTGCACTTTTATCCACTAGAAGAGAAAAAGATGAATAGTTTTATCCTTTGTCCTTGATCATAAAATAACAATTGAATGGAGTGAATAAAGGACTGTTGAGTGGAACAAAGGCATGCAAATAAGTCAATTAAAATGGACAAAAAATTACTGGCTGGGCTCCTACAGTGTTTGACCTCTGACCAATTATGAAAAAGGGGAATACATGCCCAAAGGCTCTTATCTTGCAGCCAGTTGTTGTCTTAGCAGCTACACTTGTGCACATTGTGACACTCTACCTTTCAAGGAATGCCCAGACTTTACTCATCCTCTGCATTCTCCCAAATTAAACAGTTCACAGCAACTTCACCTTCCTGCCACTTACATTATTTAAGCATGAGACTGGTTAATTCTCTGACCCTCCTATTAGACCATAAGATATAGGAGCAGAATTAGGCCATTGGGCCCATCGAGTCTGCACTGCCATTTCATCTGCCATTTTCCCTTTCAGCCCTAATCTCCTGCCTTCTCCCTGCATCTCCTCATGCACTGATTAATCAAGAATCTATCAACCTCTGCCTTAAATATTCCCAATGACTTGCCCTCCACAGTTGCCTGTGGCATAAATTCTACAGATTCACTACTCGCTAGCTAAAGAAATTCCTCCTCATTTCCATTCTAAAAGGACTCCCCTCTATTCTGAGGCTGTGTCCTCTAGTCTTAGACCCCACCACCATAGGAAATATCCTCTCCACATCCACTCTATCAAGGCCTTTCAACATTCAATAGGTTTCAAGGAGGTCACCCCCTCATTCTTCTGAATTCTAGTGAGTAGAGGCCCAGAGCCATCAATCGCTGCTCATACAACAGGCCTTTCAATCTCTGAATCACTTTCGTAAACTTTCTTTGAACCCTTTCCAATGTCAGCACATTCTTTCATAGATAAGAGGCCCAAAACTGCTCCCAATAATCCGTGAGACCTCACCAATGCTTCGTAAAGCCTCAGCATTACATCCTTGCTTTAATATTCTAATCCCCTTGAAATGAATGCTTGCATTTGCCTTCCTCACCACAGACTCAACCTGCAAATTAACCTCTAGGGTAGTCTGTACAAGGACTCCCAAGTCCCTTTGCACTTCAGACTTCTGAATTTTCTCTCCATTTAGAAAATAGTCTAGGTTTTTATTTCTTCTACCAAAGTGCATGAAAATACACTCTCAACACTGTGTTCCATCTACCACTCCTTTGCCCATTCTCCTACTCTGTCTTAGTCCTTCTGTAGCCTTCCTGCTTCCTCAACACTACCTGCCCCTCACCTATCTTAGTATCATCTGCAAACTTGACCACAAAGCTATCAATTCTGTCATCCAAATCATTGACATAAAAAGAACAAGACCCCCGTGGAACACCATAGTCACTGGCAGCCAACCAGAAAAGGCTCCTTTTATTCCCACTCTTTGCCTCCTGCCAATCAGCCAATGCTCTATCAATACTAGTATCTTTCCTGTAATACATGGGCACTTATCTTGCTAAGCAGCCTCACATGTGGCACCTTCTCAAAGGCCTTCGGAAAATCAAAGTACATAACATCCACTGATTCTCTACTCCAATTTTTTCAGTGATGCTCTAGCAACTGAAGGCTGAAGAGACTGCAGATTCTGGAATTTGTAAGGCATAAACTGTCCATTTCCCTCCACAGGTGCTATCTGATCCACTGAGTTCCTCGACTTTCTTGTTTGTTAATCCTAATAACCGCAGCTGGAGTTGCTTTAGGGTTTCTACCAATGGGCTTGTATAACTTTAGCTACATCAATAATCATGTAAATGTGGTTTCTATTATCCTGTTGCAGTTTAAAGTTGAAAGTTCAAAGAAAATTTATTATCAAATTATGTATATGTCACCATATACCCTGAGATTTATTTTCTTGCAAGCATTCACAGGAAATGTAAGAAACACCATAAAATAAATGAAAGATTGCATTCTGGACAAATAACCAAGTGCAAAAGACAACAAACTATGCAAATGCAAAAGAAAAAAAGAGAAATAATAATAATAAATAAACAAGCAATAAATACCAACATGAGATGAAGAGTCCTTGAAAATGAGT
Source organism: Mobula birostris (assembly GCF_030028105.1). Taxonomy (NCBI): domain Eukaryota; kingdom Metazoa; phylum Chordata; class Chondrichthyes; order Myliobatiformes; family Myliobatidae; genus Mobula; species Mobula birostris. Next base: position 29,657,815 of record NC_092402.1, read on the forward strand.
CCATGGGTTGTGGGAACAGTTCAGTGATTGGGTGAGAAAAATTACCCCCCACTGGTTCAAGGACTTGATGGCTGAGGGGTAATAACTGTTCCTGAATCTGGTGGTGTGGGTCCTGAAGCTCCTGTACCTTCTACCTGATGGTAGCAGTGAGAAGATACCATGGTCTGGATGGTGGGAGTCCTTGATGATGGATGCTGCTTTCCTACGACAACATTCCATGTAGATGTGCTCAACGGGGAGAGGGGGCATTATATACACTATTTTTTGTAGGCTATTTTCCATCCACAGGCATTGGTGTATCCATACCAACCAATGATGCAAATAGTCAATATACACTCCACCACACATCTTTAGAAGTTTGTCAAAGTTTTAGATTTCATGCTGAATCTTTGTAAACTTATAAGAAAGTAGTGGCACTGCTGTGCTTTGTAATGATAGACAGATAGATAGATAGATAGATATACTTTATTCATCCCGAGGGAAATTTGGTTTCGTTACAGCCGCACCAACCAAGAATAGAGCGTAAATATAGCAATACAAAAACCACAAACAATCAAACAACAAAATGCAAACTATGCCAGACGGAAAATAAGTCCAGGACCAGTCTAATGGCACTTACAAAGCGCAGAACAGATGTTCTGAAATGTTAACATAGAGGAATTTAAAGTTGCTGTCCCTCTCCACCTCTGATCCCCTGATGAGGACTGGCTCATGGACCTCCAGTTTCCTCCTCCTGAAGTCAATTATCATCTCCCTGATCTTGCTGACATTGAGTGAGATGTTGTTGCTACGGCATGGCCTACAACATTCAGCAAACTTAAATATGGCATTGGGTCTGTGCTTAGACATGCAGTCATAAGTATAAAATGAGTAGAGTGGGGGAACGTTGTTGCCAATCCAAACTGAGTGTGGTCTGCAAATGAGAAAATTGAGAATCCAATTGCACGAGGAAATGTTGAGGACAAGGTTTTGAAGCTTATTGATTTGTTTTGAGGGGATGCTAGTATTGAATGAGATGATAGTAGTAAGGGTGTAACTGGAAAATTGAGAGTCAAGAACAGGAGAGACCCAAAATTAAGCAGTCTCATGCATAACTAATATAGATGGATGGAAGATGAAGTTGCTGTGAGCTATTTAATTTGGCAAAGGAAGAGTAAAGTCTGGAAGATCGTTGAAGGGTAGAGTATCACAATGTGCGCAGATGCATCTTCTGAAATGGGACTATTAATTCAGGGAGTGGGTTGGATTGGCTACAAAGACAGCTATGCCAAAAGATGGAAAGAAATGTATTTCAAAACAAGGGAATGAAATCCCAGCCAGGATCAAACTGTGGGGAAGATGAAGAAGCAGATGAATACTCCTCACCATAGCAGCTAGCAGCAGCTGTGGGAGAAAGACCAATATTGTTCAAACTGGCACAAGGGCATAGTACAGTTTTGCAAGTAATAGATACTGTATTATTTCAAATCAGACCCACAATGTAGAGTTGTTTGCAGTTGTGTAAAATTAGTTGGCACATGAGCAATGCATTTACAACAATTTCATATTCATCATGCTCAACAGAGCAGTGTGCTTTGTTTATCGTCACAGTTATTATTGATTTATAAGCATCAAGAGGAAAATTGATGTAGAGTCAGACAGAGCAGTTGGAGAGGTGTAATTTTCTGCTTGAAAAGTCTTGCAGTGTTTTCAGTGACACTTAGAGATCAGAATAGACTCTCCAAAAATATCAGAGACTTTTGATGCAATCAGATTTTCAGCATCATCTATTGTCACTTAGCGTTTCTTTAGATTGAGAGTAATTTTCTCTCTGCTGCTGGCATTTGTTACCAGAATCTACAGGAATCTGGTCTGAGTGAAGTCAAAGTGGGTAATGATGAGTTTTCTTATTCTACCTATTTTTTTCTCCTCTGGAGTCCTGGCTCTGACTTTATGATTGGTTGAGACTGAGATGACTGAACTTTATCTTCAGTTTAATATTCAACCCCTGCAGCCTAACTCCCAGAATTCATAACCATTCACATTTAATTGGGTGGTTGAAACAAAACCCAAGTATTTCTGTGAATTAATGTTGAACAAAACAGCCTGAGGCTAATTTAAGGCCAATATGCCTTTTAAATTATTGCCTGGCTGTCTGGCGTGTTTCACTGAAGGCAAATCAATTTTAGAAGTCTGGTGCTGTCTGGAAGTGTTTGCCCAAACGGTGATAGGAAGAAGGAAGATCTTACTTCCCAGTGTTGCCAGATCAATTTCCAACATGCCATTCACTGGGGGTTGTGGAATATTTCAGTCAGACTGCTCTCCAGGATTGTCAGCCCAGAACATGGGGGGAAGTACAGGATCTCCTCGGTGGAAGGAACAAGCAAAGCTCTTTATTTTCCCATTCCCTTCACTTGTTCTTTACCTATCTCCCTCTTCCTTCACCCATGCCCCCCCATACACAAGAATAAACCACACTATTTCTGACTGCTTTTCACACATACACGCACAAACACAGATATACACAATTATCATATTAGCGACAGTACCAATTTACCTGCTCTTTGCAAACTTTAGAAATTTTATTTCTGTTTAGAGATCAGTACATAATCTTTTTCAGAGTTTGGAGTATTGTTATTTGCAAATTGTAAATATTTGCAAGTTTCTACAGATGTACCGTGGAGAGCATTCTAACTGGCTGCATCACCGTCTGGTATTGGGGTGTTGGGGTGGGGTGTGGAGGGTTGCTACAGCACAGGATCAAAATAAGCTGCAGAGAATTGCAAAATTAGTCAGCTCCATCTTGGGTACTAGCCTCCATAGTTTCCAGGACATCTTCAAGGAATGATGCCTCAAAAAGGCAGCGTCGATTATTAAGGACCCCCATCACCCAGGTCATGCCTTGTTCTCATTGTTACCATCAGGTCAGAGGTACAGAAGCCTGAAGGCACACACTCAGTGATTCAGGAACAGCTTCTTCCCCTCAGAATCAGACTCACTGGCATGTGACGTCAAATTTGTTAACTTAGCAGCAGCAGTTCAATGCAATATATAATCTAGCAGAGAGAGACAAAAATAATAAGTAAAATAAAACATAATAATAAATAAACAAGTAGATCGATTACGTATATTGAATAGATTTTTAAAAATATGCAAAAACGGAAATACTCTATATTAAAAGAAGTAAGGCAGTGTCCAAAGCTTCAAAGTCCATTTAGGAATCGGATGGTAGAGGGGAAGAAGCTGTTCCTGAATCACTGAGTGTGTGCCTTCAGGCTTCTGTATCTCCTACCTGATGGTAACAATGAGAAAAGGGCATGCCTTGGGTGCTGGAGGTCCTTAATAAAGCATGCTGCCTTTCTCAGACACTGCTCCCTAAAGGTGTCCTGGGTACTTTGTAGGCTAGTGCCCAAGATGGAGCTGATTAGATTTACAAACCTTCTGCAGCTTCTTTTGGTCCTGTGCAGTAACCCTCCCCCACCCCCCATACCAGACAGTGATGCAGCCTGTCAGAATGCTCTCCACGGTACAACTATAGAAGTCTTTGAGTGTATTTGTTGACATACCAAATCTCTTCAAACTCCTATTAAAGTATAGCCACTGTCTTGCCTTCTTTATAACTACATAGATATGTTGGGACCAGGTTAGATCCTCAGAGATCTTGACACTGAGGAACTTTAAGCTGCTCACTCTCTCAACTTCTGATCCCTCTATGAGGATTGGTATGTGTTCCTTCATCTTACCCTTTCTGAAGTCCACAATCAGCTCTTTCATCTTACTGACGTTGAGTGCCAGGTTGTTGCTGCGGCACCATTCCACTAGTTGGCATATCTCACTCCTGTACGCCCTCTCATCAGCACCTGAGATTCTACCAACAATGGTTGTATCATCAGCAAGTTTGTAGATGGCATTTGAGCTATGCCCAGTCACATAGTCATGGGTGTAGAGAGAGTAGAGCGGTGGGCTAAGCACACACCCCTGAGGTGCACCAGTGTTGATCGTCAGCGAGGAGTCATCTGATTCCTAAATAGACATTGAAATCATGAACATTACCACATTACTTTTTTATTCTTAGTTTTACACTACTTATTTAATTTAACTATAATATATACTGTATATATATTTATATATATATATATGTTGTGGCATCTGTTAGTCTCGCGAGACCATGGATCTGTGCCTGGGAAGACTTGCTTCAGTCTGTGTTAGAGCAGCATCTGTTGTGGCTGTGGAGGCCCACACGGGAGTGACAGTCTTGGCTGCAGTGACTGCACTTGAAGGCGCTGTCCTCCAGTGTTGTCTTGGTGCTGTTTTTTCAACGAGTGTGCTTTTCTTCAGCAGCAAGCCTCAGCTTCTCTTCTCCACTTTTTAGACCTCTGCGTAGTTCCAGCCTCCAGCGAGAGCGATCGCTTGTGATGTCCTCCCGCCTCTCGACGTTCATTTTCAGTGACTTCATGTCTCTCTTGCAGACATCTTTGAAACAAAGATGGGGCCTCCTTTGTGCTCTCTTGCCGGAGGCCAGCTCCCCGTTCAGCAGGTCTTTCGGGATCCTCCTGTCTGACATGCGGTGTACGTGGCCCAGCCAGCGGAGACGGCGTTGTTGGAGCAGAGTGAAGAGGCTGGGTATCTGGGCGTGGGCCAGGACCTCATTGTTGGTGACTCGGTCAGTCCACGTGATGTCCAGGATGCGTCTCAGGCTGCGAAGGTGGAAGGCGTTGAGACGCCGCTCTTGTCTGTAGTAGAGGCTCCAGGTCTCGCTGCCGTAAAGTAGTGTACTGAGGACGCAGGCCCTGTAGACTGCAACCTTGGCGTGCGTCATCAGCTCTCTGTCCTCCCAGACTCTCTTTGTCAGCCTGGCGAATGTTGAGGCTGCTCGTCCGGTCCATCTGTTGATCTCAGGCTCTAGGGAGGGGCTGTCCGTGATGGTGGAGCCAAGGTATGTAAACTCATGAACTACCTCCAGCTTGTAGTTGTTGATGGTAACGGCCAGGGGGTGCTCAACGCCTTGGCCCAACACGTTGGTCTTCTTCAGGCTGATGGTCAAGCTGAAGTCCTGGCAGGCTCTTGAGAAGCTGTCCATGAGGCGTTGCAATTGCTCTTCAGAGTGTGTTACCAGTGCCGCGTCGTCTGCAAACAACACGTCCCTGATGAGTACTTCACGAACCTTGGGTTTTCACCCTCAGCCGGGACAGACTGAACAGCCTCCTGTCTGATCTGGTGTGGAGGTAGACACCATCAGTTGATGTTCTAAAGGCGTGCTTCAGCATGACTGCGAAGAAGATGCTGAACAGGGTGGGGGCAAGCACACAGCCCTGCTTCACACCGCTGCGGATGTTGAAGGCCTCCGAAGAAGAGCTGTCAAACTGAACAACACTCTTCATGTCTGTGTGGAATGACCAAACTATCCTGAGGAGCTTCAGGGGACAACCAATCCTGGCGAGGATTTTGAACAGGCCGTCTCTGCTCACAAGGTCGAAGGCCTTCGTAAGGTCAATGAAAGTGACATAGAGTGGTTGTCTTTGCTCTCTGCATTTCTCTTGTAGCTGTCGAAGGGAGAAGATCATGTCGATTGTGGAACGTTCCGACCTGAAACCGCACTGAGACTCGGGATATATCCTTTTGGCTATTTTCTGCAGTCTGTTCAGGACCACGTGGGCGAAGACCTTCCCAACGATGCTCAGCAAGGAGATTCCGCTGTAGATGTTACAGTTGCTTCTGTCCCCTTTGTTCTTATATAGGGTGACAATGTTGCAGTCTCTCATGTCTTGCGGCACTGCTCCCTCTATCCAGAGCTGGCACAGTTGTTTCGTGCAGGTGGTTTAACAGGACGCCCTTTGCACACTTGATGGCCTCTGGTGGAATGCCATCCAATCCTGGTGCCTTCCCAGAAACCAGGCTGTCGATGGCTTTACTCAGCTCTTCGGCAGTCGGCAATGCATCCAGTTCCTCCATGACAGGCAGGCATTCCACGGCATCTAGCGTGCTGTCTGAGATGCTGTTTTCTCTGGAGAAGAGTTCAGAGTAATGCTCCACCCATCTCTCCATCTGCTTGCCTTTGTCATTGATGGTATCGCCTGTTATGGTTTTCAATGCTGCTGTCTTGCTCTGGGTTGGCCCGTGACTTTCTTGATCCCCTCGTACACTTCACGGATGTTGCCTGTGCCAAATGATGATGAAATGCTTTCGCATAGTTGTAGCCAGAAGTCATTTGCACAGCGTCTGGCTGTTTCCTGGGCCTTGCTTCTTGCTGTCCTTAGCGATTGTAGTGTTGCCTGGGTGGGGTGGCGTTTGTGCTCTAGTAGTGCAACACGCTTCACCTCGATGACAGGAGTGAGCAACATATATATATATATGTATGTGTGTGTGTGTGTGTGTGTGTGTGTGTGTGTGTGTGTGTGTGTGTATTTACTGTTATTCAGTTTTTTCTATTATTATGTGTTGCATTGTGCTGCTGCCACAAAGACAATGAATTTCATGACATATGCCGGTGATAGTAAACGCAATTCTGATTCTGATTTTGTATCTGACCATTGCCTTTCATTGGTTGCTTTTTCAAAACGTTGCTGATGAAGAGGGAGCTGAAAGTTTGGCTGTATCTTTTTTGTGTATAACCATATAACCATATAACAATTACAGCATAGAAACAGGCCATCTCAGCCCTTCTAGTCCATGCCGAACGCTTACTCTCACCTAGTCCCACCGACCTGCACTCAGCCCATAACCCTCTGTTCTTTTCCTGTCCATATAGCTATCCAATTTAACTTTAAATGACAACATCGAACCTGCCTCCTGCAGAATGGAGGGAGTAGTGGAAGGGATAACTAGATGCACCAAACCTCTCTGTTACTTATTGTGTTACTAGGCTGAGTAATTCATCAGTTGACTATGAATATAACACTCCCTCCCCTTTCTGGCTACTGTGTGTAATACTGTTCTTCATTCTGTGTCTCTCCTCTTCTGAGCTTTCCCGGCATTCACGTTGTTTGGGTTCATTGACTGACACTTCTTCATATGACTATACATTTAATTATCCTCTTTGCCTAGGACAG